>NC_134357.1:257044984-258244984 GCF_048569485.1 Anomaloglossus baeobatrachus
AGCTTCCCTGCATGCAGAATCCATCATTGCCTTCATTACTCCCATCATTTAGGCTCCGATCTGTGGCTATGGACTTTTGGTGCGCCCACTAACTGGACACATGTACTATAGCTTTATTGTATACAGCCATTTATTGATCTTTTGTTTCCCTACCTGCTTCTTTTTCTGCCTCTTCGTTTGTCTTCCATTTATTTGTCTGTCTGACACCCCCCATCTGTCCCTTTTAATTCTGTCCCAGATTTGGGGATTACTTAGTATATACAAACCATCTAAAGAGATTACACCAGTCTGAACCTCATGATATATCCATCAGCGGCAGACTACTTGGAAATAAAAAAAACAAACAACGCAGTGACCTCCCTTTAATCATTTAGTCATGTGACCACACGAAAAAGGGCCAAGCACGATTTATCCGATCATCACATGCGAATACTGTGGAGAAAAAAAAGCCCTAATGTAAAGAAATGGGTATATAAATAAATATGAATAAATATATAATAATATGAATATAAAAAACTAAATATATATAATATAAATATGTACAAAATAGTCATGGTACTACATATCTACACAAAAGTAACATAGCAATAATAGAAAATATAGAAGTAATATGGAAATCAGTAAAATGGCATTAAATGTGTAAGAAATATTAATATAGTATTAAATATGTAAACTTACAGTAGTAAGTAATTATATATTATCACTAAAATAATACTAAGTATGTAATGTACTAAATATCTAAAAAGAAAACCCCAAACCGTACACAAAGTGCAGGACCAAGAATGAACAAAATGTAGTTTTTATTGTATATACATTAAAAAAAAACTTGGTAGGTGAATCAGCAGGGGTCCTCCATGAGCCGTACACTATACAGCATATCCCAAAATATCATTTATCATCTTCTCATGGGACAGCACTGAAGACATGACACTTTGATACAGTAGTCAGTGTACAGCTTGTATATCAGTGTAAATTTGGTGTCCTCTAAATAAAAACACAGCCATTAATGTCTAAACCGCTGGCAACAAAAGTGAGTACACCCTTAAGTGAAAAATGGCCAAACTGTGTTGTGCCCAAAGTGTCAATATTTTGTGTGGCCACCGTTATTTTCAAGCACTGTCCTAACTCTCTTGGGTGTGGAGTTCACTAGAGCTTCACAGGAGCCGCTGGATCCTCTTCCATGATGACATCACGGAGCTGGTGGACGTGGAGACCTTGCGCTCCTCCACCTTAAAGGGGTGGTTCACTACTTAGGAGTACTGGCCACATCAATATAATGTCCAGAAACAAGGCTTTCCTCAAATACCTTGTGTAGTAAGTTCGGCCTCTAAGCGGCGCAAATGTGGACCGCTTATCCCCATCACGTGATCCCCGAGCTCCGTGACCTCTCAGATCCGGTGATATCACATTAACTGAGGCGGGCCCCATTCTCACTGAGTGACCAGGCTGTGGGTGAACGTTCCCCACACATCATAGCCCAGCATCGCTCCTGCTTGCAGCTAGTGAAGGAGAGAGCACGACATGCTGTGCTGAGTGGTGTAACTCCGCCCACAGCCCAGTCACTCAGGGAGACTGCGGCCCACCTCAGTTGACGTGACATCACCGGACATCAGAGGTCATGGAGCCCGGGGTCACACTATGGGGTTGAGCGGTCCACAGTAGCGCCGCTCGGAGACACTATTGCCAACACAAGGTATTTGAGAAAAGCCTTGTTTTTCAACATAATATCGATGTGGCCAGTACTCCTAAGTAGTGAACCACCCCTTTAAGTTTGAGGAGGCCCCACAGATTCTCAGTAGGCTTTAGGTCTGGAGACATACATGGCCAGTCCAGCACCTTTACCTTCAGTTTCTTTAGCAAGCCAGTGTTTGAAAAGATATGACTATAGTACTAAGTATCTAAAACTATAGTAATAAATGTCAAAATGGTCATATAATACTAAATATAAAAAAAATTAAAATAATACAAAACATGAATTGTACTTAATATCTGTAAAGAAATAGTAATATACTAATGTGTTGAAATTATTACAATGTAGACTATAGTACTAAAGTAGAAAAAATAGAAATGTCTTGATATGTGAACTAAAGCTACAAGTCAAAAATGCACAATAGCATAAAGTATGCAATAAAAATAAAATTATAGCACTAACTATATATAAGAATTGTAGACCTGTACTGAGAATGGTATAAGGCCAGCAAATGGTTTCACTTTCACAGGAAATGAGCTTTTTTCACACCTTGGTCATGTGACTGGAGCCGGGTGGGGGAGGGTACATACAGTATTCAATGCCCCCTCCCAGCATACAACGTCTGATCACATATATAATTAATATGTGGTTACAGGCATATAGCTTGTGCTTGGTTATGCAGTGCAGAAGATTTTGTATTGCTCTGGACTGTATCTCATTACGGGCAATCTCTCACCAGGTTGTTTTATTTTCTACCCAATCTGAGACAAACATGATGTAGGGGCAGAGATCCTGATTCCAATGATGTCACTTACTGGGCTGATAGCTGCAGTTTTGCAAAATCACTGTTTTATCTGCTGCACATCCACAGTTTCTCTTAATGTTGAGCTCTGTATAACCCCGCCCACACCACTGATTGGCAGTTTTTTGCCTATGCACAAAGAAAGCTGTCAATCAGTGGTGTTGGCTGGGTTATACTGAGCTCATGAATATTTCGGACTACCTGACAGCAGGTTTACTAATCTAGTAATAATTTCTTGCTGATAACAGTGATTTTATCGAAATTACACTAATCAGCCCAGTAAGTGACACATCACTGGAATCAGGGTCTCTGTCTCTACATTATGCTGCTGTCAGATTAAGTGGTCAAAAGTTAGTGACAGATCTTTAAAATGAAGTCTTGGTGTAGCTACGTCCTAAAGGATATCCTAGTACGTGTGAATTCATAAAGCTTTTAATGTATCTTATTAGGGAAGATGGTTATTTTCCCCTTCTTCCCCTTCCAGTAGCCTGCAGCCCCTGACTTCCCTGCAGGCCATATGCGTATAATTACAAACCCACTCTGTTATTCCTAAAAGACACAGAGGGAGGGGAGAGGAGGAAGATGAAGCTGCAGGTTCTCTGCATTCT
The DNA here is from genome assembly GCF_048569485.1 of Anomaloglossus baeobatrachus. Classification (NCBI taxonomy): domain Eukaryota; kingdom Metazoa; phylum Chordata; class Amphibia; order Anura; family Aromobatidae; genus Anomaloglossus; species Anomaloglossus baeobatrachus. The sequence continues at coordinate 257,048,085 of NC_134357.1, forward strand.
GAGTGAATGAAGGAGGAGCAGCGAGGGAGCCATCTGATTGGCTTAGAGCGCACAGCACACCAGGAGGAGCCATCAGCATGGGGAATAAAACTGTACAGACACTTTTTATTATGACCCTTTAAAGGAAAAAGGGTGTTACAGCCCAAATAAGTGATTACCGAACTACTGGGGATAAGTGATAAGTCACATCTTTGTGGGGCCTACAGCATTGTTTCTATAGAAGAATAGAGAATATAGATGGGTAAATAATATACATACGTATCTATATGATTAGAGATGGATAGATAACCTAGGTCATATTGTTATAAGGGGCTTTGGTCATTTTTAATCTCACTCTTCTTCATCTTACACTGTGTAGTTTTGTGGTCTTGGATTATATGCTTTTATATACATCTGTGAGTGCTGTAACTGTAAAGAACCCTTTCCTATCTAGGCAATGAACCAGCTTTTCTCCACACCTGAGTAATCTTAGTGGACTGTAGATAGACTTTATATATAATCCTATGGTGTCGCTCTTGTTGCCTTTGAACCTTCTGCAGTTCGTCTGTACGTTGTTCCCACAGTTTTATGAGCTTGATACCGGTTACTAGCTTGCATGTCGTGTTAGCATCACCAAAGCAAGCCGTGGGCATGAGAAATGACTCACAGGGTGTAAAATCCGTGCTGGATCCTTTTATTACAACATTGCCTTAGGTTTTACAATGTGTCCCTGGATCAAGTGACTGACAGTACCCATGCCTATACAGCCCTCGCCACATCAATGTATGGATGGATTTTAAAGAGGTTTTCCTTTTGTCAAATCTTTATCACTTAGGTTTGCAGTAGCTAAAATACTAATAAAATCCATGTTACTCCCTTTTTTCTGCTCCAGCTCTCTGCTGATGCTCCGGTGCCTGTTTACTGGCTTCATCAGTAACATCATGATTACGGACTACAGTGCATGTGACCGCTGCAGCCAATCATTGTGCTCAACGTTGATGCTGATGTAGACAGCATGAGTCACTGAGCCCAGCATAGTGGTTGGCTGCAGCGGTCACTTGTGCTGTGGTCATGACATCACCATTATAGTTTACAATCACCCGAAGCAGCGGCTGCAGGGTAAGGGGATTAATAGTGATGAGCGAGTACTAAAAAGCTCGGGTGCTCGAAGCTCGGGCCGAGCCTCCCAAGATACTCGTGTACTCGGCCCGAGCAACGAGCCCAATGTTATCCTATGGGAGACCCGAGTATTTTTGTGAAATGACCTCCCGGCAGCATGGAGAAACCCTAAAAATGTCACAAAAGTCTCAGAAGAGTGCTCAAATGACATGGCAACAGCATGGGGAAGACCCCTTGAAGCATTTATCACTCAAAAGTCACAGCTGTGAACAATTTTGTCCGCGTTTTACGCCATTTTTACGGACTCACCAGAAAACCTTCCAAAATGACCCCAAAATGATTTTTCATGGCGGAAATGTTAAGGGCACATACCCAATAGTGAGATAGAGCTGGTGTATGTTACTTTTTGAGATCAATACATGAAAGATTTTACGTGAAAACATTGTGTGGCACTCCGATGTCCCTGAGAAGAGACGTACATGAAGGCCTCTTGAGTCTAATGTGCCCATTTTGAGGAAGTGAGTCTTTGTAGTATTTTCCTTTGCCAGGGCAGTCCTAAATTGTGAGGTTCACCAATGCCCCTGCATACAGACGTGCATGAGGGCCTCAAAACATTAAGTGTCCATTGTCAGGAAGTGGGTGTATTATAGTATAGCCCTTAGGCAGGGCAGCCAAAAATTGGGAGGCTCCACATTGTCCCTGGGTAGAGACGTGCATGATGGCCTTTAAACCTGAAGTGCCCATTGTAAGGAAGTGGGTCTATTTCAGTATAGCCCTTTGCCAGGGCAGCCAAAAATTGGGAGGCTCCACATTGTCCCTGGGTAGAGACGTGCATGAGGGCCTCAAAACATTAAGTGTCCATTTTAAGGAAGTGGGTGTATTTCAGTATAGCCCTTAGGCAGGGCAGCCAAAAATTGGGAGGCTCCACATTGTCCCTGGATAGAGACGTGCATGATGGCCTTTAAACCTGAAGTGCCCATTGTAAGGAAGTGGGTCTATTTCAGTATAGCCCTTTGCCAGGGCAGCCAAAAATTGGGAGGCTCCACATTGTCCCTGGGTAGAGACGTGCATGAGGGCCTCAAAACATTAAGTGTCCATTTTAAGGAAGTGGGTGTATTATAGTATAGCCCTTAGGCAGGGCAGCCAAAAATTGGGAGGCTCCACATTGTCCCTGGATAGAGACGTGCATGATGGCCTTTAAACCTGAAGTGCCCATTGTAAGGAAGTGGGTGTATTTCAGTATAGCCCTTTGCCAGGGCAGCCAAAAATTGGGAGGCTCCACATTGTCCCTGGGTAGAGACGTGCATGAGGGCCTCAAAACATTAAGTGTCCATTTTAAGGAAGTGGGTGTATTTCAGTATAGCCCTTAGGCAGGGCAGCCAAAAATTGGGAGGCTCCACATTGTCCCTGGGTAGAGACGTGCATGAGGGCCTCAAAACATTAAGTGTCCATTTTAAGGAAGTGGGTGTATTTCAGTATAGCCCTTAGGCAGGGCAGCCAAAAATTGGGAGGCTCCACATTGTCCCTGGATAGAGACGTGCATGATGGCCTTTAAACCTGAAGTGCCCATTGTAAGGAAGTGGGTCTATTTCAGTATAGCCCTTTGCCAGGGCAGCCAAAAATTGGGAGGCTCCACATTGTCCCTGGGTAGAGACGTGCATGAGGGCCTCAAAACATTAAGTGTCCATTTTAAGGAAGTGGGTGTATTATAGTATAGCCCTTAGGCAGGGCAGCCAAAAATTGGGAGGCTCCACATTGTCCCTGGATAGAGACGTGCATGATGGCCTTTAAACCTGAAGTGCCCATTGTAAGGAAGTGGGTCTATTTCAGTATAGCCCTTTGCCAGGGCAGCCAAAAATTGGGAGGCTCCACATTGTCCCTGGGTAGAGACGTGCATGAGGGCCTCAAAACATTAAGTGTCCATTTTAAGGAAGTGGGTGTATTTCAGTATAGCCCTTAGGCAGGGCAGCCAAAAATTGGGAGGCTCCACATTGTCCCTGGATAGAGACGTGCATGATGGCCTTTAAACCTGAAGTGCCCATTGTAAGGAAGTGGGTCTATTTCAGTATAGCCCTTTGCCAGGGCAGCCAAAAATTGGGAGGCTCCACATTGTCCCTGGGTAGAGACGTGCATGAGGGCCTCAAAACATTAAGTGTCCATTTTAAGGAAGTGGGTGTATTATAGTATAGCCCTTAGGCAGGGCAGCCAAAAATTGGGAGGCTCCACATTGTCCCTGGATAGAGACGTGCATGATGGCCTTTAAACCTGAAGTGCCCATTGTAAGGAAGTGGGTCTATTTCAGTATAGCCCTTTGCCAGGGCAGCCAAAAATTGGGAGGCTCCACATTGTCCCTGGGTAGAGACGTGCATGAGGGCCTCAAAACATTAAGTGTCCATTTTAAGGAAGTGGGTGTATTTCAGTATAGCCCTTAGGCAGGGCAGCCAAAAATTGGGAGGCTCCACATTGTCCCTGGGTAGAGACGTGCATGAGGGCCTCAAAACATTAAGTGTCCATTTTAAGGAAGTGGGTGTATTTCAGTATAGCCCTTAGGCAGGGCAGCCAAAAATTGGGAGGCTCCACATTGTCCCTGGATAGAGACGTGCATGATGGCCTTTAAACCTGAAGTGCCCATTGTAAGGAAGTGGGTCTATTTCAGTATAGCCCTTTGCCAGGGCAGCCAAAAATTGGGAGGCTCCACATTGTCCCTGGGTAGAGACGTGCATGAGGGCCTCAAAACATTAAGTGTCCATTTTAAGGAAGTGGGTGTATTATAGTATAGCCCTTAGGCAGGGCAGCCAAAAATTGGGAGGCTCCACATTGTCCCTGGATAGAGACGTGCATGATGGCCTTTAAACCTGAAGTGCCCATTGTAAGGAAGTGGGTCTATTTCAGTATAGCCCTTTGCCAGGGCAGCCAAAAATTGGGAGGCTCCACATTGTCCCTGGGTAGAGACGTGCATGAGGGCCTCAAAACATTAAGTGTCCATTTTAAGGAAGTGGGTGTATTTCAGTATAGCCCTTAGGCAGGGCAGCCAAAAATTGGGAGGCTCCACATTGTCCCTGGATAGAGACGTGCATGATGGCCTTTAAACCTGAAGTGCCCATTGTAAGGAAGTGGGTCTATTTCAGTATAGCCCTTTGCCAGGGCAGCCAAAAATTGGGAGGCTCCACATTGTCCCTGGGTAGAGACGTGCATGAGGGCCTCAAAACATTAAGTGTCCATTTTAAGGAAGTGGGTGTATTATAGTATAGCCCTTAGGCAGGGCAGCCAAAAATTGGGAGGCTCCACATTGTCCCTGGGTAGAGACGTGCATGAGGGCCTCAAAACATTAAGTGTCCATTTTAAGGAAGTGGGTGTATTTCAGTATAGCCCTTAGGCAGGGCAGCCAAAAATTGGGAGGCTCCACATTGTCCCTGGATAGAGACGTGCATGATGGCCTTTAAACCTGAAGTGCCCATTGTAAGGAAGTGGGTCTATTTCAGTATAGCCCTTTGCCAGGGCAGCCAAAAATTGGGAGGCTACACGTTGTCCCTGGGTAGAGACGTGCATGAGGGCCTCAAAACATTGTTCCCATTGCAAAGGAGCGGGTCTCCTGTCGTTGTAATGTCCATTCTGCAAAGAATGGGCGAAAAAATTTACCACTGGGGGTATACCTGAAACAAAGACCTAACTATTGTAACGGTCATCATGATGGCGCATGAGGAGAAGGAGGAGCAGTCCAGCGATTATCCAAAGTCGAGAAGTGTACCCATGGGTGAGTGGAGGTACATGGCAAACTTTAAATTCCGCTCTCATTTGCTGGTGGTGTGGTGAAGTCTGGCCCAATCCAACCCTTGTTCATCTTTATCAGAGTCAGCCTGTCAGCATTTTCAGTTGACAGGCGGGTGCGTTTATCTGTAATGATTCCACCTGCGGCACTAAAAACACGCTCTGACAAAACGCTAGCAGCAGGGCAGGCCAGGACTTCCAAGGCGTAGAGAGCCAATTCATGCCACGTGTCCAGCTTGGATACCCAATAATTGTAAGGCACAGCGGAATGTCGGAGTACAGTTGTTCGATCTGCAAGGTACTCCTTCAGCATCTGGGCAAACTTAGGATTTCTTGTGGCACTACCCCGCACCTCAGGGGCTGTGGTACGTGAGGGGCTGAGAAAACTGTCCCACATCTTAAAGACTGTTCCCCTACCTCTGGCGGATTGGACTTGTGCCTCTCTCGGCTGTACGCCTCGGTTGTCCACTGATTCCTGACCTATGCCGCTAGCGTTTTGTGAGGGGAATGCTTTGCCTACTTCCGTGAGTATGGCCTTCCGAAACTGCTGCATTTTGGTTGACCTCTCATCCACGGGAATAAGAGACAAAAAGTTCTCCTTGTAGCGTGGGTCTAACAGTGTTACCAACCAGTAATGATTGTCGGCCAAGATGTTCTTAACGCGAGGGTCACGAGACAGGCAGCTTACCATAAAGTCAGCCATGTGCGCCAGACTCTTAACAGCCAGGACTTCAGTAGCCTGACCAACAAGATGACTGAACATGCTGTCCTCCTCCTCCTCCTCCTCCTCCTCCTCCTCCTCATCTACCCTGTCCTCTGGCCAGCCACGCTGAATCGAGGATATGACTGGTGTGCATGTCATATCCTCAATTTGGCCGGAGAGTTGCTCCATGTCTTCATCCTCCTCCTCGTCATAGTCCTCCACTGCACGTTGTGATGAGACGAGGCTGGGCTGTGTGTTATCACCCACACCCACTACTGTTTCTTGCTGCAACTCATCGCGCTCCGCCTGCAATGCATCATGTTTGTTTTTCAGCAGGGACCGTTTTAGAAGGCAGAGTAGCGGTATGGTGACGCTAATAATGGCGTCATCACCACTCACCATCTTGGTGGAGTCCTCAAAGTTTTGGAGGATGGTACATAGGTCTGACATCCATCTCCACTCCTCAGGTGTTATGTGTGGAGTTTGACCCATTTCCCGACGGCTTAGGTGATGCAGGTACTCAACAACTGCCCTCTTCTGCTCACATATCCTGACCAACATGTGCAGAGTTGAATTCCAACGCGTGGGGACATCACACACCAGTCTGTGAGCCGGAAGATGCAAACGGCGCTGAAAGCCGGCAAGGCCGGCTGAAGCAGTAGGTGACTTTCGAAAATGTGCAGACAGGCGGCGAACTTTTACCAGCAGATCAGACAGCTCTGGGTATGACTTTAGAAACCGCTGAACCACGAGGTTGAGCACATGGGCCACGCATGGAACATGTGTCAGCTGGCCTCGCCTCAAAGCCGCCACCAGGTTCCGGCCATTGTCACAAACGACCTTTCCTGGCTTTAGGTTCAGAGGTGTGAGCCAGTGATCTGCCTGCTGTTTCAGAGCTGTCCACAGCTCTTCTGCATTGTGGGGTTTGTCACCTATGCAGATTAGCTTCAGCACAGCCTGTTGCCGCTTCGCCGAGGCAGTGCTGCAGTGCTTCCAGCTTGTGACTGGTGTGGAGGGCACAGTGGATGAGGATGCGCAGGAGGAGGAGGAGGCTGAAGAGCATGACATTCCGGAGCTGTAGAGTGTGGGTGAAACACTGACTGAGGTAGGGCCTGCAAACCTTGGTGTGGGAAGGACGTGTTCCGTCCCTCGCTCAGACTGGGTCCCAGCTTCCACAATATTAACCCAGTGTGCCGTCAACGAGATGTAGCGGCCTTGCCCACAAGCACTTGTCCACGTGTCTGTGGTTAGGTGGACTTTGGGTGAAACAGCGTTGTTCAGGGCACGTGTGATGTTTTGTGACACGTGGTTATGCAACGCGGGGACGGCACACCGGGAGAAATAGTGGCGGCTGGGGACCGAGTAACGTGGGACAGCTGCCGCCATCAGGTCACGGAATGCTTCTGTCTCCACCAGCCTAAAAGGCAACATTTCCAGCGCAAGCAGTCGCGAAATGTTAGCATTTAGAACTGTGGCATGTGGGGTGTTGGCAGTGTATTTGCGCCTGCGTTCAAAGGTTTGCTCAATGGATAACTGAACGCTGCGCTGGGACAAGGACGTGCTTGATGATGGTGTTCTTTCTGCGTAGGCAACTGCAGGTGCAGGAGTGGAGGAGGCTTGTTCGCAGGCAGCATGGACAGAGGATTGGCTCGCATGCACAACCAGCGAAGACGTAGCAGTGACATCAGCAAGCACTGCTCCTCGACTCTGTTGTACTTCCCACAAAGTCGGGTGCTTGGCTGACATGTGCCTGATCATGCTGGTGGTGGTCAGGCTGCTAGTTTTGGTACCCCTGCTGATGCTGGCACGGCAGGTGTTGCAAATGGCCTTTTTTGAATCATCTGGATCCAACTTAAAAAACTGCCAGACTCGTGAAGACCTAACATTTGTACAGGCACCTGGTGTCGTCGTGTTGTTACGGGGAACGGTTGCCTGACTTCTGCCTGGGGCCACCACCCTGCTTCTTACTGCCTGTTGTGATGCTACGCCTCCCTCCCCCTGTGCACTGCTGTCCTCGCTCTGCATATCCTCCTGCCAGGTTGGGTCAGTTACTGGATCATCCACCACGTCGTCTTCCTCTTCCGCACCCTGCTCCTCCTCCTGACTTGCTGACAATTGTGTCTCATCATCGTCCACCACTTGTTGAGACACGTTGCCAACTTCGTGAGAACGTGGCTGCTCAAATATTTGGCTATCTGTACAGACGATCTCCTCATGACCCACTTCAATATGAGCTGGCGAGAGGCCAGAATGTGTGAATGGAAACGTGAACAGCTCTTCCGAGTGTCCAAGTGTGGGATCATTAATGTCCGAGGAGGACGTGTACTCAGCCTGGTGGTAGGAAGGAGGATCAGGTTCAGAAATGTGCGGTGCAGTATCACGGCTACTGACACTTGACCGTGTGGAAGACAGAGTGTTTGTGGTGGTGCCAATCTGACTGGAAGCATTATCCGCTATCCAACTAACAACCTGTTGACACTGGTCTTGGTTCAAGAGCGGTGTACTGCTGCGGTCCCCAAGAATTTGGGACAGGACGTGCGAGCGACTAGATGTGGCCCTTTGTTGTGGCGAAATTAGAGCTTGCCCACGACCTCGGCCTCTGCCTGCACCACCATCACGTCCACTTCCTTGTTCCTTGCCAATGCCCTTGCGCATTTTGCAATGCTGTGCACTGCTGACGTGTATATTCACTACTTGTGCGTTATATCAAAGTTTCTGGAAATTGCACACCAGTGCACCTGTACGCTGCCACCAACAGGCACACACGTGCGGTTTTAAAAACCAAGCACGGACGCAATAATAACCTAACACAGGTTTTAGGAGCAAAAATTAAGAACTCTGACACTATCAGCCACTGCTGACTGACGTGTATTATACACTACACTTGTGCGTTATATAATAGTTTGGTAAACGCACACCAGTGCACCTGTACGCTGCCACCAACAGGCACACACGTGCGGTTTTAAAAACCAAGCACGGACGCAATAATAACCTAACACAGGTTTTAGGAGCAAAAATTAAGAACTCTGACACTATCAGCCACTGCTGACTGACGTGTATTATACACTACACTTGTGCGTTATATAATAGTTTGGTAAACGCACACCAGTGCACCTGTACGCTGCCACCAACAGGCACACACGTGCGGTTTTAAAAACCAAGCACGGACGCAATAATAACCTAACACAGGTTTTAGGAGCAAAAATTAAGAACTCTGACACTATCAGCCACTGCTGACTGACGTGTATTATACACTACACTTGTGCGTTATATAATAGTTTGGTAAACGCACACCAGTGCACCTGTACGCTGCCACCAACAGGCACACACGTGCGGTTTTAAAAACCAAGCACGGACGCAATAATAACCTAACACAGGTTTTAGGAGCAAAAATTAAGAACTCTGACACTATCAGCCACTGCTGACTGACGTGTATTATACACTACACTTGTGCGTTATATAATAGTTTGGTAAACGCACACCAGTGCACCTGTACGCTGCCACCAACAGGCACACACGTGCGGTTTTAAAAACCAAGCACGGACGCAATAATAACCTAACACAGGTTTTAGGAGCAAAAATTAAGAACTCTGACACTATCAGCCACTGCTGACTGACGTGTATTATACACTACACTTGTGCGTTATATAATAGTTTGGTAAACGCACACCAGTGCACCTGTACGCTGCCACCAACAGGCACACACGTGCGGTTTTAAAAACCAAGCACGGACGCAATAATAACCTAACACAGGTTTTAGGAGCAAAAATTAAGAACTCTGACACTATCAGCCACTGCTGACTGACGTGTATTATACACTACACTTGTGCGTTATATAATAGTTTGGTAAACGCACACCAGTGCACCTGTACGCTGCCACCAACAGGCACACACGTGCGGTTTTAAAAACCAAGCACGGACGCAATAATAACCTAACACAGGTTTTAGGAGCAAAAATTAAGAACTCTGACACTATCAGCCACTGCTGACTGACGTGTATTATACACTACACTTGTGCGTTATATAATAGTTTGGTAAACGCACACCAGTGCACCTGTACGCTGCCACCAACAGGCACACACGTGCGGTTTTAAAAACCAAGCACGGACGCAATAATAACCTACTAACAGGTTTTTTTGGGGAGCGACAATTACAGTACAGACAAGTCAGACACTATCTGGACTGTTTTACACTGTGTACACCAGCCCCAGATATGAAGGCTGGTATACGGTCACCACTACCCTGCCTGCCTGCCTGCCTGTATACTGCTACAATAGTCCTGACAAGGACTCTTTTGGTCACTAGCCTGTATTCAGACCTGGCTATACCCTGCCTGTATATAGCAACAATAGTCCTGAGAAGGACTCTGCTACTGTACGCCGACCTGGCTATACCCTGCCTGCCTGTATACAACTAGAATAGTCCTGAGAAGGACTTTTGGTCACACTGTTTGCAGCCCTGCAACTGAAAAAGCTATAAAGGGCCGCAAAGCTTTCCCTGAATCAGCGACACTCTCCCTACACTCACTGTCAGAATAGCTGTGAGCAGAGCACAGCGCGCCGGCCGATATAAAGGCTCGGTGACGCTGTGCAGGCCGGCCAATCACTGCAATTCCACAACTAACAGGGCTGTGGCATTGCAGTGGTCTGCCAGCCAATCCCTGTATGAGGGCTGGCTCTCAAAAGAGCGCCAACATGCAGAAATGAAGACCACGAGTAAAGCACGAGTATCGCGAGATTACTCGGTCCCCGCCGAGCAGCCCGAGTACAGTGATACTCGTGCGAGTACCGAGTAGTGACAAGCATGCTCGCTCATCACTAGGGATTAACTCTTTAATAGTGTTGAGCGGACCCGGAATGCAAAAATCCGGATCCGCGCAGTTTCAGCGGTAGATCCGGGTCCGACCCGGATGTGGGATTCCGGGTGCACGATCCGGATTCAGGGTTGTTTTTTTTTTCTCTTTCTCTCTCTTTCCTCTCTCTGCTCTCCCCTCTCTCCCCGCTCTCTTCTCTCTCCCCGCTCTCTTCTCTCTCCCCGCTCTCTTCTCTCTCCCCGCTCTCTTCTCTCTCCCCGCTCTCTTCTCTCTCCCTGCTCTCTTCTCTCTCCCTGCTCTCTTCTCTCTCCCCGCTCTCTTCTCTCTCCCCGCTCTCTTCTCTCTCCCCGCTCTCTTCTCTCTCCCTGCTCTCTTCTCTCTCCCCGCTCTCTTCTCTCTCCCCGCTCTCTTCTCTCTCCCCACTCTCCCCGCCTCCCCTCTCTTCTTTTCTGTAGTGTCAACAAAATCGGTGTTTCTTTGTCGCTCCATTGGGAGACCCAGACAATTGGGTGTATAGCTTCTGCCTCCGGAGGCCACACAAAGTATTACACTTTAAAAAGTGTAACCCCTCCCCTCTGCCTATACACCCTCCCGTGCATCACGGGCCCATCAGTTTTTTGTTTTGTGTTGAAGGAGGCACACATTCACGCAAGCTCCACATTTTAGTCAGCAGCAGCTGCTGACTTTATCGGATGGAAGAAAAGAGGGCCCCTAACAGGGCCCCCGGCATGCTCCCTTCTCACCCCACTCTGGTCGGCGGTGCTGTTAAGGTTGAGGTACCCATTGCGGGTACAAAGGCTGGAGCCACATGCCGTTATCCTTCCCCATCCCTTAGGGGCTCTGGGTGAAGTGGGATCCTAACCGGTCACCATGCACTGGGACCGGGCTCCCTCCGCAGCCCCTGGGGGAATCTGACGGACAGGAGACCGGGTATCATCAGGGACAGGCCCTGCTTCTCTGAGGTACTCTGTGTCCCCTTGGGGATGGCGCATAGAGCGCCTGTGTAACGGACGCTGCAGCGGCTGCTGTGTGTTTTGTGTCGCCGGGACTACCGCGCCGACCGCGCCTGTTTGCCGGCCGCGTTACTAAATTTAGTCCCCGGCTTTTGCGGCCTAGTACTGCATACTCCCGCCCCTGGGCCTGCCAGTCAGGGGTAAGGGCGGGACGCTAGACTGGACGTCAGCGGTGAGGGCTGGAGCATACTTAGGTATCCTCCTCCCCCCTCACTGAGCACTGTGGGGCACCAGATTCCCGCACTTTCTGAGGCACGCCCACGGCCCCCTCCTCCTCTGAGAACGCTGGCAGCCATTGTTATCATCACTTCTGCCGGTGGAGAACTTCAGACCGAGCTCCACAGCTCTGGGAGGCCCAGGCAGGGAATCTGGTGGACACACAACCGCTGAGGGCGGTCGGTAAGCCGCACCGGTTACTAGGTGCTGGCCCCCCTGGGTGCCGAAGTGTATATATATATATATCCATATATTGTATACATTTGCTCTGTTCGGCCGCATTATTTGCTTTTGGCTATATACCCTCACTGATTGCTCTAAGAGGAGACAACAGCATGTCGTCTGCAAAAAGCAAGGGTGCCAAGGCACAGGCTTATTTTGCAACCTGTACCTCTTGTGCGGCTATGTTACCTGCAGGTTCCACCTACCCTCATTGTGTGCAATGCTCGGCCCCTGTGACACTCACTCAGCCGGAGCCTCAGACGCTGGTGGGACCCTCGGCCCAGGTAGAACCACCGGCTACCACTGTCCAGGTGGCAGGGACAGAGTTTGCAGTGTTGGCTGAGAAATTTTCTGAGTCACTTTCACAATCCATGGCTCAGTCTATGGATAGATGGTCTGCTAAGATACTAGAAGCCTTGCAGTCCAGACCGGTAACACAGGCCCCGGGCACTGTTGAATCATTGCCCCCAGGCCCCCCTCGGTCGGCGCAGCAAAGTGCTCCTGGGGCGACTCCTAGGTCCCACGGTGAGGACTCCGACACGGACCGCAGTCCCAGACCGGCTTAGCGGGCTCGCTGGGAGCTTCCCTCGACTTCATCACAATGCTCAGGGTCTCAGCATGAGGACTCTCTGGAGGATGAAGCGGAGGTGGCAGATCAGGGATCTGATCCTGACGCTGCTCTCAATCTTGATACACCTGAAGGGGACGCCATAGTAAACGACCTTATAGCGTCCATCAACCAGGTGCTAGAACTTTCTCCTCCAGCTCCACCGATTGAGGAGTCAGCCTCACAGCAGGAGAAACACCAATTTAGGTTTCCCAAACGTACACGGAGTGCGTTTTTCGATCACTCCAACTTCAGAGATGCAGTCCAGAAACACCGAGCTTTTCCGGACAAGCGCTTTACTAAGCGCCTTAATGACACACGTTACCCCTTCCCCACTGACGTAGTTAAGGGTTGGGCTCAGTGTCCCAAGGTGGATCCTCCAGTCTCTAGACTGGCGGCTAGATCCATAGTAGCAGTGGCAGATGGTTCATCGCTCAAGGATGCCACTGACAGGCAAATAGAGCTCCTGATGAAATCCATCTATGAAGCCATAGGCGCGTCTTTTGCTCCGGCATTCGCAGCCGTATGGGCACTCCACGCTATCTCAGCTTGTCTGTCTGAGATTAATGCAGTCACACGTGCCTCTACTCCGCAGGTTGTGTCTTTAACCTCTCAGGCGTCGGCTTTTTCGTCCTACGCCATGAACGCCGTCCTGGACTCTGCGAGCCGTACAGCGGTAGCATCCGCCAATTCAGTGGCAGTCCGCAGGGCCATGTGGCTACGCGAATGGAAGGCAGACTCTGCCTCCAAGAAGTTCTTAACCGGTTTGCCATTTTCTGGCGACCGTCTGTTTGGCGAGCAATTGGATGAAATTATTAAACAATCCAAGGGAAAGGACTCGTCCTTACCCCAGTCCAAACCAAATAGACCTCAGCAACGGAAGATACAACCGAGGTTTCGGTCCTTTCGGCCCTCAGCCAGGTCTCAATTCTCCACGTCCAACAGGCCACAGAAGGGCCAGAGGAACTCTGATTCATGGCGGTCTAAGTCACGTCCTAAAAAGACCGCCGGAGGAGCCGCCCCCAAGGCGGCCTCCTCATGACTTTCGGCCTCCCCAAACCGCATCCTCGGTCGGTGGCAGGCTCTCCCGCTTTTGCGACGCCTGGTTGCCACATGTCCGAGACCGATGGGTGAGAGACATTCTGTCTCACGGTTACAGGATAGAGCTCAGCTCTCGTCCTCCGACTCGTTTCTTCAGAACATCTCCGCCCCCCCGAGCGAGCCGATGCTCTTTTTCAGGCGGTGAACACTCTGAAGGCAGAAGGAGTGGTGATCCCTGTTCCCCTTCAAGAATGTGGTCGCGGTTTTTACTCCAACTTGTTTGTGGTGCCAAAAAAGGACGGATCTTTCCGTCCCGTTCTGGACCTCAAACTGCTCAACAGACACGTGAGAACCAGACGGTTCCGGATGGAATCTCTCCGCTCCGTCATCGCCTCGATGTCCCAAGGAGACTTCCTAGCATCAATCGACATCAGGGATGCTTATCTCCACGTGCCGATTGCACCAGAGCATCAGCGCTTCCTGCGTTTCGCCATCGGAGACGAACACCTTCAGTTCGTGGCACTGCCTTTCGGCCTGGCGACAGCCCCACGGGTCTTCACCAAGGTCATGGCAACAGTGGTGGCAGTCCTACACTCTCAGGGACACTCGGTGATCCCTTACTTAGACGATCTTCTAGTCAAGGCACCCTCCCGGGTGGTATGCCAACACAGCCTGAACACTGCTCTGGAGACTCTCCAGAGGTTCGGGTGGATCATCAATTTCCCAAAGTCAAAATTGACACCGACCCAATCGCTAACTTACCTCGGGATGGAGTTTCATACTCTCTCAGCGATAGTGAAGCTCCCGCTGGACAAACAGCGTTCACTACAGACAGGGGTGCAATCTCTCCTTCGAGCCCAGTCACACCCCTTGAGGCGCCTCATGCACTTCCTAGGGAAGATGGTGGCAGCAATGGAGGCAGTTCCATTTGCGCAGTTTCATCTGCGTCCACTCCAATGGGACATTCTCCGCAAATGGGACAGGAAGTCGACGTCCCTCGACAGGAACGTCTCCCTTTCTCGGGCAGCCAAAGCCTCTCTTCAGTGGTGGCTTCTTCCCACTTCTCTGTCGAAAGGAAAATCCTTCCTGCCCCCATCCTGGGCTGTGGTCACGACGGACGCGAGTCTGTCAGGGTGGGGAGCGGTCTTCCTCCACCACAGGGCTCAGGGCACCTGGACTCAGACAGAATCTTCCCTTCAGATCAATGTTCTGGAGATAAGGGCAGTGTATCTAGCCCTAAAGGCGTTCCAGCTGTGGCTGGAAGGCAGGCAGATCCGAATTCAGTCGGACAACGCCACGGCGGTGGCGTACATCAACCACCGAGGCGGCACACGCAGTCGTCAAGCCTTCCAAGAAGTTCGGCGAATTCTGCTGTGGGTGGAAGCCACAGCCTCCACCATCTCCGCAGTTCACATCCCGGGCGTAGAAAACTGGGAAGCAGACTTTCTCAGTCGCCAGGGCATGGACGCAGGGGAATGGTCTCTTCACCCGGACGTGTTTCAAGAGATCTGTTGCCGCTGGGGAACGCCGGATGTCGACCTAATGGCGTCCCGGCACAACAACAAGGTCCCGGCATTCATGGCGCGGTCTCAAGATCACAGAGCTCTGGCGGCAGACGCATTAGTTCAGGATTGGTCGCAGTTTCGACTGCCTTATGTATTTCCTCCTCTGGCACTGCTGCCCAGAGTGTTACGCAAGATCAGGTCCGACTGCCGCCGCGCCATCCTCATCGCCCCAGACTGGCCGAGGAGGTCGTGGTACCCGGATCTGTGGCATCTCACGGTGGGTCAACCGTGGGCACTACCAGACCGACCAGACTTGCTGTCTCAAGGGCCATTTTTCCATCTGAATTCTGCGGCCCTCAACCTGACTGTGTGGCCATTGAGTCCTGGATCCTAGCGTCTTCAGGGTTATCTCAAGAGGTCATTGCCACTATGAGACAGGCCAGGAAACCAACGTCCGCCAAGATCTACCACAGGACGTGGAGGATCTTCTTATCCTGGTGCTCTGATCAGGGTTTTACTCCCTGGCCGTTTGCCTTGCCCACTTTTCTGTCTTTCCTTCAATCCGGAATGGACAAGGGTTTGTCTCTCGGCTCTCTCAAGGGACAAGTATCGGCGCTTTCCGTGTTTTTTCAAAAGCGTCTAGCCAGGCTTCCGCAGGTACGCACGTTCCTGCAGGGGGTTTGCCACATAGTCCCACCTTACAAGAGGCCGCTGGAACCCTGGGATCTTAACAGGGTGCTAACGGCTCTTCAGAAACCACCTTTTGAGCCGATGAGGGATGTTTCTCTTTCACGCCTTTCGCAGAAGGTGGTCTTCCTAGTGGCAGTCACATCACTTCGGAGAGTGTCTGAGCTAGCAGCGCTGTCATGCAAAGCCCCCTTCCTGGTGTTTCACCAGGATAAGGTGGTTCTGCGTCCGGTCCCGGAATTTCTCCCTAAGGTGGTATCCCCTTTTCATCTCAATCAGGATATCTCCTTACCTTCTTTTTGTCCTAATCCAGTTCACCAATGTGAAAAGGATTTGCACTTGTAGAGTCTGAGTGCTCTCACGAGATCTAACATTTCTCGTACGGCGCCCCTGCGCCATTCTGATGCGCTCTTTGTCCTTGTCGCTGGCCAGCGTAAAGGGTCGCAGGCTTCCAAGTCAACCTTGGTTCGGTGGATCAAGGAACCGATTCTTGAAGCCTACCGTTCTTCTGGGCTTCCGGTTCCTTCAGGGCTGAAAGCCCATTCTACCAGAGCCGTGGGTGCGTCCTGGGCATTGCGGTACCAGGCTACGGCTCAGCAGGTGTGTCAGGCGGCTACCTGGTCGAGTCTGCACACTTTCACGAAACATTATCAGGTGCATGCCTATGCTTCGGCAGATGCCAGCCTAGGTAGGAGAGTCCTTCAGGCGGCGGTTGCCCACCTGTAGGAAGGGGCCGTTTTACGGCTCTTTTTATCGAGGTATTCTTTTACCCACCCAGGGACTGCTTTTGGACGTCCCAATTGTCTGGGTCTCCCAATGGAGAGACAAAGAAGAAGGGAATTTTGTTTACTTACCGTAAATTCCTTTTCTTCTAGCTCCTATTGGGAGACCCACCACCCGCCCCTGTTCCCTTCGGGCTGTTGTTCTTTTGTGTACATATGTTGTTCATGTTGAATTGTTCTTTGGTTCATGGTTTAGTTCTCCGAACATCCTTCGGATTGAGTTTACCTTAGACCAATTTTATAAGTTTCCTCCTTCCTGCTTTGGCACCAAAACTGATGGGCCCGTGATGCACGGGAGGGTGTATAGGCAGAGGGGAGGGGTTACACTTTTTAAAGTGTAATACTTTGTGTGGCCTCCGGAGGCAGAAGCTATACACCCAATTGTCTGGGTCTCCCAATAGGAGCTAGAAGAAAATGAATTTACGGTAAGTAAACAAAATTCCCTTCTTTAACTACAGGACATTATCACTGCAGGATTAGGCAATGTGCACACAGTGCGTTTTTCGCTGCGTTTTTGCGTGTTTTTCGGGTGCGTTTTTGGCCTCAAAACTGCATGACTTTGCTTCCCCAGCAAAGTCTATGAGTTTTCATTTTTGCTGTCCGCACACAACCTTTTTTTTTAAGCGGCGGGTTTTTTGAGCTTAAAAAAAAGAATTGACATGTCCATTTTTCCTGCGTTTTTCTGCGTTTTCCTCCCATGTAAAGCATTGGAAAAACGCAGCAAAACGCAGAGATCAAAAATGCACCAAATCGCGGTAAAACCACATGCGTTTTTTTGTCGCGGGTGCATTTTTGTGCGTTTTTAGCGGCCAAAAACGCACAAAAACACAGCGTCAAAAAAAACGCAGAGTGTGCACATAGCCTTAGGTGTCGCATGCCTGGCAGTCCTGCTAATCTGTAACTCAGCCCCCACCACTGATCGGCTGCTGGACGACAATGCACAAGGTACACAGGAAACTGCCAATCAGAGGTGTAGGCGGGGTTATACACAATTCAGCATTCTGTTCCCCACTTCATCTACCGCAGAGAAAACAGGGATTCTATTAAAACTATAGCAAGCAGCCCAGTAATTGACACATCCCTAGAATCAGGCTCTTTTCTCCAATATCATGCAGCTTTCAGGTTACATAGCAAAAACTTGGTGATGGGTTCCTTTAATACCGGAAACGTCCTGTAATTTTCCTCCATTTGCGATTTGCTGAACTCTCTAACTTGTCTTCGTAGGTGCCCGTGGCTCAACGTGGAGGTGTCCCCTGCCCTTCCTGCGTATAATGCCATCATGTTTTTATTTGTTTTGGCCAATTTCAGCATGGCCACTTTTATGGACCCTGGAATATTCCCTCGAGGTAAGAACCGCCTATTGTTAAAGATTCCACCATTTTATTTATAAAGGGCCTCATATATATTTATTGTTTTAAAGGGGCATTTTAGTGTCCTAAGCCTATGCCATGACTTTATAATCAGTCAGGGTCCAGGTTCTGGCATCTATACGGCCCTAAGAGTCTAGTGCTGAAGCAGCGCCATATTCCCTTCTCGGTTGTTCCTGCACAGTGGCACTCCCCGCCATGTGGGTGGACAGGGAACTGCAGCCGGCTCAGTGCATAAGTGCTGCCATTTCTTGGAGTGCTGTAGAGACACATAATGTCGGGATGCAGTGCTGCATTCATCTTCTAATTTGACATGCCAGACTTTAAGAACACGGCGATACCAATTTTTATATTTCTTTCATTATTTTTTTATATCTACCCTTGGAAAGAGGGATGACTCAAATAAATATATATATATATATATATATATATATATATATATATATATATATATATATATATATATATATATAAAAATGTATATATATATGTATGTATATGTGTGTAATATTTACTTATAGTTGTAATGATGCTATGCATTAAATTTTGGTTTCATTGCTCCCTTTTCTGCAGCGGAAGAGGATGAAGATAAGGACGATGATTTCCGAGCCCCCTTATATAAGACAGTTGAAGTGAGAGGAGTACAGGTCCGCATGAAGTGGTGCTCGACGTGCCGGTTTTACCGGCCACCGCGCTGTTCTCACTGCAGTGTGTGTGATAACTGTGTTGAGGTGAGTTCTGGCTGAGCAATTTGGAGTTTCACTGTTATTATTATTATTATTTATTATGATAGCACCATTTATTCTATGGCTCTTCACAAGTGAGAAGGGGTATACATAAAAGCAAGTACAATAATCATAAACAATACAAGGCGCAGACTGGTATAGGAGGAGGGAGGACCCTGCCCGTGAGGGCTCACAGTCTACAGGAATGGGTGATGGTACAATAGGTGAGGACAGAGCTGGTTGCGCAGTGGTCTACTGGACTGAGGGTTACTGTAGGGTGTAGGTTTGTTGGAAGAGGTTGGTCTTCAGGTTCCTTTTGAAGGTTTCCACAGTAGGCGAGAGTCTGATGTGCTGAGGTAGAGTGTTCCAGAGTATGGGGGATGCACGGGAGAAATCTTGTATGTGATAGTGGGACGAGGAGATGAGAGAGGAGTAGAGAAGGAAATCTGAGGTTGCGTGCGGGTAGGTACCAGTAGACTAGGTCACAGATGTATGGAGGTTGTGGATGGCTTTGTATTTCATGGTTAGTGTGTTGAACTGGAGTCTTTAGGCAATGGGAAGCCAGTGGAGGGACTGGCAGAGAGGAGAGGCTGGAAAATAACGAGGGGGAAAAAGTGGATTAATTGAGCCACAAAGTTTAGGATAGATTGGAGGGGTGCAACAGTGTTGGAATGGAGGCCACAGAGCAGGAGGTTGCAGTAGTCAAGGTGGGAGAGGATGAGGGCACATGCACTAGTGTTTTTGATGATTCTTGGTTAAGGAATGCTTGAATCTGTGAGATATTTTTGAGTTTTAGTTGGCAGAAGGTGAAGAGGGCTTGGATGTGTGGCTTGAAGGATAGAGCAGAGTCGAGGGTTACTCTGAGGCAACGGGCTTGTGAGACTGGAGAAAGTGAGCAGCCATTGACTTTAATGGAAAGGATTGTTGGAGGGGTTGAGAGAGGAGGAGGAAAGATAATAAATTCAGTTTTGTCCATGTTAAGCTTTAGAAATCGCGCAGAGAAGAAGGATGAAATAGCAGACAGACATTGTGGGATTTTGGCTAGTAGAGAGGTAATCTCAGGTCCAGAGAGGTAGATTTGCTTATCATCAGCATAGATAATCAGCGTATATCACCATAAAACTCCTTGGGTAAAGCATGATTGTTGTGACAGCTCTTCCGAATTGAATTTAGTCCATATTTGCTGGACTGTGAGCTGTTCGGGCCTCCAGTGAACGTGTAAGGTCTATTTGCTCCAAATTCTAAGTTTTGTATTAATCTGTCTTCAGTAGGCTCCCTCTAGTGGCAGCTCTGGGCACAGCACACAGAATCGTATCACTTGGAGCTCTGTGTCAGTTAAGCAGGGCTGTAACCTCTGTAAAATTAACCAGTACAACACTTTGGCTTTTAGGTAAGCGTATATGTGTTTTGTACATTGGCTGTAACAGACACGTGCAATTCGACCTTCACCATCACTGTCCTGGCCAATGCCATCTGTGATAGGACACCTCTGTAAGTGCAGGAGAGAGTGCTGTCAGTCACAGTCCCCCCGCTCCAGTTCTCACGGCCCCCAACAGATCATGCTTTAAGGATTTCCTTAGTATCACACATGTGAGAACCTGTATCAATTTCTGATGTCTAGATAATAATTCTATCATCTTTGAAATACTTTAAACATGATCTGTTGGGGGGCCATGAGGATTGGGGGGTACGGGAAACACTGCTGTAAGTGGTCGCAGATCGGCGGTTCTCAACAACACCTTTCTGATAGGAAAGGAGTGAGGAATGTAAGAGGAGGTCATTTGATTGTGACGCATTTGTCAGAGGGTGATGACAAGGCAATGGGTCTAGCACTAGTATCGAGGGAACTTAAAGGCATTGGTATATAGGGTGCTTACAGGCACGGTCACTGGCACCTGTAAGAGGGTACTGACAAGACAATGTTACTGACTTTTAAGGAGTCTACTTGCAGGCACTGAAGTTATTTACAGGCACTGAAGTTATTTACAGGCACTGTGAGTGACACCGATATTATTTACAGGCACTTTGGTGCTTTTTGAGGTGGGTACTTATAGGCACTGTAACTGGTACTGAGTGTACTTGCAGGCACACTGGCATTTTTTAAGGTAGGTACTTATAGGCACTGAGATTTCTTACAGGCAATGTGACTGGTACTGACGGTACTTACAGGCACTGTCATTGACACTGAGATTGTTTACAGGCACTGCCACTGAATTTACTTTTAAGCACCCTGATGTTTTTTAAGGTAGGTACTTACAGGCTCATTGACTTTGCGCTGATGTTGCGGTACTTACACGCAATCTGGCATTTCTTAAGGTAGGTACTTAAAGGCACTGTGACTTACACAAAGATTGTTTACATGCACTGTGGCTAGCATTGTAGTTATCCACAGGCACTCTGGCACTTTTTAAGATGGGTACTTATAGGCACTGTGAATGGAACTAAGGTTATTTATAGGCCCTGTGACTGGTAATGATGGTACTTACAGGGTCTGTGAATGACACTGAGATTGTTTACAGGCACTGTGGCTATCATTGAAGTTACTTATAGGCACTTTTTAAGATGGGTACTTACAGGCACTGCTACTGGTACTGAGGTTACTTACAGGCTCTGTGACTAGCATTAAAGTTACTTACAGGAACAGTGGCACTTTTTAAGATGGGTACTTACAGGCACTGCTACTGGTACTGAGGTTACTTACAGGCTCTGTGACTAGCATTAAAGTTACTTACAGGAACAGTGGCACTTTTTAAGATGGATACTTGCAGGCACTGTGACTGGCACTGAGTTTTCTTACAGGAACTTAAACTGAGGTTACTAGATTACTTACAGGCACTCTGACGATTTTTTTCTTTAGATAGGCACTATGCTCTGAGGTTACTTAGAAGTACAGTGACTAGCACCTTTCAAGAGTACTTACAGGGACTGTGACCCTCACTGAAGTTACCTACAAGCACTGTGACTGTTATTGACTGTGCTTATAGGCACTGTGACTACTACTGAGGGTACTTCTAGCCAGTATGACTGGAACTTTTAAGGAGAGCACTTACAGGGTAAGTATAGACGCTGTGACTGGCGTTTTTAAGGAAGAAACACTAAGGCACAGTAAGTAGCACCAGAAAGGCACAGTAAGTAGCACCGGTAAGGAGGGAACTCTCCGACACTGTGACTGACTGTTCATGTAGCACTTTGGCTACCAATGTCAAGTGAGGCCATGGCTTGTGGTTTCGGTGCAACGTAAAAAATTTCCCAGTTAATGATCAATTAACAATAACTAAAATCACATCATCTCTAAACTGGTATTGTGATTGTCCAGCAATCACGTCAAGGTGACACTGGAGTCCAGCTTTGTTCTTAGGGGTACGTCACACACAGCAAGATTGCTGCTGAGATCGCTGCTGAGTCACGTTTTTGTGACGCAACAGTGACCTCATTAGCGATCTCGCTGTGTGTGACACTGAGCAGCGATCTGGCCCCTGCTGTGAGGTCGCTGGTTGTTGCTGAATGTCCTGGGCCATTTTTTAGTTGTTGCTGTCCCGCTGTGAAGCACAGATCGCTGTGTGTGACAGCGACAGAGCAACAACTAAATGTGCAGTGAGCAGGGAGCCGGCTTCTGCAGACGCTGGTAACCACGGTAAACAGCAGGTAACCAAGAAGCCCTTTCCTTGGTTACCCGATATTTACCTTCGTTACCAGCGTCCGCCGCTCTCAGCTGCCAGTGCCGGCTCCCTGCTCTCTGCACACGTAGCTGGAGTACACATCAGGTAATTAACCCGATGTGTACTGTGGCTAGGAGTGCAGGGAACAGGGAGCCGGCACTGGCAGTGTGAGAGCGGTGGACGCTGGTAACGAAGGTAAATATCGGGTAACCAAGGTAAGGGCTTCTTGGTTACCCAATGTTTACTGTGGTTACCAGCGTCCGCAGAAGCCGGCTCCTGCTGCCTGCACATGTAGCAGAGTACACATCGGGTAACTAACCCGATGTGTACTGTGGCTAGGAGTGCAGGGAGCCAGCGCTAAGCGGTGTGCGCTGGTAACCAAGGTAAATATCGGGTTTGTTACCCGATATTTACCTTAGTTACCAAGCGCAGCATCGCTTCCACGTGGCGCTGCTGGCTGGGGGCTGGGATACTGGTTGCTGGTGAGCTCACCAGCAACTCGTGTAGCGACGCTCCAGCGATCCCTGCCAGGTCAGGTTGCTGGTGGGATCGCTGGAGCGTCGCAGTGTGACATCTCACCAGCAACCTCCTACGATCCCTATCAGGTTGGATCGTTGTTGGGATCGCTGGTAAGTTGTTTAGTGTGACTGGGCCTTTAACCAGGGGTTTGATTACTCAAAGCAATTAACTAAACGATGCTAATCAGCTAATTGTTTGCAGATCAGCCCTTATTTAGTGTTCTGTACACAGGCAGCCCCCACTTCATACCTGCACTGAGTGACAACGGGCACACAAGTATTTGGGGACTTTCTTACCTCCGTATTTGTAAGGCCACGTGTACACAAGTATTTGGGGACTTTTTTACCTCCGTATTTGTAAGACCATGTGCACACAAGTATTTGGGGACTTTTTTACCTCCGTATTTGTAAGACCATGTGCACACAAGTATTTGGGGACTTTTTTACCTCCGTATTTGTAAGGCCACGTGTACACAAGTATTTGGTGACTTTTTATACTTCAGTATTTGTAAGGCCACGTGTAGACAGGTATCTGGGAACTGTTTTACCTCAGTATTTGTAAGGCCACGTGCACACAAGTATTTGGGGACTTTTTTACCACAGCATTTAGAAGTCAAAACCAGGAGTGGAACAATCAGAGGAAAAGTATAATAGAAACATGGGCACTACTTCTGTATTTATTACCCAGTCCTGGTTTTAGCTACAATTACTGAGGTAAAACAAATCACCAAAAACTGAAAGTGTGAATGTGCGCCTTACAAATACTGAAGTAAAAAACTCACTAAATAATCGTGTGCACGTGGCCTTACAAATACTGAGGTAAAAAAAACCTCACCAAATACACAATGTGTGCATGTGGTTTTACAAATGCTGAGGTAAAAAGCTCAACAAATAATCAACGTTTGTATGTGAACTTGGATTGACCAAAGCACATACAGTTAGGTCCAGAAATATTTGGACAGTGACACAAGTTTTGTTATTTTAGCTGTTTACAAAAACATGTTCAGAAATACAATTATATATATATAATATGGGCTGAAAGTGCACACTCCCAGCTGCAATATGAGAGTTTTCACATCCAAATCGGAGAAAGGGTTTAGGAATCATAGCTCTGTAATGCATAGCCTCCTCTTTTTCAAGGGACCAAAAGTAATTGGACAAGGGACTCTAAGGGCTGCAATTAACTCTGAAAGCGTCTCCCTCGTTAACCTGTAATCAATGAAGTAGTTAAAAGGTCTGGGGTTGATTACAGGTGTGTGGTTTTGCATTTGGAAGTTGTTGCTGTGACCAGACAACATGCGGTCTAAGGAACTCTCAATTGAGGTGAAGCAGAACACCCTGAGGCTGAAAAAAAAGAAAAAATCCATCAGAGAGATAGCAGACATGCTTGGAGTAGCAAAATCAACAGTTGGGTACATTCTGAGAAAAAAGGAATTGACTGGTGAGCTTGGGAACTCAAAAAGGCCTGGGCGTCCACGGATGACAACAGTGGTGGATGATCGCCGCATACTTTCTTTGGTGAAGAAGAACCCGTTCACAACATCAACTGAAGTCCAGAACACTCTCAGTGAAGTAGGTGTATCTGTCTCTAAGTCAACAGTAAAGAGAAGACTCCATGAAAGTAAATACAAAGGGTTCACATCTAGATGCAAACCATTCATCAATTCCAAAAATAGACAGGCTAGAGTTAAATTTGCTGAAAAACACCTCATGAAGCCAGCTCAGTTCTGGAAAAGTATTCTATGGACAGATGAGACAAAGATCAACCTGTACCAGAATGATGGGAAGAAAAAAGTTTGGAGAAGAAAGGGAACGGCACATGATCCAAGGCACACCACATCCTCTGTAAAACATGGTGGAGGCAACGTGATGGCATGGGCATGCATGGCTTTCAATGGCACTGGGTCACTTGTGTTTATTGATGACATAACAGCAGACAAGAGTAGCCGGATGAATTCTGAAGTGTACCGGGATATACTTTCAGCCCAGATTCAGCCAAATGCCGCAAAGTTGATTGGACGGCGCTTCATAGTACAGATGGACAATGACCCCAAGCATACAGCCAAAGCTACCCAGGAGTTCATGAGTGCAAAAAAGTGGAACATTCTGCAATGGCCAAGTCAATCACCAGATCTTAACCCAATTGAGCATGCATTTCACTTGCTCAAATCCAGACTTAAGACGGAAAGACCCACAAACAAGCAAGACCTGAAGGCTGCGGCTGTAAAGGCCTGGCAAAGCATTAAGAAGGAGGAATACCAGCGTTTGGTGATGTCCATGGCTTCCAGACTTAAGGCAGTGATTGCCTCCAAAGGATTCGCAACAAAATATTGAAAATAAAAATATTTTGTTTGGGTTTGGTTTATTTGTCCAATTACTTTTGACCTCCTAAAATGTGGAGTGTTTGTAAAGAAATGTGTACAATTCCTACAATTTCTATCAGATATTTTTGTTCAAACCTTCAAATTAAACGTTACAATCTGCACTTGAATTCTGTTGTAGAGGTTTCATTTCAAATCCAATGTGGTGGCATGCAGAGCCCAACTCGCCAAAATTGTGTCACTGTCCAAATATTTCTGGACCTAACTGTAGGCTGCCATTGTTCTAGCACAAGTTTTGTTTACATAGGGCGATAGGCTGCCTGGCTGATAGGATTCATGACCTTTTGGGCTGCCTCTAAGATCATTTCACCCAACGAACAAGCATTCTGCAGCCTATGTAGACTGTTCGATTATGGCAAAAAAAAGTATCTATTTAAGATAATCATGCTCTGTAAATGGACCTTAATGGAGAAGGGTACGAGGAAAGTTAAAATGTTATACGCCAGTATAGTGGAAGATGGGAAGTGCCTAATTAGCACTGTGTGCTTTTATATAATGTACATATTATTCCCATCCCTTTAACACCTCCATACATTAGTAGCATCCAGTCAGGCCACTGTCTTCCAGGAGGTTTCCAGGAACATACACATGGCTACTGATATTCACATCTTTCAAATTGGATTAGAGATTCAGGGGTCATTCAGAGGGTCTTAACACAGCTCCTTTGGAACAGTCATTAACATACAAGGCCATGGCATTGTCCAGCAATCACAGCCAGGTGACACTGGAGACCAGCTTTGTTCCTGGAGACACTTCATTCCTCTGGAGACACTTCATTCCTCTGGAGACACTTCATTCCTCTGGAGACACTTCATTCCTCTGGAGACACTTCATTCCTCTGGAGACAAAGGCTTTCTCTAATATGTAAATGTACAAAGATCCTTCCAAAATATTCAGGGGTTTGATTTGCAACAAAATGTCCTTCTAAACACAGGTTGTGAAGACATGCCCATGTTGGCTTTTAAAGGTGTGTTTACATGGAGAGATCCCTGATTTTTACTGACTAGTGGTCTTTTGAATGTCTGTTTACACAGGCAAACCAAAGCAAACAACGTGCAGGGTGCCATGGATCTTGGTAGCAAGAGTCTTGTTTACACCTACAGTCAAGAACAAAAAAACTGTTATAATAAAAATAATAATATAAAATAATGAAACTGTGTCCAAAGGGTGTGAAATCCTGCTAGGCCCCTTCAGTAATAGAGAAGAAGATAGCATTCCATTGTGTTAAAAAGTCATCAGAGAAAATATATGTTGGAACTTTTTGGATGTGTAACTCCTGGGTATCATTTCTGTCTATATATTTCTTGACCGTGTTATGGCTCCACCATATTTATAATTCCTGGCTGGAAAGCTTTCCCAATTAGTAACACAACCCTTTGAGGTCAGATAATTATGTTGTGCATTCATCATCAAACTCCTGTACAAGCCTGTATAGGTTTTTTTAAAATATATATTTGTATGGACGATACGTGGACGACCTGTTGATCGTCTGCTCGGATAATACATGAGATGTTGCATAATTTGTAGCCTATTTGCACAACAATAATGACAATTTGCGATTTACCCACAATGTTCCCAGTAACAAGGTTCCCTTTTTAGGCCCTGGGCGCACACTGCGTTTTTACCATCGTTTTTTTGCGTTTTTGCTGCAGAAATTTCTTAAGAAAATCGTTGTAACCTTTCTGCAGAAATTCCCCAGCAAAACCTATGGAAAAAAAAAATAGCTGTGCGCACACTGCGTTTTTTTTCTCAAAAACATTTTTTCTGCAGAATTTCTTGAGAAAATGAATGAGCATGTCACTACTTTTCTGCAAGTAGCTGCGCTTTTTGCCATAAATAATGGTAAAAAAAACCGCAGGGACCAACCTGCGGATAAAACGCATCAAAAATGCACGATGCGTTATTGGGGCGTTTTTTGAACGCAAGTGCGCTAATCTTTTAGACGCTCAAGACATTTTTTGAGAAAAATCCTTTTCTAGTGCGCACAGGGCCTTAGATATTTTGTTGGAAGGAGATCCTGTTGTAGGCAAGGTACATACTTCCCTGTACAGAAAGGAAATTGCAGCAAACATTTTGTGAATGTACATGGGGAGATACCTCACATTTAAGCTTTTATGATATTGAGAGAGTTACACTCTGTAAAAGAGGAGGCAATTGGTGAACGCATTTAATCACACACAAGGCTTTTTGAATTCTAACTTTGAATACCAAATAACCTTCGGGTATGAATTTTAAAGGAATCTGTTAGGTGCAATATGCACCCAGAGCTACGAGCAGTTCCGGGTGCATATTACTAATCCCTGCCTAACCATCCCTGTATACACTAGCATAGATAAAGAGATCTTTAGAAAAAGTATTTCTAAAGATCCTTTATGATATGCTAATGAGCGCGAGGACTACTCGCAAGGGCGTTAGTTCCTGCTCTCATTCTGCCCTCTTAGCATGTTTGCATGCCCAGAGGGACGTACTAACATGCTAAGGGGGCCGACTAGCCAAGGGAACCAATGCCCTTGCGACTAGTCGCTGGCCTCATTAGCATACGATAAAAGATCTTTAGAAATCCTTTTTCTATAGATCCCTTTATCTATGCTAGTGTATGCAGGGATTAGCAATATGCACTCAGAACTACTTGTGGTCCTGGGTGCGTATTGCATCCGACAGGTTCCCTTTAATGACGATCTGTTCGATTATATATTATAACTAAACATAATGATTCCGTGAATAATACGATTTATATTGAATTGATGTCATATAGCATATTATCTTTTTTTCTATCATTTATTTCTGATTTCACAATTTGTTCTCAAATTGTATTGGTGGATTCCTGTGGTCGGTTAGTGATTGCATATAGGAATTTTCATTTTGTTTCATTGTACACGATGATTAAAGGCATTTTTACCAGAAAAGCAACAGTTTTTATTTCTGCTGGACATTGTTCATTTTAATGGATTGAAACAATAAATGAGATGTGTTTAATATACGTACCGGATGGATGTGCTGCATTTCCCCTCTTCTCCTTCACCACGAGAATGATGATCTTCTATGCTGCACAAAAGATCATCTCTGCAGCTGGTTTATATAGCAAGATATTTGTGAAACGAGTGTTTTTAACAACACCTGTTCATGGTTATCTTACAGTGTAAATGCACCTTAGTAATATGCAGGCTATATTCACATAACACCCATACAACCTTCTAATGTGAGAGTCACCACAGTGATGAGCTAGGAAGGCTTTGGCTCTGTCGGCAGCCATCTTGGCAGGTTTCTCCAATACACAGGAGCTGTTATTTGGCTAAGTGCTCCTGTGTTCTCTATGAGAGAGCAGATACCAGAAATATTTGGAGGTGACTTCTCTTTAGGAGATAAAAAGGATTGGCACTTCAAAATTGGACAATCCAAATCGATAACTCGTCCGGGCCCCTATACACATTACATAGTCAAACTCATCGATATCAGTGGGTTCAGCCCAAATTCGACTAATGTGTATAGGGGGGGGGTTAAACTCCTAGCAGCTAATGTCAACAGATTGAGAACCACTTCTTGTCAGTGGCTCCCTGGTTCCTATGAGGGAGACTTCCTTGTATGACTTTTATGTGCCCTACTGATTTGGACTGTTGACCACCACTGATCTGTCTACTTTCTCCTTACAGGAGTTTGATCACCATTGTCCATGGGTGAACAACTGTATTGGACGTCGAAACTACCGTTACTTCTTCCTTTTCCTGGTGTCTCTGACATTGCACATAATGAGCGTCTTCATCTGTGGCCTTTTCTACACATTAGGACATCCAGACCAGCTCCGAGACATCCCAGCAGCTGTCACGTATCCTTCTAGCTGTTATGTCTTTAGTGGTTGGGTTAGATCTTCTAGATAGACTATTACACATGACTCTGTAGTTCTCATCTGTGTCCTTGTGACTCCCGACCTGCATTTATTTCTCCAAACCCTATTGTAATTTGTAATTTTCTCTAATCCCGTTTGTACCTTGTGTATTAAGGTACCGTCACACTAAGCAACTTACCAGCGATCCCAACAACGATAGGGATCGCTGGTAAGTTGCTAGGAGGTTGCTGGTGAGATGTCACACTGCGACGCTCCAGCGATCCCACCAGCAACCTGACCTGGCAGGGATCGCTGGAGCGTGGCTACACGAGTTGCTGGTGAGCTCACCAGCAACCAGTGACCAGCCCCCAGCTCCTTGCTCTCCTAGCTACAGCACACATCGGGTTAATTACCTGATGTGTGCTGCAGCTAAATGTGCACAGAGCAGGGAGCAGCGCACACTGAGCGCTGGCTCCCTGCTCTCCTAGTACAGCACACATCGGGTTAATTACCCGATGTGTGCTGCAGCTACATGTGCACAGAGCAGGGAGCAGCGCACAATGCTTAGCGCTGGCTCCCTGCTCTCCTACTTACAGCACACATCAGGTTAATTAACCCGATGTGTCCTGCAGCTAGCTACATGTGCACAGAGCAGGAGCCGGCAGCACAGGCAGTGAGAGCGGCGGAGGCTGGTAACAAAGGTAAATATCGGGTAACCAAGGACAGGGCTTCTTGGTTACCCGATGTTTACATTGGTTACCAGCCTCCGCAGAAGCCGGCTCCTGCTGCCTGCACATTTAGTTGTTGCTGCCTCACTGTCACACACAGCGATCTGTGCTTCACAGCAGGACAGCAACAACTAAAAAATGGCCCAGGACATTCAGCAACAACCAACGACCTCACAGCAGGGGCCAGGTTGTTGCTGGATGTCACACACAGCAACATCGCTAGCAACGTCACAAAAGTTGTTCGTTAGCAGCGATGTTGCTAGCGATGTTGCTTAGTGTGACGGGGCCTTTACTCTACTCTCTACTAAGCCTGGCTTAAACCAACTATACCTATTGTATTCCTACTGTCCTTGGTTTATTTCCAACAATGTGGCTCGTCATTTTCTCTTAACTCTGTCTCAGTATTTCAGTCATGTGCGTTGCTGGCCTATTTTTCTTTCCCGTGGCTGGTCTCACTGGATTTCACATTGTTCTGGTTTCCCGAGGTCGTACTACAAACGAGCAGGTAAGAACTCTTGTATAATGTACTAATGTATACTTTGCTTTAGATTCAGTTTGTTTTATTCACCATTGGATACTTGATTTTTTTCCTAATATCCTAAAGGTCACAGGAAAGTTCAGAGGAGGAGTTAATCCTTTTAGTAACGGATGTTGTCGAAATGTGAGCCATGTACTTTGTAGCTCTCCACCACCAAGGTAGGTCCTGGTTTCTGTCACTTTAGAGCGGGAACACTACAATAACTAACTACAGTACTTTTAGATTGCCAATAGATTATGATTGTCTGTGGCGTCTGACTTATACTCTGCAGTGACTATCTAAAATGTTATTGCATACATTTCTTAGTAGAGTGGGAAGCTGGCTGTCAAACACAGCCAAGCTCCCTATAGAAAAGGCTGAGACAGTTTATTAATGTTTCTGCCTTCCCCAAATGCTTTATACAGAGCACTGACAAAGCATTTGTGTATGCAGTATAAGAAGTGTGTGTGTGTGTGTACAGTACATACCAAAAGTTTGGACACACCTTCTCATTCAAAGAGTTTTCTTTATTTTCATGACTCTGAAAATTGTAGATTCACATTGAAGGCATCAAAACTATGAATTAACACATGTGGAATGAAATACTTAAAGTGTGAAATGACTGAAAACATGTCTTATATTCTAGGTTCTTTAACATAGCCACTTTTTGCTTTGATTACTACTTTGCACACTCTTGGCATTCTCTTAATGAGCTTCAAGAGGTAGTCACCGGAAATGGTCTTCCAACAGTCTTGAAGGAGTTCCCAGAGATGCTTAGCACTTGTTGGCCCTTTTGCCTTCACTCTGCGGTCCAGCTCACCCCCAAACCATTTCGATTGGGTTCAGGTCTGGTGACTGTGGAGGCCAGGTCATTTGGCGTAGCACCCCATCACTCTCCTTCTTAGTCAAATAGCCCTTACACAGCCTGGAGGTGTGTTTGGGTTCATTGTCCTGTTTAATAATAAATGATAGTCCAACTAACCGCAAACCGGATGGAATCGCATGCCGCTGCAAGATGCTGTGGAAGCCATGCTGGTTCAGTATGCCTTTTAATTTTGAATAAATCCTCAACAGTGTCACCAGCAAAGCACCCCCACACCATCACACCTCCTCCTCCATGCTTCACGGTGGGAGCCAGGCATGTAGAGTCCATCCATTCACCTTTTCTGCGTTGCACAAAGACATGGTGGTTGGATCCAAAGATCTCAAATTTGGAATCATCAGACCAAAGCACAGACTTCCACTGGTCTAATGTCCATTCCTTTTGTTCTTTAGCCCGAGCAAGTCTCTTCTGCTTGTTGCCTGTCCTTAGCAGTGGTTTCCTAGCAGCTACAGTTAGGTCCAGAAATATTTGGACAGTGACACAAGTTTTGTTATTTTAGCTGTTTACAAAAACATGTTCAGAAATACAATTATATATATAATATGGGCTGAAAGTGCACACTCCCAGCTGCAATATGAGAGTTTTCACATCCAAATCGGAGAAAGGGTTTAGGAATCATAGCTCTGTAATGCATAGCCTCCTCTTTTTAAAGGGACCAAAAGTAATTGGACAAGGGACTCTAAGGGCTGCAATTAACTCTGAAGGCGTCTCCCTCGTTAACCTGTAATCAATGAAGTAGTTAAAAGGTCTGAGGCCGAGAAGCAAGCGATATCGCCGGATGCTGTGAGTGTGTGGATGCGATGTGATGTATGTGTGAGGTGTGTGTGAGGTGTGTGTGAGAGTGAGTGTGAGCCGGTGTACACTGGTAACTATGATACACATCGGGTGACCAAGGGACCTTAGTTACCCGATGTGTATAATGGTTACCAGCGTTCACGGCCTCCGTCAAGATCCCAGCATCGCAAGGTTATGTCTGGCGCTGCTGGGATCGTGACGGAGCCGGTGTAGAAGCAAGCGATATCCCAGGATGTTGTGTGTGTGTGTGTGGATGTGATGTGTGAGGTGTGTGTGAGAGTGAGTGTGATCTGATGTGTGTGTACTCACCTGGGAGTCGGAGCTCCGTGTCAGTTGGGCCAGAGCGAGCGTGCATTGCGTGAGGGGGGCGGGGCCTGCAGAGAGCCGGGGCGAGAGGCCAATCCGTGTGGGGGGGCGGGGCCATGGCGAGCCCAGCGGCCAATCAGCTTTGTGTCACCGTAAGGACACAATTTTGGAGCAAGACAGACAGACAGAATAAGGCAATTATATATATAGATGGGCTGAAAGTGCACACTCCCAGCTGCAATATGAGAGTTTTCACATCCAAATCGGAGAAAGGGTTTAGGAATCATAGCTCTGTAATGCATAGCCTCCTCTTTTTCAAGGGACCAAAAGTAATTGGACAAGGGACTCTAAGGGCTGCAATTAACTCTGAAAGCGTCTCCCTCGTTAACCTGTAATCAATGAAATAGTTAAAAGGTCTGGGGTTGATTACAGGTGTGTGGTTTTGCATTTGGAACCTGTTGCTGTGACCAGACAACATGCGGTCTAAGGAACTCTCAATTGAGGTGAAGCAGAACATCCTGAGGCTGAAAAAAAAAGAAAAAATCCATCAGAGAGATAGCAGACATGCTTGGAGTAGCAAAATCAACAGTCGGGTACATTCTGAGAAAACAGGAATTGACTGGTGAGCTTGGGAACTCAAAAAGGCCTGGGCGTCCACGGATGACAACAGTGGTGGATGATCGCCGCATACTTTTTGGTGAAGAAGAACCCGTTCACAACATCAACTGAAGTCCAGAACACTCTCAGTGAAGTAGGTGTATCTGTCTCTAAGTCAACAGTAAAGAGAAGACTCCATGAAAGTAAATACAAAGGGTTCACATCTAGATGCAAACCATTCATCAATTCCAAAAATAGACAGGCCAGAGTTAAATTTGCTGAAAACACCTCATGAAGCCAGCTCAGTTCTGGAAAAGTATTCTATGGACAGATGAGACAAAGATCAACCTGTACCAGAATGATGGGAAGAAAAAAGTTTGGAGAAAAAAGGGAACGGCACATGATCCAAGGCACACCACATCCTCTGTAAAACATGGTGGAGGCAACGTGATGGCATGGTCATGCATGGCTTTCAATGGCACTGGGTCACTTGTGTTTATTGATGACATAACAGCAGACAAGAGTAGCCGGATGAATTCTGAAGTGTACCGGGATATACTTTCAGCCCAGATTCAGCCAAATGCCGCAAAGTTGATCGGACGGCGCTTCATAGTACAGATGGACAATGACCCCAAGCATACAGCCAAAGCTACCCAGGAGTTCATGAGTGCAAAAAAGTGGAACATTCTGCAATGGCCAAGTCAATCACCAGATCTTAACCCAATTGAGCATGCATTTCACTTGCTCAAATCCAGACGTAAGACCCACAAACAAGCAAGACCTGAAGGCTGCGGCTGTAAAGGCCTGGCAAAGCATTAAGAAGGAGGAAACCCAGCGTTTGGTGATGTCCATGGGTTCCAGACCTAAGGCAGTGATTGCCTCCAAAGGATTCGTAACAAAATATTGAAAATAAAAATCTTTTGTTTGGGTTTGGTTTATTTGTCCAATTACTTTTGACCTCCTGAAATGTGGAGTGTTTGTAAAGAAATGTGTACAATTCCTACAATTTCTATCAGATAGTTTTGTTCAAACCTTCAAATTAAACGTTACAATCTGCACTTGAATTCTGTTGTAGAGGTTTCATTTCAAATCCAATGTGGTGGCATGCAGAGCCCAACTCGCGAAAATTGTGTCACTGTCCAAATATTTCTGGACCTAACTGTATTTTACCATGAAGGCCTGCTGCACAAAGTCTCCTCTTAACAGTTGTTCTAGAGATGTGTCTGCTGCTAGAACTTTGTGTGGCATTGACCTGGTCTCTAATCTGAGCTGCTGTTAACCTGCGATTTCTGAGGCTGGTGACTCGGATAAACTTATCCCCCGCAGCAGAGGTGACTCTTGGTCCTCCTTTCCTGGAGCGGTCCTCATGTGAGCCAGTTTCTTTGTAGCGTTTGATGGTTTTTGCTACTGCACTTGGGGACACTTTCAAAGTTTTCACAATTTTTCGGACTGACTGACCTTCATTTCTTAAAGTAATGATGGCCACTCATTTTTCTTTACTTAGAATTTGTATTATGGCAAGAAAAAAGCAACTAACAAGTCTATTCAGTAGGACGATCAGCTGTGTATCCATCAGACTTCTGCACAAGACAACTGATGGTCCCAACCCCATTTATAAAGCAAGAAATCCCACTTATTAAACCTGACAGGGCAGACCTGGGAAGTGAGAACCATTTTCGGTGACTGCCTCTTGAAGCTCATCAAGAGAATGCCAAGAGTGTGCAAAGCAGTAATCAAAGCAAAAGGTGGCTACTTTGAAGAACCTAGAATATAAGACATATTTTAAGTTGTTTCACACTTTTTTGTTAAGTATTTCATTCCACATGTGTTAATTCATAGTTTTGATGCCTTCAAATGTAAATCTACAATTTTCAGAGCCGTGAAAATAAAGAAAACTCTTTGAATGAGAAGGGGTGTCCAAACTTTTGGTCTGTACTGTGTGTGTGTATATATATATATATATATATATATATATATTTTAACATTGACGTACCCTTAGATTTGTCAGGAGTAGCCAGGCATGTTCACTACTTGTACGGTGTCCCTATTTATTCTAACAGCCATTTCACCATTGTACCTCCCAAGAGCTTTCCCCTTCCCCATCATTAGGGTAAATTTAGTTGGTATGTTATCATTGTGCCTGTGTATACTATACCAATATGTTGTCTGTTTCTCAGATACATAAAACGGAGTCAAAATCAGTCAGTTCTGTCTATATCACCGCCATTTTTACGACCAGAGGTATCAGAGAGTCAGATTGGCCTTAAAATACTGGATAATGGTATACAGAGCCCTCTTCAACACTATCAGGTATGGTGTTTCCAAGTAATCATATATCTTGTAACCTAACGTGGGCAGCATTGTTTATATCTGCCAGCTCTGGGGTCGCCATGGTAACATTCCCTGACGGGCTCAGGATGAGCATCCTGCCATGTGACCTCTACATTCATGAGAGATGAAGTGACAGGATTAATATTCTTGCCAGTCTGTTAGTTACCGTGGAAACCCCAGAGCAACTGCATATAATGCAACATTTAGGGGATGCAGAAGCTTTATATTAAAAAGCCACACCTGTCACATTATATGATCCCATAGGTCTGCTTCATGGATTTGTTATATGGCATGCATTACCAACTATGGGCTCTGCATCCTTTGTTAACCTTTTCAATACCTGGAGAACTGATGCTGAAAGTTTTAGGTTATTAGCACAATAGAAAGATCTATGTCCAGTTTAATATCATAGCATATGGTGACAGTGCTCACTATGTCATTATGTCATGGACATAACAAGTAATTACTAAATTATTCTCTTTATAAGGGTTGTCTCCTCATAAACATGGTTGGCATATCCAGAGTGATTAATTAGCATCTGACTATTGTGGCTAGAGGTTGTGACGGTGGTCTTCACTACACAGCCAGTATTCTGTAACCCGCTTCTTATGAGACACTCGTTTTGAGAAGACTGTTTCTAACATACCTCCCGTTATTACCATTTCATAGTCTCGGAGCAGTCTTGAGTTGACAGAATCTCAGTCGGCTGATGCTGAACCTCCACCACCACCAAAACCTGACTTGAGTCGCTACACGGGGCTGCGAGGCCAGCTAAGCCTGGGGGACCGAGATGGTGAGTTACATAATATGATTTGAGTACGTAATGATGCCACATCTAATACATAAAGCTGCGTGTATGTATGTGCATGTCCGCTAAAGGAATCCGCACCGTCGCATTTACTATCACATTTTGCAGACATCCCATGTGACTCAGGGAACATCATAGACTATGTTTTGACGGGAAAATGTAACCCCGCGTTTTAGTTACACTCCAAAATACCTGCCTCCATTAAAGTGAATGGAGCTGCGAGCTACAGGTTATTAATAGCAGCTGTGAGTGGTTGCTATAGGAACAAAATAAATTGTTAGTATAAGAAGCTTATGTGTGAGGTAATAAGATGTCGGTGGGGAGACTGATAGAGAGGCACAGAGACAGGCAGACGGGCACAGAGACAGGCAGACGGGCACAGAGACAGGCAGACGGGCACAGAGACAGGCAGACGGGCACAGAGACAAGGAAAGAGACCGACAGAGAGACAGTTACTAACCCAGGCAATGCTGGGTACTACAGCTAATTCAGTATAAATCTCAGCTATTGCATTCTTATAATGTCATGCTTTAAATATGCGACATGATTCATTAGACGCTACACCAAATGAGTGAAGTGCAGTAATCAGCTAGGAAATACTTCTTAGGGTCTCTGTGCACTGGGAAAATGTGTTTCTTAAGTAAAATACGCACCCTCTGGCAGAATTCCGCACCAGCGGCAAAAAAACGCACCCAAACTCCGCATGCAGTTTTACCGTGACTTGTTGCAGTTTTGCAGTGGTTTTTCCGCAGGTTGGTCCCTGCGGTTTTTAACCATTATTTAATGGCAAAACCGCAGGTACCTGCGGAAAAGAAGTGACATGCTACTTCTTTTTGCTGCAGAAATTCTGCAGAAAAACCTGTAGGGGAAAAAAAACGCAGTGTGCGCACAGCATTTTGGATTTCTCATAGATTTTGCTGGGGAAGGACTGCAGGAAGGTTATGAACGAACAAAAACTGCACTTTTTCTGCAGTAAAAAACACTGTGCGCACAGGGCCTTAAAGTATAGGGATCTGGGCAGCAACAGTTGAAAGCAGCTTCTAAAGGAGCATGAACTGGGCATTGATACAGGACTGCAGCATAGTGTTTAAGGGAAAAGGAGGCAAAATAAGGCAATAAACTATGTTACAAAATTCATAATATTGCAATGCTTAGATGACAAGTAAAAAAATCAAGTGTAAGTACTCTGTAAATTACTATAGGAGTTGTGTAATGCTTCCTTTCTCCCATGGCAGTGCTGCAGGGAAATTGAACACTTTCTGCCAGGTTCCCTTGCATATGGAGCTGTGACTTCTTTACATTTATTGTTTTGTTTTGGGTCTGTGGTGCTCATTTTTGCAACGTGTATAACTTTTAACCCTACAATTCCTTTTTGAACACAGAGAGCCCACCTACTCCTACAATGTACAGATTTCGGCCGGGCTTCAGCAGTGCAAGTGGTGGACCTGCGCCCATTTCAAAGGTGAGAAATCATTTGGAGATGTTTGACCTCTTTCTTTGTGGATAAACGCAAGTTCTTGAGTCCTTTCCTTCTGTTTCACATTTGCTGTGGAATTGAGTATAATCTATTCTACCCTGTAATCAGCCATTTCAGGCTGGAGACCTCTGACTCTGTCTTTTAAGTGTATGGCTTTTATACAGTTCAGTAGTGTTTTTATATGGTTACTGTTGCCAAAGGTCTGGAGAACAGGTGATGGCTTAAAGTTATAATTCAGGATCAGCAAAAGATGACCGCTATGGTCTTTCAGAAACAGCACCACTCCTGTTTTCAGGATGTATGTGGTAATGCACCAAAGTCCCATTTAGGGCTCATTCGGATGTCACTGGTAGAGCTGATCGAACTCCCCAAAAACCGGGAACGGCGGATCACTGCCAGATTTTAAAAAGAGTCCGATCTGCTCCGGAATCCAGTCCCCATATAAGTCAATGGGGACTGGAATCCGGAGATTAAAAACGTTTGTGCAGGGGATAGGGGGGGTAGGATCGAGTGCTGCATACTCACCGAGGCTGTGTCATGGCGGCACACTCCTTCCGGGTCACTCTTTTCCCTTCCGGAGCCGACAATTCAATAATCACTACTTTGCCCGCCCACGGCGCATGTAATTGGTTGAAGTTGGACGCACCCCCACCCTGAGTGGCAGTGTGTCAGCTGACTGCAAACAATCACAGGCGGCAGGACGGCCGATGGGCGGGGAAAGCAGTGTATCCCTCGCAAGCGTGACTTTGGCTTTTTTTTTTTTATGTAAATAAATTATTAAAAAAAAAAAAAAAAAGACGTGCCATCCCCCCTAATTTTCATCCCCAGCCATGATAATGCCGGCTGGGGACTATTAGTCTCAGCCCGCAGCCGTCCAATATTGCCGCATCTATTAGATGTGACAATCTTGGCGCATTACCGGCCCTTCTCGTTGACATGATGGGGTGCCAATCTGGGTAATAAGGGGTT
Organism: Anomaloglossus baeobatrachus; assembly: GCF_048569485.1. Taxonomy (NCBI): domain Eukaryota; kingdom Metazoa; phylum Chordata; class Amphibia; order Anura; family Aromobatidae; genus Anomaloglossus; species Anomaloglossus baeobatrachus. The sequence continues at coordinate 257,086,424 of NC_134357.1, forward strand.
AATAACAGAGCACAGCTGCTACTAAGCCCTAGGGTAGTGATGGCAAAGGCGTCTATGAGATACCTGCATCACGACCTGTAAATGAATGTAAATAAGCACACACACAGAGAAAAATCCTTTATTTGGAATAAAATACAAAACGCGCCCTCCTTCATCACTTTATTAACCCACAACACACCCTGCAGCTCCAGCGTAATCCACACGAGGTCCCACGACGACACATCCAGCTCTGCTGCATCTCAGAGCGAGCAGCCATAGAGAAGACTGCCAGCTCTGAGTGTAGCCCATTACTGAGCCGTGATGAGCGTCAGCCTGCAACCAATCACAGACGAGAAGACGGAAAGCTGTTTGTATATGATGGACAGTACAGGAAGTGAATGCGCGACCCGGAAGCAGTGTGCCGCCATGACACCGAGTCTTGGTAAGTATGAGACTCTCACTTATTTCTTCTTTTGTTAATTTTTACTTTAATTGCCTAATCCGGATCGTGCACCCGGAGTCCCGCGCCGGTCCGGCACCCAGATATCGTTGAAACCGCACGGATCCGGACATTTAGAGTCCGGATCCGCTCAGCCCTTGTCACTGGCTTTTCTCATATACAAGAAAACGGTTAGAGTTTCATCAAAGGTTTTGATCAGGCCGTCATCAGTTTGCTCAGAGTTCATCAGATTTTCTCAGATGGAAAAAAATCCCTGAGGTTTATCAAGCTTCTCATAACGGACAGCTCGGATTAAAATCTGACATGTCTCCATGTTTTTGTTTAGACTAGTTGGGCTGAAAAAAATACACAGACATGTGAACAGCTCCGTAGATTATATTAGGTACGAGTGCTATCTGTGAAAATCATAGACAAGACTTATACGAGGAAAACAATGTCTGAACGAGCCCTTATTTACATGGAGCTGAGCTGCAATTCGTGACACAACCCATGGACAGGTTTGATATTGCCATAGCAGCCATGTTTTTTCTAATCCTGGAGAACCCGTTAAAAGGGGCATTCCCATCTCAGATATTTGTCTGTATGGATGAGTCTCTGGTGAAGGCTTTGTCAGGCCATGCCATAAATGTCTGATAGCTGTAACTTCTGGATCTACCCCCATCTTAAGAATGGGCCTCTTGCTCGCTCAACTGTTAATGGCTTTGTCTTACTAGTTTTAGCTAAGCCAATTCTCCCTACCTTTACTTTGGAATCACCAATAATGCATGATAGTCTGGTTAGAAAACAAAAGCAGCGAGTCCCTTTACAAAATGTATATAGTAGTATACAAAAGCCTAAATGCTCAGTAGAGACAGGTCCTGTTCAGCATGCACTTATTGTCCTGATATATCTCTGCCTGTTATGTTTCAGCTTCCCCGTGTAGACAGTCTACAGGACTCTCCTATGCCAAACTCAGATCTGTCTCGTCCTCCAAGTTCTCGCTCAGAGCCCAGTCTAGAGGCAGACTCATGCCATGCACCGCCAGCTCGGTCCTCCAGTCTGCGCTCAGCCACAGGGACTTCTGCACCACTTCCATCTCTTCCTTCAGAAGGAACGACATCCACCTCATACAAGAGTCTAAATCAGACACAGAATGGCAGCCTTTCCTACCAGAGTCTACTGAGCCCATCTGATGAGACCGAGCCTGAAACTGCTGGATACTCTTCACCGTATCTCTCAGCTCGAGAACGCCTTCGACCAGCTTGTCCTCCGCCAATTGCTCCCCGTTACGGCAAGCCACGAATCACTCACCATCGTCCGGTAGATACAGATGCCGCAGCGCTACCATTGTTGACGTTAAAGTAAGTGTTCTACTCATGCCTTCCCTGTTCTTCATGTTCTCTTAGGTCTGGGAAGCCATAGGTTAAGTCCATTATGAGTTTTTTATATTTTTGTTGGGATATAATAAAAATCAGAGAGGTAAAGAGATTGTAAATGGCATGAAGTTAATTGCAGATGGAAAAGGAGTGGTGGTCATGGATAGAGGTTTTACGTTGGAGAGATGGTGGTAGTTCCTAGTTAGGTGGGGAGTGATAGGAGGGAGACTTAGTGGCAGGTATCAGCTGTGTGGGTCCAGGATTGGGAGATATATCACCAGCAGTGAGGAGAACAGGTGGGAGGAGAGTGGCTGGCATGTTTTAGTAGGAGAGATCTGAGGTTTAGGAGCAGGTCAGCAGATGAGGTCAGATGGGGCGTATTACATTATACAAGACACTTACGATTAGATGGCTTTTTATAGGAAAGTCTGCTTTGTTGCCCATGCCCCATTTGCTAAATAGATGGAGCTTTTTGATTATTTTCAGTATTATTCATTGATTGATGTTTTTTTTCATATATATTTATGAATGTTTTATTTATTCTTTTCCTAAACTGCTGTCTTGTATTTCTCTGTAGGGACGAGTCTCCTGTGAAGTCGGTGCACTCTCGCAGCAACGGCCAAGCTACCGTCTCACCTCCAGTGAGCCCTTCTCGCCCAGGAGGTGTAAAGACTGTGTCGGGCGTGGGTGGAACAACGTATGAGATATCCGTATGAGAAAGCGAGAACTTCCAGACACACAGACGGTCAAAATGACCATGTTATCAGTGTGAGAATCAAAAATGGCCAATGGACCCCAATGTGTGTGTGCCCCCCTCATTTCCGTGGAGTCGCTTGTGGGATCTTGTTTCTTTTTAAACTTTTAAAAAAAATGTCCCAATTCACTTTATTCTGAGTTTTTAGGGGGCAGAAGATGGGCAGTGTGACACCGATGCATTTTTACTGAGCTCCACCTGTCTTTTAATGATAAAACAGTTATTCCTTACTCCGTATCCATTTTGACTCTTCTGCCGACACCAGAGAGTGCCGGCTGCCGCCATGTGTTCTCTGGAGTGATGCTTACGGTTACACCTGGTGATTTGCTTTCAGGTCAAAGGTCCTTCTCTTTCTTAGGCGTGGAAGTTGGGGTGCATTTCTTTTTTTAATATTTTATATTTTTTTATTTTCCTGTATCTGAGAAGGAACGTGATCTGCACAAGTTTATAAATACAGATGAATATATGATATTATTTTACAGCTGGGGAGCAGGCAATAAATACCCCTCCACCTCCACACAAGGGAGAAATGAGGGAGGGTGCCTTCATTTTTATGATTTCATTTAAAAATAAATAAAACAAAGACCAAATTGTTCAGACGTATGATGGGTGTGAGATGATTACTTAGTATACCACTGTCCTCATCTGGAAAAGAAAATCTTGCATTTTACCTTTGGTCAGTTTATTTTTGATCCAGAATGTTTGCTTATTTTCTCCCTTTCCTCAGTCTTTCTTTTTTCCCATTTTTAGGGCTCATTCAGACCTGCATTTTTTTTTCATACGAGTGTAATTTGTGTCTTTCATGGATAGCACCCTATAGTGAATGGGGGTGTTCACATCTGATTTTTCTGTGGACTGGCCGGTGCACACAATCACAGAGCCATGCCTGGTGTCGGATTAAAATCGGTAATACAAGGCTATGGTTTGATGAAAAAAATCGGATAGCATTCTGATACCATCTTATTTGCCCTGACATCGTATGTTAACCCCAAAACATATTATACAGTCTTATGAACACATAGATATCAGTGGGCTACGACATCAGTACAATTAGTGTATAGGAACGTCAAAGGGGAATTCTCCAGTTTGAAAGTTATATCCTATCTATGGCATAATGTCCTTATTGATGTGACCCCCAATGATCCCGAGAACCAGGGCTGTGAATACAGGGGTGATCATGGAGACTGCTGCTACATTAATTCTTGCGAGAGTGCCAAAGATTATCTCCAGTGGTCTCATTAAGAATTACTGTACATAGGAAAATATAGAGACTTTTTGTTTTTTTACTTCTCGACAAGCTGATGAAACTGTGACCAAACGCTGATGGTAAAAACTCAAAGTCTGTTGGACTTAAAAAAAAAAAACCCACTGATTATAGTCGGACCAATTTTCTTGTAGGAGAAAATAATTGACGTCTGAATGAGGCCTTAGGCTGCTTTCACAGAACCGTAAAACAAACACCTTGGTCAAATCAGAAGACCCTGTCCAATCAAAAGGTCTCGCGTACCAACCAACTTGAGTCGGGAACCTAGTGGTCAGGCCAAGTCCTCACATCTGAGTCCGGTCTGTGGGAAACTGGCCTGATTCTTCTCTAGACTCTCAAGCACATGCTTGCTCAAATCCTTCTATTGTCTTTTAGCAGATGCAGCTGGCAGTCTTTGTGGCATGTTCACTGGGAAAAAAAATTCAAATTTCCCCCCATTATCCCCCTGAAGGAAGACATTCCACTTGACCAGATACTGTGTTTTGGTGGCACCATAAAATTAGGATTTCTTTGTGCACATTTGTTTATTACAATGATCTATCAGAATATGGTGCCCTTATTGTGGATTTAGATTTTGCAGTGGTCATCAGGTTCCACTATCCAGTTTCTTCCTTCAGGGAGAAATAAACCTAGACTTTCAGGCACACAGTCACCTCTCCTTATAAAGGGGCTGTCTGAAGAGAATGCCCTCATACTGGTTTTTCCTGTAGCTGGAGTGTAGGTGCGAGTTCAGCCTTGGACCCTTATGATCTGAACGGCCAAAACCATGTGAGAGTGAGAAGAGAACTACAGAATGCGTAGTAGCTTTTAGACAGAGAAAGGTAGATGTATAGAGAATACCGGTCAATTATAGATATGAATTTGAGGCCATCCGATAAGAAGTTAATAGACTGAAACCACTCTCTATTCTGGAACCAGACCTCCTATCTGTGACCACTGTAGGATGTTCTAGCATGGAAGGTTAGTTTATGAGGGGGAGCTCTTCTCCTTTTAGAGCAGACATCTGATAAACCACATCTTTGTGTCTTCAGATGAGTATCTCTGGTGGAATTGGTAATTAATCCAAGTCATGGCTGAAGGCTCTTTAGAGGGTGGTCACAGATGTTTATGAAGATTAAAGAAGTACACTCTGGCATTTGTGAATGGAGGAAATAAAATCCCTAAAACCTTACTGCAAATATAAACCTGTCCCCGCTGACTTTCAGCCTTGTTATAAGGGAGTGAGGCTTATTGCAGAGTTCATACACTGCGACATTAGGCCTGTTATATCTGCTGCATGTTAACATCTGTATTGGATTGTGAAGACAGGTCTACAGGCTGCAGGACCCCACACATGATTAGAAGGCCTATCACATAAGTAGGGGTTTCCATGCTTCACCCCAAGGCTAGAAGACATACCCGCGGCATCTTGATTTTCAGCATTACAGATGACCTCACCTAAAACCAAGCCAATTGGACATGCTTGTAAAGCAGAATTTTGGGAGTCACCTGCCTCTAGTCTGCTGTTTTTCAGCAAACTGTTTTGTTACATGGAGCAGGCTGGAAATGTTCTGCTTTAGATCTCAGGCATATGGAGTTCCCACCACGGTACAGTACTGGCCATATTATTCTGTTGTAAGGCCTCTTTCACACATCAGTATTTCATGAGTGTCTGGATGCCAAAACCAGGAGTGGAACTTATAGAGAAGAACTATAATGGAAACACTGACACCTGTTCTGCGTTTTGGAGACACTCATGGTTTTGGCATCCAAATACTGATGAAACACTGATGCAAAATACTGACATGTAAAAGAGGCCTAAGAGAGATTGAATCTTATAATAAAAAAAAAAGCACCATGTGAAATTTGCAGCATACGAAGAGGCATTATACAGCCATAGACGTCTATGGGCATCCCACTAGAGACTCCAACTTACCATAGGAGGGAAGACATACATCCTCAGCAATTTAATTATTATATGCAAAAAGCAATGACTAAATAATTGCCACAACTAGAATGTAAAGCCCACTTACATACTAGACAACTGTCATTTGTTCGGCACATATCTTCCCTTGTTCTCCCATCCCATACACATCTTTGTTGGTATCTCATATGCTAGATCCTTATTCGCCCTGACATCGTAAGTGGAAACCCCAATACAAATTATACAGTCTGCTGAATGCATGGATATCAGTGGGCTCTTCCGATATTAGTCTAATTAATGTATGGGAATGTCAAAGGGGAATTCTCCAGTTTAGAAGTTATTGCCTATGTATGGCATAGATCATTTCCTGTTTGATGTGACCCCCTATGACCCCAGAAACAGGGCTTTGAGTACAGTGGTGGTCATGGAGATTGCAGCTTCTTACGAGAGTGCCAAAGACCAGCCGAGTACAGCGCTCGGTTATCTCCGGCGGTCCCATTAAGAATCAATGGAGTAGCAGTGCAAATGATTGATGACCAGCTGATTCACACAGGGCTCGTCAAAGCCACAGTTCTTGGGACCGGTGAGGGTACGAGAAGTCAGACCCCTAGTGATCGGGAAGTTTTCAATAGATAGATAATTTCAAACTTGAGAATTCCCCTTTAAGGACTTTCTGATGATTGGAGAAAAGCTGTAGGTGAAATACTTAGTAGGATGAAGTTACGTTACTTCCTTGTGTGTGTTTTAATATTTCACCTTTCTTCATATTGTAAGCCCCTTCCCCATAGTATGATGAAGAAGGTACTGCCCTCTGGCTCACTACTTGCGCCTATAAGCATACATCTTTACACAAACAGAGTGATGTATGAGCTCTCTACATCTTCAACTTATTTTAGGACTGACTGGATCTTCATGGTCAAGTTCACGATATAATTAATTTAACACAAGAAGTACGCCTGCGTCTGAGTAAATGAAACATTGACAAATCCCCAGGGCCAGATGGCATTCATCCACGAATATTGAGGGAATTGAGCTCCGTAATTGACAGACCGCTGTATCTCATTTTTTTAGACTCGCTTGTAACAGGGTTGGTGCCTCAGGATTGGAGGATTGCTGATGTGGTACCGATATTTAAGAAAGGTAAGAAGGTGGATCCAGGCAACTACCGTCCAGTAAGCCTGACATCAGTAGTTTGCAAAGTTTTTGAGGGCACTTTAAGGGATGACATGCAAAATATATTTCAGAAAATAATATACCGTAATAACTGACAGACAGCATGGATTCATGAAAGATAAGTCGGGTCTAACCAACCTGTTGGGGTTCTATGAGGGGGTAAGTGCAAACCTGGATATTGGTAATGCAGTGGATGTGATTTATTTGGACTTTGCAAAGGCATTTGATACTGTACCACATAATAGCCTTATACTAAAGCTCCAGAAGCAAGGACTAGGGGACACAATATGCAACTGGGTAAGGAATTGGCTAAAAGATAGGAAACAAAGAGTAGTCATTAATGGTACATTCTCTAAATGGGCCATAGTCAGCAGTGGGGTGCCGCAGGGATCTGTGCTTGGACCGATTCTTTTTAATCTCTTTATTAATGACCTTGTGGATGACATTAATAGTAAAGTAAAGCGGCGCACTTTCTCACTGCAATACATTGCCATATCACCAGCGTCCATCCTCTTTGCTCCCGGGCTCCAGAATCAAGTGTATGGTTGAAAAAGGTCCTGTGGACCGAAACGTTACGTTTTACACTCATCTGTTGAGCCGCCATTACATAGATTTGTTCAACGCAACATCGTGATTTGCGTGCCGGGTCTTTTTTTTATTTGTATAAAAGGATTGGGACCCTACCTGAGCACCACCTAATAGATAAAAAGGATTGCCGTATTTCCCTCGCTAATTGATAGTAAAGTGTCAGTCTTTGCTGATGACACCAAACTATGTAGGATATTAAAAACTGACCTTGATAGTACAATATTACAAAAAGATCTGGATAAGATGTCAGAATGGGCAGATACTTGGCAAATGAGATTTAATGTTGATAAATGTAAAGTAATGCACCTAGGACGGAGTAATCCTATAGCTGCGTATACATTAAATGGAAGTAAACTCGGGACTACAGAACAGGAGAAGGACTTGGGGATTCTCATTACAAATAAGCTGAGCAGCAGCACTCAATGTCAAGCAGCAGCTGCTAAAGCAAACAAGATTCTAGGGTGTATAGAAAGAGAGATTAGATCCCGTGATCCCTATGTATTGTTACCCCTCTATAAATCACTTGTAAGGTCACATCTAAAATATGGGATCTAGTTTTGCGCTCCACATTTTAAAAAGGACATTCAGAAGTTAGAATCAGTTCAAAGGCGGGCAACTAGACTACTACAAGGAATGGAAGGCCTCCCATATGATGACAGGTTGAAAAAGTTAGATATGTTTAGCTTAGAAAAAAGACGTCTCAGAGGAGATCTCATTTATATGTATAAATACATGTGTGGTCAATATAAAAGGACTGGCACAAGACTTATTTCTTCCAAAGACAGTACTAAGGACCAGGAGGCACTCACTGCGAGTGGAAGAAAAGAGATTCCGGCAGCTAAATAGGAAAGGGTTCTTTACAGTTAGAGCAGTCAGACTGTGGAATTCCCTACCACAAGAGGTAGTAATGGCAGATACTATAACAGCTTTTAAAAAAGGGCTGGATGATTTCCTCAGTACACAAAACATTGTCGGTTATACATGATTTAATGATGAAATGTATAAATGTTGGAGGAAGGTTGATCTAGATGGACCGAGGGCTTTTTTCAACCTAAGTAACTATGTCAATTCTCTGTCAAAATTTGAGTCACAAGGATGCCATTTTATAAACTTTTTTTAACCATTTACATCAGATTTAATGCAGTACTACATGAAGGTAGCTGAGTGTACAGTGCTAGAAAGCTACAAGACCTTCCAGATTCTAATACAATTTTTGGTTTATAATTCATTTGTGAAAATAGTAAAAGTCTCGTCATCTCAGCTTCCATATGATTGCCATTTCTGCAGTCATTTTCTTGTCTTTCCCTTTGTCAAAAACATTTTAATTTTTTTTATTGGCATAGACATACAAAAACCTATTTTGTGAGGGTCAAGTTGTAGTTTTGAATGGTCACATTCACTTTATCATACAATATTAGGAAAATGGGGAAAAATTATTCCAAATGAGGTGAAAAAAATAAAAATTCAGGAATTGTTTTTTATTAGGCTTTGCTTTTACATTGTAAATTTTGAGATACAAATGAACTAGTATCAATTCTCTCAATCAGTTTGATTACGGCGAAACCAAACTTATAGTTTTCCTTTCTTTACTATTTCAGTGGCTTAGAGAAAAGATGTGGAAAAAATATACAGTGTGTCCACCGCCATTAACTTGAGAATGGCGGCAGCTATAGGCATAGAAGTGGTGTCTAGGTATAGTAAAGTAGCCATGCACTACGCAATGAAACCACCTATAGCGCCACCTGGTGGAAAACAACGGAGTTAGCATTTTTATCTCGACAACGGAACGAGATAGAGAAAAAGTGAAGTACAAAGTTGTAGGGCATCATCAATTCAATACGAATCAACACCTTGCATACATAAATGCATACAGCGCATGGCTACTTTACCTAGACACCACTTCTATGCCTATAGCTGCCGCCATTTTCAAGTTAATGGCGGTGGACACACTGTATATTGGTTTGTGTTTCAATATTTTGAGACTCCCAACTTTTCAATTTCTTTGTCGCTCCTAATTGGGAGACCCAGACAATTGGGTGTATAGCTACTGCCTCCGGAGGCCACACAAAGTACTACACTTAAAAGTGTAAGGCCCCTCCCCTTCTGGCTATACACCCCCCCCGTGGGATCACGGGCTCCTCAGTTTTATGCTTTGTGCGAAGGAGGCCAGACATCCACGCATAGCTCCACTGTTTAGTCAGCAGCAGCTGCTGACTATGTCGGATGGAAGAAAAGAGGGCCCATACGAGGGCCCCCAGCATGCTCCCTTCTCACCCCACTTTATGTCGGTGGTGTTTGTTAAGGTTGAGGTACCCATTGCGGGTACGGAGGCTGGGGCCCACATGCTGATTCCTTCCCCATCCCCATTAGGGCTCTGGGTGAAGTGGGACTTTACCGGTCTCCGGGCACTGAGGCCGTGCTCCATCCACAGCCCCTGGAGGATCTGCTGGATTCGGAGCGGAGTTTCCTCAGGGACAGGACCCTGCTCCATCAAGGTACTCCGTGTCCCCGTGCTTATCGCACGCACACTGCAGCATTGCTGGGTGTGTTAGTGCGCCGGGGTAAACAGCGCTGCTGCGCTTGTGCCGTTACTCACTACAGCTCTGCTGAGTGAGGTGACTTAGTACGATCGGCCGATCCGGCCGCGGGGGTCAGTTTTTACTGCGTCGCGGCTGGGATTTGTGGTGCGCCAGGGACTTCCGCGCTGGCCGTGCATATATGACGGCCGCGCTAGATTACTACAGTCCCCGGCTTTTGCGGCCTAGTTCGTATCGTTCCCGCCCCCAGACCTGCCAGTCAGGAGGAGGGCGGGACGCTGTACAGACCAGCAGCGCTAAGAGCTGGAGTCTGTTTTACATACTCCAGCCCTCACACTAGGCACAGTGGGACGCAGTTTCCCGCACTTTTGTTTGTGACGCCCACGGTCCGCCCCTCTTCACAGGACGCCGGCAGCCATTCCTGCCTGCACGCTGAGCTGCAGAGGGGAGACGGGGAGACTCAGACAAGGGATTCTACGACCTCACACCCGCTTTCAGCGGGCGGTAAGCAGCCCTCAAGGGCTCTCCCCCACTTGTGCCATAGTGTACTTTGTATTTTGTGCTGGCAATACTTTGCACTGTACAGTCGCTGGTGATTTTCTGCTATATACCCTCCTTAGATTTCTCAAGGAGACAACAGCATGTCGTCCGCAAAAAGCAAAAGTGCCAAGGCACGGACTTTATATGCTACTTGTACCGCATGTGGGGCTACTCTACCGGCAGGTTCCACTGACCCCCATTGTGTGCAGTGCTCGGCCCCTGTGGCAATTGCTCAAGCAGGGGCCGCTGCTAGAGGTGACCCAGGGAGAACCACCTGTGAATGCTGTCCAGGTGACAGGGACGGAGTTTGCAGCTTTTGCTGACAGATTGTCTATGACTATGTCTAAAATTCTTGAAACATTGCAGTCTAGACCAGTAACTCAGACCATGGGCACTGTTGATTCATTGCCCCCTGGTCCCCCTCAGCTGGACCACTTCCTAGCTCCGGGGGTGTCACATGCACCCCAGGGTGACGGCTCTGACTCGGACGACAGTCCCAGACAACCTAAGCGGGCTCGCTATGAGCGACCCTCAACTTCATCACACTGGTCAGGGTCCCAGCGGGACGACTCTCTGTGTGATGAGGCGGATGTAACTGATCAGGAGTCTGATGCTGGGGCCGCTCTCAATCTAGATACCTCGGATGGTGACGCCATAGTGAATGATCTTATAGCGTCCATCAATAGGATGTTAGATATTTCTCCACCAGCTCCTCCTGCGGAGGAGGCAGCTTCACAGCAGGAGAAATTCCATTTCAGGTATCCCAAGCGTAAATTAAGCACTTTTCTGGACCACTCTGACTTTAGAGACGCAATCCAGAAACACCACGCTTATCCAGATAAGCGTTTTTCCAAACGGCTTAAAGATACACGCTATCCTTTTCCCCCTGACGTGGTCAAGGGCTGGACACAGTGTCCCAAGGTGGACCCTCCAATCTCCAGGCTTGCAGCCAGATCTCTAGTTGCAGTGGAAGATGGGGCGGCACTTAAAGATGCCACTGACAGACAGATGGAGCTCTGGTTAAAATCCATCTATGAAGCGATTGGAGCGTCGTTGGCGCCAGCATTCGCTGCCGTATGGGCACTCCAAGCTATTTCAGCTGGGCTTACACAGGTCGACACGGTCACACGTACATCTGCTCCGCAGGTGGCACCCTTGACCTCTCAAATGTCTGCATTCGCGTCTTACGCGATTAATGCTGTCCTAGACTCTACGAGCCGTACGGCGGTGGCGTCAGCCAACTCTGTGGTTTTACGCAGAGCCCTGTGGTTGAGAGAATGGAAGGCAGATTCTTCTTCCAAGAAGTGCTTAACCAGTTTGCCTTTTTCTCGTGACCGATTGTTTGGTGAGCGTTTGGATGAAATCATTAAACACTCCAAGGGTAAGGATTCATCCTTACCTCAGCCCAGACAAAACAAACCCCAACAGAGGAGGGGACAGTCTGGTTTTCGGTCCTTTCGAGGCTCAGGCAGGTCCCAATTCTACTCGTCCAAAAGGACTCAAAAGGATCAGAGGGGCTCAGATTCTTGGCGGACTCAATCACGCCCAAAAAAGCCAGCCGGAAGAACCGTTACCAAGACGGCTTCCTCATGACTCTCAGCCTCCTCTCTCCGCATCCTTGGTCGGTGGCAGGCTCTCCCGCTTTGGCGACATTTGGCTGTCACAGGTCAAAGACCGTTGGGTGAGAGACATTCTGTCTCACGAGTACAGGATAGAGTTCAGCTCTCGTCCTCCAACTCGCTTCTTCAGAACTTCTCCACCGCCCGACCGAGCCGATGCTCTGCTACAAGCGGTGTCCGCTCTAAAGGCGGAAGGAGTGGTGACTTCTGTTCCTCTTCAGGAACAAGGTCACGGTTTTTACTCCAATTTGTTTGTGGTGCCAAAGAAAGACGGGTCGTTCCGTCCCGTCCTGGATCTAAAGCTGCTCAACAAACACGTAAAAACCAGGAGGTCCCGGATGGAATCTCTCCGCTCCGTTATCGCCTCAATGTCTCAAGGAGATTTACTAGCATCAATAGACATCAAGGATGCTTATCTCCACGTGCCAATTGCGCCAGAGCATCAGAGTTTTCTACGCTTCGTTATAGGAAGCGAACACCTGCAGTTCGTAGCTCTACCTTTCGGGCTGGCGACAGCCCCTCGGGTCTTCACCAAGGTCATGGCAGCAGTAGTAGCAGTCCTGCACTCGCAAGGTCACTCCGCGATCCCGTATTTGGACGATCTACTTATCAAGGCACCCTCTCTAGAGGCATGCCAACAGCCTGAACGTGGCACTGAAGACTCTCCAGAGTTTCGGGTGGATTATCAACTTTTCAAAGTCAAATCTAACCCCGACCCAATCACTAACATATCTTGGCATGGAGTTTCATACTCTCTCAGCGATAGTGAAACTTCCACTGGACAAACAGTGCTCGCTACAGATAGGGGTGCAATCTCTCCTTCAGGGCCAGTCGCACCCCTTGAGGCGCCTCATGCACTTCCTAGGGAAGATGGTAGCAGCAATGGAAGCAGTTCCTTTTGCGCAGTTTCATCTGCGTCCACTCCAATGGGACATTCTCCGCCAATGGGACGGGAAGTCGACGTCCCTCGGCAGGGAGGTTTCCCTCTCTCAGGCAGCCAAGGAATCTCTCCGGTGGTGGCTTCTTCCCACCTCATTGTCAAAAGGAAAGTCGTTCCTACCCCCATCCTGGGCGGTGGTCACGACAGATGCGAGTCTATCAGGGTGGGGAGCAGTGTTTCTCCACCACAGGGCTCAAGGTACGTGGACTCGGAAAGAGTCCACCCTTCAGATCAATGTTCTGGAGATCAGAGCAGTCTATCTTGCCCTACAAGCCTTCCAACAGTGGCTGGAAGGCAAGCAGATCCGAATTCAGTCGGACAACTCCACAGCGGTGGCATACATCAACCACCAAGGGGGAACACGCAGTCGGCAAGCCTTCCAGGAAGTCCGGCGGATTCTGACGTGGGTGGAAGACACGGCATCCACCATATCCGCAGTTCACATCCCAGGCGTAGAAAACTGGGAAGCAGACTTTCTCAGTCGCCAGGGCATGGACGCAGGGGAATGGTCTCTTCACCCGGACGTGTTTCAGGAGATCTGTCGCCGCTGGGGGATGCCGGACGTCGACCTGATGGCGTCACGGCACAACAACAAAGTCCCGGTTTTCATGGCACGGTCTCACGATCACCGAGCTCTGGCGGCAGACGCCTTAGTTCAAGATTGGTCGCAGTTCCAGCTACCTTATGTGTTCCCACCTCTGGCATTGTTGCCCAGAGTGCTCCGCAAAATCAGGTCCGACTGCCGCCGCGCCATTCTCGTCGCTCCAGACTGGCCAAGGAGGTCGTGGTACCCGGATCTGTGGCACCTCACGGTAGGCCATCCGTGGGCACTACCAGACCGTCTAGACTTGCTGTCTCAAGGGCCGTTTTTCCATCTGAATTCTGCGGCCCTGAACCTGACTGTGTGGCCATTGAGTCCTGGATCCTAGCGGCCTCAGGTTTATCTCATGAAGTGGTTGCCACCATGAGACAGGCTAGGAAGCCATCCTCCGCGAAGATCTACCACAGGACGTGGAGGATATTCCTATCTTGGTGCTCTGCTCAGGGAGTTTCTCCCTGGCCTTTTGCATTGCCTACTTTTCTTTCCTTCCTGCAGTCTGGGTTGGAAAAAGGTTTGTCGCTTGGCTCCCTTAAGGGTCAAGTCTCCGCGCTATCCGTATTTTTTCAGAAACGCCTGGCGCGACTTCCTCAGGTACGCACGTTCCTGCAAGGGGTTTGTCATATCGTCCCCCCTTACAAGCGGCCGTTGGAGCCCTGGGACCTGAACAAGGTTCTAATTGCTCTCCAGAAGCCGCCTTTCGAGCCTATGAAGGAGGTTTCCCTTTCTCGTCTTTCACAGAAAGTGGCCTTTCTAGTGGCGGTCACGTCTCTTCGGAGAGTGTCCGAGCTGGCGGCGTTATCATGCAGATCTCCATTCCTAGTGTTTCACCAGGACAAGGTAGTTCTGCGTCCAATTCCAGAATTTCTTCCCAAGGTGGTATCTTCCTTTCATCTCAATCAAGATATCACTTTACCGTCTTTGTGTCCGCATCCAGTTCACCAATTTGAAAAAGGTTTGCATTTATTGGATCTGGTGAGAGCACTCAGGATCTACATTTCCCGCACGGCGCCTCTGCGCCGCTCGGATGCACTCTTTGTCCTTATCGCTGGTCAGCGTAAAGGGTCACAAGCTTCCAAATCCACCCTTGCGCGTTGGATCAAGGAACCAATTCTTCACACCTACCGTTCTGCTGGGCTTCCGATTCCATCAGGACTGAAGGCTCATTCTACCAGAGCCGTGGGTGCGTCCTGGGCATTACGGCACCAGGCTACGGCTCAGCAGGTGTGCCAGGCGGCTACCTGGTCGAGTCTGCACACTTTTACCAAGCATTATCAGGTGCATACCTACGCTTCGGCGGATGCCGGCCTAGGTAGACAAGTCCTTCAGGCGGCGGTGGCTCACCTGTAGGAAAGGGCTGTTTGACGGCCCTATCACGAGGTATTCTTTTACCCACCCTGGGACTGCTTTTGGACGTCCCAATTGTCTGGGTCTCCCAATTAGGAGCGACAAAGAAGAAGGGAATTTTGTTTACTTACCGTAAATTCCTTTTCTTCTAGCTCCAATTGGGAGACCCAGCACCCGCCCTGTTTTCTTAGGAAGTTTGTTTTTTTCGGGTGCACATGTTGTTCATGTTGAACAGTTCAGTTCTCCGAGGTTGTTTCTCGGGTTGAATTTGTATTTAAAACAGTTATTGGCTTTCCTCCTTCTTGCTTTTGCACTAAAACTGAGGAGCCCGTGATCCCACGGGGGGGGTGTATAGCCAGAAGGGGAGGGGCCTTACACTTTTAAGTGTAGTACTTTGTGTGGCCTCCGGAGGCAGTAGCTATACACCCAATTGTCTGGGTCTCCCAATTGGAGCTAGAAGAAAAGGAATTTACGGTAAGTAAACAAAATTCCCTTCTTTTCATCAGTGGTGCTGTGTGAAGGCTTTATTTTAAACAGTACCTTGCGAAAGTATTCGGCTCCCTTGAATTTTTCAACTTGAAGAATCAACAAGTGGGACATAATTGTAAAGTTGAACTAAATTTATTGCTTATTTTACACCTTTTTTTAAAATAAACTGAAAATTGGGGCGTGCAATATTATTCGGCCCCTTTACTTTCAGTGCAGCAAACTCACTCCAGAAGTTCATTGAGGATCTCTGAATGATCCAATGTTGTCCTAAATGACTGATGATGATAAATATAATCCACCTGTGTGTAATCTAGTCTCCGTATAAATGCACCTGCTCTGTGATAGTCTCAGTGTTCTGTTTAAAGCACAAAAAGCATCATGAAGACCAAGGAACACAACAGGCAGGTCCGTGATACAGTTGTGGAGAAGTTTAAAGCTGGATTTGGTTACAAAAAGATTTCCAAAACTTTAAACATCCCAAGGAGCACTGTGTAAGCGATCATATTGAAACGGAAGGAGTATCATACCACTGCAAATCTACCAAGACCTGGCCGTCCATCCAAACTTTCATCTCAAACAAAGAGAAGACTGATCAGAGATGCAGCCAAGAGGCCCATGATCTCTCTGATTGAACTGCAGAGATCTACAGCGGAGGTGGGAGTCTGTCCATAGGACAACAATCAGTCGTACACTGCACTAATCTGGCCTTTATGGAACAGTGGCAAAAAGAAAGCCATTTCTCAAAGATATCCATAAAAAGTGTGGTTTACAGTTTGCCAGAAGCCACACCAAACATGTGGAAGAAGGTGCTCTGGACAGATGAAACCAAAATCGAACTTTTCGGGCACAATGCCAAACGATATGTTTGGTATAAAAGCAACACAGCTCATCACCCTGAACACACCATTCCCACTGCCAAACATGGTGGTGGCAGCATCATGGTTTAGGACTGTTTTTCTTTAGCAGGGACAGGGAAGATGGTCAAAATTGATGGGAAGATGGATGGAGCCAAATACAGGACCATTCTTGGAGAAAACCATTGGAGTCTGCAAAAGACCTGAGACTGAGACGGAGATTTGTCTTCCAACAAGACAATGATTCCAAATATAAAGCAAAATCTAAAATGGAATGGTTCCATGGTATCCAGGTGTTTCACTGGCCAAGTCACAGTCCAGACCTGAACCCAATCGAGAATCTGTGGAAAGAGCTGAAAACTGCTGTTCACAAACACTCTCCATCCAACCGCACTCAGCTCCAGCTGTTTACAAAGGAAGAATGGGCAAGAATTTCAGTCTCTCAATGTGCAAAACTGATAGAAATATACCCCAAGAGACTGCAGCTGTAATCGAGGCAAAAGGTGGCGCTACAAAATATTAACTTAAAGGGGCCGAATAATATTGCACGCCCCACTTTCCAGTTTATTATTTTGTAAAAATGTTTAAAAATAAACAATAAATATCGTTCAACTTCACAATTGTGTCCCACTTGTTGATTCTTCACCAGAACATTACATTTTTTTATCTTTTTGTTTGAAGTCTGAAATGTGGGAAAAGGTTGACAAATTTAAGGGAGCCGAATACTTTCGTAAGGCACTGTATTTTGCTCGCTGAGCTCTAGTCTTTAAATGGTGGATACTATGATTTAATTGTTTGCTATTGCATTTATAGTGAGGTGTGACCCCTTCCAAAAATGCAGTTTGTGTTTTGATTTTTTTCCATTAATATGCTTTTTTTTTTTCAGTTAAACCACTTTATTTTGATAACTCAGATTTTTACAGAAACGGCAATGCCAAATAGGTTTTCTTTTTCAAACGTTATTTTTCATTGGTGAGAAGGGAGGAATTGGATTTTGTATTTTAGATAGGGACTTCAACCTGCAATTGTTTGATCGCTTGCTTCTACATAGTAAAAATCCCATTGATTGTGCTAGCCTCGATTTCTGCTGTTAAGAGGCAGACGCCGCCTGCACGTGCCCTGTGTTAGGCAGGCTCATTTCGTGAGCCTGCTATACACACACACACACACACACACACACACACAATCAAACAATGACCTGTCTTGAGTGTAAGAGAGTTGACTGGTTACAAGATACTGATGACCTATTCTAAGGGGCACTTTGCACACTACGACATCGCAAGCCGATGCTTGCGATGGCGAGCGTGATAGTCCCTGCCCCCGTCGCAGCAGCGATATCTTGTGATAGCTGCCGTAGCGAACATTATTGCTATGGCAGCTTCACATGCACTCACCTGTCCTGCGACGTCGCTCTGGCCAGCGAACTGCCTCCTTCCTAAGGGGGCGTCACAGCGACGTCACACGGCAGGCGGTCAATAGAAGCGGAGGGGTGGAGATGAGCGGGACGTAAACATCCCGCCCACCTCCGTCCTTCCGCATAGCCGGCGTGAGCCGCGGTGACGCAGGTAGATGTTCCTCGCTCCTGCGGCTTCACACACAGCGATGTGTGCTGCCGCAGGGAAACGAGGAAAAACATCGTACCATCGCTGCACCGAAAATATGAAAATGTCGGACCCTATACCGATGATCCGATTGACGCTTTTGCGATCGTTAATCGTATCAAAAAGGATTCACATACGCCGATGTCGATAGCGATGCCGGATGTGCGTCACTTTCGATTTGACCCCACCGACATCGCACCTGCGATGTCGTAGTGTGCAAAGTACCCCTAAGGATATGTTATCCATATCAGATCCATGGGGTCTGCTGCCCCCACCCATTAGCTTTTCTAAAGTCCATCTGGATGTGATCATATTACCAGAGCTGCACTCCCTAGCTCCATTCAATGCCTTAGCCACTGCTATGTACTGCAGATCAGCTCTTGTTCAAAAGGACAATCTTGCGCAAAAAGAAGAACACTGCTCACATCCTTAGGCTGCATTCACACATCGTTTTTTTGCGATCAGGGACAATCCAGCAAAAACCTGAAAAAAATGGATCCGACGTCCGTTGCCGCCAGGTCGTTTTTTTACCCAATAGACTTCTATTAGCGCCGGATTGCCTTGCGTTCCATCCGGCTTCTGCTGGATCCGGCAAAATTTACTTGTCCGTTGGCCGGATGGAACGCTGAGGGGAACGTTTTTTGTCTCCAGTAAAAAACCGCATTGCGCCAAATCCGGGGCCGTATGACGTGTTTTATAATGGAAGCCTATGGACGCCGGATCCAAAACGGATACGGACGCCGGATCAGTTTGTTTTTTTTTTTAACTGAGCATGGTCAGTAACACAATGGATCCATCAAAAAACTGAAGGAATTGATGGAAAAAAACTGATGCAACTGATCCAGTTTTTTGCTGGATCCGTCGCATTAGTTGTTTCGCCGGATCGTGCCTGATGGCAAAAAACTGTGTTAAAGCAGCCTTAGCCCCACATTTCCATCCTTTAATAGGGTCACAGTTGGGGAAATGGAAACTTATAATATGGCCATAAATAAGGGGGTCTGCATGTATTAGGAGGAAGTTAGGTCATTCAATATACATTCCCTCACCAGAACATACCCTTGGTGGCTGCTGTGATCGCATGACATCAGATTCACAGAGCCACCTAGTCCACAGGTTGTGTCTGGTATTCTACAGGTAACAATATCATTGAGTAAGCATTCTTTTTTATGTCTAATCTGATACAAGCTATTAATGAATATACAATGCAGAGAAGAGACTTCAGAATGGTTAGAGGAACCCTTTATTATAGGCTCTCGTGGAATAATCTGCAATGTCCATGATTTGACTAAGACTCATCTGGTCGTAAGCAGATGTCACGCCATACCCATAATTGTTGGCAGATACCATACCCATAATTGTCGGCAGAGACAGTTCCGTTTTGAAGATGTTGGTGAGAACGAGAAGAATTAGCTCAACAGCAGAGGGAGGAAGGACCGACACAAATGGAGACCTCACAGTCCCCTGGCCCGCCTCTTATACATTCATTAAAAAACGCGGTGATGGGGTCACATGAACTCAAAACCATTAATGGAGTGGTAGTTCTATTCTATTTACATAAGAGGATGTGGGGGGACACGAGCAGCAACCCCCAGTTACTGGTCCTTCTTGCTCTCTGTGGGGGGATTCTCATCCGCTTCTGCCTCATCTTGCTCCTTATAGGTCTTCTTCGATTTCTGGTACAGCTCATTCAGGTTAAACTCTCTGATAACATTTTCCTGATATACAAGGAGGAAAAAGAAAAAAAGGGGGTTTTTACATGCAGATAATACCCACATAGGACACCTCCCTCACCAACAGGGGACCTGTTACTGCCACTCAGCTGTTATAACCCGCTGCAGTTTTCCTGCAGTGGCCACTGAAAAAACATGAACCGTAAAGAGACTATAATGGCGCAAGGCTGCTGGGGTAAAAAGTATTTGATTTAGTGCCATACTGTGATGAGAAAGTGTTCACAACCATAGAGGATGTTACAATATAAAAATGCCTCATGGACACGTTGGGTGGGAACGAGCCCCGGGACATGGGAATTGAATGTTCTGTATAGTACAGCCGAGACAAGATAGGCAGGGTTAGCAGAGCAGACACAGGGCTCTATTCTCATTAGAGCTTCCAAACAGAAGACGTTACCTGAGAGAAGCTCCAAGACACAGCACGTCCCTTTTTATCCACCTGTGGTCGCCGCAAGATCTCCTTGCCACCTTGAAACAAGATAATGGTAGGAAGTTGCTTGGACAGAGGAGAGGGGCTGACGTTATATCTGTAATATATAAATGGCATGACGGGTGGGAATAACAGCAGCTTTACAACTTCATTTATGAAGGACATTGGTAGGAGATACCGTAGAGCAGAATGTGAAGGCACCAGATAGATGTGGAGGCCTCCTCACCCAGAAGTTATGGTGGCAGTCTTACCTAGTGCTGACGTCTGGATATCGGCCTATGTCCACCTTGCCAAACTTCAGCCCCGCACAGTTGTATCTGTACATAGGAATGAGAAACATTAGGTTAGGAGAAGTCAGAGAAAGCACAACTGTGTGTTATAGTGTCATATGGAGGAAAAAAGGGCATACTTTAGTGACAGCTCTGCATAGATCGGGGCAAATGACTGACATTCAGATGACCAATTCGCAAAATATTCCACAATCCATGAAACGCGTCGATCAGCCTGCATCTCCTCCTGCAGAGAAAATGGAGACAACGCATGAAACTGACGCTTTACTGAGGAGTGGTAACAATTAGTGATGAGTGAGCACTATCATGCTCAGTACTTGTAACAAGCAGAAGGACGCTCGGACGGGCTCGACTTGTGGACCGAGTATAATGGAAGTCAATGGGGAACTTGAGCAATTTCCACAAGAGCTTCCAGAAAAATGCTTGCATATCCCATTGATGTCCATTATACTTGCATAGAGCTCACCGAGTATCCAACTGCTTGTTACCCGAGCATGGTAGTGCTCGCTCATCACTAGTAACCATACAGCTCCAGCCTGTTTTACTTGTTAGAGCAGCAGCTTGTGCTCTGGAGCTGCTCTTCTGTTGTATCCGTGTTACTTCTATGCAGACCCTTAGTAGGGAAAGTAACTGAGGCAGCTGGTGATAGACGAGTGATGGGAGTGAGTGTGGTGCGGCGTATCTGCTATTATCGATAGTAAATAAAAAAAGTCTGTGCAGCCTTTGTTAGGAGTCTCAACACAGAAACTAGCCAGATATCCCTCCGGGAAGCACCTAGCCAAGGGGTGGCTCTTTTTAGGAGCCCACCACAACCACCATATTAAGTGGCCCTTTTAGTTAATATCCAACTCTTGACAAGTTTAAAGATATGACAAGGGAATTACCAAGGCCAGGTATCCATCCACAGACAGCTGTTTCGGGGTATTGCCCCTCATCAGTGTTGAGTAGGATTTTGGCTAGGTGGGAGCAATGCCTAGTAGACCAACAAGACAAAGCAATCACTGATCTCGGGGAGACCAGCCAGAGAAAACACTGCCGGCAGCCAGCAAACGCACTCAAGACAGTGAAATCCTAGGTACATTGCCCCCTGGGAAATATGCAAATATGCCCCCAGGTGGCATTTCACTGTGTTGAGTGCCCTCGTTGGCTGCCGGCAGTGTTTTCTCTGGCTGGTCTCCCGGATATCAGTGAGTGTTTTGTCTTATTATCGATAGTAGATGGAGACATCCATGTCTAATTAGGTGCAAGGTCTGGTACAGAATGAAGCTCACATGCCAGGTCTGCCAATCCTGCCCGCCCATGATATGTGCATATTGGATTGGAGATCCATAAGACTGGAGCTTTATGACAATAAATCGCAGTATAAAATAGCCCTTACGGGTGATCAGAAAGCACAGACCAGCAGCACCCAGAATCAGACCTGCAGAGGATCGCCGAGGAGGCGCACCACTCCTTAGATTTTCGTTACGCGGTCTGTGCCATTTATAGTCCGCAGACAAGCATTGGTAAGTGAACGCGCCAGGACATTTACCTCAATTGTTTTGTCACTGAAATATTTGATATGTTCAGGGCCCAGATATAGCGGAGGCTTACACGTCATCAGGAAGACTGGGGAGAATAGAGGAAGAAAAAAAAAATAAGGTCCTTTAAAGATTTGGAAGAGCGCAGAAGGCCTGCACATAACAGATCTTTAGGACTCACCAAGGCACAGGGTGACATATAACAGGCCCATACGAATATCCAAGCGGAAGAACAGAATTGTGTTGGCAACTTTACTGAACATGAAGATATTCCCGATATGTTGTTCAATGGTTACTGAAAGAAAGAAATGGGTTCAGGCACTCACACCAGCGCTGCCCCGCACCATCCCAGATCAGCCCTAGCTGAGGACAAAGGAGAGCAGGTCCTCATGTCTGTAAGGTCTCGATTTCATACAGGGTGGAGGAGAGGGAACATTTGTGAAGAACGCCAAGCCAATGTAAGGAGGCCCTCTTCAGACAGCAACTCTAATGCCAACTATTGGGGGTAGCAATCCTCCAAGTCAATAAGCTATGTGGCTAGTCCCATTATAGGGGCGTGACTGACTACCCCCCATAGGTGACACTAGAGTTCCTGTCCTCTTCCTCTCTGAAGAGGCTACTTACATTCCTCATATTGTGAGATGGTGGTAGAGGCAAGGAAGGAGAGCCTTCTGTAAAGTAGAAAGATGAGGGCAGGTCTCTCCTGTGCAGGGTCACCAGTTATGGCTCTGCATTTAGCTTACAGCTCCTTGGTGACATAAGTCAGCTACAATGTAGAACAAAATGGTGGCATAAGCTCCACTCGGGGTTCAAAAGGTTATGTGGAAAATACCCAAGACTTACTACTCCGCCTGTTCTTCATCATGACGATGGCGCTGAGAAACATCAAGATCTCCACTTCTCTCTGGAGAACAAAAAGTCAGCTGGTGTTAGACAGCTATACAATCCACAGGTTAATAGTGCTACAGGGAGTTGGAGTCCACGGTACCACAGGGCCTGCGGAAAGCCACCAGTGGGAAACAGTTACTAATACTAGCCTCCTCCACAGCCCTGTGGGGGTCAGCTACAATGCCCGCACAGGCCACAGATCGGTGTATGCCATCAATGTATGACCAGAGGACCCAACCAACAATGCCCGACACAGGTCACAGATAGGTGTATGCCATCAATGTATGACCAGAGGACCCAACCAACAATGCCTGGCACAGGTCACAGATAGGTGTATGCCATCAATGTATGACCAGAGGACCCAACCAACAATGCCCGACACAGGTCACAGATAGGTGTATGCCATCAATGTATGACCAGAGGACCCAACCAACAATGCCCGGCACAGGCCACAGATAGGTGTATGCCATCAATGTATGACCAGAGGACCCAACCAACAATGCCCGGCACAGGTCACAGATAGGTGTATGCCATCAATGTATGACCAGAGGACCCAACCAACAATGCCCGGCACAGGTCACAGATAGGTGTATGCCATCAATGTATGACCAGAGGACCCAACCAACAATGCCTGGCACAGGTCACAGATAGGTGTATGCCATCAATGTATGACCAGAGGACCCAACCAACAATGCCTGGCACAGGTCACAGATAGGTGTATGCCATCAATGTATGACCAGAGGACCCAACCAACAATGCCCGGCACAGGCCACAGATAGGTGTAAGCCATCAATGTATGACCAGAGGACCCAACCAACAATGCCTGGCACAGGTCACAGATAGGTGTATGCCATCAATGTATGACCAGAGGACCCAACCAACAATGCCCGGCACAGGCCACAGATAGGTGTATGCCATCAATGTATGACCAGAGGACCCAACCAACAATGCCCGGCACAGGTCACAGATAGGTGTATGCCATCAATGTATGACCAGAGGACCCAACCAACAATGCCCGGCACAGGTCACAGATAGGTGTATGCCATCAATGCATGACCAGAGGACCTAACCAACTAGTGCAGTACCCAAGCTGCAATGCCTGGCACAGGTCACAAATCGGTGTATGCCATCAATGTATGACCAGAGGACCCAAACATCTAGTGCCGTACCCAAGCTGCAATGCCTGGCACAGGCAAGCCCAACCAACTAGTGCCGTACCCAAGCTGCAATGCCTGGCACAGGTCACAGATTTGTGTAGCCCACGTCTGGTAATAGCCCCAGCCTGGCACAAGTGTGGTAATAGCCCCCCCCCCCCCAGCCTGGCACACGTGTGGTAATAGCCCCCCCAGCCTGGCACACATGTGGTAATAGCCCCCCCAGCCTGGCACACGTGTGGTAATAGCCCCCCCCCCAGCCGGGCACACGTGTGGTAATAGCCCCCCCCCCAGCCTGGCACACGTGTGGTAATAGCCCCCCCCCAGCCTGGCACACGTGTGGTAATAGCCCCCCACAGCCTGGCACACGTGTGGTAATAGCCCCCCACAGCCTGGCACGCGAGTGGCAATAGCCCCACAGCCTGGCACGCGAGTGGTAATAGCCCCACAGCCTGGCACGCGTGTAGTAATAGCCCCCCAGCCTGGCACACGTGTGGTAATAGCCCCCCAGCCTGGCACACGTGTGGTAATAGCCCCCCACAGCCTGGCACACGTGTGGTAATAGCCCCCAGCCTGGACACTATGGTGTAGCAGTGCTCCGGTTTGTGCCCACCCTGTGCCCTTGAACACCTGCCGCGCACTCACCCAGTCAAAGTCACAGGGGTTGCCATCCTCCCGCTGGCTCGGCAGCGCAGTGCACACCGGGGGCACCTTTCGGATCAGGAGGAAGGAAGCGGACAGCAGTGCAGACAGCAGGTAGTACGGCTGTGACACCCAGCGCCATAGTCCGGGCGCCGCATACACCAGAGCGAGCAGCGGAGCGATCACCGCCATACTGTCTGCGCGAGAGATACTGCAGACACCAAGAGCAGCAGAAACTAGACCAGGAACGCACGGACCAATCACAGCGCGATATACTACACCAGCCAATCACACGAAGAACTGCCCGGGAAAGAGTTACGTCACACACCGCCAACCTATCAGGGGCGGCGACAGTGACGACGTATGTAAATAGTACCTAGAATGGGCCTGTGCGCTGAGAACTGCAGGCACGCGTAATGATTGGCTGCAGAAAGAGCAGACGCAGCCCACCGGAAAGGGCAAGGAGATTTCCTCGACTTGCGGAAGCCGGAGGCGGGACTTCGTATTATGTTCCGATTGGTCGGTCGTCGGAAAGAGGGCGCATTTGATTGGCTGGATGTTAGTGCAAGATGATGGAGGGCTTCTCTGGGCTGTTTGTCCCTTCAGACCCTCCACCGACACTTCCCTCCGGGCCGGGGGTACCGGCGGCTGTCTCTGGGGGTGGCGTGGGGTTTGGGGCAGGTAAACCTCATCCTGTCTCTGGAGCGCCCAACTCGTTAGTTCCCGGCCCCCCACTGCCGCCTCCGCCATCACTGTCTGCAGGTCCTGCCGGGGATGATGGAGCCCGGCGCTCGTCTGGTCCCTTTTATCTGCTCAGAGAGCTGCCAGGTGGGTAGTGCCCGGCGACCTGCTGTTAGGGTACGACTCTCCGACCTCCGGCTCAGGCTGTCATTGCTTAGGATTTGTGCCCCAATGGTGGTGTAGATGTGTGGGGTTACCCTGAGCGGATCGGTGACCCCCCCCCCCCCTTCCTTCTCCCCTGGGGGTAGTGTGGGGGACCACCCTAAATGGATCGGTGACCCCCCCCACCCTTCTCCCCCTGGGGGCAGTGTGGGGGATCACGCTGAGCGGATTAGTGACCCCCCCCTTCTCCCCCTGGGTGTGGTGTGGGGGATCACGCTGAGCGGATCGGTGACCTTTCTCCCCCTTGGTGTGGTGTGGGGGATCACCCTGAGTGGATTGGTGACCCCCTCCCTTCTCCCCCTGGGGTGGTGGGGGGGATCACCCTGAGCAGATCGGTTAACCCCCTCCCCCTTCTCCCCCTGGGGGTGGGGGTTACCCCCAAGCGGATTTGTGGCCCTCCCGGAGGTGGTGTGGATGTCGCCCGGAGGGGCTCGGGTTCCCCCGGAGGCGGTGTGGATGTCGCCCGGAGGGGCTCGGGTTCCCCCGGAGGCGGTGTGGATGTCGCCCGGAGGGGCTCGGGTTCCCCCGGAGGCGGTGTGGATGTCGCCCGGAGGGGCTCGGGTTCCCCCGGAGGCGGTGTGGATGTCGCCCGGAGGGGCTCGGGTTCCCCCCGGAGGCGGTGTGGATGTCGCCCGGAGGGGCTCGGGTTCCCCCGGAGGCGGTGTGGATGTCGCCCGCAGGGGCTCGGGTTCCCCCGGAGGCGGTGTGGATGTCGCCCGGAGGGGCTCGGGTTCCCCCCGGAGGCGGTGTGGATGTCGCCCGGAGGGGCTCGGGTTCCCCCGGAGGCGGTGTGGATGTCGCCCGCAGGGGCTCGGGTTCCCCCGGAGGCGGTGTGGATGTCGCCCGGAGGGGCTCGGGTTCCCCCGGAGGCGGTGTGGATGTCGCCCGCAGGGGCTCGGGTTCCCCCGGAGGTGCTGTGGGGTTATACTGAGCAGATCTGTGCCCAATAGGTGTGGGGGCAAATTCTGAATTGGTGTCTTCCCAGGTAGGGCTCCTGGTTCTCCTTACATCTTACTTTGGTTGTATCGCTTCTTTTCTCGTCTCCTCCAGGCCTCTCTGACCTCACAGGCAGTGTAAATCTTATTCTACATTATAATCTGGAACATTCATTTGGGAAGTTTTGTGGCAAAAAAGTCAAAGAAAAACTCAGCAACTTTCTTCCGGACCTCCCAGGTAAGAAGTGAAAATGACCATTGTCCAGGCATGTGGAGGGAAGACCCTGCTCAGGGTCCTTCAGGAGAGTCCACATACTTTGCCGTCCACGTATTACATATTTTTGGTGTGGCCATTTGGGAGGATCTTCGGAAAGCTTCAGTGTCCTCACAAAGGGGTGGCCAAGGTTCATGGGTGGTTGATCACTGCAGGGATAATGCTAGAGATCTAGAGAAGTCCGCAGCCTCGGACACCGACCTGACATCCAGCATGGATTCTCAAAAGCTGTAGTGACTGTGTCTGGACTTCTCATCACTGGGGTCCTCAGAGGATGAAGATGCTCCACAGAAAGTTTGTGTCCAGATCTGACACTGCAATGTAGCCCTTCCTGCTCCCCCATATGTCCTTTTTCAGTAATGGTTGTCTGCTCTTCCTATATCAGGATAAGCAAAGCTGTCTGAGTTATGTCAGTCAACGCCGTGGTGAAACCTAATGTGTGGCTGGTGCAGGATAGTGGGGATAGAATATGACCTGTGCTCTCTGACCTAATGGTAGCAGTCATTTCCGGCCTTTCCATTTCTTCTTGTCCTCTCTGTAGGTATGATCGATACCCCCGGCTCTCAGGATAATAGCAGTCTGCGATCTTTAATTGAAAAGCCACCGATCTGTGGGAATTCTTTCACTCCTCTGACAGGCGCACTACTAACTGGATTCAGACTACACGCAGGCCCGGTGAGCTGTGCCCTTCAAGGGGGAGACGTGTTGATTTGTAAAAGCCTCCTGTTGTGTCCTTACCAAGTTGTAGTAGTAACTGGTTTGCATGTATGTGCCTGAGATGCATGGTCTACACCTTATGACCCCCACTCATGGTACCCTATCCTATATTGGGATCCTATATTGTGCATAGTCATGCCACCTCTGTAGGAGGTGATGGGTCACGAAGGCCGATTACATTGTTTAGGTTGGGCAACTTGACAGTGCTGAGAAATTGGCCAGTGCCTTATAGCATGTGCCAGAGATGCATGGGCTACAGCATTATTTCCCAAAGCCACTTATGACTCTACCAATGGCACCCTATCCAGTTCCCTCAAGGACAAGACATATTGTCCATAGTGATGCCACCTCTGTAGGAGATGATGGGTCACTAAGGTCGGTCAAATGTGATTAGTTTGGGCAACTTGTCAGTGCAGTACAATCCTGCTGTGCATTAGCCACGTCCATGTAGTGCTGAGGCTTGCAGTCATATGGTATTGTGCTCTTCTTGATATATACCTTCTGCCATCTCCCTCCTTCAGCTTCCAGAACACTGTCGTCTAATGCACATACAGCCCCCAAAGAAAAAGAACAAGAAACACAAGCAAAGCAGAACACAGGAGCCGGCTCCCCCAGGTCGGTATCATGTATGTGGGTATGTCACCTGCGGGGGGCAAACACCATCTCACTGTCCTGACTTCTGCTACAGAAACCCCTTCAGATTCTGACCACAGGAAAAAGAAAAAGAAACAAAGAGAAGATGACCCAGAACGGAGGAGAAAGAAGAAAGACAAGAAGAAAAAAAAGGTAAGATGGCTGGATGAACACCAGGGGCAGAAATCTGCATCCACTGGGTCCATTCACATTTGTCCCCCTGCTCCCAAGCTGCATTTTATATTGGATTGTACTGGAATTTGGGCAACAGTTTGTGAGCCTGGTGATGGCACGGCTGACTCTACATCAGTCACTGACCTAGAGGCCATCAATTAGGCCTAAGCCACACTGCATGAAAATGGGTGCGATTAAAATCACATTCCACTCGGCCCAATATTAGCCTATGTGCCAGCACCCATGAGCGATTATTTTCTCAGCCCTAATCGGAACTAGAAAACAATCGCAGCATGCTGCGGGTACAATGCGATCCTTGTTCCTCTTGCACCCATTCAAGTCTATGGCGCGAGAGAAAAATCGCACTGCACTTGCACACACTGGTGTACTGCGAGTGCAGGGCGAGAATGGCAACAGCCGGCTACGGAGGAGAGAGGGAGATAAATCCCTCCTCAGCGCTAGCTTGCCCCTTCTCAGCGCTGCCTCCCCCCCCCCCCCCCCGCAGCTGAGGTCCACTCGCATGATCAGACCTCAGTCGCAGGGACACTCGGCTCTGCTGTACTGCCAGTGTGAGCAGAGTGTCATGCGAGGGGATCGCAGTAATCCCAGTGTGGCCCCAGCCTCGGTGGTGCACTTGTCATCGCCAGGTTCCTACTTCTGTTACTGGTCACATTGAAATCTACGTAAAATGCATTGTAATGCTAGCGAATGGCCTCCTACCTGCTGCGCTTATCTGTAGTGCATCATTGTGCAGATATCTCTTCTTGCTTTACATAAGACAGTGTATAGTAACTCCGCTCTGCAGCTTAAGGCCACTTTACACACAGAGATAAAGCTGCAGCAGATCTGTGGTTGCAGTGAAATTGTGGACAATCAGTGCCAGGTTTGTGGCTGTGTACAAATGGAACAATATGTCCATGATTTCACTGCAACCACAGATCTGCCAAAGATTTATCTCTGTGTGTGACGGGGCCTTTAGACTTTCTACAAGATCTTGTGGTCTGGCTGTAGGAGTTTTCACCCATTCTTTCAGGAGAGCATTTGTGAGGTCAGGCGCTGATGTTACAGGAGAGGGCCGGGCTCATGATCTCTGTACTAGTCCACCCTAAAGATGTTCGATGGGCTGAGGTCAGGACTCGGTGCTGACAGTGAAGTTCTTGCTCACCAAACACCCCCATGCCTTTTTGTGGTCCTTGCTTTCTGCACTGGTGTGACGTAATGTTGAAAATGGACTTTCCCCAAGCGGTTACCAGCAAGTTGGAAGATGCAATTGTCTGGAATATCTTGGAATGCTGCAGTGTTGATTTTTACCTTCAATGGAAATGAGTAGCCTAGGTCAATCCCCTTTAAAGAACATCTCTACAGAATAACCCCTCCTCCGCCAAACTTTACAGCTGCTCCAATACAGTCAGGCAGGAAATGTTCTCCTGGCATCCACCAAACCCACACTGGTCCATCCGATTACAGATCGAGAGGTGTGATTCATCACTCCACAGGTGTCTATGCTCCAGAGTCCACGGAAGGCTATTTTACACTGCTACATCTGACATTTGGCACGGTGCTTGGTGATGTAAGGCTTTCCTGCAGATTCTCGACCATGGACGCCCATGACGCACAGCTTCCAGTGCACATATCTTCTACTGATTTAATACCAGAGGTCAAAGCTCTGCAGTTACTCAGTAATTGGTGTCAGTGACTTATGCGCTTTGCCCCCTGAGCACTTGTAGACCCTGCTCTGACTTTACGTGGTCTGTCACTTCCTGGCTCCTAAATCTTCCACAATCACCTGCGAGTGGTATTATTGAGAAGGGGAAGATTTAGGAGGGAAGAAATGCCACTGGGGTAACAAGTCAAGTTATGACATCTTATTATAGGACCACCATGATTAATTCATTGAGCGCTTTAGAATGACCCGTTCTTTTACATATGTTAGTAAAGGCAGGCTGCAAAGTGGATTTTATACATCCGTGGAAACGGGACTGAATGAAATACTGAATTCAATGACTAAGAGCAGTGTCCCAATATTTGTGTCCGTACTGTTAATGGGTCGGCCGTCAGTGCCTAGCATGATGACACAGATGGGGGTGGGGGATTACTGTACAATAGCATATAATGGCTTATTTTAACCCCTTTAAAAATGAAAACACAGCTGTCTCTTCGGTTGTGCTCTCGGACCCCTGCTGAGCCCTGTCACAGCTGCATGTAGTGAATGGGGCTGTGTTTTTAGCTCCGTGCTCAGCAGGTGGAGGGGAGCACTGCAGAGAAGTCACCGTACATGGAGCATGTGATCATATGGCGTGTGCCATATTGGATGTGTAAAATAGTGGTGATTTCTGAAATCTCATGCACATGCATTTTTTTTTTTTGTTTTGTTTTTCTTTCCCTTCCAGTGGGGGGGGGGGGGGGGGGGGGAATGCAAATAAAAAAAAAAAGTGACCACAGAAAGTGTGTACATTATGCAGTTTTCTTGCCACCACTCGTTTTCGCTGCAGAAAAAAAAAGTGCAAAAATGCAGCTTGTGAACATACTGTGTAATGTGCTTTAAACCTTCAGATTTTTTTTTTCTATTTGAGAACCCTGTTAATGCCTGCAGATCGGTGGGGGGTTGGGTGCTTAGACCCCCTGAGAAGTGCCCAGTTTTAGCCTATGCTTTCTATTGCATTTCTAGTCCGCTCAGTCCCGCACTCCTGTTGCCTGAGCTGCACACTTCTCAGAGGACTTTTGAGCGCACACTGGAGGTCTCGAGATGCAGACCCCCACTGATCTGCAGACATTTAAAAAGCCTGCAAAATATAATATATACCGTATTGTTCGATTTATAAGACTCACTGGATTATAAGACGCACCCCAAATGTAGAGAGAAAAAATGTGGAAAAAAAAAAAGGGGTGGTCTGTTTTTATAATCTGGAGGTGTCTTCCTGGAGGGGGCAGCAGCGGTAGTGGAGTGGAGTCACAGAAGGCAGGAACGGTGGGTATCCCAGAAACTCGTCTGTGCTCGTGGTGCTGGGGCAGCTGTGTTGGTGCTTGGGCAGCCGTGCTGGGGCTCAGTCGGCTGTTTTGGGCGGTGCGGGCTTCAAAGAAATGGTGCCCGGAGTCAGCACAATTTGATCTCTCGGCTAAGTCACAAGCTGAGATCTCATATTCTTAAGTGGCACTGCCAGGCGCCATTTTCCTTAAGTCCGCTGCTGGGAAATCAATGAGACAGAGCATGCACAGATGAGAGCTTGAGCTGAGAGCTCCATCTGCACATGTGCCTTCTCTGGGCGGCATTATTTGAAGTCCTCACCACCCGCCCCGCAGCACCAGCCCAGCCACCGCAACACTCCCCCGGCCTCCTGTCACCCCTCCCCCTCTCCACCACCCCTGTAGGCTACATTCAGATTATAAGACGCACCCCTCACTTTCCTCACAAATTTTTGTGAGGGAAAAGTGCGATTTTATAATCCGAAAAATACGGTATCTAAAAGAAACCCAAACCTGCTGAAGGGTTAGTTGCTGTGTTGAGGATTGCTGTGAGTCCTGCTAGTTGGAGGAGTAGTGGTATGTCCTAGTAATATACCATACCCACTCTCTATAACAGAACACCTTGTAACCTGTGACTTTCGTTCCTTTCCAGAATCGCCATAGTCCGGAGCACCCAGGAGCCGGCAGCTCACAAAGTGGATTACGTTGAAAATCCCCCTTTCTTTGTACATACAATTTTCTGTTACTTTTATAGGGTTTGGTCGTTTTAATAAAGCTCCCTCTGTCCCCATAACGTTGTGTGGCTTTTTCTTCCTTTGCTGTGATCTCATAGATTCTGTAAATTCATATTACATTAGATATAGGGAAGATCATATTTTACTAAGGGGGAATTCAGTGTCAGAAAACATGTTCTTACATCATGAAAAGGTGCGGTTTCCATGATACTTTCCCAGTGTTCAATCCCATGGGATTGGGTTGCAAATGTGCCCCGGTCATGTGTATGTACTGCCCCTTACAGTACACATATGATTACCACTGGCTGTACAAAGATGACTTCCCTGCAGCTTTCTACTACAGAATCCAGGGCACTGCTGTATGGTGCCGTGTTTTTGAGACTTAAGCATTGCTTTTAGGGAAGATCTCGAAAAACAACAAAAAAAAAAAATTATAATAAATATATATATATATATATATATATATATATATATATATATATATATATATATATATATATATATATATATATATATATATATATATATATATATATATATATATATATATATATATATATATATATATATATATATATATATATATATATATATTGTGAGACTGTGACCGGGGTTATCTATGACGGCCGGTATGTCTCGCCCCGGTTGTGCTCACTCCATGATAATCCACTATAGGGTTAATGCTGTTTCCCTACAGGCTGAAGGAAGGGTTAAATAGATTCAGGAACAAGGGCAGGTGTGCCGGGTGTGAGGGAGTGATCACATCTCCCTGAGTTCTCTGCCGGAAAGGCACATATGTACTATTGTGGACTTTTTCTTTGGAATAAACCGTGTGCTGTGAACCTTGGTGCCTGGATCCCGTGTCTTCTGCAGCGCAGCCGACGACGCTACCTCACATATGGTGGAGAATCGGCGGGCATGACAGCCGGTGAGGTGTAGCATCCATCCCTGGTGACCCAGCTGCGCATGTCCTGGATTCGAGCGGCTATACTACAGCCCAAACCCGGCGACGCCATGGAGGACATAATAAAGCATTTGGCTCAGGCTAATGCACAGCAGCAACAGGCTAATGCACAGCAGCAACAGGCTAATGCACAGCAGCAACAGGCTAATGCACAGCAGCAACAGACCAATGCACACCTGCTCCAATCCTTGCAAGTGCAGGAAAAAAAATTCCAAGAACAGA
Source organism: Anomaloglossus baeobatrachus (assembly GCF_048569485.1). NCBI lineage: Eukaryota > Metazoa > Chordata > Amphibia > Anura > Aromobatidae > Anomaloglossus > Anomaloglossus baeobatrachus. The sequence continues at coordinate 257,119,599 of NC_134357.1, forward strand.
TGGATCAGGCCAATGCACGTCAGCAGCAAGCCTTGCAATTGCAGGAAAAAAGGCACCAAGAACAGATGGTTCTCCTGGCCAAGTCGATCCGTGCCGGACCGGCAGCAACAACCCCGGGACCGGGTGATGACGGCAGCGTCCGGAAAGCGGTGAGACAAGCGTTGCAAAAGATGACCCCGGGTGATGATGTGGAAGCGTTCCTGGCGGTGTTTGAACGGGTGGCCGAACGGGAAAAGCTGCCGACCCCGCAGTGGGCTGAGGTATTGTCACCCTATCTGACGGGGGAACCCCAAAAAGCATACCTGGACCTCTGTACCGAGGACGCCATTGACTATGTGACCCTGAAAGCCGAAATACTGGCTCGGTTGGGGGTGAATACCTATGTACGGGCTCAGCGGGTAAATCAGTGGTTCTTTGAGGAAGCCAAACCCGTACGCTCCCAGGCCTATGACTTGTTACATCTTGTAAAAAAGTGGTTGCAGCCTGACACTCTGAGCCCAGCGCAAATGGTGGAAAGGGTAGTAGTGGATCGTTTTGTGCGCACTTTACCCGTCACCATTCAACGGTGGGTCGGACAGGGTGACCCGAGTACCCTGGACCAATTAGTGTCCCTGGTAGAGCGGCATGTGGCTACGCAGGACTTGATACGGGACACTGAGACTTTGCGTACCGCCCGTCGGTCCGGCCCCTCCAAGCCTAGGGCCAAGGACCCACCGCTGACACCGGTGTGGGAGTCCGCTACCGTCCCGTCTGAAGCTGCACCCTCCGTCCCTGAGGTCCGGAAAACTATGTACCCTAAACGACAACTCGTCAAGGGGGTGTCCTTCCCTATTAGATGTTGGCGGTGCCAGCGGGTGGGACATATGGAAGCCCAGTGTCCACTCACCACGGAGCCCATGGATTGTGGGGTTACCCGGCGGGGTTCAATGTATGCTCAGGTGGTGTGTACCGCTGACCTGGTCTACCCAGAGACTGAGCCCCACTTGTGCCAAATTCAGGTGAATGGATGTCCGGTTACAGGCTTGTTGGATTCCGGAAGCTTAGTGACCCTTGTGCGATCAACCCTAAGGGCTAAAGTAAAGGCCACAGGACGTACCGTGGGGGTGGTTTGCATACATGGGGACCGCCGAGACTATCCCACGGGGATAGTCACCATCACAGCACCTTGCGGTCAGGTGCAACATGAGGTGGGACTTATTAATACTCTTCCCTATGATGTGATCCTAGGAAGGGATCTGCCCTATTTTTGGACTTTATGGAAGGGACCTCCTAAGTCCCCTCAGATATTGGTCAGTCCGGGACCTGAGCCCTACAATCCTGAATCCGGGACACCTGCCGTAGGGGTACCCATGATAGGGCCAGGATGTGAACCTGATAGGTCGCCCCTAGAGGTATTGGCAGGAGAGGCTGAGACGGTCGAGCCCATCCCGGAGTTGGAGGCGTCCCCGGATACGTTTGGGACAGCCCAACTCCAGGACCCTACATTAATACATGCCCGGAGTCGGGTGACAGTAGTTGACGGGGTGGCACAGCTGCCTGGTGCCCAGGTAAGATACCCCCATTTCGCTCTTAAGCAGGATTTACTCTACCGGGTAGATGAAATACGGGGCGTAGGGGTAGAGCAGTTGGTGGTGCCCCAGCCGTATCGCCGGCGGGTCCTCGACTTGGCTCATAAACACCTGATGAGTGGTCACCTAGGGGTCAAGAAAACGCAGGAGCGAATATTGCAAAGGTTCTATTGGCCCGGGGTCTTTGGGGAGGTAAAACGGTTCTGCGAAACCTGCCCGGAGTGTCAGCTTACCGCACCCCTGACCCACTTTCGCAGTCCGTTGGTACCGTTACCCATTATAGAAGTCCCTTTTGAACGGATAGGGATGGATCTGGTGGGGCCCCTCGTAAAGTCTGCTCGAGGGCACCAGCATATCCTAGTGATCGTTGACTATGCCACCCGGTATCCAGAGGCGATACCTCTCAGACATACTGCAGCCAAGCTTATAGCTCGGGAGTTGTTTGCTGTGTTCTGCCGGGTGGGGTTGCCCAAGGAGATCCTTACGGATCAGGGGACCCCATTCATGTCTAAAGTGACCAAAGAGCTATGCCGGCTACTCCAGATCAAGCAGTTGCGTACGTCTGCGTATCATCCTCAGACGGATGGTTTAGTGGAACGATTCAATAAAACCCTGAAAACCATGCTCAAAAGGGTGATTTCCAAAGACGGGAAAGACTGGGATATGATGCTTCCCTATTTGATGTTTGCCATACGAGAGGTGCCACAGGCATCCACGGGGTTTTCGCCTTTTGAATTGTTATACGGGCGACATCCCCGGGGATTGTTGGACCTGGCAAAAGAAACCTGGGAGCAGGAGCCCACCCCCCATAAAAGTGTGATTGAACACATTTTGGGTATGCAGAACCGCATAAGCGCGGTCATGCCAATTGTGAAGGAGCATTTACAGGAGGCTCAGGCCGCGCAAAGCGGCCGCTACAATAGACAAGCCACCGTGCGGACCTTTAAACCCGGGGATCGGGTGTTGGTATTGATCCCCACGGCGGAGAGTAAATTCCTGGCTCAGTGGCAAGGCCCCTACGAGATAAAGGAAAGAGTCGGGGTGGTTAACTATAAAGTATTGCAGCCCGGTAGGCGGAAACCTGAACAAATATACCATGTCAACCTATTAAAACCTTGGCAGGAACGGGAAAGCCTGATGGCTGTTTTTTCCCCACCTCCCTCCTCTTCGGGTCGTTCACATCCGGCTCCAGCGACCTCCGGAGAGGACGAACCGGAAGTAAGGATTGGAGAAGCCCTCACCAAGACACAGAGGCGAGAGGCCAGACGGTTGGTTCAGCAGAACCCCGATGTCTTCTCCGAGCTGCCCAGTAGGACCAGTCTGATACGACATGATATTGTCACCGAGCCCCACCTGAAAGTACGCCTGAAGTCATACCGAGTACCGGAGGCTCGACGACAAGCCATATCGGAGGAAGTAAAGAAAATGTTACGCCTGGGGGTCATCGAAAAATCCCGGAGTGAATGGGCTAGTCCGATTGTCCTAATACCAAAACCCGATGGCTCCTTAAGGTTCTGCAATGACTTTAGGAGATTGAACGAAATATCCAAGTTTGATCTCTACCCCATGCCCCGGGTGGATGAGCTGATTGATAGGCCGGGACAGGCGCGATATTTTACCATGCTCGACCTGACCAAGGGGTACTGGCAGGTGCCACTAACGGAGTCCGCCAAGGAGAAAACCGCTTTTGTTACGCCGGAGGGTCTCTTCCACTATGTTGTCTTGCCTTTTGGGTTACATGGCGCTCCGGCCACGTTCCAGAGGTTGATGGACTTAGTGCTGGAACCCCACCAGGCGTATGCATCAGCGTACCTGGATGACATCATTATTTACAGCTCCGATTGGCAGACTCACTTGGAACAGGTACAAGCGGTGGTGGACGCGCTTCGAACAGCCGGATTGACAGCCAATCCCAAGAAATGTGCATTGGGACTCACGGAAGCCCGCTACTTGGGCTACGTGATAGGCCAAGGAGTGATTAAGCCCCAAATTAACAAGGTCGAGGCGATCCAGAAGTGGCCTAGACCCCTGACCACGAAGCAGGTTAGGGCCTTCCTGGGTATCGTGGGGTACTACAGGAGGTTTGTAAAAGATTTTGCGGGACTATCAGCCCCCTTGACGGACCTTCTCAAAGGCAAGAAGTCCGTCATGGTGCGCTGGACTCCGCAGGCCGAGGACTCCTTCCGGGCCCTGAAGGAGGTCCTGTGCGGACAGCCCGTTCTGGTCAACCCTGATTTCCGGAAGGAGTTCATAGTACAGACTGACGCCTCGGAGGTCGGCCTGGGGGCAGTGCTGTCTCAGGTGGTTCAGGGGGAGGAACACCCCGTCACCTTCTTGAGTAGGAAGCTCACCCCTCCCGAGCGGAATTATAGCGTAGTGGAGAAGGAGTGCCTGGCGATCAAGTGGGCCTTGGAGTCCCTACGCTATTACCTGCTGGGACGTCAGTTTCGCTTGGTGACGGATCACTCTCCACTGGTCTGGATGAGGTCCGCCAAGGAACGGAATGCCCGGGTTACCCGGTGGTTCCTTTCTCTGCAGAACTTCCGGTTTACGGTTGAACACCGGGCCGGTAGGTTGCAGGGCAACGCCGATGCCTTGTCCCGCGGCCCGTGTTTGATGGCAGGAGTTCAACCCCGCACGCTTGAACTGAGGGGGGGGGGGGTATGTGAGACTGTGACCGGGGTTATCTATGACGGCCGGTATGTCTCGCCCCGGTTGTGCTCACTCCATGATAATCCACTATAGGGTTAATGCTGTTTCCCTACAGGCTGAAGGAAGGGTTAAATAGATTCAGGAACAAGGGCAGGTGTGAGGGAGTGATCACATCTCCCTGAGTTCTCTGCCGGAAAGGCACATATGTACTATTGTGGACTTTTTGTTTGGAATAAACCGTGTGCTGTGAACCTTGGTGCCTGGATCCCGTGTCTTCTGCAGTGCAGCCGACGACGCTACCTCACAATATATATATATATATATATATATATATATATATTTCTTTGTCGCTCCATTGGGAGACCCAGACAATTGGGTGTATAGCTTCTGCCTCCGGAGGCCACACAAAGTATTACACTTTAAAAGTGTAACCCCTCCCCTCTGCCTATACACCTTCCCGTGCATCACGGGCTCCTCAGTTTTATGCTTTGTGTGGAAGGAGGCACACATCCACTCATGCATTCTCAACTTAGTTATGTCGGTTGGAAGAAAAGAGGGCCCCCACGGGGCCCCCGGCATGTTCCCTTCTCACCCCACTATGTCGGCGGTGCTGTTAAGGTTGAGGTACCCATTGCGGGTACAAAGGCCGGAGCCTCATGCCGTTTTCCTTCACCATCCCTTAGTGGCTCTGGGAGAAGTGGGATCCTGACCGGTCATCCATTCACTGGGACCGGACTCCCTCCACAGCCCCTGTGGGAATCTGCTGGACAGGAGTCTATCCATCCTCAGGGACCGGGCCCTGCATCTATAAGGTACTCTGTGTCCCCATGGGGATTGTGCATGGAGCGCCTTCTTCCCGGACGCTGCAGCAGCTGCTGATTTGTGAAGACCGGCGGACTACCGCGCCTGCTTGTCGGCCGCGGTCTTAAATTTAGTCCCCGGCTTCATCGCGGCCTAGTAGCAAAAATCCCGCCCCCGGGCCTGCCTGTCAGGGGTAAGGGCGGGCCGGCCGGCCTGACGTCGGCTGTGAGGGCCGGAGCATCCTGTATGTTTCCTCCCCCCTCACTGATCACTGTGGGGACCCCAGATTCCCGCACTTTTCTAGCACCGCCCACGGCTCCACTCCTCCCCTGAGAGCTCCGGCAGCCATGTTTTTGGCTTTCTGCCGGTGGAGGATTATCAGAGAAGAGCTCTGCAGCTCTGGGAGACCTAAGGCAGGGAATCTGGAGGACACACACTCCGCTTTTTAGCGGTCGGTCAGCCACACCGGTCACCCGGTGCTGGTCCCCCCCAGGGTGCCGGAATAGATACGTATTTATATACATATTTCTGTTCGGTCGGGCTGCATACCCCTTCCCATATAACTTCAGTGATCACTCTCCTAGGAGACAACAGCATGTCGTCCACAAGGAGCAAAGGTGCTAAGGCACAGGGTTTTTTTGCGACCTGTACCTCTTGTGCGGCTATGTTACCTGCGGGTTCCACCTACCCTCACTGTGAGCAATGCTCGACCCCTGTTTCGCTTGCTCAGCCGGAGCCTCGGTCACTAGTGGGCCCCTCGGCTCATGTAGACCCCCCCTGCTCCCCCTGTCCAGGCGGCAGGGACAGAGTTTGCTGCGTTTGCTGAGAAACTCTCGGAGTCACTTTCACAATCCATGGCTCAGTCTATGGACAAATGGTCTGCCAAGCTGCTAGAAGCTTTGCAGTCCAGACCGGTCCTTACACAGTCCCCGGTCCCCGTTAGCTCGTCGCCTCCAGGCCCCTCTCGGTCCGCGCCGCAGCGCGCTCCCAGGTTGGGCCCTAGGTCCCACGCGGAGGACTCCTGCCTGGACCACAGTCCTAGACAGGCTAAGCGGGCTCGCTGGGAATCTTCCCCGACTTCTTTACGCTGCTCGGGTTCCCAGCTCGAGGACTCTCTGGAGGACGAGGCGGACGTCGCAGCTCAGGGCTCTGAACCTGACGTTGCCCTCAATCTTGATACACCTGAAGGGGACGCCTTAGTGAATGATCTTATCTCGTCCATCAACCAGGTGTTAGATCTGTCTCCCCCGCCTCCACCTGTAGAGGAGTCGGCTTCTCAGCAGGAGAAACACCAGTTTCGGTTCCCCAAACGTACACGGAGTGCGTTTTTCGATCACTCTAACTTCAGAGATGCTGTCCAGAAGCCCAGAGCGGTTCCGGACAAGCGCTTTACTAAGCGCCTTACTGACACACGTTACCCCTTCCCCTCTGACGTAGTTAAGGGTTGGGCTCAGTGTCCCAAGGTGGATCCTCCAGTCTCTAGATTGGCGGCTAGATCTGTGGTATCGGTGGCAGATGGCTCATCGCTAAAGGATGCCACTGACAGGCAGATAGAGCTCCTGGTGAAGTCCATCTATGAGGCCACGGGCGCGTCTTTTGCCCCGGCCTTTGCAGCCGTGTGGGCACTACAAGCTATCTCAGCTTGTCTGGCTGAGATTAATGCGGTTACACGTAATTCTGCTCCGCAGGTTGCGTCTTTGACCTCTCAGGCGTCAGCTTTTTCTTCCTACGCCATGAACGCAGTCCTAGATTCTGCTAGCCGTACAGCGGTGGCATCCGCCAATTCTGTGGCAGTCCGCAGGGCCATGTGGCTGCGCGAATGGAAGGCAGACTCGGCCTCCAAGAGGTTCTTAACCGGTTTACCGTTTTCTGGCGACCGATTGTTTGAACGATTGGATGAGATTATTAAGGAATCCAAGGGAAAGGGACTCCTCCTTACCCCAGTCCAAACCTAAGAAACCTCAGCAACGGAAAATTCAATCGAGGTTTCGGTCCTTTCGTCCCTCCGCCAAGTCCCAATCCGCTTCGTCCAGCAGGCCGGAGAAAGGCCAGAGGAACTCCTATGCGTGGCGGTCTAAGTCACGCCCCCAAAAGGCCGCCGGAGGCGCTGCCTCCAAGGCGGCCTCCTCATGACTCTCGGCATCCCCGAACCGCATCCTCGGTCGGTGGCAGGCTCTCCCGCTTTTGCGACGCCTGGTGGCCACATGTTCAAGACCGATGGGTGAGAGACATTCTGTCTCACGGTTACAGGATAGAGTTCAGCTCTCGTCCTCAGACTCGTTTCTTCAGAACCTCTCCGCCCCCCGCTCGGGCCGACGCACTTTTTCAGGCAGTGGTCACTCTGAAGACAGAGGGAGTTGTGATCCTTGTTCCCCCTCAGGAACATGGTCGCGGCTTTTACTCCAACTTGTTCGTGGTGCCAAAGAAGGACGGATCATTCCGTCCCGTTCTGGACCTCAAACTGCTCAACAGACATATGAGCACCAGACGGTTTCGGATGGAATCTCTCCGCTCAGTCATCGCCTCGATGTCACAAGGAGACTTCCTAGCATCGATCGACATCAAGGATGCTTATCTCCATGTGCCGATCGCACCCGAACATCAACGCTTCTTGCGTTTCGCCATCGGGGACAAACACCTTCAGTTCGTGGCATTGCCTTTCGGCCTGGCGACAGCCCCACGGGTGTTGACCAAAGTCATGGCATCCGTTGTGGCGGTCCTACACTCTCAGGGCCACTTGGTGATTCCCTACTTAGACGATCTCCTAGTCAGGGCACCTTCTCGGGTGGAGTGTCAACACAGCCTTACAGTCGCTCTGGCGACTCTCCAGCAGTTCGGGTGGATAATCAACTTCCCAAAATCCCAGTTGACACCGACCCAATCACTGACTTACCTCGGGATGGAGTTTCATACACAGTCAGCGGTAGTCAAGCTACCGCTGGACAAACAGCTTTCCCTGCAGGCAGGGGTGCAATCTCTTCTTCGGGGTCAGTCATACCCCTTGAGGCGCCTCATGCACTTCCTGGGGAAGATGGTGGCAGCGATGGAGGCAGTGCCGTTCGCGCAATTCCATCTGCGGCCACTCCAATGGGACATTCTCCGCAAAAGGGACAGGAGGTCGGCTTCCCTCGACAGGAATGTCTCTTTCCCTTGCAACCAAGACGTCTCTTCAGTGGTGGCTCCGTCCCAATGCTCTATCGCAAGGAAGATCCTTCCTACCCCCAACCTGGGATCTAGCCCTATTGGCCTTCCATCGGTGGCTGGGGGGCAGACAGATCCGTATACAGTCGGACAACGCCACTGCCGTCGCATACATCAACCATCAGGGCGGCACGCGCAGTCGTCAGGCCTTCCAGGAAGTCAGGCGGATTCTGCAGTGGGTGGAAGCCACAGCCTCCACGATCTCCGCAGTTTACATCCCGGGCGTAGAAAACTGGGAAGCAGATTTTCTCAGTTGTCAGGGCATGGACGCGGGGGAATGGTCTCTTCACCCAGACGTGTTTCGAGAGATCTGTCGCCGCTGGGGAACGTCGGACGTCGATCTCATGGCGTCACGACACAACAACAAGGTCCCGGCCTTCATGGCACGGTCTCAGGATCACAGAGCTCTGGCGGCGGACGCATTAGTTCAGGATTGGTCGCAGTTTCGACTGCCTTATGTATTTCCTCCTCTGGCGATGCTGCCCAGAGTGTTACGCAAGATCATGTCCGACTGTCGTCGCGCCATTCTCGTCGCTCCAGATTGGCCGAGGCGATCGTGGTACCCGGATCTGTGGCATCTCACGGTGGGTCAACCGTGGGCGCTTCCAGACCGCCCAGACTTGCTGTCACAAGGGCCGTTTTTCCATCTGAATTCTGTGGCCCTCAACCTAACTGTGTGGCCATTGAGTCCTGGATCCTAGCGTCTTCAGGATTACATCACTCCGAAGAGGGTCGGAGCTTGCAGCGCTGTCAGGCAAAGCCCCCTTCCTGGTTTTTTCACCAGGATAAGGTGGTTCTGCGTCCTGTCCCGGAATTTCTCCCTAAGGTGGTATCCCCTTTTCTTCTCAATCAGGATATCTCCTTACCTTCATTTTGCCCTAATCCAATTCACCAATGTGAAAAGGATTTGCACTCTTTGGATCTGGTGAGAGCACTCCGGTTCTACGTGTCTCGCACGGCGCCCCTGCGTCGTTCAGATGCGCTCTTGTCCTTGTCGCTGGCCAGCGTAAGAGTTCGCAGGCTTCCAAGTCAACCTTGGCTCGGTGGATCAAGGAACCGATTCTTGAAGCCTACCATTCTTCTGGGCTTCCGCATCCTTCAGGGCTAAAAGCCCATTCTACCAGAGCCGTGGGTGCGTCCTGGGCATTGCGGCACCGGGCTACGGCTCAGCAGGTGTGTCAGGCAGCTACCTGGTCTAGTCTGCACACTTTCACGAAACTCTATCAGGTGCATACCTATGCTTCGGCAGACGCCAGTCTAGGTAGGCGAGTCCTTCAGGCGGCGGTTGCCCACCTGTAAGAGGGGGCCGTTTCGGCTCTTTTTTATCGAGGTATTCTTTTACCCACCCAGGGACTGCTTTTGGACGTCCCAATTGTCTGGGTCTCCCAATGGAGCGACAAAGAAGGGAATTTTGTTTACTTACCGTAAATTCCTTTTCTTCTAGCTCCTATTGGGAGACCCAGCACCCGCCCCTGTGTCCTTCGGGCTGGTTGTTCTTTTGTGTACACATGTTGTTCATGTTGAATTGTTCTTTTGGTTCATGGTTCAGTTCTCCGAACATCCTTCGGATTGAATTTACCTTAGACCAATTTATAAGTTTTTCCTCCTTCCTGCTTTTGCACCAAAACTGAGGAGCCCGTGATGCACGGGAGGGTGTATAGGCAGAGGGGAGGGGTTACACTTTTTAAAGTGTAATACTTTGTGTGGCCTCCGGAGGCAGAAGCTATACACCCAATTGTCTGGGTCTCCCAATAGGAGCTAGAAGAAAAGGAATTTACGGTAAGTAAACAAAATTCCCTTCATTATACCTTTTTATAGATGGTGACCAGAACGGCCAGGTCACTAAGCAGAAGGGATGTCATTTAACAGCTGCAGAACGGACCTCAGAGGACCACGGCTGCAATCACTTGTCATGGAGGGTGATGTCTGCTCAGGTCATTTGTTCTGTTACTGATCTGTAAATACTATGCATGGACAACCTGCAATGGGAAGCTCTAATAGACCTGTAGACCTTAAAAACTCATCATATAGTTGTATTACTAATATGTAAAGAAGACTTTAAACTGTATCCCTGCTGCTCTGAAACGAGAATGTCCAGTCATGGAGTTATCAGGGCATGATGGGAGTTGTGGTGTCCCAGATGTTGACCCCCGCCCCCTCCATGTAAAATCTGTAAGTAACACTGCCCACAATGAACATATGTAACGTACAAAAATACTTCTTTGGGTGTGCAAATACAGAAGCCTACAAAAGCATCTATAGACTAATAGAGGGCAGTGTGGGATCCCAACAGGACCAGCAGGAGAAATGGTGCCTATCTAAGTGCCCTGCAACTTCTATTAAGGCCTAAGGCACACGGCATGAAAATCGGAGCGAGTGGAGTGCGATGTTTTATCGCATTCCACTCGGACCAATATTTGCCTATGTCCCAGCGCACATGAGCAATTGTTTTCTCAGCCCTAATCGGACCGAGAAAACAATCGCAGCATGCTGTGACTGTAATGCAAGTCTTGTTTCTCTCGCACCCATTGAAGTCTATGGGGCGAGAGAAAAATCACACTGCACTCGCATTACACCGGTGTACCTGCAAGTGCAGGGCGAGAATGGCAATAGCCGGCTACGGAGGAGAGAGGGAGATAAATCCCTCCCGCCACTCCGCAGCGCTGGCCTGCCCCCTGCAGCTGAGGTACGCTCGCACAAACGGACCTCAGTCGCAGGGACACTCGCATGATGCTCTGCTGTGCTGCCAGCGTGAGCAGATTGTCATGCGAGAGGATCACAGTAATCCCCGTGTGGCCCCAGCCTTACATGTACACATTGGTTGTACCTACCTATAGTGAGGCCCAAAAGATATTGACAGTGACCAAATCTTCGTGATTTGGCTTTGCGTTTTGTTTTTTTTTTATTTTTAATGAAACAACTGAGATGCAATTGACACGTACAATTAAAATAATAAAAAGAAAAATATCCTGTGACACGTTTAGAAATTGCACCCATTTTTCTACAAAGCCTCCTCATTGCAGGGGCTCGAGTAATTGGACAAATTTATGCCATCAAAAATAAAATGTTTAATACTTTTTAGGGAATCCTTTACAGGCAATGACTGTCTGAAGTCTGGAAGCCATGGACATTGCCATTAGCTAGGCTTCCTCCTTTGCTTTGTCGGGTCTGTGTTTCTTGTTTTGGGCCCTCTCTGCCCTAAGTTTTGTCTTAAGCATGTGATATGCATGCTCAGTGGGGTTCAGATCTGGTGATTGACATGGCCATTGCAGAGTATTTCACTTTTTTGCCTTAAAAATTCCTGGGTTGCTTTCTCAGTATGTTGTAGGCAATTGGATGGCACTTCACAGTACAGATGGGCAATCAACTATCCTGCATTTGGCTGAATCTGAGTAGAAGGTATAGCCCTGTACACTTCAGACTTCAGCCGGCTGTTTCTGTCACATCATGAATAAACCATAGTGAGCCAGAGCCATTGGAAGATATGCATGCCTGGCCATCACGCTGCCATCATATTTTACAAAGAGTATGGTGTGCTTTGGATCATGAGCTGCTCCAGACCTTGCGGTGATCCCTCTGTATTTGCTTTCACAAAGTATTCTCTTTATGGGAGACTAAAGGGGGCTTTACACGCTACGATCTCGTTAATGAATTATCGTCGGAGTCACGGTGTTTGTGACGCACATCCGGCGTCATTAATGATATCTCAGTGTGTGACACTTATGAGCAACCTTAAACGATCGCAAAAGCGGTCAAAATCGTTTGCTGTGGAGAGGTCGTCCTGAAACAAAAAATCGTTCACCTCTCATTAGCAATGTTGTTCCTCGTTCCTGCGGCACCACACATCGCTGTGTGTGACACCACAGGAGCGAGGAACATCTCCTTACCTGCCTCCACCGGCAATGCGGAAGGAAGGAGGTGGGCGGGATGTTGCGTCCCGGTTATCTCCGCCTCTCCACTTCTATTGGACGCCTGCTGTGTGATGTCGCTGTGACGCCGCACGACCCACCCCCTTAGTAAGGAGTCTGTTCATCGGCCAGAGCGACGTCGCAGAGCAGGTAAGTGCGTGTGACGGGGTTAGGCGAGGATGTGTGGCACGGGCCGAGATTTGCCCGTGTTGCACAAATGGCGGGTACGATCGCTTGCGTTTTTTTTTTGTTTTTTTTTTTTTTTTTTTGTTTGTTTTTTAAAGGAGAAACAAAGTAGGATAGTATAATGGTGAGAGAATAGCTAGATGGATAATAAGAACATATAGATTAGATAATAAGAATAAATAGACAGAAATAACAGAATGGCTTGATAGAGGGATGGCCAGCTTGGCTAGCTGTGTTTTTGGGTTTTTTTTTTTTTTGTTTTATTGGGGTTAAAAAAAAAATGTGGAGTCCCCCCCCCCCCCCCCTTCCCCCTTCTTTTTCATATCCAGCACAGGAACAGCTGCAGGCTGCAGCTCTCTGCTGTACCTTGGCTGGCTATGAAAACTAGAGGGGATCCTAGGCTTTTTTTTTTTTTTTTTTTTAATTTCTTTAATAAAACAACGTGGGGTTCCCCCATTTTTCCAATACCAGCCAAGGTGCAGCAGAGAACTGAGGGCTGATATTATTAGGGTGGGAAGGGCCATCGTTATTTGGCCCTTTCCAGCCTAACAATAGCAGACCACAGCCGTACCAGAAGTGGCGCATCCATAAGATGCACCAATTCTGGAGCTAGATCGGGGTAATCGGGTTAATGGCAGCCCATAGCTGCCACTAAGCCCTAGGTTAGTGATGTCAGGCATCAGAGACACCCCACATCACTAATCTGTAAGTGAACGTAAATAAACACAAACAGCCAAAAAATGCTTTTTCTTCGGCGCTCCATTGGGAGACCCAGACGATTGGGTGTATAGCTACTGCCTCCGGAGGCCACACAAAGCATTACACTAAAAAGTGTAAGGCCCCTCCCCTTCTGGCTATACACCCCCAGTGGGATCACTGGCTCACCAGTTTTCTGCTTTGTGCGAAGGAGGTCAGACATCCACGCATAGCTCCACTGTTTAGTCAGCAGCAGCTGCTGACTATGTCGGATGGAAGAAAAGTGGGCCCATATGGGGTCCCCAGCATGCTCCCTTCTCACCCCACTTGCGGTTTGTAAGGTTGAGGTACCCATTGCGGGTACGGAGGCTGGAGCCCACATGCTGTTTTCCTTCCCCATCCCCCTCGGGGCTCTGGGTGAAGTGGGATCTTACAGGTCTCCAGGCACTGAGACCGGGCTCCATCCACAGACCCAGAGAACCTGCTGGATATGGAGCTGAGTATCGTCAGGGACAGGCCCTGCTACATTAAGGTACTCTGTGTCCCCGGGCAAGCGCGCACACACACACCAGCATTGCTGGGAGTGTTAGTGCGCCGGGGGCAACAGCGCAGAGCGCTCGTGCTATTAGTCACTACAGCTTTGCTGAGTGACTTTATGTATTGGGAACTGCCGCGCCGGCCGTTGCTGGGTGTTTTTTACACTGTGGCGCGGCTGGGACTTGTGGTGCGCCGGGGACTTCCGCGCGGGCCGTGCACATGGACGGCCGCGCTTATTACTCGAGTCCCCGGCTTTGCGGCCTAGTTTTCGTTTCGTTCCCGCCTCCAGCCCTGCCAGTCAGGGGAGAGGCGGGACGCTGTACAGACAGTCAGCGCCGAGGGCTGGAGTCTGCTTTGCATTCTCCAGCCCCCTTCACTGGACACAGTGGGACGCCAGTTTCCCGCTCTTGTCTGGGGCACGCCCACGGCCCGCCCCTCGTCACACGAGCTGGAGAAGGACGCCGGCAGCCATTCCTGCACGCCGTCCGAGCTGGGGAACGGAGACATGCTCTGGGCAACCAACACAGGGCTCTGGCGACCACACACCCGCGTTATAGGCGGGCGGTAAGCAGCAGGGCTGTGGAGTCGGTAAGCCAAACCTTCGACTCCGACTCCGACTCCTCAAATTCTCTTGCACCGACTCCGACTCCGACTCCGGCTCCGACTCCGACTCCTACATATATTGCTTATAGTTAGGTGAAAAATTTATTGTAGTACATGAATATGTGTATGTGAACATCAGACATTTAATAATTTTTATGATACAATAATCAAGATATTTGGATAGAACATAAAATATATTTATTGGAATACAACTTTAGAACACAAAAAACTGTAATAAATTGTAAATATGTAATACACTATGTAATATACAGTAGATTACATATATATCTTGTGTGTGTATATACACTGTATATATATATATATATATATATATTTTACATATTTACAATTTATTAGTTTTTTGTGTTCTAAAGTTGTATTCCAATAAATATTTTATGTTCTATCCAAATATCTTGATTATTGTATCATAAAAACAATTAAATGTCTGATGTTCACATTGTACTACAATAAATTTTTCACTTAAATATAAGCATTATACTAAATGTTATTATTTAGTAAAATATTCAGCACATTCTGCATTGCACTCCTGTCCCCAATTTATTATATATTTTAGGAGTCGGAGTCGGTGCATTTTATACCGACTCCGACTCCACCAAAATGAGCTCCGACTCCGACTCCGACTCCACGACTCCGACTCCACAGCCCTGGTAAGCAGCACCTGAAGTGCTGACCCCACTAAATACTGAAGTGTCCATTTGTATTTTATGCTTGTATGCTATACACTGCACTGTAGGTCGCTATCTTTGGCTATATGCCCTCCTAGATGGCGAGATAACAGCAGCAAAAACGCAAGGGTGCTAAGGCACAGGTTTTCTAGGCTGCTTGTATTACATGGCTGAAGTGTTCATTTGTACTTATGCTTGTATGCTATACATTGCACTGTACGGTCGCTACTCTTGGCTATATTCTCCTAGAGGGCTGGACAGCAGCAGCAAAAAAGCAAGGGTGCCAAGGCACAGGCTTTCTATGCTGCTTGTATTGCATGTGCTGAAGTGTTTATGCTTGTATGTTGTACATTGCATAGATGTCTAGAATACAGCAGCAAAAAAAAAGCAACACAGGCTTTCTATGCTGCTTTTCCTGCAGATACTGTTCCACCGGCAGGTTTCACTGACCCCCATTGTGGGCAATGCTCCCCTGTAGCACTTGGTCAGCCGGGGTCTCTACTAGAAGTGGCCAAAGAAACCACCTGTGAACCCTGTCCAGGGACAGGGACGGAGATTCTCTACTAAGGCCATGGGCAATCTTGATTAATGCTCCCTGGCCACCCTCATTTGGAACGTACTCAGTACTCCGGGGGGGTCCCAGGCATTCCAGGGTGAAGGCTCTGACACGGACGGCAGTCCCAGACAGCCTAAGCTAGCTCGCTGGGTACGACACTAGGCTTCATCACTGGTCAAGGTCCCAGCAGGACGACTCTCTGCATGATGAGGCAGACGTAGCTGATCAGGGCTTTGGTCCTGACACCGCTCTCAATCCGGATACACCGGATGGGGACGCCATAGTGAATGATCTTATAGCGTCCATCAATGGAATGTTGCATATTTCTCCCTCAGCTCCCCCAGTGGAGGAGTCAGCTTCCCAGCAGGAGAAATCCTTTTTCAGTACTCATGCGTAGATTGAGTACTTTTTCTGACCACGCTGACTTCAGAGACGCAGTTCAAAAACACCACGCTTACCAGATAAACGTTTTCTCCAAACGTATTAAGGAGGCACGTTATCCCTTTACCCTGATGTGGTACAGCCCTGGACCCAGGGTCCAAAGGTGGATCCCCCAATCTCCAGGCTTGCGGCTAGATCCATAGTTGCAGGGGAGATGGGAATTCACTTAAAGATGCCATTGACAGACAGATAGACCTCTGGTTGAAATCTGTCTGTGAAGCTATCAGCGTGTCGGTTGCTCCGGCATTCGCAGCCGTATGGGCACCCTAACCTATTTCAGCTGGTCTTGCGCAGCTGGTCTTGAGCACATGTACATCTGTGCCGCAGGTGGTGTCCTTAACCTCGCAATGTCTGCATTGCGACTTACCCTAGTAATGCTGTCCTGGGGGGACAGTCGAGGTTGGTCCTTCCCAGGCTCGGGCAAGTCCCAATTGTACTCGTCTAAAAGGGCTCAAAAGGCTCAGAGGGGCTCAGATTCCGGCCGGGCTCGTTCACGCCCAAGGAAGGCAGCAGGAGGAACCGCTGCCAAGGCGATCTCCTCATGTATTTCAGCTCTCTCTCCCCGCATCCGCGGTTGGTGGCAGAATCTCCCGCTTCTGGGTACATTTAGCTGCCACAGGTCACAGACCGGTGGGTGAGAGACATTGTGTCTCACGTGTACAGGATAGAGCTCTGTTCTCGTCCTCCGGCTCGATTCTTCAGAACTTCCCCCCCCCCCCCCACCGAGCCGATGCTCTTCTGCAGGCAGAAGGAGTGGTAATCCCTGTTCCTCTTCAGGAACAAGACACGTTTTTTTCCTCCAATCTTATTGGGGTGCCAAAAAAGGGTGGCTTTTTCCGTTCCGTTCTGGACCTAAGACTGCTCACCAAGCACGTGAAGGCCAGGCGGTTCCGGATGTAACCCTCCGCTCCGTCATTGCCTCAATGTCTCAAGGAGATTTTCCTAGCATCAATAGACATCAGGATGCTTATCTCCTCGTGCCGATTGCTCCAGAGCATCAGCGTTTGCTACGTTTCGTTATTGAAGACGAGCATCTTCAGTGCGTAGCCCTGCCCTTCTGTCTGGCGACAGCCCTACGGGTTTTCACCAAGTTCAGGGCAGCAGTGGGAGCAGTCCTGCACTCTCAGGGTCACTCTGTGATCCTTACTGGACGATCCACTTGTCAAGGCACCCTCTCAAGAGGCATGCCGACACAGCCTGAACGTGGCGCTGGAGACTCTCCAGAGTTTCGGGTGGATCATCAACTTTTCAAGGTTACATCGGGCACCGACCCAATCGCTGACATATCTGGGCATGGAGTTTCACACTCCCTCAGCGATAGTGAAGCTTCCGCTGGACAAGCAGCGTTCACTACAGACGGGGGTGCAGTCTCTCCTTCAAGGCCAGTCACACCCCTTAAGACGCCTCATGCAGAGGCAGTCACTTTCGCGCAGTTTCACTGCGTCCACTTCAATGGGACATGCTTTGCCAATGGGTTGGGGAGTCGACGTCCCTAGAAAGGAACGTTTCCCTTCTCAGACGGTCAAGGACTCTCTCCAGAGGAGTCCATCCTTCAGATCAATGTTCTGGAAATCTGGGCAGTGCATCTTGCCCTGCAAGCCTTCCAGCAGTGGCTGGAAGGAAAACAGATCCGAATTCAGTCGGACAATTCCACAGCGATGGCAGACATCGCCCACCAAGGCGGAACACGCATCGCCAAGCCTACCAGGCAATCCGGCGGATTCTGATGTGGGTGGGGGACAGAGCATCCACCATATCCGCAGTTCACATCCCGGGCGTAGAAAATTGGGAAGCAGACTTCCTCAGTCGCCTGGGCATGGACGCAGGGGAATGGCCTCTGCACCCAGTATGGTGTCAGGAACTCTGTAGCCACTGGAGGATGCCGGACGTCGACCTAATGGCGTCTCGGCACAACAACAAGGTCCCGATTTTCATGGCGCGGTCTCACGAGCAAAGAGCTCTGGCGGCAGGCGCCCTAGTTCAGGATTGGTCGCAGTTCCAGCTACCCTATGTGTTTCCTACTCTGGCACTGTTGGCCAGAGTGCTACGCAAGCTCAGCTCCGCTTGCCACCGCGCCATCCTCGTCGTCCCAGACTGACCGAGGAGGTCGTGGTCCCGGATCTGTGGCATCTCACGGTCGGCCAACCGTGGGCACTCTCAGATCGGCCAGACTTACTGTCCCAAGGGCCGTTCTTTCCACTGAATTCTACGGCCCTGATCCGGCCTGTGTGGCCATCGAGTCCTAGATCCTAGCGTCTTCAGGATTATCTCAAGACGTCATTGCCACCATGAGACGGGCTAGGAAGCCGACGTCTGCCAAAATCTCCCACAAGTCGTGGAAGTTATTCTTATCTTGGTGCTCTGCTTAGGGAGTGTCTCCCTGGCCATCTGCATTGTCTCCTTTTTCCCCCCTTCCTGCATCTGGATTGGGAAAAGGTTTGTCGCTCGGCTCCCTTAAAGGACAAGTCGCAGCGCTGTCGGTATTCTTTCAGAAGCGCCTAGTACGACTTCCTCAGGTACGCACGTTCCTGCAGGGGGGTTATCACATTGTCCCTCCGTACAAGAGGCCGTCAGACCCATGGGATCTGCACAGGGTATTAATTGCTCTCTAGGAGCCGCCCTTCGAGCCTCTGAGGGATGTTTTCACTTTCTCGACTTTCACAGAAAGTGGCCTTTCTGGTAGCGGTCACGTCTTTTCGGAGAGTGTCCGAACTAGCAGCGCGGTCATCCAAAGCTCCCTTCCTGGTGTTCACCAAGATAAGGTAGAGCTGCGTCCGATCCCAGAGTTTCTCCCTAAGGTGGTATTTCCTTTTTATCACAATCAGGATATCTCCTTACCTTCCTTTTATCCATTTCATCGATATGTAATGGCTTTGCATTGTTGGATCTGGTGTAGAGCACCCAGAATCTACATTCCCGCACGGCGCTCCTGCGCCGCTCGGATGCACTCTTTGTCCTTGTCACTGGTCAGCGCAAGGGATCGCAGGCTGCAACATCCACCCTGGCTCAATGGATCAAGGAACCAATCCTTGAAGCCTACCGTTCTACTGGGCTTCCGGTTCCATCAGGGCTGAAGGCCCATTCTACCAGAGCCGTGGATGCGTCCTGGGCATTACGGCACCAGGCTACGGCTCAACAGGTGTGCCAGGCAGCTACCTGGTCGAGTCTGCACACTTTCACCAAACATTATCAGGTGCATACCTATGCTTCGGCGGACGCCAGCCTAGGTAGAAGAGTCCTGCAGGCGGCAGTTGCCTCCCCGTAGGGGAAGGCTGTCGTGCAGCTCTAACATGAGGTATTTCTTTACCCACCCAGGGACAGCTTTTGGACGTCCCAATCGTCTGGGTCTCCCAATGGAGCGCCGAAGAAGAAGGGAATTTTGTTACTTACCGTAAATTCCTTTTCTTCTAGCTCCTATTGGGAGACCCAGCACCCGCCCTGTTGTCCTTCGGGATTTTTGGTTGTTTTCGGGTACACATGTTGTTCATGTTAAATGGTTTTCAGTTCTCCGATGTTACTTCGGAGTGAATTTGTTTAAACCAGTTATTGGCTTTCCTCCTTCTTGCTTTTGCACTAAAACTGGTGAGCCAGTGATCCCACTGGGGGTGTATAGCCAGAAGGGGAGGGGCCTTACACTTTTTAGTGTAATGCTTTGTGTGGCCTCCGGAGGCAGTAGCTATACACCCAATCGTCTGGGTCTCCCAATAGGAGCTAGAAGAAAAGGAATTTACGGTAAGTAACAAAATTCCCTTCATTTAAAATAAGCTCCCTCTTTCACCACTTTATTAACCCCCCAAACACTCTTCCAGTTCCCAAGTAATCCACATGAGGTCCTACAGCGATTCATCTCTGCTACATCACTGTCTTGTCACACCGAGCGGCCATACAGCATGGCTGCCAGCTGTGAGTGCAGAAAGAGCCGCATCGATCATAATGAACTAGGGTGAACCCCTGACATCACAGCTACGGGTCCTGCAGTACAGTGTATGTCGCACCAGTGACGTCACGATTTCACTGCTGTGAGGGTCAGGCCGCTACTGAAGTGTACTGTACTGTATGAAGTAGACATGCCCACCAGCAGCTGTGATTGGTTGCAGTCAGACATCTGTCACTCAGCATGGGGGCACATCTGACTGCAACCAATCACAGACGTGGGGAGAAGTGAATATGTATGAGTCTAATGAGCGGGTCCGGAATAAGATGAGAGGCCGCGGTGATCGGTATGTAGTGCTTGGTGATAGAGAGACATTGACATGCCAGAATCACTCCAGCATTGATTTTGTCATTCTGCACTAAGTTGGTGAGCTGCGTTTTTGTTGACAAAATTGCTGGTAAAAAGTATGCAAAATGCATGCCAAACGCACCAATTTGATAGCATGCATTTTTTTTTCTTGCGTTTTTCGTCCTCTCATTGATTTCAGTGCGTGACTGGACAGTGCTCTTCACTTGGGTGCATGTTGTGAAAGGGTTTTCTGCACTATGGAAATACTTCTACAATCACTGAACCACTGTTGTCTTCTGTGGAGATTCAGACCTGTTTGAGTTCCTAAGTTCACCTGTGCGCCTTTTTTTTTTTTTTTCTCTTCAGAATTTACCAAACTGTTGATTTGGCCACTTCTAACATTTCTTCTATTTCCCTGATGGATTTCTTATTTTTTCATTCTATTCTGTTTCTCCAACGTTCAGAGCTCCTTTGACCGCGTGTTGTTGGTTGAAAGAAACCGCTTCCAAATAAGTGCCACACCTGGAATCAGCTCCAGACCTTTTACCTGTTTAACAATAGATTAATCAGGAAATAGCCCATGCACCCCACTAATGAGCTTTTGAGATAATCGTCCAATTATTTTTGGTCATTTGAAAAAGAGGCAGCTACATATTAAACGGCTATAATTCCTAAACCCTTCCTCCAATTAGGATGTGAAGATTCTGAAAATAGAACTGAGTCTGCACTTTAAGCCCATAATGATATAACTGTAGCCTCAAGTTTTGGTAAACAGCTAAAATGCAAAAAACTTGTAACTGTCAAAGTATTTCTGGACCTAACTGTATGTGAAGTTAAGTGCCACTACAGCTAGGTAAACAATGAAGTGATCCCACAGATTAAGCAGGGCTGGCCTTTCACCCTGAATTGAGCTGCCATATACAGAGAGCAGGAATCTCCTCTACGTCAATTCTGAGGTGTACTCGGTGAAGACTACTGATCAGATTCTATGATGATGGGAGGAGCTAGAGGCAGAGCTCCGCCCCTTCTCACTTTTATTTACACGTAACAAAAATATAAACATCACTTTTGTTTTTGCTCCCATTTTTCATGAGCTGAACTCTAAGATCTATGTCTATTTCCACGTACACAGGTTTTTTTTTTATTTTATCTGATACTGTTCACAAATTTGTCTAAATCTGTGTTAGGCCTCATTCACATGTCAGTGATTCTGGTACGTTTGTGCTAGTTTTTATACATACTAGAATCACGGACATACGCAGACACATTAAAATCAATGGGTCTGAGCACACATCGGTTAGTTTTCATTGACCGTGTCACCATGCGGTGTACACGCGTGTCCATGTGCTCTGCACGGAGAGATGTCCGTTTTTTCTGGTATCACTGATGTCCCACGGACCACACTATGGTGTGATCCATGAAACACGTACCAGAAAAATACGTACATTGAAAATAATAAACTTTTTATACTCTCCTTCTCCAGCGTTGCTATGTTCAGCCACTGCTGCCTGCTGATTCCAGGCAGGCTAATTACGCTCATGCATATTCAGTTATGTAGCCACAGCCGACCCGGAAGTAGCTGCAGCGGAGGTCAGCGGCGGCCGGAAACACAGCAGAGCCGAAGAGTTCAGCACCACTGACAATAGGAGCGGAGACAGGTGAGTAAACGTCCATGTACTATCACAGATGACAGATCATGGACAACCCACGTGTGCCATGAATCACGGCACACGGAGGGACATATGTGTTTATTACACGTCAGTGAAAAACGTCTGTGTTATTCACTGACGTGTGAAACAGGCCTTAATCAGCTCTTCTCCTTTGCTGAGATAATCCATCCACCTCACAGCTGTGGCATATTCAGATGCTGATTAGACAGCATGATTATGGCACAGGTGTGCCTTAGGCTGGCCACAATAAAAGGCCACTCCTAAAATGTGCAGATTTATCACACAGCACAATACCACAGCTGCGCAGCTTTTGGGGCGTTGAACAATAGGCATGCTGACTGCAGGAATGTCCATCAGAGCTGTTACCTGTGAATTGAATGATCATTTCTCTACCATAAGCCGCCTCTAAAGCCATTTTAGAGAATTTGACATACGTATAACCGGCCTCACACCCGCAGACCACGTGTAACCACAGCACACCAGCCCAGGACATCCACATCCAACATCTTCACCTCCAAAATCGTCTGAGACCGGCGACCCGGAAAACTGCTGCAACAATCAGGCATAACCAAAGAATGTCTGCACAAAATGTCAGAAACCGGCTCATCTGCAGCTCGTCCTCCTCATCGGCGTCTCCACCTGACTGCAGTTCAATGTCATAACTGACTTGAGTGGGCAAATGGTCACATTTGATGGCGTCTGCAATGTCACGGATGAATCCCGCTTTTCCCTGTACAGGGCAGATGGCAGACTGTGTGTATGGTGTTTGCTGATGTCAATGTTGGGAATTCAGTGGCCTATGGTGGCGGTGGGTTATGGTATGGGCAGGCGTGTGGTATGAACAATGAACACAGCTGCCTTTTATTGATGCCATATTGAATGCACAGAGATCCGGGGGCCCACTGTGGTGCCCTTCATCCACGCCCATCACCTCATGTTGCTCCATGATAATTTATGGTCACAGTTCCTGGAAGGTGAAAACTTCCCAGTTCTGGTATGGCAGCATACTCACCGGATATGTCACCCATCGATCATGTTAATATAAAAACTGATTTTTAAGAAAACGGGTTAAATGCTGCGCTAAAAACCACAGATCCAGTACATATGATGAATTCCTTTTTCTTTATTTTCACAGGTCAACGCGTTTCAAAGACATCTCCATCTTCTTCATCAGGACAAACATAAAAGGAACGGCCGTTCCATTTGTTTGTCCTGATGAAGAAGACGGAGATGTCTTTGAACGCGTTGACCTGTGAAAATAAAGAAAAAGGAATTCATAATATGTACTGGATCTGTGGTTTTTAGCGCAGCATTTAACCCGTTTTCTTAGGGTAAGTTCACACAGTGCGTTTTTCGCGGCGTTTTTGCTCAGAAAACTGCATGACTTTGCTTCCCCAGCAAAGTCTATGAGTTTTCATTTTTGCTGTCTGCACACAGCGTTTTTTTTAGCTGCGTTTTTGTGGTGCCCACAAAAACGCAGCATGTCAATTATTTTTGCGTTTTTCACTGCGTTTTCCACCCATTGAGTTCAATGAGATGTTCAAAAACGTAATGAAAAACGCAAATTGCAAATATAGCTGCGTTTTAGTGCGTTTCTATGACTAAAAACGCAGCTATAAACGCAAGGGGTGGGTAGTAAAGTGACATGTACAGGAAGAGATTTCCTTCTGTCAGTAAACAGAAGCGTGAATGCTCCCGGTACCGTCACCGCTGCTTCAATCTTCCGTGCGGCGCCATGTCAGCTCTCGCGCGGCGCCATGGCTGGGCGGAAGGTGGAAGCAGCTGCGAAATCAAAAGTGAACAGTAGAAAAAAAAAATGTCATGCTCACCTGTCTGCAGACTCCCGGTGCCATGTCCGCTCCCAGCTCCTCTCCCAGTACCGCCACTCCGGCTGTCTGCAGACGGCCGGGCACCTCCGATATCCGCAGGACCTGGCGCTGATCACCTGATGCAGTCACCTGACGCATCAGCTGATCGTAAGTCTCGGGGTGACGCCGGCGCCCGGCTGGCTTAACCTATCAGCGGATGCTGTCAGGAGATTTCATCCCTGATTACCGGCAGCTCCTGCAGTGATCGGACGGGATCAGACTCCGCTCCAGGAGCTGCTGGTAATCAGCACATAAGTATTTTTTTTTGCACTGATGCATCATCTGATTGTATAAAAGCCATTTATACAATCAGCTGATGTGTGATGTGATTCACATCCTTTAACCTGCCACATCATCTGATCGCTTTGCCTTCCAGCAAACCGATCAGATGATATTTGATCCGGATTGGACAGCGCGGGACCCTTGACCCAGGATTACTGCGGAGGGGGGTTCTTTATTTCAATAAAGATGGAGTCACTAATTGTGTTGTGTTTTATTTCTAATAAAAATATTTTTCTGTGAGTTGTGTTTTTTTTTTTATCTTTACTAGAAATTCATGGTGGTTATGCCTAATATTGGCGTGACACCATGAATTTCGGGCTTAGGGCCAGCTGATAATATACAGCTAACCCTAACCCCATTATTACCCAGCGAGCACCCGTCACCAGGGCAGCTGGAAGAGTTGGATACAGCGCCATAAGATGGCGCTTCTATGAAAGTGCCATTTTCTGGGGTGGCTGCGGACTGCAATTCGCAGCAGGGGTGCCCAGACAGCATGGGCACCCTGCATTGTGGATTCCAATCCCCAGCTGCCTAGTTGTACCTGGCTGGACTCATAAATTGGGCGAAGCCTACGTCATTTTTTTTTTTTAATTATTTCATGAAATTCATGAAATAAAAAAAATGCTTCCCTATATTTTTGGTTCTCAGCCGGGTACAAATAGGCGGTTGGGGGCAGGCGGTACCTGCCTGCTGTACCTGGCTAGCATACAAAAATATGGCGAAGCCCACGTCATTTTTTTGGGGGGCAAAAAACTCCTGCATACAGTCCTGGATGGAGGATGCTGAGCCTTGAAGTTCTGCAGCTGCTGTCTGCTCTCCTGCATACACTATTGGATGGAGGTAGAAAGAGGTTTTTTGCCCAGCTCACCTGTGTGATGGAAGCCAGTAATCCTGGGCTGTGCACGGAGAAGAGGTTTGGAGAGCCAGTCCATGTGCATTGAAATTGGTTTAAGAGATTTCACCAGCACAAAACTCCAGGCATTTTGTTCTTTAAAATAAAACTTCCTTTATTTTCTTATCATTAAAAAGTCCATGCTATGGTGGTCAAGCCCATGTCAAACATGTCATGACATGGGCTTGACCACCATAGCATGGACTTTTTAATGATAAGAAAATAAAGGAAGTTTTATTTTAAAGAACAAAATGCCTGGAGTTTTGTGCTGGTGAAATCCCTTAAACCACTATTGGATGGAGTATGCTGAGCCTTGTAGTTCTGCAGTTGTCTGCTCTCCTGCATACACTAGTGGAGAATGAAGAACATATTGAAGAAGGAAATGACATCAGCCCTTTTTTTTTTTTCTTTCAACAATCTTTAATGGCATTGTTCATTGATAAAAAAAGCATAAAGACGCAGTGAGCAAAAACGCAGCAAAAAACGCACAAAAACGAAGTGTCAAAAAAACGCAGTGTGTGAACCTAGCCTTAATCAGTTTTTATATTTACCGCTTGTATCGGGACTGCTGCCTACCACCATTTTTATCCTTTTGTGCCTTTAAGGAGTTGTGCCTGTCACAACTACAGCAGGTGAGTACCTGTCCCATTCCCCGCGTTAACCCCATATCGGGTAAAACCCTATGTGCGCGTCCTCTCCACGGTTTCTCAGCTATCGATCATGTTAGGGATGCTCTGGATCAGCGTATACAACAGCGTGTTCAGTTCCTGCCAATATCCAGCAACTTCACACAGGAGGAGCGGAGCCACGTTACACAGGCCACAATCACCAACCTGATCACCTGTATGCAAATGGTGGTCACACCAGATATTGACTGGTCTTCTGACCCCCGTCCCCATCCCCCTCACCAGACCCTCCCTAACATTGCACATTTTAGAGTATAATCTAAAGTTTAACTTCTAAATAAATAGTGTTATTATTACTATCAAACCCCAATATAACCAGGGAGAACCCCAAGAAATATTGTAACACTGGATACAATGAATGCCATATAACTTTATTAAAGTAAGAATAAAATCGCTATTTCAAATCCAGGGAAATCCCGGTGTGGGCACATGGTGTGATTCCACAGCACAAAGCACGGGGTTATATCTCAATCTCCATATCTATACACTGCATCTACCAAATGCAAAAACACTTAGGCTATGTGCGCACAGTGCGTTTTTTCGCGGCGTTTTTAAGCGTTTTTCGGGTGCGTTTTTGGCCTCAAAACTGCAGGACTTTGCTTCCCCAGCAAAGTCTATGAGTTTTCATTTTTGCTGTCCGCACACATCTGTTTTTTTTCAGCTGCGTTTTTGTGGTGCCACAAAAACGCAGCATGTCAATTATTCCCGCGTTTTTCACTGCGCTTTTCATCCATTGAGTTCAATGGGATGTTGAAAGACGCAATGAGAAACGCAAATAGCTGCGTTTTGGTGCGTTTTGAAGACCAAAAACGCAGCTATAAACGCAGGAGGTGGGTAGTAAAGTGACGTGTACAGGAAGAGGATTCCTTCTGTCAGTATATACAGAAGCGTGAATCCTCCCGGTACCGTCACCGCCGCGTCCACCTCCCGTCCTGTGCATGTATGCTGCCGTGCGGCGCCATGTCTGGGCGGGAGGTGGAAGCGGCTGCGAAAACAAAAGTTAACAGTAGAAAAAAAAAAGTTATACTCACCTGTCTGCAGACTCCCGGTGCCATGCCCACTCCCATCTCCTCTCACGGTATCGCCACCCCCGCTCCGGCTGTGTGCAGACGGCCGGGAAACCTCCGATGGATGCAGGACCTGGCGATGGATCACCTGATGCAGTCACCTGACGCATCAGCTGATCGTAAGTATCGCGGTGACGCTGGCGCCCGGCCGGTATCAGCGGATTCGTCAGGAGACTTCATCCCTGATTACCGGCAGCTGCTGCAGCGATCGGACAGGATCAGACTCCCGCCCCATCGCTGCAGGAGCTGCCGGTAATCAGCACATAAGTGAGTATTATTTTTTTTTTGCACCGATGCATCAGCTGATTGTATAATCGGCTTTTATACAATCAGCTGATGTGTGATGTGATTCAGGCACTTGATCCTGACACATCATCTGATCGCTCTGCCTTCCAGCAAACCGATCAGATGATATTGGATCCGGATTGGTCGGCGCGGGACCCTGACCCAGGATTACTGCGGAGGGGGGTTCTTTATTTCAATAAAGATGGAGTCACTAATTGTGTTCTGTTTTATTTCTAATAAAAATATTTTTCTGTGTTGTGTTTTTTTTTTATTTTTACTAGAAATTCATGATGGCCATGTCTAATATTGGCGTGACACCATGAATTTCGGGCTTAGGGCTAGCTGATAATATACAGCTAGCCCTAACTCCATTATTACCCAGCTAGCCACCCGGCATCAGGGCAGCTGGAAGAGTTGGATACAGCGCCAGAAGATGGCGCTTCTATGAAAGCGCCATTTTCTGGGGTGGCTGTGGACTGCAATTCACAGCGGGGGTGCCCAGAAAGCATGGGCACCCTGCACTGTGGATTCCAATCCCCAGCTGCCTAGTTGTACCCGGCTGGACTCAAAAATTGGGCGAAGCTCACGTCATTTTTTTTTTAAATTATTTCATGAAATTCATGAAATAATTTAAAAAAAAAGGGCTTCCCTATATTTTTGGTTCCCAGCTGGGTACAAATAGGCGGTTGGGGGCAGCCCGTACCTGCCTGCTGTACCCGGCTAGCATACAAAAATATGGTGAAGCCCACGTCATTTTTTTTGTTTGGGGGGGCAAAGAAATCCTGCATACAGTCCTGGATGGAGCATGCTGAGCCTTGTAGTTCTGCAGCTGCTGTCTGCTCTCCTGCATACACTATTGGATGGAGTATGCTGAGCCTTGTAGTTCTGCAGCTGTCTGCTCTTCTGCATACACTAGTGGAGAATGAAGAACACATTGATGAAGGAAATGACATCAGACCTTTTTTTTTTTTGTTCACTATAAAAAACGCATAAAGACGCAGTGAGCAAAAACGCAGCAAAACGCAGCAAAAAAACGCACCAAATCGCGGCAAAACGCGTGTGTTTTTTGCCGCGTTTTTTTGATGCGGGTGCGTTTTTGTGCGGTTTTAGCGGCCAAAAACGCACAAAAACGCAGCGTCAAAAAAACGCAGTGTGCGCACATAGCCTTAGAGTAACAAATTACCTATAAAGAATCCTCAGTATAAATAACTGTATAGTGCCATGTATGCAGGCTACTACAGTGAGTGGACTCACCCTAGTAAAAGTGCCTATCTGCATTAAAGTGCTGCCAATAGTGCAACAGAAGGAAAATCTACAACATGGGATCAGTAATATATATAAATGTCTACTGTGGCAGTACCAGTGGAGACACTCAGAGCTGTACCTGGCCCCAGGTTCTCCACTAGTACTGCCAAATCAGCACTATATAAGTAATATAGGTGTTTATATACTTTTTCTAAATACCTTGTGTAGTACATTCTGCCTCTGAGCGGCGCTATTGCTGTCTGCTCGTCCCCATCAGGTGACCTCCAGGCTCCGTGACCTCTGAGATCCGGTGATGTCACGTCAACTTCCAGTTGACCAGACATCACCGAGGGGGGCCCCAGTCTCCCTGAGTGATTGGCTGTGGGCGGCGTTTCACTGCTCAGCCCAGCATGTCACGCGCTCTCTCCTCCGCTGAAGAGCACTGCAA
Organism: Anomaloglossus baeobatrachus; assembly: GCF_048569485.1. NCBI lineage: Eukaryota > Metazoa > Chordata > Amphibia > Anura > Aromobatidae > Anomaloglossus > Anomaloglossus baeobatrachus. Next base: position 257,148,099 of record NC_134357.1, read on the forward strand.
GCAGGAGCGATGCCGGACTGTAACGATCAGTGCAGCGCCACCCACAGCCCAGTCACTCGACGATGTTGAGTCAGCTGGAAGTTGACGTGACATCACCGGATCTAAGAGGTCATGGAGTCCGGGGGAGGGGTCACTTCATGGGGATGATCGGACCACAATAGTGCCACTCAGAGGCAGAATTGGCTGAGCAAGGTATTTAGAAAAAGCCTTCCCTATCTCTTTTAGGCCTGTTTCACACGTCAGTAAAAAAAACACAGACGTTCTTCTCTGACGTGTAAAAAACACCCATGTCCCGCCGTGTGCTGTGATTCATGGCACACGGTGGTTGTCCATGTGCAATTTGTGATACGTGATCCGTACTCCGTGATTGGATATGGACATTACTGCCTTCGCTCCTGCTCTCCATGGTGCTGAACTTCTCGGCTCTGCAGCATGTGCCCACCGCTCTCTCCAGCTACTACCGGGTCGGCTCTGGCTGCATTCATGAATATGCATGAGCCAGGCAGGAGCTGCCGAGAGCAGAGGCTGCACAGAGCGTCGCTGGAAAGGTGAGTATAAAATGCTTTTTATTTTATATGTACGTTTTTTTCCTGGTACATGTTTAACGGATCACACCATAGTGTGGTCCGTGGGACATCAGTGATGCCAGAAAAAACGGACTTGTCTCCGTGCGGCAATCACGGACACGCGGGTACGCCGCACGGAGACAAGGTCAGTGAAAAATCACTGACGTGTGAGCAGACTCATTCATTATAATGTGTCTGATTAGGTCAGTGATTCTGGTACGTTTAAAAAAAAAGCACAAACGTACCAGAATCACTGACGTGTGAAAGGGGCCTAACAGAGATGTGGCCACTAATGCCGAGTACTAAACCAACCCATTAATGCAGATAGGCACTTTACTAGGATTAGTCCACTCACTGTAGTAGCCTGCACCCATGGTTTGCTGACAGCACTATACACATAGATATAGTTAGGTCCAGAAATATTTGGACAGTGACACAAGTTTTGTTATTTTAGCTGTTTACAAAAACATGTTCAGAAATACAATTATATATATAATATGGGCTGAAAGTGCACACTCCCAGCTGCAATATGAGAGTTTTCACATCCAAATCGGAGAAAGGGTTTAGGAATCATAGCTCTGTAATGCATAGCCTCCTCTTTTTAAAGGGACCAAAAGTAATTGGACAAGGGACTCTAAGGGCTGCAATTAACTCTGAAGGCGTCTACCTCGTTAACCTGTAATCAATGAAGTAGTTAAAAGGTCTGGGGTTGATTACAGGTGTGTGGTTTTGCATTTGGAAGCTGTTGCTGTGACCAGACAACATGCGGTCTAATTAACTCTCAATTGAGGTGAAGCAGAACATCCTGAGGCTGAAAAAAAAAGAAAAAATCCATCAGAGAGATAGCGGACATGCTTGGAGTAGCAAAATTAACAGTCGGGTACATTCTGAGAAAAAAGGAATTGACTGGTGAGCTTGGGAACTCAAAAAGGCCTGGGCGTCCACGGATGACAACAGTGGTGGATGATCGCCGCATACTTTCTTTGGTGAAGAAGAACCCGTTCACAACATCAACTGAAGTCCAGAACACTCTCAGTGAAGTAGGTGTATCTGTCTCTAAGTCAACAGTAAAGAGAAGACCCCATGAAAGTAAATACAAAGGGTTCACATCTAGATGCAAACCATTCATCAATTCCAAAAATTGACAGGCCAGAGTTAAATTTGCTGAAAAACACCTCATGAAGCCAGCTCAGTTCTGGAAAAGTATTCTATGGACAGATGAGACAAAGATCAACCTGTACCAGAATGATGGGAAGAAAAAAGTTTGGAGAAGAAAGGGAACGGCACATGATCCAAGGCACACCACATCCTCTGTAAAACATGGTGGAGGCAACGTGATGGCATGGGCATGCATGGCTTTCAATGGCACTGGGTCACTTGTGTTTATTGATGACATAACAGCAGACAAGAGTAGCAGGATGAATTCTGAAGTGTACCGGGATATACTTTCAGCCCAGATTCAGCCAAATGCCGCAAAGTTGATCGGACGGCGCTTCATAGTACAGATGGACAATGACCCCAAGCATACAGCCAAAGCTACCCAGGAGTTCATGAGTGCAAAAAACTGGAACATTCTGCAATGGCCAAGTCAATCACCAGATCTTAACCCAATTGAGCATGCATTTCACTTGCTCAAATCCAGACTTAAGACGGAAAGACCCACAAACAAGCAAGACCTGAAGGCTGCGGCTGTAAAGGCCTGGCAAAGCATTAAGAAGGAGGAAACCCAGCGTTTGGTGATGTCCATGGGTTCCAGACTTAAGGCAGTGATTGCCTCCAAAGGATTCGCAACAAAATATTGAAAATAAAAATATTTTGTTTGGGTTTGGTTTATTTGTCCAATTACTTTTGACCTCCTAAAATGTGGAGTGTTTGTAAAGAAATGTGTACAATTCCTACAATTTCTATCAGATATTTTTGTTCAAACCTTCAAATTAAACGTTACAATCTGCACTTGAATTCTGTTGTAGAGGTTTCATTTCAAATCCAATGTGGTGGCATGCAGAGCCCAACTCGCGAAAATTGTGTCACTGTCCAAATATTTCTGGACCTAACTGTATTTATCCTAGGGAATCTATACTGACATTTGTTATTCTGCTCATATGGAGGCTGAGTGGGAAATGGTATGATTTGTACACTAGTCTTCTGCCAGCATTTCATTTGTTTGTACATATGGAGATTGAGAGACTGAATCCAGCGGTGGCCGCGAGTAACCTCAGTGACAGCTCAGCTGATCGCGCTACTGCGTGGAGCTGACAGGAGCGTGGAGGACGGGTGTAATGCAGTATGTGACTGTGGCTGGGACAGATGAAACCCACTGGAAACCCATGCGTAAATCTTACAATCAGTACTCAAGAAAGAATGAAGGTTCTTGGGCTGTAACATAATGATCAGGCCCAGAGTACTGCGTGTCCAGATCCACCAGCTGCAGCTCGAGGAAAGAAGAAGAAGGCAACACTATAGAGAGCAGGGTCAGGCGTGACATCACGGGACCCACCACTTCCAAAATGTCCTAGCCACATCCAATATGGCTAGTACCTCGGCTGTGAGGTACTAGCCATATCCAATTGCCACACACTCGACTGTGCGGTACTAGCCACATCCAATTGCCACACACTCGACTGTACGGTACTAGCCATATCCAATTGCCACACACTCGACTGTACGGTACTAGCCATATCCAATTGCCATACACTCGGCTGTGAGGTACTAGCCATATCCAATTGCCACACACTCGACTGTGAGGTACTAGCCACATCCAATTGCCACATACTCAGCTGTGAGGTACTAGCCACATCCAATTGCAACACACTCGACTGTGCGGTACTAGCCACATCCAATTGCCACACACTCGACTGTACGGTACTAGCCACATCCAATTGCCACACACTCAGCTGTGAGGTACTAGCCACATCTAATTGCCATACACTCGGCTGTGCGGTACTAGCCACATCCAATTGCCACACACTCGACTGTGCGGTACTAGCCACATCCAATTGCCATACACTCAGCTATGCGGTACTAGCCACATCTAATTGCCACACACTCGACTGTGCGGTACTAGCCACATCCAATTGCCACACACTCAGCTGTGAGGTACTAGCCACATCCAATTGCCATACACTCGGCTGTGCGGTACTAGCCACATCCAATTGCCACACACTCGGCTGTGAGGTACTAGCCACATCCAATTGCCACACACTCGGCTGTGCGGTACTGGCCACATCCAATTGCCATACACTCGACTGTGCGGTACTAGCCACATCCAATTGCCATACACACGACTGTGTGGTACTAGCCACATCCAATTGCCACACACTCGGCTGTGAGGTACTAGCCACATCTAATTGCCATACACTCGGCTGTGAGGTACTAGCCACATCTAATTGCCACACACTCGACTGTGCGGTACTAGCCACATCCAATTGCCACACACTCAGCTGTGAGGTACTAGCCACATCCAATTGCCACATACTCAGCTGTGAGGTACTAGCCACATCTAATTGCCACACACTCGACTGTGCGGTACTAGCCACATCCAATTGCCGCACACTCGACTGTACGGTACTAGCCACATCCAATTGCCACACACTCAGCTGTGAGGTACTAGCCACATCTAATTGCCATACACTCGGCTGTGAGGTACTAGCCATATCCAATTGCCACACACTCAACTGTGCGGTACTAGCCACATCCAATTGCCACACACTCGGCTGTGCGGTACTAGCCACATCCAATTGCCACACACTCGGCTGTGAGGTACTAGCCACATCCAATTGCCACATACTCAGCTGTGAGGTACTAGCCACATCTAATTGCCACACACTCGACTGTGCGGTACTAGCCACATCCAATTGCCACACACTCGACTGTACGGTACTAGCCACATCCAATTGCCACACACTCAGCTGTGAGGTACTAGCCACATCAAACTGCCACACACTCGGCTGTGAGGTACTAGCCACATCCAATTGCCACACACTCGACTGTGCAGTACTAGCCACATCCAATTGCCACACACTCGACTGTACGGTACTAGCCACATCCAATTGCCACATACTCAGCTGTGAGGTACTAGCCACATCTAATTGCCACACACTCGACTGTGCGGTACTAGCCACATCCAATTGCCACACACTCGACTGTACGGTACTAGCCACATCCAATTGCCACACACTCAGCTGTGAGGTACTAGCCACATCTAATTGCCATACACTCGGCTGTGAGGTACTAGCCATATCCAATTGCCACACACTCGACTGTGCGGTACTAGCCACATCCAATTGCCACACACTCGGCTGTGCGGTACTAGCCACATCTAATTGCCACACACTCGGCTGTGAGGTACTAGCCACATCCAATTGCCACACACTCGACTGTACGGTACTAGCCTCATCCAATTGCCACACACTCAGCTGTGAGGTACTAGCCACATCTAATTGCCATACACTCGGCTGTGAGGTACTAGCCATTTCCAATTGCCACACACTCGACTGTGCGGTACTAGCCACATCCAATTGCCACACACTCGGCTGTGAGGTACTAGGCACATCTAATTGCCACACACTCGACTGTGCGGTACTAGCCACATCCAATTGCCACACACTCGACTGTACGGTACTAGCCTCATCCAATTGCCACACACTCGACTGTGCGGTACTAGCCACATCCAATTGCCATACACTCGGCTGTGCGGTACTAGCCACATCAAACTGCCACACACTCGGCTGTGAGGTACTAGCCACATCCAATTGCCACACACTCAGCTGTGAGGTACTAGCCACATCCAATTGCCATACACTCGGCTGTGCGGTACTAGCCACATCCAATTGCCACACACTCGGCTGTGAGGTACTAGCCATATCCAATTGCCACACACTCGACTGTGCGGTACTAGCCACATCCAATTGCCACACACTCGGCTCTGAGGTACTAGCCACATCTAATTGCCACACACTCGACTGTGCGGTACTAGCCACATCCAATTACCATACACTCGGCTCTGAGGTACTAGCCACATCTAATTGCCACACACTCGACTGTGCGGTACTAGCCACATCCAATTGCCATACACTCGGCTGTGCACTACTAGCCACATCTAATTGCCATCTATTCGGCTGTACGGTCAGCAGGTGAATTGCATAGTAAAATAGTTCAGGACGTGACCAGTAGAGGGCGCCAGTACGTTCTGGTGATGAGCTGTCGGCCGCTGTACTCCGCTGTGTACTGTGGGGAAAGGCCTCAACTCAAATCCCCGAAGACTGCATCAAACGACGTGACGTCATCGCTAGGCGCCGGAAGTTGCGCTGCTGCCTGCGAGAGTCTCCACGTGAAAGCGGTGAGGGCAGAAGAGTCCGGAGAGCGGTGGTGAGTGCGGGGCGGCAGCTTTTACATCTGCGCGTTATAACTGGGCACTGGCACAGGGGGTTCTCGGGCATGAGCCGGTCATTGCCGTTGTTTCCTGCTGTAAGAATTCATTTTCCACGATATATACTGATAATGGTGGACAATATTCAAATCAGAACTACATCAAGAACTCGTGTTGTATAGTAGCAGCCCACCCTGCAGACATTCAAGTGCTCCATACTAGCTGCAGCCACAGTGATACTAGAAGAGACAGTCCCTGCACACCCATATAAGTTACTGTGATTCTAGAAGAGACAGTCCCTGCACATCTATATCAGCCACAGTGATTCTAGAAGAGACAGTCCCTGCACATCTATATCAGCCACAGTGATTCTAGAAGAGACAGTCCCTGCACATCTATATCAGCCACAGTGATTCTAGAACAGACAGTCCCTGCACATCTATATCAGCCACAGTGATTCTAGAAGAGACAGTCCCTGCACATCTATATCAGCCACAGTGATTCTAGAAGAGACAGTCCCTGCACATCTATATCAGCCACAGTGATTCTAGAAGAGACAGTCCCTGCACATCTATATCAGCCACAGTGATTCTAGAAGAGACAGTCCCTGCACATCTATATCAGCCACAGTGATTCTAGAAGAGACAGTCCCTGCACATCTATATCAGCCACAGTGATTCTAGAAGAGGCAGTCCCTGCACATCTATATCAGCCACAGTGATTCTAGAAGAGGCAGTCCCTGCACATCTATATCAGCCACAGTGATTCTAGAAGAGACAGTCCCTGCACATCTATATCAGCCACAGTGATTCTAGAAGAGACAGTCCCTGCACATCTATATCAGCCACAGTGATTCTAGAAGAGACAGTCCCTGCACATCTATATTAGCCACAGTGATTCTAGAAGAGACAGTCCCTGCACATCTATATCAGCCACAGTGATTCTAGAAGAGACAGTCCCTGCACATCTATATCAGCCACAGTGATTCTAGAAGAGACAGTCCCTGCACATCCATATCAGCCACAGTGATTCTAGAAGAGACAGTCCCTGCACATCCATATCAGCCACAGTGATTCTAGAAGAGACAGTCCCTGCACATCCATATCAGCCACAGTGATTCTAGAAGAGACAGTCCCTGCACATCCATATCAGCCACAGTGATTCTAGAAGAGACAGTCCCTGCACATCCATATCAGCCACAGTGATTCTAGAAGAGACAGTCCCTGCACATCCATATCAGCCACAGTGATTCTAGAAGAGACAGTCCCTGCACATCCATATCAGCCACAGTGATTCTAGAAGAGACAGTCCCTGCACATCCATATCAGCCACAGTGATTCTAGAAGAGACAGTCCCTGCACATCCATATCAGCCACAGTGATTCTAGAAGAGACAGTCCCTGCACATCCATATCAGCCACAGTGATTCTAGAAGAGACAGTCCCTGCACATCCATATCAGCCACAGTGATTCTAGAAGAGACAGTCCCTGCACATCCATATCAGCCACAGTGATTCTAGAAGAGACAGTCCCTGCACATCCATATCAGCCACAGTGATTCTAGAAGAGACAGTCCCTGCACATCCATATCAGCCACAGTGATTCTAGAAGAGACAGTCCCTGCACATCCATATCAGCCACAGTGATTCTAGAAGAGGCAGTCCGAGCACATCCATATCAGCCACAGTGATTCTAGAAGAGGCAGTCCGAGCACATCCATATCAGCCACAGTGATTCTAGAAGAGGCAGTCCCTGCACATCTATATCAGCCACAGTGATTCTAGAAGAGGCAGTCCCTGCACATCTATATCAGCCACAGTGATTCTAGAAGAGACAGTCCCTGCACATCTATATCAGCCACAGGGATTCTAGAAGAGACAGTCCCTGCACATCTATATCAGCCACAGGGATTCTAGAAGAGACAGTCCCTGCACATCTATATCAGCCACAGGGATTCTAGAAGAGACAGTCCCTGCACATCTATATCAGCCACAGGGATTCTAGAAGAGACAGTCCCTGCACATCTATATCAGCCACAGGGATTCTAGAAGAGACAGTCCCTGCACATCTATATCAGCCACAGGGATTCTAGAAGAGACAGTCCCTGCACATCTATATCAGCCACAGGGATTCTAGAAGAGACAGTCCCTGCACATCTATATCAGCCACAGGGATTCTAGAAGAGACAGTCCCTGCACATCTATATCAGCCACAGGGATTCTAGAAGAGACAGTCCCTGCACATCTATATCAGCCACAGTGATTCTAGAAGAGACAGTCCCTGCACATCTATATCAGCCACAGTGATTCTAGAAGAGACAGTCCCTGCACATCTATATCAGCCGCAGTGATTCTAGAAGAGACAGTCCCTGCACATCTATATCAGCCGCAGTGATTCTAGAAGAGACAGTCCCTGCACATCTATATCAGCCGCAGTGATTCTAGAAGAGGCAGTCCCTGCACATCTATATCAGCCGCAGTGATTCTAGAAGAGGCAGTCCCTGCACATCTATATCAGCCGCAGTGATTCTAGAAGAGGCAGTCCCTGCACATCTATATCAGCCGCAGTGATTCTAGAAGAGACAGTCCCTGCACATCTATATCAGCCGCAGTGATTCTAGAAGAGACAGTCCCTGCACGTCTATATCAGCCGCAGTGATTCTAGAAGAGACAGTCCCTGCACGTCTATATCAGCCGCAGTGATTCTAGAAGAGACAGTCCCTGCACGTCTATATCAGCCGCAGTGATTCTAGAAGAGACAGTCCCTGCACGTCTATATCAGCCGCAGTGATTCTAGAAGAGACAGTCCCTGCACGTCTATATCAGCCGCAGTGATTCTAGAAGAGACAGTCCCTGCACGTCTATATCAGCCGCAGTGATTCTAGAAGAGACAGTCCCTGCACGTCTATATCAGCCGCAGTGATTCTAGAAGAGACAGTCCCTGCACGTCCATATCAGCCGCAGTGATTCTAGAAGAGACAGTCCCTGCACGTCCATATCAGCCGCAGTGATTCTAGAAGAGACAGTCCCTGCACGTCCATATCAGCCGCAGTGATTCTAGAAGAGACAGTCCCTGCACGTCCATATCAGCCGCAGTGATTCTAGAAGAGACAGTCCCTGCACGTCCATATCAGCCGCAGTGATTCTAGAAGAGACAGTCCCTGCACGTCCATATCAGCCACAGTGATTCTAGAAGAGACAGTCCCTGCACGTCCATATCAGCCACAGTGATTCTAGAAGAGACAGTCCCTGCACGTCCATATCAGCCACAGTGATTCTAGAAGAGACAGTCCCTGCACGTCCATATCAGCCACAGTGATTCTAGAAGAGACAGTCCCTGCACGTCCATATCAGCCACAGTGATTCTAGAAGAGACAGTCCCTGCACGTCCATATCAGCCACAGTGATTCTAGAAGAGACAGTCCCTGCACGTCCATATCAGCCACAGTGATTCTAGAAGAGACAGTCCCTGCACGTCCATATCAGCCACAGTGATTCTAGAAGAGACAGTCCCTGCACGTCCATATCAGCCACAGTGATTCTAGAAGAGACAGTCCCTGCACATCCATATCAGCCACAGTGATTCTAGAAGAGACAGTCCCTGCACATCCATATCAGCCACAGTGATTCTAGAAGAGACAGTCCCTGCACATCCATATCAGCCACAGTGATTCTAGAAGAGACAGTCCCTGCACATCTATATCAGCCACAGTGATTTTAGAAGAGACAGTCCCTGCACACCCATATCAGCCACAGTGATTCTAGAGGAGACAGTCCCAGCAAATCCATATCAGCCACAGTTATTCTAGAGGAGACAGTCCCAAGACATCCATAAGTCACGGTGATTCTAAAAGAGACAGTCCCAGCACTTTCATATTAGTGACTGATTGTAGAAGAGGCAGTCTCAGCACATCCATATCCGTGACAGTCACACTGTAGGGTTGTTGGGTGTAGACCCTCACAAATTTTAAATTGATGACCTAAGGAGGATAATTCATCAGTCAAAAAATAGTGGACTACTACTTTGAGTGTGGTCATAGCCAAGGGATTAAGCACACCACTTATTGAGGTGATGAATGGATATGTCTAAGCATTAGGGCTGGGCAGACCTAGACAGTAAGGCTATGTGCCCACAGGAGCTTGTTTCTGCGGAATTTGCCGCAGAAAACCTGTGGAATTATCTGGATTTTCCAGATAAATCCGCAGGTTTTAGCAAGTACAGACACTCCCCATGTTATCCTATGGGACATGGGGAGTGTCTGTGTCCAAGTTGCGGATACGTGCGGCTGCCGAACATGGTGCGGATGTCCCGCAGCCGCACATAACTGCATGTCAATTATTCCTGCGGAATTGCCTGCGGAAATCCCGGCCCTCCGCTATGGCGATAGAGGCCGGGACGTCCGCAGGTAATTCGCATGAAAGTCCGCAGGTTTACCGCAGCTAGATCGCTGGAATCCCGCAGCTAAAAATAGCTGCGGATGCCGGCGGGCAGCTGCGGGAAGCCTGCGGCCGTACCTGCGGATATATCCGCAGGTGCGATCGCCCATGGGCACATAGCCCAAAAGTCCGGATCCGCGCGGTTTAAAGGATGCCCAGAATTCCATGTGTTTGATCCGGATTCAGCATTGGGAAATTTAAAAAAAAATAAAGAAAACAAGAATGAACCGAGCGCTTCATACTTGCCAAGGCTCTATGTCATGGCGGCATACTGCTTCCAGGTCACGCATTCGCACTCTTTAGGTTTATCGCATACACATGGCTTTCCTCACCCACCGGCCATCCTGCCGCCTGTGATTGGTTGCAGTCAGACGCGCCCCCAACCTGTGTGACTGTGTCTGTTTGCAATCATTGACAGACGCTGTATGCGGGTCAGTACCGAGGTATAAAAATAAATAAAACAATTGGTGCAGCCAGGTCCCCCGGTATTCTGATACCCAGCACAGATAAAGCCCATGGCTACAGGCTGCCGACCCAGTCCTGCATTTATCTTGGCTGAGTATCAAAAGAAGAGAATCGTATGCGGCTTTTTTTTTTTTTTTTTTTATTCCCCCAATTATTTAAATAAAAAAAAAAACTGATCTGCGGTCCCCTCAATTTTGATACCCATACATGATAAAGCCAGCTGGGGGCTGGTATTCTTAGGCTGGGGAAACTTAGCCTAAAAATATTAGCCTCCAGCCGCCCGGATTTGTTGCATCCATTGAATGGGACAAGCCCGGTGCTTTACCACAGTGTTCCCCAACTCCAGTCCTCAAGGCCCACCAACAGTGCAGGTTTTTGGGATTTCCTTAGTATTGCACAGGTGTTAATGTAATTACCTGCCCAGGTGCTGGTTCCAACAGCAGTGCAATGCTAAGGAAATCCTGAAAACATGCACTGTTGGTGGGCCTTGAGGACTGGAGTTGGGGAACCCTGCTTTACCAGATCTTTCCGTTGCCCTGGTGCGGTGGCAATTGGGGTAATTGCAGGTGTTAATAACAGCCCACAGCTGCTACTAAACCCTAGATTAGTGATGACAGGCGTCTATGACACCTCATCATTAATCTGTAAGTGAAAGGAAAAAAACACAGAAAAAAATCCTTTATTTAGAATAAAAGACAAAAATCACCCTCTTTCAGCGCTTTAGTATTCCCCAAACACACCTGAAATAATCAACATGAGATCCCAAGGCGATTCAGCTCTGCTCCATCTGAATCTCACAGCGAGCGCCATGGAACATGACTGCCCGCTGTGAGTGCAGACATACAATGACTGAGCTGCGATGAGCAATGATGTCACAGCTGGAGATTCTCATGGTCCTCCACCTGTAACAGCAGGTATCCTGACCTCAGTAAAGTCAGTGTCCTCACCTTAGTTGTGACCTGCATCTCCTGGCAGAAAACCCCAGGTGCTGAAAATTTTACACCATATTCCCCCACCCAATCTACACCTCCTGGCAAAAAAATTGTCATTCGGCATGAAGTAGTGATACATTTTTTTTGCCACGGTTTTTTTATGCATTTTTTCCCGTGGTTTTTGTCGCGGTATTTGCCAGGAGGTGCACTTTTAGTGCTGGATTCGAAGTTGAAGAGGAAACATCACCACACCCACTAACCTGGATGGAGCCCATACAGTCTAGGTTCACGGTAGATGTTAGCGTGTATGGCCTCTTTCAGTTACACTGCTTTCCCCGCCCACCGGCTGTCCTGGCGCCTGTGATTGGATGCAGTCAGCTGCCACTCAGGGTGGGGGCGCGTTTGACTGTAATTAGCGGCCCAGGAAGTGAATGCAAGGCCTGGGAGTAGCGTACAGCTATGCCGGAGCCTTGGTAAGTCCACCACTTGCGCTCCCATTCCTCTATCTTTTCTAACACCATTTATAATCTCCGGATTCTGATCCCCATAGACTAATATGGGGGCCGGATTCTAGACCGGATTCGTTTTTTTTTTTTTTTAAAGAGAACATGTCCCGTTTTTTTGATTGTCCTGTACCTGTGTAGAGAGTCCAGTGGTGGTGTATGATGTGTGTTCCGGCATGCTCATGTGACTGAATTTGGCATGTACAGATAGCATGTCACTGGCCCTATACACTGCAAATGGCTCGTCATTATCAATAACGGCATAAACATTAGCATATTCATAAGGATATATCTATACACGTATATATATATACCATAAATGCATAAGAGGACTACCATATATGCACCAAATCGCTAAGGAATTACAGAACAACCAGGACAAAGAGGCGATCAATTGGTTCCAAAGATATTTTTATTATCAATAATTGCAAACAGGTAAGAGGGTTAAGGGCAAAAAAACGAATTACATCACCACAGTTGCAAGGTAGAATTATGTATATAATGAAAAATAGCTGGCAAGCAGTGCATACAAAATATGTATGTTAAACCCATGTTAATGTGTAAACCATCCGATAATTACCGTGGTTAGAATTTATTTGTAGATATAACATATAAGTATGTCACTATCACATCAATAACATAGGGTTAACATCATGGGCACATATATATCTAAGATTGTCCATTAACTATAATGCGTACCATTCAAGGATAAACAATAGTGAACATATATCCATACTTGTAACCCAATTCAATACAGCTATGTCTATATCATGAAATATTCATTGTTCCATGGTCAAATAGATCGATCATAAGATATATTATGACATGCGCCCATGCCCACCATACAAGGCAACATAACACATGACGGAGTATTCATAACAGAATCCATATTTTAATATAATAGTGGAAATGTAGATACATTACCACTAAAAAGATATCAAAATGACACTCCAACAGGTCAGTGTGAGCAGCGAGAGACGGACAGAGGCATATATCACCATACATCACAACATGCCCATAAAAGAAATTTAAATATTCCAAGTGCAGCATATATCCACATATGTCAAGGATTATTAATTACTCTATGGGCACGAGAATCAACCATAAAGGAACTCAGAAATCACATGTCCATGTGCGCTCAACAGACCCCATAACACATGGTGGAATGCATATAAGACATCACCATACATATATATAACTAGAAGGTGGCCCGATTCTACGCATCGGGTATTCTAGAATTTACGTATTGTGTAGTTCATGTATGATTTTTGTTTATATATATATATATATATATATATATATATATATATAGATGTTGTTGTGTGTAGTTACCAAGTGTTTGTGTAGGGCGCTGTACATGTTCTGGGTGTTGTCTGGGTGTGACGGGGGGTGAGAGCGGTGTTGTATGTGTGTTGCGTTGTTTGTGGAGCGCTGTGTGTCTGTAGCGTTGTGTGTGTGTTGCGCGGTTTGTGTGTGTGTGGTGTGTTTTGGGGGGAGGTATGTTTTGTGCAATGTGTGTGTTGTGCGGTATGTGCGTATATTTGTGTGTGCCGCGGTGTTTGTGTGTTGTCTGTGTGTGTGGGTGTCTGTGTAGGGCAGTTGTTTGTGGTTCCCAGTGTGTGTGTGTGTGTGTGTGTGTGTGTGTGTGTGGTGTGTTGTGCAGTGCGCGCGCGCGTGTGTGTGTGTGTGTGTGTGTGCATCAGCCTCTCTTCTCTCAGCCTACCTCTCCCAGCCTCCCTCCTCCCAGCCTCCCTCAGCATCAGCTTCCCTCTCCCAGCCTCCCTAAGCATCAGCCTCCACCAGCATCAGCCTCTCTCCTTCCAGCCTCCCCCAGCATCAGCCTCCGCCAGCATCAGCCACTCTCCTTCTAGCCTCCTCCAGCATCAGCCTCCCTCTCCCAGCCTTCCCCAGGATCAGCGTCTCTCCTCCCAGCCTCCATCCTCCCAACCTTCCCCAGCATCAGCTTTCCCCTCCCAGCCTCCCTCAGCATCAGCCTTCCCCAGCATCAGCCTCTCTCCTCCCAGCCTCAGCCTCTCTCCTTCCAGCCTCTCCCAGCATCAGCCTCTCTCCTTCCAGCCTCCCTCAGCATCAGCCTCCTCTTCCCAGCCTTCCTCAGGATCAGCCTCTCTCCTCCCAGCCTCCTTCCCAGCCTCATCCTCCCAGCCTCCCTCAGCATCAGCCTTCCGCTCCCAGTCTCCCCCAGCATCAGCCTCCCCAAGCATCAGCCTCCACCAGCATCAGCCTCTCTCCTTCCAGCCTCCCCCAACATCAGCCTCTCTCCTTCCAGCCTCCCTCAGCATCAGCCTCCCGTTCCCAGCCTTCCCCAGGATCAGCCTCTCTCCTCCCAGCCTCCTTCCTCCCAGCCTCCCTCAGCATCAGCCTTCCCCTCCCAGTCTCCCCCAGCATCAGCCTCCCCAAGCATCAGCCTCCACCAGCATTAGCCTCTCTCCTTCCAGCCTCCTTCTTCCCAGCCTCATCCTCCCAGCCTCCCTCAGCATCAGCCTTCCGCTCCCAGTCTCCCCCAGCATCAGCCTCCCCAAGCATCAGCCTCCACCAGCATCAGCCTCTCTCCTTCCAGCCTCCCCCAGCATCAGCCTCTCTCCTTCCAGCCTCCCTCAGCATCAGCCTCCCGTTCCCAGCCTTCCCCAGGATCAGCCTCTCTCCTCCCAGCCTCCTTCCTCCCAGCCTCCCTCAGCATCAGCCTTCCCCTCCCAGTCTCCCCCAGCATCAGCCTCCCCAAGCATCAGCCTCCACCAGCATTAGCCTCTCTCCTTCCAGCCTCCCCCAGCATCAGCCTCCCCAAGCATCAGCCTCCACCAGCATCAGCCTCCCTCGTCCCAGCCTCCCCCTCCCAGCCTCCCCCAGCATCAGCCTCTCTCCTCCCAGCCTTCCCCATGATCAGCCTCTCTGCTCCCAGCCTCCTCCAGCACGCCGTGCTCCTCTGCCGACACTCACACACCCGATCGCATCCACTCACACACACCCGATCGCATCCACTCACACACACCCGATCGCATCCACTCACACACACCCGATCGCATCCACTCACACACACCCGATCGCATACACTCACACACACTGACGATATTGCACATACGCGCTGATACTCACAACATCCGGGGATATCACATGCTTCTGGCCATGTGATCCCCCGGCAGGTCCTGGAAGCTCACAACAGCACAGTATCGCCGCCGAGAAGCAAGCGATATCCCAGGATGCTGTGAGTATGTGGATGCGATGTGATGTGTGAGGTGTGTGTGAGTGTGATCTGATTTGTGTGTGTGTGTATGTGTGTGTGTGTGTGCTGTTATGTGTGTGTATGTTCCGCAGCTGCAGGACCTTGATGTGTGGATGTGTGTGTGAGGTGTGTGTGAGAGTGAGTGTGAGCCGGTGTACACTGGTAACTATGATACACATCGGGTAACTAAGGGACCTTAGTTACCCGATGTGTATAATGGTTACCAGCTTTCATGGCCTCCGTCAAGATCCCAGCATCGCAAGGTTATGTCTGGCGCTGCCGGGATCCTGACGGAGCCGGTGTAGAAGCAAGCGATATCCCAGGATGTTGTGATGTGTGAGGTGTGTGTGAGAGTGAGTGTGAGAGTGGGTGTGATCTGATGTGTGTGTGTGTGTACTCACCTGGGAATCGGAGCTCCATGTCAGTTGGGCCAGAGCGAGCGTGCATTGCGTGAGGGGGGCGGGGCCTGCAGAGAGCCGGGGCGAGAGGCCAATCCGTGTGGGGGGGCGGGGCCATGGCGAGCCCAGCGGCCAATCAGCTTTGTGTCACCGTAAGGACATGTCACGGTGACACAATTTTGGAGCATGACAGACAGACAGACAGAATAAGGCAATTATATATATAGATAATGGAAATATATCCTAAGAGAATTGTCCACTGTAGAATCACAGCAGATGTCTAATCGGCATTCCAGAAAATAATTGCGGTCAAATAAGGGACCAGCATATATCCCTACATATCCATAAAGGACACAGTCAGAATACGGCACATACGGCACCAAGGTGCCATGGACATAGCCATATGCCTAGAGATAATTATGCAGTGGTACAAGATAGAGCGAACCGCACTGCTAAACACAAGCCAGCATAAATTATGTTACCTAGATGATAGTAGACACTGTGGTGGTAATGCGCCCGATGCGCATTTCGGTGTGTACCTTCGTCAGGGGGCGTGACCGGAAAGGGAAGGGGGTGCCGTTAAAAAGGCCTCAATCCCCAGCTGATTGGGCAGTCATGGTGACGCATCCGAAGCCGGACGAGCGGAAGTCCCGCCTCACAGACGCGTCATGGCCACAGAGGGCGCCGGGTAGGAAAACCAGCGTCCCCGTAACCATAGAGACGCGCCCGAGAGACATGGAAATCCAAGGCCGGCGACGCATGCGTGGACCACACAACCAGGTGGGGAAAGACGATAATACTTTACATAGAATATAAGGAGTAGTACACAATCTTTAATCAGTTTATATTAGAAGATCTCATAATAGTAGAAAGCTCCCACATATAGAACCCCATAGGACAATAAATATAAACACCATTACCAATCTATATCAAGGATATTATAACACCATATAGTGCTACATAAGAATCAATCTGAGCTACATATACATTATTCTAAAATAGAACAATGTATAGACAAAACATGCTCTCAAACATTCCATAACACCATATGAATAACAACATACATATACATGATTCAGTTTGAATCATGTATATGTATGCTGGTCCCTTATTTGACCGCAATTATTTGCTGGAATGCCGATTAGACATCTGCTGTGATTCTACAGTAGACAATTCTCTTAGGATATATTTCCATTATTATATATATGTATGGTGATGTCTTATATGCATTCCACCATGTGTTATGGGGTCTGTTGAGCGCACATGGACATGTGATTTCTGAGTTCCTTTATGGTTGATTCTCGTGCCCATAGAGTAATTAATAATCCTTGACATATGTGGATATATGCTGCACTTGGAATATTTAAATTTCTTTTATGGGCATGTTGTGATGTATGGTGATATATGCCTCTGTCCGTCTCTCGCTGCTCACACTGACCTGTTGGAGTGTCATTTTGATATCTTTTTAGTGGTAATGTATCTACATTTCCACTATTATATTAAAATATGGATTCTGTTATGAATACTCCGTCATGTGTTATGTTGCCTTGTATGGTGGGCATGGGCGCATGTCATAGTATATCTTATGATCGATCTATTTGACCATGGAACAATGAATATTTCATGATATAGACATAGCTGTATTGAATTGGGTTACAAGTATGGATATATGTTCACTATTGTTTATCCTTGAATGGTACGCATTATAGTTAATGGACAATCTTAGATATATATGTGCCCATGATGTTAACCCTATGTTACTGATGTGATAGTGACATACTTATATGTTATATCTACAAATAAATTCTAACCACGGTAATTATCGGATGGTTTACACATTAACATGGGTTTAACATACATATTTTATATGCACTGCTTGCCAGCTATTTTTCATTATATACATAATTCTACCTTGCAACTGTGGTGATGTAATTCGTTTTTTTGCCCTTAACCCTCTTACCTGTTTGCAATTATTGATAATAAAAATATCTTTGGAACAAATGGCTCGTCATGTATTAGCCAGTCACTAGCCTGAAACTAATGGTGTTGTGGAGTCGTTGGATTAAGATTCTTTTCAGCCACATCTTATCATTTTCTTTTCTACAGTTTCTCATCGACATAGATTTTCCACAATGGGCAAAAAAGGAAAAATAGGAAAGAGCCGCAAGGATAAATTTTATCATCTGGCAAAGGAGACAGGTAAGCAGTTGTCTGTTCTTCGTCTATAGCAGGGGTCTGAAACACGCGGCCCGCGGGCCGCATGTGGCCCGTCAGGCTGCTTCGTGCGGCCCGAGGCCCGTGCCCCTGTTCACTATCACAGCCGGTGCAGGGGCCGCAGCCACTGTCTGTACTTTGTTAGATGAGTGTTTTGCCGGCGCTGCGCTCTCAGAAGCAAGGACTGTGCGCGCGCAGCGCTGGCAAAACATTCATCTGACAGAAATCGCTGCCAGTGGCTGGGGTCCCTGCAGCGGCCGCGATAGTCACCGGGGCACGGCCTGCAGACAGCGAGAAGCAGAGATGAGGAGCCGAGGGAGTGCGAGACAGGTGACAAGAATGGTGTTTGTTTATTTTTTGTGTATGTGAAGGACGGCACATTAACCCCTTAGCGACCTATGATGTACTGGGTATGTTATGGCTCCCTGGTACTTAAGGACCCTTGACATACCTAGTACGTCATGGCGAAATCGCAGCCCCGGTGGCTGCGATCGCCGTTTGCATTGCTAATAGCAAATACCTTAGATTCAGGGAGGAGGGGACCTCAGGAGGGGTGGTGTCTCCTCCCCGGACCTACGGAGGCTGTGATTGGCTGTGCGGCGTTCGTCAGCCAATCACAGCCACTGTAATGTTACAGCCATTGAAAATGGCTGTAACATTGAAATCCAGCCCTGATCAGTGCGGCTGTAGCACCGATCATTGGCTGGAGCTGGGTGACCTCTGTTTCACCCGCCCCCAGCTCTGATTGGAGAGACCGGCCTTGTGACCGATCTGTCCAATCACTGCCCCCTCACCTTCACTCCGGCGTCTGTGGGTGGAAGGAAGCCGAGAGCGATCGGTAAATTATCACCTTTCACCCGCCGCCACTGCCCCCCCCATTACTACAGGATGGGCACATGACTATAGAATAGGGACAAGGTGGGCACATGTCTATAGGATGGGGACAAACTGGGCACCTTAAAATAGAATAGGGACAAGGTGGGCACATTACTATAGAATAGGGACAAGGTGGGCACATGTCTATAGGATGGGGACAAGGTGGGCACATGACTATAGAATAGGGACAAGGTGGGCACATGTCTATAGGATGGGGACAAGGTGGGCACATGTCTATAGGATGGGGACAAGGTGGGCACATTACTATAGAATAGGGACAAGGTGGGCACATGTCTATAGGATGGGGACAAAGTGGGCACCTTACTATAGAATAGGGACAAGGTGGTCACCTTACTATAGAATAGGGACAAGGTGGGCACCTTACTATAGAATAGGGACAAGGTGGGCACCTTACTATAGAATAGGGACAAGGTGGGCACCTTACTATAGAATAGGGACAAGGTGGGCACCTTACTATAGAATAGGGACAATGTGGGCACCTTACTATAGAATAGGGACAAGGTGGGCACCTTACTATAGAATAGGGACAAGGTGGGCACCATACTATAGAATAGGGACAAGGTGGGCACCTTACTATAGAATAGGGACAAGGTGGGCACCTTACTATAGAATAGGGACAAGGTGGGCACCTTACTATAGAATAGGGACAAGGTGGGCACCTTACTATAGAATAGGGACAAGGTGGGCACCTTACTATAGAATAGGGACAAGGTGGGCACCTTACTATAGAATAGGGACAAGGTGGGCACCTTACTATAGAATAGGGACAAGGTGGGCACCTTACTATAGAATAGGGACAAGGTGGGCACATGTCTATAGAATAGGGACAAGGTGGGCACATGTCTATAGGATGGGGACAAGGTGGGCACATTACTATAGAATAGGGACAAGGTGGGCACATTACTATAGAATAGGGACAAGGTGGGCACATGTCTATAGGATGGGGACAAGGTGGGCACATGTCTATAGGATGGGGACAAGGTGGGCACATGTCTATAGGATGGGGACAAGGTGGGCACATTACTATAGAATAGGGACAAGGTGGGCACATTATTATAGAATAGGGACAAGGTGGGCACATGTCTATAGGATGGGGACAAGGTGGGCACATGTCTATAGGATGGGGACAAGGTGGGCACATGTCTATAGGATGGGGACAAGGTGGGCACATTACTATAGAATAGGGACAAGGTGGGCACATTACTATAGAATAGGGACAAGGTGGGCACATGTCTATAGGATGGGGACAAGGTGGGCACATGTCTATAGGATGGGGACTAGGTGGGCACATTACTAAAAGATGGGGACATTACAAGGATGGGCATAATACTATTGGATGGGGACATTAGAATAGGGACAAGGTGGGCACATTACTATAGGATAGGGAACATTACTAAAAGATGTTGGCCAAAATTTCTATATAGTGAAAATTGCAACACTATTAGTTACAAGAAAGGGATAAAATGTAAAAAAAAAAAAAAAAAAAAAAAAAAAGCATGACTTTTTTTTACCATCAATTTTTTTTTTTTTTTTTTTATATTTAACCAAATGTGCACATTTATTATAATAAACAAGTGAAAAATGTTGAAAATCAGTGATCCCAAGGTGTGTAAAAAAATTATATGGCACCAATAAAAATGTCACTTTGTCCCGCAAAGAATGCGGCCTAACCCAAATTATTTTTTTCCTCTGTGCGGCCCATACACCCAGCCGAGTTTGAGACCCCTGGTCTATAGGAATGTGTCTCTGCGGGGGAAGTTCACTGCGGCTGTATTACTACATCTGAGCCCTCTGCATGTCCTCTTACTGTGCGTTGTCTTAATGTTTCCAGGGTACCGCTCCCGATCAGCATTTAAGCTCATTCAGCTTAATAGAAAGTTTCAGTTCCTGCAGAAGGCTCGAGCACTCATTGACCTGTGTGCTGCCCCCGGAGGCTGGTAAGTGACGGTGCATGCACTTGTCTGGATTAATGTGTGGCGTACACAAGGTCGGTATGGCTGTGTTTCTGTACGTTCCTGTTTGGTTGGTTTTGTTAGTTGGTTTATATCAGTGGTCCTGCCTTTTGGAATCCCTGAAGAGCTGCTGATATTGTGTCTGGATGTACAGGAGGTAGTACATGTAGCACAAGAATGGGACAAGTCCTTACTTCTGATAATGACATCCTCCAAATTCACTGTATGGTGATGAAACCACGTCTTCAAAGTCTGTATGAAGAGCTATGTCCTGATTAGGTAGCTGTACATATATATTTATATATTCTTTTTATTTCAGGCTCCAGGTTGCCTCAAAGTTTATGCCTGTCTCCAGCCTTATAATAGGTAAATTCATTTTATTCACAAAGCTTTTTTTCTTTGTCGCTCCATTGGGAGACCCAGACAATTGGGTGTATAGCTTATGCCTCCGGAGGCCACACAAAGTATTACACTAAAAGTGTAAAGCCCCTCCCCTTCTGCCTATACACCCCCCGTGCATCACGGGTTCCTCAGTTTACATGCTTTGTGCGAAGGAGGTCAGACATCCACGCATAGCTCCACAGCTTAGTCAGCAGCAGCTGCTGACTATGTCGGATGGAAGAAAAGAGGGCCCATAACAGGGCCCCCAGCATGCTCCCTTCTCACCCCACTCTTGTCGGCGGTGTTGTTAAGGTTGAGGTATCCATTGCGGGTACGGAGGCTGGAGCCCACATGCTGTTTTCCTTCCCCATCCCTTGAGGGGCTCTGGGTGAAGTGGGATCCTAATCGGTCTCCAGGCACTGAGACCGTGCTCCATCCACAGCACCTGGGGTATCTGCTGGACAAGGAGCCGAGTATCGTCAGGGACAGGGCCCTGCTACTTTGAGGTACTCTGTGTCCCCGTGGGGACCGCGCACAGAAACACTCCAGCCTTGCTGGGTGTGTTAGTGCACTGGGGACCGCAGCGCTGACCGCGCTTGTGCCATCACACACTACAGCGTGGCTGGTGTGTTAGTTTACTAGGGACTACCGCGCTGACCGCGCGCTGCCATTGCACACTGCAGCGCGCCTGGGAGTGTTAGTACGCCGGGGACTACCGCGCCGACCGCGCTTATACGCCGGCCGCGCTTATAACTTGAGTCCCCGGCTTTTGCGGCCTAGTCTCACTTTTTTCCCGCCCCCGGGCCTGCCAGTCAGGGGAAGGGCAAGACGCTGTACAGAAAGTCAGCGCTGAGGGCTGGAACATGCTTTGCATACTCCACCCCCTCACTGTGCACAGTGGGGCACCAGTTTCCCGCACTTTATAGGGCACGCCCACGGCCCCCTCCTCTCTTCAGGACGCCGGCAGCCATTCCTGTCAGCTCTTCTGACGCTGGAGAGGGGAAACAAGCTCTGGGAGACCCAGGCAGGGATTCTGGTGACCACACTACCGCTTTGAGCGGGCGGTAAGCAGCACCTGAGGTGCTGGCCCCACTAGTGCAGAAGTGTACATATAGATTATATGCTTATAGGCTATACTTTACACTGTATGGTGCACGTTTGTTTTTTGGCTATATACCCTCCTGGATTGCTCAGAGGAGACAACAGCATGTCGTCCACAAGAAGCAAGGGTGCCAAAGCACAGGCTTACTATGCTGCCTGCGCCGCATGTACGGCTATACTACCGGCAGGTTCCACTGACCCTCATTGTGTGCAATGCTCGGCCCCTGTGGCACTTACTCAGCTGGAGCCTCTGCTAAGGGTGGCCCAGGAGAAACCACCGGCTAACGCTGTCCAAGTGACGGGGACGGAGTTTGCAGTTTTTACTGATAGACTTTCTGAGACTATGGCTAAGATATTAGAAGCCTTGCAGTCCAGACCGGTATCTCAGACCATGGGCACTGTGGAATCATTGCACCCTGGTCCACCTCAGTTGGAGCAACAATGTCCTCCCGGGGTGTCTCATAGGTCCCAGGGTGAGGTCTCTGACATGGACCGCAGTCCCAGACCACCTAAGCGAGCTCGCTGGGAAATTCCCTCGACATCATCACATTGTTCAGGGTCTCAGCAGGAGGACTCTCTGTATGATGAAGCGGAGGTAGCTGATCAGGATTCTGATCCTGAGGCCGCTCTCAATCTAGATACACCTGATGGGGACGCCATAGTGAATGATCTTATCGCGTCCATCAATCAAATGTTGGATATTTCTCCCTCAGTTCCTCCAGTGGAGGAGTCAGTTTCTCAGCAGGAGAAATTCCGTTTCAGGTTTCCCAAGCGTACAACGAGTATGTTTCTGGACCACTCTGACTTCAGAGACGCAGTCCAGAAACACCGAGCTTGTCCTGATAAGCGTTTTTCCAAGCGCCTTAAGGATACACGTTATCCTTTCCCCCCTGACGTGGTCAAGGGCTGGACTCAGTGTCCCAAGGTGGATCCTCCAATCTCCAGACTGGCGGCTAGATCCATAGTTGCAGTGGAAGATGGGGCTTCACTCAAGGATGCCACTGACAGGCAGATGGAGCTCTGGTTGAAATCCATCTTTGAAGCTATCGGCGCGTCTTTTGCCCCAGCATTCGCAGCCGTATGGGCACTCCAAGCTATCTCAGCGGGTCAAGCGCAAATTGACGCAATCACACGTACGTCTGCGCCGCAAGTGGCGTCCATAACCGCTCAGACGACGGCATTTGCGTCCTACGCTATTAATGCTATCCTGGACTCTGCGAGCCGTACGGCGGTTGCAGCCGACAATTCGGTGGCAATACGCAGGGCCTTGTGGCTACGGGAATGGAAGGCAGATTCGGCTTCCAAAAAGTGCTTAACCAGTTTGCCATTTTCTGGCGACCGTTTGTTTGGTGAGCGATTGGATGAAATAATCAAACAATCCAAGGGAAAGGATACATCCTTACCCCAGGCCAAACCAAACATACCCCAACAGAGGAGGGGACAGTCGAGGTTTCGGTCCTTTCGGGGCGCGGGCAGGTCCCAATTCTCCTCGTCCAAAAGGCGTCAGAAGGATCAGAGGAACTCCGATTCATGGCGGTCTAAGTCACGTCCTAAAAAGACCGCCGGAGGTGCCGCTACCAAAGCGGCCTCCTCATGACTTTCAGTCTCCTCACACCGCATCCTCGGTCGGTGGCAGGCTCTCCCGCTTTTGCGACGCCTGGCTGCCACAGGTAAAAGACCGTTGGGTGAGAGACATTCTGTCTCACGGTTACAAGATAGAGTTCAGCTCTCGTCCTCCGACTCGATTCTTCAGAACATCTCCGCCTCCCGAGCGAGCCGATGCTCTTCTGCAGGCGGTGGACACTCTAAAGGCGGAAGGAGTAGTGGTCCCGGTTCCTCTTCAGCAACAGGGTCACGGTTTTTACTCAAACCTGTTTGTGGTTCCAAAGAAGGACGGTTCTTTCCGTCCGGTCCTGGACCTAAAACTGCTCAACAAACACGTAAAGACCAGGCGGTTCCGGATGGAATCCCTTCGCTCCGTCATCGCCTCAATGTCCCAAGGAGACTTCCTTGCATCGGTCGATATCAAAGATGCTTATCTCCACGTACCGATTGCTCCAGAGCATCAGCGCTTTCTGCGCTTCGCCATAGCAGACGAACACCTTCAGTTCGCGGCACTGCCGTTCGGCCTGGCGACAGCCCCACGGGTTTTCACCAAGGTCATGGCTACAGTAGTTGCGGTCCTCCACTCTCAGGGACACTTGGTGATTCCTTACTTAGACGATCTGCTGGTCAAGGCACCCTCTCAAGAGGCATGCCAACACAGCCTCAACGCTACTCTGGAGACTCTCCAGAGTTTCGGTTGGATCATCAATTTTCCAAAGTCAAATCTGACACCGGCCCAATCACTGACATATCTTGGCATGGAGTTTCATACTCTCTCAGCGATAGTGAAGCTTCCGCTGAACAAACAGCGTTCACTACAAACAGGGGTGCAATCTCTCCTTCAAGGTCAGTCACACCCCCTGAGACGCCTCATGCACTTCCTAGGGAAGATGGTGGCAGCAATGGAGGCAGTTCCTTTTGCGCAGTTTCATCTGCGCCCACTTCAATGGGACATTCTCCGCAAATGGGACAGGAAGTCAACGTCCCTCGACAGGAACGTCTCCCTCTCTCAAGCAGCCAAAGCTTCCCTTTGGTGGTGGCTTCTTCCCACTTCATTGTCGAAGGGGAAATCCTTCCTACCCCCATCCTGGGCGGTGGTCACGACGGACGCGAGTCTGTCAGGGTGGGGAGCAGTCTTTCTCCACCACAGGGCTCAGGGTACGTGGACTCAGCAGGAGTCCTCCCTTCAGATCAATGTTCTGGAGATCAGGGCAGTGTATCTTGCCCTAAAAGCGTTCCAGCAGTGGCTGGAAGGCAAGCAGATCCGAATTCAGTCGGACAACTCCACAGCGGTGGCTTACATCAACCACCAAGGCGGCACACACAGTCGTCAGGCTTTCCAGGAAGTTCGGCGGATTCTGATGTGGGTGGAAGCCACGGCCTCCACCATATCCGCAGTTCACATCCCGGGCGTAGAAAACTGGGAAGCAGACTTTCTCAGTCGCCAGGGCATGGACGCAGGGGAATGGTCTCTTCACCCGGACGTGTTTCAGGAGATCTGTTGCCGCTGGGGGATGCCGGACGTCGACCTAATAGCGTCCCGGCACAACAACAAGGTCACAGCATTCATGGCACGATCTCACGATCACAGAGCTCTGGCGGCAGACGCCTTAGTTCAGGATTGGTCGCAGTTTCAACTCCCTTATGTGTTTCCACCTCTGGCACTGTTGCCCAGAGTGATACGCAAGATCAGGTCAGACTGCCGCCGCGCAATTCTCGTCGCTCCAGACTGGCCAAGGAGGTCTTGGTACCCGGATCTGTGGCATCTCACGGTGGGCCAACCGTGGGCACTGCCAGACCGTCCAGACTTGCTGTCTCAAGGGCCGTTTTTCCATCTGAATTCTGCGTCCCTCAACCTGACTGTGTGGCCATTGAGTCCTGGATCCTAGCGTCTTCAGGGTTGTCTCAAGAGGTCATTGCCACTATGAGACAGGCCAGGAAACCAACGTCTGCCAAGATCTACCACAGGACGTGGAAGATATTCCTATCTTGGTGCTCTGATCAGGGATTTTCTCCCTGGCCATTTGCATTGCCCACTTTTCTTTCCTTTCTTCAATCAGGATTGGAAAAAGGTTTGTCGCTCGGCTCCCTTAAGGGACAAGTCTCAGCGCTCTCTGTGTTCTTTCAGAAGCGTCTTGCCAGGCTTTCTCAGGTACGCACGTTCCTGCAAGGGGTTTGTCACATTGTTCCTCCTTACAGGCGGCCGTTAGAACCCTGGGATCTGAACAGGGTTCTGATGGCCCTTCAGAAGGCACCTTTTGAACCTTTGAAAGATATTTCTCTTTCTCGCCTTTCGCAGAAGGTGGTCTTCCTAGTAGCAGTCACCTCACTTCGGAGAGTGTCTGAGCTAGCAGCGTTGTCATGTAAGGCTCCTTTCCTGGTGTTTCACCAGGACAAGGTGGTGCTGCGCCCGGTTCCGGAATTCCTTCCTAAGGTGGTATCCACCTTTCATCTCAATCAGGATATCTCCTTGCCTTCTTTTTGTCCTCATCCAGTTCATCAATGTGAAAGGGATTTGCATTTGTTAGATCTGGTGAGAGCGCTCAGAATCTACATTTCCCGTACGGCGCCCCTGCGCCGCTCGGATGCACTCTTTGTCCTTGTCGCTGGTCAGCGTAGGGGGTCACAGGCTTCCAAATCCACCCTGGCTCGGTGGATCAAGGAACCAATACTCGAAGCCTACCGTTCTTCTGGACTTCCGGTTCCCTCAGGGCTAAAGGCCCATTCTACCAGAGCCGTGGGTGCGTCCTGGGCGTTACGGCACCAGGCTACGGCTCAGCAGGTGTGCCAGGCGGCTACCTGGTCGAGCCTGCACACTTTCACCATACACTATCAGGTGCATACCTACGCTTCGGCGGATGCCAGCCTAGGTAGACGAGTCCTTCAGGCGGCGGTTGCCCACCTGTAGGTAGGGGCCGTTTTACGGCTCTATTACGAGGTATTATTTTACCCACCCAGGGACAGCTTTTGGATGTCCCAATTGTCTGGGTCTCCCAATGGAGCGACAAAGAAGAAGGGAATTTTGTTTACTTACCGTAAATTCCTTTTCTTCTAGCTCCAATTGGGAGACCCAGCACCCGCCCTGTTCCCTTCGGGCTGTTGTTTTTTCGTGTACACATGTTGTTCATGTTGAATGGTTTCAGTTCTCCGAGATTTTTTCGGATTGAAGTTACTTTAAACCAATTTATTTGCTTTCCTCCTTCTTGCTTTTGCACTAAAACTGAGGAACCCGTGATGCACGGGGGGTGTATAGGCAGAAGGGGAGGGGCTTTACACTTTTAGTGTAATACTTTGTGTGGCCTCCGGAGGCATAAGCTATACACCCAATTGTCTGGGTCTCCCAATTGGAGCTAGAAGAAAAGGAATTTACGGTAAGTAAACAAAATTCCCTTCATTTTTGGTGCGTGGAAATAGAACCTCTTTTTGTTACAGGGATAATGCCATTCTTGTCCATAATAAGTGTCTGGCTGGCATTGATCTGTTGTAATACCCGACAAGGCCTGTGTACAAGAGTGGCACAATTCCTGAAATGACAGCAGTGTATACCTATTACTCTTTAGAAATATTAGTGTATTCCACCTAATGTGCATACATTGATATGTGGTCCGACAACTGCTGGTCAAAGAACAACCCACCTAGTACTCGTAGACTTTATTACTCTTATGTTAGACTGTATTTTTAGATCAGTGACCTAAACTGTGTGTTCTTATTCTGATAACGTTTCTTCTTTTTTTTCCAGGGGTTGATCTTGTGCCAATTAAACCAATCCCTAATGTTGTCACTTTTCAGGACGATATAACCAGTGAGTCCTGCAGACAGGTAAATCCAGCAAGACACCCCAATAGGTCCGAATCTACAAAATGTGGTCCAGTTATTGGCTACTAAAACTTCTTTATATATGATGTAATTGTTGTAAGCCCATCATAATACATTAGCCATGCACCATGTACATTCTAGTCTAGAACAAACCAAATGGGGCTGTGGTCCAGCAGTAGGTCACAAGTGCAGTGTCTTGGGGGAGAAAAGAGAAAAAAGCTCCATGGCCCTTAGGCTTTGTTCATTGGTGCATAACAAACAAAAAAAACAATGCTAATAAGCCTCAAAAGTATGTATTACAGGGGCTTGCCCACTACTAGGACAACTTCTGATTCCACATGTTTCCCTCAGGTAAAATAATAAAGCCTATACTCCCCTCCTGTACCGGCGCCATTCCAGAGGTGGCGGGGCTCACGTGGGTTTGTGACGTTACACCAGCCCCACATCCAATCAGCGCCAGCTTCTGTCTCTTCACCTTTGGACTAAACATGTTAATCAACAGGAAGTGAGCGCTGCGGCTGAGCTCACTTCCTGTTGATTGCTCGTTTGGTCTAAAGACGGGGAGACAGAAGCTGGAGCTGATTGGATGTGGGGCTGGTGTAACGTCACAAACCCACGTGAGCTCCGCCACCTCTGGAACGGCGCCGGTACAGGAGGGGAGTATAGGCTTTATTATTTTACCTGGGGAAACATGTGGAATCAGAAGAGGTTGTCCGCAGGCAACCCCTATAATAACAAAAAACTTTATTAATAAAGTCACACAATTCAACGGAGAGGACGCAGCATCAAAAAGGTGACATAAACAGGAGAGGTTTGAAATAAAAATACATATTATATGGTCACCAATGGGGATATTAATTAGTATAAATGTGTACATAGAGTAAAGCAGGTAAATATCATCATAGGAATTGGTATTGGTATTTACGATTATGTGTACATACTCAT
Source organism: Anomaloglossus baeobatrachus (assembly GCF_048569485.1). Taxonomy (NCBI): domain Eukaryota; kingdom Metazoa; phylum Chordata; class Amphibia; order Anura; family Aromobatidae; genus Anomaloglossus; species Anomaloglossus baeobatrachus. Next base: position 257,176,915 of record NC_134357.1, read on the forward strand.
TGTAACACCTCTCCTGCTGTAATGACGCCAGTGGCATTTGTTTTTCACAATTTTTTCACATTTTTTTTTATAAAGAGCAAAAACAAAAATTTCCTGTATCATGAGAGGGTTAATTTACCATATAATGGCGGAGTAATAAAAATGCATTTGAATTCTGGGGCACACGCCATGTTTATTAAGGATTTGAGACCCTTTTTGCGCCTCACTAGACATTATGGATAATGTAGGGGTGTTGCGAAGAGGTATTTCTTTATCGTTCCTTTATGGGAGACCCAGACCATGGGGTGTATGCTACTGCCCCCCGGAGGACACACAAAGTTACTACACTCAAAAACGTGTAGCTCCTCCCTCCTAGCATATACACCCCCTGCCAGCCAGATCTAGCCAGTTTTTTGCTTTGTGTCAGGAGGCACACACATGTATTCTCTTTGGAAGAAAAGTTGATTTTTTTTTTTTATTTTTTATTTTTTTCTAAAGATTTGGAAGAAAAGTGGGTCCACTGGACTCCCGGCATGTCCCTTCACACTCCCCTGGCGGCAGTGCTGTTAAGGTTGATTCAGGGCAGGAGCCCTTCATGCCGCGCTCCTTCACCATCCCTAGTGGCTCTGGCTTGAAGTTGGAGCCAACACGGTTCTCTCTGCCTTGCAGGAGACCGGCCTCCATCCGCAGCCCTTGTGCAGGACCCTGCTGGAAGGAGCACTGGACCCCCACCCCACCAGGGACTGGACCCTGCGTCTCAAAGCTAAGTATAGAGACGTTATTCAGAGGGTCCTTTCTGCAATGTGGGGCACTTTTAATGTGGGGGACAGTGATGCTTGATAATGCTGCTTTCTTCAGCGCTCTATTGGGAGACCCAGACGATTGGGGTATAGCTACTGCCCTCCGGAGGCCACACAAAGCACTACACTAAAAAGTGCAAGGCCTTTCCCCTTCTGGCTATACCCCCCCGTGGTATCACGGGTTCTCCAGTTTTCAAGCTTTGTGCGAAGGAGGTCAGACATCCACGCATAGCTCCACAGATTTTAGTCAGCAGTAGCTGCTGACTATTTCGGATGGAAGAAAAGAGGGCCCATATAGGGCCCCCAGCATGCTCCCTTCTCACCCGTGGATGGTGTTGTAAGGTTGAGGTACCTATTGCTGGTACAGAGGCTGGAGCCCCACATGCTGTTTTCCTTCCACATCCCCTTGTAGGGCTCTGTGGAAGTGGGATCCTGCCGGCCTCTAAGCTCTGACGCCGGGCTCCATCCACAGACCCAGTTGAACCTGATGGATACGGAGCAGGAGTACATTCAGGGACATGGCCCTGCATCATACAGGTACTCTGTGTCCCCGGCAGGCACAGACACACTCCGGGCTGGCTGGGTGTTGTAGTGCGCCGGGGACCGTAACGATTGAGTTGGTGTTCCTGCAGTTTACTGGGGGACTTTTGTGTTGTGGGAACGCAGCGCCGACCCCCATTGGACCGGCGGCGCTGCTGTGACTTGTAGTGCGCCGGGGACACGCCGACCGCGCTTTTACGGCGGCGGCGTTTATAAATCCAGTCCCCGGCTTTTGCTGCCTAGCTCCGCTTCGTTCCCGCCCCCACCCTGTCAATCAGGGTAGGGGAGAGACGCTGTTTCGCGGCAGCGACGAGGGCTGGAGCCTGATTTACATGCTCCAGCCCTCTCACTAGGCACAGAGGGAAGCAGGCTTCCCGCTCTTAGTCAGGAACGCCCAGGGCCCGCCCTCCTCCCTCTCCTAGGACGCCGGCAGCCATTACATGCAGGCTGGCTGGAGGAAGGACGCAAGGCTCTGGGAGACCTGGACTAGGGGGCTTTTGGAGATCACACACCCGCTCTTAAGCGGGCGGTAAGCGGCATTTCAGCTGGCCCCTCTAGTGCCTCAGTGTGTATTGGTGTACTGTGCCACCAGATATATATATTTATTTATTGCTTGCACTGTGAGGTCGCTTCCTGGCTGGATACCCCAGATCGCTCTGAGGAGGCAGCAACATGTCATCCACAAAACGCAAGGCTGCCAAGGCTAGGGCTGTGTACACTGCGTGTGCTGCATGTGGGGCTGCTCTACCAGCAGGTTCCAAAGACCCCCATTGTGTGCAATGCTCAGATCCGGTGCTGCTTCGCCAGCCGGAGTCCGGAGGGGTAGTGACCCAGGCTGAGGCGCTTGTAAGTCCTGCCCCGGTGTCAGGGACAGACTTTGCAGTTTTTGCTGACGGAATGTCTGTGACTATGGCAAAAATCCTTGAAACTTTGCAATCCATGTCTGGGGCTCAGTCTATGGACACGGCGAGGTCTCTGTCCTCTAATCCCCCTCAGTTGGAATTAATCCAGACTGCAAGGGGGTCCCCGGCTTCCCAGGCTGAGTATTGTGACTCAGATGATAGCCCCAGCCACCCTAAGCGAGCTCGCTGGGAAAGACCCTCAACGTCATCACACTGCTCAGGGTCTCAGCGCAATCAGTCGCCCTGTGATGCGTCTGAAGAGAGTGATCAGGAGTCTTATCCTGGAACCCCTCTCAATCTGGATACCCCGGATGGGGACGCCATGGTAAACGAGCTTATCTCAGCCATCAATAGACTGTTGGATATTTCTCCCCCAGCCCCTTCAGCAGAAGAGGCAGCTGCAGAGCAGGAGAAGTTTCGTTTCCTCTATCCCAAGCGTAAATTGAGTGCTTTCTTGGATCACTCCGACTTCAGAGAGTCAATCCAGAAACACGACGCTCATCCAGAAAGGCGTTTCTCTAAACGTTCTAAGGATACACGTTTTCCTTTCCCCCCTGATGTGGTCAAGCGCTGGACCCAGTGTCCAAAAGTAGACCCCCCGATTTCCAAACTTGCAGCTAGATCCATAGTTGCAGTGGAGGATGGCGCTTCACTTAAGGATGCCAATGACAGACAGACGGACCTTTGGTTAAAATCTGTCTATGAAGCTATCGGCGCGTCGTTTGCTCCAGCATTCGCTGCCGTATGGGCACTCCAAGCTATTTCAGCTGGTTTAGCGAAAGTGGATGCTATCATACATCCAGCGGTGCCGCAAGTGGCGTCCCTTACCTCGCAGATGTCTGCGTTTGCGTCTTACGCTATTAATGCGGTCCTAGAATCTACCAGCCGCACCTCAATGGCGTCCGCCAATTCGGTAGTTTTGCGCAGAGCCTTGTGGTTAAAGGACTGGAAAGCAGATGCTGGTTCCAAAAAATGTTTAACCAGCTTGCCTTTATCTAGAGAGAGACTGTTTGGCGAGCCATTGGCTGACATCATTAAACAGTCCAAGGGTAAAGACTCTTCCTTACCCCAGCCCAGATCAAGCAAACCTCAGCAGAAAAAATGGCAGCAGAGGTTTCAGTCCTTTCGAGGTTCGGGCAAGACACAATTCTCCTCGTCCAAAGGGACTCAGAGGACGCAAAGAGTCTCAGATTCCTGGCGGGCTCACGCACGCCCCAAGAAAGCGAATGGAGGAACCGCTTCTAAAGCGGCTACCTCATGACTTCCAGCCTCCCCCCCCCCCCCCGCATCTCCGGTCGGGGGCAGGCTCTCCCGCTTTTCCGACATTTGGATGTCACAGGTCAAAGACCGGTGGGTGACAAACATTTTGTCTCGCGGGTACAGAATCGAGTTCAGTTCTCGTCCTCCAGCTCGGTTCTTCAGAACCTCCCCACATCCAGACCGAGCAGATGCCCTGCTGCAGGCGGTGGACTCCCTAAGAGCGGAAGGAGTAGTGATCCCTGTCCCTCCTCAGGAACAGGGTCGAGGGTTTTACTCCAATCTCTTTGTGGTTCCAAAAAAGGACGGCTCATTCCGTCCTGTTCTGGACCTAAAACTGCTCAACAAACATGTGCACGCCAGGCGGTTCCGGATGGAAACCCTACGATCTGTCATTGCCTCAATGTCTCGAGGAGACTTCCTTGCCTCAATAGACATCAAAGATGCTTATCTTCACGTGCCAATTGCTACAGAACATCAACGTTTTCTACGTTTTGTGATAGGAGACGACCATCTTCAGTTCGTAGCGCTGCCATTCGGTCTGGCGACAGCCCCACGGGTCTTCACCAAGGTCATGGCGGCAGTGGTAGCAGTCTTGCACTCTCAGGGACACTCGGTGATCCCTTACCTAGACGATCTACTGGTCAAGGCACCCTCTCAAGAGGCATGCCAACTCAGCCTGAATGCTACGCTGGAGACCTTACAGTCTTTCGGATGGATCATCAACTTTCCAAAGTCGATCCTGTCACCGACCCAATCACTCACGTATCTTGGCATGGAGTTCCATACTCTAGCAGCGATAGTGAAGCTTCCGCTGAACAAACAGCGATCACTTCAAACAGGGGTGCAATCTCTCCTTCAGGGTCAGTCGCACCCCTTGCGGCGCCTCATGCACTTCCTAGGGAAGATGGTGGCAGCCATGGAAGCAGTTCCCTTTGCGCAGTTTCATCTGCGCCCACTTCAATGGGACATTCTCCGCCAATGGGACGGAAAGTCAACGTCACTAGACAGGAAAGTCTCCCTCTCCCAGACGGCCAAGGACTCTCTACAATGGTGGCTCCTTCCCACCTCATTGTCTCAGGGAAGATCCTTCCTGCCCCCGTCCTGGGCAGTGGTCACGACAGATGCGAGTCTGTCAGGGTGGGGAGCAGTTTTTCTCCACCACAGGGCTCAGGGAACGTGGACTCCGCAGGAGTCCACCCTTCAGATCAATGTTCTGGAAATCAGGGCAGTGTATCTTGCCCTACTAGCCTTCCAACAGTGGCTGGAAGGAAAGCAGATCCGAATCCAGTCGGACAACTCCACAGCGGTGGCATACATCAACCACCAAGGAGGGACGCGCAGTCGGCAAGCCTTCCAAGAAGTCCGGCGCATTCTAATGTGGGTGGAAGACACAGCATCCACCATATCCGCGGTTCACATCCCAGGCGTCAAACTGGGAAGCAGACTTCCTCAGTCGCCAGGGCATGGACGCAGGGGAATGGTCCCTTCACCCGGACGCGTTTCAGGAAATCTGTCGCCGCTGGGGAGTGCCGGAGGTCGACCTAATGGCGTCCCGGCACAACAACAAGGTCCCGGCATTTATGGCGAGGTCGCGCGATCAAAGAGCTCTGGCGGCAGACGCCTTAGTACAGGATTGGTCGCAGTTCCGGCTCCCATACGTATTCCCGCCTCTGGCACTCTTGCCCAGAGTCTTACGCAAGATCAGATCCGATTGCAGCCGCGTCAGACTCGTCGCCCCAGACTGGCCGAGGAGATCGTGGTATCCGGATCTGTGGCATCTCACGGTCGGCCGACCGTGGTCACTTCCAGACCGACCAGACTTACTGTCCCAAGGGCCGTTTTTCCATCAGAATTCGGCGGCCCTGAACCTGACTGTGTGGCCATTGAGTCCTGGATCCTAGCGTCTGCAGGATTATCCCAAGGAGTTGTAGCCACAATGAGACAGGCTAGAAAGCCGACTTCTGCTAAGATCTACCACAGAACGTGGAAGATTTTCTTATCCTGGTGTTCCGCTCAGGGAGTGTCTCCCTGGCCATTTGCATTGCCCACTTTTCTTTCTTTCCTACAATCGGGGTTAGAAAAGGGCTTGTCGCTCAGCTCCCTTAAAGGGCAAGTCTCGGCACTATCCGTGTTTTTTCAGAAGCGTCTAGCACGTCTTCCTAAGGTGCGCACGTTCCTGCAGGGGGTCTGTCATATTGTGCCCCCGTACAGGCGGCCGTTAGATCCATGGGATCTGAACAGGGTACTAGTTGCTCTCCAGAAGCCGCCTTTCGAGCCTCTGAAGGAAGTTTCCTTTTCTCGCCTGTCACAGAAAGTGGCGTTTCTTGTTGCGATCACATCGCTTCGGCGAGTGTCGGAGCTGGCAGCTCTGTCATCCAAGGCTCCCTTCCTGGTGTTCCACCAGGACAAGGTAGTGCTGCGCCCCATTCCGGAGTTTCTCCCTAAGGTCGTATCCTCGTTTCATCTTAATCAGGATATATCCTTGCCTTCCTTTTGTCCTCATCCGGTTCACCGGTATGAAAAGGACTTACGTTTGCTAGATCTGGTGAGAGCACTCAGAATCTACATTTCCCGCACGGCGCTCATGCGCCGTTCCGATGCACTTTTTGTCCTTGTCGCTGGTCCGCGCAAGGGGTTGCAGGCTTCTAAAGCCACCCTGGCTCGATGGATCAAAGAACCAATTCTAGAGGCCTACCGTTCTGCGGGGCTTCCGGTTCCTTCAGGGCTAAAAGCCCACTCAACCAGAGCCGTGGGTGCGTCCTGGGCATTACGACACCAGGCTTCGGCTCAACAAGTGTGCCAGGCAGCTACCTGGTCGAGTCTGCACACTTTCACCAAGCATTATCAGGTGCATACCTATGCTTCGGCGGATGCCAGCTTAGGTAGAAGAGTCCTGCAGGCGGCAGTGACACCCCCGTAGGGGAGGGCTGTTTTGCAGCTCTAACATGAGGTATTTCTTTACCCACCCAGGGACAGCTTTTGGACGTCCCAATCGTCTGGGTCTCCCAATAGAGCGCTGAAGAAGAAGGGAATTTTGTTACTTACCGTAAATTCCTTTTCTTCTAGCTCTTATTGGGAGACCCAGCACCCGCCCTGTTGTCCTTCGGGATTTTTTTGTTGTTTGCGGGTACACATGTTGTTCATGTTGAACGGTTTTTCAGTTCTCCGACGTTATTCGGAGTTAATTTGTTTAAACCAGTTATTGGCTTCCTCCTTCTTGCTTTGGCACTAAAACTGGAGAACCCGTGATACCACGGGGGGGTATAGCCAGAAGGGGAGGGGCCTTGCACTTTTTAGTGTAGTGCTTTGTGTGGCCTCCGGAGGGCAGTAGCTATACCCCAATCGTCTGGGTCTCCCAATAAGAGCTAGAAGAAAAGGAATTTACGGTAAGTAACAAAATTCCCTTCTTTTTACTGTGTTTCCGGCCGGTTCCACGGTTTTTTACTGGGAACCGCGCCGATGTTGCCTGATTCTCGGCCGCATGTATAACTCTAGGCCCCGGCTTCAGCCGCGGCCTAGTTTCGTTTCGTTCCCCTGCATGTCAGACATGCAGGGGGACGCTGCAGAGCCGCCCGCCGGCCGCTCTGCACAGGGGAGGACACTCCTATCTGAGGAGATGATTCCCTCCCCTGTACATCTCCTTCGCCCTCCGATTCCCGCTTCTGGGTTAACCCCCGCCCCCCCCCCCTCGCTCTGGCGCCATTTTCTCAGCGTCTTAGTACACTGGACGGCGCTGGCTGCTCTGCAGCAGAGGGAGGGAATATCTGGCTGGGGGTCCAGGCTGGAATCTGGAGGGCACACATATAGCGGCCTGATAAGTCACAACCTCTGGTTGTGCACTTTTATTCACTCTCAGGGCATGAAGGAGTTAATTCTTTATCATAGAATCTCCTCCTCAGCAGCATGTCTCACTCTAGCAGCAAAGCTCTACATGTTCTGCATGTAACCTTATATGCCTGAACCGACACACTGTAACGGTTCTTATGTGGTGGATAGTAGCAAGATGCCTCAGCCGGGATTCTTCCCAGGCTGAACCTCTGTCTTGGGTATTCTAGCCATTCCAGACAGAGCCCCCACCTCTGCAGCATGTCACAGAGCGAGACTACAGGCTGTTTTTATTATCCCCTGCAGGTAGTCTCGTACGGCTATACATGGGAGCTCATTAATGGTCCCTCCAGCTGCTCCGGTTCGGTGGCTGACCCCCGTAGGAATCTCCAGGGGTCGGCTGTCCCGGCATCTGCTGAGCATGCAGCCCCCTTCTCAGGGCGTTTTCTGCTTCGCTCAGCAAAGCTCACAAGGGACTCTCCTTCTGGACACAGACCCCGTCCTCCTGACAGGGAGACGCAGGGTCCCCTGTCCTCCCCGTCCCGCAGCTCCGATTACGAGCTGACTCGCTGGACGAGGAGGATGTCTCTACCACGGGCTCGGACGATCCGTCCGTAGGTGACGCAGATGCGAATGATTGGATTACGTCCATTATTCTTTTACTGGACCTCCATCCGCCTGATCGGGGAAGTGTTCCCCGCTGGCAGAAATGCATCAGTATGCTTTAAACATGACGAGGAGTGTGTTCTTTCACCACTCCAGTTTTCAGCCCGCTGCGTCCAAGCCCACAGCCTATCCTGCAGACCCCACAGCGGAGTTCTGCTGCCTGTCTCCCCCTCCCATCTGAGGTGGTCAAGGAGTGTACTCATCCGCCAAGGGTAGCCACTCCGGTGTCTAGACTTTCAGCCCAGATAGTTGTATCAGTGGCGGACGGCACCTCTATATGGATCCTACGGTACATTAATTTTGTACTGGACCTCAATCCGCCGGTGTTACCTTATCTAGGTGAACACAACGTGTGTTCCTTAACCTCTCCAGTTTTCAGGCCCCTGGGACCAGCCAGGGTCCGCTCTGATCGCTTCCCATGAAGCGTGATTCTGAGGACTGGATTTCCCCTGTCCACCAACGGTGGTCAAGTAGTGGGCTCATTCACCTCAGGTGGCTCAGCCCGGGCCGTTATGTCAGTGCCTGATGGCTCCTCACTTACGGTTCTGCGGTCCGCCCGGTTGTCCTTTGGGCCAAGTCGGTATGAGGACGGCAGGAGCTTTCTTCCCCTCAGCTTACAGCAGTGCGGTTTTTTTGTACCTTCTCTGCTTCTCTGGAGGAGATGCATCCTCCCACAGGGACTCTATGCCAAAACGGTTGCCTGAACTTACAGACTTCAGTTCTTTCATCCTATACCAGGTCTGCCATGCTGGACGCCGCACGGCGGTGATCTGGGCTCCCTTCCTCGCTATCCGCAGGCTCCTGTGGCTTCGGATTTGGAAGGCAGATGCCTCTATGGAGGTTCCCTGCTGGGCTCCCACTTGGTGAGACCAGTTTCCTCGGAACCAACTGAGTGAAATTAAGGAAGCTCTTGGCGGGAAGTGTTCTTCCTTGCCACAAACCTAAACCAGGGCACCTGTCCAGGACAGGAATCAGTTGAGGTTTCGGTGGTTTCCGTTCCTCCGTCTGATCGTCCTCTAGGTCAGCCTAGGTCCATAGAACCAAATAGCTCGAAGCTGCGTCTTCAGAAGGCCGCAGGAGATGCTGTCACTGAGTCAGCTTCCTCCGAGCTATTTAGCCACGCCAACAACCTCCTTGGTCGGTGGCAGGCTCTCTCCACTGGCGACGTAGGGTTCTAACACGTCTCCGTTCAGTGGGGGCGAGACTTTATCTCCCTTGGCTACAGGATGGACTTCTGTCCACCCGCCAAACAGTTTTTCTCTGTCATCTCCTCCCTGCTCCAAGGCCGCCACCTTCTCACAGGCCGTGGCATTCCTGGCAGGCCAATGGAGTAATTGTACCGGTTCCCGTCTGGGAACGGTTCTGAGATTTTTGCTTAAATCTATTCCTAGTCCCCGAAGAGGGCGGTGCTTCCGACCTGGATCTTTAGCTTTTCAAGCATAGCCAGGTGTGGCGTTTTCTCATTGAGTCTTGGTTTTGTTCCGTGTGTTTTTTTTCACCGGATCAATCAAGACTCCATGGAGATTCCCTAGCAACCATCGGCATCAGAGATGCCTATCGGCAGGAGTCAATCGCAGTTTCACACCAGCGTTGACTGCGTTTTGATAATCGGAGTGGTCCAATTCGTGGCTCTTCCCTTGGGGTCAGACAAGGCTCCTCCAGTATCCTCATTGGGGCAGCTGTGATCAGGGTCCTGCCCCCCTAGGGTTTGGCAGTGATCTTTGGCCCTGGACGGTTTTCTTGTTGGGTTTTCATCCAGTGCTGACTCTTAGCAGAGTGCTTCGTTCACTCTCGCCACTCTGACCTATCGGGTGGCTTGTCTTTCTGTCCAAGTCCACTCTGACCTCGAACCAGAGGTTCTCAGGGCGTCAATGGAAGTGGTTCCTTGCCCAGTTTTTCCTGCGTCCTCTGAGACTGGATGTTTTCCGCTGTACTAGCGAACTCACTCCTCCCACGGGGTGGTGGCTTCGCCACTGACCAGGGGCTCGTTTCAGTGGTGGCTTCGGCCACTCTGTCTCAGGGGCGCTTCTTTTCTGGTCCGTTCCGGGTGATCCTCACCAGGATGCTAGCCTATCCGCCTTGGGAACAGTATATCTCCACCGTGGAGCGCAGGGCGCTTGGACTCTGTCCGAATCAGCCCTCTGGATCAATGTGCTGGAAATCAGGGCTGTATTTCTTGCCCTCTAAGCCTTCACCATCTGTGGGCGGCTAGGCACATTCGAGTCCAGTCGGACAACGTGACAGCGTTTTCCTACACCAGCTTCCAAGGCGGGACACTCAGCCGCCTGGCACTCATGGCGGCTCAACATCCTTCAGTGGACAAGGGACTCCTAGTCCACCGTATCCGCAGTCCACATGCTAGATGTGAAAACTACGAGGCAGGCTATTTCTGCTGTCCTACCGTGGTCCACAATCCTCAGGTTTTGCGGTAGCCACACTGGTTCATGTTTGATCCCAGCTTTGTCTCTTTACGAATTTCCCCCTCTACCTCTTGTCCAGAGTCCTGCGCAAGATCGGTAACGGGGGCCGTCGGGTCATTCTCCAGATTGACCCAAGCAGGCTTCGTACTCTGACCTGCTCCTTGGGTTGCCTTCGCATCTTCCGGACCGTTCAGACCTTTTCTCAAAAGGTCCGTTTTTTCCCCGTCAGAATTCTGGATTCTCAGAATGACGGCGTAGCTCTTGAGTCCTGGATCTTAGCGACTTCTGATATCCTTCCTGAAGTCATCTCCACTATGACTCGAGCTCCAAAGTGTCCTTTGACCTTTTTTTGGCCTTGCCGACCCTCCTGTCCCTTCCACAGTCCGGTCTACAGCTAGGACTATCCCTCTTTAACGGACAGGTCTCGGCTCTGTCAGTATGTGCCAGCGGCGAATCGTCCGGCTGGCTCCGGTGCGCTCCTTTAAGGGCGCATCCCACATCATTCCGCCTTCCGGCGGCCTATGGAGACCTCGGACCTTAATCCGGTCCTCCCGGTTCCCGGAAACCCCCCTTTGCGCCATCTTCGGGAGGTTTCTTTGTTGTGTCTTTCACAGAAAGTACTCTTTCTAGTGGCTATCATTTCCCGCCAGAGAGTTCTGGCTGCACTCCCTCGGAGTCACCCCCTTTTTTTGGTCTTTTGCATCAAGACAAGGTGGTCTTCATCCGACTCCGGACTTTTTCCCTAAGGCGGTTACTGCTTCCACCTTATTCGGGGCAATTTTCCTGCCTTCCTTTTGTCCGGCTCCTATTCATCGCTTAAGAAAGCGTTGCATATCCTGGATCTGGTGCGGCCGCTCCGGATCTATGTGTCTCGCACCGCCGTTATTAGGCGGTGCACCTCTCTGGTGCTGACTGTTCGTCAGCGTAGCGGTCTCTCGGCATCTATGCCGACCCTGGTTCGTTGGCTTAGGTCGGCCATTTCCGAGACCTACAAGTGTACTCAAGTGCCTTCCCCGCCGGGGATCAGAGCACATTTGATCAGACCTGTCGGCGCCTTTTTGGGCTTTCAAGCACCAGGTTACGGCTCAGTAGGTCTGTCAGACTCCAGCTCGAATTAGTCTGCATACTTTTTCGAAGCACTACCCAAGGCATGCTCATGCTTTGGCAGACGCGGGCTTGGGCAGACGCATTTTTCCGGCGTCTGTCGCCCATTTGTGAAGTTAGGTTTGCCTGCTTCTCAGTGTCTGTTTATTCCCACCCATGGACTGCTTTGGAACGTCCCATGGTCTGGGTCTCCCATAAAGGAACGATAAAGAAAAAGAGAATTTTGTTTACTTACCGTAAATTCTTTTTCTTATAGTTCCGACATGGGAGACCCAGCACCCTCCCTATTGCCTGTTGGCAGGTTTCTTGTTCCGTGTGTCTTCACCGGCTGTTATTGTTGTAGACAGAGGTTCCGGTTCTGCCGGATTTTACTCCGTCTCTTCTTGTGGGTGGATGTCCTCCTTCAGCTTTTGCACTAAACTGGCTAGATCTGGCTGGCAGGGGGTGTATATGCTAGGAGGGAGGAGCTACTCGTTTTTGAGTGTAGTAACTTTGTGTGTCCTCCGGGGGGCAGTAGCATACACCCCATGGTCTGGGTCTCCCATGTCGGAACTATAAGAAAAAGAATTTACGGTAAGTAAACAAAATTCTCTTTTTCTTCATCGTTCCTTATGGGAGACCCAGACCATGGGTGTATAGCTTCTGCCTCCGGAGGACACACAAAGTACTACACTAAAAAGTGTAGCCCCTCCCTCCGAGCATATACACCCCCTGGATAACCAAATCTAGCCAGTTCAATGCTTTGTGTTCAGGAGGCACACATCCACACATGCATTCTCATCTGATTTTGATTTTTGGAAAGAGTTTGAAGAAAAGCGGGTCCAATCCTGGACTCCCGGCATGTCCCTTCTCACCCCACTGTGTCGGCGGTGTTGTTAAGGTTGATTTCAAGGCTGGAGCCTTACATGCCGCGCTCCTTCACCATCCCTCGGGCTCTGGCTTGAAGTGGGAGCCAGCACGGTTCTCACTGCTTTGCAGGAGACCGGTCTCCATCCGCAGCCCTTTCAGGATCCTACCGGACGGAGCACTCATCCCTCAGGGACCTGGCCCTGCGTCTCACAAGCTAAGTATCTGAGACGTTATTATCCGGGGGTCCCTTGTACTTTATTGTTGGGGAGAGTGTGCTGTGTATGTATTCTGACATTTCCGGCCGGTTCTCTGGTTTTCATCAGAAAACCGCGCCGATGGTGCCTGCGCGCCGGCCGCATCGTTAAATTTAGGCCCCGGCTTCGCCTGAGGCCTAGTTTCGTTTTCACTGCCCCTGCATGCCAATCATGCAGAGGGACAGTGCGGCTCCGCCCAGCGGCCGTTCGGCTCAGCAGAGGGACACTCCTCTCTGAGGAAATGTTTCCCTCCCCTGTATATCTCCTTGGCCCTCGGGATCCCGGCCCCGCCCCCTCTCCTCGCTCCGGCTTGGGCAGAAGCGCCATTTTATCAGCGTTCTTATGTCAGCACAGCGATCGGCGCTGGCTGCAGTATCTCTCTGGGGGTCCGGGCTGTGGGATCTGGAGGGCACAGAGAGGGGTTGGCAGAAGGTCAGACAGTATGGCAAGCCACAACCTCCGGTTGTGGACCTGCTTATATTATATACTCTGCTTATATACTCTGCTGGGGGTCATTCTGACTCAGAGCCCCCACTTCAGCAGCATGTCTCACACGAGCAGCAAGGCTGCAAGGCTGTACTCAATATGCACTGCATGTAGGCTCCTACTGCCTAACCACATTGTGATGCCTGCTCTAACATGGTGGTGCCTCAGCCTGGAGTCTCATCCCCAGTGGTTCCTATGGCTGCTCCGGCTCCGGTGGCTGAACCCCCGGCTTGGGCAGAATCCTTCTCTCCATGGGACAACTGTCCCGGACTCTGCTGAGCATGCATCAGCCCCCTTCTCAGGGCGCTTCTGCTGCTACGGCTCGCTCAGCAAAGCTCACAGAGGATTCTCCATCTGGTCTCAGACCCCGTCCTCCTAAAAGGAGACGCAGGGTCCCCTCTCCTTCCTCGTCCCGCGGCTCTGATTCACGAGCTGACTCGCAGGACGTGGAGGATGCCTTTACTGGGGGCTCGGACGCTACCTCCATGTACCCCATTGATCTGCCCGAAAGTGACGCAGATGCTAGTGATTTGCGTCCATTAATTTTGTACTGGACCTCAATCCGCCTGTATCAGAGAACAAGGAGTGTGTTCCTTAACCACTCCAGTTTTCAGGCCACTGTGAACAAGCCTAGGGCCTGTCCTGACAGATGCTGCCCAAAGCGTGGTTCTGATGACCGGTTTCCGTTTCCACCAGAGGTGGTCGAGGAGTGGGCTCATTCACCTAAGGTAGACTTTCCGGTGTCTAGACTCTCAGCCCGGACAGTTGTATCAGTGGCTGATGACACCTCTCTTAAGGATTCCCTGGCGGGAAGAGTAACTGACCGCCAGGTTGACCTTCTGGCCAAATCTGTATCTGAGGCGGCAGGGGTCTCGTTCTCCCCATCTTTTGCAGCAGTGGGAGCTCTCATAGCCATCTCTGCTTCTCTAGAGGAGATGCATTCCCTCACCAGGGACTCTATGCCCGAAATGGTTGCCTTAACTTCCAGGCTTCAGCCTTTTCATCCTATGCCATGTCTGCCATGCTGGAGGCTTCTCACCGCACTGCGGTGGCTTCGGCTAATTCTCTCGCTATGCGCAGGATCTTGTGGCTTCGAGAGTGGAAGGCAGACGCTTCTTCAATGAAGTACCTTGCTGGGCTCCCATTTGCTGGGCCCAGGCTGTTCGGTGAACAACTGGATGAAATTATTCAGGAAGCTACTGGCGGGAAGAGTACTTCCATGCCACAAACAAAACCAGGAAACCTGTCTAGGGCAGGATCCAGTCGAGGTTTCGTTCCTTTCGTTCCTCCAACTGGTCGTCCTCTAAGCCCTCGGCCTCGTCCACTAACTCAGCCAAGGACCAAAAACCCATCTGACGCACGAAGCCGCGTCCTCAGAGCAGGAGCTGCTGCCACTAAGGCAGCCTCCTCTTGACTATCTGGCCGCGCCAGCAACGTCCTTGGTCGGTGGCAGGCTCTCCCGCTTTTGGCGGTTGTGGTTTCAACACATCTCCGATCAGTGGGTGCGGGATATCACCTCCCACGGCTACAGGATAGAATTCTATCCAGCCCGCCAAACAGATTTTTTCTGTCCACTCCCCCCTGCTCCAAGGCCGCCGCCTTCTCACAGGCCGTGGCACCCTTGCAGGCCAACGGAGTAATTGTACCGGTTCCCGCCTGGGAACGGTTCAGAGGTTTCTACTCAAATCTCTTCCTAGTCCCCGAAAGGGACGGTTCCTTCCGGCCCATCCTGGATCTCAAGCTTCTCAAAAAGCATGTTCAGGTGCGGCATTTTCGCATGGAGTCTCTGCGATCAGTCATTGCCTCAATGACCCAAGGAGATTTCCTAGCATCCTCGACATCAGAGATGCCTATCTGCATGTGCCAATTGCAGTTTCACACCAGCGTTGGCTACGTTTTGCAATCGGAGAGGAACATTTCCAATTCGTGGCTCTTCCCTTCGGGTTAGCCACGGCCCCTCGAGTATTCATCAGGGTCATGGCAGCAGTGGTTGCGGTTCTGCACCTCCGGGGGTAGGCAGTAATCCCTTTTCCTGGACGGCCTTCTAGTCAAGGCTTCATCCAGTGCAGACTGTCAGCGGAGTGCCTCGCTCACTCTCGCCACTCTAGTCCAATTCGGGTGGCTTGTCTTTTTCCCAAGTCCACTCTGACTCCGACCCAGAAGCTCATGTACCTAGGGATGCAATTCGAGACTCTGCCGGCACTGGTGAACCTGCCCTTAGTCAAACAGCAGTCCCTCCACTGGCGGTGCGCCCTTTGCTGAGGCCCCGCCGTCATTCCATCAGGCACCTAATGCAGGTGCTGGATCAGATGGTGGCGTCAATGGAAGCGGTTTCTTTGCCCAGTTCCATCTGCGTCCTCTGTAGCTGGACATTCTCCGCTGTTGGGACAAGCGACCTTGCTCCTTGCACAGGTTAGTGGCTCTGTCGCCACAAACCAGGGGCTCCCTTCAGTGGTGGCTTCGGCCCCTCTCTCTTCAGGGACGCTCCTTCCTGGCCCCGTCCCGGGTGATTCTCACCACGGATGCCAGTCTATCCGGCTGGGGAGCAGTATATCTCCACCACAGAGCGCAGGGCACTTGGACCCCGTCCGAATCAGCCCTCTTGATCAATGTGCTGGAAATCAGAGCTGTGCTTCTAGCTCTCTTAGCCTTTCACCACCTTTTGGCGGGCAAGCACATTCGAGTCCGGTCAGACAACGCGACAGCGGTTGCCTGCATCAACTGCCAGGGCGGGACACTCGGCCGCCTGGCAATGTTGGAGGTTCAACGCATCCTTCAGTGGACGGAGGACTCCAAGTCCACCATATCCGCAGTCCACATCCCAGGCGTGGAAAACTGGGAGGCAGATTATTTCAGCCGTTAAGCCGTGGATAGCGGCGAGTGGGCTCTGCATTCGGCAGTGTTTCGGTCACTCTACCGCTAGGGGGGCACTCCGGAAGTGGATCTTCGCTCCCATGATCCTCAGGCCTTTGCAGCGGACGCGCTGGTTCAAGATTTGTCCCAGTTTCGTCTGTCTTACGTGTTTCCCTCTCTAGCTCTTGCTCAGAGTTCTGCGCAAGCTCAGAATGGAGGGCGTCGGGTCATTCTCATTGCTCCAGACTGGCCCAGGCGAGCTTGGTACCCAGACCTGCTCCATCTGTCCGTAGAGGTGCTGTGGCATCTCCCGGACCGTTCAGACCTTCTCTCACAAGGTTCGTTTTTCCGCCTGAATTCTGCAGCTCTCAGATTGACGGCGTGGCTCTTGAGTCCTGGATCTTGACGACTTCTGGTATCTCTCCTGAAGTCATCTCCACTATGACTCGGGCTCGGAAGTATTCCTCGGCCAAAATCTATCACAGGACCTGGAGAATTTTCCTGTCCTGATGTCGCTCTTCCGGCCATGCTTCTTGGCCTTTTTCCTTGCCGGCCGTTCTGTCCTTTCTGCAGTCCGTCTGCAGCTAGGACTATCCCTCAATTCCTCAAGGGACAGGTCTCGGCTCTGTCATTGTTGTGCCAGCAGCGTATCACTCGGCTGGCTCAGGTGCGCTCCTTCATACAGGGCGCATCTCACACCATTCCGCCTTACCAGCTGCCCTTGGATCCCTGGGACCTTAATCTGGTCCTCACGGTTTTCCAGAAACCCCCCTTTGAGCCTCTTAGGGAGGTTTCTTTGTCTCGTCTTTCACGGAAAGTGGTCTTTCTAGTGGCCATAACTTCCCTCAGGAGAGTCTCTGATTTGACTGCGCTCTCTTCGGAGTCACCTTTTTTGGTTTTTCATCAAGACAAGTTGGTTCTCCGTCCGACTCCGGACTTTCTCCCTAAGTTGGTTTCTCCTTTCCACTTTAACCAGGACATTTCCCTGCCTTCCTTTTGTCCGGCTCCTGTTCATCGCTTTGAAAAAGCGTTGCATACTCTGGATCTGGTGCGGGCGCTCCGGATCTATGTGTTTCGCACCGCTGTTGTTTGGCGGCGCTCCTCTCTTTTTGTGCTGACCACAGGTTGGCGTGAGGGCCTCTCGGTTTCTAAGCCGACCCTAGCTCGTTGGATTAGGTCGGCCATTTCCGATGCCTACCAGTGTACTCAAGTGCCTCCCCCGCCGGGGATCAAGGCACACTCGACCAGAGCTGTCGGTGCCTCTTGGTTTCTCAAGCACCAGGTCACGGCTCAGCAGGTCGGTCAGGCTGCCACTTGGGCTAGTCTGCATACCTTTTCGAAGCACTACCAAGTGCATGCTCATGCTTCGGCAGATGCGAGCTTGGGCAGACGCATCCTTCAGGCGGCTGTCGCCCATTGGTGAAGTTAGGTTTCGCCTACTTCTCAGTTTTCTGTTTATTCCCACCCATGGACTGCTTTGAGACGTCCCATGGTCTGGGTCTCCCATAAGGAACGATGAAGAAAAAGAGAATTTTGTTTACTTACCGTAAATTCTTTTTCTTATAGTTCCGACATGGGAGACCCAGCACCCTCCCTGTTGCCTGTTGGCAGTTTTCTTGTTCCGTGTGTTTTCACCGGATGTTGTTGTAGACAGAGGTTCCGGTTGTTCCGGGTTTTGCTCTATCTCTACTTGTGGGTGGATGTCCTCCTTCAGCTTTTGCACTAAAATGGCTAGATTTGGTCATCGAGGGGGTGTATATGCTCGGAGGGAGGGGCTACACTTTTTAGTGTAGTACTTTGTGTGTCCTCCGGAGGCAGAAGCTATACACCCATGGTCTGGGTCTCCCATGTCGGAACTATAAGAAAAAGAATTTACGGTAAGTAAACAAAATTCTCTTTTTTTGTTTTGTAAATCCATCAAATTAAAGTGTCTAAAAGTAGGCCAGCTAATAAAGGATAAAAACCATCATTTATCATGTAGAATGAGCCGCTATGAGACATGTGGGTTTACGGTCTATTACGCAGGATTATTAAAGCTGCCCTTTAATTATGGAGTGGGAAAATATTATTATTGGAACATAATGTTTTCTGGTGTGTTTTAATATATGAAGTATTCCTTTTTAGTCTATACATGCTACCGCTTGTTTAATACACTGCAGTACCTTAGGCATGGCTCCATAGGAGAAAGAATATGGCAGAGATGGGGAAACCTTCAGTTCTTTTTTCCCCGGCTGCGATGTAACCTAATACCCAACATATAGATGTTGATACAGGGCTAACAATAGGTGATGGTCACAGCTCACCTTCTCCCTCTACCTGCCAAATAACAAAGCATACCTATACAACTCTTCTATGGAAGTCAACTCTTCTGGTTATTTTCCTTGTTTACTTCTATAGGCTTTGAAGAAGCAGCTTCAGACATGGAAGGCAGATGTCGTCCTGAATGATGGAGCGCCAAATGTGGGAGCTAACTGGATTCATGATGCATTTTCACAAGGTTAGGATTTGTGCACATTTGTCTACTGAACGCTCCTATACGTACCATTTCTCCTTCCCAAAAGTGTGTGTGATTTGCCCTTTAAGTAATGATTGTGACCTTCTGTCTTTCATGCAGTTCACTTGTCTTTGATGGCACTGCGCCTTGCCTGTGATTCTCTTTCGAGAGGCGGCTGGTTCATTACAAAGGTTTTCCGCTCTGCCGATTATCAGTCCTTACTTTGGATCCTAAAGAACTTTTTCAAGAAAGTGAGCTCAACAAAACCCCAAGCATCTCGTAGTGAGAGTGCTGAGATCTTCGTTGTTTGTCAAGGTAAGTGGTGGATGTGTGAACTTTCCATTATACTGTCTGTTTTTTATATACTCTAGAATTTGCTGTATTTTTAAGAAGTGATTGATGTGATAAGAATGAGTTTTGACTACTAAACAGTGGCCTTGATGGGCTCCACTTGGGTACATGAATGGGATAGAAGCTCGTTGGGTGTAAAGATCTTTTGGTTTGTACAGAAGATCATTGTTCTCAGCAGTGCATCATCATGTGTAAACAGGACCTGGTCTCCAGAGAACAATAGCAGCACTGAAATGGAACCTGTTACCATATTTTGCTACCCCATCTGAGATCCCCATAATGTACCGTCAGAGCACCTGGTTTCAGCAATGTATCACTTATGTGGGCGGCACGGTGGCTCAGTGGTTAGCACAGCAGTCTTGCAGCGCTGGGGTCATGGGTTCGAATCCCACCAAGGACAACATCTGCAAGGAGTTTGTATGTTCTTCCCATGCTTGTGTGGGTTTCCTCCGGGTTCTCCGGTTTCCTCCCACACTCCAAAGACATACTGATAGGGAATTTAGATTGTGAGCCCCAATGGGGACAGTGTTCCTGATGTATGTGAAGCGCTGCGGAATATGTTGGCGCTATATAATAATAAAGATTTATTTTTTATTTATTTATTGGACTGCTCATGTCATCCATTGTGATTACCGCCTTTGCATTAAGCTTCTCAGCTGGTATCTTACTTTTGCTATAACTCTGTCCCAAGCATCCCCTAAATATAAATCCTCTCATTTTTGCATGGCTTATTTTTAGGATACTTGGCTCCTGATAAGATTGACAGTCGATTCTTTGATCCCAAATTTGCCTTCAAGAATGTGGAAAGCACAGTGCAAACAGTATCTCAGCTAGTATCGAATAAGAAGCCCAAGGTATGTTCTTTACCTCCTGCCCTGCAAGTTTATCATCTCCTCATGTTGCTCGTGAGTGTGAGATATAGATGTGTGAGACCTAATTGCTCACTACCATTGTGCTCTCCATAGGCTGAAGGATATGAGGAAGGACCTGTCTACCAACGAGCATCTTTAGTTGAATTTCTAAAAACTCAAGATCCTGTCAACTTTCTTTCCAAGATAAGTGAGGTGGGTATGCACATGTATAAAAAGTAGATAGGATCTGGCCTAGAGAATTCCATGACGCTTGATTTCTGATTAAATCAGATAAATACATATCAGGCCTGCGTTGGCATTCTACAATTGTCAGTCTAGAATCGCCAACTATCTGTATAACAGGGTTCAAGTGCTGTTAACTTGGCCACTACTTCTGCAAGAAGGGAAAGCAAAGAACTGCCAGCTTCGTAATCGCACAGAGGACATGTGGCATTGAGATCTTCTGTCTCTCGTAGACTACAAGGGAAGGAGCTAAGGGCTTGTATAGTTCTCTTCCTCTTGCTGCCAAGAATTGCTGGAACTGCGTTCTACTTGTAGGCAGTGATCACATTTGTCAATAATATTTTTCTTTTAGATTGTTATAGATGACCAAGATTTAGAGACCCACCCGACCACCACCAATGACATCAAGGAATGCTGCAAAGATATCAAAGTCTTGGGGCGGAAAGAGCTGAGGTACTGCTGTAATGTGCGTCATGACTTTGCGGACAGTCATTGTGGCTTTCAGTGCTTCTGAACAATGATCTTACCTTTTCAGGTCCCTACTGAGCTGGAGATCTAAGCTACGTAGACATGTCGCAAAGAGGCTGAAACAGCAGTCCAAAAGTTTAATGGAAGGAATAAAGTAAGACTTTCCTCTTCTTCTCTTCATTATTTTTCAAGCTACTGCATTTCAGCTCCACGAAAAAGAGTCTGTGTGAACCTCTTCCTGACATTGACTGTATAATTATGGCAGACGTTAGATGGAATTGTATGGAGCTGGCCCAGGAGCTGAGCTTGCGCTAGATGCAGCAAGAACCAGTCCATTCTGCTCACCCATTTACTTGACGTTTTGTCTGTAAAATGGACCAGAGCAGGACGTCTCTATATAATTGTTTATGTGAATCATAGCTCCACAGGAAAAATTAAAAAATAACTGAACATGGGATTAGTTCCACAGAAAGTAATGACAGCACTTGTATGACGGACCTCGATGCTTGTGTTTGGATTCTTTTCAGTCTCAGTTCTGATGAAGAGGGTGAAGGCTCAGATGCTGAAGAGAAGGCTGAGGAGGATGAGAATGAGAAGCTTGAAGAAAAGTTAGCAGAATTAAAAGCAGAAGAACTGGCAACATTAAAAAGGTCAGTAGGCTTTATTTTTCATTGTCTCAGTAAGATGATTTGCTATCACGATATGTTTCTCCCCTATGTTCAGTGTTTTTTTTTCTTCATAACTACTTACATATAATTTTGATTGAAGGCTTAAGTTTGGCGTCTAAGATCCTAACATTACCCTCTTTGATTGTAGGAAAAAGAAACAGTTACTAAAAGTCCAGCGCCGTCAGAGGTTAAGGATGGAACTGAAGATGGATCTCCCTGGGGTTTCTATTGCGGATAACGGAGAGACCGGCATGTTTTCCCTTAAGACAATAGGCAAGAAGGAGGTAGGCAACTGCAAAAAATAAAAAAGTATGGCCACTTTTTAAAAGAGTTGGCAATCTTGGAGTGCAGACATGTCCACATTTTCCCTGCAGTGTTGTTGTACGCCCCTTGCAGGTTGATTACCTTGTAGTATAAGGTCGCTCCTTGACCCCTAATGCGAAAGCCACTCTTATATCTTTAGGACCCAACTTGAATTTGATGTGCGCCCCTTGAAGCTTGTGGATTACCTTGTTGTAGTATAAGGTCGCTCCTGGACCCCTAATGTGAGAGCCACTCTTGACATCTTTAGGACCCAACTTGAATTTGATGTGCGCCCCTTGAAGCTTGTGGATTACCTTGTTGTAGTATAAGGTCGCTCCTGGACCCCTAATGTGAGAGCCACTCTTGACATCTTTAGGACACAACTTGAATTTGATGTGCGCCCCTTGAAGCTTGTGGATTACCTTGGTGTAGTATAAGGTCGCTCCTGGGCCCCTAATGTGAGAGCCACTCTTGACATCTTTAGGACCCAACTTGGATTTGATGTGCGCCCCTTGAAAGTTGTGGATTACCTTGTTGTATAAGGTCGCTCCTGGACCCCTAATGTGAGAGCCACTCTGACATCTTTAGGACCCAACTTGGATTTTTCCCAAATGGGGGCAGCTCCTTTGGAAGTGGCTATATCTGTAACCTTGAAATGTGAACATGGCTCAAAGTTAACAAAAAGCAAAACTCTAGTTACATCTTTGTGTTTGACGTTGACTAAAATAACTTGCCAAGGGGAGATTTTAAGGCACATGACTTTGATCTGATCACTTACAGACCACCATTTTGATTCCTTTTTAACCTAGTGATTGAGAAGGAAGATTTATGACTTCTTATTGGTAAATGAAACTTTGTAGGTAGTGCATTGGAAGGGATGAAGTTGTGGCCTATAGTGCGCAGAGTGTTATGTCCATGACTCAGTATTCTCCGAATATACTTTGTCTTGCTTTGTATCCCAAGACTTCTGTATTCCCAGCTTGGTATAGCCTAGGTAACAGCTCTGTTTGAATGTGTTGTTTTTGGTTCTTTTAGCTACTGCAGACCCTTTCACATGGAGACATGGCTGCTGCAGATGCACTGGTGTCACAAGGTGACCCTAATGATGGAGAAATATGTTTATCAGACCTTGAAGATATGGAGAATGAGGATGATGAAATATCTCTAGCTAGTGACCTGGATGAAGAAGACATGACTGAAGTGAAAAAGCGGGAAAAAAAGTTGCAGCCAACAAGGCAAGAATAATGCTTTTCAATTTTTTTCTTTCAGCACTTTTTTTCTTTATCGCTTCATTGGGGCACACAGGATACCATGGGTGTATTCTTGCTGCCACTAGGAGGCTGACACTATGCAAAAAAGGTGAGCTCCTCCCAAGCAGTATACATCCACCAACTGGCATTCAGAACTTCAGTTTAAGCTTAGTGTCCGTAGGAGGTGGACACACGGGGCTGCTCTCAGCATCTCAGGTTTGTATTGTTGGGTGTTAGTAATTTTTTTTCCCTTTGTCTTTCAGACACAGCTCGTCGGGCGATAGGGTGCAATGTTTCACCCTATTTCCCACTTAGACTGGTTGCACATTGTGGGGTCCGTCCGCCACTTCCTGTTTCCTTCCGTGTCTGTCTGACAGGACCCTAGCCTCTCCAACACAGAAGAGTGTTCGAGGCGTATCCTCATACGTTGAAGGCTGCTGTCCATCCGATTACGACCATGACAAAGGCGGAGCGTCTTGCCCCCCTACCCAACTCTCTCACTCCTGAGCCTGATTGTGGGGTAGGAGGCTGAAGATGGAACCTAGGAAGGGGAGGTACCCCCTCCAGTTGCCCATCAACTACGCCCGGAACAACTGTGGCAGACTCTTTAGGACCTCCTCCACGGATGGATCATCACCGGGGCCTTCAGGACAGGTGCACTCCCCTGTCCCAGATCATGGGGGCCTCCGTTTAAAAGCAAAAAAAAAAGTCCCGTTCCTTTAGAGTATTTTCCTGCCCCATACGCCGTTTATAGCATCCAGGTGCTTTCCCAGGTACCTCCTCCCCTCTGCGGCTCTGTCTTCAGCCTCTGGCGGCCTACCTGTGTGTTCTCCGTGCTGTCCGCGCTGCTCCGGCGGCCTGCTAATTTAGTTCCTGGCTTGAGCGCAGCCTTCTCCTCAAGCCTGGCCACGCCCCCTTTCCGCGGCTAATCAAGCATGCTCTTGCTCCCTGGCCTCCCTGCCCACTGCTCTCTGCCTATCACCGCAGGGCTCTCTCTCCCACCACGACTTCCTGAGGCTGACGTTCGACACTTTGCGCTTTAATCATTCTGCCCGAAGACAAGCACTCTGCCCTCCTCAAAGGTATTCGGACCCTTCAGCGTCCTGCTGACTTCGCTTCGGCATGAGAGTCCTGGGCAAGACGGTGGCTGCAATGGAAGGAATCCCTTTTGCTCAGTTTTACACTCTCCCTATTCATGGCTTTCTCCTATCGACTTGAGACAGGTCCATTCACTCGCTGGACCACCTGGTAGCGCTTCCCTCCAGGCTCAGGAGATCCCTAGACTGTTGGGGACTTTTTCCCCCTCAATTCTCCTAGGAAGCTCCTTCCTTCCATTACGCTTGACAATCGTGATGACGGATGCCAGCCTTTTCGGTTGGGGAGCGACATTTGGGAACCTCGCTATACAGGGCTGGTGGCGTGTTCGCAAATCAACTCTGCCGATAAACATCCTGGAACTCAGCCATCCGCTTAGCTCTCCTGCATTGGCAAGCCCTCCTCAACCAGGCCGACAATGCGACCGCAGTCACCTACATCATCCATCAGGGAGGAACCCAAAGCCGAGCCGTGATGAAAGAAGTGTCTCGGATTCTGGTCTGGGCCGAGCTTCACTTACCAGCCATCTCGGCATTCCACATTCTGGTAGTGAACAATTGGGCTGACGATTTTCTCAGCCAAGAGGGTCTAGTCGTGAGGGAGTGATCTCTTCATCCCGAAGTCTTCGATCGGATCCGTCTCAGGTGGGGGGTTCCAGACGTGAACCTCATGGCCTCCAGATGGAACCACAAGGTACCAACGTTCGTTTCCAGGTAACGGAGCCCCCTGGTAGTCGGAACTGACGCTCTGGTGATACCTTGGTTACTACAGTTCTCTCTTCCTTACCTGTTTCCCTCACTTCCGCTCCTACCAAGACTCATCAAGAAGATCAAGTCGGAACGAGTTCCAGTCATACTCATAGCTCCAGATTGGCCAAGACGTCCATGTTACGCAGAACTGGTCCACCTCGCAGTCATCCCTTGGAGACCCCTCCCCGATCGTCCAGATCGCCTCTCTCAGGGTCCTCTCATCCACTAGAATTCTCAATCGCTCGGCAGGATGTATATCGATGATCTACGGGGGACTTCTGTCCATGTCGGTTGGGAAGCAACAAATTGGGGCATATGCAAGGTGGGTGGAAGATTTGGGAGAAATTGGGGAGGAGAAATGGGAGTCTATTTTGCAATTTGTCATCAAAATATCTCTGAGCGAGGCAAAACGGCTATCGCAATTATATGTTATATACAGAGTATATAGAACCCCCGTGTGGATGAAGAAAGTGGAAGTGAGAACAGATTCCAAGTGTCCAAAATGTACTGTGGAAGAAGCAGGGATCATGCACATGTTGTGGGAATGCCCGTATTTACAAGGGTTCTGGATCACAGTGTTAAATTTAATTCAATTAGTGATGCAAGTGGACCTACCCAAAAACCCGCTGGTGTGTGTGCTGGGCTATGTGGATGAAGTGGGGGCGGATGAACAAGAGAAACTGGCAGTGGCACGATTGTTGTATGCAGCAAGGAAACTAATTGCCTTGTATTGGCTATCTGAAAAAGCACCGACACGTAAGAAATTTGTTGAAAAAGTGAATTATATTTTTTATATGGAGAAAAATGTTTATTTCTTCATCGTTCCTTATGGGAGACCCAGACCATGGGTGTATAGCTTCTGCCTCCGGAGGACACACAAAGTACTACACTAAAAGTGTAGGTCCTCCCTCCGAGCATATACACCCCCTGGATGACAAATCTAACCAGTTTCAATGCTTTGTGTTCAGGAGGTCACACACACACACATGCATTCTCTGATTTTTGATTTTTAAGATTTTTGATTTCAACGATTTGGAAGAAAAGCGGGTCCAGTCTGGACTCCCGGCATGTCCCTTCTCACCCCACTGTGTCGGCGGTGCTGTTAAGGTTGACTTTACAAGGCTGGAGCCTTCACATGCCGCGCTCCTTCACCATCCCCTGAGGCTCTGGCTTGAAGTGGGAGCCATCACGGTTCTCACTGCTTTGCAGGAGACCGGTCTCCATCCGCAGCCCTGTCAGGATCCTGTCGGACGGCGCGTTTACCCCCCCCCCCAGGGACCTGGCCCTGCGTCTCAAAAGCTAAGTATATGTACCCCATTGATTTATCTGAGGGTGATGCGGATGTTAGTGACTTGATTGCATCCATTAACTCCGTACTGAACCTCAATCCACCAGTGTCAGAGGAACAAGCCTCTCTGGTAGAAAAACACCAGTTTACCTCACCTAAGAGAGCAAGGAGTATGTTTCCACTCCAGTTTTCAGGCCACTGTGACCAAGCCTAGGGCCTGTCCTGACAAACGCTTTCCAAAGCGTAGTTCTGATGACCGTTTTCCTTTTCCACCAGAAGTGGTCAAGGAGTGGGCTCAGTCACCAAAGGTAGATCCTCCGGTGTCTAGAATCTCAGCCCGGACAGTCGTATCTGTGGCCGATGGCACCTCTCTTAAGGATCCCACTGACCGCCAGGTTGACCTTCTGGCCAAATCTGTATATGAGGCGGCAGGAGCCTCGTTCTCCCCGTCCTTTGCAGCAGTGTGGGCTCTTAAGGCAGTCTCTGCTTCTCTGGCGGAGATACATTCCCTCGCCAGGGACTCTATTCCCGAGATGGTTGCCTTAACCTCCCAGGCTTCGGCTTTTTCATCCTATGCCATGTCTGCCATTCTGGAGGCTTCTCACCGCACTGCGGTGGCTTCCGCTAATTCCCTCGCGATCCGCAGGATCTTGTGGCTTCGAGAGTGGAAAGCAGACGCTTCTTCCAAGAAGTATCTTGCTGGGCTCCCCTTTGCTGGGTCCCGGCTGTTTGGTGAACAATTGGATGAAATAATTAAGGAGGCTACTGGCGGGAAGAGTACTTCCTTGCCACAAACTAAAACCAGGAAACCTGTCCAGGGCAGGAACCAGTCGAGGTTTCGTTCCTTTCGTTCCTCTAACTGGTCATCCTCTAAGCCCTCAGCTTCGTCCACCAACTCAGCCAAGGATAGAAAACCCAGCTGGCGCGCGAAGCCGCGTCCTCAGAAGAACGGAGGAGCCGCTGCCACTAAGGCAGCCTCCTCTTGACTATCTGGCTGCGCCAGCAACGTCCTTGGTCGGTGGCAGGCTCTCCCACTTTGGCGACGTGTGGTTTCAACACGTCTCCGATCAGTGGGTGCGGGATATCATCTCCCACGGCTACAGGATAGAATTTTCTTCCAGCCCGCCAAACAGATTTTTTATGTGCACTCCCCCTGCTCCAAAGCCGCCGCCTTCTCACAGGCCGTGGCATCCTTGCAGGCCAACGGAGTAATTGTTCCGGTTCCCGCTCGGGAACGGTTCAGAGGTTTCTACTCAAACCTCTTCCTAGTCCCCAAGAAGGACGGTTCCTTCCGGCCCATCCTGGATCTCAAGCTTCTCAACAAGCATGTTCAGGTGCGGCACTTCCGCATGGAATCTCTGCGATCGGTCATTGCCTCAATGACCCAAGGAGATTTTCTAGCATCCATCGACATCAGAGATGCCTATCTGCATGTGCCAATTGCAGTTTCACACCAGCGTTGGCTACGTTTTGCAATCGGAGAGGAACATTTCCAATTCGTGGCTCTCTCCTTCGGGTTAGCCACGGCTCCTCGTGTTTTCACCAAGGTCATGGCAGCAGTGGTTGCGGTTCTGCATCTCCAGGGGTTGGCAGTAATCCCTTACCTGGACGATCTTCTAGTCAAGGCCTCATCCAGTGCAGACTGTCAGCGGAGTGTCTCGCTCACTCTCGCCACGCTTGTTCATTTCGGGTGGCTGGTCAATCTGCCCAAGTCCACTCTGACCCCGACCCAGAAACTTACGTACCTAGGGATGCAATTCGAGACTCTGCCGGCACTTGTGAAGCTGCCCTTAGTCAAACAGCAGTCCCTTCATCTGGCGGTGCGTTCTCTGTTGAAGCCCCGCCGTCATTCCATCAGGCACCTCATGCAGGTGCTGGGTCAGATGGTGGCGTCAATGGAAGCGGTTCCCTTTGCCCAGTTCCATCTGCGTCCTCTGCAGCTGGACATTCTCCGCTGTTGGGACAAGCGGACCTCTTCCTTGCACAGGCTAGTGGCTCTGTCGCCACAGGCCAGGAGCTCTCTCCAGTGGTGGCTTCGGCCCCTCTCTCTGTCTCAGGGACGCT
This sequence comes from Anomaloglossus baeobatrachus, assembly GCF_048569485.1. Taxonomy (NCBI): domain Eukaryota; kingdom Metazoa; phylum Chordata; class Amphibia; order Anura; family Aromobatidae; genus Anomaloglossus; species Anomaloglossus baeobatrachus. The sequence continues at coordinate 257,204,677 of NC_134357.1, forward strand.
CCTTCCTGACTCCGTCCTGGGTGATCCTCACCACGGATGCCAGTCTATCCGGCTGGGGAGCAGTATTTCTCCACCACCGAGCACAGGGCACTTAGACTCCGTCCGAATCAGCCCTCTCGATCAATGTGCTGGAAATCAGGGCTGTGCTTCTAGCTCTCGTAGCCTTTCACCATCTTTTGGCAGGCAAGCACATTCGAGTCCAGTCGGACAACGCGACAGCAGTTGCCTACATCAATCACCAGGGCGGGACTCGCAGCCGCCTGGCGATGTTGGAGGTTCAACGCATCCTTCAGTGGACGGAGGACTCCAAGTCCACCATATCCGCAGTCCACATCCCAGGCGTAGAAAACTGGGAGGCAGATTATCTCAGCCGTCAAACCGTGGACAGCGGCGAGTGGGCCCTGCATCCGGCAGTGTTCCGGTCAATCTGCCGCAAGTGGGGCACTCCGGAAGTGGATCTAATGGCATCCCGGCACAACAACAAGGTCCCGGTTTACGTGGCTCGCTCCCACGATCCTCAGGCCTTGGCAGCGGACGCGCTGGTTCAAGATTGGTCCCAGTTCCGTCTGGCCTACGTGTTTCCCCCTCTAGCTCTCTTGCCCAGAGTCCTGCGCAAGATCAGAATGGAGGGCCGTCGGGTTATAATCATTGCTCCAGACTGGCCCAGGCGAGCTTGGTACCCAGACCTGCTCAGTCTGTCCGTAGAAATGCCGTGGCATCTCCCGGACCGCCCAGACCTTCTCTCTCAAGGTCCGTTTTTCCGCCAGAATTCTGCGGCCCTCAGATTGACGGCGTGGCTCTTGAGTCCTGGATCCTGACGGCTTCAGGCATTCCTTCCGAGGTCATCTCCACTTTGACTCAGGCTCGGAAGTCTTCCTCGGCCAGGATTTACCACAGGACTTGGAGGATTTTCCTGTCCTGGTGTCGCTCTTCCGGCCATGCTCCTTGGCCGTTTTCTTTGCCGACCATCCTGTCCTTTCTACAGTCCGGCCTGCAGCTAGGACTATCCCTCAATTCCCTCAAGAGACAGGTCTCGGCTCTGTCAGTGTTGTTCCAGCGGCGTATCGCCCGACTGGCCCAGGTGCGCACCTTCATACAGGGCGCATCTCACATCATTCCTACTTATCGGCGGCCTTTGGATCCCTGGGACCTTAATCTGGTCCTCACGGCCTTACAGAAACCCCCCTTTGAGCCTCTTAGGGAGGTTCCTTTGTTCCGACTTTCACAGAAAGTGGTCTTTCTGGTGGCCATAACTTCTCTCAGGAGAGTCTCTGATTTGGCTGCGCTCTCTTCGGAGTCACCCTTTTTGGTTTTTCACCAAGACAAGGTGGTTCTCCATCCGACTCCGGACTTTCTCCCTAAGGTGGTGTCTCCTTTCCACCTTAACCAGGACATTTCATTGCCTTCCCTTTGTCCGGCCCCTGTGCATCGCTTTGAGAAAGCGTTGCATACTTTGGATTTGGTGCGGGCGCTCCGAATCTATGTGTCACGCACCGCCGCTCTTAGGCGGTGCACCTCTCTTTTTGTGCTCACCACAGGTCAGCGCAAGGGTCTCTCGGCTTCTAAACCGACCCTAGCTCGTTGGATTAGGTCGGCCATATCCGATGCCTACCAATGTTCTCAGGTGCCCCCACCACCAGGGATTAAGGCGCACTCGACCAGAGCTGTCGGTGCCTCCTGGGCTTTCAGGCACCAGGCTACGGCTCAGCAGGTTTGTCAGGCTGCCACTTGGTCTAGTCTGCACACCTTTTCGAAGCACTACCAAGTGCATGCTCATGCTTGGGCAGACGCATCCTTCAGGCGGCTGTCGCCCATTTGTGAAGTTAGGTTTTGCCTACTTCTCAGTTCTGTTTATTTCCCACCCATGGACTGCTTTGAGACGTCCCATGGTCTGGGTCTCCCATAAGGAACGATGAAGAAAAAGAGAATTGTGTTACTTACCGTAAATTCTTTTCTTTGTCGCTCCTAATTGGGAAACCCAGACAATTGGGTGTATAGCTACTGCCTCCGGAGGCCACACAAAGTATTACACTTAAAAGTGTAAGGCCCCTCCCCTTCTGGCTATACACCCCCCCGTGGGATCACGGGCTCCTCAGTTTTATGCTTTGTGCGAAGGAGGTCAGACATGCACGCATAGCTCCACTGTTTAGTCAGCAGCAGCTGCTGACTATGTCGGATGGAAGAAAAGAGGGCCCATACGGGGGCCCCCAGCATGCTCCCTTCTCACCCCACTTGCGGTCGGCGGTGTTTGTTAAGGTTGAGGTACCCATTGCAGGTACGGAGGCTGGAGCCCACATGCTGATTCCTTCCCCATCCCCATTAGGGCTCTGGGTGAAGTGGGACTTGACCGGTCTCCGGGCACTGAGACCGTGCTCCATCCACAGCCCCTGGAGGATCTGCTGGATACGGAGCGGAGTTTCCTCAGGGACAGGACCCTGCTTCATTAAGGTACTCCGTGTCCCCGTGCTTACCGCACGCACACTGCAGCATTGCTGGGTGTGTTAGTGCGCCGGGGTAAACAGCGCTGCTGCGCTTGTGCCGTTACTCACTACAGCTCTGCTGAGTGAGGAGACTTAGTACGATCGGCCGATCCGGCCGCTGGGGTCAGTGTTTACTGCGTCGCGGCTGGGATTTGTGGTGCGCCGGGGACTTCCGCGCTGGCCGTGCATATATGACGGCCGCGCTAGATTACTACAGTCCCCGGCTTTTGCGGCCTAGTTCGTATCGTTCCCGCCCCGAGACCTGCCAGTCAGGAGGAGGGCGGGACGCTGTACAGACCAGCAGCGCTAAGAGCTGGAGTCTGTTTTACATACTCCAGCCCTCACACTAGGCACAGTGGGACGCAGTTTCCCGCACTTTTGTTTGTGGCACGCCCACGGTCCGCCCCTCTTCACAGGACGCCGGCAGCCATTCCTGCCTGCACGCTGAGCTGCAGAGGGGAGGCTGGGAGACCCAGACAAGGGATTCTACGACCTCACACCCGCTTTTCAGCGGGCGGTAAGCAGCCCTCAAGGGCTCTCCCCCACTTGTGCCATAGTGTACTTTGTATTTTGTGCTGGCAATACTTTACACTGTACGGTCGCTGGTGATTTTCTGCTATATACCCTCCTTAGATTTCTCAAGGAGACAACAGCATGTCGTCCGCAAAAAGCAAAAGTGCCAAGGCACGGACTTTATATGCTGCCTGTACCGCATGTGGGGCTGCTCTACCGGCAGGTTCCACTGACCCCCATTGTGTGCAGTGCTCGGCCCCTGTGGCAATTGCTCAGCCGGGGCCTCTGCTAGAGGTGACCCAGGGAGAACCACCTGTGAATGCTGTCCAGGTGACAGGGACGGAGTTTGCAGCTTTTGCTGACAGATTGTCTATGACTATGTCTAAAATTCTTGAAACATTGCAGTCTAGACCAGTAACTCAGACCATGGGCACTGTTGGTTCATTGCCCCCTGGTCCCCCTCAGCTGGAACACTTCCTAGCTCCGGGGGTGTCACATGCACCCCAGGGTGACGGCTCTGACTCGGACGACAGTCCCAGACAACCTAAGCGGGCTCGCTATGAGCGACCCTCAACTTCATCACACTGGTCAGGGTCCCAGCGGGACGACTCTCTGTGTGATGAGGCGGATGTAACTGATCAGGATTCTGATACTGGGGCCGCTCTCAATCTAGATACCCCGGGTGGTGACGCCATAGTGAATGATCTTATAGCGTCCATCAATAAGATGTTAGATATTTCTCCACAAGCTCCTCCTGCGGAGGAGGCAGCTTCACAGCAGGAGAAATTCCATTTCAGGTATCCCAAGCGTAAATTAAGCACTTTTCTGGACCACTCTGACTTTAGAGACGCAATCCAGAAACACCACGCTTATCCAGATAAGCGTTTCTCCAAACGGCTTAAAGATACGCGCTATCCTTTTCCCCCTGACGTGGTCAAGGGCTGGACACAGTGTCCCAAGGTGGACCCTCCAATCTCCAGGCTTGCAGCCAGATCTCTAGTTGCAGTGGAAGATGGGGCGGCACTTAAAGATGCCACTGACAGACAGATGGAGCTCTGGTTAAAATCCATCTATGAAGCTATTGGAGCGTCGTTGGCGCCAGCATTCGCAGCCGTATGGGCACTCCAAGCTATTTCAGCTGGCCTTACACAGGTCGACACGGTCACACGTACATCTGCTCCGCAGGTGGCACTATTGACCTCTCAAATGTCTGCATTCGCGTCTTACGCGATTAATGCTGTCCTAGACTCTACGAGCCGTACGGCGGTGGCGTCAGCCAACTCCGTGGTTTTACGCAGAGCCCTGTGGTTGAGAGAATGGAAGGCAGATTCTTCTTCCAAGAAGTGCTTAACCAGTTTGCCTTTTTCTCGTGACCGATTGTTTGGTGAGCGTTTGGATGAAATCATTAAACACTCCAAGGGTAAGGATTCAGCCTTACCGCAACCCAGACAAAACAAACCCCAACAGAGGAGGGGACAGTCTGGTTTTCGGTCCTTTCGAGGCTCAGGCAGGTCCCAATTCTACTCGTCCAAAAGGACTCAAAAGGATCAGAGGAGCTCAGATTCTTGGCGGACTCAATCACGCCCAAAAAAGCCAGCCGGAAGAACCGTTACCAAGACGGCTTCCTCATGACTTTCAGTCTCCTCTCTCCGCATCCTCGGTCGGTGGCAGGCTCTCCCGCTTTGGCGACATTTGGCTGTCACAGGTCAAAGACCGTTGGGTGAGAGACATTCTGTCTCACGGGTACAGGATAGAGTTCAGCTCTCGTCCTCCAACTCGTTTCTTCAGAACTTCTCCACCGCCCGACCGAGCCGATGCTCTGCTGCAAGCGGTGTCCGCTCTAAAGGCGGAAGGAGTGGTGACTTCCGTTCCTCTTCAGGAACAAGGCCACGGTTTTTACTCCAATTTGTTTGTGGTGCCAAAGAAAGACGGGTCGTTCCGTCCCGTCCTGGATCTAAAGCTGCTCAACAAACACGTAAAAACCAGGAGGTTCCGGATGGAATCTCTCCGCTCCGTTATCGCCTCAATGTCTCAAGGAGATTTCCTAGCATCAATAGACATCAAGGATGCTTATCTCCACGTGCCGATTGCACCAGAGCATCAGCGTTTTCTACGCTTCGTTATAGGAAGCGAACACCTGCAGTTCGTAGCTCTACCTTTCGGGCTGGCGACAGCCCCTCGGGTCTTCACCAAGGTCATGGCAGCAGTAGTAGCAGTCCTGCACTCGCAAGGTCACTCTGTGATCCCGTATTTAGACGATCTACTTATCAAGGCACCCTCTCAAGAGGCATGCCAACACAGCCTGAACGTGGCACTGAAGACTCTCCAGAGTTTCGGGTGGATCATCAACTTTTCAAAGTCAAATCTAACCCCGACCCAATCACTAATATATCTTGGCATGGAGTTTCATACTCTCTCAGCGATAGTGAAACTTCCACTGGACAAACAGTGCTCGCTACAGACAGGGGTGCAATCTCTCCTGCAGGGCCAGTCGCACCCCTTGAGGCGCCTCATGCACTTCCTAGGGAAGATGGTAGCAGCAATGGAAGCAGTTCCTTTTGCGCAGTTTCATCTGCGTCCATTACAATGGGACATTCTCCGCCAATGGGACGGGAAGTCGACGTCCCTCGACAGGGAGGTCTCCCTCTCTCAGGCAGCCAAGGAATCTCTCCGGTGGTGGCTTCTTCCCACCTCATTGTCAAAAGGAAAGTCGTTCCTACCCCCATCCTGGGCGGTGGTCACGACAGATGCGAGTCTATCAGGGTGGGGAGCAGTGTTTCTCCACCACAGGGCTCAAGGTACGTGGACTCGGAAAGAGTCCACCCTTCAGATCAATGTTCTGGAAATCAGAGCAGTCTATCTTGCCCTACAAGCCTTCCAACAGTGGCTGGAAGGCAAGCAGATCCGAATTCAGTCGGACAACTCCACAGCGGTGGCATACATCAACCACCAAGGGGGAACACGCAGTCGGCAAGCCTTCCAGGAAGTCCGGCGGATTCTGACGTGGGTGGAAGACACGGCATCCACCATATCCGCAGTCCACATCCCAGGCGTAGAAAACTGGGAAGCAGACTTTCTCAGTCGCCAGGGCATGGACGCAGGGGAATGGTCCCTTCACCCGGACGTGTTTCAGGAGATCTGTCGCCGCTGGGGGATGCCGGACGTCGACCTGATGGCGTCACGGCACAACAACAAAGTCCCGGTTTTCATGGCACGGTCTCACGATCACCGAGCTCTGGCGGCAGACGCCTTAGTTCAAGATTGGTCGCAGTTCCGGCTACCGTATGTGTTCCCACCTCTGGCATTGTTGCCCAGAGTGCTCCGCAAAATCAGGTCCGACTGCCGCCGCGCCATTCTCGTCGCTCCAGACTGGCCAAGGAGGTCGTGGTACCCGGATCTGTGGCACCTCACGGTAGGCCATCCGTGGGCACTACCAGACCGTCCAGACTTGCTGTCTCAAGGGCCGTTTTTCCATCTGAATTCTGCGGCCCTGAACCTGACTGTGTGGCCATTGAGTCCTGGATCCTAGCGGCCTCAGGTTTATCTCATGAAGTGGTTGCCACCATGAGACAGGCTAGGAAGCCATCCTCCGCCAAGATCTACCACAGGACGTGGAGGATATTCCTATCTTGGTGCTCTGCTCAGGGAGTTTCTCCCTGGCCTTTTGCATTGCCTACTTTTCTTTCCTTCCTGCAGTCTGGGTTGGAAAAAAAGGTTTGTCGCTTGGCTCCCTTAAAGGTCAAGTCTCCGCGCTATCCGTATTTTTTCAGAAACGCCTGGCGCGACTTCCTCAGGTACGCACGTTCCTGCAAGGGGTTTGTCATATCGTCCCCCCTTACAAGCGGCCGTTGGAGCCCTGGGACCTGAACAAGGTTCTAATTGCTCTCCAGAAGCCGCCTTTCGAGCCTATGAAGGAGGTTTCCCTTTCTCGTCTTTCACAGAAAGTGGCCTTTCTAGTGGCGGTCACGTCTCTTCGGAGAGTGTCCGAGCTGGCGGCGTTATCATGCAGATCTCCATTCCTGGTGTTTCACCAGGACAAGGTAGTTCTGCGTCCAATTCCAGAATTTCTTCCCAAGGTGGTATCTTCCTTTCATCTCAATCAAGATATCACTTTACCATCTTTGTGTCCGCATCCAGTTCACCAATTTGAAAAGGGTTTGCATTTATTGGATCTGGTGAGAGCACTCAGGATCTACATTTCCCGCACGGCGTCTCTGCGCCGCTCGGATGCACTCTTTGTCCTTGTCGCTGGTCAGCGTAAAGGGTCGCAAGCTTCCAAATCCACCCTTGCGCGGTGGATCAAGGAACCAATTCTTCACACCTACCGTTCGGCTGGGCTTCCGATTCCATCAGGGCTGAAGGCCCATTCTACCAGAGCCGTGGGTGCGTCCTGGGCATTACGGCACCAGGCTACGGCTCAGCAGGTGTGCCAGGCGGCTACCTGGTCGAGTCTGCACACTTTTACCAAGCATTATCAGGTGCATACCTACGCTTCGGCGGATGCCGGCCTAGGTAGACAAGTCCTTCAGGCGGCGGTGGCTCACCTGTAGGAAAGGGCTGTTTGACGGCCCTATCACGAGGTATTCTTTTACCCACCCAGGGACTGCTTTTGGACGTCCCAATTGTCTGGGTCTCCCAATTAGGAGCGACAAAGAAGAAGGGAATTTTGTTTACTTACCGTAAATTCCTTTTCTTCTAGCTCCAATTGGGAGACCCAGCACCCGCCCTGTTTTCTTAGGAAGTTTGTTTTTTTCGGGTGCACATGTTGTTCATGTTGAACAGTTCAGTTCTCCGAGGCTGTTTCTCGGGTTGAATTTGTATTTAAAACAGTTATTGGCTTTCCTCCTTCTTGCTTTTGCACTAAAACTGAGGAGCCCGTGATCCCACGGGGGGGTGTATAGCCAGAAGGGGAGGGGCCTTACACTTTTAAGTGTAATACTTTGTGTGGCCTCCGGAGGCAGTAGCTATACACCCAATTGTCTGGGTCTCCCAATTGGAGCTAGAAGAAAAGGAATTTACGGTAAGTAAACAAAATTCCCTTCTTTCTTATAGTTCCGACATGGGAGACCCAGCACCCTCCCTGTTGCCTGTTGGCAGTTCTTGTTCCATGTGTTTTCACCGGCTGTTGTTGTAGACAGAGGTTCCGGTTATTCCGGATTTTACTCTATCTCTACTTATGGGTGGATGTCCTCCTTCAGCTTTTGCACTAAACTGGTTAGATTTGTCATCCAGGGGGTGTATATGCTCGGAGGTAGGAGCTACACTTTTAGTGTAGTACTTTGTGTGTCCTCCGGAGGCAGAAGCTATACACCCATGGTCTGGGTCTCCCATGTCGGAACTATAAGAAAAAGAATTTACGGTAAGTAACAAAATTCTCTTTATTAAAAGGGGAAGGAAAACTCTATGAGAAGATCTGGAGCAAGTGGCTGGACTTACCAGGATTAGCGTCATTTGATCTACTGAAAGATAGGATATTTAGACTATAGGTAGGAAAGGAAAGATCGCAGTGGCTGAGAAATAAGGAGGGCAGGTCTTTATGTGAATAAAGAGGGATGCAGAGAGTGGAGGGGTGAGACTGTCGACCGGAAGAGGGTGGGGGGAGGGGAGGGGAGGGGAGGGGTTATGTGTGAGGACTACCCTCACAATTTGTTGTTATGTTTATGAAAGTTTTAAAATGTAATAAAAATGTATCTGATTTATAAAAAGAATTCTCAGTCGCTCAGTTTAATGGCATGGCCGTTGTTGGTTCTTCCTTCTGGTCATTGCAGGGGCCTTCCTGCCTCAAAATCCACCATTGCTTGGTGGATCTGATCCGCCATCTTGGAGGCTTACCGGGTGAAGGATGGGACTCGTCCACTCAGGGTCACAGCTCACTCCACTAGTGCGGTGGGAGCCTCTTATGCAGTTTGTCACCAGGCCCCGGTGTTGCAGCTATGCAAAGCGCCTACTTGGTCTTCTATTCATACCTTTACAAAGTTCTACAACGTTCATGTCTATGCCTCTGCAGATGCGAGCCTTGGTAGACGGGTCCTGCATGCAGCAGTGGCCCGAGGTCAGACTTAAGAGTGTCTTAGTACCCGCCCGTAGGGACTGCTTTATAATGTCCCATGGTATCCTGTGTCTCCCAATGAAGTGATAAAGAAAAGAAGATTTTGTGTACTCACAGTAAAATCTCTTTCTTGGAGCCTTTATTGGGGATCACAACACCCACCCTTGTATTTTTGTTAACATATGTTCTTGTTACAGCTGTCTTGTGTTTCATTTGAGGGCTTTGCCTACTGCTTTCTCACTAACTGAAGTTCTGAATGCTAGGTGGTTGGTGTATACTGCTGGAGGAGGAGGTAACTTTTTTTTTGCATAGTGACAGTCTCTTAGTGACAGCAAGCATACACCCATGGTATCCTGTGTCCCCCAACGAAGGTTCCAAGAAAGAGATTTTACGGTGAGTACCCAAAATCTTCTTTTTTCTTCTTTTTTTTTTTTATTTTTTACATTCTCATTTTTTTTTCTCAGGAAGCCAGCTGCTGTTGCAGAGGAACCGGAGGATGACGATGAAACAAACCCTCTGCTACTGTCCTTGGAAGAAAAGTCAGATCGAGAACAAAGAGATAAAAATCTATGGTTCGGAAAGGTATGTGAATATGTATTGTATAAGGGTTTCTGCTTTCTACCTATGTTTCATTGCATGCTACATAGTAGTGCATCCTAGGAAAAAATCAGTTTGTCTAGTTTTCAGTGTATAGGACACAATTTCCATATTGTTTAAGGACACTGAAAATGAGCCATATTTTACAAAAAAGGTTTATTGAAAAAACAAGAACAAAAAAGTGTGTAATTTTTTCCCCCTAGAGCCATCATCACTCTTCTCCGTAGGCCTTGTCTGGTATTGTAGCCCATTCTCCTAAGGCTAGGTTCACATTTCCGTTGTTTTGCATCAGTCACAATCCGCCGCTCTGATAAACAACGCAATCCATTTGGCGGATTCCGTTGTTTACCATAGACTTATATGAGCGGTGGATTGTGACTGATGACGCTGCGTTGCATCCTCCGCCCGACTGATCAGTCGTGGAACGACTGACCATCGGGTGGCAGGAACTTAAGGCCCTGTCACACAGAGATAAATCTGTGGTTGCAGTGAAATTGTGGACAATCAGTGCCAGGTTTGTGGCTGTGTACAAATGGAACAATATGTCCATGATTTCACTGCAACCACAGATCTGCCAAAGATATATCTCTGTGTGTGACGGGGCCTTTAGAGTGTAACTTTTTTTGAGCAGTGGAATCCTTAGGATTTTGCTGCGCATGCTCTCTCTCGGCGGCCAAACGATCAGCTGATCACCTGGCAGCCGCCTTCTGTGAGCGATCAGCTGATTACCCGGCAGCCGCCTTCTGTGAGCGATCAGCTGAGCACCCGGCGGCCAGCTTCTGTGAACGATCACCCGGCGGCCGGCTGCTGTGAGCGATCACCCGGCGGCCGGCTGCTGTGAGCGATCAGCTGATCACCCAGCTGCTTTGAGCGATCAACCGATCACCCGGCAGCCGGCTGCTGTGAGCGATCAGCTGATCACCCGGCAGCCGGCTAATGAGAGCTATCAGCTGATCGTTCACAATAGCCGGCCGCCGGGAGATCATCTGATCGCTCTCAAAGCCGGCGGCCGGCTATTGTGAACGATCAGCTGATCGTTCTCTCGCTCTCGTTTTTGCTTGCTAATTCCAATTATTGTCATCCGTTGTACAACGCATCATTCACAAGCGTCAAGCAACGCATGTGACTGATTCAAAACAACGGAAATGTAAACCTAGCCTTATAGAGCTAAGCTCAAAGGCACCAGTCAGTTGATTCATAATCCCAAACCAGGGGCAGCATGAATCAGAGCCTGGATACGTGGTTTCAGTTAGGTATGTTTGTCCCTGAAACGCTGGAGTTTGAAGCAAAAATGTAAAGATTTGGCTGGGGAGAAGAGACAAGCTGAGTCCTTTCTAGAGCACTAATGGGTTGTTGGGGCATCAAGGAAAGATGCCACTGATTTCTGTAATTTAGTCAAGACATTTCTCCATTGTAGCATGATGTAAGTTCAGATGTAGTAACTTAGTTTTGGTCTGTGTTTAATTACTTGTGTCTGATGTTTTCAGGGCATTTTTTCATCTGTCCTAGAATCTGACGGAGATGAGGAGATAGAAATTAAACAAACAAAGATTTTACAGGAGACCATGAGTGGTAAGTGGCGCATACTGCATATAACAGTGAGGAGCTGTAATTGTTTCTCACAACAGGAGATATGCAGGATACAGTATGGATTGCCTGGGCTGGGATCCTTCAGTGGGTCATCTGTAAAGGGTGATAACACGGAACAGTAGATTGAATTCAGCTGTACCTGCTTTTCGATACGTGCACTGCTGATAATCCAGAGATGAAACTTGCCATTTTTTCAGGTACAATAACAAAGGGAAAGGAAGAGCTTAGGAAAGGATGTAAAAAAGCAGATGACATCCCCTCCAGTGTGATCAGTAAAAGTGCAGATAGAGGAGATCCTGAACCACAGGCAGAGGTCCCTAAACCGGAAGGAACAGCGGAAGATCTGAGCGACTCAGACAGTGACAGCAGTGATGATGAGAGGTGAGGGGACATATTAGATAGCCTTGTAAATAACCATAGGCTATAATATAACCCAATGTGGCGCTTCCCTGATTCTAGGGATATTCGATCTATGAAGAAGAAATTCGGAAAAAGAACTAATGAAGAGAGTGACGACTTTGAAGTGGTTCCTGTAGAACGTCCTGGTAGGTACAGCACCTGAGACATTGCATTAATGTAAGGTTGAGCATAGTCATCTGTATGTATACTGTATGTTGGCGATGTTGTTCACCAGAATGATTAACTGCTTAGTCTAGAGTTAATACAAAGCCACTGTGCCCCTAAATTTCCAGTGTGTTCTTTTACAGATGTCCATGTGTCTCTTATCAGTTCTTTCTTTGTCGCTCCATTGTGAGATCCAGACAATTGGGTGTATAGCTTCTGCCTCCGGAGGCCACACAAAGTATTACACTTAAAAGTGTAAAGCCCCTCCCCTTCTGCCTATACACCCCCCGTGCATCACGGGCTCCTCAGTTTTTATGCTTTGTGCGAAGGAGGCTGACATCCACGCATAGCTCCACATCTTAGTCAGCAGCAGCTGCTGACTATGTCGGATGGAAGAAAAGAGGGCCCATAACAGGGCCCCCAGCATGCTCCCTTCTCACCCCACTCTGGTCGGCGGTGCTGTTAAGGTTGAGGTACCCATTGCGGGTACATAGGCAGGAGCCACATGCTGTTTTCCTTCCCCATCCCTTAATGGGCTCTGGGGGAAGTGGGATCCTAATCGGTCTCAAGGCACTGGGACCGTGCTCCCTCCGCAGCCCCTGGGGAATCTGCTGGACAGGAGCCGGGTATCGTCAGGGACAAGGCCCTGCTACTGTGAGGTACTCTGTGTCCCCGTGGGGACCGCGCATGGAGCGCTTGTGCCATATACACTGCAGCACTGCTGGGTGTGTTAGTGCGCCGGGGACTACCGCGCCGGCCGCGCTTATATGCCGGCCGCGCTTATAACTTTAGTCCCCGGCTTTTGCGGCCTAGTATCGCATATTCCCGCCCCCAGGCCTGTCAGTCGGGGGAAGGGCCGGACGCTGCACAGGACGTCAGCGCTGAGGGCTGGAGCATACTTTGTATCCTCCTCCCCCCTCATTCAGCACAGTGGGGCTCCAGATTCCCGCACTTTCTAGGGCACGCCCACGGCCCCCTCCTCCCCACAGAACGCCGGCAGCCATTCCTGTCAGCACTTCTGACGCTGGAGAGGAGAGACAACAGGCTCTGGGAGGCCCAGGCAGGGAATCTGGTGATCACACAACCGCTTGAGCGGTCGGTAAGCAGCACCTGAGGTGCTGGCCCCACTGAGTGCCGGAGTGTTCATATATATATATGCTTATATGCTATACATTTACACTGTACGGTCGCACTGTTGATTTTTGGCTATATACCCTCCTGGATTGTACTCAGAGGAGACAACAGCATGTCGTCCGCAAAAAGCAAGGGTGCCAAAGCACAGGCTTACTTTGCAACCTGTACCTCATGTGCGGCTATACTACCGGCAGGTTCCACTGACCCTCATTGTGTGCAATGCTCGGCCCCTGTGGCACTTACTCAGCCGGAGCCTCTGCTACTGGTGGCCCAGGTGGAACCACCTGCTACCACTGTCCAGGTGACAGGGACGGAGTTTGCTGACAAACTGTCTGAGAGTATGGATAAATGGTCTGCTAGGATACTAGAAGCCTTACAGTCCAGACCGGTGACTCAGGCCCCGGGCACTGTTCAATCATTGACCCCAGGCCCCCCTCAATTGGAGCAGCAAAGTGCTCCTGGGGTGACCCATGGGTCCCAGGGTGAGGTCTCTGACATGGACCGCAGTCCCAGGCCGCCTAAGCGGGCTCGCTGGGAAATTCACTCGACTTCATCACACTGTTCAGGGTCTCAGCAGGAGGACTCTCTGGATGATGAAGCGGAGGTAGCAGATCAGGATTCTGATCCTGAGACCGCTCTCAACCTGGATACACCGGATGGTGACGCCATAGTGAATGACCTTATAGCAACCATCAATCAGGTGTTGGATATTTCTCCACCAGCTCCTACAATTGAGGAGTCAGCTTCTCAGCAGGAGAAATTCCGTTTCAGGTCTCCCAAGCGTACATTGAGTATGTTTCTGGATCACTCTGACTTCAGAGAGGCAGTCCAGAAACACCGAGCTTGTCCAGATAAGCGTTTTTCCAAGCGCCTTAAGGATACACGTTATCCCTTCCCCCCTGACGTTGTCAAGGGCTGGGCTCAGTGTCCTAAGGTGGATCCTCCTGTCTCCAGACTGGCGGCTAGATCCATAGTAGCAGTGGAAGATGGGGCTTCACTCAAGGATGCCACTGACAGACAGATGGAGCTATGGTTGAAATCCATCTATGAAGCTATCGGCGCGTCTTTTGCTCCAGCATTTGCAGCCGTATGGGCGCTCCAAGCTATCTCAGCTTGTCATGCGCAGATTAATGCAGTCACACGTACATCTGCTCCGCAAGTGGTGTCCTTAACCTCTCAGGCGTCGGCGTTTGCGTCCTACGCCATTAATGCTGTCCTGGACTCTACGAGCCGTACGGCGGTAGCATCCGCCAATTCGGTGGCAGTCCGCAGGGCCATGTGGCTATGTGAATGGAAGGCAGACTCCGCTTCCAAAAAGTTCTTAACCGGTTTGCCATTTTCTGGCGACCGCCTGTTTGGTGAGCGATTGGATGAAATCATTAAACAATCCAAGGGAAAGGACTCATCCTTACCCCAGTCCAAACCAAACAGACCTCAACCACGGAAGGTACAATCGAGGTTTCGGTCCTTTCGGCCCGCGGGAAGGTCTCAGTTCTCCTCGTCCAAAAGGCCTCAAAAGGATCAGAGGAACTCCGATTCATGGCGGTCTAAGTCACGTCCTAAAAAGACCGCCGGAGGAACCGCTCCCAAAGCGGCCTCCTCATGACTTTCGGCCTCCTCACACCGCATCCTCGGTCGGTGGCAGGCTTTCCCGCTTTTGCGACGCCTGGCTGCCACAGGTAAAAGACCGATGGGTGAGAGACATTCTATCCCACGGTTACAGGATAGAGTTCAGCTCTCGTCCTCCGACTCGATTTTTCAGAACATCTCCGCCCCCCGAGAGAGCCGATGCTCTTCTTCAGGCGGTGTGCACTCTGAAGGCGGAAGGAGTGGTGATCCCTGTTCCTCTTCAGCAACAGGGTCACGGTTTTTACTCCAACTTGTTTGTGGTACCGAAAAAGGACGGATCCTTCCGTCCTGTTCTGGACCTAAAACTGCTCAACAAACACGTAAAAACCAGGCGGTTCCGGATGGAATCGCTCCGCTCCGTCATCGCCTCAATGTCCCAAGGAGACTTCCTGGCATCAATCGACATCAAAGATGCTTATCTCCACGTACCGATTGCACCAGAGCATCAGCGCTTCCTGCGTTTCGCCATAGGGGACGAACACCTTCAGTTCGTGGCACTGCCTTTCGGCCTGGCGATAGCCCCACGGGTCTTCACCAAGGTCATGGCAGCAGTGGTAGCAGTCCTACACTCTCAGGGACACTCGGTGATCCCTTACTTAGACGATCTGCTGGTCAAGGCACCCTCTCAAGTGGCATGCCAACACAGCCTGAACATTGCTTTGGAGACTCTCCAGAGTTTCGGGTGGATCATCAATTTTCCAAAGTCAAATCTGACACCGGCCCAATCACTGACATATCTTGGCATGGAGTTTCATACTCTCCCAGCGATAGTGAAGCTTCCGCTGGACAAACAGCGTTCACTACAGACAGGGGTGCAATCTCTCCTTCAAGGCCAGTCACACCCCCTGAGGCGCCTCATGCACTTCCTAGGGAAGATGGTAGCAGCAATGGAGGCAGTTCCTTTTGCGCAGTTTCATCTGCGTCCACTTCAATGGGATATTCTCCGCAAATGGGACAGGAAGTCGACGTCCCTCGACAGGAACGTCTCCCTTTCACGGGCAGCCAAGGCTTCCCTTCAGTGGTGGCTTCTCCCCACTTCTCTGTCGAAGGGGAAATCCTTCCTTCCCCCATCATGGGCTGTGGTCACGACGGACGCGAGCCTGTCAGGGTGGGGAGCGGTCTTTCTCCACCACAGGGCTCAGGGAACCTGGACTCCGACAGAGTCCTCCCTTCAGATCAATGTTCTGGAGATAAGGGCAGTGTATCTTGCCCTAAAAGCGTTCCAGCCGTGGCTGGAAGGCAAGCAGATCCGAATTCAGTCGTACAACTCCACAGCGGTGGCATACATCAACCACCAAGGGGGAACACGCAGTCGGCAAGCCTTCCAGGAAGTCCGGCGGATTCTGATGTGGGTGGAAGCCACGGCCTCCACCATATCCGCAGTTCACATCCCGGGCGTAGAAAACTGGGAAGCAGACTTTCTCAGTCGCCAGGGCATGGACGCAGGGGAATGGTCCCTTCACCCGGACGTGTTTCAGGAGATCTGTTGCCGCTGGGGGATGCCGGACGTCGACCTAATGGCGTCCCGGCACAACAACAAGGTTCCAACATTCATGGCACGGTCTCAAGATCACAGAGCTCTGGCGGCAGACGCCTTAGTTCAGGATTGGTCGCAGTTTCAACTCCCTTATGTGTTTCCTCCTCTGGCACTGTTGCCCAGAGTGTTACGCAAGATCAGGTCCGACTGCCGCCGCGCCATCCTCGTCGCTCCAGACTGGCCGAGGAGGTCGTGGTACCCGGATCTGTGGCATCTCACGGTGGGCCAACCGTGGGCACTACCAGACCGACCAGACTTGCTGTCTCAAGGGCCGTTTTTCCATCTGAATTCTGCGGCCCTCAACCTGACTGTGTGGCCATTGAGTCCTGGATCCTAGCGTCTTCAGGGTTATCTCAAGAGGTCATTGCCACTATGAGACAGGCTAGGAAGCCAACGTCCGCCAAGATCTACCACAGGACGTGGAGGATATTCCTATCTTGGTGCTCTGATCAGGGTTTTTCTCCCTGGCCATTTGCCTTGCCCACTTTTCTTTCCTTCCTTCAATCCGGATTGGAAAAAGGGTTGTCGCTCGGCTCTCTTAAGGGACAAGTCTCAGCGCTCTCTGTGTTTTTTCAGAAGCGCCTGGCCAGACTTCCACAGGTACGCACGTTCCTGCAGGGGGTTTGTCACATAGTCCCTCCTTACAAGCGGCCATTAGAACCCTGGGATCTGAACAGGGTGCTGATGGCTCTTCAGAAACCACCTTTCGAGCCAATGAAGGATATTTCTCTCTCACGCCTTTCGCAGAAAGTGGTCTTCCTAGTAGCAGTCACATCACTTCGGAGAGTGTCTGAGCTAGCGGCGCTGTCATGCAAAGCCCCCTTCCTGGTGTTTCACCAGGACAAGGTGGTTCTGCGTCCGGTTCCGGAATTTCTCCCTAAGGTGGTATCCCCCTTTCATCTCAATCAGGATATCTCCTTACCCTCTTTTTGTCCTCATCCAGTTCACCAGTGTGAAAAGGATTTGCACTTGTTAGATCTGGTGAGAGCACTCCGGCTCTACATTTCTCGTACGGCGCCCCTGCGCCGCTCGGGTGCACTCTTTGTCCTTGTCGCTGGCCAGCGTAAAGGGTCACAAGCTTCCAAATCAACCCTGGCTCGGTGGATCAAGGAACCAATTCTCGAAGCTTACCGATCTTCTGGGCTTCCGGTTCCCTCAGGGCTGAAAGCCCATTCTACCAGAGCCGTGGGTGCGTCCTGGGCTTTGCGGCACCAGGCTACGGCTCAGCAGGTGTGTCAGGCGGCTACCTGGTCGAGCCTGCACACTTTCACGAAACACTATCAGGTGCATACCTATGCTTCGGCGGATGCCAGCCTAGGTAGGCAAGTCCTTCAGGCGGCGGTTGCCCACCTGTAGGAAAGGGCCGTTTTACGGCTCTATTACGAGGTATTATTTTACCCACCCAGGGACTGCTTTTGGACGTCCCAATTGTCTGGGTCTCCCAATGGAGCGACAAAGAAGGGAATTTTGTTTACTTACCGTAAATTCCTTTTCTTCTAGCTCCAATTGGGAGACCCAGCACCCGCCCCTGTTCCCTTCGGGCTGTTGTTCTTTGTGTACACATGTTGTTCATGTTGAATGGTTTCAGTTCTCCGAAATTCCTTCGGATTGAATTTACTTTAAACCAATTTATAACTTTTCCTCCTTCTTGCTTTTGCACCAAAACTGAGGAGCCCGTGATGCACGGGGGGTGTATAGGCAGAAGGGGAGGGGCTTTACACTTTTAAGTGTAATACTTTGTGTGGCCTCCGGAGGCAGAAGCTATACACCCAATTGTCTGGGTCTCCCATTTGGAGCTAGAAGAAAAGGAATTTACGGTAAGTAAACAAAATTCCCTTCTTCCTGCTGCTTTTATCTGTACGGCCATGTTCCCACATATTGTGAATGTTGTATTTCTTCCACTGTAAAATATGCTGCATTTAAGTGTCCAAGCAAAGTGAATGTAAACTCCTGCCCACCGTGCATCTAGAGAGACTGTTGAACTGTTTTACGCACTTTTCCCCAATAGGCTTCTATGGGGAGCTGTATAAAATGCGTGCAGAAAATGCAGTTGCAGTTTTAAGTAGAGTTAAAGCTTTTCTGTACTTGAAAAACATGTTAAAAACTGATGATTCAAATCTGCAACAAAATCTTATCAGATAATAAAAGCAAGAAAAATGGAAAATCAGAGATCGTGTGATCACCTACAGAAAACATGCAGATATAAAGCAGAAGAAAAAAGCTACAGTGCGAACACAGCCTAAATATATCACTGGATGGTTGCACATAGCAGCAGTTAGAATTGGGCTTTTTTGGGCAGCTATGGGAAACTGTCACTCATATGGGCACCAGAACTTGGACTGTTCCCACTCTCTACAAAGGCTGCACAAACCCCTATAACTGATAAGTCGGCTCCTGTGGCACAATGAAGAAGAGACTGTACAGTCCTCAGAGCAGGCTGAGTTGGTATCTGCTCCAGGTGCCCAATGCTGAGGATTGATGGCATAGAACACGGTCCTGCTTCCAAGAGAGGATCCTCTTAAGCACTGATCAGGGATTCTCCAGAACAAGGCAACAAATAAGACCTATCCTTTGCACAGCAATGAAGGAAAACTGATTTCAGCCTTTTCAAAGACGCTAAAACAGAGCCGAGCCAAGAACCAGTGTGCAAAATATATAGAAAGCTTTACTTCTTTGTCGCTCCTAATTGGGAGACCCAGACAATTGGGTGTATAGCTATGCCTCCGGAGGCCACACAAAGTATTACACTAAAAGTGTAAAGCCCCTCCCCTTCAGCCTATACACCCCCCGTACTGCTACGGGCTCATCAGTTTTTATGCTTTGTGCGAAGGAGGTCAGACATCCACGCATAGCTCCACAGCTTAGTCAGCAGCAGCTGCTGACTATGTCGGATGGAAGAAAAGAGGGCCCATGACAGGGCCCCCAGCATGCTCCCTTCTCACCCCACTCTTGTCGGCGGTGTTGTTAAGGTTGAGGTATCCATTGCGGGTACGGAGGCTGGAGCCCACATGCTGCTTTCCTTCCCCATCCCTCAATTAGGGCTCTGGGTGAAGTGGGATCCCATCGGTCTCCAGGCACAGGAGACCGTGCTCCATCCACAGCTCCTGAGGACCCTGCTGGATAGGAGCCGAGTATCGTTCAGGGACATGGCCCTGCTACTTGGAGGTACTCTGTGTCCCCGTGGGGACCGCGCACAGCAACACTCCAGCATTGCTGGGTGTGCTAGTGCACCGGGGACAGCAGCGCTGGCTGCATTTGTGCCACTATACACTTCAGCGTCGCTGAGTGTGTTTGTGTCTTTCTTCCCGCCCCCAGCCCTGCCAGTCAGGTGAAGGGCGGGACGCTGTACAGGACGGCAGCACTGAGGGCTGGAGCATGCTTTGCATACTCCACCCCCCTCACTCTGCACAGTGGGGCACCAGTTCCCGCACTTTTCTGGGTCACGCCCACGGCTCCCTCCTCTCCCCAGGACGCTGGCAGCCATTCCTCTGAGCTCTGCTAACGCTGGAGAGGAGAGACAAGCTCAAAGAGACCCAGGCAGGAATTCTGGTGCCCACACAACCGCTTTGCGCAGGCGGTAAGCAGCACCTGTGGTGCTGGCCCCACTAGTGCAGAAGTGTACTTATAGATTATATGATTATAGGCTATACTTTACACTGTATGGTGCACTGTTGATTTGTGGCTATATACCCTCCTGTATTGCTCAGAGGAGACAACAGCATGTCGTCCACAAATAGCAAGGGTGCCAAGGCACAGACTTACTATGCTGCCTGTGCAGCATGTACGGCTATACTGCCGGCAGGTTCCACTGACCCTCATTGTGTGCAATGCTCGGCCCCTGTGGCACTTTCTCAGCCGGAGCCTCTGCTAGGGGTGGCCCAGGGAGAACCACCTGTTGACACTGTCCAGGTGACAGGGACGGAGTTTGCAGTTTTTACTGAAAGACTTTCTGAGACTATGGCTAAGATATTAGAAGCCTTGCAGTCCAGGCCGGCATCTCAAGCCATGGGCACTGTGGAATCATTGCCCCCTGGTTCCCCTCAGTTGGAACAGCAATGTCCTCCCGGGGTGTCTCATGGATCCCAGGGTGAGGTCTCTGACACGGACCGCAGCCCCAGACCGACTAAGCGAGCTCGCTATGAAATTCCCTCGACATCATCACAATGTTCAGGGTCTCAGCGAGAGGACTCTCTGTATGATGAAGCGGAGGTAGCTGATCAGGATTCTGATCCTGAAGCCGCTCTCAACCTTGATACTCCTGATGGGGATGCCATAGTGAATGATCTTATTGCGTCCATCAATGAAATGTTGAATATTTCTCCCTCAGCTCCTCCTGTGGAGGAGTCAGCTTCTCAGCAGGAGAAATTCCGTTTCAGGTTTCCCAAGCGTACAACGAGTATGTTTCTGGACCACTCTGACTTCAGAGAGGCAGTCCAGAAACACCGAGCTTATCCAGATAAGCGTTTTTCCAAGCGCCTTAAGGATACACGTTACCCTTTTCCCCCTGACGTGGTCAAGGGCTGGACTCAGTGTCCCAAGGTGGATCCTCCAATCTCCAGACTGGCGGCTAGATCCATAGTTGCAGTGGAAGATGGAGCTTCACTCAAGGATGCCACTGACAGACAGATGGAGCTCTGGTTGAAATCCATCTATGAAGCTATCGGCGCGTCTTTTGCTCCAGCATTCGCAGCCGTATGGGCACTCCAAGCTATCTCAGCTGGTCAGGCGC
This sequence comes from Anomaloglossus baeobatrachus, assembly GCF_048569485.1. Taxonomy (NCBI): domain Eukaryota; kingdom Metazoa; phylum Chordata; class Amphibia; order Anura; family Aromobatidae; genus Anomaloglossus; species Anomaloglossus baeobatrachus. The sequence goes on from NC_134357.1 coordinate 257,225,499, forward strand.
AAATTGACGCACTCACGCGTACGTCTGCGCCGCAGGTGGCGTCCATAACCTCTCAAACGTCGGCATTTGCGTCCTACGCTATTAATGCTGTCCTGGACTCTGCGACCCGTACGGCGGTTGCAGCCGTCAATTCGGTGGCAATACGCAGGGCCTTGTGGCTGCGGGAATGGAAGGCAGATTCGGCTTCCAAAAAGTGCTTAACTGGATTGCCATTTTCTGGCGACCGTTTGTTTGGTGAGAGATTGGATGAAATCATCAAACAATCCAAGGGAAAGGAAACATCCTTACCCCAGGCCAAACCAAAAACACCCCAACAGAGGAGGGGACAGTCGAGGTTTCGGTCCTTTCGGGGTACGGGCAGGTCCCAATTCTCCTCGTCCAAAAGGCCTCAGAAGGATCAGAGGAACTCCGACGCATGGCGGTCTAAATCACGCCCTAAAAAGACCGCCGGAGGTGCCGCTACCAAGGCGGCTTCCTCATGACTTACGGCCTCCTCACACCGCATCCTCGGTCGGTGGCAGGCTCTCCCGCTTTTGCGACACCTGGCTGCCACAAGTAAAAGACCGTTGGGTGAGAGACATTTTGTCTCACGGTTACAGGATAGAGTTCAGCTCTCGTCCTCCGACTCGATTCTTCAGAACATCTCCGCCTCCCGAGCGAGCCGAGGCTCTTCTGCAGGCGGTGGGCATTCTGAAGGCAGAAGGAGTGGTGGTCCCGGTTCCTCTTCAGCAACAGGGTCACGGTTTCTACTCCAACCTGTTTGTGGTTCCAAAGAAGGACGGGTCCTTCCGTCCTGTTTTGGACCTAAAACTGCTCAACAAACACGTAAGGACCAGGCGGTTCCGGATGGAATCCCTCCGCTCCGTCATCGCCTCAATGTCCCAAGGAGATTTCCTAGCATCGATCGATATCAAGGATGCTTATCTCCACGTACCAATTGCTCCAGAGCATCAGCGCTTCTTGCGCTTCGCCATAGGAGACGAACACCTTCAGTTCGCGGCACTGCCGTTCGGCCTGGCGACAGCCCCAAGGGTTTTCACCAAGGTCATGGCTACAGTAGTTGCGGTCCTCCACTCTCAGGGTCACTCAGTGATACCTTACTTAGACGATCTGCTGGTCAAGGCACCCTCTCAAGAGGCATGCCAACACAGCCTCAACGTTACTCTGGAGATTCTCCAGAGTTTCGGGTGGATCATCAATTTTCCAAAGTCAAATCTGACACCGGTCCAATCACTGACATATCTTGGCATGGAGTTTCATACTCTTCCAGCGATAGTGAAGCTTCCGCTGGACAAACAGCGTTCACTACAGACAGGGGTACAATCTCTCCTTCAAGGTCGGTCACACCCCTTGAGGCGCCTCATGCACTTCCTGGGGAAGATGGTGGCAGCAATGGAAGCAGTCCCTTTCGCGCAGTTTCACCTGCGTCCTCTTCAATGGGACATCCTACGCAAGTGGGACAGGAGGCCGACGTCCCTAGACAGGAACGTCTCCCTCTCTCAAGCAACCAAAGCTTCCCTTCGGTGGTGGCTTCTTCCCACCTCATTATCGAAAGGAAAATCCTTCCTACCCCCATCCTGGGCGGTGGTCACGACGGACGCGAGCCTGTCAGGGTGGGGAGCAGTTTTTCTCCACCACAGGGCTCAGGGTACGTGGACTCAGCAAGAGTCCTCACTTCAGATCAATGTTCTGGAGATCAGGGCAGTGTATCTTGCCCTAAAAGCGTTTCAGCAGTGGCTGGAAGGCAAGCAGATCCGAATTCAGTCGGACAACTCCACAGCGGTGGCTTACATCAACCACCAAGGTGGGACACGCAGTCGGCAAGCCTTCCAGGAAGTCCGGAGGATTCTGCTGTGGGTGGAAGCCACAGCATCCACCATATCCGCAGTTCACATCCCGGGCGTAGAAAACTGGGAAGCAGACTTTCTCAGTCGCCAGGGCATGGACGCAGGGGAATGGTCCCTTCACCCGGACGTGTTTCAGGAGATCTGTTGCCGCTGGGGGATGCCGGACGTCGACCTAATGGCGTCACGGCACAACAACAAGGTCCCAACATTCATGGCTCGATCTCAAGATCACAGAGCTCTGGCGGCAGACGCCTTAGTTCAGGATTGGTCGCAGTTTCAGCTTCCTTATGTGTTTCCTCCTCTGGCTCTGTTGCCCAGAGTGTTACGCAAGATAAGGGCCGACTGCCGCCGCGCCATCCTCGTCGCTCCAGACTGGCCGAGGAGGTCGTGGTACCCGGATCTGTGGCATCTCACGGTCGGCCAACCGTGGGCACTGCCAGACCGACCAGATTTGCTATCTCAAGGGCCGTTTTTCCATCTGAATTCTGCGGCCCTCAACCTGACTGTGTGGCCATTGAGTCCTGGATCCTAGCGTCTTCAGGATTATCTCAAGAGGTCATTGCCACTATGAGACAGGCTAGGAAACCAACGTCCGCCAAGATTTCCTCCCTAAGGTGGTATCCCCTTTTCATCTCAATCAGGACATCTCCTTACCCTCGTTTTGTCCTCATCCAGTTCACCAATGTGAAAAGGATTTGCACTTGTTAGATCTGGTGAGAGCACTCAGACTCTACATTTCTCGTACGGCGCCCCTGCGCCGCTCCGATGCACTCTTTGTCCTTGTCGCTGGCCAGCGTACAGGGACACAAGCTTCCAAATCAACCCTGGCTCGGTGGATCAAGGAACCAATTCTCGAAGCTTACCGTTCCTCGGGGCTTCCGGTTCCCTCAGGACTGAAGGCCCATTCTACCAGGGCCGTGGGAGCGTCCTGGGCCTTGCGACACCAGGCTACGGCTCAGCAGGTGTGTCAGGCAGCTACCTGGTCGAGCCTGCACACTTTCACGAAACACTATCAGGTGCATACCTATGCTTCGGCAGATGCCAGCCTAGGTAGGCGAGTCCTTCAGGCGGCAGTTGCCCACCTGTAGGACGGAGCCGTTACGGCTCTATTATGAGGTATTATTTACCCACCCAGGGACTGCTTTTGGACGTCCCAATTGTCTGGGTCTCCCAATTAGGAGCGACAAAGAAGAAGGGAATTTTGTTTACTTACCGTAAATTCCTTTTCTTCTAGCTCCAATTGGGAGACCCAGCACCCGCCCCTGTTTTTGTATACACATGTTGTTCATGTTAAATGGTTTCAGTTCTCCGATATTCCTTCGGATTGAATTTACTTTAAACCAGTTTATAATTTTTTCCTCCTTCTGGCTTTTGCACCAAAACTGATGAGCCCGTAGCAGTACGGGGGGTGTATAGGCTGAAGGGGAGGGGCTTTACACTTTTAGTGTAATACTTTGTGTGGCCTCCGGAGGCATAGCTATACACCCAATTGTCTGGGTCTCCCAATTGGAGCTAGAAGAAAAGGAATTTACGGTAAGTAAACAAAATTCCCTTCTTTCCCCCATTGGGAAGCCACCCTTTCTCTACATGTCACAGTAGAGAGAAAGACTTCTGCAGCATAGCCGTCGAAGAACGACTGCAAGGCCACCTCAGTAAAATGAACTCCGTTTTCCTGAATCGGCTTTGCCTGGGAAAACTCAGAAGCTGTGGCGGCATCTAAATGACGCTGTGTGCACGTAACCTAAGGGTTCCCCAGGACTGGAAGCATTTCTGATTATAGAAAAAGAGAAAGCATGCTGAATTCTAAAAGTCAAAATGGTGTCTGGTTCGAAACTACACCGGATATTGAGCTGCAGAGAAGGGAGAAAACACAATGTACTCGAGTCACGGGTCTGAAGCTGAATCCTAAGTGTTGGGTAGTACTTGGGACTATATCACTGTCTTGCTTTGAAGGTCTTTTGTACTTTATTAGAAATAGTTGTTTCACCATGGAAGGAGTCAGATAACACACGCAGCGGCACAGATGCTGATTCAACCATACAGGACTCCTTGGACATCATCTTGTTGCATTGGCAGCTGTACATCCTGTGGCTGCATGTACCTTTTCATCCACTGTGTTACATAGGATGGAAGAATAGAATTATAGAGCCACTGTAGAGCCATAATGCCAGTACAGTAGAATAAGAAAAAGACTGATGGCACATCCTAACTTTCTAATGTGAACAGGTGCAAAGTGAACATGAAACATAGTAGCAAAAAGGAGATAGTTTCACTATGTAGCACTAAGGTATGTGGAACAATGAATATGGGAATATAGACATACTGCCTTACTGCTATGAAAAACATGGAAAAATTGAGATACTAAGCACACAAAGAAGGGAATTTTGTTTACTTACCGTAAATTCCTTTTCTTCTAGCTCCAATTGGGAGACCCAGACAGTGGGTGTATAGCTACTGCCTCTGGAGGCCGCACAAAGAACTACACTTAAAAGTGTAAGGCCCCTCCCCTTCTGGCTATACACCCTCCCGTAGGAGTACGGATTCCTCAGTTTTAGTACCAAAGCAAGAAGGAGGAAAGCCAATAACAGTTTCAAAAAACAAATTCAATCCGAGAACAAGATCGGAGAACTTAAGAAACAACATGGACAACATGTGCACCCGAAAAACGAAACCCTAAGAACAAATAGGGCGGGTGCTGGGTCTCCCAATTGGAGCTAGAAGAAAAGGAATTTACGGTAAGTAAACAAAATTCCCTTCTTCTTTTTCGCTCCTAATTGGGAGACCCAGACAGTGGGACGTCCAAAAGCAGTCCCTGGGTGGGTAAAAAGATACCACATGAACGGGCTGTCAGACAGCCTCTTCCTACAGGTGGGCCACCGCCGCCTGAAGGACCTGTCTACCTAGGCTGGCATCTGCCGAAGCGTAGGTATGCACTTGATAGTGTTCGGTAAACGTGTGCAGACTCGACCAGGTAGCCGCCTGGCACACTTGCTGAGCCGTAGCCTGATGCCGCAATGCCCAGGACGCACCCACGGCTCTGGTAGAATGGGCCTTCAGTCCAGATGGAATCGGAAGCCCAGCAGAACGGTATGTGTGAAGAATTGGTTCCTTGATCCACCGCGCCAGGGTGGATTTGGAAGCTTGCGATCCCTTATGCTGACCAGCGACTAGGACAAAGAGCGCATCAGAACGGCGTAGAGACGCCGTGCGAGAAATGTAAATCCTGAGTGCTCTCACCAGGTCCAACAGATGTAAACCCTTTTCAAATTGGTGAACTGGATGCGGACACAAAGATGGCAAAGTGATATCCTGATTGAGATGAAAGGAAGAAACCACCTTGGGAGAAAACTCTGGAATTGGACGCAGTACTACCTTGTCTTGGTGAAACACCAGGAAGGGAGATTTGCAAGATAACGCCGCTAGCTCGGACACTCTTCGAAGAGACGTGACCGCCACAAGAAAAACTACCTTTTGTGAAAGCCGAGAAAGGGAAACCTCTTTCAAAGGCTCGAAAGGCGGCTTCTGGAGAGCAATGAGAACCTTGTTCAGATCCCAGGGTTCCAATGGCCGTCTGTAAGGAGGAACGATATGACGAACTCCTTGGAGAAACGTGCGTACTTTAGAAAGCCGTGCCAAGCGCTTCTGAAAGAATACGGATAGCGCGGAGACTTGACCCTTAAGAGAGCTAAGCGACAAACCTTTTTCCAACCCAGACTGCAGGAAGGAAAGAAAAATTGGCAATGCAAATGGCCAGGGAGAAAACCCTTGAGCCAAGCACCACGCTAAGAATATCTTCCACGTCCTGTGATAGATCTTAGCTGAGGATGGTTTTCTAGCCTGTCTCATTGTGGCAACAACTTCATGAGATAAACCTGAGGCCGCTAGGATCCAGGACTCAATGGCCACACAGTCAGGTTCAGGGCCGCAGAATTCAGATGGAAAAACGGCCCTTGAGACAGCAAATCTGGACGGTCTGGTAGTGTCCACGGTTGGCCTACCGTGAGATGCCACAGATCCGGGTACCACGACCTTCTTGGCCAATCTGGAGCGACGAGTATGGCTCGATGGCAGTCGGACCTGATTTTCCGGAGAACTCTGGGTAACAATGCTAGAGGTGGAAACACATAGGGGAGTCGGAATTGCGACCAATCCTGAACCAAGGCGTCTGCCGCCAGTGCTCGGTGATCGTGAGACCGTGCCATGAAAACTGGGACCTTGTTGTTGTGCCGTGACGCCATCAGATCGACGTCCGGCGTCCCCCAGCGGCAACAGATCTGCTGAAACACGTCCGGGTGAAGGGACCATTGTCCTGCGTCCATGCCCTGGCGACTGAGAAAGTCTGCTTCCCAGTTTTCCACGCCTGGGATGTGAACTGCGGATATGGTGGACGCTCTGCTTTCCACCCACGTCAAAATCCGCTGGACTTCTTGAAAAGCTTGGCGACTGCGTGTTCCCCCTTGGTGGTTGATGTACGCCACCGCCGTGGAATTGTCCGACTGAATCCGAATCTGCTTGCCTTCCAGCCATTGTTGGAAGGCTCGCAGGGCAAGATAGATTGCTCTGATTTCCAGAACATTGATCTGCAGGGTGGACTCTTCCTGAGTCCACGTCCCCTGAGCCCTGTGGTGGAGAAACACCGCTCCCCACCCTGATAGGCTCGCATCCGTCGTGACCACTGCCCAGGACGGGGGAAGGAACGACTTTCCCTGTGACATTGAGGTGGGGAGAAGCCACCAACGCAGAGAGTCCTTGGCAGTCTGAGAGAGGGAGACAGTCCTGTCGAGGGACGTCGATTTCCCATTCCATTGGCGTAGAATGTCCCATTGTAGAGGGCGCAGATGAAACTGCGCGAACGGGACTGCCTCCATTGCTGCTACCATCTTTCCTAGGAAATGCATGAGGCGCCTCAGTGAGTGCGACTGGCTCTGAAGGAGAGATTGCACTCCAGTCCGTAGCGAGCACTGCTTGTCCAGTGGAAGCTTCACTATCGCTGAGAGAGTATGAAACTCCATGCCAAGATAAGTCAGAGATTGGGTCGGGGTTAGATGAGACTTTGGAAAGTTGATAATCCACCCGAAACTCTGGAGAGTGTCTAGTGCCACCTTCAGACTGTGCTGGCATGCCTCTTGAGAGGGTGCCTTTATAAGCAGGACGTCTAGATACGGGATGACCGAGTGACCCTGCGAGTGCAGAACAGCTACTACTGCTGCCATGACTTTGGTGAAGACCCGGGGGGCTGTTGCCAGACCGAAAGGTAAAGCTACGAACTGCAGGTGTTCGTCGTGTATGACGAAGCGTAGGAAACGCTGATGCTCTGGTGCAATCGGCACGTGGAGATACGCATCTTTGATATCTATTGATGCTAGAAAATCTCCTTGAGACATTGAGGCTATGACGGAGCGTAGGGATTCCATCCGGAACCTCCTGACTTTTACGTGTCTGTTGAGCAACTTTAGATCCAGGACGGGTCGATACGATCCGTCCTTTTTTGGGACCACAAACAGATTGGAGTAAAACCCGTGACCTTGTTCCTGAAGAGGGACGGAGGTCACCACTCCTTCCGCCTTTAGAGCGGCCACCGCCTGCAACAGAGCATCGGCTCGGTCTGGTGGTGGAGAAGTTCTGAAGAAACGAGTTGGCGGACGAGAACTGAACTCTATCCTGTACCCGTGAGACAGAATATCCCTCACCCAACGGTCTTTGACGCGTGACAGCCAAATGTCGCCAAAGTGGGAAAGCCTCCCACCGACCGCGGGTGTGGGAATCGGAGACTGCAAGTCAGGAGGACGCCGTCTTGGCAACGGTTCCTCCGGCTGTCCTTTTTGGGTGTGACTGAGACCTCCAAGAATCTGAGCGTCTCTGGTCTTTTTGAGTCTTTTTTGACGAGGCGAATTGGGACCTGCCCGGTCCTCGAAAGGACCGATAACCAGACTGACCCTTCCTCTGTTGGGGTTTGTTTTGTCTGTGTTGCGGTAAGGATGAGTCCTTACCCTTGGAGTGTTTGATGATTTCATCCAAACGCTCTCCAAACAATCGGTCACGAGAAAAAGGCAAATTGGTTAAGCACTTCTTGGAATGAGAATCTGCTTTCCAATGTCTCAACCACAGGGCCCTACGCAAAACAACGGAGTTGGCTGACGCCACTGCCGTGCGGCTTGTAGCGTCAAGAACAGCATTAATCGCGTACGACGCGAATGCCGCCATTTGCGAGGTCAATGGTGCTACCTGCGGGGCAAATGCACGTGTGACTGAGTCGACTTGCGCAAGCCCGGCTGAGATAGCTTGGAGTGCCCATACGGCCGCAAAAGATGGCGCTAACGACGCTCCAATCGCTTCATAGATGGATTTCAGCCAGAGCTCCATCTGCCTGTCAGTGGCATCTTTAAGTGCCGCTCCATCTTCAACTGCAACCAAGGATCTAGCTGCAAGCCTGGAAATTGGAGGATCCACTTTTGGACACTGGGTCCAACCCTTGACCACCTCAGGGGGAAAAGGATAGCGTGTATCTTTAAGCCGTTTAGAAAAACGCCTTTCAGGATAAGCGTGGGGTTTCTGGATTGCGTCTCTAAAGTCAGCGTGGTCCAGAAAAGTGCTTAATGTACGCTTAGGGTATCTGAAATGGATTCTCTCGTGCTGCGAAGCTGACTCCTCTACAAGAGGAGCTGGTGGGGAAATATTTAACATCTTATTGATGTTAAATATAAGATCATTAACTATGGCGTCACCATCTGGTGTATCTAGATTGAGAGCGGTCCCAGGATCAGAATCCTGATCAGTTACGTCCGCCTCATCACCCATAGATTCATCTCGCTGGGATCCTGACCATTGAGATGAATGTGAAGGCCCGTCATAGCGAGCCCGCTTAGGCTGCCCGGGGCCATCGTCCGAGTCAGAGTCTTCACCCTGAGGTGTATGTGCCCGTCCCGGAGCTTGGAGGTAATTCAGCTGAGGGGGACCAGGGGGCAATGATTGCACAGTGTCCGTGGCCTGAAGTACAGGCCTAGCTCGCAATGTGTCAAGAATTTGTGACATAGTGAGAGACATTCTGTCAGCAAAAGCTGCAAACTCAGTTCCTGTCACCTGGACAGCATTCACAGGTGGTACACCCTGGGTCACGTCCAGCAGAGGTCCCGACTGTGCAAGCGCCGCAGGGGCCGAGCACTGCACACAATGGGGGTCCGTGGAGCCTGCCGGTAGAAAAGTCCCACATGCGGTGCAGGAAGCATATAATGTCTGTGCCTTGGCACCCTTGCGTTTTACGGACGACATGCTGCTGGCTCTCTGCAATGTGAGAGAGTCTATAGCCAAAGGGCGACCAGCGCTATGCAATACAAAGTATTTGTAGAAACAAAATACTAAGAATACTACTGGCACAAGAGGGGGTGAGCCCTGAGGGCTGCTTACCGCCCGCTGAATAGCGGGTAAGAGGCGCAGAATTCCTTGTCTGGGTCTCCCCGGCTCCCCTCTGCAGCTCAGCGTGTCAGCAGGAATGGCTGCCGGCGTCTGTGGAGAGGGGCGGTCCGTGGGAGTTCCTAAACAAAAGTGCGGGAAACAGTGTCCCCTCTGTGCCTATTGTGAGGGCTGGAGTATGTAAAAACGACTCCAGCCCTCGGCGCTGATGCACTGACCAGCGTCCCGCCCCTCTCCTGACTGGCAGGTCTGGGGGCGGGAACGAACGGAAGCAGGCCGCAAAAGCCGGGGACTCGAGTTATCAGCGCGGCCGCCGTAAAAGCGCGGCCCGCGCTGAAGTCCCCGGCGCACCACAAGTGCCAGCCGCGCCGCAGTCCCAGCGGCCGGCGCGACCGATTCCCAGAAGTGTGCCTGCTTCAGCGAAGCTGAATGAGGCCATGGCACAAGCGCCGCAGCGCTGATGTCCCCGGCGCACTACAACACCCAGCATGCTGCGGTGTGAGCGCCAAATGCACGGGGACACAGAGTACCTTGAGGAAGCAGGGCCATGTCCCTGATGTACTCCGCTCCATCCAGCATCTTCTCCAGGGGCTGTAGATGGAGCACGGTCTCAGTGCCTGGAGACCAGTAAATCCCACTTCACCCAGAGCCCTGTAAAAAGGGATGGGGAAGGAATCAGCATGTGGGCTCCTGCCGCCGTACCCGCAATGGGTACCTCAACCTTACAAACACCTCCGACATACAGTGGGGTGAGAAGGGAGCATGCTGGGAGCCCTGTATGGGCCCTCTTTTCTTCCATCCGACATAGTCAGCAGCTGCTGCTGACTAAAAACAATGGAGCTATGCGTGCGTGTCTGACCTCCTTCGCACAAAGCTAAAACTGAGGAATCCGTACTCCTACGGGAGGGTGTATAGCCAGAAGGGGAGGGGCCTTACACTTTTAAGTGTAGTTCTTTGTGCGGCCTCCAGAGGCAGTAGCTATACACCCACTGTCTGGGTCTCCCAATTAGGAGCGAAAAAGAAATGGCCAGTGTCATGTGCGCACAACAGCCAACGGCAAAGGGTCCTCTTTTTGTTGGCTCCCTGCCTACTCTAATGCCTCTTTATGTTAAAAACCCCACAATTTAGGGGCAGACAGGAACCTGCAAATGAAGAATTAAAATCGCTGAAGAGCATGCATTGTCCCAACAAAGAGGTCTCCTTACTATTGGCTGTTGGGCTCACATAAAACTGGCCATTTTTTGTGTGCTAAGCATCTCACTTTTTTATGTTTTTCATAGCAATAATGCATGTCTATATTCCCATATTCATTGTTTCACTTATCTTAGCACTGCAGTGTGCAGCTGTATTCTGTTAGTATTGGAGAATGGACTTTGATCTGCTGTGATCTATTCTCATTGTCTTTAGGATAGCAAAATCTATTTCTACAATGTAAGAATACAGCTGCAGGAAGGTGGGAAATAAAAAAAAAAATGGCCTTCAGATTTTCTCTGTGGATAGGAATCCAAACCAGAGGTTTATTGAGTCCTGATCTGTAAAACATACAGATATTGAGTTTTGGGGGGGAAAAAACAACAAATTTTATAGCTTCTAAAGCTGGAAACAGTTCCCTGCACCTCATTTATAAAACCTTTATCTAAAGAGATTCTTGTCAGTACCAAGCACAGGCGTTCCTGTATCATGGTGGGGCTAGTCATTTAATTACACTTTCCCACCAGCTGGTTTTCCAGTAAACTCTCCCCTTCTTTGATTGACAGTTCTGAAACCAGCTAAATCCTGGTAACACATCAGTCACACCCCACAAACCATTCACACATGACTTAGATATTGAGAGAGTAAGCGGAGACCAGTTTTGTGACCTTCCTACTCCAGTTTTCACACTGTTTTGCCCTTTGCTAGTGGAATTGTATGGGAACTACCAGTATACAGTGTGTCCATCTATATCCTGTCCACTGCCATTAACTTGAGTATGGCGGAAGCTATAGGCATAGAAGTGGTGTCTAGGTATAGTAAAGTAGCCATGTGCTACGCAATTAAACCACCTATAGCGCCACCTGGTGGAATACAACGGAGTTAGCATTTTTATCTCAAACGGAACGAGAGCGAAAAAGTGAATTACAAAGTTGGAGGGCATCATCAATTCAATACAAATCGACACCTTGCATACAGAAATGCTATGATATGAAACCCATGACCCCCCCCCCCCAAAACATTGAATGCTGGTCATGCAAATGGCGCTCATTTAAGTTTGATGTTCAAAGTGGCCATCGTCAGCTGCAATGCACATCTGGACAGCATACTATATCTTGCTGCACGTTGTGCAATATGGTAGGTGATACGTTTGCACAAGCATCTGTGATATGTCGTCCTAGGTCCTGCAATGTTGGTGGAGGGGTCGCATACACCTGCTGTTTGATGTGACCTCACAGAAAAAAGTCCAATGGGGTCAGGTCAGGTGAGCATGGAGGCCACTCCACACAGCCACCATACCCAGTGACTTGTAGGAAGGTCTCCATGAGGTATCGCTTCATGTCCACAGCCTTGTGAGTTTTACACGCTCTAATCATAGCATTTCTGTATGCAAGGTGTCGATTCGTATTGAATTGATGATTCCCTACAGCTTTGTAATTCACTTTTTTCCCACTATCTCGTTCCGTTTACGAGATAAAAATGCTAACTCCATTCTTTTCCACCAGGTGGCTCTATAGGTGGTTTCATTGCGTAGCGCATGGCTACTTTACTATACCTAGACACCACTTCTATGCCTATAGCTGCCGCCGTTCTCAAGTTAATGGTGGTGGAAAGGATATGGGTGGACACACTGTCTAGAGAACTGTCAGTAAATGAGGTAACTGTTGTGAAAGACATTCTTGTTAGTATATTTTTTTTTTTTAGAATTCTGCTTTGTACATTTCCTCTATTATTCCTCCTGGAAATGTATAAATAAATTGACAATTAGGCTTCACTTTTCCCCTTTTCTATTGGCCGCGTCCTCTACACAGTCAGACCGTATCAACCCTGACTGGATAGTGACTATGTGCTGATGCACCTTACTGACATTGGGAATGTCAAGGCCAAGTTGCTTGTTCATATACTTCCAGTCTGAATACTCCTGTAATGATATGATCACTACGCATATTAGATATTGTAGGTGCACTGTGCTTATGGGCATTCACCAGACCTTTCATTTCTCCCTGCAGTGAAACGGTCCCGTGTCTTGGACCCAGAAGGCCTTGCTCTTGGAACAGTCATTGCTACATCAAAAAAAGCCACGAGGGACCTGATTGACAAGTCTTTTAACAGGTGGGTGCAATTTTGGCAGGACTCTTTGAATCCCATTTTATCACCATGCATTAATGTTTCCTTGCTTGACTCCAAATAGGCGAGCCTTCAATGAAGCGGATGACGAACTCCCAGATTGGTTTCTTAGTGATGAAAAGAAACATCGATCTGTCCAGATACCTGTAGACCGGGAAACGATGGAGGAGTATCGTAGAAGACAGAAGGAGCTGAATGCACGACCAATCAAGAAGGTTGCAGAAGCCAAGGCTAGAAAACGAAGACGGGTGAGGCACAGATCATATGATCATGACATATTGCATTCTCCTGGGTATTAATTTAAAAGGTTGTCTGGGATTACAAAAAGGTTCCATCAATTATTTCCTCTAAGAATGAGCCCGTCTTCTGACTGTGTGTTTGTATCTGGTTTTGTAGCTCATTACCTTGTGCAGGAAATGGGTCTTAGCTGCAATAATAAGTACAGTCCATGAATAGGATAGATATTGACTCTAGTTGTAATACTGAAGAACCCCGCTATCTTCTGGAACCCCCACCTACACTAGTGTCTTCATTTACAAAACTTTGTTCTATCACAGATGTTGAAAAAGATGGAACAAGCCAAGAAAAAGGCAGAAGCCGTTGTTAACACGGTAGACATTTCCGAGAAAGAAAAGGCAGCTCAGCTACGAAGGTAACTCGCTATTTCCTATATATTTTGTCTTTGCTTTGTATGAAATTATAAATACAGTATAGATGATCGAATCAGGCACAATTAAAATTCAAGTGTGCTCACCTATTCTCCTGTGAAATGGGATTTGCAGCAAAGCTATTCCTGTCGGAACAGGAATCTGGGAATAACACACATGTGCAAAGAGCCTGAACAATGATTTAGTAAGCTCTTATGCTTGTCGATGATCTGTATATGGAAACACACAGAGGGATGTAAAAAAAGTCCTAATTTCTATCTTTTATAAAGCAATTTCTTTTTCGCTCCTAATTGGGAGACCCAGACAATTGGGTGTATAGCTATTGCCTCTGGAGGCCACACAAAGTATTACACTTAAAAGTGTAAGGCCCCTCCCCTTCTGGCTATACACCCCCAGTGGGATCACTGGCTCACCAGTTTTGTGCTTTGTGCGAAGGAGGCAACACATCCACGCATAGCTCCACTTTTTAGTCAGCAGCAGCTGCTGACTATGTCGGATGGAAGAAAAGAGGACACATATAGTGTCCCCAGCATGCTCCCTTCTCACCCCACTGTATGTCGGAGGTGTTTGTAAGGTTGAGGTACCCATTGCGGGTACGGCGGCAGGAGCCCACATGCTGATTCCTTCCCCATCCCTTTTTACAGGGCTCTGGGTGAAGTGGGATTTACCGGTCTCCAGGCACTGAGACCGTGCTCCATCTACAGCCCCTGGAGAAGATGCTGGATGGAGCGGAGTACATCAGGGACATGGCCCTGCTTCCTCAAGGTACTCTGTGTCCCCGTGCATTTGGCGCTCACACCGCAGCATGCTGGGTGTTGTAGTGCGCCGGGGGACATCAGCGCTGCGGCGCCTGTGCCATGGCCTCATTCAGCTTCGCTGAAGCAGGCTCACTTATGGGAATTGGTCGCGCCGGCCGCTGGGACTGCGGCGCGGCTGGCACTTGTAGTGCGCCGGGGACTTCAGCGCGGCCTGCGCTTTTACGGCGGCCGCGCTGATAACTAGAGTCCCCGGCTTTTGCGGCCTGCTTCCGTTCGTTCCCGCCCCCAGACCTGCCAGTCAGGAGAGGGGCGGGACGCTGGCCACTTCTAGGCATCGGTCGCGCCGGCCGCTGGGACTGCGGCGCGGCTGGCACTTGTGGTGCGCCGGGGACTTCAGCGCGGCCCGCGCTTTTACGGCGGCCGCGCTGATAACTAGAGTCCCCGGCTTTTGCGGCCTGCTTCCGTTCGTTCCCGCCCCCAGACCTGCCAGTCAGGAGAGGGGCGGGACGCTGGCCACTTCTAGGACTCGGTCGCGCCGGCCGCTGGGACTGCGGCGCGGCTGGCACTTGTGGTGCGCCGGGGACTTCAGCGCGGCCTGCGCTTTTACGGCGGCCGCGCTGTTAACTCGAGTCCCCGGCTTCTGGGCCTAGTCTCCCTTCGTTACCGCCCACAGCCCTGACAGTCAGGGTAGGGGCGTGACGCTGCATAGCACAGCAGCGCTGAGAGCTGGAGTATGTTTTGCATACTCCACCCCTCTCACTGTGTGCACTGTGAATCCGGATTCCCGCACTTTCTCAGGCACGCCCACGGCTTCCTTTTCTACAAGGACGCCGGCAGCCATTAGTGTCAGTTTCTGTACGAACAGAGACAAGTGTGGAAGACCCTGGCATTCTGATAGTCACACAATCGCTGCAACAGGCGTTAAGCAGCACCTGTGGTGCTAACCCCACTAGTGCAGAAGTGCACTTATAGATATGCTGGTACTATATACATTGCACTGTTTGGTCGCACGTTGTATAGACCCTCCTGGATTATGCGGAGGAGTTATCAGCATATTCTCTGTGTAAAACAAAGGTGCAGAACCACATGTTTTTCTATACAGCTGGTACAGCATGTACGGCTATACGGCCGGCAGGTTACATAGACTCCCATTGTATGCACTAATGGCCAGGGGATGAGGACGGTGTCTGCAGTATTTACTGACAGTTTTTCTGAGACTATGGCTATGATACTAGAAGCCTAGCAGTCCGGACATGTCTCTCACAATATGGGCACTGTTGAATCATTGATCCATGGCCCCCCTCAGTGTGAACAACTAACAGCTCCGGGAATGTCACACGCATCCCAGAGTCACGGCTCTGCACGGACGTCAGTCCCAGACAGCCTAAGCGGGCTCACTATGAGCGGCCTCGATTTCATCAGGGTCCTAGCAGAAGGACTCGCTGTGTAATGAGGCGGAAGTAGCGGCTCAGGATTCTGATCCTGAGACCGCTCTCAATCTGGATACACCTGATCGTGACGCCATAGTAAATAATCTTATAGCGTCCATCTATAGAATGTGGGTTATTTCTCACAGCTCCTCCAGTGGAGGAGTCAGCTTCACGTATTTTTCTGGACCACTCTGCCTTCAGAGAGGCAGTCCAGGAACACCACGCTTATCCAGATATGCGCTTCTCCAAACGGCTTAGGATACACGTTATCCCTGTCCCCTGACTTGGTCAGGGACTGGACCCGGTGTCTCAAGCGGCATCCTCCAATCTCCAGGCTTGTAGCTAGATCCATAGTTGCAGTGGGAGATGGAACTGCTGTTGGCTCCGGCATTCTCTCCCTTGGGGCACTCCAAGCTATTTCAGCTTGTCTTACACAGATTGACACGGTTACACGTACATCTGTGCCGCAGGTGGCATCCTTAACCTCCCAAATGTCTGCATTTGCTTCTTACGCGATTCAGATTGTCCTGGACTCTGCGAACCGTGCGGCGGTAGCCTCCGCTACTCCGTGTTTTTAAGCAGAGCCTGGTCTGCTCGTTAAGTGAATGGAAGGCAGATTCTGCTTCCAAAAAAGGTTGCCTACCAGTTGCCTTTTTCTGCTGACCGACTGTTTGGTGAATGTAACCATTAAACAGTCCAGGGGTAAGGATTCATCCTTTCCTCAGCCCGGACACAACAAACCCCAACAGAGCAAGAGGCAGTCGGGGTTTTCGGCCTTTTCGAGGCTCGGGCAGGTCCCATTTTTCCTCGTCCAATGTGGACTCAAAAGGATCAGAGGAGCTCAGATTCTTAGCGGGCTCAGTCACGCCCAAAAAATCGACAGTCTGAAAACCCGCTTTCAAGGCGGCTTCCTCATGACTTGCGGCCTCGGTCGGTAGCAGGCTCTCCCGCCTTGGCGATATTTAGCTGCCATAGGTCAATGACCATTGAGTGTGAGACATTCTGTCTCACGGGTACAGGATAGAGCTCACTTCTCGTCCTCCAACTCGATTCTTCAGAATTTCTCACCTCCCGGCCGAGCCGCTGCTCTTCTGCAAACAGGGTGCACTCTATAGGCAGAAAGAGTGATGACCCCCGTTCCTCTTCAGGAACAAGGTCACGGTTTTTACCCCAAATTCTTTGCGGTACCTATAACAACGGGCCGTTCCATCCCGTTCTAGATCTAAGAATGCTCAGCAAGCTCGTGGACACCAGGCGGTTCCGGATGGAATCACTCCGCCTCAAGGTCCCAAGGATATTTCCTAGCATCATTAGGCATCAAGGATGCTTATCCACACGTGCCGATTGATCCAGAGCACTAGCGTGTCTACGCTTCGTTATAGGAGACGAACACCTTCTGTTCGTAGCTCTACCTTCCGGCTAGCGACAGTCCCACTGGTCTTCGCCAAGGTCAGGGCAGCAGTAGTCACAGTCCTGCACTCTCAGAGTCACTCTGTGATCCCGGATTTAGACGATCTACTTGTCAAGGCACTCTCTTAGGAAACATGCCAACACTGCCCGAACGTTGCGCTGGAGACTCTCTAAAGTTTTGGGTGGATCATCAACTTTTCAAAGTCAGATCCGACCCCGACCCTATCGATAACATATCTAGGCATAGAGTTTCTTACTCTCTCAGCGATAGTGAAGCTTCCGCTAGACAAACAGCATTCACTACGGGCTGCAAGCTCTTCTTTAAGAACCAGTCGCACACATTGAGACGCCTCATGAACTTCCTACGTAAGATGGTAGCAATGGAGGCAGTTCCTTTCGCGCAGTTTTACTGCGTCCACTACAATGGGACATTCTCCGCCAATGGGACGAGGAGTCGACGTCCCTCAACAGAGTCGTCGTTCTTTCTCAGGCGGCCAAGGAATCTCTTCGGTGGTGGCTTCTTCCCACCTCTTGGTTAAAAAAGAAGGTCCTTCCTATCCCCATCCTGGGCGATAGTTACGACAGACGCGAGTCTATCAGGGTGGGGAGCAGTTTCTCTCCACTACAGCGCTCAGGGTACGTGGACTCAGCAAGAGTCCACCCTTCAGATCAATGTTCTTGAACACAGAGCAGTGTATCTTGCCCTACAAACCTTCCAACAGCGGCTGGAAAGCAAGCATATCCGACTTCAGTCGGACAGCTCCACAGCGGTGGCATACATCAACCACCAAGGAAGAACGCGCAACCGGCAAGCCTTCCATGAAGTCCGGCAGGTTCTGATGTGGGTGGAAGACACGGCATCCACCATATCCACGATTCACATCCCAAGTGTAGAAACTAGGAAGCTGACTTCCTAAGTCGCTGAGGGTGGCCGAAAGAGGATAGTCTCCTCACCCGGACGGGTTTCAGGAGATCTGGCGCCGCTGACAGAGGCCGGACGTCGATCTAATGGCGTCACGGCACAACAACAAGGTGCCAGCTTCATGGCACGGTTTCACAATCATCGAGCTCTGGCGGCAAACGCCTTAGTTCAGCATTGGTCGCAGTTCCAGCTACCTTAGGTGCCACCTCTGGCATTGTTGCCCAGAGTACTGCGCTAGATCAAGACCGACTGCGGCCGCGCCATCCTCGTCGCTACAGATTGGCCGAGGATGTTGTGGTACTCGGTTCTGTGGTGCCTCACGGTAGGCTAACCGGGGGCACTACCAGACCAATCAGACTGGCTGTCTCAAGGGCCATTCTTCCATTTGAACAGGACGTGGAAGATATTCTTATCTCGGTGCTCGACGCAGGGTGTTTCTCCCTGGCCGGTTGCATCGTCTATGTTTCCTTCCTTCCTGCAATCTAGGTAGGAAAATGGGTTGTCGCTCAGTTCCCTTTAGGGACAAGTCTCAGCGCTATCTGTATTTTTCAGAAACGACGACTTCCTCTGGTACGCACGTTCCTACGGGGAGTTTGTCTTCTCAGCACTCCGTACAAGCGGCCGTTAGAGCCCTGAGATCTGAACAAGGTTCTAATTGCTCTCCAGATGCCGCCTTTCGAGCCTTTGAAAGATGTCTCCCTTCCCGCTTCCACGGGAAGTGGCCTTCTAGTAACGGTCTCGTCTCTTAGGACAGTGTCCGAGCTAGCAACGCTCTCATACAAACTCCCTTCCTGGTCCTTCACCAGGACAGGGTAGTTCTGCGTCCGGTTCCGGAATTTCTCCCTAAGGTGGTATCCCACTTTCATATCAATCAGGATATCACCTCACCTTCTTTGTGTCCTCGTCCAGTCCACCAATTTCAGAAAGATTTGCATCTGTTGGTTCTGGTGAGAGCACTCAGGTTCTACTTCCCGCATGGCGCTCCTGCGCCACCCGGATGCACTTTTTGTCCTTGTCGCTGGTCGGCGTAAACAGTCGCAAGCTTCCAAATCCACCCTTGCTCGGGGGATCGAGGAACCAATTCTTGAAACCTACAGTTCTACTGGGCTTCTGGTTCTCTCAAGGCCGAAGGCCCATTCTATCAGAGCCGTGGGTGCATCCTGGACATTACGGCACCAGGCTACGGCTCAGCAGGTGTGTCAGGCACCTACCTGATTGGGTCTGCATACTTTTACCAAGCATTTTCAGGTGCATACCTACGCTTGGCAGACGCCAGCCTAGGTAGATAAGTCCTTCAGGCGGCAATTGCCCACCTGTAGGAAAGGGCTGTTTGACGGCCCTATCACGAGGTATTCTTTTACCCACCCAGGGACTGCTTTTGGACGTCCCAATTGTCTGGGTCTCCCAATTAGGAGCGAAAAAGAAGAAGGGAATTTTGTTTACTTACCGTAAATTCCTTTTCTTCTAGCTCCAATTGGGAGACCCAGCACCCGCCCTGTTTTCTCTGGGTTTTTCTGTTTTTTTCGGGTACACATGTTGTTCATGTGGTATGGTTCAGTTCTCCGATGTTTCCTCGGATTAAATTGGTCTTTAAACCAGTTATTGGCTTTCCTCCTTCTTGCTTTGGCACTAAAACTGGTGAGCCAGTGATCCCACTGGGGGTGTATAGCCAGAAGGGGAGGGGCCTTACACTTTTAAGTGTAATACTTTGTGTGGCCTCCAGAGGCAATAGCTATACACCCAATTGTCTGGGTCTCCCAATTGGAGCTAGAAGAAAAGGAATTTACGGTAAGTAAACAAAATTCCCTTCTTTAACATTTGACCTCGTCCTTGGAGGGTTAAATGTTTTTTATTTGTTTATGCTTTTTGATACGCTGCTGCAATGTTTCTACTTGTGACTCATTGTTGTCTCTTTTATGTTTCTAGTATATACAAAAAGGCAGGTTTGGGGAAGGAGAAGCGACAAGTGACCTATGTAGTGGCCAAGAAAGGTACTGGAAAGAGAGTCCACCGCCCAGCTGGAGTCAAGGGTCAATTTAAGGTGGTGGATGGCAGGATGAAGAAGGACATGAGAAAACAGAAGAAGAAGAGATGAAGGGCTACTGATGCTTGCGTTTTTTATCATATGCTGATGATAGGGCCGGAGCCCTCACAATAAGATCACCCTTCGGGAAGTCTCCATCTTGAATCCTGACATTATTCTGCTTATAGAGCAGGTCTGGACACCATTAATTTCTTGTATAATATCGTGAATTTTAATAATAAATAGTACTACTACCCTCTGTGGTGCTACACCCAAAGGAAGGCTGTAAGAATACAACTATTATTGGGACACAAGTGCTCAAGACATCACTAAAGCGACTGCCTGGTCCTTAGAAAAACCAGACAACGCTTCCACTCTTTGTGGCTCCTTTCTTTTGTAGCAGGGACTGTACATGTAGTGCACTTCTGGAATGCTACAAAGTGATGCAAGCAGGGATTTTATTTTTATGATTGGCATTGAATCACATAGATAGGTGGGACGTACTGTGAGAGAAGTGCCTTTCCTTAGATACAGCAGCTGGAGAGATCAGATTGAATTCACCTTGGGCATCATTTAGCCGTCCTATGGCACCTGTTATAATCTATAGTGCTTTTCAGGTGTCCATGTTTTTTCACAGACCGTGTGTCCATGCAAAACCAAAGGAACCCTGTCTGCTTTTTGGATGACATGGGCCCAATGCAAGTCTGTGAAAAACACAGCACACAGATGGCATGTTTAACATTAAAAAAGATAGAATCTTGGTTATTTATTTATTGATCCATCTATGAAAAAAACCCATTGATGTCACACTGATAATAGAAGCGAACACACGAATGATACACTGACACCAGTATCATGTTTTCACGTATGTATTAGAGGTGTGAATTAGGCCTTAGATTGAGGAATAATTGCATGATGCAGAAAGTTTGCCCTTATCTGTAGAAGAGGCACTCAGGGAAGATTACACATTCCTACAGTGATTCTACTGCATGGCCAAAGAAAAGAAAGTGGTATCATAGACCCATGGCACGTCTTATGTTACTGTCTGCAAAAAAAAAGAGAAAAAGCTGCCTGGTAACAAAGTGCACATCCAAATCGTATTTGTTAATTAAGATCATGCTTTCTTTGTCGCTCCATTGGGAGACCCAGACAATTGGGTGTATAGCTTCTGCCTCTGGAGGCCACACAAAGTAATTACACTTTAAAAAGTGTAACCCCTCCCCTCTGCTATACACCCTCCCGTGCATCACGGGCCCCTCAGTTTTTTGCTTTGTGTTGAAGGAGGCACAGGATGCTTATCTCCATGTGCCGATCGCACCCGAACATCAACGCTTCTTGCGTTTCGCCATTGGGGACGAACACCTTCAGTTCGTGGCACTGCCTTTCGGCTTGGCGACAGCCCCACGGGTCTTCACCAAGATCATGGCAACAGTGGTGGCGGTCCTACACTCTCAGGGCCACTCGGTGATCCCTTACTTAGACGATCTCCTAGTCAAGGCACCCTCCTGGGTGGCTTGCCAGCACAGCCTGACCATTGCCCTGGAGACTCTCCAGAGGTTCGGGTGGATCATCAATTTCCCAAAGTCAAAATTGACACCGACCCAATCCCTGACTTACCTCGGGATGGAGTTTCATACTCTGTCAGCGATAGTGAAGCTTCCGCTGGACAAACAGCGTTCACTACAGACAGGGGTCCAATCTCTGCTTCGGGGTCAGTCACACTCTTTGAGACGCCTTATGCACTTCCTAGGGAAGATGGTGGCAGCAATGGAAGCAGTTCCCTTTGCGCAGTTTCATCTGCGTCCACTTCAGTGGGACATTCTCCGCAAATGGGACAAGAGGTCGACGTCCCTCGACAGGAACGTTTCCCTGTCAAGAGCAGCCAAAACCTCCCTTCAGTGGTGGCTTCTTCCCACTTCTTTGTCGAAGGGAAAATCCTTCCTGCCCCCATCCTGGGCTGTGGTCACGACAGACGCGAGCCTGTCAGGGTGGGGAGCGGTCTTCCTCCACCACAGTATGGGGAGATAAGGTATGCACACCAGTGACTATGGAAGGGGAATACATGGAATAGCAGAAACTGCTGTGTGAATACTGACATGAAAAATTCAATAGCTATGTGTAAGAATGAAATGTGAAAAATGGAACCTGCATTACTGCCATGAATATATGAATAAAGAGAAATTTAGCTACTGAATTGATCAATGCAGAAGAGCCCCAACACTACGCCAAAGTATTTCTCTACGTTGGGGTCCCTAGCTTGTGTGTGTCCTCTCATGCAGTTAAAAAACTTACCGTGTATGGGAAGCTGAGACCCAGGCTATATATGCGTATAATGTGGATTGGCAATAGGTGTGTATGGGGAGGGTTCACAAACGAAAAACTACTAACATTAAGGAATAACGTTTGGAACTCCATTCTATGTCTGAACTGGGTGCAAAAAACCTAAAAAACATCACTATGGGGAGATAAGGTATGCACACCAGTGACTATGGAAGGGGAATACATGGAATAGCAGAAACTGCTGTGTGAATACTGACATGAAAAATTCAATAGCTATGTGTAAGAATGAAATGTGAAAAATGGAACCTGCATTACTGCCATGAATATATGAATAAAGAGAAATTTAGCTACTGAATTGATCAATGCAGAAGAGCCCCAACACTACGCCAAAGTATTGGTTCCATTTTTCACATTTCATTCTTACACATAGCTATTGAATTTTTCATGTCAGTATTCACACAGCAGTTTCTGCTATTCCATGTATTCCCCTTCCATAGTCACTGGTGTGCATACCTTATCTCCCCATAGTGATGTTTTTTAGGTTTTTTGCACCCAGTTCAGACATAGAATGGAGTTCCAAACGTTATTCCTTAATGTTAGTAGTTTTTCGTTTGTGAACCCTCCCCATACACACCTATTGCCAATCCACATTATACGCATATATAGCCTGGGTCTCAGCTTCCCATACACGGTAAGTTTTTTAACTGCATGAGAGGACACACACAAGCTAGGGACCCCAACGTAGAGAAATACTTTGGCGTAGTGTTGGGGCTCTTCTGCATTGATCAATTCAGTAGCTAAATTTCTCTTTATTCATATATTCATGGCAGTAATGCAGGTTCCATTTTTCACATTTCATTCTTACACATAGCTATTGAATTTTTCATGTCAGTATTCACACAGCAGTTTCTGCTATTCCATGTATTCCCCTTCCATAGTCACTGGTGTGCATACCTTATCTCCCCATAGTGATGTTTTTTAGGTTTTTTGCACCCAGTTCAGACATAGAATGGAGTTCCAAACGTTATTCCTTAATGTTAGTAGTTTTTCGTTTGTGAACCCTCCCCATACACACCTATTGCCAATCCACATTATACGCATATATAGCCTGGGTCTCAGCTTCCCATACATGGTAAGTTTTTTAACTGCATGAGAGGACACACACAAGCTAGGGACCCCAACGTAGAGAAATACTTTGGCGTAGTGTTGGGGCTCTTCTGCATTGATCAATTCAGTAGCTAAATTTCTCTTTATTCATATATTCATGGCAGTAATGCAGGTTCCATTTTTCACATTTCATTCTTACACATAGCTATTGAATTTTTCATGTCAGTATTCACACAGCAGTTTCTGCTATTCCATGTATTCCCCTTCCATAGTCACTGGTGTGCATACCTTATCTCCCCATAGTGATGTTTTTTAGGTTTTTTGCACCCAGTTCAGACATAGAATGGAGTTCCAAACGTTATTCCTTAATGTTAGTAGTTTTTCGTTTGTGAACCCTCCCCATACACACCTATTGCCAATCCACATTATACGCATATATAGCCTGGGTCTCAGCTTCCCATACACGGTAAGTTTTTTAACTGCATGAGAGGACACACACAAGCTAGGGACCCCAACGTAGAGAAATACTTTGGCGTAGTGTTGGGGCTCTTCTGCATTGATCAATTCAGTAGCTAAATTTCTCTTTATTCATATATTCATGGCAGTAATGCAGGTTCCATTTTTCACATTTCATTCTTACACATAGCTATTGAATTTTTCATGTCAGTATTCACACAGCAGTTTCTGCTATTCCATGTATTCCCCTTCCATAGTCACTGGTGTGCATACCTTATCTCCCCATAGTGATGTTTTTTAGGTTTTTTGCACCCAGTTCAGACATAGAATGGAGTTCCAAACGTTATTCCTTAATATTCCTCCACCACAGGGCTCAGGGAACCTGGACTCCGACGGAGTCCTCCCTGCAGATCAATGTTCTGGAGATAAGGGCAGTGTATCTAGCCCTACAGGCGTTCCAGCGGTGGCTGGAGGGCAGACAGATCCGAATACAATCAGACAACGCCACGGCGGTCGCATACATCAACCACCAGGGCGGCACACGCAGTCGTCAAGCATTCCAAGAAGTTCGGCGGATTCTGCTGTGGGCGGAAGCCACAGCATCCACCATCTCCGCAGTTCACATCCCGGGCGTAGAAAACTGGGAAGCAGACTTTCTCAGTCGCCAGGGCATGGACGCAGGGGAATGGTCTCTTCACCCGGACGTGTTTCAAGAGATCTGTTGCCGCTGGGGAACGCCGGACGTCGATCTAATGGCGTCTCGGCACAACAACAAAGTCCCGGCATTCATGGCACGGTCTCAGGATCACAGGGCGCTGGCGGCAGATGCGTTAGTTCAGGACTGGTCGCAGTTTCGACTACCCTATGTATTTCCCCCTCTGGCACTACTGCCCAGAGTGTTACGCAAGATCAGGTCCGACTGCACCCGCGCCATCCTCGTCGCTCCAGACTGGCCGAGGAGGTCAAGGTACCCGGATCTGTGGCACCTCACGGTGGGGCAACCGTGGGCACTCCCAGACCGACCAGACTTGCTGTCTCAAGGGCCATTTTTCCATCTGAATTCTGCGGCCCTCAACCTGACTGTGTGGCCATTGAGTCTTGGCTCCTAGCGTCATCAGGGTTATCTCAAGATGTCATTGCCACCATGAGACAGGCCAGGAAATCAACGTCCGCCAAGATCTACCACAGGACTTGGAAGATCTTCTTAGCCTGGTGCTCGGATAGGGGTTTTGCTCCCTGGCCGTTTGCATTGCCCACTTTTCTTTCCTTTCTTCAATCAGGATTGGACAAGGGTTTGTCTCTCGCCTCTCTCAAGGGACAGGTGTCGGCGCTTTCAGTGTTTTTTCAAAAGCGTCTAGCCAGACTCTCGCAGGTCCGCACGTTCCTGCAGGGAGTTTGCCACATAGTCCCACCTTACAAGCGTCCGCTAGAACCCTGGGATCTTAACAAGGTGCTGACGACTCTCCAGAAGCCACCTTTCGAGCCGATGCGGGAGATCTCTCTATCTCGCCTTTCACAGAAAGTGGCCTTCCTAGTGGCAGTCACTTCACTTAGGAGAGTGTCTGAGCTAGCAGCGCTGTCATGCAAAGTCCCCTTCCTGGTCTTTCACCAGGATAAGGTGGTCCTGCGTCCGGTCCCGGAATTTCTCCCCAAGGTGGTATCCCCTTTTCATCTCAATCAGGATATCTCCTTGCCTTCTTTTTGCTCTCATCCAGTTCACCAATGTGAAAAGGATTTGCACTTGTTAGACCTCGTGAGAGCACTCAGAATCTACATTTCTCGCACGGCGCCCCTGCGCCGTTCGGATGCACTCTTTGTCCTTGTCGCTGGCCAGCGTAAGGGGTCTCAGGCTTCCAAGTCAACCTTGGCTAGGTGGATCAAGGAACCGATTCTTGAAGCCTACCGTTCATCGGGGCTTCAGATTCCTTCAGGGCTTAAAGCCCATTCTACCAGGGCCGTAGGCGCGTCCTGGGCTTTGCGGCACCAGGCTACGGCTCAGCAGGTGTGTCAGGCGGCTACCTGGTCGAGTCTGCACACCTTCACAAAACACTATCAGGTGCATGCCTATGCTTCGGCAGAGGCTAGCCTAGGTAGGCGAGTCCTTCAGGCGGCAATTGCCCACCTGTAAGAGGGGGCCGGTTTCCGGCTCTTTTTATCGAGGTATTCTGTTACCCACCCAGGGATTGCTTTTGGACATCCCAATTGTCTGGGTCTCCCAATGGAGCGACAAAGAAGAAGGGAATTTTGTTTACTTACCGTAAATTCCTTTTCTTCTAGCTCCTATTGGGAGACCCAGCACCCGCCCCTGTTCCCTTCGGGCTGTTGTTCTTTTGTGTACACATGTTGTTCATGTTCAATTGTTCTTTTGGTTAATGGTTCAGTTCTCCGAACATCCTTCGGATTGAATTTACCTTAGACCAATTTATAAGTTTCCTCCTTCCTGCTTTGGCACCAAAACTGAGGGGCCCGTGATGCACGGGAGGGTGTATAGCAGAGGGGAGGGGTTACACTTTTTAAAGTGTAATTACTTTGTGTGGCCTCCAGAGGCAGAAGCTATACACCCAATTGTCTGGGTCTCCCAATAGGAGCTAGAAGAAAAGGAATTTACGGTAAGTAAACAAAATTCCCTTCTTTACATAGTATATTAATCTGACAAAAAGAAAAAACGGAACTATTTAATTAAAAACATGATGGACAGGAAAAAATCGTTTCCAAACTATTGGGACAGGATATAATAATCCTACAAAAATGTCACCAAAATAATATGCGGACACTGGGCAATAATATCTGCACAATAGTATCTGGCAGGCAAACTATACAGAGGGGACAATAGGTAGTTAATAAAAATGCAAATATATATATATATATATAAATCCTCATACATGCACCTAGACTGTCCCTATAAAACTTAAATACTTTATTAAATCACTTAAAACCACACTGTGATTACTAAAAGTGCACAGGATAGATTGCTAGCCCTCAATAGCAGCACCTATCTGTGCACTGCCTTACAGCGGGGGTTGGCACCCTAAAAATGCAATATGGCGCCCCCACTCCATGACGACTTTCCCTGCTGCCCCTAAAGTCCCTGCCGGAAAAAAGGTGCAGTGCCTAAGCTAAGTGCAACAAACAAATTGGTGTGGCAGGTGGACAGTAGGGAGGAAAACTCAAACACTTATCTCATTGATGTGAACAAAATGGTAATTTCAAGCCTCAACGCGTTTCTCCCAGAAGTGGGTTCCTCAGGAGGCCAATAGTAAACTACAATGGTGGTTCAGGAAAACCCTCTGTAGCCTAATGGCTGATTCAAAGAGGGGATCCTGTTGATAAATAGCACACTGCAGACCCAAATAGTGCTGGTGTCCAAGGGAAAACACCCTATTCAATGAGATCACCAGTCTATTTGCATGTATATTGTTATTCTTTAGCTGTTATCACATATGAGTCTTGTTATATATAAATCCTCCTAACACTAGATAACAAGTGCATAATTTAAATAGCCATCAACCATCCATTGCGACCATTGCACTGGCGGCCATAAAAAATGAAAACGTAGCCAGCACCCCATATTACCTACTACCCTACGCACGTCAGTACTTCAGTAGCTTTGTCAGGGGTTATCCTATCTATGTGCTTGTACATGATAACCCCTATTGAAGCTACTAAAGTAGGGACACAATTCTGGGGATTCACCTCTGCTCTTCCCGATTTGCCCTGGCAATCGCGGTAATGGTAGTTGGTGTTGATGTCAGCTGTGTAGTGGCAGCTGGCAAACAAGACCTGACGTTAGTAATGGAAAGGCGTCTATCAGTAAGTAAAAAGAAAATACACGCACACAAAATATTTAAATAAACACTTCCCAACACATTTCCTGGTTCGCCATTTTATAAAAAAAAACCTAAATATGTAGGTCTGACGTAGTCCAAGGGATTCTTACATAGTCCATAAAGGGAAATCTGAAAGACCTAAAACGAGATTTCTTTGTCGCTCCATTGGGAGACCCAGACAATTGGGTGTATAGCTTCTGCCTCCGGAGGCCACACAAAGTATTACACTTTTAAAAAAGTGTAACCCCTCCCCTCTGCCTATACACCCTCCCGTGGATCACGGGCTCCTCAGTTTTATGCTTTGTGTGGAAGGAGGCACACATCCACTCATAGAAAAAAAAAAAAAAAAAAAAAAAAGATTTCTCATACATAGTATGACGGATGGAAGAAAAGAGGTCCCCTTATGGGGTCCCCGGCATGCTCCCTTCTCACCCCACTATGTCGGCGGTGTTGTTAAGGTTGAGGTACCCATTGCGGGTACAAAGGCTGGAGCCACATGCCGTCTCCTTCACCATCCCTTATGCGGCTCTAGGAGAAGTGGGAGCCTCACCGGTCATTCACCTGCTAAGACCGTGCTCCATCCGCAGCCCCTGGTGGAACCTGCTGGACCGGAGCGTTTTCATCCCCAGGGACCGGGCCCTGCACCTTCAAGGTACTCTGTGTCCCCATGGGGGGACGGTACGGGGAGAGAGGTCGCCTTTCTCCCCAGTAGCGCCGTCCGTTGTTTTTTCATCGGACTTCCGCGCCGGCCGTGCCTGCTTGTCGGGCACGGCCTTAAATTTAGTCCCCGGCTTCATCGCGGCCTAGTCGCGAAAAATCCCGCCCCCGGGCCTGCTTGTCAGGGGTAAGGGCGGGATTACCGACAGAGGGCTGGAGCATCTTTGCATGTGGTACCCCTCCCCTCTCATTGACCACTATGGGGCCTCCAGATTCCCGCCTTTTGCCGGCGCCGCCCATGGCTCCACTCCCCCCTTGAGAGCTCTGGCGGCCATGTTTGGCATTCTGCCGGTGTATGCTGCAGCTGCACAGCTCTACAGCTCCGGGGGACCCACGACAGGGAATTTGGAGGACACCAGCAGTTGGTAAGCCACACCGGTCACCCGGTGCTGGTTCCCCTAGGGTGCCGTGATATATATATTTATATATATATATATATTATATATATTCGGAACGGCTGTATAACCCTTTCCCATATACCCTCAGTGGTCGCTCTCCTAAGGGACACTTATTGCTTACAGCATGTCGTCCACAAGGAGCAAAGCCCCTAAGGCACAGGTTTTTTTTGCAGCCTGTACCTCTTGTGGGGCTATGTTGCCTGCGGGATCCACCTATTCTCACTGTGATCAATGCTCGACTCCTGCCACGCTTGCTCAGCCGGAGCCTAGGGCACTTGTGGGCCCCTCGGCTCATGTAGATCCCCCTGCTCCTCCTGAGCAGGCTGCAGGGACAGAGTCACCGTCATTGGACTCTTTCGCGGAGAAACTCTGTCACTTTCTCAATCGATTGCACAGTCTATGGACAAATGGTCATCTAAGCTCCTTGAGGCATTGCAGTCCAGACCGGGCTCTTCACAGGCCCCGGCCCCTGTTAGTTTGTCTCCTCCAGGGCCTTCTCGGTCCGCGCCGCAGCGCGCTCCCAGGATAGCCCCTAGGTCCCAGGCGGAGGACTCCTGCCCGGATCGCAGTCCCAGACCTGCTAAGCGGCCTTGCTGGGACTCTTCCCCGGCCTCCTCACGCTGCTCTGGATCTCAGCTTGAGGACTCTCAGGATGACGAGGCGGACGTGGGAGCTCAGGGCTCTGACCCTGACTTCGCCCTCAACCTTGATACCCCTGAGGGGGACGCCTTAGTAAATGATCTTATTTCGTCCATCAACCAGGTGTTGGATCTCTCTCCCCCGCCTCCACCTGTAGAGGAGTCTGCTTCTCAGCAGGAGAAACACCAATTTCGATTCCCCAAACGTACGCGCAATACGTTCTTTGATCACTCTAACTTCAGGGACGCTGTCCAGAAGCCCAGAGCGGTCCCGGACAAGCGTTTTGCTAAAAGGCACTCTGACACGCGTTATCCCTTTCCATCTGAAGTCGTTAAGGGCTGGGCACACTCACCCAAGGTGGATCTGCCAGTCTCTAGATTGGCTGCT
Organism: Anomaloglossus baeobatrachus; assembly: GCF_048569485.1. NCBI lineage: Eukaryota > Metazoa > Chordata > Amphibia > Anura > Aromobatidae > Anomaloglossus > Anomaloglossus baeobatrachus. Next base: position 257,255,096 of record NC_134357.1, read on the forward strand.
AGGTCCGTTGTGTCTGTTGCCGATGACTCATCCCTGAAGGATGCCACTGACAGACAGATAGAGCTCTTGGTGAAGTCTATTTATGAGGCCACGGGCGCGTCTTTTGCCCCGGCCTTTGCGGCTGTGTGGGCTCTCCAAGCAATCTCGGCATGTCTGACTGAGATTAATGCTGTCACGCGGAATTCTGCTCCTCATGTGTCTTCCTTGACCTCTCAGGCATCAGCATTTTCGCCCTACGCCATGTACGCCGTCCTGGACTCTGCTAGCTGTACGGCTGTGGCATCTGCTAACTCCGTGGCAGTCCGCAGGGCCATGTGGCTGCGCGAATGGAAAGCAGACTCTGCTTCCAAAAGGTTCTTAACTGGTTTGCCTTTTTCTGGCGAACGTTTGTTTGGCGAACGGTTGGATGAGATTATTAAGGAATCCTCGGGAAAGGACTCCTCCTTACCCCAGTCCAAAACTAAGAGACCTCAGCAGAGAAAAATCCAATCGAGGTTTCGGTCCTTTCGTCCCTCCGCCAAGCCCCAATCCTCTTCGTCCAACCGGCCGGAGAAAGGCCAGAGGAACTCCTATGCGCGGCGGTCCAAGTCACGCCCCCAAAAGGCCGCAGGAGGCACTGCCTCCAAGACGGCCTCCTCATGACTCTCGGCCTCATCTAGCCACATCCTCGGTCGGTGGCAGGCTCTCCCGCTTTGGTGACGCCTGGTGGCCACACGTTCAAGACCGATGGGTGAGAGACCTTCTGTCTCATGGTTACAGGATAGAGTTCAGCTCTCGACCTACGGCTCGTTTTTTCAGAACCTCCCCACCCCCCGCACAGGCCGACGCACTTTTTCAGGCGGTGGACGCTCTAAAGATGGAAGGAGTTGTCATTCTCGTTTCCCTTCAGGAACGTGGTCGCGGATTTTACTCCAACTTGTTCGTGGTGCCAAAAAAGGACGGGTCATTCCGTCCCATTCTGGACCTCAAGCTGCTCAACAGACATGTGAGAACCAGACGGTTTCGGATGGAATCTCTCCGCTCGGTCATCGCCTCGATGTCACAAGGAGACTTCCTAGCATCGATCGACATCAAGGATGCTTATCTCCATGTGCCGATCGCACCCGAACATCAACGTTTCCTGCGTTTCGCCATCGGGGACGAACACCTCCAGTTCGTCGCATTGCCCTTCGGCCTGGCGACAGCCCCACGGGTCTTCACCAAAGTCATGGCGTGTCAACGAAGTCTTACCGTCACTCTGGCGACTCTCCAGCAGTTCGGGTGGATCATCAATTTCCCGAAATCCAAGTTGACGCCGACCCAATCACTGACTTACCTCGGGATGGAGTTTCATACCCTTCCAGCGTTAGTCAAGCTACCGCGGGATAAACAGCTTTCTCTGCAGGCGGGGGTGCAGTCACTTCTTCGGAGTCAGTCACACCCCTTAAGGCGCCTCATGTACTTCCTGGGGAAGATGGTTGCAGCTATGGAGGCAGTGCCGTTCGCGAAATTCCATCTACGGCCACTCCAATGGGACATTCTTCGCAAATGGGACAAGAGTTCGGCTTCCCTCGACAAGAACATCTCTCTTTCACTTGCAACCAAAACATCACTTCAGTGGTGGCTCCTACCCACATCTCTGTCTCGGGGAAAATCCTTCCTCCCCCCAACCTGGGCCGTGGTCACCACGGACGCGAGCCTGTCAGGTTGGGGAGCGGTTTTTCTCCACCACAGGGCTCAAGGAACATGGACTCCAATAGAATCGTCCCTTCAGATCAATATTCTGGAGATAAGGGCAGTATATCTAGCCCTATTGGCTTTTCATCGGTGGCTGGAGGGCAGGCAGATCCGAATCCAGTCGGACAACGCCACTGCCGTCGCCTACATCAACCACCAAGGCGGCACTCGCAGTCGTCAAGCCTTCCAGGAAGTCGGGCGGATTCTGCAGTGGGTGGAAGTCACAGGCTCCACCATCTCCGCAGTTCACATCCCGGGCGTGGAAAACTGGGAAGCAGATTTTCTCAGTCGTCAGGGCATGGACACGGGGGAATGGTCTCTTCACCCAGACGTGTTTCGAGAGATCTGTCGCCGCTGGGGAACGCCGGACGTCGATCTCATGGCGTCACGACACAACAACAAGGTCCCGGCCTTCATGGCACGGTCTCAGGATCACAGAGCTCTGGCAGTGGACGCTCTGGTCCAGGATTGGTCGCAGTTTCGACTGCCATATGTGTTCCCCCCTCTGGCAATGCTGCCCAGAGTAATACGCAAGATCCGGTCCGACTGCCGTCGCGCCATTCTCGTCGCTCCAGACTGGCCGAGGCGGTCGTGGTATCCGGATCTGTGGCATCTCACGGTGGGTCAACCGTGGGCGCTTCCAGACCGCCCAGACTTGCTGTCACAAGGGCCGTTTTTCCATCTGAATTCTGTGGCCCTCAACCTGACTGTGGCCATTGAGTCCTGGCTCCTAGCGTCTTCAGGGTTATCTCAGGATGTCATTGCCACCATGAGACAAGCCAGGAAGCCTACGTCCGCCAAAATCTATTACAGGTCTTGGCAAATCTTCTTATCCTGGTGCTCTGATAACGGTTTTCCTCCATGGCCGTTTGCTTTACCCACATTTCTTTCATTCCTACAATCTGGAATGGACAAGGGTTTGTCCCTCGGCTCTCTCAAGGGCCAAGTGTCGGCGCTCTCCGTGTTTTTTCAAAAGCGTCTAGCCAGGCTTCCGCAGGTCCGCACGTTCCTGCAGGGGGTTTGCCACATGGTCCCACCTTACAAACGTCCGTTGGAACCTTGGGATCTTAACAGGGTTCTGACGGCTCTTCAAAAGCCGCCTTTTGAGCTGCTGCGGGATGTCTCTCTCTCCCGTCTTTCTCAGAAGGTGGCCTTCCTGGTGGCGGTCACATCACTTCGGAGAGTGTCTGAGCTTGCAGCGCTGTCATGCAAAGCCCCCTTCCTGGCTTTCCACCAGGATAAGGTGGTTCTGCGTCCTGTCCCGGAATTTCTCCCTAAGGTGGTATCCCCTTTTCATGTAAATCAGGATATCTCCTTGCCTTCCTTTTGCCCTAATCCAATTCACCAGTGTGAAAAGGATTTGCACTCTTTGGATCTAGTGAGAGAACTCCGGTTCTACGTGTCTCGCATGGCGCCCCTGCGCCGTTCAGACGCGCTCTTTGTCCTTGTCGCTGGCCAGCATAAGGGCTCTCAGGCCTCCAAGTCAACTTTGGCTCGGTGGATCAAGGAACTGATTCTCGAGGCCTACCGTTCTTCTGGGCTTCCACTTCCTTCAGGGTTGAAAGCCCATTCTACCAGAGCCGTAGGTGCGTCCTGGGCTTTGCGGCACCGGGCGACGGCTCACCAGGTGTGTCAGGCAGCTACGTGGTCTAGTCTGCACACTTTCACGAAGCACTATCAAGTGCATGCCTATGCTTCGGCAGACGCCAGTCTAGGTAGGCGAGTCCTCCAGGCGGCGGTTGCCCACCTGTAAGAGGGGGCCGTTTTCGGCTCCTTTTATTGAGGTATTCTTTTACCCACCCAGGGACTGCTCTTGGACGTCCCAATTGTCTGGGTCTCCCAATGGAGCGACAAAGAAAAAGGGAATTTTGTTTACTTACCGTAAATTCCTTTTCTTCTAGCTCCTATTGGGAGACCCAGCACCCACCCCTGTGCCCTTCGGGCTGGTTGTTCTTTTGTGTACACATGTTGTTGATGTTGATTTGTTCTTATGGTTCATGGTCTTCAGTTCTCCAAACATCCTTCGGATTGAATTTACCCTAGACCAATTTATAAGTTTTCTCCTTCCTGCTTTTGCACCAAAACTGAGGAGCCCGTGATCCACGGGAGGGTGTATAGGCAGAGGGGAGGGGTTACACTTTTTTAAAAGTGTAATACTTTGTGTGGCCTCCGGAGGCAGAAGCTATACACCCAATTGTCTGGGTCTCCCAATAGGAGCTAGAAGAAAAGGAATTTACGGTAAGTAAACAAAATTCCCTTTATCAAAATACTGTCCATCATTCACAAATTTATTAGAAAGATTTATTAGAAAGCAAAGTTCCCAGGCCCGACGTAGTCCAGAATTTTCACATAGTTACTTGATTACCTGAATCAAAGGCTATGGTGCTTCAGAATGAGGCTCCATAGACTTTGAGCAGCAGTCAGTCTTGACGCAGGCTGCACACTGCAAGATTCAGCGACTGTGATGTGTCAGGAATTGGACCTTCCCAGCCTGATATCAGCTCACAGCTGTCTGTTTTACCTTCGCTGGTTCCAAAATTGGGAGGACCCCACGTGCTTTTATTCCTTTATTTAATCATAACAAGCTGTCCAATTAGCTCCACAGGATGCAATTTTATTATTTCGCTCTCGTTCACTCTATTTCTAATATCTATCTCTATAAAAATGTTGTCTGAATCAAACCACCACATTGGTTGTAAATATAAGATGGAAAAGTACACCGTGTGCAGAATTATTGGGCAAGTTGTATTTTAGAGGATTTTTTTATTGATCAACCACTATGTTCTCAATCAACCCAAAAGACTCATAAATATCAAAGCTTAATATTTTTGGCAGTTGGAGTGGGGTTTTTTTTAGATTTGGCTATCTTAGGAGGATATCTGTTTGTGCAGGTAACTATTACTGTGCAGAATTATTAGGCAACTTAATAAAACCAAATTTCTTTATCGTTCCTTTGGGAGACCCAGACCATGGGTGTTTAGCTTCTGCCTCCGGAGGACACACAAAGTACTACACTTAAAAGTGTAGCTGCTCCCTCTGAGCTTATACACCCCCTGGTAGCCAGTCCTAGCCAGTTTATTGCTTTGTGTCAGGAGGCATGCATCCACACATGCATTCTCATCTGATTTGTTTGACTTTTGGAAAGAGTTTGAAGAAAAGCGGGTCCATGTCTGGACTCCCGGCATGTCCATTCTCACCCCACTGTGTCGGCGGTGTTGTTAAGGTTGATTTACAAGGCTGCAGCCTTACATGCCGTGCTCCTTCACCATCCCTTCTGGGCTCAGGCTTGAAGTGGGAGCCAGCACGGTCTCCATGCCTGGCAGGAGTCCGGTCTCCATCCACAGCCCCTTGAGGATTCTGTTGGACCGGAGCACTCATCCCCAGGGACATGGCCCTGCGTCTCAGCAGCTAAGTACCTGAGACGTTTATGTTTAGGGTCCCGGTTCTTTATTGTAAGGGGAGAGTATGCTGTATGTGATTGTTTTAACTTTTCCGGCGGGTTCTCTAGCTTTTGCCTGAGAACCGCGCCGATGGTGCCTGCTTGTCGGCCTCGCTGCTTAAATTTAGGCCCCGGCTTCGCCGGAGGCCTAGTTTCATTTTCCTGCCCTCGCATGTCACTCATGCAGAGGGACAGGTTCGGCTCCTCCCGGCGGCCCTTCTACACAGGGGAGGGACACTCCCCACTGCTGGGGCGTCCCTCCTTCCCTGCAGGTCTCTATAGCCCTCCAGTTCCCGCTCTTTTATAGGAACACCCTCTTCTCAGGCAGAGTTCACTCTGCTCTGGGACATCCTGCATTCTGCATCTCTGCTGAGGTGCTGCGACTGGGGGACCGGGCTTCGGGATCTGGAGGGCACACAACACCGCGCTCAGCGGTCTGGTAAGCCACAGCCGGTCTCTGGTTGTGGACCTCTGTATATTCTCCCTGGGGTTCATTCTCTGCAAAGCCCCCACTCCAGCAGCAGATCTCACACAAGGAGCAAGGCTCCAAAGCTTTTATTCTGCATGCACTGCATGTAAGCTCCTGCTGCCTGAGCCGAGCACCTATCCACATTGTGATGTCTGCTCTAACTTGGAGGTGCCACAGCCTGGAGCCTCACCCCCAGTGGTCTCTCAGGCTGCTGCTGCTGCACCTGTGATTGAACCCCCGGCCTGGGTAGAGTCCTTTTCTAGGTCCATATCCCAGTCATTTGCTGAGTCCATGGGGCTTTTGTCCAGGACTTTGATGAATATGCATCAGCCCCCCTCACAGGGTGCCTCTAATACTCTTGACAGAGGACTCCTATCCTCTGACCTCCATCCATCGGAGCTCACGGAGGATTTATCATCTGATCCCAGACCCCGTCCTTCTAAGAGAAGGCGCAGGGTTTCCTCCCCCTCCCCATCCCACGGCTCTGTCTCAAGAGCTGACTCTCAAGATGAGGAGGATGCCCTCACTGGGGGCTCGGAGGCTATGTATCCCATCGATTTCTCTGAGGGTGACTCAGATCGTAGTGATTTGATTGCTTCTATTAATTCTGTGCTGGATCTCAATCCGCCAGTGTCAGAGGAGCAACTCTCTTTGGCAGAAAAACATCAGTTTACCTCGCCTAAGAGAATGAAGAGTGTGTTCTTTAACCACTCCAGTTTTCAGACCGCTGTGACCAAACCCAGGGCCTGCCCTGACAAACGCTTTCCAAAGCGTGGTTCTGATGACCGGTTTCCATTTCCACCTGAGGTGGTCAAGGAGTGGTCTGACTCCCCAAAGGTAGACCCTCCGGTGTCTAGGCTATCAGCCCGGACCGTTGTGTCGGTGGCTGACGGCACCTCACTTAAGGATTCCACTGACCGTCAGATTGACCTGGCCAAATCTGTGTATGAAGCTGCGGGGGCCGCGTTTTCCCCGACTTTTGCAACAGTGTGGGCTCTCAAAGCCATCTCTGCTTCTCTAGAGGAGATGCATTCCCTCACCAAGGAATCTGTGCCTGAGATGGTTACCTTAACTGCTCAGGCTTCAGCTTTTTCATCCTATGCCATGTCTGCCATGCTAGAGGCTGCTCACCGCACTGCGGTGGCTTCAGCTAATTCTCTTGTTATCCGCAGGATTTTGTGGCTTCGAGAGTGGAAGGCAGATGCTTCTTCCAAGTTTCTTGCTGGGCTCCCTTTTACTGGTTCACGGCTGTTTGGTGAACAGGTGGATGAAATCATTAAAGAAGCTACTGGCGGGAAGAGTACTTCCATGCCACAAACCAAGACCAGGAAACCCGCCCAGGGTAGGAATCAATCGAGGTTTCGTTACTTTCGTTCCTCCAACTGGTCACCCTCTAAGCCTTCCGCCTCGTCCGCTAACTCGGCCAAGGATCAGAAATCCAACTGGCGCCCAAAAGCGCGTCCGCAGAAGACCTCAGGAGGTTCTGCCACTAGGGCAGCTTCCTCATGACTCTCGGCCCGCTCCAGCCACGTCCTTAGTCGGTGGCAGGCTCTCCCACTTTGGCGACGCTTGGTTAAAGCAAGTCTCCGATCAGTGGGTGAGAGACATATCTCACGGCTACAGGATAGAATTCTCTTCCAGCCCTCCAAACAGATTTTTTCTCTCAACTCCCCCCTGCTCCAAGGCCGCCGCCTTCTCGCAGGCCATGGCGTCTTTGCAGGCAAACGGAGTGATTGTCCCAGTTCCCGCTCAGGAACGGTTCAGAGGTTTTTACTCAAATCTCTTCCTAGTTCCAAAAAAGGACGGTACCTTCCGGCCCATCCTGGATCTCAAGCTTCTCAACAAGCATGTCCGGGTGTGGCATTTTCGCATGGAGTCTCTGCGATCCGTCATTGCCTCTATGACCCAAGGGGAGTTCCTGGCGTCCATCGACATCAGAGATGCCTATCTACATGTGCCAATCGCAGCGTTGGTTACGTTTTGCGATAGGAGAGGATCATTTCCAATTCGTGGCTCTCCCCTTCGGGTTAGCCACGGCCCCTCGGGTATTCACCAAGGTCATGGCGGCAGTGATTGCGGTCCTGCACCTCCAGGGGTTAGCAGTGCTTCCTTATCTGGACGACCTTCTGGTCAAGGGTACATCCAGCGCAAACTGTCAGCGGAGTGTTTCGCTCACTCTCGCCACCCTAGCCCAATTCGGGTGGATTGTCAATCTTCCCAAATCCACTCTGACTCCGACCCAGAGTCTCACGTACCTAGGGATGCAGTTCGAGACTTTGCCGGCACTTGTGAAGTTGCCCTTAGACAAACAGCTGTCACTCCGGTTGGCGGTGCGCTCTCTCCTGAGGCCCCGCCGTTATACCCTCAGGCGTCTGATGCAGGTGCTGGGTCAAATGGTGGCCTCCGTGGAGGCGGTTCCCTTTGCCCAGTTCCATCTGCGTCCTCTGCAGCTGGACATTCTCCGCTGTTGGGACATGCGGCCTTCCTCCTTACAGAGGTTAGTGGCTCTGTCGCCACGGACCAGGAGCTCTCTTCAGTGGTGGCTTCGACCCCTCTCCCTGTCCCAAGGGCGCTCCTTCCTGACTCCGTCCTGGGTGATTCTCACCACGGATGCCAGCCTATCCGGCTGGGGAGCGGTACATCTCCACCACAGAGCACAGGGCACTTGGACTCCGTCCGAGTCAGCCCTTTCAATCAATGTGCTGGAAACCAGAGCTGTGCTTCTAGCTCTCCTAGCCTTTCACCACCTGTTGGCGGGCAGGCACATTCGAGTCCAGTCAGACAACGCGACAGCGGTTGCCTACATCAATCACCAAGGCGGGACACGCAGCCGCCTGGCAATGTTGGAGGTCCAACGCATTCTTCAATGGGCGGAGGACTCCAAGTCCACCATATCCGCAGTCCACATCCCTGGCGTAGAAAACTGGGAGGCAGATTATCTCAGCCGTCAATCCGTGGACGGTGGCGAGTGGTCCCTGCACCCGGCAGTGTTTCAGTCAATCTGCCGCAAGTGGGGCACTCCGGACGTGGACCTAATGGCATCCCGTCACAACAACAAGGTTCCGGTTTACGTGGCTCGCTCCCACGATCCTCAGGCCTTCGCCGCGGACGCTCTGGTTCAAGACTGGTCCCAGTTTCGTCTGTCCTATGTGTTTCCCCCTCTAGCTCTCTTGCCCAGAGTCCTGCGCAAGATCAGAATGGAGGGCCGTCGAGTCATCCTCATTGCACTGGACTGGCCCAGGCGAGCTTGGTATCCGGACCTGCTCCAACTGTCCGTGGAGATGCCGTGGCATCTTCCGGACCGTCCAGACCTGCTCTCGCAAGGTCCGTTTTTCCGCCCGAATTCTGCGGCACTCAAATTGACGGCGTGGCTCTTGAGTCCTGGATTTTGACGGCTTCTGGTATTCCTCCTGAAGTCATCTCCACTATGACTTGGGCCCGTAAGTCTTCCTCCATCAAGATCTATCACAGGACTTGGAAAATGTTCCTGTCCTGGTGTCGCTCTTCCGGCCATTCTTCTTGGCCATACTTGTTGCCGACCCTTCTGTCTTTTTTACAGTCCGGTCTGCAGCTAGGACTGTCCCTCAACTCTCTCAAGGGACAAGTCTCAGCTCTATCAGTGCTGTTCCAGCGGCGTCTCGCCCGGCTGGCTCAGGTCCGCACCTTCATGCAAGGTGTGTCTCACATCATTCCGCCTTATCGGCGGCCCTTGGATCCCTGGGACCTTAACTTGGTCCTCACGGTATTGCAGAAACCCCCTTTCGAGCCCCTTAGGGAGGTTTCTTTGTATCGTCTTTCTCAAAAGGTGGCCTTTCTAGTTGCCATAACGTCTCTCAGGAGAGTCTCTGATTTGGCTGCGCTCTCCTCGGAGTCACCTTTTTTGGTTTTTCACCAAGACAAGGTTGTTCTCCGTCCGACCCCGGACTTTCTTCCTAAGGTGGTCTCTCCCTTCCACCTTAACCAGGATATTTCCTTGCCTTCCTTTTGTCCGGCCCCTGTTCATCGCTTTGAGAAAGCGCTGCATACTCTAGATCTGGTGCGTGCTCTCCGGATCTATGTGTCTTGCACCGCTGCGCTTAGGCGGTGCACCTCTCTTTTTGTGCTAACCACAGGGCGGCGCAAGGGTCTCTCTGCTTCTAAGCCGACCTTGGCCCGTTGGATTAGATCAACCATTTCAGACGCCTACCAGAGTACTCAGGTGCCTCCCCCGCCGGGGATCAAAGAACACTCGACCAGAGCTGTCGGTGCCTCTTGGGCTTTTAGGCACCAGGCTACGGCTCAACAAGTCTGTCAGGCTGCCACTTGGACTAGCCTGCATACCTTTTCGAAGCACTACCAAGTGCATGCTCATGCTTTGGCAGATGCGAGCTTGGGCAGACGCATCCTTCAGGCGGCTGTCGCCCACTTGTGAAGTTAGGCTCCGCCTACTTCTTAGGTTTTTCTGTTTATTCCCACCCAGGGACAGCTTTGGAACGTCCCATGGTCTGGGTCTCCCAAAGGAACGATAAAGAAAAAGAGAATTTTGTTACTTACCGTAAATTCTTTTTCTTATAGTTCCGTATTGGGAGACCCAGCTCCCTCCCTGTTGCCTGTTGGCAATTTTCTTGTTCCGTGTGTTATCACCGGCTGTTGTCGTGGACAGAGTCTCCGGTTGTTCCGGTTCTTACTCGGTTCTACTTGTGGGTGGCTATTCTCCTTCAGCTTTTGCACTAAACTGGCTAGGACTGGCTACCAGGGGGTGTATAAGCTCAGAGGGAGGAGCTACACTTTTAAGTGTAGTACTTTGTGTATCCTCCGGAGGCAGAAGCTAAACACCCATGGTCTCTGTCTCCCAATACGGAACTATAAGAAAAAGAATTTACGGTAAGTAACAAAATTCTCCTTATTTCTCTGACGCCTCATTGGGTGTTATGCTGCCTATCCATAGGAGGACACTAAGTAGATGCAAAAGCATAGCTCCTCCTCTGCAGTATACACCCCCTGGCCGGGCCAGGCAAGCTCAGTTTTAGCTTAGTGTCTGTAGGAGGCACTTCCTTTCAAGGTTTGTTATTTTTTGAGGGCGACGGTTTCCTTTTGGGACCGATCTCCCACTACCATCAACGGGCGGGAACGTGAAGTGTTGCCTACACGTACCCCCTCCTGCGACGCTGGATCCTGGGCTGGACGACGGGTTCCACAGACACCGATTTTCCAAAGCCCAGGGTAGAGGCCTGTGCCCCTATAGCCCAATTCCTCAGCCCCTCTCTGCAGGCTCTGAGTTGAAGATGGCACCAATTCCTCAGCCCCTCTCTGCAGGCTCTGAGTTGAATATGACACCGACACAGCAAGCTGACTCTGCTATTTTCACTGCTTGGAAAGCAGTGTTTTAAGGTGACTGGTTTCCCAGACAAAGGGAGAAAAGACACTGCAGGGAAGGCTCCCAGGACAGTTACAGTATTTATTATGAGCAAGGATCCTGCACACACAGTGTTAACTTTCTCTAGCTTGCTGGCTGGAGGAGGGGGAAGTTCTGCTGTTTGCAGAAAGTCCTGCAGATAATTTCCCGGTGGCAGGGGGGAGGGCTCAGGGACTCAAGCTGTTTATTATCTGCTCTGTTTATTTGCTCTAGCAGAAAAGCCGACTGATAACCACTGGTGACAAGCTGTGTGCTGACTGTAGGGAGAGGGAGGAAAACTCAGAAGCTCCCTTCCTGCCGTTTTTTTTTTCTTTTTCTACCCACAGCAGGGGGGGGCACACTGACTCATCCCCCCCCCAGGAAAGCGTGCGAAGATCTTCATAGAGCTTAATCCTTCCTGAGGACAGGGCCAGCAGCTGATTCTGGTGAGGTGCTGGCTTCAATTGTAGCTCTGCTGAGCATTGCTCCCCCTCCTGGCATACTCCTATTAGGAACATGCAGAAATCTAAGGGCACTAAGAGTACTAAGGCCCACATAGTCTATTATTCAGCCTGCACTGCCTGCCACGCTGAGCTACCACGTAAACACACCTCTTCTCTCTGTGAGTCCTGTGCCCCTAAAGCCCCCCAAGACCCCCCTGCCACCACCGCCGCAACCGGCAGCCCAGAGCCTAGGGCCCCCAGCCCACCGGAATGGGCACAGTTTCTGTCCCAATCCATGGAAAAACTGTCACAGAACCTGGTTCTGGCTATGCAATGTCGTCCTCCACATCCTTCTGGGTCCCTGGACGGAACGCAGCCTGAGGATACCCCTATGGAGGATCCTTCTGAGGTATTCCGGGCACATGCTTCACCGGTTGCAGGGATCAGGAAAAGAGCACACGGCCGGGTGTCTCCAGCAGGCTCTCCCACACCCTCCACGGCTTCTGATGAGCTGGAGGAGGGAGAATGCTGTTTGTACCAGGAGGATTCCTTGGTTTCTTCACCCCCAGATGATCAAACGGCAATAGACTCCCTTATAGCAGCAATCAACCAAACTGTGCATGTGGAGGATCCCCAATCCACTACCACTGACCATGCGGTCTCCTTTAAGAGGGCAAGGAAACCCCAAAAGGTTTTCGCTGATCACCCAGAGTTTCAGGATATCCTCACAAAGCAAAGGGAGAAGCCTGACAGGCGCTTCGGTAACCGAAAACTCATGGAGTCCCGGTACCCTTTTGCCTCACCTGCCCCTAAGGGCTGGGCCGATCTGCCCTCGGTCGACCCCCCCGGTCTCCCGCCTTACCACAAAGACGCTCCTGTCTTTACCCGATGGTTCTTCCATCAAGGACCCGACAGACAGACAGGTGGAGCACCTCGCCCGCTCTGCTTTTGAGGCTGCGGGTTCCTCGCTCTCGCCCTCCTTTGCCTCTGTGTGGGTCGCAAAGGCGATCTCGGTCTGGGCAGAATCCCTTAACATTTCGCTTGAGGAATCCCAGTTCGCTCATACCTTCACAGAGGTAACAGCTCAAATTGCCGCTGCGGCGGAGTACCTCATCCAGGCCTCCATGGACGCTGCTACCTGCGCAGCGTTTGCCGCCTCAAATACCATAGCCATCCATAGAGCTCTCTGGCTCCGACAATGGCGAGCGGACTCTGCCTCCAAGAAGTCTCTCACGGGCCTTCCCTTTTTTCCAGACCGATTGTTTGGTGAACGTCTGGAGAAGCTCTTTTCTGACGCCACGGGAGGAAAGAGTACCTCCCTCCCCCAGCTGAAGTCCAGGACGTCCTTCACCAGACGTCCACAGTCCTCGTTCCGCTCCTTTCGGAACTCATTTGGTTGGTCGACATCCCGTGCTGTCCCCGCCACCAGCCGCGGACTACGCAGGGACTGATCTCAGCTCTCCCCGAAACCCACTTCATCATGGCAGCCTAGACCGAAACAGTCCAGGACTAGGGAGACTCGGCCACGACGTTTTTCCCCCTCATGACTCCTTCGGCGCCCCGGAAGACACACACCACGACAAATGGGTGCGAGACCTTGTGTCTTCCGGTTACCACATAGAATTTCGGACCCGACCCCCGAGTCGGTTCTTTCTCTCAAACCCCCCAAAGACTCGAAAACGACGCAAAGCTTTTTTCTCAGCAATCCACTCGCTCCAAACAGCAGGAGTGATAATACCTGTCCCAGACGACGAGAAGTTCGGGGGTTTTTATTCCAACCTCTTTGTGGTCCCCAAAAAGGATGGGTCAGTTCGACCCATCCTGGACCTCAAACACCTAAACAAACATGTGCACGTACGGAGATTCAGAATGGAGTCCCTAAGGTCCATTATTGCATCCATGGTCGAAGGGGAATTCCTCGCCTCCATAGACATCAAGGACGCGTACCTACACATACCCATCGCCCCAGATCACCAAAAGTTCCTCCGCTTCGCAATTCAGGACTCCCACTTTCAATTCGTAGCTCTACCCTTTGGCCTTGCCACCGCACCAAGGGTCTTCACCAAAGTCATGGCGGCCACCATGAGCGTCCTTCACGCCAGGGGAGTAGTCGTTCTCCCTTACTTGGACGACCTCCTCATCAAGGCCCCCTCCTTCCGCGACTGCTCAACTAGCGTACAGATCACTGTGGGCACCCTATCCCGCGTAGGGTGGCTAGTGAATCTGGACAAATCATCCCTGATCCCATCACGATCCATCACCTTCCTGGGCATGTCCCTGGACACCCGTCGGGGCTTGGTCCTTCTCCCTCAGGACAAGGCGTTCGCTCTTCAACGAGCGGTACGCTGCCTTCTACGTCCTCTGTATCGCTCCATTCGATTCAGCATGAAAGTGCTCGGCAGGATGGTGGCGGCTATGGAAGCAGTACCCTTTGCTCAACTGCACCTCTGCCCACTGCAGCTAGCCCTTCTAGCGGCCTGGGACAAGAGCCCCTTCGCCCTGGACAGACATCTTCACCTGACGCCTTCAGTCAGGTACGCACTCCGCTGGTGGCTTCGGTCCTCATCCCTATCGAAGGGGAGATCTTTTCTCCCAGTGAACTGGCTGGTCCTGACCACGGACGCCAGCCTCCTAGGCTAGGGAGCAGTGTACCGCCACCACACTGCTCAAGGACGTTGGACGCCCCAGGAGTCTTTCCTTCCCATCAACATACTGGAGCTCCGCGCGATCTTCCTCGCGCTTAGAGCGTTCTGCCCTCTGCTAGTGGGTCGTCAGATTCGAGTCCAATCGGACAATGCGACAGCTGTAGCCTATATCAATCGGCAGGGGTGCACCCGCAGCAAAGCGGCTTATCTCGAGGCCCACAAGATCCTCAGCTGGGCCGAATCGACGGGATCAGTGATATCAGCGGTACACATACCGGGGGTAGAGAACTGGGCAGCAGACTTTCTGAGTCGCCAAGGCCTGGCTGCCGGAGAATGGTCTCTCCACCCAGATGTGTTTCTACACATCTGCACTCGCTGGGGCACACCATACGTGGACCTAATGGCCTCAAGGTTGAATGCAAAAGTACCCGCGTTCATAGCCAGGTCATGCGACCCGCAGTCCATCGGCACGGATGCTCTAGTTTGCTCCTGGCACCACTTCCGCCTGCCTTACATATTTCCACCTCTACCCCTGCTGCCGTGGGTAATCAGGAAGATCAAGGCAGAGGGAGTCTCGGTGATACTGATAGCACCGGACTGGCCCAGGCGCGCCTGGTACGCCGAATTAGTACAAATGCTCACAGACGCACCGTGGCGCCTTCCAGACATCCCAGACTTGCTGACCCAAGGGCCCATTTCCCATCAGAACTCCAGAGCCCTGAAGCTGACGGCATGGCCATTGAGACCTGGGTATTAACAAGAGCGGGATTCTCCCCCGCGGTTATTGCCACCATGATCAGCGCCCGAAAGCCCGCATTTACCACCATACGTGGAAAATCTTCCTTTCATGGTGCAGGGAAACTAACGTCCAGTCTATGCCTCTGGCCATCCCCAGAATTCTCGACTTTCTACAGTCTGGCTTGCAAGCGGGGTTGGCTCTCAGTTCCCTTAAAGGGCAGGTCTCAGCGCTCTCAATCTTCTACCAATGCCGCCTGGCTCAAAAACCGCAAGTCAAGACCTTCCTCCAGGGCGTTTCCCATCTAGTTCCCCTGTACAAACGGCCGCTGGAACCATGGGACCTCAACCTCGTTCTGGACGGTCTACAGAGGTCTCCCTTTGAACCCCTCAAGGAATCCTCCCTTGCTCTTCTGTCCTGGAAGGTAACATTCTTAGTGGCAATTACGTCCATCAGACGGGTTTCGGAGCTGGCAGCACTCTCTTGCCGCGAGCCTTTTCTGATCTTTCACCAGGACAAGATGGTTCTGTGCCCCCTTCCGGATTTCCTTCCAAAGGTTCTTATCCCGTTTCATTTGAACGAGGACATTGTCCTGCCTTCCTTTTGTCCACACCTGGTTCATAGGGTGGAAAGGTCTCTGCATTCGTTAGACCTCGTCAGAGCTCTCAGATATTACATATCCAGGACAGCCCCCTTTAGGAAAACGGACTCTTTGTTCGTCATTCCTAAGGGGCCTAAGAAGGGACAGGCAGCTTCAAAGGCGACGCTGGCTCGCTGGATTCACTCTGCGATCCAGGAAGTCTACCGCTTGCAACTCAAGCCCATTCCTAGTGGGCTGCGGGCTCATTCCACGCGAGCAGTTGGAGCTTCGTGGGCCATTCGGCATCAGGCTTCAGTGGAATAGGTGTGTAAGGCTGCGACCTGGTCTAGCCTACATACGTTTTCAAAGGATTACAGAGTCCATACCCAGGTTTCAACTGAGGCAAATCTGGGTAGGAAAATTCTGCAAATGTCAGTAGAGCACCTCTCTCAGTAGGCGCTCCAGGCTGTCTGGGACTGGTTCCTAGTCCTTGGGTTGTGCTGTCTTCTTTTATGTTTCCCACCCATGGACTGCTTTAGGACGTCCCATGGTCCTGTGTCCCCCAATGAGGCGTCAGAGAAAAACGGATTTTTGTTTACTCACCGTAAAATCGTTTTCTCTTAGCCATCATTGGGGGACACAGCACCCACCCTGTTGCCCTGTTGGGCCTTGGTTCTCTCAGTACCTTATTTGGTTATGACTCTTTTTTTCTCATGTTCCTCTATTGAGGTAAGTTTTTACTGTTTTTTTCTCCTACTGCTTGTGTACTAAAACTGAGCTTGCCTGGCCCGGCCAGGGGGTGTATACTGCAGAGGAGGAGCTATGCTTTTGCATCTACTTAGTGTCCTCCTATGGATAGGCAGCATAACACCCATGGTCCTGTGTCCCCCAATGATGGCTAAGAGAAAACGATTTTACGGTGAGTACACAAAAATCCGTTTATTCCCATCTCACTTGTTTATTTTCACCAGGTAATCCAATATAACGGCACAAAATTTAGAAATAAACATTTCTAACATGCAAAAACAAAACCCAAAAAATTAGTGACCAATATAGCCACCTTTCTTTGTGATGACACTCAACAGCCTAACATCCATAGATTCTGTCAGTTGCTTGATCTGTTTACAACAAAAATTGTGTGCAGCAGCCATCACAGCCTCCCAGACACTGTTCCGAGAGGTGTACTGTTTTCCCTCCCTGTAGATCTCACAGTTTATGAGGGACCACAGGTTCTCTATGGGGTTCAGATCAGGTGAACAAGGGGGCCATGCCATTATTTTTTCATCATTTAGACCTTTACTGGCCAGCCACGCTGTGGAGTAGTTGGATGCATGTGACGGAGCATTGTCCTGCACGAAAATCATGTTTTTCTTGAACGATACCGACTTCTTCCTGTACCACTGCTTGAAGAAGTTGTCTTCCAGAAACTGGCAGTAGGTCTGGGAGTTGAGCTTCACTCCATCCTCAACCCCAAAAGGTCCCACAAGTTCATCTTTGATGATACCAGCCCATACCAGTACCCCACCTCCACCTTGCTGTCTTCTGAGTCGGAGTGGAGCTCTCTGCCCTTACTGATCAGCCTCTGGCCTATCCATCTGGGCCATCAAGAGTCACACTCATTTTATCAGTCCATAAAACCTTTGAAAAATCAGTCTTAAGATATTTCTTGTCCCAGTCTTGACGTTTTATCTTATGTTTCTTGTTCAAAGGTGGTCGTTTTTCAGCCTTCCTAACCTTGGCCATGTCCCTGAGTATGCCACACCTTGTGCTTTTTGATACTCCAGTAACATTGCAGCTCTGAAATATGGCCAAACTGGTGGCAAATGGCATCTTGGCAGCTTCACGCTTGATTTTTCTCAATTCATGGGCAGTTATTTTGCACCTTTTTTTTGCCCATCATGCTTTTTGCGACCCTGTTAGCTATTTGCCATGAAACGCTTAATTGTTCGGTGATGACGCTTCAAAAGTTTGGCAATTTCAAGACTGCTGCAGCCCTCTGCAAGACATCTCACAATTTTGGACTTTTCAGAGCCCGTCAAATCTTTCTTCTGACCCATTTTGCCAAAGGAACGGAAGTTGCCTAATAATTAAGCAACCCTTATATAGGGTGTTGATGTCATTACACCACACCCCTCCTCATTACAGAGATGCACATCACCTGATTTACTTAATTGGTAGTTCGCTCTCAAGCCTATACAGGTTGGAGTAGGACAACATGTATAAAAAGTATTGTGATCAAAATACTCATTTGCCTAATAATTCTGCACACAGTGTATACACATATAATGGATAGTAGTGTGATCCATAGGGTGAATAGGTAAATATTAGCGATGACTGGACTTGCAGATAACCGGGATTGGCGGGTCTAACCGAGTTTAAAAAAAAAAAAAAAAGTTTCCGGTTTGGAATTGATCCTGGATATCTGGCCGAATGCTGGTCCCCATATATGTTTATGGGAACCAGAATCCAGCACTTAAAAATGGTAGTAGAAGGGTTAGGGGGATTGGAGCAAGCGCGTTATACTTACCAATATCACTATAGATTGGTGTAAAAATAAATAAATTGGTGTAGGGTTTCCCCATATTATGATACCCAGCACAGATATAACCTTTGGCTACAGGCAGCCCCTAGCCGTGTGCTTATCTTGGCTATGTATCAAAATAAAAGGGACCCCATGCGGCTTTTTTTTATTTATTAATGATTTAAATAAATAATTATAAAAATGACTTGGACCCCCAAATTTTGATATCCAGCCATGATCAAGCCCAACAGCTGGGGGCTGGTATTCTCAGGCTAGGGAGACTCATGTTTATTGGGCCCACCCAGCCTAAAAATAGCAACCTGGAGCCACCCAGGATTGTTGCATCCATTAGATGTGACAATCTTTGCACTTTACCCAGCTCTTGCCGATTGCCCTGGTGTGGTGGCATTCAGGGTAAAAAGGTGTTAATGATAGCTTACAGCTGCCACTAAGCTCTAGATTAGTAATGGGGAGGGTCAATGTAAGTGAAAAGAAATAAACACTGGAAAACTCCTTTATTTGAAATAAAATACAAAAAAACCCACACTTTTTCACTTTTATTCATGCAACAAACACCCAGGTCTGAAGTTATCCACAAGAGATCCCACGATGATCCATGCTCTGCTAGATCTGAAATGACAGCCACAGAACATGACTGTCTGCTGTGAGGTTCATAAGAGAGAGAGATAGAGATGGGTTTTCAAATGCCGCGCCAATGATCACCAATCAGAGGATCAGATTCATGTATCTTTATTATTGCACAGGTCTACGCGTTTCAGGAGACTCAGCTCCCTTCCTCAGGACCGTCAGACGTAAGACAACATCAAATCTACCGTGGTAGATACAGATATACATTAAATAGACAAGGTGACGTCAGAGAACCGCCCCTTATTGACAAAAACGGGCGGCAAAGGGTGCATGATGATACAGATATGATGCAATAGATGTCACTACATAATAAAAAGGCAAAACACAAAAACTTGTCTCAGAGATATACTGTACATCAATTGTCCAAATTCTATGACCCTCATACTTAGGTTTTACACCAAAAACACTTTATCACCACAAGAACCATTAGGGACGGTGTTTTACCTAAAAAGCTAGACTTTATTTTTTTCATATAAAAAAAAAAAATATATATATATTAACAGTTACATGTGTCAAGCAAGGTTGTAATCACACTGGACATGTCAACATACTCATATTATACCAGTAACTCCACATTACCGCAACTATCACTGGAGGAAAATACTGTTTATGTAACTAAACTCAATCAAATCACTGTTACCATTTTCCCTGGCATCTATATTCCAATTTTCACAAATATAATTAATTCTACCTGAACAATGCTGAATGATGCCAACAACAACGAAAGTGAAACCTGGATAATTATTTTGCCAGCAGGGTAACTCCCAGTAACCGGGCGTCCCCGCTGCTAGACATTGTTTCCCCAAAAGGATTAATACAGCCCACGGTAATGTAGAGATACACTGACCTGACTTAGTACTGGTGTGACCGTCCGTTGTCCCAACGCGCGTTTCCCTACTTCTTCAGGGGACGTGTGTGCATAATGTTGAAAGAAGCGCCCTTTAATAGTGGTGCCGGAGCCTCTAGGTAACGCCCATCCAATGGCGTATATCCGGCCCGCCTCCCAAAGTGACGCGCTGCCCAGTCAAAATCCCATCCTGTAAACCTAAGGGAGTACGTGTGGCCCGCCCACTTCCGGTGACGCGGATACGGGATCTCCTTGCCATATAGGTATATGACGCGAATATGGCCCACCCCCAATCGTGACGCGGACATGGGGAGTTACGTGCGGCCCGCCCACTTCTGGTGACGCGGATTCTGGAGTCCCCTTACCATGTAAATGTATGACGCAAATGTAGCCCGCCCCCAATCATGACGCGGACCCGTCTGTACCTCCAGGTCCATCATAGCCCTCTCCCCGTTCCGGTGGTTGGAGCGCACTCTGCGTGTCAGCCACCACGGTATTCCTACCATGGTAACCAACCACAACACAGGGCGCTGCAAGATTACCACAACATCGGAGTGGGCACCCGGTAGGTCAGAAAGGGCCGCGTACAGGGGATCATGTGCCGTATGTTCGTGAAAAGTGAGACGTGCCTAACCTACAAATCAGACCTAATGTTACAATACATCTAATCTTCCATACTGGTGATAACCATACCCTCCCTATGCTCTTTATCAAGGGAACCATCTCACAGGACGAAGGGATGGGACGGGGCAGGCAGAAAGAGAAGGTCAAGTGGGACAAGACAGAGACCGGACAGGGGGCCGCAGAAAAGACGCAGGAAAGGGGAATTATGAAGGATGTTTTACCAATGCATACGCAATCATATGCAGAGAAGCGGGGCAAGGCAGAAAAGGAACAAGGAAGCAAAACAAAACAGAAAGGCCCTAGAAGGAGACACTGGGACAGGAAGGGTTGTAAACGCTGTTGTATAGACACATGAAAAATCCTAAAAAGAGACTTTTCATGCGATTTGTGTCCCCAAAAGTCACCTAACGGAGATGTTTGTCCAAACTCAGGGGACGGCGATGGGAGCGTCATGCGCCCCATCTTACGCGAACCTATTTTTGGGTCTATGGGAGAGAGACATCTTCCAGGCTGACCCGGTGGAGTTGGTGTGTCTGGTCCAGAATTGGATCAGATACATCGACGACATCTGGTTTGTCTGGGAGGGTTGTGAAGACGAATTACATCGGTTCATGGGAAAATTAAACAATAACAATAGAAATATTAGACTCTCTTATAGGTTCGGCCGTGAAGTGGAATTTTTGGATCTAAGGGTCATAGCCACTGAGGAGGGTGATCTCATGACAAATGTTTTCAGGAAAGAAACAGCAACAAACACATTACTCCATGCAACATCTTGTCACCCTCAATCCACTTTGAAGGGAATCCCTATCTCCCAATTCATTAGAACTAAAAGAATTTGCTCCAAACAAGAAGACTTTGATCACCAAGCTGGGGAATTAAGGGATCGATTCCTACATAGGGGATATAGTAGGAGATGGATCAAAAGGGGGTTTAGAAGGGCTAATGAGACCACGAGGGATGCCCTTCTATATACAGGTCCAAAAGTTAAGCAGGACCAACCCATTCGGTTGATTACTACCTTCCATAACCAATGGGGGGGATTTCTATCCATTTTGAAACGGCATTGGAACATCTTGAAATCAGACCCTATTTTGAGGGATTGTATTCCGGATTACCCTAAAGTAACGGCTAGACGTAGCAGAAATTTGAAGGATCTGCTCGTCCATAGCCATCATCAGAAAATCAGAATAAACCCGTTGAATTTAAATCCGGGTTTTTTCCCTTGTAATATGTGTAAAGGGTGTTTGAATATGGATAGATCATCCTCCTTTGAAGGCAGTAAGGAAACAAAAGTATATGATATAAGAATTCATCTTACATGTGCCTCTAAAAATGTGGTCTACTTGGCAGAATGTCCCTGTGATCTTAAATACGTGGGTCTAACAACACGGGAATTAAAAATACGGGTAAGGGAACACGTAAGGGACATAGAAAAGGCCAAGACAGCGAAAGAAGGGGAACATCTTAAGTCTATCCCCAGACATTTTCAGAGATTCCATCAGTGTAACCCTCGTTCTCTGAGGATAAAAGCGATTGACCAAATTAATCTGGGCCCAAGAGGTGGCGACATTGGGAAGGCACTTGCCCGTCTGGAAAGCCAATGGATTTTCAAGTTGGGTACTGTATCGCCTCATGGTCTAAACGAACATTTTGGCTTTAATTCCTTTTTAGAGTAATATGGGAATCGAGGGTCTATACAGTACCCTCCTTTTTAATGCCTTGTTTTTAGATGATTAGGATATTATTGACGTATATGTAGTGACAGCAAGTAGCGCTTAGTGTTTTCAGGAGCCTCTCTTTAGGTAAATCCTATGGGGAAGCCAATGTGGTAATGTATTGGGTGAAGTCTGTAACAAGTGTTAATTAAGTGGTTTTGTTATTGTTGCAGCGGACTTTATCCTCCTTGAAATTGGAGCTGAGGCCGGAAAGAAGTTTTTAAGAACTGGTTGGTTACCTGGAGTGAAAATGGAAGACTTCTTAAGATTTATGACGAATATCTGGGGATGAAACTGGATTACCACCCATGAAGAAAACTCTCGAAATTTACTATTATATAATGTGGTTTTTGGCTGTGGATGCAGTATTCGTTAGGTGACTTTTGGGGACACAAATCGCATGAAAAGTCTCTTTTTAGGATTTTTCATGTGTCTATACAACAGCGTTTACAACCCTTCCTGTCCCAGTGTCTCCTTCTAGGGCCTTTCTGTTTTGTTTTGCTTCCTTGTTCCTTTTCTGCCTTGCCCCGCTTCTCTGCATATGATTGCGTATGCATTGGTAAAACATCCTTCATAATTCCCCTTTCCTGCGTCTTTTCTGCGGCCCCCTGTCCGGTCTCTGTCTTGTCCCACTTGACCTTCTCTTTCTGCCCGCCCCGTCCCATCCCTTCGTCCTGTGAGATGGTTCCCTTGATAAAGAGCATAGGGAGGGTATGGTTATCACCAGTATGGAAGATTAGATGTATTGTAACATTAGGTCTGATTTGTAGGTTAGGCACGTCTCACTTTTCACGAACATACGGCACATGATCCCCTGTACGCGGCCCTTTCTGACCTACCGGGTGCCCACTCCGATGTTGTGGTAATCTTGCAGCGCCCTGTGTTGTGGTTGGTTACCATGGTAGGAATACCGTGGTGGCTGACACGCAGAGTGCGCTCCAACCACCGGAACGGGGAGAGGGCTATGATGGACCTGGAGGTACAGACGGGTCCGCGTCATGATTGGGGGCGGGCTACATTTGCGTCATACATTTACATGGTAAGGGGACTCCAGAATCCGCGTCACCAGAAGTGGGCGGGCCGCACGTAACTCCCCATGTCCGCGTCACGATTGGGGGTGGGCCATATTCGCGTCATATACCTATATGGCAAGGAGATCCCGTATCCGCGTCACCGGAAGTGGGCGGGCCACACGTACTCCCTTAGGTTTACAGGATGGGATTTTGACTGGGCAGCGCGTCACTTTGGGAGGCGGGCCGGATATACGCCATTGGATGGGCGTTACCTAGAGGCTCCGGCACCACTATTAAAGGGCGCTTCTTTCAACATTATGCACACACGTCCCCTGAAGAAGTAGGGAAACGCGCGTTGGGACAACGGACGGTCACACCAGTACTAAGTCAGGTCAGTGTATCTCTACATTACCGTGGGCTGTATTAATCCTTTTGGGGAAACAATGTCTAGCAGCGGGGACGCCCGGTTACTGGGAGTTACCCTGCTGGCAAAATAATTATCCAGGTTTCACTTTCGTTGTTGTTGGCATCATTCAGCATTGTTCAGGTAGAATTAATTATATTTGTGAAAATTGGAATATAGATGCCAGGGAAAATGGTAACAGTGATTTGATTGAGTTTAGTTACATAAACAGTATTTTCCTCCAGTGATAGTTGCGGTAATGTGGAGTTACTGGTATAATATGAGTATGTTGACATGTCCAGTGTGATTACAACCTTGCTTGACACATGTAACTGTTAATATATATATATTTTTTATATGAAAAAAATAAAGTCTAGCTTCAGAGATATACTGGCAGTGTAATCTAAATATAATAAAATGTGTGAAAATTGAATATACCCAAAACACGAGTCTTCATAAATGTGTAACAGAAAAAATAAAAATAAATAAAATAAATATATCCACACACACGTGTATGTGACCTGGGCATGAGGAGAGCCTAGAACTCACCTAGAAGTGTCAGCAGAGGACTTCAGGCAAGCCAGAATCAGATATGTGGAAGCATGAAGCCACCCAGCCAGCGAGGTGTGTGATTTTACAGGACGTGCAGGGAAGAGGGGGACTGAAAAAAGGAACATGCATATAGGACTTCAAAAAGTATATTTATACATATCCCTATCACAGACCTCCAGTGAAAAAAGAAGTAACCAGATATCTTAAATATGCTGGAAAAAGACCATAATAAAAGCAAAGGAAAAGTGCAGAAATCGCTTCTGACTAGAGTTGAGCGCGGTTCGAGGTTCGAGGTTCTCCAGTTCTAGGCTCGAGTGATTTTGGGGCTGTTCTAGATCGAACTAGAACTCGAGCTTTTTTGCAAAAGCTCGATAGTTCTAGATACGTTCGAGAACGGTTCTAGCAGCAAAAAGCTTGGCTTGTTACAGCTACAGTGTGCAGGAGCCATCGCTGGCAGCCTGCCAGAAGCTGGTAACCAAGATAAACATCGGGTATCCAACCAAAGCGCTTTGGTTAGTAACCCGATGTTTATCCTAGTTACGTGCAGGAAGCCCACACTTCCCCGCTCAGCTCGCTCCACCCCCTCCTGCCCGCAGCATGTACACACATACACACACACACACACACACACACACACACACACACATGGTCCCGCTCGGCTTACCTGCGGTGATGAAGTCCCGCCATCCCGACCTCAGCGCTGTCACTGTCCTCCATGGCCGCCGCTTGTCACATCACCTCTCGCTTCCGACCCGAGACTGACTAGCGGTGACGTCACGGGCCTCTCGCGATACTTGGTGTGAAAGCGCCGGTCATTGAACTCAGTGACAGGGGCTGTCAGTGTGCTGGAGATCAGCGCAGGTAATGTACCTCGCTGACAGCAGCACTTGTCATCCCCCTGCAGTGACCTGGGCTGACCCATTGATGTTAGCTCAGGTCACTGCACTGCTCTCCCAGCCAATGGGGAACATCCTGCTCTTCATTGACTGGGACAGTATGGATCGTCATGGCAACCCCTTGGATTACACCAGACCTGGATTTGTTTTTCATTCTAATAAATTGGTTAAAGAGGGAATGTTTTGGGGAGTGTTTTTTCAAATAAAAATGTGTTTGTCGTCTATTTTTTTTTTATTACTGACTGGGTTGGTGATGTCGGGTATCTGATAGACGCCTGACCTCACCAACCCCAGGGCTTTATGCCAGGTGACATTACACATCTGGTATTAACCCCATATATTACCCCGTTTGCCACCGCACCAGGGCGCGGGATGAGCTGGGGCGAAGCACCAGGATTGGCGCATCTAATGGATGCGCCACTTCTGGGGCGGCTGCGGCCTGCTATTTTTAGGCTGGGGAGAGTCCAATAACCATGGACCTCCCTAGTCTGAGAATATCAGGCCCCAGCTGTCTGCTTTACCTTGGCTGGTGATCCAATTTTGGGGGACCCCTACGTGTTTTTTTTTTTTAATTATTTATTTAATTTAAAATAACAGCGTGGGGTGCCCTCAGTTTTGGATTACCAGCCAAGGTGAGGTTGCCAGCTGTGGTCTGCAGGCTGCAGCCGTCAGCTTTACCCTAGCTGGCTACAAAACTAGGGGGAACCCTACGTCATTTTTTTTTTCATTTTTTGGCTAAATACAAAGCTAAGCACCCCTTAGTGCCACATGAAAGGCACCAAAGGGTGCTCCACTTTTTCTCCACTTTTTCTCCATTTTTTCTCCACTTTTTCTACATTTTTTCTCCACTTTTTCACCATTTTTTTCTCCATTTTTTCTCCACTTTTTCTCCACTTTTTCTCCATTTTTTTCTCCTTTTTTTCTCCACTTATTCTCCATTTTTTCTCCACTTATTCTCCACTTATTCTCCACCTTTTCTCCACTTTTTCTCCACTTATTCTCCACTTTTTCTCCACTTTTTCTCCACTTTTTCTCCACTTTTTCTCCATTTTTTCTCCACTTATTCTCCATTTTTTCTCCACTTATTCTCCACTTTTTCTCCATTTTTTCTCCACTTTTTCTCCATTTTTTTTCTCCACTTTTTCTCCACTTTTTCTCCATTTTTTTCTCCTTTTTTTCTCCACTTATTCTCCATTTTTTCTCCACTTATTCTCCACTTATTCTCCACTTATTCTCCACTTTTTCTCCACTTTTACTCCACTTATTCTCCACTTTTTCTCCACTTTTTCTCCACTTTTTCTCCACTTTTTCTCCACTTATTCTCCATTTTTTCTCCACTTATTCTCCACTTTTTCTCCACTTTTACTCCACTTATTCTCCACTTTTTCTACACTTTTTCTACACTTTTTCTCCACTTTTTCTCCACTTTTTCTCCACTTTTTCTCCATTTTTTTCTCCACTTTTTCTCCACTTTTTCTACATTTTTTCTCCACTTTTTCTCCATTTTTTTCTCCACTTTTACTCCACTTTTTCTCCACTTTTTCTCCATTTTTTCTCCACTTATTCTCCATTTTTTCTCCACTTATTCTCCACTTTTTCTCCACTTTTTCTCCATTTTTTCTCCACTTTTTCTCCACTTTTTCTCCACTTTTTCTCCATTTTTTCTCCACTTATTCTCCATTTTTTTCTCCACTTATTCTCCACTTTTACTCCACTTTTTCTCCACTTTTTCTCCATTTTTTTCTCCTTTTTTTCTCCACTTATTCTCCATTTTTTCTCCACTTGTTCTCCACTTTTTCTCCACTTTTACTCCACTTATTCTCCACTTTTTCTCCACTTTTACTCCACTTATTCTCCACTTTTTCTCCATTTTTTCTCCACTTTTTCTCCACTTTTTCTCCATTTTTTTCTCCACTTTTTCTCCACTTTTTCTCCACTGTTTCTCCATTTTTTCTCCGTTCTTTTTCTATGGTCGGTCTACCCATTAGCTCTGCCATGCATACTGTAGCTCTACACCTACTGCAGATGTTACTTTATGATTGACATCTCTTTCGTACCAGAGCTGTCTAAGCCTACTCTGACCCCATATTTGTCATTACTATATTGTCCTTGTACTGTATTATGACATTTGTATCATGTGTTTCATTTCTTGCTGTGTTGCAATTTTTTTTGCTGCATCCCAATTGTACCTCTACATTGTTCGAGTTTATGTTATTGTTCTCTCACTCTTATGTGATACTGATTATTGTCATTTTTCATGATTACATGCAGATAAGTCCAATCTGACGAAGGCTCAGGCCGAAACGTCATTTGTAACTTGTTTTGGACAAAAACATATGCTTATGAAAAAATTTTTTTTCTTAATACGGACCAATAAAGAGTGATTTTGCATTACTATCCGTTGTGACTTACTGACTTAGTCTGGGAGATTTAGAGTGCCGTGGTTACTCACTAATTTTATCTATTATTACCTCTGAGCACCTATATACCAGTGAGCAGAGCTTTCTCTACAGTAGTTCTCCTGATTAGGCATGCCCTTACCTCATGAGCAGGGCATTGCAGCTTTGGTAGCAACCATTACGACATGGACTCTGCTGCTGTGGACCTGAGAAGAGTGAGTGCAGATTCATTGCACCCACACTCCTCACAAGAAGGGTCCGCACTCTTAGAAAATGGGGGATACGTTCCCTGAGTGTCTCCCCCCCATATTCTAGACGGTCAAGAGTCGTCGTGGGACCCCTTTATTTTTTTTCTTACAATAAATTGGTGAAAGAGGAAATGTTTTGGGGACTGTTTTTTCAAATAAATTTCTTTTGTCGATTTTTTTTTTTTTTTTTGTTAGTACTGACAGTTTATGATGTTGGGTATCTAATAGACGCCATGACATCACAAACTGCTGGGCTTGATCTCAGGTTACTTTACAGCTAGTATCAACCCGATTTATTACCCCGTTTGCCACTGCACCAGGGCACGGGATGAGCTGGGGTGAAGCGCCAGGATTGGCGCATCTAGTGGATGCGCCACGTCTGGGGTGCCTGCGGCCTGCTATTTTTAGGCTGTGAAGGCCCAATAACTATGGACCTTCCCACCCTGAGAATACCAGACCACAGCTGTCCGCTTTACCTTGGCTGGTGATCCAATTTGGGGGGGACCCTACTTTTATTGTGTAATTATTAATATTTATAAAATAATTATAAAAAAGAGCCTGAGGGGACCTCCACATTGGATCCCCAACCACGGTAAAGCTGCGAGCTGTGGTTTTCAGGCTACAGCCGTCTGCTTTACCCTAGCTGGCTATCAAAAATGGGGGGACCCAACGTCATTTTTTTTTTTAACTATTTTTTAAATAGAAAAAATTAATGGGCTTCCCTGTATTTTGATTGCCAACCAAGGTAACGGCAGGCAGATGGGGGTGGCAACCCATAGCTGTCTGCTTTATCTGCGCTGAGAATCAAAAATACCGCGGAGCGCTACGTCATTTTTTTAAAGATTTATTTTTACAGCACTGTGATGTCCAGCAATCAAAATACAGGGAAGCCCATTTTATTTTTAGTTATTTAAATAAATAATTAAAAAAAAATATATATGGGCTCCCGCTGCATTTTTTGTATTGCTAGCTAAGGGTAATCCAAGCAGCTACTGGCTGCTAACCCCCACTGCTTGGTGTTACCTTCACTGGCAATGGAAAATCCAGGGAAGCATTTTTTATTTTTTATGCCAAAAAACTACAAAAAAAAGGACGTGAGCTTCGCCATTTTTTTGTATGCTAGCCAGGTATAGCAGGCAGGTGCTGGAAGAGTTGGATACAGCGCCAGAAGATGGCGCTTCTATGAAAATGCCATTTTCTGAGGCGGCTGCGGACTGCAATTCGCAGCAGTGGGGCCCAGAAAGCTCAGGCCAACCTGTGCTGCGGATTCTAATCTCCAGCTGCCTAGTTGTACCTGGCTGGACACAAAAATGGGGCGAAGCCTACGTCATTTGTTTTCTAATTATTTCATGAAATTCATGAAATAATAAAAAAAGGGCTTCCCTTTATTTTTGGTTCCCAACCGGGTACAAATAGGCAACTGGGGGTTGGGGGCAGCCGTACCTGCCTGCTGTACCTGGCTAGCATACAAAAATATGGCAAAGCCCACATAATTTTTTCAGGGGGCAAAAAACTTCTGCATACAGTCCTGGATGGAGTATGCTGAGCCTTGTAGTTCTGCAGCTGCTGTCTGTCTGTATGGAGAAGAGCAGACAGCAGCTGCAGAACTACAAGGCTCAGCATACTCCATCCAGGACTGTATGCAGAATTTTTTTGCCCACCAAAAAAATGACGTGGGCTTCGCCATATTTTTGTATGCTAGCCAGGTACAGCAGGCAGCCACGGGCTGCCTCCAACCCCCAGTTGCCTATTTGTACCCGGCTGGGAACCAAAAATATAGGGAAGCCCGTTTTTTTTTAATTATTTCACTTATTTCATGAAATAATTAAAAAACAAATGACGTGGGCTTCGCCCCATTTTTGTGTCCAGCCGGGTACAACTAGGCAGCTGGGGATTGGAATCCGCAGCACAGGTTAGCCCGAGGTTTCTGGGCGCTTCTGCTGCGGATTTCAGTCCGCAGCCGTCCCAGAAAATGGCGCTCTCATAGAAGCGCCATCATCTGGCGCTGTATCCAACTCTTCCAACAGCCCTGGAGCCGGGTGGCTTGTTGGGTAATCATGAGTTAATACTGGCTTTGTTTTACTAGCCAGTATTAAGCCAGAGATTCTTAATGTCAGGGACGTTTGACCTGGCCATTAAGAATCTCCAATAAAGGGTTAAAAAAAAAACACCACACAGAGAAAAAATACTTTAATAGAAATAAATACACAGACACATTAGAGACTCCATCTTTATTACCCCCTGTCAGCCCTCCACGATCCTGCTCTTCTGTCTTCTTTCTTTCTAGTGTAGTAGTAGTGACGATTGTAGTGAGGATGAGGTGCACCAGCCCATCACTTGGGGCTGGGGAACCTCATCCTCAGTACAATCCTCACTAGTGTAGTAGTAGTGACGATTGTAGTGAGGATGAGGTTCACCAGCCCATCACTTGGGGCTGGGGAACCTCATCCTCAGTACAATCCTCACTACAATCGGGAAGCAGCGTGCAGCCTTCACTCCGTGAGTGATCAGTGCTGGCTGTCAGCGGTAACAGCGGTAACGCTGACAGATGCGTTACCATAGCAACGGTGCTCTCGGAGCCGCGGTTAGCGGTGACGTCACCGTTAACTGCGTTGCTATGGCAACGGTGATCTCCGTTAATGACCGGCTGTGTCAGCCGGTCCCTAATGGAACGGGGAGTTGACCGTGTGCTAGAGCATGTCGCCCGTACACGGCGATACACATATGTGCACCGTGTACCGGAGAGATGCACTCGCAGGTCCTACATGACGTGTCATAGTCATGTGACCAGTCTGTAGCCAATGAGATAATAGCCACGTGACTGGTCACATGGCTATTTTGACGTCACGATAGGTCCTGCATCTCTGCTGGCAGTGCCGGTCACCGGGTGGATTCAGCGATCATCGGATGGAATAGCGGCAGGAGACAGAGTGCAGAAGGGATCGCGAGGACCGGTAAGTGTTATGGCAATGTTTATTAACTGTTTGTGTACATTTATCATGCATTTTTATATGTTTGTGATTGCCTCCCATTATAGCCTATTGGCTTGAGTTCGGCTCGTCGAACTCGAACGGGACCCCCGTTCGGCGAGCCGACCTCGAGCCGAACCGCGACCGGTTCGCTCATCTCTACTTCTGACTCTCATACAGAGAGAGAGTTAACCGGAGTTCGTAATCGTGGGAAAAAACTGATCAGCGCATGCGCCAGGAGCAGGTATCAGAATGAAACGAGGTGACATGAGTTCAGGACCGTGGGAGAATGGGCACAGCGCATGCGCCAGCTGGGGAGACAAAGCAGGTGTCTTGATTAACATTGGAAAAAAGGAGATTGTGAACCCAGAATCCTGAACAGAGTGCACAGAGATATAGGGCGCATGGCCCTACGAGGTGGTCACGTAGATAAACAAATAAAAGATGAAAAAAAAACATAGAGTAAAGATGAATGTGCATAATAATAAAAAAAACAAACAAAATTAAAAACCATTAGATTGTGTCAGCAGAGGGAGGATCACGAGGAAACAACACACATGAGTGATGGAACCGTATCAAGGAAAGGAGAGAGGTATACCGCTACTCCAAGGTGGCGGCTGAGAAAATAGAGAAAAAGGCAGGGATAAAGCATACCCTAAAGAGAGTGATGAGGGAAAAGGAAAATTTGTATACTTTAAAAGGAAGGCCTATAAAAAAAGGAGGATAAAACCAAGTATATAAAATCACAGTACAAGCTAATATCCAAGAAAGACAAATAAAATGCTGACGGAGAAAAATCCCATAAAATTATATATATGGTGAATAATAGGACCTGGCATAAGACAACACTCATAAAAACATCATAAAAAATCAATCATAAAAAACAATGGGAGGCAATATATATAAAAAAAATGTGCATATATATATATATATATATATATATAAATACAGATACATACATTTTTACATGTAGTGTACTAAAAACATGCTAAGAAGGTAAGACCAATACAAAGATTCTAAAATGATGCATAAAAATACGAAGATAAAAGACATAACTAGGGCAAGTATCTAATGAAATAAATCCGTAACCTCGTTGAGGCCCTGAGGTTTTAGGGTATTAAGTTTGTATATCCAGTATGTTTCTTTCCTATTCAGGACCTCAATCCGATTAGGTGTGTGTGTGGGTATATGTTCAATCGGAGTCACCCTTAATTTAATCTTTCTTTCATGATACAGGGTTACATGTCGGGATAGACCAGCGATATAGTGTCAGGTATTACAGCGAAAACCTCATCTGTAGCAGTGATCACTACTACAGATGAGGTTTTCGCTGTAACACCTGACACAATATCGCTGGTTGAAATTACCGCTATGGAGGTGGTTCCTACCACACATACCCCAACACCTCGCACACTGATGAGGACACCTGCAGATTTTGAGGAAACCAAGAGACAATTAGAGTCTCTAAGATTGCAAATCGAAAGGATTCGCAAGACTAGAGATCTCAATTCAAGACCTGAGATGAATGACAGCATTCCTATCAATAGTACTCATCCTGATAACGATTTTATTGACCTATTGGAGTTATCGGTACATGAAGAATACATACCCCTACCCAGATCTTCAGAGTCTGAGAAATGCAATACCTCTCCACCACCCGCAGCCAAACCTACTGTCATCCCAAATAAGGGGATCATCACTATTGACAACACTCTTAAAGGAAACTCATGTGTTCCTTTTTTACCGGTTGCCAGGAACACACAGGTCCACATCACCAACTTTCTTACCCCCAGGGGAGGAAAGAGAAAAAATGCTATAGAGGAACTAGAGCAGGACACAGGATCAAACAAAAAAGAGAAAAGAAGTGCACACTGAGTGATTATACCTCGGGTATATTCAATCTATCCAGTTATGATCTATCCAAAAGTGAGATTAGTGTTTTGAAAAAAAGTCTTTCCTTTTGCCCTGCCAAGTCTGCTAACGACTTTGAGCTATATCTAGACTTTCAGGGGTTCACCAGAAAATTAACCCTCACCTGACATTTTCAAATCAATAAAGTCGTTCCCACTAATGATGCTATGATATCTGATATTTTTCTTCACACAGATCTTAAATTAAAATCCAATTTTTATCCCCTACAGAGCATAGGGCACCAAATTAAAACCTTTAATGATCTGGTGCTAGAAGATTTTAAGAAACTTCTCACTAACAAAAATCTCCCTAGGACTAATTTAACTAGGGAAGAGAATTCAGCTCTTGTAGCCTTAAAAAACAACTCCAGCCTGGTCATCAGAAATGCTGATAAAGGTGGAGGTATTGTCATACAGGACAAAAGCACCTACATTCAGGAGGCTCTTAGGATGCTCTCTAATACCTTACACTATGAGGTCGTAGACATAACAGCATATCATAATGCCATCCTGGAGTATCACACTCTGATCCAGGAAGCTGCGGTGGCAGGAGTTCTCAACAAGGATGAGAAGAAGTTCCTAGATACCAAAAATCCAAAATTGGCCTTTTATTACCATCTACCTAAAATCCACAAATGCCTTTCCAATCCTCCTGGGAGACCCATTATTTCTGGGATTGGGTCCCCACATAAAACCTAGCAGTTTATGTGGATTATATCATGAGGACACGTCACTAACCTCAAGAGTTACCTGAGGGACTCCACTCACCTTATTAACATTCTGAAGGATATTGAATGGAAAGATTCCTTCCTCTTTTTAACCCTGGATATTGCCTCACTATACACGAACATATCACATATTCTAGGACTTGAATGTTTCAGTCAATATCTTGAGATGGATGACCGATTACCAGAACAACAAAAGAACTTCATTCTTGAAGGGATGAGGTTCATTCTAAAGAACAATTTCTTTATGTTCCAGGATACCATATATAGTCATATGAAAAAGTTTGGGCACCCCTATTAATGTAAACCTTTTTCCTTTATAACAATTTGGGTTTTTGCAACAGCTATTTCTGTTTCATATATCTAATAACTGATGGACTGAGTAATATTTCTGGATTGAAATGAGCTTTATTGTACTAACAGAAAATCTGCAATCCACATTTAAACAAAATTTGACCGGTGCAAAAGTATGGGCACCCTTATCAATTACTTGATTTGAACACTCCTAACTACTTTTTACTGACTTACTAAAGCACTAAATTGGTTTTGTAACCTCATTGAGCTTTGAACTTCATAGGCAGGTGTATCCAATCATGAGAAAAGGTATTTAAGGTGGCCACTTGCAAGTTGTTCTACTATTTGAATCTCCTATGAAGAGTGGCATCATGGGCTCCTCAAAACAACTCTCAAATGATCTGAAAACAAAGATTATTCAACATAGTTGTTCAGGAGAAGGATGCAAAAAGTTGTCTCAGAGATTTACACTGTCAGTTTCCACTGTGAGGAACATAGTAAGGAAATGAAAGAACACAGGTACAGTTCTTGTTAAGCCCAGAAGTGGCAGGCCAAGAAAAATATCAGAAAGGCAGAGAAGAAGAATGGTGAGAACAGTCAAGGACAATCCACAGACCACCTCCAAAGACCTGCAGCATCATCTTGCTGCAGATGGTGTCAATGTGCATCGGTCAACAATACAGCGCACGTTGCACAAGGAGAAGCTGTATGGGAGAGTGATGCGAAAGAAGCTGTTTCTACAAGCACGCCACAAACAGAGTCGCCTGAGGTATGCAAAAGCACATTTGGACAAGCCAGTTACATTTTGGAAGAAGGTCCTGTGGACTGATGAAATAAAGACTGAGTTGTTTGGTCATACAAAAAGGCGTTATGCATGGAGGCAAAAAAACACGGCATTCCAAGAAAAGCACTTGCTACCCACAGTAAAATTTGGTTCAGGTTCCATCATGCTTTGGGGCTGTGTGGCCAATGCCGGTACCGGGAATCTTGTTAAAGTTGAGGGTCGCATGGATTCAACTCAGTATCAGCAGATTCTTGACAATAATGTGCAAGAATCAGTGACGAAGTTGAAGTTACGCAGGGGATGGATATTTCAGCAAGACAATGATCAAAAACACCGCTCAAAGTCTACTCAGGGATTCATGCAGAGGAACAATTACAATGTTCTGGAATGGCCATCCCAGTCCCCAGACCTGAATATCATTGAACATCTGTGGGATGATTTGAAGCGTGTTGTCCATGCTCGGCGACCATCAAACTTAACTGAACTGGAATTGTTTTGTAAACGAGAATGGTCAAATATACCTTCATCCAGGGTCCAGGAACTCATTAAAAGCTACAGGAAGCGACTAGAGGCTGTGATTTTTGCAAAAGGAGGATCTACAAAATATTAATGTAACTTTTATGTTGAGGTGACCATACTTTTGCATTGGTCAAATTTTGTTTAAATGCGGATTGCACATTTTCTGTTAGTATAATAAACCTCATTTCAATCCAGAAATATTACTCAGTCCATCAGTTATTAGATATATGAAACTGAAATAGCTGTTGCAAAAACCCAAATTGTTATAAAGAAAAAAGGTTAACATTAATAGGGGTGCCCAAACATTTTCATATGACTGTACCATCAGTGCTGTGGGGTGGCCAAGGGCTCCAAGGCATCACCTACCTTTGCTAACTTAGTTATGGGGTTATTTGAACTCCAATACATTTATTCCTCTGAACTATTTAAACATGTGGTGGTGTACAAAATAAACATAGATGACTTATTCATTATCTGGGACAATACTGAGAATAATCATTTATTGTTTTTAGAGGGTATAGACAAGAATAATTGGGGCCTCAAGTTCTCACCGACGATTGGTGAAGATTCAATTGATTTCCTGGACCTTACCATCTCACATACGAACGATGCCATCCTCACTAAAACCTTTTTCAAGCGAGTGGACAGTAATGGGTATATAGATTTCACGAGCAACCATTATGACAAGTGGTTGCTTAACGTACCAAGGAACCAGTTTCAAAGGATTAGAAAAAATTGCACACTGGATAAGGATTTTAAGGATCAAATATCCCCTCACCACCATTAAAAAAGCTTATCAAGCCAACAGGGTTCTTAAACAGATTGATTTAATTGATAACAAAAAGGTTGACACTCCTGAGATACAAGGTGATCCTGATAATAAGTTTTCTTCCCATTTCCTCACTACTTTTAGCTGTGATGAAAATTTAATTAAAAGCATTCTAAGGAAGCATTGGGCTATACTCCATAACGACCCATACCTCAAAGAGGTGCTACCTGCCCACCCAGGAATTACATACCGTAGGGCCTCTAGCCTAAAAAACCAATTGGCCCCGAGTAGGCTTAGGAGTAATGTCAGTCCTATTGTTATCAGTAAACCTATGGGGTCTTATAAATGCTCTGCTAAAAATTGTTTGTGTTGCAAAAATATTCAGCATGGAAGGGTAAATTTTGGTTTGGCCCCGGAGGGAGTAGAGTTCATGAAAAAAGGACATCTCACCTGTCAATCCGACTTCGTGATATATCTAATAGAGTGTGACTGTAATAAACGTTATGTGGGCAGAACCACCCAGGTTTTGCACCATAGAATCAACTCCCACAGACACAATATCAAGGTGGGCTTTATGCTCCATGGTCTATCCCGACATGTAACCCTGTATCACGAAAGAAAGATTAAATTAAGGGTGACTCCGATTGAACATATACCCCCACACACACCTAATCGGATTGAGGTCCTGAATAGGAAAGAAACATACTGGATATACAAACTTAATACCCTAAAACCTCAGGGCCTCAACGAGGTTACGGATTTATTTCATTAGATACTTGCCCTAGTTATGTCTTTTATCTTCGTATTTTTCTGCATCATTTTAGAATCTATCTATTGGTCTTACCTTCTTAGCATGTTTTTAGTACACTACATGTGAAAATGTATGTATATGTATTTATATATATACGCACATTTTTTTTATATATATGTATTGCCTCCCATTGTTTTTTATGATTGATTTTTTATGATGTTTTTATGAGTGTTGTCTTATGCCAGGTCCTATTATTCACCATATATATAATTTTATGGGATTTTTCTCCGTCAGCATTTTATTTGTCTTTCTTAGATATTCGTTTGTACTGTGATTTTATATACTTGGTTTTATCCTCCTTTTTTATATGTCTTCCTTTTAAAGTATACAAATTTTCCTTTTTCCCTCATCACTCTCTTTAGGGTATGCTTTATCCCTGCCTTTTTCTCTATTTTCTCAGCTGCCACCTTGGAGTAGCGGTATACCTCTCTCCTTTCCTTGATACGGTTCCATCACTCATGTGTGTTCTTTCCCCGCGATCCTCTGCTGACACAATCTAATGGTTTTTAATTTTCTGTTGTTTTTTTTTATTATTCTGCACATTCATCTTTACTCTATGCGTTTTCATCTTTTATTTGTTTATCTACGTGACCACCTCGTAGGGCCATGCGCCCTATATCTCTGTACACTCTGTTCAGGATTCTGGGTTCACAGTCTCCTTTTTTTCCAATGTTAATCGAGACACCTGCTTTGTCTCCCCAGCTGGCGCATGCGCTGTGACCATTATCCCACGGTCCTGAACTCATGTTACCTCGTTTCATTCTGATACCTGCTCCTGGCGCATGCGCTGATCAGTTTTTTTCCCACGATTACGAACTCCGGTGAACTCTCTCTCTGTATGAGAGTCAGGAGCGATTTCTGCACTTTTCCTTTGCTTTTATTATGGTCTTTTTCCAGCATATTTAAGATATCTGGTTACTTCTTTTTTCACTGGAGGTCTGTGATAGGGATATGTATATATATACTTTTTGGAGTCCTATATGCATGTTCCTTTTTTCAGTCCCCCTCTTCCCTGCACGTCCTGTGGGTGGCTTCATGCTTCCACATATCTGATTCTGGCTTGCCTGAAGTCCTCCGCTGACACTTCTAGGTGAGTTCTAGGCTCTCCTCATACCCAGGTCGCATACACGTGTGTGTGGATATATTTATATATATATTTATTTATTTTTATTTTTTCTTTTACACATTTATGACGACTCATGTATTTTGGGTATATTCAATTTTCACACATTTTATTATATTTAGATTACACTGCCAGTATATCTGTGAGACAAGTTTTTGTGTTTTGCCTTTTTGTTATGTAGTGACATCTATTGCGTCATATCTGTATCACCATGCACCCTTTCCCGCCTGTTTTTTTCAATAAGGGACGGTTCTCTGACATCACCTTGTCTATTTAATGTATATCTGTATCTCCCACGGTAGATTTGATGTTGTCTTACGTCTGACGGTCCTGAGGAAGGGAGCTGAGTCTCCTGACACGTGTAGACCTGTGCAATAATAAAGATACATGAATCTGATCCTCTGATTGGTGATCATTGGCGCGGCATTTGAAAACCCGTCTCTACCTCTCTCTGTTATCTGCCGCTTGGGTTGCTGCTGCCATGGTCTATTTCTACATGCGATTATAGTAGTTGTGACTCTCACAACTATACTTGGTGAGTAATATTGCTCCCCCCCCTCACCCTGCACATATTGGGGTAAGACCCTATTTGCGCTTTGTTTTTCCACAGCTTTTCTACTTATTCGCTGTGAGGTTCAGGCAGAGACTGAGCCATGTGATTTCAGGTCACTGCTATAGGTTCCCAGGGTCCTCCACCTGTGATTGCAGGTAACTTGACCTCACCTCACAAGAGGTCACTGAGTTTAGAGACCTGCATCTCCTGGCAGAAAACCGTGTTTTTTGATGTCAAGAGATGCAGATTTGTTGCTGAAATTTTTACACTATATTTCTGCACCCAATCTACATGCCCTGGCATACCGCATGCATTACTGAGGTCAGGTTACCTGTGATCACAAGTGGAGGACTGTGGGAACCTCCAGCTGTGACCGCAAATAGGCTGAGTTATCACGCGGCTCAGTCTCTCCCTGAAGCTCACAGCGGGCGGTTATGTTCTATGCCTGCTCGCTGTCACTTCAGATGTAGCAGAGCTGGAATCGTCGTGGGATCTCGTGTGGATTAAGTCAGACCTGAGTGTTTTGGTTGGTTAATAAAGGAGTGAGAGGTTTTTTTTTATTGTATTTTATTTCAAATAAAGGATTTTTTTAGTGTTTGTGTTTATTATTTTTAACTTACAGATTAGAAATGGAGGGGGTTCTCAGACGTTTCTCATTACTAATCTGGCACTTAATTGCAGCTGTGAGCTGTTACCCCTGATATTACCCTGAATGTCACCACACCAGGGCAATCGGGATGAGCTGGGTAAAGTTCCGTGATTGTCGCATCTAATGGATGCAACAATCTTGGGCGGCAGAAGGCTGTTATTTTTAGGCTGGGGGGCCCAATAACCGTGGGTTTCCCCAGCATGAGAATACCAGCTGTTGGCTTTATCATGGCTGGGTATCAAAATTGGGGAGCCTAAAATTAGTTAAGTTTTAAAAAATAAAAACTGCAAGCAGTGCCTTCTATTTTGATACACAGCCAAGATAAGCACACGGCTGGTGTTTCTCTAATTAACTCAGATTTTGCCAATAATAAACCCATCAGAAGCTTTCAAAGACATGACCTCATCATATGGACTGTGCCATATTGTTTAAAATCAAAAACGTCCGTGGAGCCTGTGATAGGAGTCTCGACACAAACTAGCCAGATATCCCTCTGGGAAAGACCTAGCCAAGGAGTGACTCTTTTTAGGAGACCACCATATTATGTGACCCTTTTAGTCAATATCCAGCTCTTGACGAGTTTAAAGATATGACAAGGGAAATACCAAGGCCAGGTATCCATTCACAGACAGCTGTTTCGGGGTATTACCCCTCATCAGTGTGGAGTAGGATTCTGGTATATTATTGTTTAAAGGCATAGTATGCTTGGTGTATGTAAACGTTTGACTTTGCAGAAAGTAATAAACATGCCTTAACACATTCGCTCTCTCATTATTCTGGCATTTGGCAAATATAAATAATTTTGGTTGATCTAAAACGGGAATGGTATATTCTAATTTCATGTCAGATAGTGAGAACCATGCATATGTTTGTTTAGATAGTGTATGTAAACTTCTGGTTTCAACTGTATATATACTGTATATATACAGTTAGGTCCAGAAATATTTGGACAGTGACACAATTTTCGCGAGTTGGGCTCTGCATGCCACCACATTGGATTTGAAATGAAACCTCTACAACAGAATTCAAGTGCAGAGTGTAACGTTTAATTTGAAGGTTTGAACAAAAATATCTGATAGAAATTGTAGGAATTGTACACATTTCTTTACAAACACTCCACATTTTAGGAGGTCAAAAGTAATTGGACAAATAAACCAAACCCAAACAAAATATTTTTATTTTCAATATTTTGTTGCGAATCCTTTGGAGGCAATCACTGCCTTAAGTCTGGAACCCATGGACATCACCAAACGCTGGGTTTCCTCCTTCTTAATGCTTTGCCGGGCCTTTACAGCTTGTTTGTGGGTCTTTCCGTCTTAAGTCTGGATTTGAGCAAGTGAAATGCATGCTCAATTGGGTTAAGATCTGGTGATTGACTTGGCCATTGCAGAATGTTCCACTTTTTTGCACTCATGAACTCCTGGGTAGCTTTGGCTGTATGTTTGGGGTCATTGTCCATCTGTACTATGAAGCGCCGTCCAATCAACTTTGCGGCATTTGGCTGAATCTGGGCTGAAAGTATATCCCGGTACACTTCAGAATTCATCCGGCTACACTTGTCTGCTGTTATGTCATCAATAAACACAAGTGACCCAGTGCCATTGAAAGCCATGCATGCCCATGCCATCACGTTGCCTCCACCATGTTTTACAGAGGATGTGGTGTGCCTTGGATCATGTGCCCTTCCCTTTCTTCTCCAAACTTTTTTCTTCCCATCATTCTGGTACAGGTTGATCTTTGTCTCATCTGTCCATAGAATACTTTTCCAGAACTGAGCTGGCTTCATGAGGTGTTTTTCAGCAAATTTAACTCTGGCCTGTCTATTTTTGGAATTGATGAATGGTTTGCATCTAGATGTGAACCCTTTGTATTTACTTTCATGGAGTCTTCTCTTTACTGTTGACTTAGAGACAGATACACCTACTTCACTGAGAGTGTTCTGGATTTCAGTTGATGTTGTGAACGGGTTCTTCTTCACCAAAGAAAGTATGCGGCGATCATCCACCACTGTTGTCATCCGTGGACGCCCAGGCCTTTTTGAGTTCCCAAGCTCACCAGTCAATTCCTTTTTTCTCAGAATGTACCCGACTGTTGATTTTGCTACTCCAAGCATGTCTGCTATCTCTCTGATGGATTTTTTCTTTTTTTTCAGCCTCAGGATGTTCTGCTTCACCTCAATTGAGAGTTCCTTAGACCGCATGTTGTCTTGTCACAGCAACAGCTTCCAAATGCAAAACCACACACCTGTAATCAACCCCAGACCTTTTAACTACTTCATTGATTACAGGTTAATGAGGGAGACGCCTTCAGAGTTAATTGCAGCCCTTAGAGTCCCTTGTCCAATTACTTTTGGTCCCTTTAAAAAGAGGAGGCTATGCATTACAGAGCTATGATTCCTAAACCCTTTCTCCGATTTGGATGTGAAAACTCTCATATTGCAGCTGGAAGTGTGCACTTTCAGCCCATATTATATATATATATAATTGTATCTCTGAACATGTTTTTGTAAGCAGCTAAAATAACAAAACTTGTGTCACTGTCCAAATATTTCTGGACCTAACTGTATATATATATATAATATATATACATATATATATATATCTACCTTCTCACCCCTATTGGGTGGTTATTATTATTTGTCCTTCCTCATTCTCAGGTCCTCTACCAGAGGCCTGGGAGTTTGAGGGTTTTGCGCAGGATTCTAGTTGTTCCCATAATTGCGATTTTCTGGACAGAGAGCTCAGATGTTGCTCCTGGAATCTGTTGTAGCCATTTTTCCAACTTAGGAGCACTTGGAGCAGTGACCACTATCTCCACTGGGATCATTGTCATCTTCACCTTCCACATCCTCTCCAGTTGTTCTTTAAGGCCCTAGTATTTCTCCAGCTTTTCATGTTCCTTCTTTCTGATTTTGCTCTCATTAGGCACTGTCACATCTATTATCATTGCTGTCTTCTGAACCTTCTCCACTATCACGATATCTGGTTGGTTAGCCACCAGTTCCTTATGTAGCGCCCTGGAAAACTAGGTAGATGTACATGTAGGCCCCTGCACAACACCTAGCCCACGAAGGGTTAAATCAGCCGACCTAAAACCCTAGTCACCTCCCCCCTCAGGGAAGCACAAACACACCAGTGGGCGGGACCAGGCGGATAGGGAACGCCCACCTAGGGGTCTGGAGAGCCCGGGGCGGGAAAACAGTCAGATTAGTGGAAGTTAAAGTTTGGAGTGGTAGTGCAAGCTGACAGGTGCCAGGGCCGGGGCCCTGACACCTTGGCTGGGTGGCAGATGGTAGCCAGAGTCTGCAGGAGATGAGAAGACGGCTGCGGAGATCCGAGATGGACCGGGACAGGGTTGGAGCCTGCTGGTACCGACACCGGAGAACCGACCCGGAAACCGTGTGCACAGAGGGAGTACTTGGACCCTGAAGCCAGGACCGGCACCAATGGCCTAGCTAATTAACCTATTGAGGGCAGGATTTTCGGTCCTGTGCCAACCTAAGTCCCGAAAAGTAGACAACCACCCACAGAGAGAGATAGGGCAACCACCAGGGCCCATAGATCCAAGGGTCAGCGTCAGACAGGCACGGCTCCAACCAAAGGACCGGGAGCGGACTCCTACGTTTCACACCGGGAAGTCCTACCTACAACACACTGAGTGCAGAGGAGAGAGACTTTGACTACCAACCCGGGTGTGGGATCAGATACACCCGTCTGCGGCAGCCGGCCACCATCACCTTGGTTTACCACAGGACTTGTGTGCTTGATTCGACCATAACATCCCTGGCCTGGCCGGGTGCGCCGGCCCCTGCACTCACTATCCTCAGCATAGAGACACTGGGCCCCGGGACATCCATCCCTACCCACGGAGGAGTTAACATCCAGCTGCCGGCCCAACGTCCCCGGGAGCCCCGCAACTGCAGCGGTGGTGCTACATCTCACCACACACTGTGGGTGGCGTCACATTATCCAGTGAAAGTGCGCCTTGTGCTGGACTGTCAGCGGTGGTTCGCTGCAAAATTTTCGAAACCCGCCATCTTTGCCGCCATTTTTGGGGGCAAAAACAACAATGACCCAACGTCTTCATCCCCGAGAAACCCACCCCCTGGGAACAAGGCCAGAAGGAAGACCCTGAGGCCGAAATCGAAACTAGCAAGCCGCATCAAAGGACTGCTCCCGAAAAACCAGGGGGTGGGCGAGAATAGCAGCATGTGATCCAAGGAAATAAGAGGCAGGGACACCAGGACTCTGCCATCTTCCGTTCCTGGACACCACCTCGAGAGGATGTCTTACCGGTCCGGCAACCCGAAGATGGAGGGATTTGCCCCCGGGACTGCCAAATGGGTGGAAGCCCAGACAGAACGGATGTGCAGAAGGATCCAGGCCCAGGCCAACTTTCTGCTAAAAAGATGGACGGCCGAGAACTGGCTGTAGCTGTCCGGGCCCGCGAAGTGGAGATGACCTCGGAGGAGCGGGTAAGCGACCCACGCCCCTATGTCCCACCAGGATCGGCCCAACAGGCTGAGGAGCTCGGTCTGCCCGCGTCCGCCACGCCGCCTCCCTCGCTGCCCGTACCTTTTAGCTGGTGCCTCGCTCAGTCCGCTGCCACCAGCCATAGCAGCGGTACCCATTCCATCTGCCTGCGAGGGCCTGGCAATGGCGCCCTTGGGCCATGAGCACAACTCCGCTCCGGCACCCATAA
The DNA here is from genome assembly GCF_048569485.1 of Anomaloglossus baeobatrachus. Lineage (NCBI taxonomy): Eukaryota > Metazoa > Chordata > Amphibia > Anura > Aromobatidae > Anomaloglossus > Anomaloglossus baeobatrachus. The sequence goes on from NC_134357.1 coordinate 257,298,174, forward strand.
CAGCCCCGCGGAAGACCAAAGCCCGGAAGACATCCCCTCCGGCCCTGAGCCCGGTCGCATCAGAGATGATTTCATCCCCGATCCTGGAGAAGGCAGCGCACTCAATGACGTTGGCCCCGGCAATCCGCCCGGCCACAGCAGAGGCTACGCCCGACCGGAAGTCAGCAAAGACGCCAGCTGCTCCCCAGTACCCGGTCCCGGCTGAGGCGCAGCCAGGATGCACTTGCAGGGTGGCAGAGCAGGCCGCGGATCAACGGAGCCCTCTTCCACTTCACGTGAGCCCGGTTGTAGCCGGCAGTGAGGGCGTCCCGATGGTCCAAGCCCCTGAGCAGGGGGAGGCGGGGTGCAGAACCCGTACTCTGTATTGGGAGCGGCAGCAGCTGAAGATGGAGATCGCGGCCAGGGAGAAGCGGAAGGCTGAAGTACTGAACAGGACAATTCAAGAAAAGGATAACCGCCGGCAGGCAACTTTCCGGGTGCGAGGCCCGACGTTCCAAGGACAGGTCCGGCACTTTAACCCCCAGAACGGATGTGGCTTTATATATGAACCGGGCCTGGAGGCCGAGATTTTTGTATCCTGGAGGGATGTGGCCCCTCATTTGCCCACGGGTCACCCGGATCGTGACCTGGGGCCAGGAGAGCTGGTCTCCTATACCCGGCACTGCGGAGAGAGGGGTGGTTTGCCCTCGACGTGAAAAAGTGGGGAAAAATGGATGAGAAGGTGTGCCTCCACCCCCCTCCGCCATCTTCAAGCCAAGAAAATTGTTAAGGTGGCGGTTCCCGGCTACCCCAGTTACAGTTAACCCCGTTACAAGTTTTAGGCTATGTGCCCACGCTGCGGAAAATGCGCGGATTTTGCCGCAGATTTCTCGCGGAAAAGCCGCGGATTTTCCAGAAATCTGCAGCACAGCTATTCTCCAACCATTTCTATGGCATTTGGGAAATGCTGTGCCCCCGCTGCGGATTTTTCCGCAGCGGAAATCATGCGGATTTTCGTGCGGAAAAATCTGCAGCATGTCAATTATTGTTGCAGATTTTCGGGCGGATTTTCCCTATTCAATTGAATTAAAAAAAATCACAAAATCAGCGTCAAATCCACACAAAATCCGCACCTATGAAAAGGTGCGGATTCCGGGGGAAAGCTGCGGATTTTGATGCAGAAAAATCCTTAGATACAAAGTCCCGTGGGCACATAGCCTTACAGTTCATGAACCATGGCTTTAGACTGGAAAGCCAACCCAAAACCTTTTGGGCCTTGTAAATAATTCATGGCTACCTTACTTGCTCACGGCAGCCACTGGAGAGGCAGATTAGAGGAAGGGCCTGCGGTAGAGTCGGCTGAGGCCCAGTCACTACCAAAACCGGTGACTAACCTCCAGGCCAAGGGTCCCCGGACTTGGGCACCCGTGACAAGGATTGCCGAGTAAGGAACTTTTTACCCGGCTCGTGTGGGCGTCACCCGGACCCGTTCCTGGACTTGGGAAAAGGGGTGCCAACCAGTTCATAGAGGTGGCACCAGGGTCAGGTTTGTGTGGGTGGGAGCAACAAAAAGGTGGCCCGGTCCGTCCCGTTCCGTGTGCAACAAAAAAGAAATGTGCCTTCCGTAAGGGAAGAAAATGTACATATGTTATTATACTTGTAAATTTGTCTTTTCTACTTTTACAGTTCCCGTTAAAAATAAATGGTGGTGGTCGGACAATCCGCGGACGGCCTGTATTCAACCAAGGGGGAATGTAGCGCCCTGGAAAATCAGGTAGATGTACATGTAAGCCCCCGCACAACACCTATCCCACGAAGGGTTAAATCAGCCGACCTGAAACCCTAGTCACCCCCCCTCAAGGAAGGACAGACACACCAGTGGAAGGGACTAGGTGGATAAGGAACGCCCACCTAGAGGTCTGGAGAGCCCGGGGTGGGAAAACAGTTAGATTAGTGGAAGTTGAAGTTTGGAATGGAGGTGCAAGCTGACAGGTGCCAGGGTCGGAGCCCTGACACCTTGGCTAGGTGGCAGATGGTAGCCAGAGTCTGCAAGAGACGGGAAGACGGCTGCGGAGATCCGAGATGGACCGGGACAGGGTTGGAGCCCGCCAGTACCAACACCGGAGAACCGACCCGGAAACCGTGTGCACAGAGGGGGTACTTGGACCCTGAAGCCAGGACCTAGGGCTAGATAATTAACCAATTGAGGGCAGGATTTTAGGTCCTGTCCCAACCTAAGTCCCGAAAAGTAGACAACCACCCACAGAGAGGGATAGGGCAACCGCCAGGGCCTGTAGATCCCAAGGGTCAGTGTCAGACGGGCACGGCTCCCAACCAAAGGACCGGGAGCAGACTCCCGCGTTTCACGCCGGGAAGTCCTACCTACAACACACTGAGTGCAGACGAGAGAAACTTTGACTACCAACCCGGGTGTGGGATCAGATACACCTGTCTGCGGCAGTCGGCCACCATCACCTTGGTTTACTATAGGACTTGTGTGCTTGATTCGACCATGAGTAACATCCCTGGCCTGGCCGGGTGCACCGGCCCCTGCACTCACTATCCTTAGCATAGAGAAATTGGGCCCCAGGACATCCATCCCTACACACGAAGGGGTTCACATCCAGCTGCCAGCCCAACATCCCCGGGAGCCCCGCAACTGCAGCGGTGGTGCTACATCTCACCACACACCGTGTGTGGCGCCACAGACATTTTACAACCAATCCCGTATAAATACGTCCCCTTTTATTTGGAGTGTCCACGCGACCCCCGGGTCCGGAGAACCCCTCGAGCCGCACCGTAGATCTGGATCCAAGCAGCATCGGCTGCTGGCACGGGAGCGACACACTTATCCGTCTGGATCTTAAAGTCCCACAGGATTTTAGCCCTTTCATTCTCCACCACTTTTTCTGGGGTCTCCCACCTGGACTTAAGGGGTTTAGCCCATATGCTCTGCAGATGTTCCTGTATATAATTCCCGCTACTTGATTGTGGTGTTCGGTGTACGCTGTTCTTGCTTGCATTTTTCATCCTGCCACTATGTGTTAGACTGTTTTCGAGGTTTCTTTATATAGCCTGCATCTTGGGTCTTGTCTTGTGCGATAGATCCCTGCCTGCATCTGGTACTTAGCGCTTGCTCTTGTGCCGCTATGATTAATGCCTCTGTACTGTCCTGAAGTCAAGCTTTCTCCAGCCATTGATAAGACTTCTCCATGTTGGCCGCCTCCATTATCTGTCTATGGTACATTCCATACAGCGGTTGTCTTGCCATGGGGCTTCATGTTCCTGTTCCTCCTACCAGGTCTGTTGTTGTTGGTGTCTTAAGCTCTCTCTCAGCATCTCATTTATTGGTGCAATTGTTCTAATGTATTCCTGAATACTCCTTGTTTCATCCATGACGTTGACTCGGACACCTATCAAGCCTCGACCACCCTCCTTTCTGTTGGTAAACAACCTTTATGTGTTAGACTTGGGGTGGAGACCTCCATGCATTGTGAGGAGCTTCTAGGTCTTCACATATGCAGCTTTCATTTCTTCTTTTGGCCAGCACACTTTGCCAGCAGGGTATCTAATAACTGTAAAAGTGTATGTGTCAATGGCGTGGATCTTATTCTTCCCATTGAGCTGCCTCTTCAGGACCTGTCTTACCCTTTGATGGTATTTTGATATTGCTGCTTTCCTTGCCTTCTCATCATGGTTACCGTATCCCTCTGAGATGCCGAGGTACTTATAGCAGATCCTCACATCGGTTATCTGCCCTGCCGGAAGTTCTACTCCATCAGTGTTTACAACTTTGCCTCTCTTCATTACCAACCGGCCACATTTCTCCAGCCTGAAGGGCAGACTGATGTCTTTGCTGCAGATCCTTGTCAGGTGGATTAGTTAGCCGATTTCTCACTCGTTTTTCGCATACAGCTTGATGCCATCCATGTAGAGCAGGTAGCTGATGGTACTTCCACTCTTGAACTTGTATCCATATCCAGACTCTGTATTTATCTGGCTAAAGGGGTTCAAGCCTATGCAGAACAGCAGTGGGGACAATGCGTCACCTTGGTACATGCTGCATTGCTAGTTGCCTTGAGTTGACTTCCAGTGTTGTCCTCCATATCCCCATTGAGTTGCTGAGGAAGATTCTTAATTTCCTGTTGACATTGTAGCGTGCCAAGCACTCAAAGATCCATGTGTGTTGGAAGAGATGGAAGAAAAGCGTAAATCTGCGCTGCCAGAAGAAGATCACTGAAGATCAATGGGGATTAAGACATCGGATTTTATTGTTCTATGCGTCTCGGAGCTGTATAACCCCTTCTTCTGGATTAAAAATCAATAATGTACATTACACAGTCCATAGAGATGATCTCTTTAAATAGAACGCTGACATCCAAAAAAAAGGCGTGTGGGTGACGTGTAAGCACCTGACATATGACATCAAGATACTGATCTTCCTAATGAAAGGAAGAATTCTTAATATCATTCATGTATAGCAAAATAAGAGGAGAAATCTATATATTTGAACAGTAATATGAAAAAAGTGGAAAAAAAGATAAAGGGGTTAGAAGAATAACAGTAAGGAAAAAGACACCTAGGTTCGAACCCATATAGTAAGAGCAAAAGTAGTGTTTTAGGGGTTCTGAGGGGTATCATTAATCCTCAGGTTCATGTGAAGGACAATAAAAAAAAATAAAAAATATTAGTGAGTGATCAAAAAGGGAATGGCATAATTTCCTCCCAGAAATTTTAGTGAATAGATGTGAAAAAAGGGGAAATTCAATTTATTCAATCCAGTGAAAGATAAAGGGATATGGAAAATCAGATCAGTTTACCTTAAAATATTCTTTGCATGCAGACTTCTATATATATTTAATAGGGATGATCGAATACCAAAATATCTGACTTTGCGAATATCCGACGAATAGGTCACCGCTATTCGACTATTCGCGAATATTCGACGCGCAATGTAAGTCTATGGGAAACCAGAATAATTTCATGTTGGACCTAACGGCGAGCTGTGGTCACTAAGGAAAAGGCCGAATTGGATGGGAAAAGGCAGAATCTCTCTATCTCGCTAGATGGCTGCGGCATTACTGTGAGAGGAAGCAATGTCAGATGTGTTCATTGGCTGGAAAACAGGCGAAAGAAAGTCAGAAATGAAAATGAAAGTATCGGAGCAGATGGTTTTTATTTGTCGGATACCGAATGGCGCGAATAGCCTGTTATCTGTCGGATACCGAATAGTGGCGAATACATTCGCTCATCCCTAATATTTAATTAAGATATTCAGTGATTTTAGTGATTTTCTGACAGAACGGATCAACCCTTTTCTTCCATCTCCTCCAATGCTATCTTCCTGGGTTCTGCAGCAGCCTTCCTCAACATGTGGTCATAGTGGTTGTGTCTATAACACAACAGCACCAGGTTAGTGCACCTAATTAAATTCTTTCTGATACCACCAGATAAGACACCATTTGCGCCCCCCTTCTTTGTCATTTCAGTTTCATGACAGATCCATGTGTGTGGCATTGCGTTATAGGCTTTTCTGTAGTCAATCTAGGCTGTGCTGAGATTGGTCTGTCTGGATCTTGAGTCTTGAGTTTCCATGTTGTTGTAAGGCAGGTTATTGGACAGTAGTTGGATGGAATTGTTCCTTTGTGTGGATCCTTCATGATCAGTATTGTTCTTCCTTGTGTTAGCCATGCTGGGTGGTGGCCTGCTTCTAGCAGTTGGCTCATCTGTTTTGCCATGTGTTCATGTACCGCTGTTAATTTCTTTAACCAGTAAGTATGGATCATGTTTGGGCCAGGTTCTGTCTAGCTCTAGATGTTCTTGACACGTTGTTGGATGTCTGCTTCCATAATGGTGAGTGGTTCTTGTTCTAGATGGTTACTGTATTTCATTCTCAGGTCTTGCAAGACCTGAGGATATACAGCTGTGGCAAAAATTAAGAGACCACTGCACAATTTTATAAAAATCAGCTTCTCTTCATGTCTGACAAACGTTCCCTTCCAGTGTCAGTTGAATTCCAGCCAGAGTAGACCTCATTCTACTGAATGTGCTTCTGATTAGGTGATCACCTGAACCAAATCATATTTAGCGAGGGAAAGTATAAAAAAAATACTGCTGTGGTCTTCACAATCCTCTTGCAATAGGACAAGCTGGATGGCAAAACAAGTGCTAGTAATATCCCAAAAGTAATAGGAATTAAAAAATTACTTTTAACCATTCCAAAGTAGTTGAAAAGAAAAGGTTTGAGTGAGGAAAAGAAAGGCTCAATTCTGGCTTTACTAGCAAAGGCATACAGTGAGCGTCATGTTGCCTCCATCGTTAAAATTGCTAATTGTCCATTACAACAAAGTCAAGCAGCAGACATTGGGTACAACAAAGCTACAGACCGACAGAGGGCAAAGGCGACTCTCCCCTGACCGGGATGACCTTCATCTTATTGCAATTTCACTCAGCACTGCAGGATGACATCAATTGACCTACAAAAGGAACTGCAAATGGCAGCTGGGGTGATGTGCACTGCAAGAACAGTTCGTAACAGGCTCCTAGAGGCAGGGCTCAAGTCATGTAAAGCTAGAAAAAAGCCTTTCATCAATGAGAAGCAAAGGAGAGCCAGGCTGAAGTTTGGCAAAGACCATAAGGATTGGACCATAGAGGACTGGAGTAAAGTAATCTTCTCTGATGAGTCTAGTTTTCAGCTTTGCCCAACACCTGGTCATCTAATGGTTAGATGAAGACCTGGAGAGGTGTACAAGCCACAGTGTCTTGCACCCACTGTGAAATTTGGTGGACGATCGGTGATGATCTGGGGATGCTTCAGCAAGGCTGGAATTGGACAGATTAAACTTTGCGAAGGACGTATGAATCAAGCCGCATACAAGGTTATTCTAGAAAAACAGTTGCTTCCTTTTGCTCAGGCAATGTTCTCCAACTCTGAGGAATGGTTTTTCTAGCAGGACAATGCGCCATGACTGTCTTTAAGAAATGTATTTAACCCCTTCACGACCGCGGGCCGTAAAATTACGTCCTATTTTAACGTGACTTAACGACCAGGGACGTAATTTTACGGCCTAAAGTTCATTTGATTGCCGTGGCCATAGCAACGGCTTTCAAATGATGTCCCCTGCTGTTTCTTACAGCAGGGGACCTTTGCTTGACCCCAGGGGGGGTGGCATCGCCACCCCCTATCGACGATCGATGTGATTGGCTGTTCAAATCTGAACCGCCAACCACATCGATCGCACTAATTTCGGCAAAAATAATGCCCGAATTAGTGCGATCCTGTGAGATCCAGCTATGAGATGCCGCAGCTGCTGCAGCATATCATAGGTGGACCTCAAACATGCCGCCCCCAGCCCCTGCAGCACTGATTGGAGCGATCGTGCTATGACGCGCAATCGCTCCAATCAGTGTGCAGTGGGGCGGTCTGATCTGCCGGTGGCCGCCCTCCCCAGGCCTGTGCTGCTCTGGGGACCCTCCCCCAACATGGCTGCAGCGTGGAGTGGCTGGTACTTTTGGTACCACGCCACCGCTGCTGCCGCCGCAGACGCCGCCTCTGCTGTCACCGCGCCAGCTCCAAAGGTAAGTATTGCGCTCCGGCGATGGCCCCTGCGCGCTCCCGTGAAGGCCCCTGCGCGCTCCCGTGAAGGCCCCTGCCCGTGCCCCCCCCCGATCTGCCCCCCTACGCCCCGATCTGCCCCCCCCCGGCATCCCGATCTGCTACCACCGCTGCTGCTGCAAAGTGAGTACTGTGCTCACTTTGCAGCCCGTGCGCGCTCCCGTGGTGCCCCTGCGCGCTGCCGTGATAGCCCCTGCCGTGCCCCCCCCGCGATCTGCTCCCCCCAACCACCCCCCCCCCCCCGACATCCCGATCCGCTCCCCCTGCGATCTGACTGCCTCCCCCATTATTTCTATTCTGCTTCTGCAGCTCCCTCTCCGGTCTCCCCCTCTGCTCTCCCCCCCTCTCCCTCTGCTCTCCCCCCCCTCTCCCTCTGCTCTCCCCCCCTCTCCCTCTGCTCTCCCCCCCTCCCCCTCTGCTCTCCCCCTCTGCTCTCCCCCTCTGCTCTCACCCCCCCCTCTCCCCCTCTGCTCTCCCCTGACGTCCTCTTACCTGTCTTCACCGGCCTGATCACATCTGCGTCCATCGCTGGGTCCTTCCTGGGCATTCTGCTGATCTGCCTGCTGCTCCTGTAAAGCTGTCCATCTCTCTGCCATCTGTTCCTCTGCAGCTCTTCTGGTCAGTGATCCTCCTGCTAGTCCTCTGGGTACTGTGAGTATAACTTTTTTTTTTTTTCCGTATCCCCTGTCCATTTTTACACCTCATCCGTCCGTGCGTCCCGCCAAGCGCTGATCAGGGATGCAGATAACGGATCGGCATCCCTGCTCAATTTTTGGCGTGACTTTTTTTTCCGTATCCCCGACGCTTTTTGTATCGCATCCGTCCGTGCGTCCCGCCAAGCGCTGATCAGGGATGCAGATAACGGATCGGCATCCATGGTCAATTTTTGGCGTGACTTTTTTTTCCGTATTCACGACGCTTTTTGTATCGCATCCGTCCGTGCGTCCCGCCGAGCGCTGATCAGGGATGCAGATAACGGATCGGCATCCCTGCTCAATTTTTGGCGTGACTTTTTTCCGTATTCGCGACGCTTTTTGTATCGCATCCGTCCGTGCGTCCCGCCGAGCGCTGATTAGGGATGCAGATAACGGATCGGCATCCCTGCTCAATTTTTGGCGTGACTTTTTTTTCCGTATCCCCGACGCTTTTTGTATCGCATCCGTCCGTGCGTCCCGCCGAGCGCTGATTAGGGATGCAGATAACGGATCGGCATCCCTGCTCAATTTTTGGCGTGACTTTTTTCCGTATCCCCGACGCTTTTTGTATCGCGTCCGTCCGTGCGTCCCGCCGAGCGCTGATCAGGGATGCAGATAACGGATCGGCATCCCTGCTCAATTTTTGGCGTGACTTTTTTCCGTATTCGCGACGCTTTTTGTATCGCATCCGTCCGTGCGTCCCGCCGAGCGCAGATCAGGGATGCAGATAACGGATCGGCATCCCTGCTCAATTTTTGGCGTGACTTTTTTTTCCGTATCCCCGACGCTTTTTGTATCGCATCCGTCCGTGCGTCCCGCCGAGCGCTGATTAGGGATGCAGATAACGGATCGGCATCCCTGCTCAATTTTTGGCGTGACTTTTTTCCGTATTTGCGACGCTTTTTGTATCGCATCCATCCGTGCGTCCCGCCAAGCGCTGATCAGGGATGCACATAACGTATCTGCATCCATGGTCAATTTTTGGCGTGACTTTTTTTTTTTACGTATCCCCGACGCTTTTTTTTATCGCATCCGACCGTGCGTCCTGCAGCGGCCGATCAGTGCACTGCGTTTGAAAAGTCAAATGGCGCTCCTTCTCTTCTGAGCCCCGCCATGCGCTCAAACAATTACTTTCCACCACATATGAGGTATCTGCGTACTCAGGAGAAAATGCACAATACATTTTATGGTGCATTTTTTCCTGTTACCCTTGTGAAAAAAAAAGCTACCTAGTTGAAGCAACCATTTTGTGGTAAAAAAAAAAAAAAATTCTTTTCACGGCTCAACGCTATAAACTTCTGTGAAGCCCCCAGGTGTTCAAAGTGCTCACCAAACATCTAGAAAAAATATTTGAGGGCTCTAGTTTCCAAAATGGTGTCACTTGTGGGGGAGCTCCACTGTTTAGGCACCATAGGGGGTCTCCAAACGTGACATGGCGTCCGCTAATGATTCCAACCAATTTTGCTGTCAAATGGCGCTCCTTCTCTTCTTAGCCCCGCCATGCGCCCAAACAATTACTTTCCACCACATATGAGGTATCTGCGTACTCAGCAGAAAATGCACAATACATTTTATGGTGCATTTTTTCCTGATAGCCTTGTGAAAAAAAAAGCTACCTAGTTGAAGCAACCGTTTTGTGGTAAAAATTTTTTTTTTTCTTTTCACGGCTCAACGCTATAAACTTCTGTGAAGCCCCCAGGTGTTCAAAGTGCTCACCAAACATCTAGAAAAATTATTTGAGGGCTCTAGTTTCCAAAATGGTGTCACTTGTGGGGGAGCTCCACTGTTTAGGCACCATAGGGGGTCTCCAAACGTGACATGGTGTCCGCTAATGATTCCAACCAATTTTGCTGTCAAATGGCGCTCCTTCTCTTCTGAGCCCCGCCATGCGCCCAAACAATTACTTTCCACCACATATGAGGTATCTGCGTACTCAGGAGAAAATGCACAATACATTTTATGGTGCATTTTTTCCTGTTACCCTTGTGAAAAAAAAAGCTACCTAGTTGAAGCAACCGTTTTGTGGTAAAAAAAAATTTTTTTCTTTTCACGGCTCAACGCTATAAACTTTTGTGAAGCCCCCAGGGGTTCAAAGTGCTCACCAAACATCTAGAAAAATTATTTGAGGCCTCTAGTTTCCAAAATGGGGTCACTTGTGGGGGAGCTCCATTGTTTAGGCACCTCAGGGGGTCTTCAAACCCGACATGGCGTCCGCTAACAGGTGCAGCTAATTTTGCACTCAAAAATTCAAATGGCGCTCCTTGCCTTCCGAGCACTGCTGTGTGTCCAAACATTTGATTTCCACCACATATGAGGTATCTGCGTACTCAGGAGAAAATGCACAATACATTTTATGGTGCATTTTTTCCTGTTACCCTTGTGAAAAAAAAAGCTACCTAGTTGAAGCAACCGTTTTGTGGTAAAAAAAATTTTTTTTCTTTTCACGGCTCAACGCTATAAACTTTTGTGAAGCCCCCAGGGGTTCAAAGTGCTCACCAAACATCTAGAAAAATTATTTGAGGCCTCTAGTTTCCAAAATGGGGTCACTTGTGGGGGAGCTCCATTGTTTAGGCACCTCAGGGGGTCTTCAAACCCGACATGGCGTCCGCTAACAGGTGCAGCTAATTTTGCACTCAAAAATTCAAATGGCGCTCCTTGCCTTCCGAGCACTGCTGTGTGTCCAAACATTTGATTTCCACCACATATGAGGTATCTGCGTACTCAGGAGAAAATGCACAATACATTTTATGGTGCATTTTTTCCTGTTACCCTTGTGAAAAAAAAAGCTACCTAGTTGAAGCAACCGTTTTGTGGTAAAAAATTTTTTTTTTCTTTTCACGGCTCAACGCTATAAACTTTTGTGAAGCCCCCAGGGGTTCAAAGTGCTCACCAAACATCTAGAAAAATTATTTGAGGCCTCTAGTTTCCAAAATGGGGTCACTTATGGGGGAGCTCCATTGTTTAGGCACCTCAGGGGGTCTTCAAACCCGACATGGCGTCCGCTAATGAGTGCAGCTAATTTTGCGTTCAAAAATTCAAATGGCGCTCCTTCCCTTCCGAGCTCTGCCGTGCGCCCAAACAATTGATTTTTACCACATATGGGGTATCAGCGTACTCAGGAGAACATGCACAATAAATTGTATTGTGTACTTTCTCTTTTCTCCCTTGTAAAAATGAAAATTTTATGGCTAAAGTAACATTTTTGTGTTAAAAAGTAAAATTTTCATTTTTTCCTTCCACATTGCTTTGGTTCCTGTGAAGCACCTAAAGGGTTAATAATCTTATTGGATGTGGTTTTGAGCAGTGTGAGGGGTGTAGTTTTTAGAATGGGGTCACTTTTGGGTATTTTCTGTCACCTCGGCCTCTCAAAGTCACTTCAAATGTGATGTGGTCCCTAAAAAAATTATTTTGTAAATTTTGTTGGAAAAATGAGAATTTGCTGATGACCTTTGACCCCTTCTAACTTCCTAACGGAAAAAAAATTTGTTTCGAAAATTGCGCTGATGTAAAGTAGACATGTGGGAAATGTTATTTAGTAACTATTTTGTGTGACATATCTCTCAGATTTATGGGCATAAATTTTCAAAGTTTGAAATTTGCGAAATTTTCAAAATTTTCGCCAAATTTCCTAAATTTTCACAAATAAACGCAAAAAATATCGGCCTAAATTTACCACTGACATGAAGTACAATATGTCACGAAAAAACAATGTCAGAATCGCCAGGATCCGTTGAAGCGTTCCAGAGTTATAACCTGTCAAAGTGACACTGGTCAGAATTGCAAAAAATGGCCCGGTCATTAGGGTGTTTTAGTGGCCGGGGGTGAAGGGGTTAACAGATATTTGCCTATTTTAAAAAAAAGACTCTTGAGTTGCAGCAGATATTTAAAGACATGTACTGTGCACTGAATTGCAAAGAAAACACTGGTTTAACAGAAACATTGTTGCGGCATTTCTGCCACAGTTCAGACACCAGGCAGGGTAACCCCGTTCATGCATTCTTTTGCAGGAAATATCCATGCCAGCAGTCACATCTGCTGGATCACTGCAGTTTCGCACAACCCTGGTAAGTTCCCCTACCGGTAAAGATTTTATTACATGTTTTGGATAGAAACTTTTTGCATGCAATAATGCATTTCCAAATAATTCTTTACGATATAATGCAGTCTGGATTGGTTTGTTAGGGACTCCAGTTAAAGTTAAATCAACAAAATTAATTTTTGATATGTGACTTTCATATGTAAAAATCAGATTATATGGATTGGAATGGATGAAATCAATAAATAATTGTATGGCAGATACATCGCCACTCCAAATAAGGAGATGTATCTGCCATACCAAAAGATAGATGAAACAATGGATCATGGTCACAATAAATCAAATTATTCTCAAATTAAATTATTCTCAATTTTAGGACCCTCAAAGTCACTTTAAATATGATGTGGTCCCTAAAAAATTGGTTTTGTAAATTTTGCTGGAAACTTTGAACTCTTCTAACTTCCTAACAAAAAATATATATTTCAAAAATGGTGGTGATGTAAAGTTGACATTTGGGAAATGTTATTTATGAACTATTTTGTGTGACATACTGTAAACTGGTTGAAAGGCAATCTGTCAGGTGATTTTCCAGTACAATTCTGTTATCTTTAAATAGGGCTTAAGCAGCTCTAACAGGATCAGTAAGTTTTATTGCTGTACCTTCTCCTTTTATCTTGTTGTAAGTTCTGGAGAATTCAGTCAAGCATATCTAAATACAGACTGCATATGACCTGCTCTGCTCTACCTTCTCTCAGTGCTGGCATCAGTGACAGTAACCCTGAGCTGAATTTGCACTGCTGCCCCCACCCATACTCCCTCCCACCTCTCAGCAGTGATAGTGAATGCAAAGGAAGGTAGGTGGGGGGTGCAGTGCATATGCAAATTGTATTTACACTTGACTAGCCATCAGGAGACACCGACTTCTCAAGAGCATACAGCAATATAACAAGAGAAACTACAGCAATAGAAGTTAATGATCCTAAAAAAGTCTGCTTAAGCCCCATTTAAAGATAACATTAATGTTGTACTAGAAAATCACCTGACAGATTCCTTTTTAAGGGCATAAAAAGTCAATGTTTAAAAATTGCACAATTTTTTTGTCAAATTTGTGATATTTTTATAAATAAATACAAAGCATATTGACCAAACTTTGCCAGTAACATGAAGTACTATATGTCACAGAAAAACAGTTCTCAGAATCACCGGAATATATTAAAGCGTTCCAGAGTTATTACCTGATAAATTTACAGTGGTTAGAAGTGAAACAATTGGCCGGGTCAGGAAGGTGAAAACAGGCTCAGGGTTGAAGGGGGTTAAAGGGTTAAAGTCCTGCATATTTTTTTAATAAACAGGTCACTGGGAGTCACCGCATGCACAACAATATTGATTATATATCCCATTTAAGGCCGTGTGCACACAGTGCGTTTTTTTATTTTTTAGTGCGTTTCTTGGCGCAGTTTTGTCACAAAACTACATGCCTATCCTTATCGCAGCAAAGTCAATGAGAATGTTCCTTATTTTTTTTCCTTGCAGATTTGGTGCAGAAAATAATATACAACATGTCAATCCTTTGTGCATTATTGCCTGCGTTTTTCATCCCTTCCACCCATTGACTTCACTATGAAAAACAAATGGAAAAAATGCATGCAAAAAAACGCACCAAAAATGCGGCAAATATGCACCATATTTTTGGTGACAGAAGATGCAGATTTGGTGCAGAAAATGTTTGCACTAAATACTCAGCGTGCACACATACCTTAAAGGGAATCTGTCACCCATTTATTCTACTTAATCTGAGAGCAGTATAATGTAGGAAAAGAGATGCTGATTCTAACCATGTATCACTTAGTTTACTGGGTGCAGCAGTTGTGACACAATGAGAGTTCTTAAAGGGAACCTGTCAGGTCCAATATGCACCCAGAACCACGAGCATGGTTGTGGGCATGAGTCGCCCCTCATTAGCATGTTCGTACGTCCCTGTGGGTATGCTATCATGCTAATGAATGCGCAGCTTCACAGGACGAGCTCTCACCTCTCCGCTGCCAATGGATTTCGGCTGTGTGCATGACCCCGGAGTTTGGGTCATGCGCACTATGAAGGCAGGTGTACGCGTCCTGTCTTCAAACTGAAGTAGTGACCCAAACTCCGGAGTCATGCGCACTGAGCCGAAATCCAGCGATGGCAGTGGAGAGGTGAGTGAGATCATCCTGTGACGCTGCACATTCATTAGCATGATAGCATACCCACAGGGACATACTAACATGCTAATGAGGGGTGACTGGCCAGGGAACTAACATCCAGGAGACTAGTGCCCTTGCTCATTAGCATATGGTAAAAGATCTTTAGAAATCCTTTTTCTAAAGATCTCTTTATCTATGCTAGTGTATACAGGGACGGTTAGGCAGAGATTAGCAATATGCACCCAGAACTGCTCGTGACTCTGTCTGCATATTGCATATTGCACCTGACAGGTTCCCATTAAATGTAGCAGAGCTCAAATAGCTAACCAGCTAACCCATCCACACCATACCACAGGTCTCTGTGTATAATGTCAATTGACAGTGAGCTGTTTATCAGAAGAGGCAGTGTGGTCAGATGACTTGGCACGAGGCAGTTAGTTCCAGCAATGTTAATATCCTAGTCAGGGCTGTATTTTGCCTTCATGCTGCCCTAGGTACTTTAAGTGATTGCGCCCCTTACTGACGTAAAACTATGAGTCTGTGCACACGACATCTGTGTAATGGCCCTGTCACACACAGAGATAAATCTGTGGCAGATCTGTGGTTGCAGTGAAATTGTGGACAATCAGTGCCAGGTTTGTGGCTGTGTACAAATGGAACAATATGTCCATGATTTCACTGCAACCACAGATCTGCCAAAGATTTATCTCTGTGTGTGACGGGGCCTTAAGGCTGATCTACTCAGTAACACACTTGAAGAATTGCTAAACTCTAAAAGAATGAAGATCTGCACTTGCTGACTAGCACAATACAATTTCAATTTAAAAAAATAAAAAGTATGGCATTGTTTCCTAACCTGTCCTCCATCTGAAAAACTCAAAGGATGTGTAAAGGCCATGGCGTGCACATACCCTAACAGTTCACATACCCTTTAGATATACTGTCGTAGTTAAGGTGCTCGTACAAAGACTACAGTTGGCCGAACCCGGAGATAGACAGGATTGGCCAACAAGTCTGATTGTCAAGGAGATGAGGACCCAGCAGGTCCAATTTTGGAGATGGGCCATCGCCAGAGATGTCTGGTAGCATCTATCTCATAGAGAACACAAGCACTCACCAAAGTGAGTGCTCCTGTGTATGAGAGAGTCAGGGAGATAGCTGCCAGACGAATGATGGGACAGCTGTCTATAGTGAATGAGAGAGTCAGGGAGATAGCTGCCAGACGAATGATGGGACAGCTGTCTATAGTGAATGAGAGAGTCAGGGAGATAGCTGCCAGACGAATGATGGGACAGCTGTCTATAGTGTATGAGATAGTCAGGGAGATAGCTGCCAGACGAATGATGGGACAGCTGCCTATAGTGTATGGGAGAGTCAGGGAGATAGCTGCCGGCTGAGTGATGTGACACCTGTCTATAGTGTATGTGGGCTTTCGTGAAATACTCGTTTGGCTGACGTATGGACTCAGATAGCTATATATTTAGTCTGGCACACTGACCCTATAATGATCTACTATCAAGTCAAAATACATTAAATATTGCTACATCGACATGACTACATCACCAGATCCAACCTCAAATCATGATAATATTACCAGAGCCACCATCTGTACACTGCTACATCATCATAACCAACCTGAAATCACTAGAACATCACCAGAACCAAGCTCAAATCATGACTACATCACCAGAACCACCATCTGTACACAGCTACATTATTATAACCAACCTGAAGTCACTACATCACCAGAACCAACCTCAAATGACAATAACGTCACCAGAGCCACCATCTGTACACACCTACAGTCATATGAAAAAGTTTGGGCACCCCTATTAATGTTAATTTCTTTATAACAATTTGGGTTTTTGCAACAGCTATTTCAGTTTCATATATCTAATAACTGATGGACTGAGTAATATTTCTGGATTGAAATGAGGCTTATTCTACTAACAGAAAATCTGCAATCCGCATTTAAACAAAATTTGACAGGTGCAAAATTATGGGCACCCTTATCAATTTCTTGATTTGAACACTCCTAACTACTTTTTACTGACTTACTAAAGCACTAAATTGGTTTTGTAACCTCATTGAGCTTTGAACTTCATAGGCAGGTGTATCCAATCATGAGAAAAGGCATTTAAGGTGGCCACTTGCAAGTTGTTCTCCTATTTGAATCACCTATGAAGAGTGGCATCATGGGCTCCTCAAAACAACTCTTAAATGATCTGAAAACAAAGATTATTTAACATAGTTGTTCAGGGGAAGGATACAAAAAGTTGTCTCAGAGATTTAAACTGTCAGTTTCCACTGTGAGGAACATAGTAAGGAAATGGAAGAACACAGGTACAGTTCTTGTTAAGCCCAGAAGTGGCAGGCCAAGAAAAATATCAGAATGGTAGAGAAGAAGAATGGTGAGAACAGTCAAGGACAATCCACAGACCACCTCCAAAGACCTGCAGCATCATCTTGCTTCAGATGGTGTCAATGTGCATCGGTCAACAATACAGCGCACGTTGCACAAGGAGAAGCTGTATGGGAGAGTGATGCGAAAGAAGCCATTTCTGCAAGCACGCCACAAACAGAGTCGTCTGAGGTATGCAAAAGCACATTTGGACAAGCCAGTTACATTTTGGAAGAAGGTCCTGTGGACTGATGAAACAAAGACTGAGTTGTTTGGTCATACAAAAAGGCGTTATGCATGGAGGCAAAAAAACACGGCATTCCAAGAAAAGCACTGGCTACCCACAGTAAAATTTGGTGGAGGTTTCATCATGCTTTGGGGCTGTGTGGCCAATGACGGCACTAGGAATCTTGTTAAAGTTGAGGGTCGCATGGATTCAACTCAGTATCAGCAGATTCTTGACAATAATGTGCAAGAATCAGTGACGAAGTTGAAGTTACGCAGGGGATGGATATTTCAGCAAGACAATGATCCAAAACACCGCTCCAAATCTACTCAGGCATTCATGCAGAAGATCAATTACAATGTTCTGGAATGGCCATCCCAGTCCCCAGACCTGAATATCATTGAAAATCTGTGGGATGATTTGAAGCGTGCTGTCCATGCTCGGCGACCATCAAACTTAACTGAACTGGAATTGTTTTGTAATCAGGAATGGTCAAATATCCCTTCATCCAGGATCCAGGAACTCATTAAAAGCTACAGGAAGCGACTAGAGGCTGTTATTTTTGCAAAAGGAGGATCTACAAAATATTAATGTCACTTTTATGTTGAGGTGCCCATACTTTTGCACCGTCAAATTTTGTTTAAATGCGGATTGCACATTTTCTGTTAGTACAATAAACCTCATTTCAATCCAAAAATATTACTCAGTCCATCAGTTACTAGATATATGAAGCTGAAATAGCTGTTGCAAAAACCCAAATTGTTATAAAGAAAAAAGGTTAACATTAATAGGGGTGCCCAAACTTTTTCATATGACTGTGCATCACCAGAACCAACCTCAAATCACTACTACATTACCAGAACCAATCTGAATTCAAGATTACATTACCAGAACCAAAGCCCGCCCAACACATAATTGTCTGCCATGAAACTGCAGCTTCTAGTATGTCTTTAACAATGGTAAGGAGATACCAGGAGTTGTTGTTACCAACCATCATCAGACTCCGGACCATACAGGAACCACAGTACTGATGGGGAAGGCAGTAGCACTATTGAACATTTATAAAATACCTTAACTTTTGAGAGAACTCTTCTATGTTTTAGGTCCATTCATTCTAAGCACATTGGTGCGGGTCTGGGTCCAGAGACCCCCATAGATTGTGCAAAAGACCCCTTAGAAGTGCACAGTTCAGAAGACAGGACTATGACTTTCACCTGCATCCGCTCTGTGTTCTCTACTAAAAAGACTTTTCAGCTGTGGTTGGGGGTCTCTGGACCAGATTCCCCACCAATCTGCTCAGAAATATTGGGCATAAAACAAAAAAAAAGATTCTCCCAAAAGTTTAGTTGCTCTGAGGTGCATTTACAACGCTGCTAATAAGCAGAAACTGATTACTGGTGTAACTAAACCGGCCGTCAGATCACCTGATGCACAAGCAAAATGCTCGTATGGAAAATTATTTTTCTGTTTACATATATGAACATTTACTCTATGACTGCAGACCTGTGAATCCTCCAGCGCATTCATGGCGGTCAAGTATGTGATATGCAGACTCCCGGTCAGAACTCGTCTAGTGAGTACGGCCTCGCTTAATCCACTTGTGTGAAACGATGCCGCGTCCCCTAGACAGGTTCTAGTGGGGAGTCTGCATATCACATACTTGAGCACCATTCCTGGCGCAGACACCGGAGAATCCTCGTAGCACACAGTGAGTTCACTAGGAGGATTCACAAATCTGCACTTACACAGAGTGACTGCAGACTTGTCATTCTAGACTGGACAACCCCTTTAATATTTACTTCAAAATCTATTCTTAATATGCAAATGATTGGACTTCAGTGCACCCTTATGCCTTTTTATCTGCATATGAAAGCCAGTCCCTTGTGTTGATTGACAGCACGGTAAAAACACACATGTAAGTGGATTTTAGACAGCACTCACATTTACTAATGGAGCGCTGTCAATAAACAGTAAAGACTTTAAAATACAAATATGAGGGCGTAACAGAGCACCGAAGCAAAGACCACACCAACCGTGCACCGAAGCAAACAGCACACCAACGGTGCACCGAAGCAAAGACCACACCAACGGTGCACCGAAGCAAAGACCACGCCAACGGTGCACCGAAGCAAAGACCACGCCAACGGTGCACCGAAGCAAAGACCACACCAACGGTGCACCGAAGCAAAGACCACACCAACCGTGCACCGAAGCAAACAGCACGCCAACGGTGCACCGAAGCAAAGACCACACCAACGGTGCACCGAAGCAAAGACCACACCAACCGTGCACCGAAGCAAACAGCACACCAACGGTGCACCGAAGCAAAGACCACACCAACGGTGCACCGAAGCAAAGACCACGCCAACGGTGCACCGAAGCAAAGACCACGCCAACGGTGCACCGAAGCAAAGACCACACCAACGGTGCACCGAAGAAAAGACCACACCAACCGTGCACCGAAGCAAACAGCACGCCAACGGTGCACCGAAGCAAAGACCACACCAACGGTGCACCGAAGCAAAGACCACACCAACGGTGCACCGAAGCAAAGACCACACCAACGGTGCACCGAAGCAAAGACCACGCCAACGGTGCACCGAAGCAAAGACCACACCAACGGTGCACCGAAGCAAAGACCACACCAACGGTGAACCGAAGCAAAGACCACACCAACCGTGCACCGAAGCAAACAGCACACCAACGGTGCACCAAAGCAAACACCACACCAACGGTGCACCGAAGCAAAGACCACGCCAACGGTGCACCGAAGCAAAGACCACGCCAACGGTGCACCGAAGCAAAGACCACACCAACGGTGCACCGAAGCAAAGACCACACCAACCGTGCACCGAAGCAAACAGCACGCCAACGGTGCACCGAAGCAAAGACCACACCAACCGTGCACCGAAGCAAACAGCACGCCAACGGTGCACCGAAGCAAAGACCACACCAATCGTGCACCGAAGCAAACAGCACGCCAATGGTGCACCGAAGCAAAGACCACACCAACCGTGCACCGAAGCAAAGAGCAAACCAACGGTGCACTGAAGTTTCCCAAAAAAAGTTCCAAACTGCAATTCAGGAATCCATTAAAATTATTTTATTTATTCCAAGTATTAAAACATCATATGAGTCTGTACATCCCTATATAGTGTACATGCCTATATAGTGTACATGCCGATATAATGTACATGCCGGTATAATGTACATGCCGGTATAATGTACATGCCGGTATAATGTACATGCCGGTATAGTGTACATGCCGGTATAATGTACATGCCTGTATAGTGTACATGCCGGTATAGATGATGTTTTAATACTTGGACTAAATAAAAGAATTTTTATTGATTCCTGAATTACAGCATTGCACTTTTTTTGGGAAATCATTGGACAATACTAACTGGCAGGTGACTGCAGACTTGGAACAGGAGGGATCGCTGCAGCAATTCATGGTGAGTGGAAATGTATAAACGGTGCACCGAATCGCCCTCATTTACATATTAAATAAAAGGTAGATTTTTCTGTAAATATTGCAAAAGCACTCCAGTCATTTTTTTCCCTTAAACATGTGTAAATGTTAGTGTAGTGTAAGGTCTGTGATAATTTACTCACCGATCGCTGTTTCCTCATGTCCCTGACTCCATAATGATGTCACATCCACAGCTCGTCTCTGCAGACTTCCCTCTTCTCCGGTCTTCTGCAGCACATCCTGACATTGGGCCCTGAAAAATAACAGTGTCATTACAATGTTCCTGAATTAATGCTGTGCCTTAAATGAGCCCTGTGCTGTGCCCCTGAAAAAATTATTGCTGCTCACTGTGCTCCCTGTAAAAAAATATTACTCCACTCTGTGCCTCTTATAGATCATGGCCTCCATGTTATCCTTTCCTATAAAATATTCCCACCACACTATCCTCCCTTGTATACTATGACCGCCACACTGTCCGCCCTTGTGTACTATGAATGTCACACTGCCCACTAATAAGCAAAAACTCCACACTGTCCCCCCTTATAAATTATACCCACCACACCTGCCTCAATTATGATTCATGATCTGCACACTGTCCTCATAATGTTCCATGCATGCTGCCCCTGTCCATACTGAGCCATCACACTGCCCCTCTCCATATTGAACCTCCCAATGCTGCCTGCCTCTTTTCCATAATGAGACCTCCATGATGCCGCACTTATCATGCTGAGACCATCAATCTACCTCACGCTATCACACTATCCTATTTTTCATGCTGAGTCCCTTTCATTGCTCCACTCCATATCGAGCCCACCCATGCTGCCCCCTTTCCATACTGAGTCTTTACACTGCCCCTCCCGATACTGAATCATCATGCTGTCCTTTCTCCATAATGAGCCCCTCATGTTGCCCCCCTCTCCATACTGAGTCCTTACTTTTCCCCATCCATTTTGTCCCTTGCACTTTCTCACTCTGTAAACCCTAAATCCCCCCTCTACAGCAATAGGCCCCCTACCCGCCCTCTACAGCAATAGGTCACCTACCCCCCCTCGACAGCAATAGGTCCCCTTACCACCTCTCTACAGCAATAGGCCACCTAACCATCCCTCTACATCAATAGGCCCCCTACCACCCCTCTACAGCAATAGCCCCCTTACCCCCACTACAGAAATCCCCTTATCCCTTCTACATTAATAGGTTCTCTTACCCCCCTTCTACAGCAATAGGCCCTCTTACCGCCCTTCTACAGCAACAGGCCCTCTTACCCCCCTCTACAGCAATAGGCCCCCTTACCTCCACTACAGAAATAGGCCCCATTTCCCCCTTCTACAGCAATAGGCCTTCTTATTCCCCTTCTACAGCAAAGGCCCTCTTACGCCCTCTACAGCAACAGGTCCTCTTTCCCCCCTCTACAGCAACAGGCTCTCTTACCCCCCTCTACAGCAATAGGCCCTCTTACCCCCACCTCTACAGTAACAGGCCCTCTTACCCCCCTCTACAGCAACAGGCCCTCTTACCCCCCCTCTACAGCAACAGGCCCTCTTACCCCCCTCTACAGCAATAGGCCCGCTTACCCCCTCTACAGCAATAGGCCCCCTTACCCCCACTACAGAAATAGGCCCCATTTCCCCCTTCTACAGCAATAGTTTCTCTAACCCCCCTTCTACAGCAATAGGCCTTCTTACCCCCCTTCTACAGCAATAGGCCCTCTTACCCTCCTCTACCGCAACAGGCCCTCTTACCCCCCCTCTACCGCAACAGGCCCTCTTACCCCCCCTCTACCGCAACAGGCCTTCTTACCCCCCCTCTACCGCAACAGGCCTTCATACCCCCTTCTACAGCAACAGGCCCTCTTACCCCCCTTCTAAAGCAACAGGCCCTCTTACCCCCCTTCTACAGCAACAGGTCCTCTTACCCCCCTCTACAGCAACAGGCCCTCATACCCCCCCTCTACAGCAACAGGCCCTCTTACCCCCCCTCTACAGCAACAGGCCCTCTTATCCCCCCTCTACAGCAACAGTCCCTCTTACTCCCCTCTACAGCAACAGGCCCTCTTACTCCTCCTCGACAGCAACAGGCCCTCTTACCCCCCCTCTACAGCAACAGGCCCTCTTACCCCCCCTCTACAGCAACAGGCCCTCTTACCCCCCTTCTACAGCAACATGCCCTCTTACCCTCCTCTACAGCAACAGGCCCGCTTACACCCCTTCTACAGCAACAGGCCCTCTTACCCCCCCCTACAGCAACAGGCCCTCTTACCCCCCTCTACAGCAACAGACTCTCTTACCCCCCCTCTGCAGCAACAGACTCTCTTACCCCCTCTACAGCAATAGGCCCTCCCTTCCCCTCCTGCAGTCTCTAGTATTACCCTCTCTTTCCCTCCCCCTCTCTAGTATAAGCCACTTTCCATTCCCATTGTAGTCTTTAATATTACTCTCTTTCCCTCCCCACTGCTGTCTCTAGTATTACTCTCTTTCCCTCCTCCCTGCAGTCTCTAGTATTAGCTTCTTTCCTACCCCCCTGCAGTCTCTAGTATTAGCTTCTTTCCTTCCCCCCTGCAGTCTCTAGTATTAGCTTCTTTCCTTCCCTCCTGCAGTCTCTAGTATTAGCCTCTTCCCCCCCCCCCTGCAGTCTCTAGTATTACTCTCTTTCCGTCCCCCCTGCTGTCTCTAGTATTACTCTCTTTCCTTCCCCCCTGCAGTGTCTAGTATTACTCTCTTTCCCTCCTCCCTGTCAGATATTACCCTCACACACCATTGTTCTGGTGCCCTAAGGAGGAGCTCGTATCTATATTGGACCCCCTGGGCCTGTCCCCTGATAATTCCCTGGCATCTATGGGAAGAAACGCATCGGGACTTTGTCGTGGACTTTCCAGATAAGTTTTCTGTCTCTATCTTATCTTTGATGAGGCTTTTCTAATATTTTGGTGTTTGACCTATGCAGGGTCTTTTTAGGTTAATTTAGGGTCTCCCGTCGGTGAATGGGGGCGCCACAACCCTTAGGGCGTCATACCCTCCATTGCTACGTAGGGAGAGCTACTTTAGGGATATCCAGGGATAGCCGTTTCCCGTCTCCCTTCCTAGCTTTTGTTATTATACTCCCTGCATAACCTGTTGTCTGTATTATTGTGGTTTTGATCTTTTAATGGTTATTAAAAGTTATCTTTTAATGGGGATTAATTTTTGGTTTTCCTCTCTTTCCTTCCCCCCTGCAGTCTCTAGTATCAGCTTCTTTCCCTCCCCCCTGCAGTCTCTACTATTACTCTCTTTCCCTCCCCCCTGCAGTCTAGTATTACTCTCTTTCCCTCCCCCTGCAGTGTCTAGTATTACTCTTTCCCTCCCCCCTGCAGTCTCTAGTATTACTCTCTTTCCCTCCCCCCTGCAGGGTCTAGTATCACTCTCTTTCCCTCCCCCTGCTGTCTCTAGTATTACTCTTTCCCTCCCCCTGCAGTGTCTAGTATTACTCTCTTTCCCTCACCCCTGCAGTGTCTAGTATTACTCTCTTTCCCTCACCCTTGCAGTGTCTAGTATCACTCTTTCCCTCCCCTTGCAGTCTCTAGTATTACTCTCTTTCCCTCCCCCCTGCAGTTTCTAGTATCACTCTCTTTCCCTCCCCGTGTAGTCTCTAGTATTACTCTCTTTCCCTCCCCCTGCAGTCTCTACTTTTACTCTCTTTCCCTCCCCCCCTGCAGTGTCTAGTATTACTCTCTTTCCCTCCCCCTGCAGTCTCTAGTATTACTCTCTTTCCCTCCCCCTTGCAGTCTAGTATTACTCTCTTTCCCTCCCCCCTGCAGTGTCTAGTATTACTCTCTTTCCCTCCCCCCTGCAGTGTCTAGTATTACTCTCTTTCCCTCCCCCTGCAGTCTCTAGTATTACTCTCTTTTCCTCCCCCTGCAGTCTCTAGTATTACTCTCTTTCCCTCCCCTGCAGTCTCTAGCATTACTCTCTTTCCCTCCCCCTGCAGTCTCTAGTATTTCTCTCTCTCCCTCCCCCCTGCAGTCTCTAGTATTACTCTCTTTCCCTCCCCCCTGCAGTCTAGTATTACTCTCTTTCCCTCCCCTTGCAGTCTCTAGTATTAATCTCTTTCCCCCCCTGCAGTCTCTAGTATTACTCTTTTTCCCTCCCCCTGCAGTCTAGTATTACTCTCTTTCCCTCCCCCCCTGCAGTCTACAGTCTAGTATTACTCTCTTTCCCTCCCCCCTGCAGTTTCTAGTATCACTCTCTTTCCCTCCCCGTGTAGTCTCTAGTATTACTCTCTTTCCCTCCCCCTGCAGTCTCTACTATTACTCTCTTTCCCTCCCCCCTGCAGTGTCTAGTATTACTCTCTTTCCCTCCCGCTGCAGTCTCTAGTATTACTCTCTTTCCCTCCCCCTTGCAGTCTAGTATTACTCTCTTTCCCTCCCCCCTGCAGTGTCTAGTATTACTTTCTTTCCCTCCCCCCTGCAGTGTCTACTATTACTCTCTTTCACTCCCCCTGCAGTCTCTAGTATTACTCTCTTTCCCTCCCCCTGCAGTCTCTAGTATTACTCTCTTTCCCTCCCCTGCAGTCTCTAGTATTACTCTCTTTCCCTCCCCCTGCAGTCTCTAGCATTTCTCTCTCTCCCTCCCCCC
Organism: Anomaloglossus baeobatrachus; assembly: GCF_048569485.1. NCBI lineage: Eukaryota > Metazoa > Chordata > Amphibia > Anura > Aromobatidae > Anomaloglossus > Anomaloglossus baeobatrachus. Next base: position 257,323,388 of record NC_134357.1, read on the forward strand.
TGCAGTCTCTAGTATTACTCTCTTTCCCTCCCCCCTGCAGTCTAGTATTACTCTCTTTCCCTCCCCTTGCAGTCTCTAGTATTACTCTCTTTCCCCCCTGCAGTCTCTAGTATTACTCTTTTTCCCTCCCCCTGCAGTCTAGTATTACTCTCTTTCCCTCCCCCCTGCAGTCTACAGTCTAGTATTACTCTCTTTCCCACCCCCCTGCAGTCTCTAGTATTACTCTCTTTCCCTCCCCCTGCAATCTCTAGTATTACTCTCTCCCCCCCCCTGCAGTCTCTAGTATTACTCTTTCCCTCCCCCCTGCAGTCTAGTATTACTCTCTTTCCCTCCCCCTACAGTCTACAGTCTAGTATTACTCTCTTTCCCTCCCCCCTGCAGTCTCTAGTATTACTCTCTTTCCCTCCCCCCTGCAGTGTCTAGTATTACTCTCTTTCCCTCCCCCTGTAGTCTCTAGTATTACTCTCTTTCCCTCCCCCCTGCAGTCTAGTATTACTCTCTTTCCCCCCTGCAGTGTCTAGTATTACTCTCTTTCCCTCCCCTCTGCAGTGTCTAATATTACTCTCTTTCTCTCCCCCTGCAGTCTCTAGTATTACTCTCTTTCCCTCCCCCTGCAGTCTCTAGTATTACTCTCTTTCCCTCCCCCCTGCAGTCTACAGTCTAGTATTACTCTCTTTCCCACCCCCCTGCAGTCTCTAGTATTACTCTCTTTCCCTCCCCCTGCAATCTCTAGTATTACTCTCTTCCCCCCCCTGCAGTCTCTAGTATTACTCTTTCCCTCCCCCCTGCAGTCTAGTATTACTCTCTTTCCCTCCCCCTACAGTCTACAGTCTAGTATTACTCTCTTTCCCTCCCCCCTGCAGTCTCTAGTATTACTCTCTTTCCCTCCCCCCTGCAGTGTCTAGTATTACTCTCTTTCCCTCCCCCTGTAGTCTCTAGTATTACTCTCTTTCCCTCCCCCCTGCAGTCTAGTATTACTCTCTTTCCCCCCTGCAGTGTCTAGTATTACTCTCTTTCCCTCCCCTCTGCAGTGTCTAATATTACTCTCTTTCTCTCCCCCTGCAGTCTCTAGTATTACTCTCTTTCCCTCCCCCTGCAGTCTCTAGTATTACTCTCTTTCCCTCCCCCCTGCAGTCTCTAGTATTAGCCTTTCTTTCCCTCCCCCTGTAGTCTTTAGTATCAGCCTTTCTTTACCCCATCCCCCCGTGTATATAGTATTAGTCTCCCCCGCTCCAAATACCCAGTTTGTAGACTTAGCGACAACTCCACTTTGCTCACGAATCTTCAGCTCTTTGAGCGCATACCTGCTCCGCTGCTCACCACGCTCTTTCTCCTCCTGCTCCGGTGAGTCTACTCTTCCCGCTCCAGCGTCAGGCGCATCCTCCTCCGCGGCGTGTGTCGTCTGCATTAGCCGCCGCAGCACAGAGCAGGAAGCAGATTGGCACGTGCGCCTCTGACCCCGGAAGTGCAGGTGCTGGTACTTCCGGGGTCAAACAGCTTCCTGTGCTCGGCAGTGTATTTATTTGTATTCGCGTCTTAAAGACGCGGATATAAATAAATAGACGTGCACCTCTCCCACCGCCCCCTCTGAAAACACAACGGATTCATTAGACTGTCTAACGGTGAGGGGTGGGATGTAAAAAAAAATAAATATATATATATATTTTTTTTGCTATGAGAAAGTGCCGCCGCACGCAACGCATTTACTGTAAGTAAACAACAGCACATAGCCTAATAAAAGACACATCACTGAAATCTGTGTTTCAGTCCCAATTTCCTGCTGTCTTCAGATTACATAGTACAAACCTGCTCACAATGTCCCTGTAAATGTAATTTAACCCTTTCATGTCTATTCTTATAGCCACTTAAAAAATGATGAGCCAGTTTAATAACAGAAGCCTTTTCTGCAAAGTAGTAAGGTTACAAAAACAACAATATCAAGATCACCCTATAATCTTGCGGTGTTTGTGCAGAGGAAGGAAAATACGCTGGTAAATAAATAGTTAAATATGTAATCCTAGAATGTCAGAGATCTCATGGACTGCTGCTGTCACCTCATTTCTATGGATTATTTTTTGGCCAGTTATGCCTGCACTTGAAGGAAACGTTTTAGCCTGAAGCCTGTTGGAAAGCAATTAATCATTCCGGCTGTCTGCACGAGTATATAAGAGTAAGAAAATCGGGAACATAATTTACTATTGGAGGAACCAATCATTCTGCTTTCTATTCCCCGTTCAGAGCCACTTCACAGTGGTGTTTGAAAATTTGTGAACCCTTAACAATTTTCCTTTTTTTTTTTATAATAAAACAGTCTGTTTTTTTTCATTCAGTAGGATGACATAAATGACACAATGAAGTTGGTGCTGGGGACCTGCCTGTATGACTAGTGCACAGTGCGGTTTGGTCCCTGACGGCTGTGAAAAGTATGTTTTTCTCTGAGATGCTGCAGCTTTTGAGAGTGAAACCTACCCGGCTGAGATCATACAGCCAGTGGCTGATAAATGCTATCCACAGTTTGGGTAGCATGGATCAGCTAACAGGTTCCCTTAAATCCTGATCTTCTTAACATGTTTGTGGAAGTGCATCATGGTACAACCATAAGAGATTTCTGAGGACCTCAGAAGAAAAGTTGTTGATGATGGAAAAAGTTACAAAACTATGTTTATAGCTTTTGGACGCCACTAATTCACAGTCAGATTGTATTTATTTGGAAAAAATTCAAGACCATTATTATCCCTCCCCCCGGAAGAAAAAAAGTAAGGAGAATAATATTCCGATAGGTCACGATGGAACACGAAGGACTCTCTAAGCAACTAAAGACCTCTCTCACATTAGCTAATATTAATTTTCGTGAATCCACCATCATGAAGACAACAAAAAGCAATGGTGTGCATGGTAAGATCGCTGGGAGAAAATCACAGCTCTCCAAAAAGAATATTTAGAACATTGTTCATATTTTATCACTTGTACATGGGAAATAAATGCATAGCATATATACAGCTCCTTCAGTGGACATACACTGACAAACAAAAAGATAACAATGTCTTTCAGGCTCTATATCTCACCATCCACTATAGCTTTGATCATAATACTACCTTCAATTTATAGATAATCATCTTGGCTATCTCATACATATATTTGACTTGCAACAATTATGTGATTAATTATGCAGATTCTTGTCATGTCACTGCATTGTTACTGTTTTGCTCCTGGTGGTGGAAAATTCTTTTTGTTCCTGTATACTACTAACATTCCCTTATAGCTCAGTGTGTTATTAGGTTGATTCCAAAGCAAAAGGTCACTGGTTTGAATCGAGGAGCAGCCATGAAGAAGATATCCCAATAAAAGAGAAATGTCATCAATCAGCTCATCCATAGCGATCTCTCGGTTAAGCAAATTGCCAAACTGCAACATATGAGTGCCATAACAACTGAAAGAATATGAAATGAAGTCTATCCATCCATTCAAAAGCCAAGAGATAGACATCCAGACAAAATATCAGAGTTAACAAATCGGCTCATAACAAGGTGTATCAGTTCTGGTGAGACAAACACGCAGTAGTTTAGGTGGCTCGTATGCGTCATAATAGTGAGATCACAGACGTTCATGGATGCACTGTGTGACGCACATTATACAAGTCTGGAAGAATGGCCAGAAAAAAGGGCAAGAAGCCTTGACTTCAATATTGTCCTAAAAAGCACCGGCTCACGTTTACAAAACAGTTCGAAAAGTGGACAGTAGAAGATTCGATGGTGATTTACAGCAATGGATGAAAGTCAATAGACTAGGCTCTGATGGGTATAAATAGGTCTGGAAGAAACAAGGAAAAAGGGGGCTAAAGGATCGAGAAATTTAAATAACTGTCAAGTTCGGTTGCAAAGGCCTGGCAATATGGGGTTGTTTCACAGTCAAAGGCATTGGATACTTGACCAGGGATGATGGTGGTCTCAATGCTCAAGTCACTTCTTGTACCCGAGTACTATGAGTATGAAAAAGAAGATGTAGTGTTCCAGCAGGAAAATAATCCAAAGCATACGTCGAGATTGGCAAAGACATGTTTCAATGCCATTGAAGTAGAGGTGCTGGATTGGCCACCACAGTCCCAAGACCTTAACCTAATCAAACACTTGTGGGTAGAGTTAAAAAAAGCTGTATACATAGCCAAGTGAGTCAACCAGTATGCATCAATATTGTTAATCTGTAGAAGAGACCTGGAATCAGATTTTGGTCAAGACATGCTTGAATCTTATCAAGTAAAATTCTAGTAAGGAGATGGGTGTTTGAACACCGCGCCAAAGACCACTGATGCAGGAGATGAATTTAACGTGACTTTATTCCATGTTCAGGTCTACGCGTTTCAGGAGCATCCACTCCCTTCCTCAGGACAATACAGGCACAAGCAACATCAAAATCAGCAGTAAAATAAAGGGCCGAAAAACATATACCTTCAGGTGTGACGTCATAGATACGCCCACTTTAACAAGAAAAGAAAAAAATCGGCGGGAATTCCATACATTCATTGAATGACGTAGTAACATGATTTCAATGCAAAAGCCGCTTTTCTTTATCATAAACATGTCTAAATAAAATTATCATCAAACTTCCAGTTGAATAAAAGAAAAAAGAAAAAAAGTGAGTCCCGTGTGTTTGTGACCATCGATAAAAAAATATATAAGGGAATAGTGGTTGTAAAAGAGTAAGCCAAACGGTGAATCAGAATAGAACCCGCAAGACATCGGGTCAATATGTGCAAGGAATGTGACAGAGGATCGGACCATTAGGCCACATAGAGCAAACAGCAGTGCATATAGGAAACCAGCTTCTGCTTCAACAAAAAAAAAAAAATCAGATGTGGGTGCTATAAACACACTATATGGAGTGCGGAGGGCAGAAACTGCAATTCTCAGCTAGAGTGAGGTCGTGAAAGTTCAAGACCGTGGGAACGGAACTAATGCGCATGCGGGAGGAAAGATAAGAAGCCGGGTAGATGTGCGGGGTCGAGAAAGTTCAAAGCGTGGGAAAAAACACTAATGCGCATGCGGGGAAAGGTGAAAAAGGATTGCCGTGCTGAATATGCACGGGAGTTGTTACTACACATCGGAACGAGTGTGAGGTAGTGAGGGAAAAATATAAACATGTGCCAAGAGCCAGAATTACACATCTAATTACAAAGAGTGAAAAAAAGAAGAAAAGAGGACAGTAATTATAGGGAACATTACAAGGGAGTTAATATATAGTATACAATTTTTGTAGTCAATTAAAATTACACGAACAACATGGATACTGGCAGGACATAAAAATAAAAATCAAAAATAGATAACTGTCAAACATTGTTTATATATAATTATAAAAATGGTACCATATTAAAATATGAGGTAAGACCTGATCATGAGCTATAAAAACACTAGTAAGAGGAACCAGCTTAGAAAGGACAAATAACAATAACACAGTATATCAAAAATTTAAAATAATACCCTGACGTATAGGAATAAAAATTATTATTTATATATAAAATATTTATGCGTATATGAATTTATATGTATATATGAATGTATAAAACAGGGAGGGAAGAAATGAAACATATATATATATAATGATAATATATATGTATAAAAAATAAAAATAAAAAGGTAAAAATTTATAAAAACAAAAACAACAGTGGACCCCTAATGAAAAAGATCGGTTACCTCGTTCAGCCCCACCGGTTTAAGGGTATTTAACTTGTAAATCCAATATGTTTCTTTTTTGTTTAATAATTCATTCCGATTGGGGGTATGTGGGGGTATTTGCTCGATAGGAGTAACTTTAAGACAAAATTTTTTATCATGAACCATGGTCATGTGCCTAGATAGGCCATGGAGCATAAACCCGATTTTTACATTGTGCCTGTGCGAGTTGATACGATTATGGAGGGCCTGCGTGGTCCTGCCCACATAACGCATGTCACAGTCACACTCGATAAGGTAGACAACAAATTCAGATTGACAGGTAAGGTGACTCTTAATAGTAAACTCAGTGCCTCCTGGAGACAAACCAAAAAACTCCCTTCTGTGCTGTATAGATCTACAACAAAGACAATTTTTTGTGCCACATTTAAAAACTCCAACAGGTTTGTTAATTAACGGTACGGGTGAAAAAGTCCTCAGTCTACTGGGGGCTAACTGGTTTTTTAGACTGGATGCCCTCCTGAACGTAATGCCAGGTTTTTTAGGGAGGACATCCCTCAGAAAGGGATCATTAAGAAGAATGCTCCAATGTCTTTGGATGACATTTTTTATGGCCACATTATCCCTACTGTAAGTGGTCAGAAAATTTAAAGAAAAATTGGGCTCATTCTTAGTACTATTTTTTGTCATGGGATCATTCTTTTTCCCTTTAATTAATTCCACCTGTTGGGACCTTAAATTCTCTTTATAGGCTCTCTTAATCACCGAATGTGGATATTTTTTATTTAAAAATCTGTCCTTTAGGACCCCTGCCTGTTCAATAAAATCTTTATTCAGGGTGCAATTCCTACGTATCCTCTGATATTGATTTCTGGGCACATTTGACAGCCATTTACAATAATGATCACTAGTGAAATCAATATATCCATTACTGTCAACCTTTTTGAAGAACGTTTTGGTCACAATGGTGCCCTCCTCATGCTTAATGGTGAGGTCCAGAAAATCTATAGTTTTTTTATCCACTGAAGGTGAAAACGTAAGTCCCCAATTATTATTCTTTATATGTTCCAGGAAAGGGGTTAAGCTATTTTCTGAGTCATCCCAAATAATAAATAAATCATCAATGTACCTTTTATAGATGATAATATGTTTAAAGAATTTAGAAGAGTATATATATTGCAGCTCAAATAATCCCATGAACAGATTAGCAAACGTGGGTGCCACCTTCGAACCCATCGCCACCCCACGTCGTTGGCGATACAGTACATCCTGGAAAGTAAAAAAATTGTTCGCCAAAATAAACTCCATGCCCTCCACAATAAAGTTTTTTTGCGCCTCTGGTAGACGGTCATCAACCTCCAGGAATTGCTGAAATACCTCGAGGCCCAGATCATGTAATATATTTGTGTATAATGACGCAATATCCAATGAAACAAACCGGAAGGACTCCTTCCATTCAATGTCCTTAATAATGTTAATGAGGTGGGTAGAATCACGTAAAAAACTTTTTAACTTAACCACATGTATACCCATTATCTGGTCTATATAAGCCGCTAGGTTCTCGGTTAGTGAACCAATACCAGAAATAATAGGTCTCCCTGGAGGGTTATGGAGAGATTTATGAATTTTGGGTAGATGGTAGTAAAATGCTAACTTAGGATTTTTTACCTCCAGGAATTTTGTTTCATCTTTGTTAAGTATCCCTCTCTGTGTTGCATCTTTTATCAAGGTATAATACTTTTTTAGGGAAAGATTATACTGAGCCATCTCCACCACTTCATAATGAGCAGGATTCGAAAGATTCCTCATTGCCTCAAATAGATATGTCTCTTTGTTTTGTATAACTATACCTCCCACCTTATCTGCATTTCTGATGATTAAGGAAGGGTTGTTTTTTAATCCTAGGAGAGCCGCCCTCTCCTCTTTATTCAAATTGGACTTAAAAGGTGCTTTATTTAAAGCGAGTTTTTTAAGATCTTCAAGGACTAAATCGTAATACGTTTTTAAATGGTGTCCCTTACTCTGAAGGGGATAGAAATTAGATTTCACCTTACAATCAGTATGGAAGAAATCATCCACAGGTGGAACAGTCACCTGCGGGTTATATTTATTGACTTGAAAATGACGGGTGAGAGTCAATTTTCTAATAAATTTTTGTAGGTCAATATACACCTCAAAATCATTTGAATTTTTTGCCGGGCAAAAGGACAGTCCCTTACTCAATACATCCAATTCTCCTTTTGTTAAAGTATGGCTGGATAGATTAAAAATGCCCTTATTGACAGGGTCTATTGTGGGCCTCTTTTCTCTTTTTTGTTGGACCCTAAGGCCAGCCCTAGTTCCTCGGTATTGTTTTTTCTTTTTCCCACTCATGGTGTGAGAAAATGAATGATCTGGGGTTGGGTATTCCTGGCCCCCGGTAAAAAAGGAACGCATTTGTCCCCCTCACGGGTATTGTCAATAGTAACGATGCCCTTTGCAGAGTCATCAATAATTGTGGCCGTGGATACCATTAAAGTAGGCATCTCCAGCGGACCCTGGTCAAGAGGTAGTGGGATGTATTCATCATGTATGGACATATCCAATAAGTCCAATACATCTTTATCAATAGTGTCTTCTTCAGTGGCTGATGTTCTAGCTTTTTCTCGTTCAATTTCTAGATCTCTATTTTTTCGTATCCTCTCTATTTGTAACCTAAGGGCTTCCAATTGCTTCCTAGTCTCCGTGAAATCTCTGGGGGCATTCTCGGAGTGTGACGTGGAACCGGTGTCTGCAAGGGCTGGTATAGTCTGTTTAGGACTGAGAGTGGTTATAGGGTCCCCACTGGTGATTGCGGTGAACACCTCATCCATTGGGGTCGGCAGGGGGGATTCAGAGTGAGGGATACCCGTATGAATAGGGGGGGGAGGACATTTCGCCTGTCCCTCATCAGCAGTATCAGTGCTATTATTTCCGGTGGACGCATTGGACTTTTTCCTATGAAATTTACTGTTGAAAAAATTCCTGTGTTGACTGTTGCGTCTGGGTCTGTGATTAAAGAGAGCCGCTTTTCTTTATCATAAACATGTCTAAATAAAATTATCATCAAACTTCCAGTTGAATAAAAGAAAAAAGAAAAAAAGTGAGTCCCGTGTGTTTGTGACCATCGATAAAAAAATATATAAGGGAATAGTGGTTGTAAAAGAGTAAGCCAATATGGAGGAGAAACTGTGCCCGAGGGGCTTAAGAATCAAACATGACTCTCCCTTTCCGTCTGATTTGAACTTCACGGCAGAATGGGATGGCATTCTTTCTAATTGTATGCAGAACATGTTACAATGCTTACACAAGAAAAGAATCACTATTGCGGATGAAGCAACTAATAACATTAATGATTTGTATAAAGAGTTGAACAAATTTGATTTACACCCGGAATACAAAATTCACAACTCTGATATTAACACTAAGTTAACCCAATTAGAACAGGATACCATATTCCGCAAATCTAAAAAACTACAACGGGATAGACAGGATATGGTTATTGACAAAAGAGGTTCAGAACCTTCTGACAAGGAAACACAAAGGACTCTCTTTAATCACAGACCCAGACGCAACAGTCAACACAGGAATTTTTTCAACAGTAAATTTCATAGGAAAAAGTCCAATGCGTCCACCGGAAATAATAGCACTGATACTGCTGATGAGGGACAGGCGAAATGTCCTCCCCCCCCCTATTCATACGGGTATCCCTCACTCTGAATCCCCCCTGCCGACCCCAATGGATGAGGTGTTCACCGCAATCACCAGTGGGGACCCTATAACCACTCTCAGTCCTAAACAGACTATACCAGCCCTTGCAGACACCGGTTCCACATCACACTCCGAGAATGCCCCCAGAGATTTCACGGAGACTAGGAAGCAATTGGAAGCCCTTAGGTTACAAATAGAGAGGATACGAAAAAATAGAGATCTAGAAATTGAACGAGAAAAAGCTAGAACATCAGCCACTGAAGAAGACACTATTGATAAAGATGTATTGGACTTATTGGATATGTCCATACATGATGAATACATCCCACTACCTCTTGACCAGGGTCCGCTGGAGATGCCTACTTTAATGGTATCCACGGCCACAATTATTGATGACTCTGCAAAGGGCATCGTTACTATTGACAATACCCGTGAGGGGGACAAATGCGTTCCTTTTTTACCGGGGGCCAGGAATACCCAACCCCAGATCATTCATTTTCTCACACCACGAGTGGGAAAAAGAAAAAACAATACCGAGGAACTAGGGCTGGCCTTAGGGTCCAACAAAAAAGAGAAAAGAGGCCCACAATAGACCCTGTCAATAAGGGCATTTTTAATCTATCCAGCCATACTTTAACAAAAGGAGAATTGGATGTATTGAGTAAGGGACTGTCCTTTTGCCCGGCAAAAAATTCAAATGATTTTGAGGTGTATATTGACCTACAAAAATTTATTAGAAAATTGACTCTCACCCGTCATTTTCAAGTCAATAAATATAACCCGCAGGTGACTGTTCCACCTGTGGATGATTTCTTCCATACTGATTGTAAGGTGAAATCTAATTTCTATCCCCTTCAGAGTAAGGGACACCATTTAAAAACGTATTACGATTTAGTCCTTGAAGATCTTAAAAAACTCGCTTTAAATAAAGCACCTTTTAAGTCCAATTTGAATAAAGAGGAGAGGGCGGCTCTCCTAGGATTAAAAAACAACCCTTCCTTAATCATCAGAAATGCAGATAAGGGGGGAGGTATAGTTATACAAAACAAAGAGACATATCTATTTGAGGCAATGAGGAATCTTTCGAATCCTGCTCATTATGAAGTGGTGGAGATGGCTCAGTATAATCTTTCCCTAAAAAAGTATTATACCTTGATAAAAGATGCAACACAGAGAGGGATACTTAACAAAGATGAAACAAAATTCCTGGAGGTAAAAAATCCTAAGTTAGCATTTTACTACCATCTACCCAAAATTCATAAATCTCTCCATAACCCTCCAGGGAGACCTATTATTTCTGGTATTGGTTCACTAACCGAGAACCTAGCGGCTTATATAGACCAGATAATGGGTATACATGTGGTTAAGTTAAAAAGTTTTTTACGTGATTCTACCCACCTCATTAACATTATTTTTTTTTTTATCATAAAGGTTTTTATTGAGTTTTCAGAAAAATACAAACTTCTCATACAACAACATCAAGAACAGGAGCATTGAGTAGCAAGAGGTGGAATAGCCTCGAGCCATTATCAGAATATCAATCTGGGACATTAAATACCCCTTACAACAACAACCTGAACATAGGAGCAGGGAGGGAGGGGGGAAAGAGAGGGGGTGGGGGAAGCAGCTCTACAAGACATTCTTAGGCATAATCAATTTATTTATGGTGTAGGTGTCGGTATCTGGGGGAGGGCCGTTGCATAAAGGGAAGTGGCCCACGGGTGCCATTGTTTAAGTCTCGCCGTTCTCTTCTCTAGGTTGGGGGCCAAGTTGGTTTCGTATAGCCAGTGTAGGTTGATCCTCTCAATTAGATCTCTTTTTGTAGGGGGGCTCACCGACCTCCACTTGTATGCCACACAGTACCTGCCAGCTATGAGAATGTGAGAAATGATGTTTTTTAAAAGATCCGGGATCCCATCTAAGCCAATGTGTAGCACCGCTAAGGTTGGGTTTGGAGAAAGGCGGAGACTAGTAACCTCATGGATTAGATTGAACACCTCCTGCCAGAAGTTAGATAACTTAGGGCAAAACCACCACATATGACATAAGGTGCCCCTGTGGTTGCAGCCCCTCCAGCACAGTGGTGACACATGTGGGGAAAAAAAAGCCAGTTTAGTAGGGGAGTTGTACCACCTCAGATGAACCTTTTTTAATTGCTCTATATGATTGAGACAAGAAGAGAACTTGTGGATCCATTTTGAGGCCGCGAACCATTCTTGCGGCGGAAGCGGAGAAGCTAGATCTTTTTCCCATTTGAGCATATACGGCAATTGTTTGTCCGGTTGTGGGGAGTTTAGCATATTATGGATATATGAAAGGCATTTGATTTTGCTATTTTGAAAGAATTTTTTAATTGAGGCGTGGTCAGCTGTCGTGGGAGCCGGGAGATGAGGAGCGGACTGAAGAAAGTGACGTATTTGAAAAAACTGGAATAGACTGTGTCGGGGAAGGTTAAATTTATCACACATTTCTGAGTACGGGAGTAGGACGCCTTCTCTATAGAGATCTGCTAGGGTGATTGGACCTCCACGTGTCCAGGCGGCAAGATTCAAGTTCGGAATGAAGGCTTCTAGCGATCTAAGGGGAATGCTGGGACCTAAAGCATGTGACACTGGCTTGCTCCACAAGGACCAAGCTTTCTTTAGAGCTGCTGTGGTGGGTAGAAGATCGCCGGGGGGCGAAGGGGTTAGGAGCAGGGAGTCTATGAATTGTTTAGGGGAGTGGACCTGTGCCCAGGTGTACTCAATCTGTAACCATCTTAAGTCTGAATCATTCCTCCACCAATCTCGAGCCGGTTCCAGGATAGCGGCTCTGTGGTATGTTAGAATATTAGGAATACCCATTCCTCCACCACTTAACGGGGCATGCATGCATCTCAGGGCTATTCTAGGTTTTTTCCCAGCCCATATAAATTTACTCATTAGCGAATGAATTTTGGTGAGATACCGTTGCGGAATTGTTAGGGGCAGGCACCGAAGTAAGTAGATAATTTTTGGGAGGCAGATCATTTTAAAGGTCTGCATTCTCGCCACCCAAGAGAGCGGGAGAAGAGAAAGGCGAGTAAGTTCTCTATCCAGTGAGGTGTGCAGGGTCAGCAGATTTTTCCGGATCACGGAGTGTAGCGGGGCCAGTATAATACCCAGGTAGGGGATACCCTCGTCTTCCCATTTGAAAGGGTAAAGATGAGAAAGAGTGGCTCTAGTTGAGGCGGGCAGGAAGAGCGGAAAAATTAAGGACTTGGTAATATTAAGCTTGTAATACGAGACTTGAGCGAAGGAGGACAGGATCTCCATTACGTGTTTTAGGGACACCTCTACATTAGTGCAGGATAAAATCACATCATCCGCATATAGACTGATCACATGGTTTGTACTCCCCACTCGAATCCCCGAGATCCGAGGGCATTCACGGATAGTCTGCGCCAGAGGCTCTATAGCAAGGGCATAGATGATAGGGGAGAGCGGACACCCCTGGCGTGTCCCATTGGATAATTCAAAACTCCGAGATATAAATCCGGATGCCAGAACTTTGGCGTTAGGGTTAGAGTATAGTGCCATTATGGCGGTAAGTATGGGGCCTTCAAATCCAAACTTGGCCAGTACAGATTTCAGATATCCCCAGTGCACCCTGTCAAACGCCTTCTCTGCGTCCAAGGACAGGAATACACTGGGGATTTTCCTCCCCTCAGCCACCGCAATCAGGTCCAGCATACGTCTCGTCCCATCTTTCGCCTGCCTCCCCGCCACAAACCCCACTTGATCGGGGGAAATCAGTGATGGAAGGACTTTATGTATTCTAGCTGAGATTATTTTGGCGTACAATTTTAAGTCGCAGTTTAGGAGGGATATTGGCCTGAAGTTTCCTGGTGATGTAGGGGGTTTTCCTGGCTTTGGCAGGGTAGTTATAATGGCCTCTAGATTATTTGGTGAAATATCTGCTGTGGTTCGCCAAGAGGAGAAAAGTCTCAGGAGGAAAGGAGACAGGGTGTTACGGGGGGCTGTCTGATAATAACTCAAAGGAGTATCAGACAGTCAGGGTCCACCGTGCAAAGACTCTGCTGCAGACTATGGCAGAGTGCAATACCTCTGTTAACTCACAGAAGGATACAATAAGTAAGCAAAGCAATTCCTCCCCCACTTGGAGGGTGTGTGGAATGATCTCTGTTAACAATCACAGAGACAAAGGCAATGTGTGCGAAATGGCACCTACCTAGGTCCGCTCTTCTAGTGGTGCAAAAGAGACGAACAGCAGCGTAAGCCGCACAAAGCTCCTACCTGCGTTCGCTCCACTAGTGTGCGAGGACACGAACCACTAGATATGGCACCTGCCTAGGTCCGCTCTTCTAGTGGTGCAAAAGAGACGAACAGCAGCGTAAGCCGCACAAAGCTCCTACCTCTGTTCGCTCCCCTAGTGTGCGAGGATACGAACAACTGCCAGACGCAGTATAAGGAACGTTACCCTAGCGGCAACGTCCACCTACGAGTCGAATCACAAGGCCCAGCCAGACCATGTGCCTCAGGCACCTGCCTATGTCCGCTCCCCTAAGAGGTAAGGATACGGACAGCAGCCGAAGCTGTAAGGTATAAGAACGCTACCCTGCCGGTAGCGCTCACCTTGCATAGACAGAGGAATGCCTAGAGGAACATGCACAGGGCGTCTACCCTCATGCATGAACCAAGAGGACTGAGCGCCATGCGGCGTGTGTCAGGGTCTTATATAGACTCTGTGCCTCATCCAAGATGGAGGACACCAGAGCCAATCGGCTGCCAGAACGACAAGAGTGACGTCATGCTGGCCTATCACCGAGCAAGGCGTCACAAGCACATGACCAGCGACCAATCGGCATAGAAGGTGTCAGAGACATGTGACCTCGTGTCAGCGATGATGTCACCCGCACATGTGCAATGGCTCCAAGATAGGACTTAGTCTCCAGCGCTCGCACATGTGCAGTAGCAAGAAATCTGGACTTAGTCTCCAGCGCTCGCACATGTGCAGTAGCAAGAAATCTGGACTTAGTCTCCAGCGCTCGCACATGTGCAGTAGCAAGAAATCTGGACTTAGTCTCCAGCGCTCGCACATGTGCAGTAGCAAGAAATCTGGACATAGTCTCCAGTGCTCGCAGCAACCGTAACACAGGGTTTCAGTGAATTGCCTATAATAGGAGTTAGTGAGGCCGTCTGGGCCTGGAGCTGAATTTCTTTTGGCTGTGATCACCGCCTGGCGAACCTCTTCCAGGGAGAAAGGGGAATTTAGTTGCTCTAGATGTACTGTAGATAACCGAGGAAGATTAATATTGTTTAAGAAGGAATTAATTGCCGATTGGGTAGGCTTTGGGGCAGTGGGGTCATTTTTAAGGTTGTAGAGAGACTGATAAAAATCAGCGAATGCATTGGCTATTTCCGTTGGGTTGCGTATTGTGGCATTAGAACCCGTCACGAGGTATTCAATTTTGTTTTGCATTTCTCGTTTTTTAACCCTCCTGGCTAGTAAGGCACCCGCCCTGTCACCCATCATATAGTACCGCTGTTTGAGGGATCTTAAATTTTTCTCATAGTCTACCATCAGCAATTGGCGGAGCTGTGTTCTTAGTTTCCTGAGTTCGTCAGATGTTGACATGTTTGGGGCAGATTTATTGTGGGCTTCTAAAAGCGCTATGTGGGACAGTAGAGCTTTGGAAGTTGCCTGACGCCTCCTTTTCTCCCTAGTGGCAATTTTGATGAATGACCCCCTAATAAAGGCCTTGTGTGCAGACCATAGCGTTTCCTCTGTCACCTCCTTGTTGTCATTAAATTTAAAAAACTCTGCGAGGTCGGCCTGCAACTCCTCAGAGATTTGTCTACAGGCCAGGAGGGAGTCATTCATGCGCCACCGGGTAAAAACGGGCGTGCGGCTTTGCTCCTGGACTGTCAGGTATATGGGGGCATGGTCCGACCAAGCTATAAGTCCAATTTTTGAATCTGAGCAATCCAAAATAAGTGAGCTTTCAACCAGAAAGTAGTCCAATCTGCTGTATGAGGTGAACCGAGGTGAGAAGAATGTGTAGTCCCTCTCATTTGCATGTTGGTATCTCCATATATCATGGAGATGCCTTTCTGAAATTATTGTGCTCATTTCCTTCCTCTTTACAGCAGTATTGGAGCAATCCAGAGTGCTGGACATTAACATGTTAAAATCCCCGCAGATTATTTGCTTACCCTCTGTAACGGATGAAAGCTTGGAAAGAAACCTCCGCAGAAAGCTGATCTGACCAGAGTTGGGGGCGTAAAGGGTTGCAATAGTATACTTAGAGCCATTTATGGAGCAATTAATAATGGCGTATCTACCTTCAGGGTCTAAATGTTGGGAATGTAGTGTGAACGCAACAGTATTTTTTACACAAATGAATACTCCAGCCTTTTTTTTTTTCCCACAAGCCAGCAGTATGAAAGGAAATTTAGCATTATTTAACCTGTGCGAGTCCCCCTGGAGGAGATGAGACTCTTGACCACAAATCACGTCACATTTGGATTTAACCACTTCCCGCCAAAACATGGATCTCTTGGCCGGCGAGTTCAGGCCCCTAACATTTATAGACATACAGTTCAATACCATTGTACATGAAAAAAAGTCTCTTGCCTAGAGCTGCGGGGGGAGAAAGGAAGGTTAGGCAGGAAAGAGATAACACTGACAACATTAACATCACTAACATTACTGATGTAGGGAGCATCAGTCCACATAGAAAAAAGCCCAAAAAGGGGGCCTGCGGTATGGTGGAAATGTACCGCCATGGGGGCTCAGGGTCCTGGTTGAACAGAACCAGCGGACCTTAAAAGTAGCAACTAAGTCTCAGCCGCGACTCAGACATATCACATAACTCACGCGACGGACCAATCTTCATTCACTTTATCCCTTTGGGATGATCCTGTGGCTCTTGGAGATCTGGCCGGGAGATTTGCCATGTTCCATGAGGATAGGAGCTTTGCCAACTGTTGTGGGGAATGGCAGACGTGGGTGTTTCCTGCACGGAAAAGCAGGATCTTTACAGGGAAACCCCATCTATAGGATATAGCTTCATCCCTGAGAATTTTGGTATAAGGGGCAAATTCCCTCCTTTTTGCCAGGGTTCCTGCAGACAGATCCGGAAAAATGGACAGGTGCCGGAATTGCTCAGACAGAGGCGGCCTCCTTCTCAGGGCTCGCAGCAGGGCTTCTTTGGTCTTGTAAAAGTGCAGGCGAGCCAAAGTGTCCCGGGGGGCATCAGCACTGAGGGATTTAGGCTTAGGGACTCTGTGTATTCTGTCCACCAGGAAATCAGTTGCAGACAGGTCTGGGAGCAGCTCCTGCAGCAAGGAGCCTAGAAAGCTCTGCAGCCCCTTGTCTGGTATGGCCTCTGGAATTCCTCTGATTCTTATGTTGTTTCTGCGGGACCTGTCCTCTAAATCCAAGACCTTGGTATGGAGCTTTTGCACTTGTTCCTCCAGTGCTGCATTAGCATCAATGAGGCTATTGTGTGACTTTGTCAGCTCCTGCATTTTAGTTTCAATGTGTGCTGTGCGACTGCCTATGGCAGTGATATCTCCCCTCAGCTCAGCCACCATATCTTTCCAATCCTGCTGCAGTGATGAGCGGAGGGCACTGAGCAGTTTCTGCATGGTACCTTTGGTAAGCGGTATATCTGCAGCGTCTGTGTCCAAGTCTGGGCCTGCTGTGGATCCCCTCCTGGATGAGCGTGAGGAAGCTGTGGAGGAGGATGCTGCTGCCATTTTCCCTCGTCCCGTGCTGGAGAAGAAGTCTGTAACTTTCGCCGGGGACGGCTTCTTCTGGGACTTTCCCCTTGGCATGCCACGTTCCTGGGTACCTCCGCAGCACTTTCCCCCCGTGTGCAGAGAGATTGGTGCCACTGGTGAGCCGCAGTGAGCCGGTTAGGAGTCGAGGTGGCTGGAGCTCAGCAGCTAGGTGACCGGTGCCATTAGCAAGCAGGCCACGCCCCCCTCATTAACATTATTAAGTACATTGAATGGAAGGAGTCCTTCTGGTTTGTTTCATTGGATATTGCGTCATTATACACAAATATATTACATGATCTGGGCCTCGAGGTATTTCAGCAATTCCTGGAGGTTGATGACCGTCTACCAGAGGCGCAAAAAAACTTTATTGTGGAGGGCATGGAGTTTATTTTGGCGAACAATTTTTTTACTTTCCAGGATGTACTGTATCGCCAACGACGTGGGGTGGCGATGGGTTCGAAGGTGGCACCCACGTTTGCTAATCTGTTCATGGGATTATTTGAGCTGCAATATATATACTCTTCTAAATTCTTTAAACATATTATCATCTATAAAAGGTACATTGATGATTTATTTATTATTTGGGATGACTCAGAAAATAGCTTAACCCCTTTCCTGGAACATATAAAGAATAATAATTGGGGACTTACGTTTTCACCTTCAGTGGATAAAAAAACTATAGATTTTCTGGACCTCACCATTAAGCATGAGGAGGGCACCATTGTGACCAAAACGTTCTTCAAAAAGGTTGACAGTAATGGATATATTGATTTCACTAGTGATCATTATTGTAAATGGCTGTCAAATGTGCCCAGAAATCAATATCAGAGGATACGTAGGAATTGCACCCTGAATAAAGATTTTATTGAACAGGCAGGGGTCCTAAAGGACAGATTTTTAAATAAAAAATATCCACATTCGGTGATTAAGAGAGCCTATAAAGAGAATTTAAGGTCCCAACAGGTGGAATTAATTAAAGGGAAAAAGAATGATCCCATGACAAAAAATAGTACTAAGAATGAGCCCAATTTTTCTTTAAATTTTCTGACCACTTACAGTAGGGATAATGTGGCCATAAAAAATGTCATCCAAAGACATTGGAGCATTCTTCTTAATGATCCCTTTCTGAGGGATGTCCTCCCTAAAAAACCTGGCATTACGTTCAGGAGGGCATCCAGTCTAAAAAACCAGTTAGCCCCCAGTAGACTGAGGACTTTTTCACCCGTACCGTTAATTAACAAACCTGTTGGAGTTTTTAAATGTGGCACAAAAAATTGTCTTTGTTGTAGATCTATACAGCACAGAAGGGAGTTTTTTGGTTTGTCTCCAGGAGGCACTGAGTTTACTATTAAGAGTCACCTTACCTGTCAATCTGAATTTGTTGTCTACCTTATCGAGTGTGACTGTGACATGCGTTATGTGGGCAGGACCACGCAGGCCCTCCATAATCGTATCAACTCGCACAGGCACAATGTAAAAATCGGGTTTATGCTCCATGGCCTATCTAGGCACATGACCATGGTTCATGATAAAAAATTTTGTCTTAAAGTTACTCCTATCGAGCAAATACCCCCACATACCCCCAATCGGAATGAATTATTAAACAAAAAAGAAACATATTGGATTTACAAGTTAAATACCCTTAAACCGGTGGGGCTGAACGAGGTAACCGATCTTTTTCATTAGGGGTCCACTGTTGTTTTTGTTTTTATAAATTTTTACCTTTTTATTTTTATTTTTTATACATATATATTATCATTATATATATATATGTTTCATTTCTTCCCTCCCTGTTTTATACATTCATATATACATATAAATTCATATACGCATAAATATTTTATATATAAATAATAATTTTTATTCCTATACGTCAGGGTATTATTTTAAATTTTTGATATACTGTGTTATTGTTATTTGTCCTTTCTAAGCTGGTTCCTCTTACTAGTGTTTTTATAGCTCATGATCAGGTCTTACCTCATATTTTAATATGGTACCATTTTTATAATTATATATAAACAATGTTTGACAGTTATCTATTTTTGATTTTTATTTTTATGTCCTGCCAGTATCCATGTTGTTCGTGTAATTTTAATTGACTACAAAAATTGTATACTATATATTAACTCCCTTGTAATGTTCCCTATAATTACTGTCCTCTTTTCTTCTTTTTTTCACTCTTTGTAATTAGATGTGTAATTCTGGCTCTTGGCACATGTTTATATTTTTCCCTCACTACCTCACACTCGTTCCGATGTGTAGTAACAACTCCCGTGCATATTCAGCACGGCAATCCTTTTTCACCTTTCCCCGCATGCGCATTAGTGTTTTTTCCCACGCTTTGAACTTTCTCGACCCCGCACATCTACCCGGCTTCTTATCTTTCCTCCCGCATGCGCATTAGTTCCGTTCCCACGGTCTTGAACTTTCACGACCTCACTCTAGCTGAGAATTGCAGTTTCTGCCCTCCGCACTCCATATAGTGTGTTTATAGCACCCACATCTGATTTTTTTTTTTTTGTTGAAGCAGAAGCTGGTTTCCTATATGCACTGCTGTTTGCTCTATGTGGCCTAATGGTCCGATCCTCTGTCACATTCCTTGCACATATTGACCCGATGTCTTGCGGGTTCTATTCTGATTCACCGTTTGGCTTACTCTTTTACAACCACTATTCCCTTATATATTTTTTTATCGATGGTCACAAACACACGGGACTCACTTTTTTTCTTTTTTCTTTTATTCAACTGGAAGTTTGATGATAATTTTATTTAGACATGTTTATGATAAAGAAAAGCGGCTTTTGCATTGAAATCATGTTACTACGTCATTCAATGAATGTATGGAATTCCCGCCGATTTTTTTCTTTTCTTGTTAAAGTGGGCGTATCTATGACGTCACACCTGAAGGTATATGTTTTTCGGCCCTTTCTTTTACTGCTGATTTTGATGTTGCTTGTGCCTGTATTGTCCTGAGGAAGGGAGCGGATGCTCCTGAAACGCGTAGACCTGAACATGGAATAAAGTCACGTTAAATTCATCTCCTGCATCAGTGGTCTTTGGCGCGGTGTTCAAACACCCATCTCCTTACTAGAATTTTACTTCATCCCAGGGGTGACTGCTGCCGCTGACCCAGTATATATGCCTGCATAGTGGTTGTGACTTTTCACAACTACACTTGGTGAGTAACCTCTGTGAATCATACCCTATTTGTTTGTAGGGTAAGACCCTATTGCGCTCTCTTTCCACAGTGTTTTCATGAATCTTATCAAGAGTATGCCCAGAAGAAAAGAAAAGAAAAATTAAAATTTAGATTTTTAGATGCAAAAGAGTAACAATGCAGAATCTGCATGACTAACCATATGCTAAATAAGTGCAAGTCAAATTTATGTATAAGATAGCCAAGATGATTGTCTATAAAATGAAGGTTGTCTCATGCTCAGAGCTGCAGAGGATGATGAGATATGAAGCCTGAAAGTCAAAAGTTCAAAACAATGTTACCCTTTTGCTTGTCAGTAAATATGTTACCCCCATTGATCATATAATGTACTCCTTTTTGTATGATTTTAATGTTATACAATAAGGATGTAATTTTATAACATACGTATGATGTGGCTCTATTTTTTTTTATGCTTTTGAAATAATAACAACATTGCTCTCCATCTGCATTTTGCTAAAGATCACCTGGACAAGCCAGAAGATTATTGGACCAGTATTATGTTACAGATGAAATGGTGGCCCAATTTTAGAAAAATGTTCATCAATGTAATATTATCAAAATGTGGCGCCCTGGACTAGCCAGGTCGTCACAGGGACTACAACACGACACCCCCACCCCGAGATAGGCACATCAGTCAGACACAAATCCTTGTTGCCCCCCTCCAGGGGCTGATGTCCACACCAGGTTGGGTGGAGCCAGGTGGTTGGCCCCACCCACTGAGGAATTCACAGTCCTGGAGGCGGGAAAGGGAAGTCAGTAGAGAGGAGTCTGAGTTAGGGAAGTGGTGGTAGAGGAGCAAACTGACTGTGTCCGGGTACGTGGCCCGGGCACCGAGAGCAAGGTTGGCAGACGGTGGTGGCCGTCTGCAGGAGAGGTAGATCAACGCGAAACCATAGGACCGGGAACGGCGGGGGCCCGCCGGTACCGAACCGGGGAGCGAAGTGAAGCTAGCACAAACCGGCAGGGCCTGCGGACCCCGACCAGGCTTGGAGTCGCCGTTAAACAGGTCAAATCCGTTAGTGACCGGAACGCCAGGGGTTTCCAAACAGCCAAGACCCGATTGAAGGCAACCGTCCAACCAGCACAAGGGAAATACAGATACCGCCACAGCTAGAGTTCCCAGGGCCAGAGCCTGCGGGCAAAAGGGCTCCTCCAGCCCATATACACGCTGGGGAGCGGGTTACCGGTGGGAAGCCATCGGGACCGAAGATACACAAAAGGTGCAGGGAAAGGCAGCCACCACCAACCGTCCGGGAGAAACCACAGCAGCCGGCTGCGGGACCCGTCCATCCAGCCGTTTGTTTTACCAGAGACTTTGCATCCATTTGTGGCTGAGTACTACCGTGCCGTCTGGCACCGCGCTGCGCAGCCAAGCGACCCTGCACCCTGCCTCCCCGTCACCTCACCGGGCCCCGGGACCACCAACCCCCCTACCCACGGAGGGGAGAGAAATATCCCAGCTGCTCCCTGTCATCGCTCCCGGGATCCCCATCAACAGCAGCGGTGGTGCCCCAACCTCACCTCAAACCGTGGGTGGCGTCACGGACCAAATCCCCCAAACCACACTAACCCCCCTTTCACTCACGTGTGAGGAGCGCCGCTCGAGTCCCCGGATCCGGCCCACCGCTCGAGCCACCGAGCAGCCACCGCAGCAGCGCTGGACCCGAGTGTTAGCGAGCGCAGCGCAGCGGCGTCACTCCCCGCCCGCGACAAAAATATTCAGAGATTCTAGAGAAATCCATGTGCACAAGGGCGATGGTCAATATTGGCTGTTTGTGATCTATGGGTCCTCGGGCATCATGATTCAATTGTGTAAGTTACTGCATGGGCTGAGGAATACTTCTAAACATCATAGTCCTTGAACACAAAAGGAAATCGTCTGATATCCAGTCCTACACCATGTAACCCTCCCGTCTGTGCACTTGTTCTGAAATAAAGGAAGAGGTATTTTCATAGAGCTTGGTGAGTGCCGTATTTTCTTCTTTTTCACTAGAAAAACATATATGCAATTCAGTTCTGGCATCAGTTTATAGAAAGGATGCCCTAGAGCTAGAAAAGGCACAAAGAAGAGCCACAAACTGATAAGTGGCGCGGAGGATCTTGATTGTAAGGAAAGACGAAAAAAAATACATGAACAGTGCCTTGCGAAAGTATTCGGCCCCCTTTGAATTTTTCAAACTTTTCCCACATTTCAGGCTTCAAACATAAAGAAAAATAAATACATTTTATGGTGAAGAATCAACAACAAGTGGGACACAATTGTGAAGTTGAACGAAATTTATTGCTTATTTTAAACTTTTAAAAAAATAATAAACTGAAAATTGGGGCGTGCAATATTATTCGGCCCCTATAACTTAATACTTTGTAGCGCCACCTTTTGCTGCAATTACAGCTGCAAGTCTCTTGGGGTATGTTTCTATCAGATTTGTACATCGAGAGACTGAAATTCTTGCGCATTCTTCCTTTGCAAGTAGCTGGAGCAGAGTGAAGTTGGATGAAGAGCGTTTGTGAACAGCAGTTTTCAGCTCTTTCCACAGATTCTCGATTGGATTCAGGTCTGGACTTTGACTTGGCCATTCTAAAACCTAGATAAGTTTATTTGTGAACCATTCCATTGTAGATTTTGCTGTATGTTTTGGATGATTGTCTTGTTGGAAGACAAATCTCCGTCCCAGTCTCAGGTCTTTTGCAGACTCCAACTGGTTTTATTCAAGAATGATCCTGTATTTGGCTCCATCCATCTTCCCATCAATTTTAACCATCTTCCCTATCCCTGCTGAAGAAAAGCAGGCCTAAACCATGATGCTGCCACCACTATGTTTGACAGTGGGGATGGTGCGTTCAGGGTGATGAGCTGTGTTGTTTTTACGCCAAACATATCGTTTGGCATTGTGCCCAAAAAGTTTGATTTTGGTTTCATCTGACCAGAGCACCTTCTTCCACATGTTTGGTGTGTCTCTCAGGTGGCTTGTGGCAAACTTTAAACAACACTTTTTATGGATATCTTTGAGAAATAGCTTTCTTCTTGCCTCTCTTCCATAAAGGCCAAATTTGTGCAGTGTACGACTGATTGTTGTCCTATGGACAGACTCTCCCACCTCAGCTGTAGATCTCTGCAGTTCATCCAGAGTTCATCCTTCCATTTCAATATGATAATTTGCACAGTGCTTCTTGGGATGTTTAAAGTTTTGGAAATCTTTTTGTAACCAAATCCGGCTTTAAACTTCTCCACAACAGTATCACGGACCTGCCTGTTGTGTTCCTTCGTCTTCATGATGCTATCTTGGCTTTAAACAGAACACTGAGACTACCACAGAGCAGGTGCATTTATACGGAGACTTGATTACACACAGGGGGCTTATATTTATCATCAGTCATTTAGGACAACATTGGATCATTCAGAGATCCTCAATGAGCTTCTGGAGTGAGTTTGCTGCACTGAAAGTAAAGGGGCCGAAAAATATTGCACGCCCCAATTTTCAGTTTATTTTTTTTTACAAAAGTTTAAAATAAACAATAAATTTCGTTCACCTTCACAATTGTGTCCCACTTGTTTTTGATTCTTCACCATAACATAAAAATCTTTATCTTTATGTTTGAAGCCTGAAATGTGGGAAAAGGTTGAAAAATTCAAGGGACCGAATACTTTCGCAAGACACTGTATTTAGTCTTGAGAAGAGACATCTAAGGGAGGACATGATTAACTTGTACAAATACATAATTGGCCCATACAAATAATGTGGTCAAAAGTTGCTTTATGAAATCCCCCTCAAAAGACTATCAGACACTCCCTCATGCTGGAGAAAGGAAGGTTCAATCTCCAGAAAAAGCTAGGCTTCTTTACTATAAGAAGTATTAATCTGTGCAATAATCTACCTCAAGGAGATGGTCTCAGTAGGGACCTTTGATGGTTTAAAAAAAAGGTTGAGATGATTTTTTATCATAACAAATAATTATGTAAATGTAAAAATGTAAAAAGTTCTTTCTGAATCCAGTAGATCGAAAATTGGTATCAGAAGGAAAAGATTGGCTCTTCAGGGGCGGCCTGGATCATGCATTGTGGATGCAGATATAAGCCATCCTTTCACCCTTTCACATCCCTCAACTGAATTTCATGGACATTTGTCTTTTTTTTAACTCTATTAACTATGTAACATATTCTCCTATCCAAACAATGTCTATTTCAGGGAAGGTCTTGCATACTTTAGCAAGACAATGCTAAACCACATACTACATCCATCACAACAGCATTGCTTCTCAGAAGAAGCGTTTGGGTGGTGAACTGACCGCCTATAGTCCAGACTAATAGAACATTTTTGGCGCATTAAGAAATTAAAAAACTAGTAAAGACCATGGACTGTGGAGCATGAGCGTCCTATGTATATCAGACAAGAAAAAGAAAACATAAATACATGGCCAAGTGTGGGAACAAAATGTAAAATTGATTTAATTAACCATCTGAAAGATGCAATCAGAAAACATTGTCTATATAAACAAAAACTAATACCTTAGATAATTAAAGGAAACCTGACACAAAGTTTTCCCCATACAAAGTATAGCCCACACTTTTAAGCCCTCTTTTACAGCATGCCAGTATGCTGTATGTACAGCGGGTGAAATAAGTGTTGAACAGGTCACCAATTTTCTAAGTAACTACACTGTGTGCAGAATTATTAGGCATATGAGTATTTTGATCACATGATACTTTTTATACATGTCGTCCTACTCCAAGCTGTAAAGGCTTGAGAGCCAACTACCAATTAAGTAAATCAGGTGATGTGCATCTCTGTAATGGAGAGGGGTGTGGTGTAATGACATCAACACCCTATATAAGGTGTGCTTAATTATTAGGCAACTTCCTTTCCTTTGGCAAAATGGGTCAGAAGAGAGATTTGACAAGCTCTGAAAAGTCCAAAATTGTGAGATGTCTTGCAGAGGGATGCAGCAGTCTTGAAATTGCCAAACTTTTGAAGAATGATCACCGAACAATCAAGTGTTTCATGGCAAATAGCAAACAGGGTCGCAAGAAGCGTGTTGGCCAAAAAAGGCACAAAATAACTGCCCATGAATTAAGGAAAATCAAGCGTGAAGTTGCCAAGATGCCATTTGCCACCAGTTTGGCCATATTTCAGAGCTGCAACATTACTGGAGTATCAAAAAGAACAAGGTGTGCCATACTCAGGGACATGGCCAAGCTAAGGAAGGCGGAAAAACGACCACCTTTGAACAAGAAACATAAGATAAAACGTCAAGACTGGGACAAGAAATATCTTAAGACTGATTTTTTCAAAGGTTTTATGGACTGATGAAATGAGAGTGACTCTTGATGGGCCAGATGGATGGGCCAGAGGCTGGATCAGTAAAGGGCAGAGAGCTCCACTCCGTCTCAGACGCCAGCAAGGTGGAGGTGGAGTACTGCTATGGGCTGGTATCATCAAAGATGAACTTGTGGGACCCTTTCGAGTTGAGGATGGAGTGAAGCTCATCTCCCAGACTTACTGCCAGTTTCTGGAAGACAACTTCTTCAAGCAGTGGTACAGGAAGCAGTCGGTATCGTTCAAGAAAAAACATGATTTTCATGCAGGACAATGCTCCATCACATGCATCCAACTACTCCACAGTGTGGCTGGCCAGTAGAGGTCTAAAAGATGAAAAAATAATGACATGGCCCCCTTGTTCACCTGATCTGAACCCCATAGAGAACCTGTGGTCCCACATAAAATGTGAGATCTACAGGGAGGGAATGCAGTACACCTCTCGGAACAGTGTCTGGAGGCTGTGGTGGCTGCTGCATGCAATGTTGATCGTAAACAGATCAAGCAACTGACAGAATCTATGGATGGTAGGTTGTTGAGTTTCATCATAAAGAAAGGTGGCTATATTGGTCACTAATTTTTTGGGGTTTTGTTTTCGCATGTCAGAAATATTTATTTCTAAATTTTGTGCAGTTATATTGGTAAAAATAAGCAAGTGAGATGGGAATATATTTAGTTTTTATTAAGTTGCCTAATAATTTTGCACAGTAATAGTAACCTGCACAAACAGATATCCTCCTAAGATAGCCAAATCTAAAAAAAAACACTCCAACTTCCAAAAATATTAAGCTTTGATATTTTGAGTCTTTTGGGTTGATTGAGAACATAGTTCTTAATCAATAATAAAAAAAACCCTCTAAAATACATCTTGCCTAATAATTCTGCACACAGTGTATATTTGTTAAGGTACTATTGACATGAATTTCTTACCAAATGTTGGTTACAACCCATCTAGTCCACACAGGTAAAGAAATCAGGGGGAAAAAGTATTGAACACATGAAGAAAGAGAGGTGCAAAAAGCCATGGAAAGTCATGACACCAACTGAAATTTATCAGTAATTAGAAAGCAATCCTGCCACTGTAACTCCCCTGTAGCTTGGTTGTTACTGGGTATTAAATAATATCCTTCCCGGGCAGGAGGAGGTAAGTCCACACACACACATCACACCGCCAGGAAGGAGTTTAGAGATTTTCAGCACTTAGCTTGGGTTTGCATGACTCATCCTGTCTCCAAAATGAGCAGAAGCAGGTGGCTTCACACAGACAGGTCACCATTAGACGTACTGAATTCCTGTTAGGGTGGGGGCCTGAGCTACGAGTGAGCTGCAGAGTAGACAGGAAGTCTAATTAGAACCATCTGGGATGGGAAAGAGCACAGACCTCTGCAGAACCAGCTCCTGCAGAGGGGAACCAGCCAGACCAGGGTTAGTAATACCCGGAGGAAGGGAACAGGGACAGGTACTGGGGATCGTGGAGAATGTACCTGGTGGCGCCTGAGGGAGTCCTGATTCTTTAAGGGGGTGCTACCGGAGTAATAGAGAGACAGAGACGTAGCAAGTCCCCAAGAATCTCCATGCCACGAGGTCAGCAACCAAACGCATATGAAGAGAGACTCTCAGATTACCCTACCAGACCCTGCCTCTGACCTGCCTGGGACCGACCGGAGGCTACAACAGCGAGGACCAGCACCCAGGTGCGATGTTGGAACAGACCAGCGAATAAAAAGGAATTGGAACCCGCACTTGGTGATGTTTGTGAGTAAATGCCACCGCCCTGTGCCCCGGTGCTCCCAAGGACTGCCGCCCCTGGTTCTCACTAACCCCCCGGGGCTCCCCCTCTCCACCCGTGGGGAGCGATTCCATGTTAGCTGCCCGTAACACCTGCCCCGGAGAAAGACTGTGCAGCGGCGGCTAGTCCCCTGACCGCATAGAATGGGTGGTGCTGCGAAGCATCCCCATTTCCCATCCAGTACTGCACCTGGGGAAGGACTAGTCGCAGGAAGGGTCGGCGGCGGAGGAGGCCGAGACCACAGTCACCACTACAACCGGTGACATGCTCCCAGGAACCCTGTTACCCTCTTCCCGTTACCCCCTCTCATAACATTGGACTTTCAAGCTTCTGTTAATGAAACCCGCCGGGGTCACGGAAGCCGGGTCAGGCCACTCACAGCTTGACCCCGAACACCACTGGCCCGGAGCCCTGCAAACACCGGCATGGGCGTTTCACCACTTTATCACAAATATCAGCTGGTTCAAGTGATTAAACTGTAAGCCTACAGGGGCAGGGCCCGCTCCCCTCTGTACCAGTCTGTCACTGTTAGTTTGTTTACTGTAATTTATATCTGTGTTTTGTATGTAATCCCTTCTCACAGACAGCTCCATGGAATCAATAAATCAGTCAATAAATAATAATAATTAATAATTAACTGATGGGTATAAAAAGGTGTCTCATTATCAAAATGCCACACTAGAAACATCTCATGATAGGTAAAACCAGTGATGCCACTTAAGTTTTCATATTTGCATGCACTTACTTGATACTTTGATATAGTACAATTATGAATTATTTAATTTCCAGATGTAACTCTTTTTTATCTATCATATTATACAATCTATTGATTGCATATCAATTTGTGTGTACTATTATTCTTCTGGTGATGTTGCCATTTTTGTGTTCTTATGTTTAACCCTTAGCTATACTAAACAAAACTATAAACGTAACACTTGTTTTTGCTCCTTTTTTCAGGAGCTGAACTCTAAGGGGTACTTTACACGTTGCGACATCGCTAGCATTGGCTAGCGATGCCGAGCGCGATAGTACCCGCCCCCGTCGCACATGTGATATGTGGTGATTGCTGCCGTAGTGAACATTATCGCT
The DNA here is from genome assembly GCF_048569485.1 of Anomaloglossus baeobatrachus. NCBI lineage: Eukaryota > Metazoa > Chordata > Amphibia > Anura > Aromobatidae > Anomaloglossus > Anomaloglossus baeobatrachus. The sequence continues at coordinate 257,351,959 of NC_134357.1, forward strand.
ACGGCAGCTTCACACGCACATACCTGCTCGGCGACGTCGCTGTGACTGCCGAACTATCCCTCCTTCAAGGGGGAGGTGCGTTTGGCGTCACAGCGACGTCACCGCGATGTCACTAATAGGCCGGCCAATAGAAGCGGAGAGGCGGAGATGAGCGGGACATAACATCCCGCCCACCTTCTCCCTTCCGCATTGCCGTCGGGACCCAGGTAAGGAGATGTTTGTCGCTCCTGCGGGTTTACACACAGCGATGTGTGCTGCCGCAGGAGCGACAAACAACATCGTACCTGCGGTTGACCCGACATTATGAAAATGAACGACACTACACAGATCACCGATTTTCGACGCTTTTGCGATCGTTTATCGGCGCATCTAGGACATACACGTTGTGATGTCGTTACCGGCGCCGGATGTGCGTCACTAACGACGTGACCCCGACGATATTTCGGAAGCGATGTCGCAACGTGTAAAGCCCCCCTAAGATCTAGAACTTTTTCTTTGAAATATTGTTCATAAATTTGTCTAATATGCCAACATAATCCATCCACCTCACAAGTGTGACATATCAAGATGCTGATTAGACAGCATTAGTACTGTACAAGTTTGCCTTAGGCTGGCCACAATAACAGGCCACTCTAAAAATGCAGTGGCGAGGCGGGGGGGACCAGTCTGTATCTAGTGTGACCACCACTTGCCTCATGCAGTGATACACATCTCCTTCACATATAGGTGATCAGGTTGTTGATTACATCCTGTGTAATGTGGCTCCACCCCTCTTCATTGGTTGTGCGAAATTACTGGATTTTGTCAGGAATTGTACACGCTGCTGTATATGTGTAGCCCACCTGTAGCAGCCGCCTCAGGGACATCACTCCACCTTCAGGGACGCCACAGTCTTCACTTGGTTATTTCTGGCAACAAGTATGTCGGTTTTATATATATATAGGAGTCGTGACGCCACTCACGGTTTGCGGTCAGGGTTATGGGTGACCACTACTGCAGGTTTAACGAACGTCTGGGGCTGATGGAGTCTGCAGTCGGATGGTGTGGCCTTCCCGTGAGTGAGGCTGGCTCCAGGGGCTCGGGTGTGTAGAACAACAGGTCCCAGAATAACTCAGTCTCAGTCCGAAAAGTCTTTCAACTTGTTTTTACTCACTTTTAGATGTTTTGTGAGGTACCCGGGCGATGCTGAGATTAAACCAGGAGAAACCAGGTATCCTTTAGGCTGGTCTAAGGGTAACTGTTAACTCGCCTTCCTAGCACTTCTTGTTTCGGATAACCCCTGACTTGAAGTACCGTGGGATTCATCCAGGGAAGTCGCTACTGCCTTTTCTCCCCTTTTTGGCCTGTTTGCTGGCAGCGTGGACCAAGGAAGATGGCTCCAGGCTCGATTCTTCTTATGGGCCCCTTCGTTGCTGCTGAGGCTCGGACTCTAGATGGTTGGTGAGGGACTTGTAGTTCCCCTCACCGGCAGGTTTAGCAGATCAATAAATGGACGTCTACTCTTGGGACCTGTTGCTCGTGCGTGCCTAGTCACCAGGAGTCCCCGTACTCGACCGACTGACTCCCTCAGCGTCTTTCTGACTGACTCACAGTCCACCTCTAAATCCTTATACCAGCTTTATCCCTAAAGAAAACCCAAAGCCACACAACGTAGCAGGAGAGGGGGGCGGAAACACAAAAAGGTATCCCCAAAGGCATTTTTCCAAAAGAAGGTACTATTATAGGAGCCATTAAATGTGGTCAATCTTTTTTCTTTTCTAATCAATCCAAAACAATGAACTTTACTAGCCAGAGGAATTAGTTATGCCCCCCGCACCAATTTTGAGGTTTTTTTTTACACCATTGTCGATGTTAATCGTTTTGTACGAGATCTCAGTCAAAAAAACACTTTTTTTCTGCGGATTCAAGAGTTAACATGGATTTTCCACATTAGGACTGCTGCAATCAAACAGTTACCCCCATGCTTCTTAGTGATCAGATCATCTATAGAGACTTGATGCAATTATCTACAGAATCACAAAGGTCAATTCAAGGGTCCTAGTATTGGACCGTTTTCAAGAACTGGTTCAAAGAGATCTAAAGAATCTTTTCTTGAGGAATATGAATGCGGTCCATGCACAGAAGGGTGGGTCATACCATAATGTTATTAGATCCCTGCATGATAACCCTGAACTGGTAATTAGAAAAGCAGACAAAAAAGGTGTGACAGTGCTGCTTAATAAAACGCTATATGTGGCTTTAAATCACAAAATGTTGAGTGATGAAACCACATGTAAAGTGCTGAGGGGTAATCCTACTGAATGCTTCCAACAAAAATTGTAGAAATTGTTGGAGGTCGATATAATTGAAAATATTTTGACTAACAAAGAGGTAGAATATATGTTTGTACCGGATCCCATTATTCCCACATTTCACTCGGTCCCAAAAATTCACAAAAAACGGTTCCTACCAGCAATGAGACTTGGGAATCGGTTCTATGTGTGAACGAGTATCAGAATGGGTGGATACAATGTTACAACCCATAGTTAAAGTGTGTCCTGGTTATATTAAAGACACTAAACACCTATTGAATCTGTTACAGGATTTAAAATGGGACAAGGAATATAGCTGGCTTTCGTGTGACACTGAATCCTTTTATTCATGTATCCCCCATGAGATGGGTGTCATGGCTATCCAGTATATGTTAAAAAAAAATATACCTACTATCATGAAAATTTGATTACCTACACCGTGTGCAGAATTATTAGGCAAGTTGTATTTTAGAGGATTTTTTTTTATTATTGATCAACAACTATATTCTCAATCAACCCAAAAGACTCATAAATATCAAAGTTTAGATTTGGCTATCTTAGGAGGATATCTGTTTGTGCAGATAACTATTACTGTGCAGAATTATTAGGCAACTTAATAAAAACCAAATATATTCCCATCTCACTTGTTTATTGTCACCAGGTAAACCAATATAACTGCACAAAATTTAGAAATAAATATTTCAGACGTGCAAAAACAAAACCCAAAAAATTAGTGATCAACATAGCCACCTTTCTTTATGATGACACTCAACAGCCTACCAACCATAGATTCTGTCAGTTGCTTGATCTGTTTACGATCAACATTGCGTGCAGCAGCCACCACAGCCTCCCAGACACTATTCCGAGAGGTATAAATCAAGAAAAGGGATAGGAGTATTAAAGGGCCATACATGATAATAAAAGTAAATATAAAGACTCCTTATGATACAAAATGACAAGTTTTATTTCAAATTCACAATAGACAAGGAGACAACATTATAGTAATTGGAAAAAGTTCATAAGTGCAGGAAAATGGTTCCAGAGAAAGTTCCCAGACCATGGGCCCCTGCCATAATAAATACTGATCACTGGGTAAGCAGTATTCCCATAGCGTTTAAAGAATTAAAGAATTAATTCATTAGAAATACATAAATATATTGCCGCTTACCCATCAGAAAAAAGTGCAGAGTGCTAGGCTGATGCCAAGGCAGGGGTCCAGTGCAGGAGAGGAAGCCCCAACGCGTTTCGCTGCGTTAGCTTCTTCGGGGGGCAGTGTGTGGCCGAGGTACCGCCAGGTGGGTCCATATATGCCCCCAAGTATTGCAGGGATTGCCATCACCTGCGCCGTGCGCGTCCCGGCTTTCGTCATCCATCCGCCCCTCACTTCCGGGTCCCACCAGCGGAAGTGACTCTAACGTGACGTCACCTTCCACCGATAGAGGGATCCCCAGTGTGGGCGGAGTGGAGAGAGACGGGAGGAACCATTTTCCTGCAATTATGCACTTTTTCCAATTACTATAATGTTGTCTCCTTGGCTATTGTGAATTTGAAATAAAACTTGTCATTTTTTATCACAAGGAGTCTTTATATTTACTTTTACTATCATGTATGGCCCTTTAATACTCCTATCCCTTTTCTTGATTTATATGTACTTTCGGAGTGGCCTGAAAAAACTTTTCTTTACTCCATCTGTTGCCCTGAAATTTTGTGATATGACTGTTCCGAGAGGTGTACTGTTTTCCCTCCCTGTAGATCTTACATTTTATGAGGGACCACAGGTTCTCTATGGGGTTCAGATCAGGTGAACAAGGGGGCCATGTGATTATTTTTTCATCTTTTAGACCTTTACTAGCCAGCCACGCTGTGGAGTAGTTGGATGCATATGATGGAGCATTGTCCTGCATGAAAATCATGTTTTTCTTGAACGATACTGACTTCTTCCTGTACCACTGCTTGAAGAAGTTGTCTTCCAGAAACTGGCAGTAGGTCTGGGAGTTGAGCTTCACTCCATCCTCAACCCAAAAAGGTCCCACAAGTTCATTTGATGATACCAGCCCATACCAGTACCCCACCTCCACCTTGTTGGAGTCTGAGTCGGAGTGGAGCTCTCTGCCCTTTACTGATCCAGCCTCTGGCCCATCCATCAGGCCCATCAAGAGTCACTCTCATTTCATCAGTCTATAAAACCTTTCAAAAATCAGTCTTAAGATATTTCTTGTCCCAGTCTTGATGTTTTATCTTATGTTTCTTGTTCAAAGGTGGTTGTCAGCCTTCGTTACCTTGGCCATGTCCCGAATATGGCACACCTTGTGCTTTTTGATACTCCAGTAACTTTGCAGCTCAGAAATATGGCCAAACTGGTGGCAAATGGCATCTTGGCAGCTTCACGTTTGATGTTCTTCAATTTATGGGCAGTTATTTTGCGCCTTTTTTGCCCAACACGCTTCTTGCAACCCGGTTGGCTATTTGCCATGAAATGCTTGATTGTTCGGTGATCACGCTTGAAAAGTTTTGCAATTTCAAGACTGCTGCATCCCTCTGCAAGACATCTTACAATTTTGGACTTTTCAGAGCCCGTCAAATCTCTCTTCTGACCCATTTTGCCAAAGGAAAGGAAGTTACCAAATAATTAAGCACACCTTATATAGGGTGTTGATGTCATTACACCACACCCCTCCTCATTACAGAGATGCACATCACCTAATTTACTTAATTGGTAGTTGGCTCTCAAGCCTATACAGCTTGGAGTAGGACATGTATAAAAATGATCATGTGATCAAAATACTAATTTGCCTAATAATTCTGCACACAGTGTATATTTGTGATGTTCTTAAGTTTTTGTTGAAGCACAATTACTTTATGTATGACAACAGGTTCTATTTACAGCTCACCGGAGCTTCAATGGGAGCCAAGTTTTCCCCTTCTTTTTGTAATCTATTTATATTATGGTGGGAAGAGTTTAACATTTTCTCTAATAACAATCCGTTTATGTCATCCATGGTCTGGTACGCCAGATACATGGACGATATTTTAATGGTGTGGTCATCTAGTACTCCTGATATTACTGCATTGATCTCTTAACTTAATAATAACCAATGCAATCTTTTTTTTACCTACAATACAGCAAAAAATGAGATTTGGTTTTCTGAATTTACGCATTACGATTGAGTTAGAAGAAAATAAGGTAATTACACAAACATACCGTAAAGAGACTGCTGGCAATACAATCCCAAGGGCTGATTCCTGCCATCCCAGGCAAGTCAAAATGAATATACCACAGGGGGAGATGTTGAGAGCAAAACGTAATTGCACCCTGCAAGGTGATTATGATCAGGAAAAAATTCTAATTTGTAATCGATTGTCACAGAGAGGATACCCTAAGTGGTATTTGGCTAAAGCGTCCACGGTAGCTGATAAAAAATCCTGTGTTGATTTATTGAGAGAAAAAACCTCAGAGCATTTTAGGGAAGGAAAACCCATATTTACTACCACTTATAGCGAACGAACAGTTTCCTCAGATCAAACAAATCATTAAAAAATACCTGCTCATTTTGAGTGCTGATATTACACTTAGTTCCATATTAAAAGAAGGGTGTAATTTGTCAGCACGGAAATCCCCAAATTTGTCCATGCCCCAGCATGGTTGAACATAGTGATAGTCTACAAGGGTTTGTTAAATACAGCTTTTTTTTAAATGTGGGGTCCATAACTGTGGATCATGTAAATATGTTAAAAAAAACTAAAATATTTTTAGTGAAAGCCACTGGAAAATCTCATTAAATAAAACAATTTATAAATTGTGCTAGTGACCATAAAGTATATAAGGTACATTGTTCTACATGTGATCGATCTTACATTTAATGCACCACAAGAAAATTGAGGCAGAGAATCAATGAACATGTACGTGATGCTAATAATGAAAAAGCTGTAAACCCTTCTAATGTATCTCGGCATTTTTTGCAAAAACATGCAGGATGTCTAAATGGACCTCATTCTTTGGCACTGAAAGAGTCTCTAAGCCCAAAAGAGGAGGAGACTGGAGGAGAAAACTCCTGAATAGGGAGGTGTACTGGACTGTCCTCATGGAAACTTCCCAACCCACTGGCCTTAATAAAAGAACAGATCTGATTCTATATTATTAATTGTCCATTGTATATATGTATTTTTCATATTGTATTTTTTTTTTTAAACCAAATTTTTATTTATTTTCTTGCAATGATAAAATAGGATACAAAATGAAGAAAATAAGAGTCAACAAATCAAAATAGCAAATAACATAGTCTCTACAATTTATCAACCAAATATCTGTCACTGTCATCAAATTTGCTCCTTCCCCTTCTTCGCCAGTGTATATTTCCATTATTCAGTCTCCGCTACCCCCCTTCAGCCTCCCTTAATAACTTGTTACAAACATTACTTATAAACACTATCCCTCTTATTCTCCCCTCCCCTCTCCATGTGACATGACCCAGACTCTAGCCCGCTATACTTTCAGCTCGCACAGGGACCCTGACAGGTCTTCCTTCATGTACCATTCCATAGCCATAAATGTGGACATTATTTGTATTATTTCTTCTCTAGAACATATAACGCTTATGAACTTTCTCCATTTACTACAAAATGTTGCTGTCATCCTTTTTTTACATCTCTCCACCATCACCTTTCCCAACATGAGTGTTTTTTTCAATTGATTAACAAGTTCTTCTTTTGTTGGTGTTTCCTTCACCAGCTACTTCTGAAGAATAGCCCTTTTACTTATCATTGCTATATCATGGTAAAGATTCGGTAACTTGTCTCCCCCTTTCTGTCCCTCCTCTCGATGCTGATAGTGAAATGACCAGACCATTGGATCCAACTCCACATTTCTATTCCAGATTTCCCTCACTTCCCCCTGAACCTGTTTCCAAAATCTTTCAATCCTCTCGCACTGCCATATCCCATGATATAGATCTGTTTTTTCCGTCCCACAATTTGGACAACTCATCATCTTATCTGGATGTCTTGCATTCAATATATTAAATCCATAGATAGCTCTATGTATGATCCTGAATTGGGTATCTCTTAAGTTCTCATTCACAGTCTTCTTCCTCATCACCATCCAACCATTCAAAATCTTCTCCTCCCCCTCTTGATCTCCCAACTGCCTTGCCCACCCATCCAACATTCTTCCTGATATGTTAGCGACTAACACTTCTCTCATATTTCCATAAAGACTTGATATATTTCTGGCATGGATGTCCCTTAATATGATCGCATCCATCTGATTTGCCTCATATTCATTAGTTATGTTGTGTAATTTCTTCATTATCCCTTGTTTCACCTGTTCAAACTGGAGAGTCTGGAATGGGCGCCAGTCATACTTTGCCCTCAACTCCTCACACGTCATCCATCTCCGTTCTGTATCATGCATCAGGTTTTTTAGAGTTCCAATCCCTTTTTCCCTCCACTCTTTAACCCCTTCACGACCTTGGACGGATCTATCCGTCATAGATCGTGTCCCGTTAAGCCCCGCCCCCTGCCGCGGGCAGGCGGCGTGGATCGGCACACATATCAGCTGTTTTCAACAGCTGACATGTGTGCCTGCTAGCCGCGGGTGGAATCGCTTCCACCCGCGGCCATTAACCCCTTAAATCTTGCTGCCAAAGTCTGGCAGCAAGATTTAAATGCGCGCGGCCATGTTTGTTACTCACCGCCGCCCCCACCGGAAGTCACGTGTGTTATCACGTGACTATCGGTGGTTGCCATCGTAGCACAGGGTCATGTGATGACGCCTGCTGCTATGATCTTTCACTTTCATTTTCCCTCGGCCGAGAGCAGAGGGAAAACCAAAGTGAGTGAATCTGCTGATTACAGCGGTATTGCTGTGATCAGCAGATAGCGATCAGCGATCGGATTGCTGATTGCTATAGCCCCCTAGGGGGACTAGTAAAATAAAAAAAAAAAGTAAAAAAAAAAGTTTTAAAAAATAAAAAAAAAAACAAAAAACCTAAAAGTTCAAATCACCCCCCTTTCCCCCCATTGAAAATTAAAGGGTTAAAAAATAAATAAATATACACATATTTGGTATCGCCGCGTTCAGAAATGCCCGATCTATCAAAATATAAAATCAATTATTCTGATTGGTAAACGGCGTAGTGGCAAAAAAATTCCAAACGCCAAAATTACGTTTTTTGGTCGCCGCAAGTTTTGCGCAAAATGCAATAACAGGCGATCAAAACGTAGCATCTGCGCAAAAATGGTACCATTATAAACGTCAGCTCGAGACGCAAAAAATAAGCCATCACTGAGCCATTGATCCCAAAAAATAAGAACTCTACGTGTTTCGGAAAATGGCGCAAAACGTGCGCCACTTTTATTGGACAAACTTGTGAATTTTTTTTAACCCCTTAGATACAAGTAAACCTATACATGTTTGGTGTCTACAAACTCGCACCGACCTGAGGCATCACACCCAGACATCAGTTTTACCATATAGTGAACACCGTGAATAAAATATCCCAAAAACTATTGTACGATCCCACTTTTTTTGCAATTTTTCCGCACTTGGAATTTTTTTGCCGTTTTCCAGTACACTATATGGTAAAACTTATGATTTCATTTAAAAGTACAACTCGTCCCGCAAAAAACAAGCCCTCATATGGCAAGATTGACGGAATAATAAAAAAGTTACGGCTCTTGGAAGAAAAGGAACAAAAAACAAAAACGCAAAAACGGAAAGTGCCCGGGGGCTGAAGGGGTTAAAGAGGTCATTTTCCCTTCCCTGTGGAAAGTCAGGACAAGCCCATATATTAAGGAATTTGGAGATGTTCCAGGCTAACCCGAACTTTTTCCTAACCGCCTTCCAAGTCATCACTGTGTCTCTACAAATCAGTGAGTGTTTAATATTGGGCGGCAAATTTGGAATGGAGGTATGTAGGATTGAACTCAGGTCCCAAGGCCTACAAAATTCAGCCTCTATATCCCAGACAGAATACCTACTTGTTTGTCTAATTTAATCGACTACATGTCTTAAGTTACAGGCCAAATTGTACCCCCTGATGTTAGGTAGTCTGATCCCTCCCTTTTCCGTTGACAACATTAGCTTTTTGGCACTAATCCTCGGCCTATATCCCTTCCACAAAAAACGTGAGAATGCTTTTGTCAATCTGTTCACATCTGAGTGTTTAAGAAGCAATGGGATTGTCTGCATTGGATAGAGAAGCTTGGAAAAGCTCATCATTTTTATTAGATGATTTCTTCCCAGAAGAGTCAACGGCAAATTTGCCCAACCTTGCAGTTCACGTTCAATTTTCTCGATCAAAGGGGAATAATTTAATGAATATATGGTCTTTGTATCCCTCCCAACCTGTACTCCCAAGTATTTAATTGTATTTCTAGCTATTGGAATGTCACATAATGCACCCCTCTCCCCCTCCGCTCTCTTTCCATCCAAGAAGAGAATTTCACATTTGTTTTTGTTAAGTCTAAACCCTGCTAACCTCCCAAACTCCTCAATTTGTTCTATGACTCTACTCAATTGCGTTTTAGGTTTGCTCATGAATAGGATTAAATCGTCAGCAAATAAGGCTGAGTGCAATGACTTCCTCCCTACCTTGATCCCTTCAAACCACCCCCCCTCATTCAAACGTCTAGCCAGTGGTTCAATAGCCAAGTTAAACAATAGTGGTGACATGGGGCATCCTTGCCTTGTTCCCTTCATCAAAGGAAATGTTTTTGACAGAAATCCCGGGGTACTCACTCTTGCCTGAGGATTTCTAGGATTTCCTGTTCCAGCCATGACCACCCTACATTGTCGAAGGCTTTCTCCGCATCTAATGTGATCAAGGCTGGATGCCCCTCCCCTCCTTCTCTCCTCTGCTTTACTACATCAATTGCTAGCATTACTTTCCTAATGTTTGTCACCACTGAACGCCCTTTAACAAAGCCAGCCTGGGGGAGATCTATAATCTCTGGCAATACTGCTGCTAACCTATTTGCCATCAACTTCGCTAAAATTTTTAGGTCTTGATTAATCAGGAAGATGGGCCTATAACTAGATGGGAAAACAAATAGCAACAGGGGGCAAAAAGCCAGAGAAAAAAACTCTTAAAACATAGCTTTTATTAGATACTAGAAGGTGGCCCGATTCTACGCACCGGGTATTCTAGAATTTACGTATTGTGTAGTTCATGTATGATTTTTGTTTTATATATATATATATATATATATATATATATATATATATATATATATATATATATATATATATATATATATATATATATAGATGTTGTTGTGTGTAGTTACCAAGTGTTTGTGTAGGGCGCTGTATATGTTCTGGGTGTTGTCTGGGTGTGGCGGGGGGTGAGAGCGGTGTTGTTTGTGTGTTGCGTTGTTTGTGGAGCGCTGTGTGTCTGTAGCGTTGTGTGTGTGTGTTGCGCGGTTTGTGTGTGTGTGGTGTGTTTTGGGGGGAGGTATGTTTTGTGCAATGTGTGTGTTGTGCGGTATGTGCGTATATTTGTGTGTGCAGCGTTGTCTGTGTGTGGGTGTCTGTGTAGGCCAGTTGTTTGTGGTTCCCAGTGTGTGTGTGTGTGTGGTGTGTTGTGCAGTGCGCGCGCGCGTGTGTGTGTGTGTTGGGGGGAGGTGTGCACTCCCCATCGTGCTCCATCCCCTATGCTGCGCACCCCCCATCGTGCTACATCTCCCATCCTGCGCACTCCCAAACGTGCTCCATCCGCCATGCTGCGCACTCCCAAACGTGCTCCATCCGCCGTGCTGCGCACTCCCAAACGTGCTCCATCCGCCATGCTGCGCACTCCCCATCGTGCTCCATCCCCCATGCTGCGCACTCCCAAACGTGCTCCATCCGCCACGCTGCGCACTCCCCATCGTGCTCCATCCGCCACGCTGCGCACTCCCCATCGTGCTCCATCTCCCATGCTGCGCACTCCCAAACGTGCTCCATCCGCCATGCTGCGCACTCCCAAACGTGCTCCATCCACCATGCTGCGCACTCCCAAACGTGCTCCATCCGCCATACTCCGCACTCCCCATCGTGCTCCATCCCCCATGCAGCGCACTCCCCATCGTGCTCTATCCCCTATGCTGCGCACCCCCCATCGTGCTCCATCTCCCATGCTGCGCACTCCCAAACGTGCTCCATCCGCCATGCTGCGCACTCCCAAACGTGGTCCATCCGCCATGCTGCGCACTCCCAAACGTGCTCCATCCGCCATACTCCGCACTCCCCATCGTGCTGCATCCCCCATGCTGCGCACTCCCAAACGTGCTCCATCCGCCATGCTGCGCACTCCCAAACGTGCTCCATCCACCATGCTGCGCACTCCCAAACGTGCTCCATCCGCCATGCTGCGCACTCCCCATCGTGCTCCATCCGCCATGCTGCGCACTCCCAAACGTGCTCCATCCGCCATACTCTGCACTCCCCATCGTGCTCCATCCACCATGCTGCGCACTCCCAAACGTGCTCCATCCGCCATACTCCGCACTCCCCATCGTGCTCCATCCCCCATGCAGCGCACTCCCCATCGTGCTCTATCCCCTATGCTGCGCACCCCCCATCGTGCTCCATCTCCCATGCTGCGCACTCCCAAACGTGCTCCATCCGCCATGCTGCGCACTCCCAAACGTGCTCCATCCGCCATGCTGCGCACTCCCCATCGTGCTCCATCCGCCATGCTGCGCACTCCCAAACGTGCTCCATCCGCCATACTCTGCACTCCCCATCGTGCTCCATCCACCATGCTGCGCACTCCCAAACGTGCTCCATCCGCCATACTCCGCACTCCCCATCGTGCTCCATCCCCCATGCAGCGCACTCCCCATCGTGCTCTATCCCCTATGCTGCGCACCCCCCATCGTGCTCCATCTCCCATGCTGCGCACTCCCAAACGTGCTCCATCCGCCATGCTGCGCACTCCCAAACGTGGTCCATCCGCCATGCTGCGCACTCCCCATCGTGCTCCATCTCCCATGCTGCGCACTCCCAAACGTGCTCCATCCGCCATGCTGTGCACTCCCAAACGTGCTCCATCCGCCATGCTGCGCACTCCCAAACGTGCTCCATCCGCCATACTCCGCACTCCCCATCGTGCTCCATCCCCCATGCAGCGCACTCCCCATCGTACTCCATCCCCTATGCTGCGCACCCCCCATCATGCTCCATCTCCCATGCTGCGCACTCCCAAACATGCTCCATCCGCCATGCTGCGCACTCCCAAACGTGGTCCATCCGCCATGCTGCACACTCCCAAACATGCTCAATCCGCCATACTCCGCACTCCCCATCGTGCTGCATCCCCCATGCTGCGCACTCCCAAACATGCTCCATCCGCCATGCTGCGCACTCCCAAACGTGCTCCATCCGCCATGCTGCGCACTCCCAAATGTGCTCCATCCAAACGTGCTCCATCCGCCATGCTGCGCACTCCCAAACGTGCTCCATCCGCCATGCTGCGCACTCCCAAACGTGCTCCATCCGCCATGCTGCGCACTCCCAAATGTGCTCCATCCGCCATGCTGCGCCAGCATCAGCCTCTCTACCCGCAGCATCAGCCTCTCTGCCCGCAGCATCAGCCTCTCTCCTCCCAGCATCAGCCTCTCTCCCCGCAGCATCAGCCTCTCTGTCCCCAGCATCAGCCTCTCTGTCCCCAGCATCAGCCTCTCTCATCCCAGCATCAGCCTCTCTGTCCCCAGCATCAGCCTCTCTGTCCCCAGCATCAGCCTTTCTGTCCCCAGCATCAGCCTCTCTGTCCCCAGCATCAGCCTCTCTGTCCCCAGCATCAGCCTCTCTCATCCCAGCATCAGCCTCTCTGTCCCCAGCATCAGCCTCTCCATCCCAGCCTTCCCCAGGATCAGCCTCTCTCCTCCCAGCCTCCTCCAGCACGCCATGCTCCTCTGCCGACACTCACACACCCGATCGCATACACTCACACACACCCACACACACCCGATCGCATACACTCACGCACACACACATTGACGATATTGCACATACGCGCTCATACTCACAACATCCGGAGATACCACATGCTTCTGGCCATGTGATCCTCCGACAGGTCCTGGAAGGTCACAACAGCACAGTATCGAGGCCGAGAAGCAAGCGATATCGCCGGATGCTGTGAGTGTGTGGATGCGATGTGATGTATGTGTGAGGTGTGTGTGAGAGTGAGTGTCAGCCGGTGTACACTGTTAACTATGATACACATCGGGTAACCAAGGGACCTTAGTTACCCGATGTGTATAATGGTTAACAGCGTTCACGGGCTCCGTGAAGATCCCAGCATCGCAAGGTTATGTCTGGCGCTGCTGGGATCGTGACGGAGCCGGTGTAGAAGCAAGCGATATCCCAGGATGTTGTGAGTGTGTGGATGTGATGTGTGAGGTGTGTGTGAGAGTGAGTGTGATCTGATGTGTGTGTGTGTGTGCTCACCTGGGAGTCGGAGCTACGTGTCAGTTGGGCAAGAGCGAGCGTGCATTGCGTGAGGGGGGCGGGGCCTGCAGAGAGCCGGGGCGAGAGGCCAATCCGTGTGGGGGGCGGAGCCATGGCGAGCCCAGCGGCCAATCAGCTTTGTGTCACCGTAAGGACACAATTTTGGAGCATGACAGACAGACAGACAGATAGACAGACAGATAGACAGACAGATAGACAGACAGACAGAATAAGGCAATTATATATATAGATTCATTAAAAAGTGGACTGCCACTATAAAAGAATAAAAGATGTGCAATTGGGCCCTATGGAATATAGCCCAAAAATGAACATCAGGCACAGAAATGCAGTAAGTGTGAAAGCAAGTCACACAAAAGATCTGCATTCAACAAAACACAGCATGCACAATTGTCACCTCAAAATTGCTGCAACAACGAAAAAAAATAAACAGTCTTACCGTGCTTCCAGAGGCATGTAAACAAAAACACAGGAAAGAGCTCAATCATAGGTGACCCATCACAGGGCCTGCATAAATACCATGTATTTATGCAGGCCCTGTGATGGATCACCTATGATTGAGCTCTTTCCTGTGTTTTTGTTTACATGCCTCTGGAAGCACGGTAAAGGTCCAGTCACACTAAGCAATTTACCAGCGATCCCAACAACGATAGGGATCGCTGGTAAGTTGCTAGGAGGTTGCTGGTGAGATGTCCCACTGCGACGCTCCAGCGATCCCACTGGCAGGCAGGGCAGGGCAGGGATCGCTGGAGCGTCACTACACGAGTTGCTGGTGAGCTCACCAGCAACCAGTGACCAGACCTCAGCGCCGCGTGGAAGATGCTGCGCTTGGTAACTAAGGTAAATATCGGGTAACCAACCCGATATTTACCTTGGTTACCAGCGCACGGAGCTACACGTGCAGAGAGCAGGGAGCAGCGCACACTGAGTTCTGGCTCCCTGCTCTCCTAGTTACAGCACACATCGGGTTAATTACCCGATGTGTACTACAGCTAAATGTGCACAGAGCAGGGAGCAGTGCACAATGCTTAGCGCTGGCTCCCTGCTCTCCTAGCTACAGCACACATCGGGTTAATTAACCCGATGTGTCCTCCAGCTACATGTGCACAGAGCAGGAGCCGGCACTGACAGTGAGAGCGGCGGAGGCTGGTAACAAAGGTAAATATCGGGTAACCAAGGACAGGGCTTCTTGGTTACCCGATGTTTACTGTGGTTACCAGCCTCCGCAGAAGCCGGCTCCTGCTGCCTGCACATTTAGTTGTTGCTGTCTCGCTGTCACACACAGCGATCTGTGCTTCACAGCGGGACAGCAACAACTAAAAAATGGCCCAGGACATTCAGCAACAACCAACGACCTCACAGCAGGGGCCAGGTTGTTGCTGGATGTCACACTAAGCAACATCGCTAGCAACGTCACAAAAGTTGTTTGTTAACAGCGATGTTGCTAGCGATGTTGCTTAGTGTGACGGGGCCTTTAGACTGTGTCCTTTTTTTCGTTGTTGCAGCAATTTTGAGGTGACAATTGTGCATGCTGTGTTTTGTTGAATGCAGATCTTTTGTGTGACTTGCTTTCACACTTACTGCATTTCTGTGCCTGATGTTCATTTTTGGGCTATATTCCATAGGGCCCAATTGCACATCTTTTATTCTTTTATAGTGGCCGTCCACTTTTTAATGAATATCTAATAAAAGCTATGTTTTAAGACTTTTTTTCTCTGGCTTTTTGCCCCCTGTTGCTATTTGTTTGCTCTCTTATTAAGGGGGTTTTGAAGGTAATTGCTATTTTGCTATAACTAGATGGGTCTTCTAAATTGTTTCCTCCTGTAGGAATGAGCTTTATATAGGCTGTATTAAGTGTATCCGATATTCTTTCCCCGTCCATTATCTTATTGAATACCTCTGTCAGTATAGGTGAGATTTGATCCTTCATAATTTTGAAAAAACTGCCGCTAAAACCATCTGGTCCCGGGGCCTTTGTCGTTTTTAACTCTCCTATAACCTGTAGCACCTCCTCCTCCGTCACCTCTTTATTCAGAGCCTGTAAATTTTCCTCTGTGAGCGTAGGCATTTTTGTTCCTTTTAACCACTCATTTCCTTCTCTTCTATCATCTAACCCCTCCTCTTTATATAAACCTGCATAGAAGTCTCCAAGAATGTCGTTTATCTCTTTGGGATCTGTTGCTTTACTCCCCACAGCGTTTCTCAGTGTCATAATATGTGTCATCGGTCGTCGTCCCCTTGCCAGATTTGCCAGTAACTTCCCTGCCTTGTTCCCAAAACGAGTCAACTCTGCCTCTTGTTGTGTCCTATACATACTTTCTTTTTTTTTTTTTAAACATCTTTTTATTGAATTTTAACCGAATTTCTTTTACAATCTGCTCTTATACAAAGAGCATTTCATTGATGACATTATAATCAAAACAGTCCCGCCCACCCCTCCCCCCGCTCTGCGTGCGACCAGAAGCAACTTAAAATGGTAACTTATGTAATTGGTATGTGTCCATTGAGCAGTTCAAGAAGGTACCAAGAGGTCTGTCCAAACTGAGATTTAAGTCTATCCTTAAGCACTGTAGCCAAGTTAGGTATAAATAAAGACCATGTTTCAAAGAAACGCTTAGTCAGCTTCTCCTTATTCGACAGTGCATCCAGCCAGTCCATTTTGAATATGAACATTAGTTTTGTTTGGATAAACGCTAGAGAGGGTGCTTCAGGATTTACCCAGAGATGTAGGATACTTTTCCTAGTGGCCGAGGCCCAAATAGTTAACATTGCCCTGGTTGTACATACTTTCTTTCCTTTCTACCCAGTTCTCAAAATTGCCCTTCGCCTCCACCCACTTTGCTTTTGTCACCCTTGATGGTTTTTCTAAGAAGTCAGTATATACTGCCTGACTGCCCGGCTAGCCTCCTGAAACTTTACTTGTGCCTGTCATATTGTATTTTACTTTTTCTTATATATTGTTGTGTAATGTACAGTACAGACCAAAAGTTTGGACACACCTCATCTCTAGAACAACTGTTAAGAGGAGACTTTGTGCAGCAGGCCTTCATGGTAAAATAGTTGCTAGGAAACCACTGCTAAGGACAGGCAACAAGCAAAAGAGACTTGTTTGGGCTAAAAAACACAAGGAATGGATATTAGACCAGTGGAAATCTGTGCTTTGCTCTGATTAGTCCAAATTTGAGATCTTTGGATCCAATCCGTGTCTTTGTAGAAAAGGTGAACGGATGGACTCAACATGCCTGGTTCCCACCGTGAAGCATGGAGGAGGAGGTGTGATGGTGTGGGGGTGCTTTGCTGGTGACACTGTTGGGGGTTTATTCAAAATTGAAGGCATACAGAACCAGCATGCCTACCACAGCATCTTTCAGCGGTGTGCTATTCCATCCGGTTTGCGTTTAGTTGGACCATCATTTATTTTTCAACAGGACAATGACCCCAAACACACCTCCAGGCTGTGTAAGGGCTATTTGACTAAGAAGGAGAGTGATGGGGTGCTACGCCAGATGACCTGGTCTCCACAGTCACCAGACCTAAACCCAATCGAGATGGTTTGGGGTGAGCTGGACTACAGAGTGAAGGCAAAAGGGCCAACAAGTGCTAAGCATCTCTGGGAACTCCTTCAAGACTGTTGGAAAACCATTTCCGGAGACTGCCTCTTGAAGCTCATCAAGAGAATGCCAAGAGTGTGCAAAGCAGTAATCAAAGCAAAAGGTGGCTACTTTGAAGAACCTAGAATATAAGACATATTTTCAGTTGTTTCACACTTTTTTGTTAAAGTATTTCATTCCACATGTTTTAATTCATAGTTTTGATGTCTTCAATGTGAATCTACAATTTTCAGAGTCCTGAAAATAAAGAAAACTGTTTGAATGAGAAGGTGTGTCCAAACATTTGGACTGTACTGTATATCTCCTGGGTGAACAGGGAAAAAAAAAAGAAAAAACATTTTTTTTAATGACATCATGTGATGTGAAAGTTCTACTTCCTGTGACTATTTAAACAGCCTGAATCACAGGGGTAGTGTGCTTATGATTAAGAGGCGCACACCTAGAAACGCATAAACTGGTGTTTTTGGGGCCAGTTTGCTGTTTTTTCACCTACCATCCGTGTGTGTTTTTAAAAATATTTTTCCAATAAAAGAAGTTTATACTCTGTATGTGCTGGAACAAAGTTTTTCATTTAATCCAGCGGGTTCTTGTCCTTAGTTTTTCTACTGCTGATTTCATGTTTACTTAAAAATATTTTTTAATTACATTATTAATAAAAAATTAATCCTTTTATTCATAATATGTCTTCATGCTAATTTTTTCAATATGAGTTCTAATTGTATAGCGCTGACGCAGGGTCTGTACTGTGTTTTGGCTGATAGCCATTTGTTATTGGCCTTTTTGTGAGCAAGGTTTTGATTTATATGCTTGTATGTGTATGTATCTGTATGTTCGTGTCTGCGTGTGGATGGGGCCCAATGAGACTCTTTCGCCCGGGGCCCACAAAAACCTGGAGCCGGCCCTGTAGTAGGTACAGCTTCATACAGAGTACTTTGCAGAGTTTCAATATAATATTTCAGAGCAGAGTCAGGATGTCAGGACATGAGAGGGAGAAGATTGGGGCTAATGATGACTGCAAATTCTTCATAAATTTCTGGGGTATGTAATGGCACGTCCATTCTTATGAGTGTGGTAAGTGGGGCTGATCTGAGCGGAACAACAATGAGAATGAAAGAAGGTTGTGATCAGAGAGCAGGAGAGGGGAGTTAGTAAAATCATGCACTGAGCAGAGCCAAGAGAGGACCAAGTCCATCATATTCCCATCTTCTTGTGAAGTGAAGATTTAGTAAGATGTGAAAGTCCGAGAGAGGAGGTTAGAGATAAAAGATGAGTGGCAGATAGGGATGCCTCCATAGTATAAGCCCTGGTGGATGAGACAGACTTCTGGCTAGATTGTCAATGATTCTTGTATCTGGTCTCTCCAGCTGTTGCAAAACTACAACTCCAAGTTAAGGCCTCATCCACACGTCAGTATTTTTGTATTAATATTTGTATGCCAAAGCCAGGAGTGGAACTTACAAAGAAAAACTATAATTGAAAAATTGACATCTGTTCTGTGTTTTGTAGACACCCCAAGTTTTGGAATACGAATACTGATCAAAAATACTGATGTGTGAATGAAACCTAACTCTGTGCCTTTGCTCCTCGCCTTATTCCTTGTTGATGGCATTATATTACTCTGTTCCTATACATTTATGACTGTTGTGCCTCAAAGACAGATAAAACAGTAGGGGGCTTTGTGCAGTATAGGGGGCACTTAGCCTTTAATGACCATGTCCTTAATACGTCATCATTACACTACAGATCACAATTTCCTAAATGTTGCGGTCATTGTGTAGTCCTATGTGATTATATCCTAAAATGAATAAACTATCAGTATTTAAAGCTTATTTCATAAATTGAATTTATTGTAAAGCACATAATCAAAATGTAAATTAAATAAATGTAAAAGAAAAATTATCAAAATTAGAAGACACTTTCAGATATCTGCAAGTTACTGGTGTTAATCTAGCACCTGCTGCTAATTCCCTTAATTATCCGTCAAACCCTATTGAACTGGCAGCCTAACTTTCCAGTTGGCACTGACTTTGCAAAAATGGTGTGCCGTTCCAAAGTGACTGAAACCCTCTGGCAACAGGTTGTCCAGATGAAGGCCAAAGGGGTGACCCTATCAGCCATAGCAAGAGAAGTTGGTCATTTTAAGTCTGTGATTTCAAGAATATGGCATCTTTACAACATTGCAAACGCTTTCAAGTCCCCTAAGAAGGTTGGTCACCCTCGAAAGACAAATGCATGAGAGGACAGGATAATGCAGAGAATCTCCATGGGTAATTGTTTTAACACTGCAGCTGGAATTGCTGGCCAGTTCAGCACTGAACAAGGTAGGAATCTGTCTCATCATACAGTGTCCGCAAATGTGCAGAAGTAATTCAAAGCAAAGACCTGTACACGTCCTTCTGATTGGTGACTGTTGTTACCTTCAGAAAAGTTACTTATAATCTTTCTTTGTGCTACAGTCATTGCTGTTCTCTAATTATGATCATCACATTTTGGGCAAAATAAAGGTTTCATGTTGATAAACTTTGGATCTTTTGTAAAACCCTGTTTTAGTGGCATGGTGTACCCCTTACAGAAAACCTTCAAATGCTGATCAATGTAGATTACATTATTTCTGAAAAGAGCAAGTGATTATACATTGTTCTCTAATTTTCATCTCCAGTGTATTTAAGTGCCATTGCCATAAGCTCAGAGAGCCTGGAAATGTCACAAAAAATGTAGGTGCTTTTTTGGTGCATTTTTGCTGCTTTTTTGGTGCGTTTTTGGCTGCAGTTTTGTCAACAATTGTTTCATGTATTTTTCAGTTCAAACAAGCCCATAAAGCTGGTTGAATTGAAAAAAAAAATTAGAAATAAATAAATAATTAAAAAAAACTGGCGTGCGGTCCCCCCCAATTTTAATGCCAGCCAGATAAAGCCATACGGCTGAAGGCTGGTATTCTCAGGATGGGGAGCTCAACGTTATGGGGAGCCCCCCAGCCTAACAATATCAGCCAACAGCCGCCCAGAATTGCCGCATACATTATATGCGACTGTTCTGGGACTGTACCCGGCTCTTCCCGATTTGCCCTGGTGCGTTGGCAAATCGGGGTAATAAGGAGTTATTGGCAGCCCATAGCTGCCAATAAGTCCTAGATTAATCATGTCAGGCGTCTATGAGACACCCTCCATGATTAATCTGTAAATTACAGTAAATAAACACACACAACTGAAAAAATCATTTCTTAGAAATAAAAAATACAAACACATTCCCTCATCACCAATTTATTAACCCCGACAAACCCTCCATGTCCGGCGTAATCCAGCATGCTCCAGCGTCGCATCCAGCTCTGCTGCATGCA
Source organism: Anomaloglossus baeobatrachus (assembly GCF_048569485.1). Lineage (NCBI taxonomy): Eukaryota > Metazoa > Chordata > Amphibia > Anura > Aromobatidae > Anomaloglossus > Anomaloglossus baeobatrachus. Next base: position 257,372,647 of record NC_134357.1, read on the forward strand.
GGTGACCGGAGAAGCAGCAAACACCGCCGCTCCGGTCACCTCCATGCAGCTAATGAAGACAGCCGCGCGATCAGCTGAGCTGTCACCGAGGTTACCCGCGGCCACCGCTGAATCCAGTGGTGGCCGCGAGTAACCTCAGTGACAGCTCCGCTGATCGCGCAACTGCGTGGAGCCGGCAGGAGCGTGGAGCCGGCAGGAGCATGGAGCCGGCAGGAGCGTGGAGCCGGCAGGAGCGTGGAGCCGGCAGGAGCGTGGAGCCGGCAGGAGCGTGGAGCCGGCAGGAGCGTGGAGCCCGGGACTTTCAGCGGCGGCGGCGGTGGCAGTGAGAGGGGTCCATCATCTCCCCTGTGCGTGCACACTGGGGACAGCGGTACTTCAGGGAACACGTGGAGGACGGGACTATCAGCGGCGGCGGCAGCGAGAGGGGGATGGACGTTGGCAGCTGAAAACATTGATTTTTCCCTCTCGCTGCCGCCGCTGATAGTCCCGTCCTCCACATCATCTCCTCTGTGCGTGCACGCTGGGAACAGTGGTACTTCGGGGAACACGTGGAGGACGGGACTATCAGCGGCGGCGGCAGCGAGAGGGGGATGGACGTTGGCAGCTGAAAACATTGATTTTTCCCTCTTGCTGCCGCCGCTGATAGTCCCGTCCTCCACATCATCTCCCCTGTGCGTGCACGCTGGGGACAGTGGTACTTCGGGGAACACGTGGAGGACGGGACTATCAGCGGCGGCAGCGAGAGGGGGATGGACGTTGGCAGCTGAAAACATTGATTTTTCCCTCTCGCTGCCGCCGCTGATAGTCCCGTCCTCCACATCATCTCCCCTGTGCGTGCACGCTGGGGACAGTGGTACTTCGGGGAACACGTGGAGGACGGGACTATCAGCGGCGGCAGCAGAGAGAGATAAAAATCAATGTTTTCAGCTGCCAATGTCCATCCCCCTCTCGCTGCCGCTGCTGATAGTCCCGTCCTCCACATCATCTCCCCTGGGGACAGCGGTACTAAGGGGAACACATGGAGGACGGGACGGGACCACTTGCCTGACCTCACTTCCTGACAAATCACCTGCGTTTTTGCTAGCAAAAACGCAGGTAAAAGGCAGGTAAAATGCACCACTTGTGATTAGCATGCATTTTTCCTGCGTTTTTGATGCCCTCATTGATTTCAATGGGTGACAAATGTTGACAAAAACGCAGGAAGAATGAACATGCTGCATTTTTTTTGTCACAAACTTTTGACAAAAAAAACGCTGACAAATAAACTGCAATGTGCGCATAGCAAATCTGACTTCTCATAGACTTTGCTGGGAAGTCAGATGTCAGAAAGTTCTGCTGACAAAACTGCAGCCAAAACTGCAGCCAAAAAAGCAGCAAAAAAAGCAGCGTGCGCATGTAGCCTTAGGCTACATGCGCACGCTGCTTTTTTTCCTGCTTTTTTGCTGCTTTTTTGGCTGCAGTTTTGTCAGCAGAACTTTCTGACATCTGACTTCCCAGCAAAGTCTATTAGAAGTCAGATTTGCTATGCGCACATTGCAGTTTATTTGTCAGCGTTTTTTTTGTTAAAAGTTTGTGACAAAAAAAATGCAGCATGTTCATTCTTCCTGCGTTTTTGTCAACATTTGTCACCCATTGAAATCAATGAGGGCATCAAAAACGCAGGAAAAATGCATGCTAATCAAAAGTGGTGCATTTTACCTGCCTTTTACCTGCGTTTTTGGTACCAAAAACGCAGGTGATCTGTCAGGAAGTGAGGTCAGGCAAGTGGTCCCGTCCCGTCCCGTCCTCCATGTGTTCCCCGAAGTACCGCTGTCCCCAGGGGAGATGATGTGGAGGACGGGGACTATCAGCAGCGGCGGCAGCGAGAGGGAAAAATCAATGTTTTCAGCTGCCAATGTCCATCCCCCTCTCGCTGCCGCCGCTGATAGTGTTCCCCGAAGTACCACTGTCCCCAGCATGCACGCACAGGGGAGATGATGTGGAGGACGGGACTATCAGCGGCGGCGGCAGCGAGAGGGAAAAATCAATGTTTTCAGCTGCCAATGTCCATCCCCATCTCGCTGCCGCCGCTGATAGTCCCGTCCTCCACGTGTTCCCCGACGTACCACTGTCCCCAGCGTGCACGCACAGGGGAGATGATGTGGAGGACGGGAGTATCAGCGGCGGCGGCAGCGAGAGGGAAAAATCAATGTTTTCAGCTGCCAATGTCCATCCCCATCTCGCTGCCGCCGCTGATAGTCCCGTCCTCCACATGTTCCCCGACGTACCGCTGTCCCCGCACAGGGGAGATGATGGACCCCTCTCACCGCCACCGCTGAAAGTCCCGTCCTCCACGCTCCTGTCAGCTCCACGCAGTAGCGCGATCAACTGAGCTGTCACTGAGGTTACTCGCGGCCACCGCTGGATTCAGCGGTGGCCGCGGGTAACCTCGGTGACAGCTCAGCTGATTGCGCGGCTGTCTTCATTAGCTGCATGGAGGTGACCCGAGCGGCGGTGTCTGCTGCTTCTCCGGTCACCTCCATGCAGCAGAGCTGGATGCGGCGCTGGACCATCCTGGATTACGCCGGACATGGAGGGCTTTGTCGGGGTTAATAAATTGGTAATGAGGGAATGTGTTTGTGTTTTTTTTATTTCTAATAAAGGATTTTTTCGGGTGTGTGTGTGTGTTTATTTACTGTAATTTACAGATTAATCATGGAGGGTGTCTCATAGACGCCTGACATGATTAATCTAGGACTTATTGGCAGCTATGGGCTGCCAATAACTCCTTATTACCCAGATTTGCCAACGCACCAGGGCAAATCGGGAAGAGCCGGGTACAGTCCCAGAACTGTCGCATATAATGTATGCGGCAATTCTGGGCGGCTGCTGACTGATATTGTTAGGCTGGGGGGCTCCCCATAACGTTGAGCTCCCCATCCTGAGAATACCAGCCTTCAGCCGTATGGCTTTATCTGGCTGGCATTAAAATTGGGGGGGGACCGCACGCCAGTTTTTTTTAATTATTTATTTATTTCTAATTTTTTTTTTTTTCAATTCAACAAGCTTTATGGGCTTGTTTGAACTGAAAAATACATGAAACAATTGTTGCCAAAACTGCAGCCAAAAACGCACCAAAAAAGCAGCAAAAATGCACCAAAAAAGCACCTACATTTTTTGTGACATTTCCAGGCTCTCTCTGACAAGGTGCAGTTTTGGCTGCAGTTTGTGAACACGAAAAAGAAGCAGCGTGCGCATGTAGCCTGAGGCTACATGCGCACGCTGCTTTTTTTTCCTGCTTTTTTGCTGCTTTTTTGGCTGCAGTTTTGTCAGCAGAACTTTCTGACATCTGACTTCCCAGCAAAGTCTATGAGAAGTCAGATTTGTCATGCGCACACTGCAGTTTATTTGTCAGCGTTTTTTTTGTCAAAAGTTTGTGACAAAAAAAATGCACCATGTTCATTCTTCCTGCGTTTTTGTCAACATTTGTCACCCATTGAAATCAATGAGGGCATCAAAAACGCAGGAAAAATGCATGCTAATCAAAAGTGGTGCATTTTACCTGCCTTTTACCTGCGTTTTTGCTAGCAAAAACGCAGGTGATTTGTCAGGAAGTGAGGTCAGGCAAGTGGTCCCGTCCCGTCCTCCACGTGTTCCCCGAAGTACCGCTGTCCCCAGGGGAGATGATGTGGAGGACGGGACTATCAGCAGCGGCAGCGAGAGTGGGATGGACATTGGCAGCTGAAAACATTGATTTTTCCCTCTCGCTGCTGCCGCCGCTGATAGTCCCGTCCTCTACGTTTTCCCCGAAGTACCACTGTCCCTAGCATGCACGCACAGGGGAGATGATGTGGAGGACGGGACTATCAGCGGCAGCGGCAGCGAGAGGGAAAAATCAATGTTTTCAGCTGCCAATGTCCATCCCCCTCTCGCTGCTGCCGCCGCCGCTGATAGTCCCGTCCTCCCCGAAGTACCGCGGTCCCCGCACAGGGGAGATGATGGACCCCTCTCACCGCCACCGCCGCCGCCGCTGAAAGTCCCGGGCTCCACGCTCCTGCCGCCGGCCGGCTCCACGCTCCTGCCGCCGGCCGGCTCCACGCTCCTGCCGTCGGCCGGCTCCACGCTCCTGCCGTCGGCTCCACGCTCCTGCCGCCGGCTCCACGCTCCTGCCGCCGGCTCCACGCTCCTGCCGCCGGCTCCACGCTCCTGCCGCCGGCTCCACGCTCCTGCCGCCGGCTCCAGGCTCCTGCCGTCGGCTCCACGCTCCTGCCGCCGGCTCCACGCTCCTGCCGCCGGCTCCACGCTGTAGCGCGATCAGCTGAGCTGTCAGAGGTTACTCGCGGCCACCGCTGGATTCGGCGGTGGCCACGGGTAACCTCGGTGACAGCTCAGCTGATCGCGCGGCTGTCTTCATTAGCTGCATGGAGGTGACCGGAGCGGCGGTGTCTGCTGCTTCTCCGGTCACCTGCATGCAGCAGAGCTGGATGCGACGCTGGAGCATGCTGGATTACGCCGGACATGGAGGGTTTGTCGGGGTTAATAAATTGGTGATGAGGGAATGTGTTTGTATTTTTTATTTCTAATAAATGATTTTTTCAGTTGTGTGTGTTTATTTACTGTAATTTACAGATTAATCATGGAGGGTGTCTCATAGACGCCTGACATGATTAATCTAGGACTTATTGGCAGCTATGGGCTGCCATTAACTCCTTATTACCCCGATTTGCCAACGCACCAGGGCAAATCGGGAAGAGCCGGGTACAGCCCCAGAACTGTCGCATATAATGTATGCGGCAATTCTGGGCGGCTGTTGGCTGATATTGTTAGGCTGGGGGGCTCCCCATAACGTGGAGCTCCCCATCCTGAGAATACCAGCCTTCAGCCGTATGGCTTTATCTGGCTGGCATTAAAATTGGGGGGGGACCGCACGCCAGTTTTTTTTAATTATTTATTTATTTCTAATTTTTTTTTTTTTCAATTCAACAAGCTTTATGGGCTTGTTTGAACTGAAAAATACATGAAACAATTGTTGACAAAACTGCAGCCAAAAACGCACCAAAAAAGCAGCAAAAATGCACCAAAAAAGCACCTACATTTTTTGTGACATTTCCAGGCTCTCTGAAGGTGCAGTTTTGGCTGCAGTTTTGGCTGCAGTTTGTGAACACGAAAAAGAAGCAGCTTTAGACATTGTATTAATTTGATTACATCCTTATAATATCTGTGCGCTCTTCTACTATTTCTGAGAATCTTCGGTATAGATTTTGTTACACCATGCAGTCAAATAAAAAGGGCCTGTAAGGGCATATGAACATATTAAAAGTGTGTCCCCTTCTCAGGACTCTACTCCAAGCACTAAAGTAGAAAGAGATTAGTAAAACAAATAGTTTTTGGCATTGGTTTATTTATTTTTACATTTTTTTAACATGAAAAATATAATGAAAATTATTAAATAGATTTGGACCCAATATTGCTACTTGTATTATCACCAACATTTGTGACCTTTGGCATTTTTACACCAGTCCCTGCCTGCTCTGCCATCTATTATCAGTATTATCAGTGGTGATTGTGTCTAAAGGTACCGTCACACATAATGAGATCGCTAGCGAGATCGCTGCTGAGTCACGGTTTCTGTGACGCAGTAGCGATCCCGTTAGCGATCTCGTTACGTGTGACACCGGATCAGGCCCCTGCTGTGAGATTGCTAGTCGTTGCAGAATGGTCCAGGCCATTTTCTTCAAAGGCGATGTCCTGCTGGGCAGGACACATCGCTGTGTTTGACACTGTGTGACAGGGTCACAGTGACTGCTGAGATCGTTATACAGGTCGCTACTGTGACCTGTATCGTTCCTGCATCGTTGGTAAGATCTGACTGTGTGACATCTCACCTGCGACCTCCCAGCGACTTACCTGCGATCCCTATCAGGTCGCATCGTTTTCGGGATCGCTGGTAAGTCGTTGTGTGTGACTGGGCCTTAAGAGCAGGGAGACAATAGTTTTCTCCCTCAATTTTTCTATATTCTCAGTACAGTGTAAAGCTTTTACTTGTTCTCTGTAATCAACACTTGGGAGAAGGGGAGGGGGCTGGCTGTGTTGTCTTGAATAAGATTAGTCCCAACAAAGAACAATCCCTTCACCTGTGATCTCTACTTTCCTTTGCATATCTGCAGGTCAGAGAACCATGAAGTATACTATACACGTAGGTTTCTTTGGAAGCTCCAATTTTATTGGTTTAGTGCTCCTCTGAAGGGTTGTCCACTAGTGGATAACCACTTCTTGATTGCTACAGTCCCCAGGATAGCATAAAAAAGACATATAGACATATACTCACCTCCAAGAACACTTGAACGGCATCACTCCAAGTGATGAATGTTTTCTTTTTACATCTTTAAGACATACAATTATTCTATACTATTCTCTACTCTTGAAGTTCCTGCGGTTATGGGGTGACAAGTTCAGGGATGGGAGAGCAGAACTTTGATGGGACCTATCTCCTGTAAGACATTAGCGTGCTATAGCCATTTGATTATAACAACTGTATAATGTGCCTGTCCTCCCCTGCACCTTCTTTTTTTCCCTTGATGTCGGAAGCAGTCCTCATTAATCAACACTTGTCAGGGAGAGATTAATGGAACTTATTACATAGTGTGACTGCAAGTGGCAGACTCAAGATGGATGAGAGACTGCTAGGGGCAGAATGAGAGCGCACCTGCCTGACGTGTGTACATTGCGAACTGCTCCTTCGACTCATGGGGACTGTCCAGGCACTGGTGTGTAAATCTTTAACATTCAGATATGGGCAGGTGTTGACACTGAAACAATAATCTCATTAGAAGTCATTGATTGCGTTTAGAACTTCACCCTGAAGAACATTTTTGATATTCAGAGAAGGCCTAGTGGCCCTCAAGTGAATATCTAAAGTCACAGCAGGATGCTCATAAAGTGACAGAAAGAGGGGAGGTCTAGAGGACAGGCTGAGAGGACACACCAAGACCACAGTGTCCAGACAGGGGAAAGAAATACCAAGTGACAGTGTAAATGAAAGTGAGAGGATCATTCTAGGATTGGAGAGACCACAAGTTTGGAAAGGGCAAAGAAGAGCTGTACTGAAGTGGCAATGCACCATTCGCACTCACCAGGTAAGAAATATTGGATGTCGTCTTTATAGACAATATATATTTTTCAAAATGTGTATGGCCAATTTTTCCACTACGCTTTTTGGAATTATGAATCTTGCTAAATATGTATTATACCACTATATGTAGTCCAATAGTTTCTGTAGAGATGGTCTCCACGATGAAGCTTCAGGTATTCATGGACCTTACATTGGTTACCTACATGGCATATTATGTATAGTCCAAAATTATAACAAATTAAATATCTATGATATATTCATGGCTAATATAAGTCGTTGCCATCTTCATGATGAAGCTTCATTTAGTCATGGATGGTACATGGTTTCTTAAATATATGGTTTAAGACCATGTGTGTTCAATAATTCTGGGGAATGAAGTGTTGACTCTATATTCATGGCTTATCCCAGAGCTTGTTATCTTGATTATGTTTCATGTAGTGGACTGTCTTAAATATTGGCCATTGTATATATATTGGTCATTAGATATAACGTCTACTCTATAGTAATAGTTTATCCTACTTCTTATTGCCTTCATAATAAAGATATATGAGGTCATGGCCTTTATATTGGTTGTTACATACGCTTTGTGGTTCACTGGGGTATATAGTTAAAAATATAGTGAATTAAGTGTCTACTCTTTATTCATGGTTTGTGCTAGAACTTGTTGTTTCCATTAAGAAGTGTTATGTAGAAATTCACTTAACAACAGTTTTCATATATACAGTATACCAATATACCGCTTTGTGTATTCCAATTGTAGGGAGCAATATCGTGTTTTTCCAAAAATAAGACACTGTCTTATATTTTTTTTGTCCCCCCCAAAAAAGAACTAGGGCTTATTTTTGGAGGAGGTCTTATTCTTGGAGAAACACGGTTGGGGGGTAACTTTACCCCCCAAAAAAACAGACCCCCCCACTTCCCAGGAGACTCATACTCACCAGACCTGAATGTCTGCGTGGCTCCCAGGTCCTCCCTGTGATCTCCGGTCGGTGCTGCACGCCGTCCTCCACTGCTGCTAGCTGATATACTGACACACACAGTAGATCGCAGACACACACAGGAGATCACAGACACACACAGCAGATCACAGACACACACAGCAGATCGCAGGCACACACAGCAGATCGCAGGCACACACAGCAGATCGCAGGCACACAGCAGATCACAGATACACACAGCAGAATGCAGGCACACACAGCCGATCACAGATACACACAGCCGAACGCAGGCACACTCAGCCGATCGCAGACACACACAGCCGAACGCAGGCACACACAGCCGATCGCAGACACACACACACAGCCGAACGCAGGCACTCACAGCCGATCGTAGACACACACGGCTGATCACAGATACACACAGTCGATCACAGAAAAACACAGCCGATTACAAACACACACACAGCTTATCGCAGACACACACACAGCCAATCGCATGCGCACACATCACATCACATCCAGCGCTTCCAGCTGCAGGGAATGATGAGAGCAAGTCACGTGTCCCGCCGCAGGGAATGATGAGAGCAAGTCACATGCCCCGCCACAGGTCCTGTTCGTTGCGCTCCACCGGACTGCCTCTCAGGATTCTGCCGGTGAGAAGAGATCGGTGTCTCTGCATGTGGCGAGTATGTATGCGATCCGATGTTTGTGTGTGCGATCTGATTATGTGTGCGATCTGTTTGTGTGAGCGATCCGATGTTTGTGTGTGTGTTTGAGATCTGACTGTGTGTGTGTGAGATCTGATGTGTGCAGGTGTGCGATAGCTACAGGTCCTGCCGCTCAGCATCGGGTGAGTGATTGCGGGGTGCCGCTGTCTGTAATGAAGTGTCCTGCAGTATCTGTAACCTTTTTAGCTGCACGGACACTTCATTATTGATCCACGACTAGGGCTTATCGGGGGATGGCTTATATTTAAGCCTTGCTCCGAAAATGCTGAAAATCCCTGCTAGGGCTTATTTTTGGGGGAGGGCTTATTTTTGGAAAAACACGGTATATTCAATCTACATTTCTGCCTTATTCTAGAGCTAAAAAAACTAAAAAATGAGGAGCACAATAGGGTCTTATCTGGAGTACAAGTATGATGCAAGAAACAGGAAATGTTCTTACAACTACAGAAGCATCTAGATGGCTGCTGCAGACCCTTAGCATATGCAATATTAGATGAAAGGCAAGGGTTAAAAATGTGCAGCCTAGGGTAGAGATATGAGAACAAGATTCCTTCAATGTGATATATTAATACCAATGCGTTTCAAGGTAAACTAACTCCTTCCTAAGGGATAAATCACATCGTGTGAGGAAGGAGTTTACTGTAAAACGCGTTGGGATAATAAATCGCTTTGAAGGAATCTTGTTCTCATATCTCTACAATGGGCAGTGCAAGTTTAACCCTTTCCTTTCATCTCTTATTCTAGAGCTTGTCTAAATAGAGAATCTGAATGTCATCATGGATTCTACACTGGTTCTTATGTATGATATTTCACTATTTGTAGTAAATGCAGTTGAAATGAATCTCAGCCTCAGTTATGAAGCCTAATGTAGTCACTGATTAACCATTAGTTATTACATCTTGTACTTGACAATGTGAAGTCCAAAAATTATAATGGATGAAAAGCATGTTCTACATTCATGACTTATTCTAGAACTTGTCCTCTCTATAATGAAGCTCGTGATTGTCCTGGGATTGTTCTTTACAGAAAGATCTGAACTTACCATTATCAGGGAGAAAGTCTAAACACATTCCACCTATTTGCAGACAATGGCGCTTTATACTACTTTTCTAGTTTATACCCAACCTACATTTGAAAATCAATAAAAACAAATTGAATCAAAACAATGGTTCGTTATTACATTTCAACTGACGAATGATTAACCTTTAGACTAATATGGTAACATTGGTGCCAATTGGTTAGCTTATATCACCCTTATATCACCACCCAGGGAGATTCTGTTTTTCGTTTTCATTTTTTCCTCCCCTTCTTCCAAGAGCCATAACTGTTTTATTTTTCCGTCAATATACCATTATGAGGGGTTGTTTTTTTCAGGGCAAGTTCTTCTTTTGAACAACACCATTCATTCTGCCCCGTACCGGAAAACGGGCAAAAAATTCCAAGTGCGGTGAAATTGCAAAAGAACTGCAATTGCTAATTGTTTTTTTTTTCTTTATTGTATTCACTATATGGTAAAACTGACCTAGCAATATGATTCCCCAGTTTGGTACGAGTTCATAGCTTCAAAACATGTAAAGTTTTACTTATATCTAAGTGGTGAAATACAAAACAGAATTTTTTTTTTATGTTTTGAGCTGTTGTTTTTAATTATACCATTTTTGGATAGATGCAACGTTTTGATTGCCTGTTATTGCATTTTGAATTTTTCTCTCGCTACGCCCTTTACCAATCAGATTAATTGATTTTATACTATGATAGATATAAAAATAGCAACAAAAAGAGGACAATGTCCTCCAAAAATTATTACTTACAGCAAGTTGGGCTGCAGTGCGTACATCGCCCAGGCCAAAAGCTAATGCTTTACCAGGATGCAGCTAAACCCCCACTAATGTGGAAGCGTCACAGGTGCAGGAGAAGAAGATCACACACACACCTCCATGGAATGGAGGAGGGCGAATGCTAGATGATAAAACTGCACACTAGTGGCTTGCATAGAGCGCTGTTCACACATGCAGATGGCACAGTCACAAACCCGCAGCCTATTAGGTGACGCCCTTCTATTAGATCAGGCGGGCTGCCAAGCCGTACCCCACTGTGTATCATGCACGGACAGACACTCTAAAATGCAAGGCCCAACAGAAAGGGGCCTGGCTGTATCCTGTACAAAAAATATGAGGTTTTTGTTGGTATTTATGGCCATAAAACGTAAGCCTACAACCCGCGTCACGGGACCTCATGTCTGTAAGTCCCTACACTAAATATAAAAATAGCAACAAAAAGAGGACAATGTCCCTCAAAAATTAAGTATTACTCACAGCAAGTTGGGCTGCAGTGTGTACATCGCCCAGGACAAAAGCTAATGCTCTACCAGGATACAGCTAAACCCCCACTAATGTGGAAGCATCACAGGTGCAGGAGAAGCAGATCACACACACACCTTTTGATTGCCTGTTATTGCATTTTGAATTTTTCTCTCGCTACGCCCTTTACCAATCAGATTAATTGATTTTATACTATGATAGATCAGGCATTTCTGAACACGGCAATACCAAATATGCAAATTTCTTTAATTGTTTTATCTTTAATGGAGCAAAAGGAAGGTGATTTGAACTATTATTTGTTTTTATTTTTACAAATTTTTTTTAAACATTTTTTATTGATTTTACTAGTCCACCTGCGGATTTTATGACTGCACAGTCTGATCGCTTGTGTTAATCAGAGTGATGATTCAGCATCGCTATGATCAGCAGAAATGCTGCTCTCATGTGATTGCCGTCTCTGCTGGCATTCACAGGAAACAAGTACTGGTAGTGACAGGGGTCATCATCTGACCCCAAGCTACCATGGAAACTCATTGGCACCCCGTGAATGCATCACAGGGCCTCTGATGGTAGCAGGGAACAGCATGATCCCTGCTGGAGAAGATTAGATCCCGCTGTCAGAGTTTTGACTAATCTAAGGCTATGTGCGCACGCTGCTTTTTTTGTCGCATTTTTGTGTAGCGCCCCTGAAGCCATCAGGGAGCTACAAGGTACTGCATTCCCACCAGGATGCAGGGCCTACCTCCTAGGGACCCAGAAGACCAGTGCCGGTAACAGCCAAACACTCCAGATAATCCCTGTTTTTCCCCATAACCCCCTATAGAATGGTACCAGGCTAGGGTTGGACCAATGGATGACCGCCAAGAGGTGGAGCCGATCCAGTCCACTAGATGACCAGGTGGGAGAGGCAGACAGTGGACACAAGGACAGTGAAAGAGAGAGGATGGACCGTCAGGAGTGAACAGTGACCTGAGGGCTCAGGCGGTTAGTTGCTGGTGAAGTACGGTGGAGTACTCCCGGAACTACGCACCAACACAGAATCCTAGATGCAGGCAAACACTCCAGGAAGACCTGATAAAATCTGCACAGTGATGGGACCATCAAGGACCTCACTGATCTTGAAGTTTGGGACACAGTAGCAACGGGAGAACCGGGGACAGGACCAGAGACTCCAACCCCACAGGGTTCACGCTACCGTCATACGGACTGCTGTAAAAGACAACCAGGAGGGCACCCCCAGCCGCTCTAAGCCACGGGGACCCACCAACCAAAGACAGGTGCAGGGGAAAGAAGCCACCAGGTCAATAAACAGGCACTGGGACAAAGGGGACCTGCAGTTGAGACTAGCTGGCCTCGGGTGACCAGTATCAGCTTGCAGTGAGTATAATAACCAGTTACACTGAAACCCCTTGTGTGGCCTGCCTTCTTTCAACACCCATCTGCATCGCCTATCCTCTGGGCCCCGGCCCTGTTTGCAGAGGGCCTAACATCCAGGCTGCCACCAACACCAGCCCCAGTAGTGAGAACTGTGCAGTGGCGGCTCCATCCCTATAGCCGCAAACCGAGAGTGGTGTCACATGTGAACTTTATTCAAAATCCCCTGTAAATAATCCTCCCTTTTAAAAAGCACCCAGGGCACGGGACCGGGCAACGGCCACCAAAGTGACATTCCCCAGTTATACACCGCCCGGGACCGAGTACCCCATAACCCTGTACGACACATCTGCGTGTTTTTTGGGTGCAGTTTTGGTCTCAAAACTGCATTAATTTCCTTCCCTAGCAAAGTCTATGACATTTCATTTCTGCTGTCCGCACATTGCAGTTTTTTTTGGCTGCGTCTTTGTGGTGACCACAAAGATGCAGCATGTCAATTCTTTTGGCATTTTTCACTGCATTTTCTCCTTTGAATGCAATAGACAAAAGCTCAGCAAAAAACGCATCAAAACGCAGCAAAAAATGCACAAAAACGCATGCGTTTGTTTATGCGTTTTTCCTGTGGATGCGTTTTTGTGCGTTTTTTGGGGCCAAAAACGCTGCATCTTTGTGGTCAGAAAAAAAACGCAGTGTACGCACACATATAAGGGGTTAACCTAAGTGGTCCACACCTGTTAGCTGCACATGTCTGCTGATGTATCAAATGGACATACACAACCAATTAATTATAGGGCATGAAGGGGCTAGGTTTCTATTGTATAAGACTTAAGATGCACATACAGTATAATAGTAAAGAAATTTATTATGAGTAAAAACAAAGGGCCTAATTCATTAAGATAACCTGAGATCTGTAGGGACTGAGAGCCTGATTCCAGTGATGTGTTACTTACTGCGCTGTGTGTTGCTGTTATAATAAAATCACTGGCACTGAGGTCCTGCGCAGGCGTACTTTGATCTGCCCTGCTCAGGGCAGATCAAAGTATTCTAGTGCGCCTGTGCAGGACCTCAGTGCCGGTGAGTGTGTATGACATGGACGCATCATGCACACAGGCTTTAGAAAACGGAGGAGCAAGATGGCCGAGAGAGGAGGCACCGGTCCTGGAGAACAGCGCCACCCACCGGGCCAACCAGCACCACAGTGACTGGTTTAGGTGAGTATTATAAAGTGTTTTTTTATGTTCTCACAGCGGCCTGCGCTCTTATATACAGCATGTTAGAATGCTGTATATAAGAGCCCACTGGTGGTGGTGGCCGCAGCTTATAGGCCAAAAAACTGGTGACAGGTTCCCTTTAAAGAGGAAGCTTTGTATGTTGACCAGGTGGAGATGGAAAAAGAAAGTACACAGGGTGCTACATGCTTGCATATCCTGTCTGCTTGTCCTGGAAATGTTACCTTTAGGCATGTGGACACTGAGGTGTTCTGCAACCTCATGGCGGAGGCCATCTCGCAGTTCTTGGTCTCCAGCCGCCACTATATTTCCCTGTGTTCTGGCACTGCCTTACTCCAAAATATGTCCCATAACATAATCTGTGCCCTGACCAACGCAGTTAGGTTACAGCAGCAGTATACAGTACCTATAGAAGGACTATAAAATAATATACCCTACATCTAATTCAAAATTATCCCTCCTCCACCAACTCTCGCTACACTAATTGCAGTTAGAACAGTATTATTAGAAAATAGAATTGAATTAGCCATGAAAAGGACTTTTGGGTTAACATAACAGCAGCAAGGAATGTAAGAGAATAATCACTGCCTAGATGCCTCTAATACAGTATCCCTTCTCCAGTAGCTTGCTCTACACTTAATTCAGAACAGAGAGTTATTATAATAGAATAGAATAGATTACGTTGCAGCAGCAAGGTATGTAAGGCTAGAAACCCTGCCTACATTTCTCTAATACACTATTCTTTCACCAGAAGTGCTCCCTACACTAATTGCAACTAAGAGCAGTATTATTAGAGAATAGAAAAGATTTGATTTATCCCTGAAAAGGACTTTTGGGTAAACGTAACAGCAGCAAGGAATATAAGGCAATAATCACTGCCTACATGCCTCTAATACACTATCCCTCCTCCAGCAGCTCTGCCTATAACAATTGCAGCTAAGAGCAGTATTATTAGAGAATACACTGTGTGCTGAATTATTAGGCAAGTTGTATTTTAGAGGTTTTTTTTATTATTGATCAACAACTATGTTCTCAATCAACCCAAAAGACTCATAAATATCAAAGCTTAATATTTTTGGAAGGTGGAGTGTTTTTTTTTTAGATTTGGCTATCTTAGGAGGATATCTGTTTGTGCAGGTAATTATTACTGTGCAGAATTATTAGGCAACTTAATAAAAACCAAATATATTTCCATCTCACTTGTTTATTTTCACCAGTTAAACCAATATAACTGCACAAAATTTAGAAATAAACATTTCTGACATGTAAAAACAAAACCCCAAAAAATTAGTGATCAGTATAGCAACCTTTCTTTATGATGAAACTCAACAGCCTACCATCCATAGATTCTGTCAGTTGCTTCATCTGTTTACGATCAACGTACGTGCAGCAGCCACCACAGCCTCCCAGACACTGCTCTGAGAGGTGTTCTGTTTTCCCTCCCTGTAGATCTTACATTTTATGAGGGACCACAGGTTCTCTGGGGTTCAGATCAGGTGAACAAGGATCCATGTCATTATTTTTTCATCTTTTAGACCTTTACTGGCCAGCCACGCTGTGGAGTAGTTGGATGCATGTGATGGAGCATTGTACTGCATGAAAATCATGTTTTTCTTGAACGATACCGACTTCTTCCTGTACTACTGCTTGAAGAAGTTGTCTTCTAGAAACTGGCAGTAGGTCTGGGAGATGAGCTTTACTCCATCCCCAACCTGAAAAGGTCTCACAAGTTCATCTTTGATGATACCAGCCCATACCAGTATCCCACCTCCACCTTGCTGTCGGAGTGGAGCTCTCTGCCCTTTACTGATCCAGCCTCTGGCCCATCCATCTGGCTTGATTGTTCGGTGATCACGCTTCAAAGGTTTGGCAGTTTCAAGACTGCTGCATCCCTCTGCAAGACATCTCACAATTTTGGACTTTTCAGAGCCCGTCAAATCTCTCTTCTGACCCATTTTGCCAAAGGAAAGGAAGTTGCCTAATAATTAATCACACCTTATATAGAGTTTTGATGTCATTACACCACACCCCTCCTCATTACAGAGATGCACATCACCTGATTTACTTAATTGGTAGTTGGCTCTCAAGCCTATACAGCTTGGAGTAGGACAACATGCACAATTAAGTATCATTTGATCAAAATACTCATTTGCCTAATAATTCTGCACACAATGTAGAATAGATTTTTTATGTAGCAGGTGCAAGGTTTGTAAGGCTATAATCCCTTCCTAGATGCTTATAATACACTATTCCTTCTCCAGCAGCTAGCCCTACACTAAATAAAGCTAAAAGCGATATTATGGTATTAAAGAATGATAGATTTTTTTAGGTTACATCAGCAAGGACTGTAAGGCTAGAATTGCTCTTATACACTATCCCTTCTCCAGCAGAACTTCTCTCTACACTATTTCCGGGTACAGTGTGACGAGCATGGTGTTTTATATGGACCCAAAACGCAATACACCAGGCCAATCACAGTAATGTCAGTAGCTAACATGGCTATGTCACTACTGTGATTGGCAGGCAATCCCAGCATGTTTAGTGGCTGAAAAACAGTCGCAAAACATGCAGGGTGGGGACTCAAGCGGGATGTCTGAGTACCAGGATACTCAATCGAGTGCTGAGCACACTCTCTCATCACTAAGCATTAGCTGTCTAACTAATCCTCTGTAAATTTTGAAATATTGAATAGTCAGGCACTCGCTGCTTAATACCATGCTTAATATCATTGACAGCATCAAAAGAGTGGGGTCTTCATTTGTCTCCCACTTTTATCCCTGGCATAACTGTAAATATTTTCCCCTAAATAGTACATTTTTTACCATTTCACTATTTTGCAGAATTAATATATACTTAAAATTAACTTAGTGACCCATACAAGTCAGTAACCAGAAATAATAAAAAAAGGCTCTCAGAATAAAACAAAAACTGCTGCATCCTGAAATGGGTTGTCCCACAAACAAAGTTAATTTTAAAGTTGATTTTAATCAATAGATCCTGTAATAATAATAATAATAATAATAATAATAATAATAATAATAATAATAATTTCCACAGTTGGATGTGTTTAAAAAACGTTTTCCTGTGCCAAGATAATCTTATATATGAGGCCCTGCTATGTACTGTGTAATGGCTGTGTCTGACCGTACAGGGACATGGTCTGATCATACCACATCTGGGCAGGGGGGACGCAAAAAAGAGTATACAGATAGGATCACAACTGGTTCTTTTTGTGAGGTAAAGGTAAAATATTTCCCTTCCTGGTTTTTAAAAATATTTTACCTCAAATAAATAATTATTTGTGATCCTGTGCTGTAATGTCGGTATACTTTTTGACTTCCTACCCTGCCCAGATGTGGTATGATCAGACCGTGTCCCTGTACGGTCATACATGGCCATTACACAGTACATAGCAGGGACACATACAGTATATAAGATTTTCTGAGAACAGGAATATTTTTTTTAAACAAGTTGAATTGTGGAAATTATTAATATTCCAAGACCTATTGATTAAAATGAACTTTGTTCATGGGAAAACCTTTTTTAAAATGGCTGGCATCAGTATATGGTGGTGACAGGACCTATCATTCACTATGATAAATCTACCTAAAGAATGTATGTCTGGAATACCAATAGTGTGAACATGGTGCAAGACTCAAAAACATAACTATACAATAGGATAAAGAGTTGCACACAAGTCACAATGTATATGGGAATGATGAAAACCAAAACTGCTATGGGTGAGGTTACATATAGGCTAGGGACCCCAAAAATAGAGATTACCTTGGCGTTGGTTTTGAGCTCTTTTGCATTGATCAATACAATGGCTAAACAGCTCATATTCCTATTATTCATAGCAGTTATGCATATTCCATTTTCATGTTTTTCACTTTTTCAGATAGTTCATTGTATTTTTCAGTCTAGTATTCCCATAGCAGTTCTGCTTTTCATCATTCCCCTATACATTGTGACTAGTGTGCAACTCTTTATCCTATTGTATGATAAATCTACGGCATGGCTCACATAATCTTTGCAGAAAGCAATTTTATTGCTAAGTGATTAGTAGACACTAAATTCCCTAAATAAGACTGGTTTCACATAAAATGCCATATTTTGTGCCTTTATAAGACCAAATATTCTAGTCAGCAGCAGGTTTAATGACCGGATCTAATGACACCATAGATCCTTATGGTGCTGTAGGTCAAGATTGGGATTTGTGTCCATAAAATGGGAACACTAAATTACCTTATTGTGCTCATGGAACAATTGCCTAATGGTTCCCCAATGAAATAACAATAACAATGGGTGTTATCTGTTGAGTGACCTTCAATTTTATTCACGCTAAGCTTCTTTCAGATGCACACAACGTTCCTTCGGCTTGTTTTGGAACCCCTGACATTGGTCCTTGGACCTCAAGCATTCCTGATGTTCCTCGACTCCCACAGACCGACGTCTCTGGAAAGAACCCTGCATTACGTGGTATTATGGTCAGCTTGGAGACTGCTGCACTCTGGGAAACATTTAACAGCCTTGGAACAGAGATGATTGTGACTAAAGCAGGAAGGTGAGAAAAGTATTTTGCTATTTCAATTAGAAAGCAAGATCTAGGCTAGTGTACCGCCCTGCAGGCTCGGCTGCAACCGCCGAGCCGCTCGGATCCGTGCTCGTACTGCGGGTGGTGGCTCGAGCCTCTCACGGACCCGGGGGTCACGTCCCTCTGCAAGGGAGTTGGCGTTACACGCGGAGATTTGGGTGGTGAGTTCCACGACCGGGGTCGCGGTGGTTTGGTTTTGGATGTTAGTTTGTGACGCCACCCACGGGTTGTGGTGATTGTAGACACCACCGCTGCGGTGAAGGTATGGGGGGCTCCCGGGAGCGGTGTAAGGGCGCAGCTAGGTGTTGACCCCTTTGTGGGTAGGGGGTGTTGGGCCCGGGGCCCGGTAGACGAGGGGTGCAGGGTGAAGTGTTGTGGTGCAGTGCGGTGCGGTGTCTGATGGCACTGGTGTACTCACTCTGACACAAGACACTGGAGTCTCTGGTAAACCAAACGGAGTGATGAACGGGGCCCGCAGCCGGCTGCAGCTTCTCCCAGAATAGGTTGGTGGTTTCCGCCTTTCTCCTGCACCTCTGTATGTAAATGTTTGACTCCTATGCCTAGACACTGGTAGTCTGCTCCCCCACTTGTATATGCCGTAGGAGCCCGTTTGCCCGCAGACGCTGGCCCTTTGGGTCTCTATGCCTTGGCGGTGGCTTTACCCTGTATGGTTGGGCTAATGTCTTCTAAAGGGATTTGTATGGGATAGGTCCTTAAGTCCAGTCCGCAATCAGTTGATTCGACTCGGTCCTGTCGGTTCAGGGCTTTGTACTGGGTCTGAGTACCCTGCCTGGTGCTCCGGTATCCAGTTGGTTCCCCGGTTCAGTTCCGGCAGGCCACTACCCTGTCCTGGTCCCTTACGGTTCCACCGGTCGTATTCCCGGTCTCCTGCAGGCGGCCACCACCATCTGCCTCCTTGCTAATGGCGGCTGGGCTCCGACCCAGCCACCAGGTAGTCTCTTATCAGGGCATGGACACAGAACTGCCGGTGACCTTGACTGCTCTCGACTTGCACTTGAACTAGTGTGTTTGTTTTCCCGCCTCCAGGCCTGTGAACTCCTCGGTGGGCGGAGCTGACCGCCTGGCTTCGCCCCCCTGGTGTGGACATCAAACCTGGAGGGTGGTGACAAGGTTTTTAGGTTGGCTAATGTTACCTAACTGGGAGGGGGGTGTGGTGTTGTGGTGTACCTGGGACGACCCGACTAGTCCGGGACGTGACACTAGATGTTACGTTATCTGAGGCAAACATCCATTTCACTGGCAACAGTTCTGTTCTTAATAACCTGACAGGAGCAGAGTGGCTTTTGGACTTACAAGCATTCGCCATACACCGTTTATAATTATAACTAATATAGAATCATTAAAAATATTTAATATATTTATATCTTATGCTTATTTTGCTTTCCTATTAATTTTTTCTACAATGTTATATCTTCCTTACCTAGGAGAATGTTTCCACTTTTCCAAGTTCGTATTTGGGGAATGGATCCCACTGCAGAATATTCTCTTCTTCTTGATTTCTTACCAGTTGGTGACAAGCGATACAGGTATATTAAAAGAATGAAAAAAGCCATGATTTAAGAAGATATATGGCTAATTTGTAGTACAGTAAGTTGGTATGGTTATACATTGATTCCATTCTGATACAGCTTAGGAAAGGGCATACTGGGCCATTTGGACATCATAAAGGGATCTACTACTTTGGGGCTCTCCACCTGAAGGAGCTAGTCTATTCAACACTATATGGAAGATAATGATGAGCAGACTCGCAGATAACTGGGACCGGCGTGTCTCGGTGATCCGGTTTTTAAAATTCAGTTCCAGGCCAGATTCCGGTCCCCATATAAGTCTATAGGGACCAGAATCCGGTGATTAAAAATGATGGTGGAAGGGATAGGGGGATAGGAGCAAGCATGCTGTACTTACCGAGGCTCCGAGACGGCTGTACACTGCTTTCGGGCCGTGCATTCACTTCCTAGACCACACATTATGTTCATTGCATGTGCACTGCTTTCCCCGCCCACTGGGGCCTGAGATTGGTTGCAGTCAGATGCACCCCCACACTGAGTGTCAGCATGTCAGCTGACAGATCCTAATCACAGGCACTGTTTTGTCTATCATGATATATAAATAAAAAAAATTGGCATAGGGTCTCCCCATATTATGAAACCCAGCACAGATAAAGCATATGGCTACAGGCTGCAGCCCCCAGTCGTGCGCTTATCATAGCGGTGTATAAAACTAAGAGGAACCACATGTGGCTTTTTTTTTTTAATTATTTAAATAAATAATTTAAAAAAACAACGTCAAATACCCCCAATTTTGATACCGAGCCAAAATTTAATCTCCAAATTTGCCTGCCATTACTAATCTAGGGCTTTGTGGTGCTGTGGGCTGCTATTAATCCCTTATTACCCCGATTGCCACTGCACCAGGGCAATCTGGAAGAGCCAGGTAAAGCGCTGGGCTTGCATCTAATGGATGCGACAATCCTAGGTGTCTGTAGGCTGCTATTTTTAGGCTTGGGTGGCCCAATAAGCATGGGCCTCTCCAGTCTGAGAATACCAGCTCTGTTATGGTTAGGAGACCGCAAAAAATCTTATAAAAATCCCATAAAAAATGGTAGAAGATAATGCACAAGAGTAGTTGGAAACTTAGCTGGCTGCAATCCATTAACTCACAAACACAACTAGAAGTAGCAGTGGAGCGTTCCTAACAAACCTAGACGCTTCGTCACTGCCGGAGAACTAACTAACCTCAAATGAGGAATCCTGACTTGCCTCAGAGCAGCCCCAAAGGAAAGTCAAAAGCCTCCAACACATAACAACAGTGATGTAAGAAAAAACAACACACAGATGGAAGATATTAAATTAAACAAAGTGAGGCCCTGCTAGCTAGATACAAAAGTATAGGATAGGTTGCAGCCAGTAAAAATACCTACACCTGATAATAAAAAATTCACTTAAGATCACACGATCTTCCTCCCACTATATCAGAAACTCTTGTGCTTATATATTTAAATAAAAAATGCAAATATAATAGAAAAGATCTTTACTACACACGCTCTCCAGAAACGATCCCCCTATGCGTAAATAAATTTCACGTCTGAAAATTCTACAAAATCGGTGAGTGCCTCCGTTTTTCTTCATTTCTTAGTATACAAAAATACAAACTCCAGATCTGACAGGGAACAAACTCCCTTTCTTGCTAGGAATATCTTGTCCTCCAAAATAATGCAGGAAGAACACTTATTCCTATGCAAGAAACAAAAGGCGATATTCTCAAACACTGATTTAGGAAAAGACTTAGATTAAGCAGAAACGCCCTTCAGTGCAAATTCAGCCCTTAACCAAGTCCAGACTAAGAGAAAAATCCCTCACAAGGAAAAAGCCACTGAGATTGCACAGTTCCCATGAACTGCAAACAAAAGGACAGCCATATACATGAGAACTAATTAAATCTCAGGAAGAAAAAACAAAAATACTTATCAGGCATAGCTGCAGACTCAGGATGACATGGAAACAAAACCGATGAAAGGAAACGAAAAAAATCATTCCTGGAGAGAAAAAAGCAAAAACAAAACACACAGGGAAAGACAAAAGGCCTATTCACATGGAGCAGAAACAATTATCACCAGCAGAGGTTAGACAGAGACTGCCCTCCTATATCCCCCCAGGCTGGACTCCATAGGCTTACTGAAACAGTAATCATCTCCCACACCTGTCTGAGCAACAGATGCAGAATCAGATTCACTACCAGCACTAGCCACCAGAGGGAGCCCAGAAACACTCCCGGGAACAGCACCATCTCTGATGATATTCACAACACAGCCAACAGCTGTCGCGCTTTATCATGGCAGGGGATCAAAATTGGGGGATGGGGGAACCGGCACTTTTTTAAAATTATTTAATTTTATTTTCTTAAAAAAGTCGCATGTGGTTCCTCTTATTTTGATACACAGCCAAGATAAGCGCACGGCTGGGGGCTGCAGCCTGTAGTGGTATGCTTTATCAGTGCTGGGTATCTTAATATGGGAGGACTTTACACCAAATATTTTATTTATTTATTTTCATACCACGATACTGACCTGCAGACAATGCTTGTGATTGGTTGCAGTCAGATGCTGTCACACAGGCTGGGGGGTGCGTCTGACTGCAACCAATTACAGACTTTGGGACGACTGGTGAGTGGGAAAAGCAGTGCATACGAATGAGCAATAATTAGCGGCCCAGGAAGTGAAGGAGAGGCCATAGGAGCAGTGTACAACAGGGCCATAATCTCAGGCCCTGGTCCGGCACCCATGTACCTTTGAAACCGCGTAGATCTGGACTTTTACAGTCCGGTTCGCGCCTATCACAACTGGGTAGTTTGTTCCACCTTAGTTTTCTCATTTTGCTGTCCATTGTACTTTACCATGCACAGACGACATCAGACACTGGTATATATCCTTAGTATACAGTCAATCCCATGTATTTTTAACACCTGTGGTGTAGCGCCTGTGGCTTTGACTGATCTTATACACAACTATAGGACCTCTTAGTTATGTTGCTATATAGGTCTATTGTTTATCTTTGCAGGCATTCTTCATATCTATTCACTATATTCATAAGTGTCTTTTACACACCGATGTACCAACTTTCAATGTCATCTCATAGTATCCTCTTATTAAGTTAGGTGTAAGCCGAATGAAGGGCAAATCTATTTGAAGTCATCATAAGCCTTTTCTTTGCCTTTTTTAAATATTTTTAACGATTGTCATCTTTGGATTGTTGTGTTCTTTACATTTTGTAAAATAAAGTTTATATGTTCATTTTATATTGGCGATCCCAGTAGTGTGGCATATTCTTTCTTTACTTTCAATTTAGCATCTGTGATTGGTTGCAAACTGCTATACACGTTCCCCATCATCTGTGTCAGCATATGTGATTGGTTGCAGTCATTTTGCTGTATGGTAGTGTAGTGTAAAAAGAAATAAACAAATAATTTTACAAAATGGCATGGGCTCCTGCCATATTTTTGATAATCAACTCAGGCTTAATAGATGGCTATAGGCTTCACCCCCAGGGCTCTACTTTACCATGGCTGGTCATTAAAAATAGAGCACTTCAACACCATTTGTTTTTAAATTGCTTAAATAAATAATAAATAAAAAACAGCATGGGTCTCCCCCCATTTTTGATAACCAGCCTTGGTAAAGCCGACTGCTGTGGGTTGATATTATCAGGGTAGGAAAAACCATGGTTATTGGCCCCACCCAGTCTAAAAATAGTAGCCCACAGCCGCCCCAGAACTGGCTCATCACATTAGATGGGCTAATTCTGTCATTTTACTTGGCTCTTGCCAAGTGCCCTGGTGCTGTGGAAATCGGGGTAATGTATGGAGTTGATGACAAATGTGAATAATTTATCAAAAGTCACAGCTGTCATCAAGCCCTAGGTTTGTAATAGTGAGGTGTCTATAAGATCATTACTAACCCTGTAAATCAAAAGAAATAAACACAAACACCGAAAAATCCTTTATTTGAAATAAAATATACACACACCCTCTTTCATCCCTTTATTGACCCCAAAAATACTCCTACTGTCCGACGTAATCAACATTGACATTTACACTAGGGTCTTCCCCGCTGCCATCAGTGAATTCCGTTGAACCCGCTACCAGATTTCAGGACTGTCGGATGGCGGGACATGGCTGCACAGCAGTCCTGCAATCTGGCAGTGAGTTCAACTGAGTTCACTGAAGGCAGTGGGGGGAGCCCCCAAGGTTAACATCTGTAACCTGACAGCCAGATTACTGGACTGCTGTGTCCCGCAATCCATGGGTCCGTCAATCCGGCAGTGGGTTCACCAGCTGTCACACTTGGTACCCTGGGAGCCTGGCTGTGACCTCTGGTGAACTCAGTGACATCACCGCTTCTCACAGCTTGGCCCCTGCTGCCTCAGTGTGTCCTGGAGGCTGTAGCGATCGGTCGTGTTTCCCATTACTGCTTCCTCTGGATGTAGCAGAGCCAGGATCGTAATGGGATGTCGTTGTGGTTTATGTCAAACCTACAGAGGTGTTATGGGGGTTAATGTGTGAAAGTGGGTGTGCATATTTTATTTCAAATAAAGGATTTTTCTGTGTTTGTGTTTATTTCTTTTGATCCAGACCCAGACGGCCGGTGATTGGTAAGAACCCGAAACATTACAGCTTAGGTTCGGTCATCCCTATTTTTATTAAACTTTTTTAACATATATATGGTATATATTTTTTTTTTTCTATTTACAAGACTTTTTGCCTTTAGGTTTTTCACCATAGGCATATACCTGTAGCATACTGTATAACCATTCTTAGGCTTAGTTAATGTGCCCAGTAGTCATCCATTAAATCGGATCCTGTAGAGATCCATTGGAACAAAAGTTGTGCATACACAACTTTTTTGTCCATTGTTAACCCTGTCACCCCCGGGCGATTTTCCGTTTTTGTTTTTTTCACTCACCTTCTTCCAAGAGTCGTAACTTTTTTATTTTTCAGTCAATCTTGCCATATGAGGGCTTATTTTTTGCAGGACAAGTTCTACTTCTAAATGAAACCATAAGTTTTACCATATAGTGTACTGGAAAATGGCAAAAAAAATCCAAGTGCAAACAAATTGCAAAAAAAGTGCGATTGCATGATTATTTATGTGATAGTTTATTCATTGTTCACTGTATAGTAAAACTGATGTGTCGGTATGATGCCTCAGTTCAGTACGGGTTCGTAAACACCAAACATGTATAGGTTTACATTTATCTAAAGGGTTAAAAAAAATTCAGAAGTTTGTCCAAAAAAAGGCGCACTTTTTGCTCCATTTTCCGTGATCCGTAGCATTCTCATTTTTCAGGATATGGGTCTCAGTGACAGCTTATTTTTGGCATCTCGAGCCGTCGTTTTTAACAGTACCATTTGTGCGCAGAAGCGCTGTTTTCATCGCCTGTTATCGCATTTTGTGCAAATTTCGCAGTGATCAAAAAACGTAATTTTACCATTTGGAATTTTTTTGCTGCTACGTCGTTTACTGATCAGATTGATTTTTTTTTTTATTTTGATAGATCAGGCGTTTCTAAATGAGGGGATATCCAATATGTATATATATATATATATATATATATATATACTGTATATATTTTTTTAACCCTTTAATTTTCAATGGGGCGAATGAGGGGGAATATGAACTTTTAGTTGTTTTTTTTTTATTAAAACTTTTCTTTACTTTTTTTTATTTTACTAGTACCCCTAGGGGACTATAATGATCAGCAGTCTGATCGCTCATTCTTTCTTGTAGATTAGAGCAGCATTGCTCGGATGTGCACAAAAGCAGCTCTCTTCTGACAAACAGCCCTCTGCCGGCTGTAAGAGGAACTTACTCATGATAGCTAGAGGCGTCATCACATGACCCTGTGCTACCATGGCAACCATCGGATCCACGTGATCATGTTGCGGGCGGGGGCTGCTGCCGCTTCTCTGGGCCCGCTCGGATCCGGGTTCGCTGCTGCAGCTCGAGTGGTGACCGGACCCGTGCTCGCACGGCCGTCCTTCCTCACAACCGTCGGAAAGGGAAATATTTACAGGGGGTTTGTTGTGTCAGTGACGCCACCCGTGGGTTGCGGTGAGGGAAGGTGACACCGCCGCTGCCTGGTGATGGGTGCCCGGGGCTGGTGTAGCGGAGCAGCAAGATGGGATCTCCTCCATGGGTAGGGGAGGCGTAGTCCTGGGGCCCGTGGTCAGTACACAGGAGTAATGGCTGCTGGAGGTGGCGTGCCGGGTTGGACCGGGGGTCCATGGTGTACTCACAGTTCAGTAATCTCACACAAGTCCAGTGGTAACCCAAGTTGCCAGAGACCGGCTGCCTTTGGAGGGTGTATTTGGGTCCCACATCCAGGTTAGTGAACAGGTGTCCTTTCCTTCTGTACTCTGTGTGTGTCTCTTCTGTCAGACGACTTCGCATGGAACGGAGACGTCCACTCCCGGTACTGTGTATGTTTGGGAGCTGTGGCCCTCAAAATCTGACCCTTGGGATTTCTGTGGGTTCTGACGGACAACCTATCCCCCATATTGGGCTTCCGTTTCGCTCTCTGGGCTTCTGGAGAACAAGGCCTGAAACCTAATCCTCTGCTGGTTGATTATCAAGGGGCATGCAACCTTCCTTGTCCTATGGTCGAGGCACCCCATCTGTGCACGGCCTCCGGACCGGATTCCCGCTGTCGCGACCGGCCTCTCACTCTGCCGTGGGCCCCATCGATCAGTGGCCTGCTCCGCCTCTCTGCAGGTACACCCCGGCTGCTCCACAGCCGGGATGGGGTACTTTGGAGCGGCTGGCGCCATGGCTGGGGTACATTTCCGGTCAGGTGCCGCCTCCGTTGCGGCCGGGCGGACTGCCGGAGCCGACGTCATCACTGTTTCGGCCGGGCGGACTGCCGGAGCCGACGTCATCACTGTTGCGGCCGGGCGGACTGCCGGAGCTGGGGAAGACATCCTCGGGATTGCGGCCTGGCTCGGGGCCGGATAGGATGTCGTCAGGGTTGCGGCCTGGCTCGGGGCCGAGATGGGTGCCGGATCGGTGGTGCAGGCCAGGCCCGAGGTCCCTGTTGCTGGGTCCTCCTCTTTAGATAAGAAGGGTTTCGCTGCCACTGCTTGGGGTAGCGGGTCAATCGGGGCACTGGCCGTGGAGACGGGCGACGAAGGAGGCGACGTGGCGGACGGGGGCAGGCCAGACCCTTCGGTTCCTGGGGAACATAGGGGCGTGGGTCACTGCTTACCCACTCATCCGAGGCCATCTCCATCTCGCGTGCTCAGATAGCTGCAGCCAGGCCCTTCATTTCGGTCGTCCACCTCGTCAGGATGAAGTGAGCCTGGGCCTGGATTCTTCGGAACATCTTCTCCGTCTGCTCCTCAATCCAGTCGGTGGTCCTGGGAACGGGACCCTTCACACGCTGGTTGCCGGACCGCTGAGACATCCTGCACCGCTGCGGGAGCCACCGCTCCACCATCGCCATCAGGTGCCAACATTCTTCTGGTCTTCCCCCTTGGTATTTCGACAGTAGTCTCGCCGGACCCACTGTCCTTTGCACTTCCTGCTTTGGGAGTCACCGGATTCCGCCCACGTACTTAGGGGGCGGGGCTTCAACTTTGCGCCTTTTTCGTGGAAGAGGATGACGGCGTTGTTGTTTTGGCGTCAAAGATGGCGGGCAAGATGGTGGCAGTTCAAAATTTTCAACAGTTCACGGTCTACAATTCAAAGCAAGGCGCACGTCATCAAAGTCTACAGATGGGGTAGGAATCCTGTTCGTGATGCCAGGTTCGGGTTGTTGCGGGCGGGGGCTGCTGCTGCTTCTCTGGGCTCGCTCGGATCCGGGTTCGTTGCTGCAGCTCGAGTGGTGACCGGACCCGGGCTCGAACGGCTGCCCGTCCTCACAACCGTCGGAAAGGGGAATATTTACAGGGGGTTTGTTGTGTCGGTGACGCCACCCGTGGGTTGCGGTGAGGGATGGTGACACCGCCGCTGCCTGGTGATGGGGTGCCCGGGGCTGGTGTAGCGGGGCAGCAAGATGGGATCTCCTCCACGGGTAGGGGAGGCGAAGTCCCGGAGCCCATGGTCGGTACACGGGAGTAATGGCTGCTGGAGGTGGCGTGCCGGGTTGGACTGGGGATCAATGGTGTACCCACAGTTTAGTATTCTCACACAAGTCCAGTGGTAAACCAAGTTGCCAGTGATCGGCTGCCATTGGAGGGTGTATTCGGGTCCCACACCCGAGTTAGTGAAAAGGTGTCCCTTCCTCCTGCACTCTGTGTTTGTCTCTTCTGTCAGACGACTTCGCATGGAACGGAGACGTCCACTCCCAGTACTGTGTATGTTTGGAAGCTGTGGCCCGCAATCTGACCCTTGGGATTTCTGTGGGCTCTGACGGACACCCTAATCCCCGCGTTGGGCTTCCGTTTTGTCCAGGCACCCCATCTGTGCATGGCCTCCGGACCGGATTGCCGCTGTCGGCATCGGCGGGTTATGACCCTGCCCCGGTCCACTTAAGGTCTCCCGCGACTAGATCTCCATCACTTGTGGCCCTGTTCACTGTCTGCCACCTAGCCGGGGAGTCCAAGGGCCCCTACCCCTGGCTACACTCCATAGTCTGCACTTTACTACTGCTTGACTCAACTGTCAGAGCTGTTCTCCCTTCAGCTTCTACTTCACACACTGTCCTACTCCTGTGTCAGACTGCTCCACTTGACTGTCTGAGCTTAACTGAGGTGTAAACTAGACTGTTCTGTTGTGTTCCCGCCCCTGACACCTCAGGACCCCCAGGTGGGCGTTCCCATCTGCCTGATCCCACCCACTGGTGTGTCCTTATTATCATGAGGGGGTGGCTAGGCTTTAATGCCTGTGTGTTGTACCTGGGTGTAGGTTTTTGGTGGTAACAAGGAGGGTGGACAACTTTTGTGACTACCTGGTTTTGCCAGGGCGCCACAATCAGATCACGTGACTTCCGATGGAGCCGGGTAAGTAAATGCTTACCGCGGCCCGCTGTTACATCGTGCTGTGACATTTTCATAGCGCACTGTAAGGGGTTAACAGCCACGAGTAGTTAGCAAATCAACTTGTGCCTGTATTCCGCACGTCAGCTGTTTAAATAAGCTGATATGTGCAGTGATCGCAGCCGACTACCCGCGGCAGCAGGCAGGGATTAACTTGACACGATGCATGACGTACCCAGTACGTCATATGTTGTGAAGAGGTTAAATAATTGATTTCTGCCGGTTATGTTTATTTTACATTACTGAGGGCGAGAAATTCCGGGCTGCCGCTGACCAACAGTGACCCATGGAGCTGTGTTCTGAGAAAGTTTTCAGAACTCAGCTCCATAGGATTTGATGGACATTGTGGGACATTTGGATTAAGTAGAAATTCACTTTCATTAATAAATTGGTGAATGAAGGAGTGTAGAGGAGTGTTTCTCTGTTTGTGTGGTTTTCTTTTACTGTATATTTGTTGGATTAGTAATGGGGATGTCTAATAGACGCCTGTCCATTACTAACCTCTGGGCTTGATGTCGCTGTCAATTCACAGCCGACATTAACCTCAAAAGTATTACCATTGCCAAAGCACCAGTACATTCATAAAGAGTTTGGCAAAGTGCCAGAATTGCCATATGTATTGGATGCCCCATCTCTGGAGTGGCTGCGGACTGCTATTTTTAGGCTGGGGAAGGCCATATTACCAAGGGCCTTCCCAGCCTGATAATATCAGCCCCCAGCTGTCTGTTTTACGTTGACTGATTATGAAAAATAGGGCAGAGCCCACGTAGTTTTTAAAAATTTAGTTAAATAATTTTAAAAAATGGTTGGGATTATTATTGACAACTAGCCAAGGTAAAGTTGACTACGGAGAGGGTTCCAGCCTGCAGTTGCCTGTTTTACTTGAGCTGGTTATCAAAAATAGGCAGGAGCACATCATTTTTTTTTATCTTTAATGGTCACAGCAGCTGACAGACAACTTCTGCATGCAATAAAACTTGATTGGCCGCACTGCAGTCTTTCAACAAACTTTATTAATGTATGACAGTACCCAAACACCAAACTTCGAGACAGACTTTTTTTTTAAAAAGTTGGTGTTTGGGTCCGATACTCAGACACCCTGTGTCGGGTTCGCTCATCGCTAATTACTGGAAGTTATTCTATTTCCACACTATAAAGGAAGCCTATTACAGATTTTATATCAAGCAGTTCTATGCCCTTCATGACCACACATATATGTGGGCACACAAAGATGGCATCACATATGTATCCTGTATGGTGCAGACAGAGAATGGAAAAGCAGGAGATCGGCTTTTGTCTGGAAGATCAAGACTTTTCTGCTAAGTGTAAATCAACTTGCTATCGCCATGTGAGTTTTATTTTTCTTCAGCCTTCAAGATTCATTCTATTAACCTTAATGTGGACACAAGCTTTCCCTAACCGGGTAGCAAGTTTAGCTCAGTTTCTCCTTGTCACAAGGGTACCACTGTGAAGAGTGGTCCCTCCTAGTTCTGGTATCAGGAGATCACAGTGCAGGACTACGTACACACTTGCTCAGGTTAATACTGCAGGCTGTGCAAATTCTTCTCTATCTGGTGCTGCTAGGGTTAAATAGTTCCTCTGGTCTCCTAGTCTCTGGATGAAAGCTACAGAATAGCCAGCCATTCTGTGTTGCTAATTACTTCTGCTATAAAGATGCCTCTCCCAGCCCAGGTAATTGCTGGTGATAGCTTCCGTATAGCTTGCCTCTAGAGGAAGCCTCTGAGCTGTGGACAAGGAAGTCACTCAGATCCATTGCTGGAGTTTGCTATTTGAAAGCTGTGTTGTATTGTTCCCTTCCTTTTTCCTTATTGGTTTTGACTCACTGGTCCATTCCTAATTACGTCTTTACTTACAGCAGAAAAGAGGTCAACTAGTCCAGTTAGCCCAGGCCGAGAAATGTAATTGCACTGACAGGATGCAGCCAAGCCCCTCAATATGATGGATGTATCACAGGTGTAAGGTAAAGCAAATACTCACACGCTACCACTAGTGGAGGGGGTGATGCTAAATGATAAAATTGCACACTAGTGGCGTGCAAAGAGCGCTGTTCACACATGTATGTGTAGCACCCAGGGGGCAGGGGGTAGTCAGGCATGGAGTCTCCTACCTGCTTTTCGTCATCATCGGACCGGTGTGATGGTCTGGGATGTCGAGGTGGCCTGCCCGGCTTCATGCCCCGAGGTGTACACCAATAAGGAGGGAGGATGATGGGGATAGTAGTATGAAGATTGTCGTGACGCCACCTGTGGTACGCGGCCAGAGATGAGCCACCGCTGCTGTCGCTGTCCTCTGGGGCGGATGGTAATAGCAGCCGAGGATGGTATCTCTCCCCACAGGTGGAGCTGGCCCTGGGGAGGGATGATAAGGGGAGTAGTGATTGCGTTTAAGCACCGAAGCGCGGGGCGGTGGTGTCGGTAATAATAGTCTAAGTCAGTGGCTGCGGTTCCAGGTGTCTTTACTCACTCTTTGTGCTGTGTCGCTCGCTGTGATAGGCTCCGTCAACCCCGGATAAGTTAGGAGAAGTCACCGGTGTTTGAAAGAAGAATAAAGTCCTTTTTCAGAGTTGCCCTTCCAGCTGTGAGGCACCTGGGCCGAGCGCTCCGCTCCACGCCGCAGGCCCCGTGAAGACAAGAGAAGAAAGAGATGATGGTGTCGTGTCCCAGAACTGGTGTCCAGGGTAGACTGACTCGTGATTGTATGAGTGTGCTCCTATTTCTACGCCAAGTGGAACCCGCCCCCCAGGTGGCTGGCTTCAGTGACCGGGGAAGTCCCATGACTCATGATGGCCACCACCCTGGGAGAAGGCTCCTAAGCTTTATTGAAAGTGTGAGAATGTGGAACACCGGTGACTAACCCCCTCCTTACCAGAGGCGAATATCGCACCTAAAATAAGGTGCAATACTCTGTGGCGACTGAAGCCTCAGGGGCACCACATATGCGCATGGTGTTCGGCAAACAACCTATTGGTCACGCCCCTACAGGCTTATTTGGCATTTATCAGTGTAGGGACTTGCAAACATGAGGATCCGTGACGTGGATTGCAAGCTTATGTATATTGCCCAATTTACTAACTAATACCTCATATATATTTGATGTATATTTTTTTGCACATTTTTATACAGGGTGCAGCTAAGCTCCATAATACAGGCCATGCATAATGGAGCCCCTGTCCCTGTGTGCTGCATTTGAGTAGTGTCCGGGCAACCCACCTAATCTAATAGTATGGGCGTGACCGAACACCATGAGCATACATGTGTGAACAGCGCCCTATGCACACCACTACTGTGCAGTTTTATCATCTAGCATCACCCCCTCCACTAGTGGTAGCGTGTGAGTGATTGTTTTATCTTGCACCTGTGATACCTCAATCATATTGAGGGTTTGGCTGCATCCTGTTAGTGCATTACATTTCTTGGCCTGGGCTGACTGGACTAGTTGCCCTCTATTCTGCTGTAAGTATATTAAATTTATAGGGGAGTTATATCTCCTCTTTTTGTTGCTTTTTTCCTCATTACTTCTTTCTGTCGTTTGGTGTGCTTTGTATGATTGCTCTTTATTTTACCACTGTCTGTCTACTCCTCTCTGTGTGTTAAAATTAGAGCGGGACTAGCGTTCCTCCTGCCCTACTCACTAGACAGGGCTGAGTTCAGGGAAAAACAGGTGCAGCACCTTGGGGTATGCTACCCCAGTGGTCTGCAGGATCCTAAGGCTTTCTGGAACGCCCTCTGCTGACAACCCGCACCTCAGACACAGGTAGGGGCACATTCCCTGAGAACTGGGTGCAGCATGTAGAGGGTTAACAGTGGGCAGATGTGAGAACCAATCCCTTAGCTGTTAGCCTGGGGAAGGGGTGTGGCTTGTGGGAAGCGACAAGGGTTTCTAGGCAGAGTAGGAGAGGAAAAACGACAGTTGAAGGGGTGAGAATTGAAATAAGTCAGTGAGTGAGAAAGGTGTAAGGATTGTGAGAAGACCCCAAAGAGCGACTATGAGGTAGTAGCCTGAGGGTAGACAGAAGATCCCAGGTACTACGCATGACTGGGTACTGGACCCGAGAGTAGACTACAGCTGCAGGCGGTCTGCTGATCCAGCCATGTGTGAGGACTTCCAGGGTACCACACCACCCATAGGCTCGGGGGCACAGCCTCATATATAGGACCCGGGAGAGGGCACCGAGAAATAGCCTACCCTACAAGGCACCGCGAGGCCCATCATACTGGGCCCGGAAAGACAAAGGAGCGGAGCGCGGCAGGTCACCAACAGCTTCAGGCAAGGGGACCATTGTCGCGGGCGGAGGAGGGGACGCTGCGCTCACCCACTGCTCGGGTCCAGCTACTGCTGCTGCTGCTCGGTGGTGGCTCGAGCGGTGGGCCGGATCCCGGGGACTCAAGCGGCGTTCCTCGCCCGTGAGTGAAAGGGGATGGTTTGGGTTTAGGGATATTGTCCGTGACGCCACCAACGGTTGTGGTGAGATTGGTGACACCACTGCTGCTCTGGACGGCGATCCCGGGAGCGATGACAGGGAGCAGCTTGGATGTTGGTTCTCTCCTCCGTGGGTAGGGGGTTGGTTGTCCCGGGGCCCGGTGAGGGAGGTAGGGATGGTTGGCAGGCGGGCTACGGGGCCTGATGAGGTGCAGGGTCGCGGGGGCAGCGCTGTGCCGCACGGTGTTACGAGAGGGACCCGGGGAAGCGTGCCAAGATGGGAAATGGACTGCTTCCGCCGGTCAAGGTCCACTGTGCGGTGTAAGGGACCGCCGCTATGGTGGGTGAAGAGTGAGCGGGTTGCTGCTAGCGATCGTCTGGAATGTCACAGATGATCTATGTACACCGATCTGCCCTAACCCGTGAGGGTTGTATGGCACAGATCTCACGGCTCGGTGTACCTGTTGCACGGGGAAGCACAGAGGTGCCCACGCACGTGTGCCAGTGGAAGTCACGAGAATATGGCACGAGGGTAGCACAGAGGTGCCCACGCACGTGTGCTTTCAATAACCAGGTGAGTCCAATGGAGACTTGAGGAGCTCACCTGGGACAGGAACACGGCCTGTTGACGGGGGTACTGCCGGAGCAGCAAGGCAGGAACACGGCCTGCAAACGAGGTACTGCCGGAGCAGCAAGGGCCAAGCCCACAAAAGACAGTAATGCCTGAGCAGAGGCGTGGCAGCACGCTGCCAGACATCCAAACATAGAAGGACGGTCGCGCGCCGCCATGATGGCAGGGGGAGCTTTTAAGGAGGTGTAGCTCCACCCGAGGGCGGGCGCGAGGCGGAGATGACGGACTTGACCCAATCAGGGTCCACGACGTCCCAGCCTGGCCAGTCTGGATTCACCACGTCACCAGCCTTGTCATCAAGCCGTGTGACATCAGTGAGCGAATCAGGACCCACCACGCATTGCACATGCTCACCCTCCTGCCTCTGGGAAATAGAGGCGGGATCCTCGGTCTCACAATGTGGAGAGATAACGGGAATCTCACTGCTTCCCTGAGCAGTAAACCTCTGCACATTGCGCAGCCTCGCAGACCTTCGGGGCCGCTGAGCAGGAGAGTCTGCGGCAGGCCAGGAATGGGAGACCGCTTCACTCCTTGTAACAGGAGAACCACTAGGTGTCACCCTTCTGCTGCCTCTCTGAGAAGGTATCTCCTGCACACTGCGCAGTCTGGCAGACCTTCGGCGCTGCTGAGCAGGAGTGCTTGTGGCAGGCAAGGAATGGGAGACTGCCTCAGTCCTTGCCTCAGGAGAGCCACGAGATGTAACATTACCCCCCCGTCTAGGCCACCCCCCTGTCCCTGCTCGAAGGCCGCTATCAAAACCGGGGCGCGGATATGATCCTCCAACTCCCAGGATCTATGCTCCGGACCACGGCCGGCCCACTCCACGAGGTAGTACCTCTTGCCCTGTATGACTTTTGTCTCCACAAGTTTTGCCACCTCAGGGTCGTCGGACGGGGAGTCGGTTTGAGCCGGCAGGGACCCCGAGAATTTATTAAGTCGTACGGGTTTCAGGAGGGACACGTGAAAGGTGTTGGCTATAGCCCAGCGTGGAGGGAGCTGGAGTCGATATGCCACTGGGTTTACCTGCTGTAGTACTTTAAACGGACCCAGATACCTAGGGGCGAATTTGGCTGCCTGTACCCGTAGGTTAACATTCTTAGAGGACAGCCATACTAGGTCACCAGGGGCGAAGGATGGTGCAGGGCGGCGGCGAACATCAGCCGTTGTCACCATCCGGTCTTTAGCCCTTTTAAGAGCCTCTTGGGTGTCATCCCAGATCTCCCGGGCCTTGGTCGCCCAATCCTCCACTCTAGTATCGGGTGACGTAATGGGCATCGGAACCGGGATTCTGGGATGTTGTCCGTTATTGAGGAGGAACGGAGTCTGGCCAGAGGATTCATGGACCGAATTGTTAATGGCAAATTCGGCCCAAGGAAGGAGGTTAGCCCAGTTGTCGTGGTGCGCGGATATAAAATGGCGGAGGTAAGTTACCAAGGTCTGATTAGTCCTCTCCACTAGTCCATTGGTCTCGGGATGGTATGCGGAGGAGATGTTCAGCTCTATCTGCAGGAGCTTACAGAGCTCTCTCCAGAAGCGAGACGCGAACTGGGGACCCCGGTCGCTCACCACCTTGTCAGGCATGCCATGCAACCTAAATACATGCCGAATGAACAAGGTGGCGAGAGCACGTGACGTCGGGAGTCGTGGGAGAGGCACCAAGTGGACCATTTTAGAGAAGTGGTCCGTGATGACCCATACGACCTTGTGCCCTGCTGACTTGGGCAGATCTCCCAGGAAGTCCATCCCCACCACTTCCCAGGGACGATCCGGCACTGGCAGTGGGTGAAGAAGACCTGCCGGTCTCTGCCGGGACGGCTTATTCCGAGCACACGACATACAGGCTCCCACATATTCCTGTATGTCCTGGGGTAGTCTCGGCCACCAATAATGCCTGGTCACCAGGTCTCTGGTCCTTTTGACCCCGAAGTGACCCCCGACCTTGGAGGCATGGGCCCACGATAGCACCTCGTTCCGTAGTTCAGGGGGAACGAGGGTTTTGCCAGGTGGCACCTGGTCCAAAGAAGTGGTAGTGACCATCCTCAAGCTGTCCGGGGGTAGTATAAGACGAGGCTCCTCCTCGTCCTCCTCCAACACAACCATACAACATGACAAGGCATCGGCCCGTACGTTCTTCTCACCGGCCAGGTGGCGGATAATAAAGCGGAACCGGGAGAAGAATAAAGACCAACGGGCCTGCCTTGGGTTCAGGCGTTGTGCTGTCTGGAGGTATGTGAGGTTTTTGTGGTCAGAAAAAACCTCAAATGGATGCTTCGCACCCTCCAGGAGATGCCGCCATTCCTGGAATGCTAGTTTCATCGCCAGTAACTCCCTTTCCCCTATGGAGTAGTTCCTCTCGGCCGGAGAAAAGGTCTTGGAGAAAAAGAAACACGGATGTTTCCTTCCTCGTTCGTTTTTCTGGTACAGGACTGCACCTGCACCGACCGAAGAGGCGTCTACCTCCAGTAGGAAGGGTTTGGAGATGTCTGGACGATGAAGGATGGGAGCTCTGGAGAAGTGAGTTTTGAGAGTGTGAAATGCCTCTACCGTTTCCCGTGTCCATGCTTTGGGATTAGCGCCCTTGCGGGTAAGGGCAATGATGGGTGCTGCCACCGTCGAGAAGTTGGGAATGAACTGGCGATAATAATTGATAAACCCCAAGAATCGCTGGATCGCCTTCAGCGAGCGGGGCTCAGGCCAGTTCATCACTGTCTCCAACTTCCCCGGATCCATTGCTAACCCCTGACTGGACACGATGTACCCCAGGAACGGCAAGGATTCCCGTTCAAAAACGCACTTTTCCAGCTTAGCATATAGCGAATGGGTACGGAGCCTCTTAAGTACTCGGATGACATCCCTCCGATGGGTGGTAAGATCGGGGGAGAAGATAAGAATGTCATCCAGGTATGCAACCACGGAAAGATACAAATCCCGGAAAATGTCATTCACAAAGTCTTGAAATACGGCGGGGGCATTGCAGAGTCCGAAGGGCATTACTAGATACTCGTAGTGACCGTCCCTGGTGTTAAAGGCGGTCTTCCACTCATCGCCCTTTCGGAC
Organism: Anomaloglossus baeobatrachus; assembly: GCF_048569485.1. NCBI lineage: Eukaryota > Metazoa > Chordata > Amphibia > Anura > Aromobatidae > Anomaloglossus > Anomaloglossus baeobatrachus. Next base: position 257,409,618 of record NC_134357.1, read on the forward strand.
TCGCACTAGATTATACGCCCCGCGTAGATCCAGCTTTGTGAAGACCTTTGCCCCGCGGAATCGATCAAATAGCTCAGTAATGAGGGGCAAAGGGTATTTGTTCTTGATTGTGATTGCATTTAATCCCCTGTAATCGATACAGGGGCGCAGATCCCCTTCCTTCTTCTGCACAAAAAAGAACCCTGCACCAGCCGGTGAAATAGACTTGCGAATGAACCCCTTCGCCAGGCTGTCCTGAATATATTTGGACATAGCCTCCGTCTCTGGAGCAGAGAGTGGATACACTCTGCCCCTAGGGGGCTCGGAGCCTGGCTTCAGGTCTATTCGGCAATCATATGGCCGGTGGGGAGGAAGAGTATCTGCGGCCCTTTTGGAAAAGACATCCCTGTAGGCCTCATAAGGTGTCGGTAAACCCGGCCCCTCAGTATTCCCTGAGGACCCAACCGACCTAATGGTAGCGGGTGGTTCGGTAGTCACGAGGTGCTCTCTACAGGATCCTGCCCAGGATGAGATCTCCCCTGTTGCCCAGTTGAGTATAGGAGCATGCTGTCTCAACCAGGGAAGGCCCAGTAGGATCTCATCCGTCCCCCCTGGAAGCACCAGGAAGGACACCTGCTCATGGTGTCCCGGTGGTACATCCATCCTGAGAGGGATGGTGATCTGGGTGATAGGATCGAGTAGTATGGACCCGTCGACTACCCGGACCCTGAGTGGCTTGGGCAACAGAACCAGGGGAACTGAGTATCGGGTTGCCAGGGAGGTCGAGATGAAATTGCCTTCAGCGCCTGAGTCCAAGCAAGCCAGGGCAGAGAAGAGAGTAGTGCCGAACTGCAACTGGGCGCTGATAGTCAACCTAGAGGGAGAAGTAGCGTCTAGAGTACCCCCTCTGATAGAAACTAGACTCTGTCTTTTCCCGACGGTTTGGGACATAGGGTAGCTATGTGTCCCCTCTGCCCACAGGAAAAGCAGATGACACAAGACCGAGAACCTGGGGCAGAGGAGACCACCTTGGACACCTCCATTGACTCCACGGAGTCGCCTACAGGATTGGCTGGGGGACCTGTCTGATGGAAGACGGGAGTCAGACGCTTTTTAGGCCGAGAAGACGTGGGTGCTGAAGAGACCTCGAGCCTTCGCTCCGCCTGGCGGATGTCTATGCGAGAGGCAACCTGAATCAAGGACTCTAAAGTGGCAGGCACCTCACGTGTGGCCAGTGCGTCTTTGACAAACCCTGCCAGGCCCTCCCAAAACACAGGGACAAGGACCTTATCCGGCCAGTCCAGCTCTGCGGCCAGTGTCCTAAAGTGTACAGCAAAGTCCCCGACTGAAGCAGACCCTTGCCGAAGTCGTAGGAGGCGCAGCGCGGAATCGTGGGTGACTTGAGGCCCGAGGAACACCATTCTCATGGCCCCAAGATAAGCTGCTAAGTCTGCGGCAGGCCAGGAATGGGAGACCGCTTCACTCCTTGTAACAGGAGAACCACTAGGTGTCACCCTTCTGCTGCCTCTCTGAGAAGGTATCTCCTGCACACTGCGCAGTCTGGCAGACCTTCGGCGCTGCTGAGCAGGAGTGCTCGTGGCAGGCAAGGAATGGGAGACTGCCTCAGTCCTTGCCTCAGGAGAGCCACGAGATGTAACAGCACGGCACGGTGGTACTCACTCAGCCAATGACGAATGCAAAGTCTCCGGTAAAACAAACGGCTGGATGGACGGGTCCCACAGACGGCTGCGGTGTTTCTCCTCCCGGCAGGTTGATGGTGACTGCCTTTCCCTGCACCTGTGTTGTGTGTACGGTTCCAATGGGTTCCCACCGGTAACCCGCTCCCCAGCTTGGATGGGTGCTGAAGGAGCCCCTTTTGCCCGCAGGCTCTGGACCTGGGAACTGTAGCATTGGCGGTGTTACGGGGGGCTGTCTGATAATAAAACCTAAAGGAATGTCAGACAGTCAGGGTCCACCGTGCAAAGACTCTGCTGCAGACTATGGCAGAGGAAAGGGGTATATAAGTGTGCCACTGTAAAAAGTAATAGCACAAGTGCAGAGTGCAATACCTCTGTTAAACTCACAGAGGAATATAATTTAGAAAATAAAGCAATTCCTCCCTTACTTGGAGGGTGTGTGGAATGGTCTCTGTTAAAGATCACAGAGACAAAAGCAGTGAGTGTGAAATGGCACCTACCTAGGTCCGTTCCTCTAGTGGTGCCAGGAGACGGAGAGCAGCGTAAGCCGCACAAAGCTCCTATCTGCGTTCGCTCCACTAGTGTGCGAGGACACGAACCACTAGATATGGCACCTGCCTAGGTCCGCTGTTCTAGTGGTGCAAAAGAGACGGACAGCAGCGTAAGCCGCACAAAGCTCCTACCTGCGTTCGCTCCACTAGTGTGCGAGGACACGAACCACTAGATATGGCACCTGCCTAGGTCCGCTCTTCTAGTGGTGCAAAAGAGACGGACAGCAGCATAAGCAGCACAAAGCTCCTACCTCTGTTTGCTCCCCTAGTGTGCGAGGATACGAACAACTGCCAGACGCAGTATAAGGAACATTACCCTAGCGGCAATGTCCACCTACGAGTAGAATCACAAGGCACAGCCGGACCATGTGCCTCAGGCACCTGCCTATGTCCGCTCCACTAAGAGGTAAGGATACGGACTGCAGCCGAAGCTGTAAGGTATAAGAACGCTACCCTGCCGTTAGCGCTCACCTAACATAGACAGAGAGATGCCTAGAGGGACGTGCACAGGGCGTCTACCCTCATGCATGAACCAAGAGGACTGAGCGCCGGGCTGCGTGCGTCAGGGTCTTATATAGACTCTGTGCCTCATCCAAGATGGAGGACACCAGAACCATTCCACTGCCAGAATGACAGCAATGACGTCACGCTGGCCTATCACCGAGCAAAGCGTCACAAGCACATGACCAGCGACCAATCGGCATATAAGGTGTCAGAGACATGTGACCACGCGTCACAAGCACATGACCAGTGGCCAATCAGCTTAGAAGGTGTCAGAGACATGTGACCTCGTGTCAGCGATGATGTCACGTCAGCGATGATGTCACCCGCACATGTGCAATGGCTCCAAGATAGGACTTAGTTTCCAGCGCTTGCACATGTGCAGTAGCAAGAAATCCAGACACAGTCTCCAGAGCCACAGCAACCGTAACAGGCGGTGACTGTGTTTCCCTTTACGGTTTGAGCTGTCGCCTTCAATCGGGTCTTGACTGCTGGGAAACCCCGGAAGTTCCCTTCGCTAACGTTTTTGACAAATTCAATGGCGACTCCTAGCATTGTCGGTGTCCGTAAGCCCTGCCGGATGGTGCTGGCTTCTCTTTGTTCACCGGCCCGGTACCGCCAGGCCACCGCCCTTACGGCTCACTCTAATCGGCCTCTCCTGCAGACGGTCACCACCGTCTGCCAACCTTGCTGTACCGTCCGGGCCACACACCCAGACCGCCTTCAGTCTGCCCCTCTACCACTTTACTTCCTCTCACTTCCACTTCAAACTCTATCTGACTGACTCCTTTTCCCACCTCCAGGACTGTGAACTCCTCGGTGGGCGGGACCAGCCGCCTTGGCCCACCCCCTGGTGTGGACATCAGCCCCTGGAGGAAGGCAACAAGGATTTTGTGTTTGGCTTTGGTGTGCCTAACCGGGTGTGGGGTGCTACACGTTGTGGCTCTCTTGTTGCAAGGAATGAGGTGGTCCCCCATTCCTTGTCTGCCACGAACCCTCCTGCTCAGCAGCGCCAAAGGTCTGGGAGACTGCGCAGTCTGCAAGAGTTGCCTCCTCAGAGACACAGCAGAAGGGTGACACCTAGTGGTTCTCCCCTTGCAAGGAATGGAGCGGTCTCCCATCCCTTGCCTGCCATGAGCTCTCCTGCTCAGCATCACGGAGGCTCTGGGAGGTAGCGCAGTGTGCAAAGAATAGATGCTCAGGGAAGCAGCAAGGCTTCCCATGTCTCTGCACATTGTGAAACCGAGGATCCCGCCTTTATGACCCAGAGGCAGGAGGATGAGCATGTGCTCCACGTGACGTCTTCTGATTCGCTCACTGATATCACACGGCCCCATGACGAGGCTGGTGATGTGCTGAATCCTGACTGGCTGGGGCCAGGACGTCGCGAACCCTGATTGGGTCACGCCCGTCTCGCGCCCGCCCTTGGGTGGAGCTACACCTCCTTAAAAGCTCCCTCTGCCATCATGGCGGTGCGCGACCGTCCTTCTATGTTTGGATGTCTGGCAGCGTGCTGCCACGCCACTGCTCAGGCATTATTGTCTTTTGTGGGCTTGGCCCTTGCTGCTTAGGCAGCACCTGGTTTGCAGGCCGTGTTCCTGCCTTGCTGCTCTGGCAGTATCTCCTTCGGCAGGCCGTTTTCCTGCCTTGCTGCTCCGGCAGTATCTCCTTCAGCAGGCCGTGTTCCTGCCTTGCTGCTCCGGCAGTATCTCCTTCGACAGGCCGTGTCCCTGTCCCAGGTGAGCTCCTCGAGTCTCCACCGGACTCACCTGGTTATTGAAAGCACACGTGCGTGGGCACCTCTGTGCTACCCTCGTGCCATATCTTGTGACTCCCGCTGGCACACGTGTGTATGCACCTCTGTGCGTCCCCGTGCAACACGTACACCGATCGAGAAGCCCCGAGCCATACAACCCTCACGGGTTAGGGCGGACCGGTGTACATAGATCGTCTGTGACATTCCAGACGATCACTAGTAGCAACCCGCTCACTCTTTCCTGACCATAGCAGCGGTCCCTTACACCGCACAGTGGACCTTGACCGGCGGAAGCTGTCCATTTCCCATCTTGGCACGCTTCCCCGGGTCTCCCTCGTAACATTACGGTCGCGCCAAAGGTCTGGCTATGGCAGAAGAGCAGCAGCAGTTGCTGCGTTATGTGCAGCAGTTGGAGTTACGATTGGCAGCAGTGGAGCGGTCTTCCCCCGATAAGGCTGCTCTAGCAACAGTCGCCACCCAGGCGGCTACTCAGGCTGTGGAATTGTGCGGAAGGTCGCCTCGCCTTGCGCTCCCAGAGCGCTTCAGCGGGGACAGCTCTGAGTGCCGTGGTTTCATAAACCAGGTTACCACCTACTTGGAGTTATCCGCGACTGATTACGCTACTGAGAAGGCGAAGGTAGCCTTCGTCCAGTCCCTGCTCACAGGGAAAGCACTAAAATGGTCCACGCCGTTGTGGGAGCGCGGAGATCGGGTGGTGAATCACCTTGCAGTTTATCTTGAGGCCATGAAAAAGGTGTTCCTCGGGCCTCAAGTCACCCACGACTCCGCGCTGCGGCTCCTACGCCTTCGGCAAAGGTCCACTTCAGTCGGGGACTTTGCAGTACAATTCAGGACACTCGCCGCAGAGCTGGACTGGCCAGATAAAGTCCTGGTCCCTGTGTTCTGGGAGGGTCTGGCAGGGTTCGTCAAAGACGCACTGGCCACGCGTGACGTGCTGACCACCTTAGAGTCCTTGATTCGGCTTGCCTCTCGAATAGACATCCGCCACGCGGAGCGGAGGCTCGAGGTCTCTTCGGCACCCACGTCTACCTGGTCTATAGAGCCTCTGACTCCCCTTCCCCACCAGACCGGTCTCCCAGCCAGCTCTGTTGATGACTCTGTGGAGCCAATGGAAGTCTCCAAAGTGGTCTCCTCTACCACAGGTTCTCTGCCGTCGGCCATTTGCTTTTCCTGTGGGCAGGAGGGACATGTAGCTACCCGATGTTTGAAACCTTCGGAAGAAAGTCAGTGTCTTGTTTCACCTTCAATCAGCGTGAGGAGGGTCATTTCCACTTCCCAAGACCAGGTGCCACCTGGTAAGACCCTCACTTCCTCTGAATCACGGAACGGTGTGCTGTCATGGGATCATGCCTCCAAAGTTGGGGCCCACTTCGGGGTCGACGGGACCAGAGACCTAGGGGTCAGGCATTATTGGGGGCCGGCGGTAGCCCAGGATGTACAGAAGAATATGGGAGTCCGTACGTCATATGCGTATAGTAAACCGTTCAGGCGGAGGCCTGCGGGTCTTCCACATCCTGTGCCATCTTTCGCACCTGGTGACCTAGTGTGGCTGTCTTCTAAACATATTAACCTTCCGGTACAGACAGCCGAGTTCGCTCCTAGGTACCTGGGTCCGTTTACAGTAATAGAGCGGGTAACCCCGGCGGTATATCGTCTCCAGCTCCCTCCATGCTGGGCTATTTCTAATACTTTTCATGTATCTCTTCTGAAACCCGTACGACCTAAAACCTCGGGGTGTCTGCTGTCCCAGGTTGGCTTTTCGTCCGACGACCCTGAGGTAGCGAAGCTAGTAAGAACAAAAATTGTACAGGGCAAGAGGTACTTCCTCGTGGAGTGGGTCGGTCGTGGCCTGGAGCATAGGTCCTGGGAATTGGAGGAGCATGTCCATGCCCCGGGTTTGGTGGCAGCCTTCGAGCGCAGGGGGGGGGGCCCTAGACAGGGGGGTAATGTTACACGTCGTGGCTCTCTTGTTGCAAGGAATGAGGTGGTCCCCCATTTCTTGTCTGCCACGAGCCCTCCTGCTCAGCAGCGCCAAAGGTCTGGGAGACTGCGCAGTCTGCAGGAGTTGCCTCCTCAGAGACACAGCAGAAGGGTGACACCTAGTGGTTCTCCCCTTGCAAGGAATGGAGTGGTCTCCCATCCCTTGCCTGCCATGAGCTCTCCTGCTCAGCATCACGGAGGCTCTGGGAGGTTGCGCAGTGTGCAAAGAATAGATGCTCAGGGAAGCAGCAAGACTTCCCATGTCTCTGCACATTGTGAAACCGAGGATCCCGCCTTTATGACCCAGAGGCAGGAGGATGAGCATGTGCTCCACGTGACGTCTTCTGATTCGCTCACTGATATCACACGGCCCCATGACAAGGCTGGTGATGTGCTGAATCCTGACTGGCTGGGCCAGGACGTCACGAACCCTGATTGGGTCACGCCCGTCTCGCGCCCGCCCTTGGGTGGAGCTACACCTCCTTAAAAGCTCCCTCTGCCATCATGGCGGTGCGCGACCGTCCTTCTATGTTTGGATGTCTGGCAGCGTGCTGCCACGCCACTGCTCAGGCATTATTGTCTTTTGTGGGCTTGGCCCTTGCTGCTTAGGCAGCACCTGGTTTGCAGGCCGTGTTCCTGCCTTGCTGCTCCGGCAGTATCTCCTTCGGCAGGCCGTGTTCCTGCCTTGCTGCTCCAGCAGTATCTCCTTCGGCAGGCCGTGTTCCTGCCTTGCTGCTCCAGCAGTATCTCCTTCAGCAGGCCGTGTTCCTGCCTTGCTTCTCCGGCAGTATCTCCTTCAGCAGGCCGTGTTCCTGCCTTGCTGCTCCGGCAGTATCTCCTTCGACAGGCCGTGTCCCTGTCCCAGGTGAGCTCCTCGAGTCTCCACCGGACTCACCTGGTTATTGAAAGCACACGTGCGTGGGCACCTCTGTGCTACCCTCGTGCCATATCTTGTGACTCCCGCTGGCACACGTGCGTAGGCACCTCTGTGCGTCCCCGTGCAACACGTACACCGATCGAGAAGCCCCGAGCCATACAACCCTCACGGGTTAGGGCGGACCGGTGTACATAGATCGTCTGTGACATTCCAGACGATCACTAGTAGCAACCCGCTCACTCTTTCCTGACCATAGCAGCGGTCCCTTACACCGCACAGTGGACCTTGACCGGCAGAAGCTGTCCATTTCCCATCTTGGCACGCTTCCCCGGGTCTCCCTCGTATCAGTGGGGTGTGTTGGTGTAGTTCTGTGATGACCTGGCTTGTCTAGGGAGCCACATTCCACCTTAGTAAAATGCAGACCGTCCGCGGGCTGCCCGTCCATCATCGGTTTTATTTTAACTGTAAAAAGATAAAAAACTGTAAACATGTTAACAAGCATTTTTCAATCTTCCCACATCGGGAGGCACACTTCTTAAACATTACTAAACGGTTGTCTTTATTAACGGTTACGGCTTCCGCTCTTCTCCCACCCAAGCAACCTGGCCCTGATGCTGCCTGTTACGGTTGCTGCGAGCACTGGAGACTATGTCCAGATTTCTTGCTACTGCACATGTGCGAGCGCTGGAGACTAAGTCCAGATTTCTTGCTACTGCACATGTGCGAGCGCTGGAGACTAAGTCCAGATTTCTTGCTACTGCACATGTGCGAGCGCTGGAGACTAAGTCCAATCTTGGAGCCATTGCACATGTGCGGGTGACATCATCGCTGACACGAGGTCACATGTCTCTGACACCTTCTATGCCGATTGGTCGCTGGTCATGTGCTTGTGACGTCTTGCTCGGTGATAGGCCAGCATGACGTCACTCCTGTCGTTCTGGCAGCGGATTGGCTCTGGTGTCCTCCATCTTGGATGAGGCACAGAGTCTATATAAGACCCTGACACACGCCGCATGGTGCTCAGTCCTCTTGGTTCATGCATATGAGTTGACGCTCTGTGCGCGTTCCTCTAGGCATTCCTCTGTCTATGCTAGGTGAGCGCTACCGGCAGGGTAGCGTTCTTATACCTTACAGCTTCGGCTGCTGTCCGTATCCTTACCTCTTAGGGGAGCGGACATAGGCAGGTGCCTGAGGCACATGGTCTGGCTGGGCCTTGTGATTCTACTCGTAGGTGGACGTTGCCGCTAGGGTAACGTTCCTTATACTGCGTCTGGCAGTTGTTCGTATCCTCGCACACTAGGGGAGCGAACAGAGGTAGGAGCTTTGTGCGGCTTACGCTGCTGTTCGTCTCTTTTGCACCACTAGAAGAGCGGACCTAGGCAGGTGCCATATCTAGTGGTTCGTGTCCTCGCACACTAGTGGAGCGAACGCAAGTAGGAGCTTTGTGCGGCTTACGCTGCTGTTCGTCTCTTTTGCACCACTAGAAGAGCGGACCTAGGTAGGTGCCATTTCGCACACATTGCCTTTGTCTCTGTGATTATTAACAGAGATCATTCCACACACCCTCCAAGTAAGGGAGGAATTGCTTTACTTACTTATTATATCCTTTTGTGAGTTAACAGAGGTATTGCACTCTGCCATAGTCTGCAGCAAAGTCTTTGCACGGTGGACCCTGACTGTCTGATACTCCTTTCGGTTATTATCAGACAGCCCCCCGTAACACTGCCCCAAAGCAAATGGGCAGCACCACTTGACCCCAGTCCAGCACCAAGTTGCCCGAGCGGGTTCTGTCTCGTTCAGGGGACCCGCGTCCATGGGGACCCCTGAAACCCCCGGAGGATCGCCACCGGTTACGGTAGTGGCGGGCCTGGGCCATCCCTTTCCTCCAGGCCCATCCTCCCAAATCAGCCTCTCCGGAGGCGGTTACGGTTTCAAGCCAACATTTTTTTATTTACATACCACAAGTTCGTGGTTGCCCTGCTAGTTCTCGGGCTTGTCCGTAGCAGTTTCTACGCATTGGTTTGCATACAGTCCCCACGGGGACAACAGTTGCCGGCAACGACCGGTTCAATCAAGTTAGTTAATCAGGTGAACTTTCGGTTAATAATTCTTATCATTCACAAACTTTCAAACTGGTGGTCCCAACGGGGACAACTTGCAGCAGAGGACCGCCGACTTTGGAGCGGCTACCACCGCAGGGGGTCGGCCCACTCGGGGACCGGTCGGTACATCAGGTTCTCCTTTCACAGGCAGTTCAGCCCAGAACCACTGACGGCCGTTAAGAACGGTGGTGGGGGCAGCGTGGTCGGAACCCCCTCCTCCATCAGCGACATTCTCTCTGGACCTCCGGCTGCGGTGCCGGCCCCCGGCTCCCATGCAATCAGGGCTGGTTCTGGGGTTTGGGTGGACTGGTCGCGACGCGGCACGGCCGCAGCGGCCCCTTGCTCATGGGCCCCCACTACGGCAACCATCCTGCGCATCTCCGCCTTCCAGTCCAGCAGCTGCTGCAGGCTCTGCGCCCTCACCTTCAAGCAGAACTGGCCCAGCTCCCGTTCCAGCCACGGAGCAGTCCCGGCGGGGAGCTCACCCGGGCCGCAGTCTTCAAAGGCTACTCCTCCTCGGTTCCCCCAGAGCTTGGACGCTCCGGTAGCGGGTACTCCCGCGCTCCAATTCGAGGACGCCGCCATCTCTCCATCCGTGTCCCCCTTAGTCTCTTTCCAGCTCCTCCTCTATCGGGGCGGGGTTTCGGCTTTCGCGCCTCCACTACTCGAGGAGACGCTCGAGCGGGAACTTTTCGCGCCCAAAATGGCGGATTCTCCAATTTTTCGGCCGGACACCTCCGGCGGTCACAAGGCGCACCTCTACCAGACGGCAGAGCGGTAAGATCCTGTTCGTAACGCCAAGTTGTCGCAGGCGGAGGAGGGGACGCTGCGCTCACCCACTGCTCGGGTCCGGTTGCTGCTGCTGCTGCTCGGTGGTGGCTCGAGCGGTTGGCCGGATCCCGGGGACTCGAGCGGCATTCCTCGCCCGTGAGTGAAAGGGGGTGGTTTGGGTTTAGGGATATTGTCCGTGACGCCACCCACGGTTGTGGTGAGATTGGTGACACCATCGTTGCTTTGGACGGGGATCCCGGGAGCGATGACAGGGAGCAGCTTGGATGTTGGTTCTCCCCTCCGTGGGTAGGGGGTTGGTTGTCCCGGGGCCCGGTGAGGGAGGTAGGGATGGTTGGCAGGCAGGCTACGGGGCCTGATGAGGTGCAGGGTCACGGGGCAGCGCTGTGCCGCATGGCACGGTGGTACTCACTCAGCCAATGACGAATGCAAAGTCTCCGGTAAAACAAACGGCTGGATGGACGGGTCCCACAGACGGCTGCGGTGTTTCTTCTCCCGGCAGGTTGATGGTGACTGCCTTTCCCTGCACCTGTTTAGTGTGTATGGTTCCAATGGGTGCCCACCGGTAACCCGCTCCCCAGCTTGGATGGGTGCTGAAGGAGCCCCTTTTGCCCGCAGGCTCTGGCCCTGGGAACTGTAGCCTTGGCGGTGACTGTGTTTCCCTTTACGGTTTGAGCTGTCGCCTTCAATCGGGTCTTGACTGCTGGGAAACCCCGGAGGTTCCCTTCGTTAACGTATTTGACAAATTCAATGGCGACTCCTAGCCTTGTCGGGGTCCGTAAGCCCTGCCGGATGGTGCTGGCTTCTCTTTGTTCACCGGCCCGGTACCGCCGGGCCACCGCCCGTCCACGGTCCTTACGGCTCACTCTAATCAGCCTCTCCTGCAGACGGTCACCAACGTCTGCCAACCTTGCTGTACCGTCCGGGCCACACACCCGGACCGCCTTCAGTCTGCCCCTCTACCACTTTACTTCCTCTCACTTCCACTTCAAACTCTATCTGACTGACTCTTTTTCCCGCCTCCAGGACTGTGAACTCCTCGGTGGGCGGGACCAACCGCCTGGCCCACCCCCTGGTGTGGACATCAGCCCCTGGAGGAAGGCAACAAGGATTTTGTGTTTGGCTTCGGTGTGCCTAACCGGGGTGTGGGATGTGTTGGTGTAGTTCTGTGACGACCTGGCTTGCCCAGGGCGCCACACCATCAGCTCTGCATGTGCACAGAGGGTTCAACTGGGTCTCAAGTCAGCACCGGGACAAAGGAAAGTCGGTTGACCAGCCGTACCAAACTGCACTAGTAACATCCAATGAGTAAATACCGGTTAATCTGCAAGAACTGTGTCGTGTCTATTACTGGTGCACCACAAGGTGCAGCACACCTACATGGGACTTAAGCCCTTACTGGCGGAGGGCGCAAACACACTTTCTGCTATACCATCTGTCCCTAAAACCACAGCAGCGGCGGGACATCTTATTAACCGCAACCCGCCAGTGACGTCACGAGTGACAGACAAAATAACCCTGTTACTGAGCGCCCCCCAGGTCACGGAATCCAGCACGGCCACCTGTGACGGTGATCCCTGTTATCCACTGCCCGGAACCGAGTATCCCAAGGGCCTGGGGCGTGGCAGCTGTACACAGGGATAAGCACATGATCGGCAATGGGGTGAAAGAACCCATATAGGGGTGTTACGGAGTGCAGGGATCATCCTCAGTTGAATTTAGGAGGTGACCCTGCTCCCCTTTCTTTAGTGCCAGTGCCCATCATTGTATCGTGTCCTCGTGTACCCTGTATGTTGTGGCATTTGCTGGGGATTCCCGTGCACCTTGCGGAACCTTGGTTGTCACTGCATGACACTCCTGCTCAGCATTAATTACACAGATTTAGAAAACTATGGAGCTGCTTAGTTATCTCAGCAATAGGAGCACAGCGCCTATGAATTCTCTACCCTGTGATTTAAGGAGGTCTTCAGGGAGGTCTGCCACTGCTGACATTGATAAATGCTGAATATAAGACATACAGAAATTTTAGCAAGTAGCAGGTTCACCAGTACTCCAGTATCTCCTGCTGATAAAACAATGATTTTATCAAAACTACAGAAAGCAGGGAAAAAATGGTGACATATTCCCTTTAAAAGCTTCTAAGCACCGTAAGTTGTTTATTTTTATATATATATATATATATATATATATATATATATATATATATACTAGAAGGTGGCCCGATTCTACGCATCGGGTATTCTAGAATTTACGTATTGTGTAGTTCATGTATGATTTTTGTTTATATATATATATATATATATATAGATGTTGCTGTGTGTAGTTACCAAGTGTTTGTTTAGGGGCTGTACATGTTCTGGGTGTTGTCTGGGTGTGATGGGGGGTGAGAGCGGTGTTGTTTGTGTGTTGCGTTGTTTGTGGAGCGCTGTGTGTCTGTAGTGTTGTGTGTGTGTGTTGCGCAGTTTGTGTGTGTGTGGTGTGTTTTGGGGGGAGGTATGTTTTGTGCAATGTGCGTGTTGTGCGGTATGTGCGTATATTTGTGTGTGCAGCGTTGTCTGTGTGTGTGGGTGTCTGTGTAGGGCAGTTGTTTGTGGTTCCCAGTGTGTGTGTGTGTGTGTGGTGTGGTGTGTTGTGCAGTGCGCGTGCGTGTGTGTGTGTGTGTTGGGGGGAGGTGTGCACTTCCCATCGTGCTCCATCCCCCATGCAGCGCACTCCCCATCGTGCTCCATCCCGTATGCTGCGCACCCCCCATCGTGCTCCATCTCCCATCCTGCGCACTCCCAAAGGTGCTCCATCCGCCATGCTGCGCACTCCCAAACGTGCTCCATCCGCCATGCTGCGCACTCCCAAACGTGCTCCATCCGCCATGCTGCGCACTCCCCATCGTGCTCCATCCCCCATGCTGCGCACTCCCAAACGTGCTCCATCCACCATGCTGCGCACTCCTAATCGTGCTCCATCTCCCATGCTGCGCACTCCCAAACGTGCTCCATCCGCCATGCTGCGCACTCCCAAACGTGGTCCATCCGCCATGCTGCGCACTCCCAAACGTGCTCCATCCGCCATACTCCGCACTCCCCATCGTGCTGCATCCTCCATGCTGCGCACTCCCAAACGTGCTCCATCCGCCATACTCCGCACTCCCCATCGTGCTGCATCCCCCATGCTGCGCACTCCCAAACGTGCTCCATCCGCCATGCTGCGCACTCCCAAACGTGCTCCATCCGCCATGCTGCGCACTCCCAAACGTGCTCCATCCGCCATGCTGCGCACTCCCAAACGTGCTCCATCCACCATGCTGCGCACTCCCAAACGTGCTCCATCCGCCATGCTGCGCGCTCCCAAAGGTGCTCCATCCGCCATGCTGCGCCAGCATCAGCCTCTCTACCTGCAGCATCAGCCTCTCTCCTCCCAGCATCAGCCTCTCTGTCCCCAGCATCAGCCTCTCTGTCTCCAGCATCAGCCTCTCTGTCCCCAGCATCAGCCTCTCTGTCCCCAGCATCAGCCTCTCTGTCCCCAGCATCAGCCTCTCTGTCCCCAGCATCAGCCTCTCTGTCGCCAGCATCAGCCTCTCTGTCGCCAGCATCAGCCTCTCTGTCCCCAGCATCAGCCTCTCTGTCCCTAGCATCAGCCTCTGTCCCCAGCATCAGCCTCTCTGTCCCCAGCATCAGCCTCTCTGTCCCCAGCATCAGCCTCTCTGTCCCCAGCATCAGCCTCTCTGTCCCCAGCATCAGCCTCTCTGTCCCCAGCATCAGCCTCTCTGTCCCCAGCATCAGCCTCTCTGTCCCCAGCATCAGCCTCTCTGTCCCCAGCATCAGCCTCTCTGTCCCCAGCATCAGCTTCTCTGTCCCCAGCATCAGCCTCTCTGTCTCCAGCATCAGCCTCTCTGTCCCCAGCATCAGCCTCCCGCAGCATCAGCCTCTCTGTCCCCAGCATCAGCTTCTCTGTCCCCAGCATCAGCCTCTCCGTGTCCAGCATCAGCCTCCCCATCCCAGCCTTCCCCAGGATCAGCCTCTGTCCTCTCAGCCTCCTCCAGCACGCCGTGCTCCTCTGCCGACACTCACAGATCCGATCGCATACACTCACACACACCCACACACACCCACCCGATCGCATACACTCACACACACCCGATCGCATACACTCACACACACACCCGATCGCATACACTCACACACACCCAGACACCCCCACCCGATCGCATACACTCACACCCACCCGATCGCATACACTCACACCCACCCGATCGCATACACTCACACACACCCGATCGCATACACTCACACACACCCACACACCCCCACCCGATCGCATACACTCACACACACCCGATCGCATACACTCACACACAAAGACACACACACTGACGATATTGCACATACGCGCTGATACTCACAACATCCGGGGATATCACATGCTTCTGGCCATGTGATCCCCCGGCAGGTCCTGGAAGCTCACAACAGCACAGTATCGCCGCCGAGAAGCAAGCGATATCCCAGGATGTTGTGAGTATGTGGATGCAATGTGATGTGTGAGGTGTGTGTGAGTGTGATCTGATTTGTGTGTGTATGTGTGTGTGCTGTTATGTGTGTGTATGTTCCGCAGCTGCAGGACCTTGATGTGTGGATGCGATGTGATGTGTGTGTGAGGTGTGTGTGAGAGTGAGTGTGAGCCGGTGTACACTGGTAACTATGATACACATCGGGTAACTAAGGGACCTTGGTTACCCGATGTGTATAATGGTTACCAGCTTTCACGGCCTCCGTCAAGATCCCAGCATCGCAAGGTTATGTCTGGCGCTGCCGGGATCCTGACGGAGCCGGTGTAGAAGCAAGCGATATCCCAGCATGTTGTGATGTGTGAGGTGTGTGTGAGAGTGAGTGTGATCTGATGTGTGTGTGTGTGTGTACTCACCTGGGAATCGGAGCTCCGTGTCAGTTGGGCCAGAGCGAGCGTGCATTGCGTGAGGGGGGTGGGGCCTGCAGAGAGCCGAGGCGAGAGGCCAATCCGTGTGGGGGGGCGGGGCCATGGCGAGCCCAGCGGCCAATCAGCTTTGTGTCACCGTAAGGACACAATTTCGGAGCATGACAGACAGACAGACAGACAGATAGACAGACAGACAGACAGACAGAATAAGGCAATTATATATATAGATATATATATATATATATATATATATACAGTTAGGTCCAGAAATATTTGGACAGTGACACAAGTTTTGTTATTTTAGCTGTTTACAAAAACATGTTCAGAAATACAATTATATATATAATATGGGCTGAAAGTGCACACTCTCAGCTGCAATATGAGAGTTTTCACACCCAAATCGGAGAAAGGGTTTAGGAATCATAGCTCTGTAATGCATAGCCTCCTCTTTTTCAAGGAAGACAAGAGGGCGTAGCGCACCACTACAATAGATGCAAAGTCAGGAAGAGGTGCACCCTGGTGCAGAAAAGAGAAGCAATGTACAAAGGAGAAAAGATTCTGCACAGGAAATCAGGGGCACACTGAATGAAAGTAAATATCAAAAAACCCTTTATTAAGTACACAAATAGGACATGTTAAAAACATTTAAAACTGACATGAAGACAAAAACATCCACTTGGCGGTGCCAAGCCCAAATTGTAACACCAAGATACCAATGTATGTGCAAAGAAAGGTGGGAATCCAACAATATAAACACAACAGATTGTGCAGTATCAAATATTATTCAACATTAGAACCCACTGGTAATATCATGGAGTAAAAAAGCCTGCATTAATAGAGGTAAACAATCCTGGAGCAAGGAGGAAACATAACATGTAAATAGCAATAAATAATTTGTACATATACAGCCATGGTGAAGACAGATGCTCTAGAAAGACCAGTAAATAAATATAGTGTCACAATGACAACAATAAGTATCAGAGCATATGCCCCAAAGGATGGCAAGTAATGAAGCGCTATGGCATAGATACAGAAGCCCAGTGTTAGAGGGCATGAACAAATTAGTAACCTCTTTTTCAAGGGACCAAAAGCAATTGGACAAGGGACTCTAAGGGCTGCAATTAACTCTGAAGGCGTCTCCCTCGTTAACCTGTAATCAATGAAGTAGTTAAAAGGTCTGGGGTTGATTACAGGTGTGTGGTTTTGCATTTGGAAGCTGTTGCTGTGACCAGACAACATGCGGTCTAAGGAACTCTCAATTGAGGTGAAGCAGAACATCCTGAGGCTGAAAAAAAAGAAAAAATCTATCAGAGAGATAGCAGACATGCTTGGAGTAGCAAAATCAACAGTCGGGTACATTCTGAGAAAAAAGGAATTGACTGGTGAGCTTTAGGAACTCAAAAAGGCCTGGGCGTCCACGGATGACAACAGTGGTGGATGATCGCTGCATACTTTCTTTGGTGAAGAAGAACCCGTTCACAACCACAACATCAACTGAAGTCCAGAACACTCTCAGTGAAGTAGGTGTATCTGTCTCTAAGTCAACAGTAAAGAGAAGACTCCATGAAAGTAAATACAAAGGGTTCATATCTAGATGCAAACCATTCATCAATTCCAAAAATAGACAGGCCAGAGTTAAATTTGCTGAAAAACACCTCATGAAGCCAGCTCAGTTCTGGAAAAGTATTCTATGGACAGATGAGACCAAGATCAACCTGTACCAGAATGATGGGAAGAAAAAAGTTTGGAGAAGAAAACGGAACGGCACATGATCCAAGGCACACCACATCCTCTGTAAAACATGGTGGAGGCAACGTGATGGCATGGGCATGCATGGCTTTCAATGGCACTGGGTCACTTGTGTTTATTGATGACATAACAGCAGACAAGTGTAGCCGGATGAATTCTGAAGTGTACCGGGATATACTTTCAGCCCAGATTCAGCCAAATGCCGCAAAGTTGATTGGACGGCGCTTCATAGTACAGATGGACAATGACCCCAAACATACAGCCAAAGCTACCCAGGAGTTCATGAGTGCAAAAAAGTGGAACATTCTGCAATGGCCAAGTCAATCACCAGATCTTAACCCAATTGAGCATGCATTTCACTTGCTCAAATCCAGACTTAAGACGGAAAGACCCACAAACAAGCAAGACCTGAAGGCTGCGGCTGTAAAGGCCTGGCAAAGCATTAAGAAGGAGGAAACCCAGCGTTTGGTGATGTCCATGGGTTCCAGACTTAAGGCAGTGATTGCCTCCAAAGGATTCGCAACAAAATATTGAAATTAAAAATATTTTGTTTGGGTTTGGTTTATTTGTCCAATTACTTTTGACCTCCTAAAATGTGGAGTGTTTGTAAAGAAATGTGTACAATTCCTACAATTTCTATCAGATATTTTTGTTCAAACCTTCAAATTAAACGTTACAATCTGCACTTGAATTCTGTTGTAGAGGTTTCATTTCAAATCCAATGTGGTGGCATGCAGAGCCCAACTCGCGAAAATTGTGTCACTGTCCAAATATTTCTGGACCTAACTGTATATATATATATATAATGTCCTGATACATTAAAACTATGAAGAGGATGTGCTTAGTTTTTCAGAGATCAGTGCTTTGTTTTTCTGACATAGCGCCTTGACATCATTTGTTTAGAAGAAATTTAGTAAATGTTCTTCATCACTTTTATGGCTGTAAATATTGATATTTAATTTCAAAATTCATAAAAAAATCGAACAAAAAACCCCCAAAAATAGTAAGAAAAATGTATAATTACTTATCACATAACTAACGTATTTTGTAGCCTGCTCATAGCAGCTGTAGTTAACAACTTAGGACAGCGAAAAAGGGTTGTCTTCTAGGATCTAGTGATCTAATCATGGTGAATCTGTTTTCAAAAGTCTTTGTTGATAAAATGTTATCAATGGGAAAGATGTGGGCAGTCATAAAATCTATATAAATGGATTGAGTGCCAGAGGATCCTCCATCGATGATGTTATAAGACAACCTTCATTTTAAAGGGTTTGTCCACTCCTGGACAACCCAAGCTTTAACGATTCAGGGCCCCAATTTGAATAATAACAGTGTATACTCACTTCATGTAGTGGCAATGTTTTGGCAATGTTCCAGCAATGTTGGCGCCGCTATTCCCGGAAGCTGAAGTGACTTTTGGTGCCATGTGTAGGTTAACAAACATGAAAAAATCCAGTTTTTCATTTTTAATAAAGATATTTTTTATGCTAACTCCTTTAGAGACCTTAGAATGATAGAGTTGGAGTAATTACACATGTTTTTATGATGCAAAAAGATATATTTTATTGATACAAAAATACACTCATGATAAACCCAATTAAAAAACATTTAAAAAATTGAAGTATTACAGCGTATGATGCACACAAAAATGGAGGAAAAACACCGCGGTTAGACCTCTGATTTCACCTGTGTTGATTGCAATAAGGTACACATAATTATCATGTCATAGATCTTAAATATACAAAGGCGTCAATATATGATCAGGGCTGAAGTTCACACCCCAAAGATATCTTAAAGTATCTATAATGTTAATTCATTTAAGCATATTAGCTACTTGTGAGCTGTCACTGCACATATTAAATATTGGGGCAATGAAAAAAGACCCAGTCTGTACGGCCATGCAGATACAGCTTGCCCACAAAAATGGTTTAGAGTTACTGAAAATTATAACTGAGTGGCAGAAGAAAAATCACACACTCCTGTTTAAATCGTGTTCAATGATTATGCTCTATAGACACATATTCAGCAGCCTTGATTATAACAGGGTGGCATCAGACAGTAACTCTAAATGCAATTAGGCAGTGATTCCATTACCAATGTGGCAGGCAAGGCTGAAATAACACTAAGTGTGTCAGTTTCCCAGAGACTGGATTTCACTGCAGTGTGAGGAACTCCGATCCTGAACAATCAAATGCAATGCAAATGTGAAAAAGTACCTGGAACACATTAGATCTACTTGAATTAAGTTCATGTGAAATCAAAATGGTTATACCATACCCATGTTGGCTTCCTCAGGGGGCTGCTGGTTAATCGGAACTCCTCATCTTATGTAGCCACCATATCCCTGTCAGATCAGCTGCAGATCATTAGCGGCGCGCGCATGCCGCCGTCCGCCCACCGCTCCAGAACCGCCGCTAGTCAGCGGTGAAGGCATGCACGCGCCGACCAGGCTTGGCCAGCGCGCACACGCCGTCCCATAGACAGCAGCGCAGCTCCGGACGGGAGGCGGAGTGCGGCAGGCACGCGCACAGAGCCACAGTGACTTTACAACCACCGTACCCCAGATCATGACACATACCCACTATTCCGGCGAACAGAGACCACAGGTAATGTTAACCCTGTGTATAAATATACAGGTAAGAGTCCATAATGGGCAAATTTACAAACACCAGGGACAACAAAAGTATACTGGACACCACTGTATAGGCACTCACATGTGACAAACAGAAGTAGAGAGATATAAGGCTCATGTTACATATTTAGCCTCTATTGTCCATACATCCGGCATTACTGGTCACTTGATTGGGTTGCATATCCCATCATGGCGCAAATATATACGGTTCCTCAATAGGTACTCTGTTCACTGTATTCTTGAACGGCAGAAGTCATTAATTAACATGGGGAGTTATATCCAGTCCGCAGTGGGTAGTCAGCGGGGGTACGGTAAAAAATTGTGGGGGATGACAGAGAACTGCAATAAATATGAATAAAAAAAATGTTAAAAACCGATTAAAAATATGACAACAGAAAACAATAGAGAGATTGCACAGCGAATTCAGATACTAAACATGAAAGCACTTGTATGAAAAAATGGTAAGTGTTGAACAGGGGGTTATCTAGAGAAAACAGGCAAAGGAGTTTGTTTCGTTGAGTCCCAGGGGAGACATAGTCCCCAGCATTGTGATCCATCTACATTCTTGCTGGAGCAATTTCCTTTTGATATTGCCCCCTCTGGTGCCCATAGTTACATGTTCTATTCCGATAACTCGGAAAGATCTAGGATCACAATTATGTTTTAATTTGTAATGCCGAGGGATAGTTTTCAATTCATCAATGTTTATAACGTTCTTAGCGGCAATGATATCCCTGACATGCTCCCTGGTCCTTACTCTCAATTGTCTGGATGTCAATCCTACATATATAAGGCCACAGCCACACGTAGCATAATATATCACCTGTATGGTTGTACAGGTGATATATTGATTAATTTTGAACTCTTTGTCCCCTCCAGATGACCAAAAGGTTTTAGCTCTAGACATGTTGGCACAGGCCATACAATCTCCACAAGGGAAACACCCCTTCGTTGGTGGGCCTGTGCCCAAAAGTCTCTGGGCATTAGCCACATAGTGGCTCTTAACCAACATGTCTTTAAGGTTCTTTCCCCTCCTATAGGTCATCTGGGGGTAGTTCAAAAGATGACTCTGTAGGCTGGGCTCAGTTTGTAGTATAGGCCAGTGTCGCTGCAGGATTTCCTTTACCTTATTGCATTGCGGGTTATAAGAAGTGATAAATCTAATGCTATTACCCTCATTTTTGGGCTTAGGAGAGGGTTGAAGGAGTGACTCGCGTGTTGATTTTTTCGCCCTATTATATCCCTGTTTGATGGACCTTCTACTGTATCCTCGTGACTCAAAACGTTCCCTTAATTCATTTGCTTGATGTTCAAATTTTTCCAGGGTGGAGCAGATGCGTCTCGTCCTCAGGTATTGCCCAACTGGGATGGCTTTGATGGTACTGTAGTGATGGCTAGACCCCGCATGCAGCAGGTAATTAACTGCGGTGGGCTTCCTGAACAGGTCCGTCTGTATCCGTCTGTTGGTATCGACCTCAATCCTAATGTCCAGAAAGTCCACCACCTCCCTGCTGCACACATGGGTCAGTTTGATGTTTAAATTGTTCATGTTAAGGTGCTTCATGAACTGCCGAAGTCCATCCTCACCCCCTTGCCAAATAAACAAAATATCATCTATGTATCTTATCCAGAGGGGTACATGGTCAGCGGCCTGTGCACCCTCGCCCCCCCACAAACCTCTCTCCCAAAACCCCAGGAAGAGGTTTGCAAACGAAGGCGCACAGGCCGCCCCCATTGCTGTACCCCTCCTCTGTAGATAATGTTGTTCCTTAAAAGTAAAATAATTATGTGTAAGGATGAACTCCTGAATTTTTAATCGGTTTTTAACATGTTTTTTTATTCATATTTATTGCAGTTCTCTGTCATCCCCCACAATTTTTTACCGTACCCCCGCTGACTACCCACTGCGGACTGGATATAACTCCCCATGTTAATTAATGACTTCTGCCGTTCAAGAATACAGTGAACAGAGTACCTATTGAGGAACCGTATATATTTGCGCCATGATGGGATATGCAACCCAATCAAGTGACCAGTAATGCCGGATGTATGGACAATAGAGGCTAAATATGTAACATGAGCCTTATATCTCTCTACTTCTGTTTGTCACATGTGAGTGCCTATACAGTGGTGTCCAGTATACTTTTGTTGTCCCTGGTGTTTGTAAATTTGCCCATTATGGACTCTTACCTGTATATTTATACACAGGGTTAACATTACCTGTGGTCTCTGTTCGCCGGAATAGTGGGTATGTGTCATGATCTGGGGTACGGTGGTTGTAAAGTCACTGTGGCTCTGTGCGCGTGCCTGCCGCACTCCGCCTCCCGTCCGGAGCTGCGCTGCTGTCTATGGGACGGCGTGTGCGCGCTGGCCAAGCCTGGTCGGCGCGTGCATGCCTTCACCACTGACTAGCGGCGGTTCTGGAGCGGTGGGCGGACGGCGGCATGCGCGCGCCGCTAATGATCTGCAGCTGATCTGACAGGGATATGGTGGCTACATAAGATGAGGAGTTCCGATTAACCAGCAGCCCCCTGAGGAAGCCAACATGGGTATGGTATAACCATTTTGATTTCACATGAACTTAATTCAAGTAGATCTAATGTGTTCCAGGTACTTTTTCACATTTGCATTGCATTTGATTGTTCAGGATCGGAGTTCCTCACACTGCAGTGAAATCCAGTCTCTGGGAAACTGACACACTTAGTGTTATTTCAGCCTTGCCTGCCACATTGGTAATGGAATCACTGCCTAATTGCATTTAGAGTTACTGTCTGATGCCACCCTGTTATAATCAAGGCTGCTGAATATGTGTCTATAGAGCATAATCATTGAACACGATTTAAACAGGAGTGTGTGATTTTTCTTCTGCCACTCAGTTATAATTTTCAGTAACTCTAAACCATTTTTGTGGGCAAGCTGTATCTGCATGGCCGTACAGACTGGGTCTTTTTTCATTGCCCCAATATTTAATATGTGCAGTGACAGCTCACAAGTAGCTAATATGCCTAAATGAATTAACATTATAGATACTTTAAGATATCTTTGGGGTGTGAACTTCAGCCCTGATCATATATTGACGCCTTTGTATATTTAAGATCTATGACATGATAATTATGTGTACCTTATTGCAATCAACACAGGTGAAATCAGAGGTCTAACCGCGGTGTTTTTCCTCCATTTTTGTGTGCATCATACGCTGTAATACTTCAATTTTTTAAATGTTTTTTAATTGGGTTTATCATGAGTGTATTTTTGTATCAATAAAATATATCTTTTTGCATCATAAAAACATGTGTAATTACTCCAACTCTATCATTCTAAGGCCATGTGTAGGTTGTAGCCAACACCACACGCTCATTGGCTGCAGCCTGCACATAACACAAGTCATGTCATCCTTTGGGAATAGCGGCGACAACATTGCTGGTACATTGCCACTACATGAGGTGAGTATGCACTGTTTTTATTCAAACGGGGCCCTGAATCTTTAAAGCTTGGGTTGTTCAGTAGTGGACCACTGCTTTCAGCCATCTTTCAAATTAATTACTGTGCCCAGAAGGCTACAAGTCGAAAGGATTTATTATATTCTTTCAATAACAGATACGTACCTGCTCCAATGAGTGTTCTTAAGCTTTAGATAGCAAATGGGAGAAATCAAATTCTTTAGTGATGCCCATAGACTTCAGTGACCCACTAGTCATGATGATTCATAGGTTTGGGCACAGGTAAATCTCCAATATGTTAGTCAGTCTGTCAGTAAACTAGTTTTGATGCTTTTATCTAATCTGTACTATAAGATCTTGTACACCTCAGAAAATAGCAGGATGATGACATCAGCAGCTTAGCAGCCATGTCCACAATTGCCTCCTAAATCGCCGACTCCCTCTTTCCCTCTGTATGGGCATGTATCATTTTGGTATGACTTTCTTCCTTAGGTATGCGTTTCACTCCTCCTCCTGGCTGGTTTCAGGCACTGCAGATCCAGCACCTCCAGGACGTCTCCATTTCCACCCAGATTCTCCTGCACGGGGGTCTCATTGGATGCGACAAACTGTGTCTTTTGACCGACTTAAGCTTACTAACAATGCTCAGGACATGAGAGGACATGTAAGAAAATTGTTTTATTATAATATCCCTCCAATCGTTCACACTGATTAAATTTATCCTTGCATTTAATCCTTATTTTACATTCAATCCATTATCATATACTGTATTTACTTATAGGTTTAAAGTTATGCAGTATTATACAGCCTGATATTTTTTTATGCATACAGTATGTCTCACTTTGAGCTGATTCTTAAACCAATTTCATCACACTTATTCATGCATGCTTAGTGGGATTTTTCAAGTTTCAAACAATGATGGATTGTGATGGTCATCAGACTAAAGTGGCTGCTGAGTCTCAGTCCCAAAAAAGTCTTTAATACAGTAAAACCATTATACTTGGCTAAAGTATGATGATGCTGAGCGATGGTCGACTCCTGAACAATTCATTTAGTTTAAAACATTAAATTATATAAATGTTTATTAGAAAATTAAATGAATGGGGGCACTGTCATGTAAGTCAAGATATAAAATACTGACAATGGTTTGGAAAAACAGAAGAATCGGGGAAGTCTTCCCCCTTCATTACCTGGACCACTGACACGGCATTCATATTGGCACTATATATGGGTAAGCACTGCTCCAGCTTTGAACAATGATATATGTCCTGTTTATTGTATGTGCCCTGTGGGGCCCTGTTTCATTGATTGTTTGGGCCATTTAATATATATCTTAAAAGTTGGAGCTAATACTTTTCTATACAATATGATGCTGTTGAGGTCCTAGTATGGGACTTCCCCGATTCTTCTGTTTTTCCAAACCATTGTCAGTATTTTATATCTTGACTTACATGACAGTGCCCCCATTCATTTAATTTTCTAATAAACATTTATATAATTTACTGGGTGCGTGTCTGTCTCTGACTATGCAAGGCTATATAAAACTCAGTTTTTTTTCTCCTTCTTATTCATTATGTTATACTGAGTGGCCGTTTACATGTGATTGGAATTCCATTTGTTACCCCTTTTTATTATAGTTTAAAACATTGATGCTTTCAAGCAGGGTCGCACTAGCCCACTGGATAATCGGAGACTCCTCCGGTGGGCCCGCCCAGTCCAGGCACTAAAGCACTGCTCATGAGTGGTGTAGCTCCTTCACATTAGTGCCTGCCTGGTATTCAGATTGCAAGAACCACTTGTTGCTTGCTTTATGTTACATCCAGCTGCACCGCTAATTGGCTCATGATGTGAAGTGCAACTCCTTCACATTACATACCAGCTCTATATTGATCTCATCGCATGCACTGCTGCTCAGAGAACTGTGCACACAATTTTCAACCAGTAGGCACAGATGACTGTTGCTAATTGGACACAGTTGACTGTCAACTCAGTTGTGCACTAAATCTGGCTCCTTTTCCCTGGATTCAACAATCCTGGATTCGGTAAACATTCAAAAGGAAAACCAGACCGCACTCGACCGCTGTGCCGAAATTCTTTATTAGGACTTGTGCAGGCTAAAAAGCAGGAGGAGATCCAGGTGCAGGTTCCTCACAAAGGAGGAACCCGCACCTGGATCTCCTCCTGCTTTTTATCCTGCACAAGTCGTAATAAAGAATTTCGGTACAGCGGTCGAGTGCGGTCTGGTTTTCCTTCTGAATGTTTACTTGGATCCCGGCTTTGTTTCATGGACGAGCACCCCACAGCCAGTATACCTCGGACATTTGAGCTTTACTCCGGATGCATGCGTGATTCCATAAGGTAATAGTCAGTGGTGCAGGACCATTTTTCCTTCTGCTTGTTCTAGACCCCAATCCTGGATTTGGTGCCGTTGTCTTTAGCCTAACACTGATAGGTTGCAGTTGTGTTGTGTGGCCTCACCAGCACAACTCAGGCAAGGTGCTGTGCTGTGATTGCCCAAGCACCTGCCCTAGCACTGTACTATAATTTTCAGATGGAGGAGCAGAGGGAGATTGAAGGTTGGAGTGTTTTTGAGTAAAATATGTGCCTGACTAGTTCTCCAACCTCAGCACTGCCATTAAGTGCCTTCAGGCAGTTAAGGGCAGAAGCCCTCATGCAATAAAAGGTGACACAGTGGAAGGGAACCCTTGGGTAATTAGTGGTCACAATGTGGGAAGGGGCCTTATGTGATTGTTAACCTGGTAAATGCCACTGTCAAACTCCAACAGTGGCATTAACAGTCTGCTGGCATAAGGAATCGACATTCTATGTGCCCATTGGCGCGCCCATGACATGATTGCCATGTGCCGATGGTTTGACAGCCAGGAATCTATTGAAGACTTCTGTGCTTGTCATTACAGAGCTCCCTTGAAACCCTGCCTGTGGTGGCCGGGCTTCAAAGTAGACCATAATTTTCACTATATACAACAATACTGTTGTATTAGGATACAGCACTATAGAGCAGATGATCGCATGTTCAAAGCCCCTAAGGAGACTAATAAATACAGTTTTAAAATAGCAGCAGTCACCACTGGTTACTTAGGACAGCTACTTTATTGGGGTAACATGGGCAAGATGCAGACATAGAAGAACAGAACCTCGTCTCTGTTTCTCTAGGTTTACATCTTGATCATGTTAAAGTTTCTGTTATAAGTAATCAGTGGTAAGTGCCGCTATTTTTCACCCTCACTTCTTCTCCACATATGAATTTCTATTTTTTACCTGAGCACCACCGTATACTGGCTTTTCCTGTTCGATGAGCAGATTTGGAATGATGCCTCCTATCAAAAGTTGTATAGACATGTGAGCAGTGCCAGCATTCTATGTCTTTATGTATACTAATAAAGAAAGTGAAAAGTAAAAAAAGTTTTTTTAAAAATGTAAAGTTTTCTAAAAATATTAAAAAAATACAGAAAACATAAAAGTTCAACCTCCCATTAAAAATAATAGTACTAAAAAATACATATGGGGTATAGCCGCTTTCAGAAAAGTTCAATATCAAAACATAAAATCACACAATTCGTAAACACCATAAACAGAAAAAAAAATCAAAAACACCAAAATTATGTTTTCTAGGTAACTGCTATACCACAAAAGTGATGCAACGGACATTCAAAATGTAATATCTATACTAAAATCGTATCAGTAAAACATCTAACCCTGCAAAAAAATAAGCTATCATACAAGTGCACCTCAATAAATTAGAATATCATCAAAAAGTTAATTTATTTCAGTAATTCAATACAAAAAGGGAAACACATATATTATATAGAGTCATTACACACAGAGTGATCTATTTCAAGTGTTTATTTCTGTTAATGTTGATGATTATGGCTTACAGCCAAAGAAAATCCAAAAGTCATTATCTCAGAAAATTAGAATAAATATCACAAAACACCTGCAAAGGCTTTCTAAGCATTTAAAATGTTCCCTTAGTCTGGTTCAGTAGCCTACACAATCATGGGGAAGATTGTTGACTTGACAGATGTCCAGAAGACCGTCACTGACACATTACACAAGAAGGGTAAGCCACAAAAGGTACTGCTAAAGAAGCTGCTAAGTCCAAGCATGTTAATGGAGGGTTGAGTGGAAGGAAAAAGTGTGGTAGAAAAAGGTGCACAAGCAACTGGGATAACCGCAGCCTTGATAAAATTGTTAAGAAAAGCCCATTCAACAATTTGGGGGAGAGTCACAAGGAATAGACTACTGCTGCTTCAAGAGCTACCACACACAGACGTATCCAGGACATGGTCTACAAGTGTCGCATTCCTTGTGTCAAGACACTCCTGACCAATAGACAACGCCAGAAGGGTCTTACCTGGGCCAAGGAGAAAAAGAACTGGACTGTTGCTCAGGGGTCCAAGGTGTTGTTTTCAGATGAAAGTAAAGTTTGTATTTCATTTGGAAATCAATATCCCAGAGTCTGGAGGAAAAGTGGAGAGGCCACAATCCAAGCTGCTTGAGGTCTAGTGTGAAGTTTCCACAATCAGTGACGGTTTGGGGAGTCATGTCATCTGCTGGTGTAGGTCCACTGTGTTTTATCAAGACCAAAGTCAGCGCAGCCGTCTGCCAGGAGATTTTAGAGCACTTCATGCTTCCCTCTGCCGACAAGCTTTTTGGAGATGGAAATTTCATTTTCCAGCAGGACTTGGCCCCTGTCCACACTGCGAAAAGTACCAATACCTGATTTAATAACCACAATATCACTGTGCTTGATTGACCAGCAAACTCGCCTGACCTAAACCCCATAGAGAAACTATTGGGTATTGTCAAGAGGAAGATGAGAGACCCCAGACCCACCAATGCAAATAAGCTGAAGGCTGCTATGAAAGCAACCTAAGCTTCTATAACACCTCAGCAGTGCCACAGGAGTGCCACAGGCTGATCGCCTCCATGCCACGCTGCATTGATGCAGTAATTCAGGCAAAAGGAGCCCCGACCAAGTATTGAGTGCATTTACTGTACAGACTTTTTAGTAGGCCAACATTTCTGAGTTTAAAATATTTTTTTCAGTTGGTGTTATATAATATTCTAATTTTCTGAGATAATGACTTTTGGGTTTTCATTGGCTGTAAGCCATAATCATCAACATTAACAGAAATAAACACTTGAAATAGATCCCTCTGTGTGTAATGACTCTATATAATATATAGGAATAGATCCCTCTGTGTGTAATGACTCTATATAATATACAGGAATATATCACTTTGTGTGCAATGACTCTATATTATATATAGTAATATATCACTTTGTGTGTAATGACTCTATATAATATGTAGTTAGTTACAGCAAAGATGGAGCTGCAGCTGTACATTGCCTAGGCCAAAAACTACTACTCCAGCAGGATACAAGCTGGAGTATTAGTTTTTGGCCTAGGCAATGTACAGCTGCAGTTCCATCTTTGCTGTAAGTAATGATATCTATTCCTATTTTTTGTTGCTTTTTTATATTATATTTAGTGTAGGGACCTACAAGCATGAGGTTCCTGTGACGAGGGTTGTAGGATTCCGTCTTATGGCCATAACACTAACTGAAAACCTCATTTTTTTGTACAGGATACAGCCAGGCCCTTTTCTGTTAGGTCTTGCATATTAGAGTTCTGTCCCTGTATGATGCGCAGTGGGGTACGGCTTGGCAGCCCGCCTGATCTAATGGTATGGGTGTCGCCTAATAGGCTGGGGGTTTGTGACTGTGCATCTGCAAGTGTGAACAGCGCTCTATGCAAGCCATTAGTGTGCAGTTTTACCATCCAGCAATCTCCCTCTCCATGTTTTGGAAGCATGTGTGTGATTTGTTCTTCCTGCACCTGTGATGCCTCCACCTAGTGGGGGCTTAGCTGTATCCTGCTGGAGTAGTAGTTTTTGGCCTAGGCAATGTAGAACTGTAGTTCCATCTTTGCTGTAAGTAATGATATTTATTCCTCTTTTTAATGCTTTTTTATATTATATAATATATAGGAATAGATCACTCTGTGTGTAATGACTCTATATAATATATAGGAATAGATCAGTCTGTGTTTAATGACTCTATATAATATATAGGAATAGATCACTCTGTGTGTAATGAGTATATAATATATAGGAATAGATCACTCTGTGTGTAATGACTCTATATAATATATAGGAATAGATCAGTCTGTGTTTAATGACTCTATATAATATATAGGAATAGATCACTCTGTGTGTAATGAGTATATAATATATAGGAATAGATCACTCTGTGTGTAATGACTCTATATAATATATAGGAATAGATCAGTCTGTGTTTAATGACTCTATATAATATATAGGAATAGATCACTCTGTGTGTAATGAGTATATAATATATAGGAATAGATCACTCTGTGTGTAATGAGTATATAATATATAGGAATAGATCACTCTGTGTGTAATGAGTATATAATATATAGGAATAGATCCCTCTGTGTGTAATGACTCTATATAATATATAGGAATAGATCCCTCTGTGTGTAATGACTATATATAATATATAGGAATAGATCACTCTGTGTGTAATGACTATATAATATATAGGAATAGATCACTCTGTGTGTAATGACTCTATATAATATATAGGAATAGATCACTGTGTGTGTAATGACTCTATATAATATATAGGAATAGATCTCCTTGTGTGTAATGACTCTATATAATATATAGGAATAGATCACTCTGTGTGTAATGAGTATATAATATATAGGAATAGATCACTCTGTGTGTAATGACTCTATATAATATATAGGAATAGATCAGTCTGTGTTTAATGACTCTATATAATATATAGGAATAGATCACTCTGTGTGTAATGAGTATATAATATATAGGAATAGATCACTCTGTGTGTAATGACTCTATATAATATATAGGAATAGATCAGTCTGTGTTTAATGACTCTATATAATATATAGGAATAGATCACTCTGTGTGTAATGAGTATATAATATATAGGAATAGATCACTCTGTGTGTAATGACTCTATATAATATATAGGAATAGATCAGTCTGTGTTTAATGACTCTATATAATATATAGGAATAGATCACTCTGTGTGTAATGAGTATATAATATATAGGAATAGATCACTCTGTGTGTAATGAGTATATAATATATAGGAATAGATCACTCTGTGTGTAATGAGTATATAATATATAGGAATAGATCCCTCTGTGTGTAATGACTCTATATAATATATAGGAATAGATCCCTCTGTGTGTAATGACTATATATAATATATAGGAATAGATCACTCTGTGTGTAATGACTATATAATATATAGGAATAGATCACTCTGTGTGTAATGACTCTATATAATATATAGGAATAGATCACTGTGTGTGTAATGACTCTATATAATATATAGGAATAGATCTCCTTGTGTGTAATGACTCTATATAATATATAGGAATAGATCACTCTGTGTGTAATGAGTATATAATATATAGGAATAGATCATTCTGTGTTTAATGACTCTATATAATATATAGGAATAGATCTCCTTGTGTGTAATGACTCTATATAATATATAGGAATAGATCACGCTGTGTGTAATGACTATATAATATATAGGAATAGATCACTCTGTGTGTAATGACTCTATATAATATATAGGAATAGATCACTGTGTGTGTAATGACTCTATATAATATATAGGAATAGATCTCCTTGTGTGTAATGACTCTATATAATATATAGGAATAGATCACTCTGTGTGTAATGAGTATATAATATATAGGAATAGATCACTCTGTGTGTAATGACTCTATATAATATATAGGGATAGATCACACTGTACAATGGCTCTCTATAATATATAGAAATAGATCACTCTTTGTGTAATGACTCTATATAATATATAGGAATAGATCCCTCTGTGTGTAATGATGCTATATAATATATAGGAATAGATCACTCTGTGTGTAATGACTCTATATAATATATGCGTTTCCCTTTTTGTATTGAATTACTGATATAAATTAACTTTTTGATAATAGTCTAATATATTGAGATGAACTTACATCAACCGAGAAATGAGAATAGTACCGGTCTTGAAAAATGGCAACACAACTCCCCAAAATTTTGTTTTTGAAAGTTCTGTATTTTTTCCATCATTAAAATAATAAAAACACAGGATATCTTTGGTATTGTCGTAATCGTACTAATGAGGAAAATCATATTACAAGTTCATTCTCACCACACAATGTACACCATTTAAACAATTCCCATAAAACAATGTCAGAATTGCATTTTTTTCACAATGTCACTGCACTTGGATTTTTTCTGCTTTCCAGTACATTATGTGGCGAAATCAATGATGTCGTTCAAACATACAACTTGGCCCACAAAAAACAAGCCCTTTTAAATCTATGTGGACAGAAAAAAGTTATGGCTCTGGGAAGAAGGGGAGGAAAAAATAAAAGAGCAAAAATTGAAATTGGTCTCATCGAGAAGGGGTTAACCCTTGTCTGGTACCATGAAAAAGAAATGACCAAATTTCTTGACCCATGTGGTCAATATGACCCCACCACCAAATTTTGTGTTTTTTATATAAGCATTTTGGTCAGGATTTAATAAAATAATGTAATACATTCCTTCAGTTGCTCATTGACCTTTTTTAATGTCAGAATGTTTTAATAAACATGTGAAGAATGGTCTTGAAGGACTCCCGGTTTAAAGTACAACGATACCCCCTTGTAATGTATCACTTTTACATGCCTAACTTGGTGAATGCTATACGTGCACTCAAAAATTCAGAATAAAGTCTATTTCTATAGTTATATGGATTAGTCAGGTTACTATTAACCATTATAAATTGTTTTATACTTAATATTGTCATCACTTATGCCAACATGTGGTCAATAAAAAGAAAGTGTGGACACAAGAGAAATTTAAAAGAAAGATAAACCACAATTAAGAATATTTATGTGTATTTAAAGGGAGCCTGACAAGTCCCCAAATGCTATTACCCTGCATACATGGAGGTAAAACTTAAGAAAACAAAGTTTATTCCTCCCGGGAGTCTCCGGTTTTCAGTCATAGAGGCGCTCAGTATAAAATGAGCAGCGTATGTAACCATGCCCTGGCACATTGACCGACAGCCTTCTTTGAATTGACATGCCGCTGAGCTGTCTGGCTGTCAGTGCTGGAGCATGGTTACAGCCACGTCTCACTATATACTGACTGGTGACTGAAGTCGCACCGGCTGTGCCTCAATGACTGAAAGTCGGAGGCTACCAGAGGAATAAAGTTAATTTCCTTCCGATAGTCGGGCTTTTAGAATGGTGGGTGAGCAACTTTAGAACACTGTTAATCTGTACATGAACCCCATATCTGGTTAATAGAATTT
Organism: Anomaloglossus baeobatrachus; assembly: GCF_048569485.1. Lineage (NCBI taxonomy): Eukaryota > Metazoa > Chordata > Amphibia > Anura > Aromobatidae > Anomaloglossus > Anomaloglossus baeobatrachus. The sequence continues at coordinate 257,442,017 of NC_134357.1, forward strand.
GGGAACATAACAGGTTCCCTTTAACTTTTAACAAACAGTTTACAATGTAAGGGTGAAAAAGTCAATTGTAAAAATATAGATGATATACCATAACATTTCCGAATATTGTGTTTTTAATGATCTGTATCTGCAGATAATTCTAAACTCGATGCATCGTTACCAGCCAAGGCTCCACGTTCTGCTTTCTGATCAGCATCAAGGAGGAGAAGCTCGCGCTGCTCAAAACTTTGTATCATTTATCTTTCCAGAGACTCAGTTTACGGCTGTGACAGCATATCAAAATCATAGAGTAAGTGAAAGTTTTAAAATGACTCAAAAAGGGGAACTTTTCAGGGCGACATTGAGGATGTGGGATTTAGAAATCAGAAGGGGTCGTCTATCCAGGGAGCGTGGTCCCCTCTCCCCTATCTTTTCAAACCCAGATTTTGCCCCGGCAGTTGGGGACGATGTTTCCTGTGCCGGAGGAGGAGCGGGGACGTGTGCTTCTTTCACATACTTCACGGATCCCCATTGCCCATATACGACTTGCTCTCTGCCTTGGGAGGGGCCATACCCTGGTTTGAATACTTCCAGATCAGGTCTTTCTTGACCGGATCAGGCCGGGAGGCACTTTATGCTGCCCCCCCCCCCCTCCTCGTTTGAAAAGCTCTTTCTTTTGGAAGAGGCTCCGGGACATACCCTGTCCCTTATCTATAACCTTTTGATCCAGAAGAGGGATGTGGACGAGCTCATATTTGTGGGGGGATGGAGTAGAGACTTGGGCGTGACTATCCGGGTTGAGGAATGGAGAACTGCTTTTCTTTTCACTCACAAATTTTCTAGGGCTTGTTCGGTCCAGGAAAAGGGTTATAAAATTCTCACCCGCTGGTACCGCTGCCCTTATGCCCTACACGCAATCTTCCCCTCAGTGTCAGACAGATGTTGGCGGTGTAATCACGAGAGGGGGGATATGTTGCATATATGGTGGAGCTGTAGCCTCATTAAGCCTTTTTGGAGAGGGGTCTTCTCGGCATACAATAGCATTAGTGGGGAGGCCCTCTCCGGTTCTCCACAAATCGCTTTTTTATCTATCCTACCGGGGTCTGTTAAATCTCAGAAAATGGGACTATTGCAGTTTTGCCTAGCGGCTCCCCGAGCAGTGATCCCCAGACACTGGAGGTCCACCCGTGCCCCCGCCTTGGATGAGTGGCTTGGGGAGATGGCATCCTTTTACAGAATGGAGAGTCTCACTGCTGAAATTCAGGACGCTACTGAAAAATTTATTAAGATCTGGAGTCCCTGGGTCATTTTTTTTGATTCTCCAGACTTCAGGTCCCTCTTTGGGGTGAGTTGAGACTCTACCTAGATTTTCCCTGCTAGTTATTCCCGGCCCTTTCTTGCCCTTCCCCATGATCCTTTCCCCATCATCATTCACTTTGTCTACTTCCCTCTTTCTTTCTCTCTTTATTTCTTTTCCTTCGACTGACCATTATGTGCCTCTATGGTATGAATGGTAAATCTTTACTGTTTATGGTATAGTTTATGGATTTTATACTTTTAGAATGGTTCAAGACAGAATGATATAAATGTTCTTAAATGTTCTTTATTGTAACAAACTGTATATGGCTACAACCATGCAAAGCCTTTCATGTTTCATTGCATTCTTGGGTTTTTTTTGTTTGTTTTTTTTTGTTTTGTCTCTATTTGGGGGTTTGCCTTGGTCTGCAGCCCTGCTTATTGTATCCAACCTTAATTTTTCAATAAAAAAGAGATTAAACATAAAAAGGGGAACTTTTCTAAAGACATTCTTATATGCAGTATAATATATGCTTCCTTAGTTTTTATTATTACTTAAGTGCATATAGAATGAGAAATCAATTTGCTGAAGTACTAGATTACTCCACTTTAGAATCATAGAATGGTAGAGTTAGACGTGACCTCTAGGGTCATCATGTCCAAGCCCCTGCTCAATGCAGGATTCACTAAACCATCTCAGACAGTTGTCTGTCCAGGATCTGTATTAAGACTTCCATTGAAGCAATCATGCTATCCTCAAATATTAGATTTCAAGAGGAGTAAGACAGGCGAAGACTCAAACTTTAAGGTTGGAATTCAGAAAGGCAGATTTTAATGGACTCAGAAAGAGAGTAGGAAAGGTCAAATGGTTGGATGTTCTAAAGGACAGAAATGTCCAAGAAGGATGGCAGATATTTAAAGAGACCAGGATGGATGAACACAGAACTTAAAGGGAATCTGTCAGCAGCATGATGTAGGCACAGAGATTCTGAATCTAACAATGTATCACTTAGATTACTGGCTGCAGTCGTTCCGACACAGTGAAAGATATTATTTTTTACATGTAGCAGAGCTTAACAACCAGGATTTCCGTGTACATTTCCATTGACAGAATCTGCTAATCACAGAAGGGGCGGAGTTGGAAAACAGCTCAGACCCACTAATGATAAAGCTAAGAGGCCTAAACTAACAAAAACAGACTTTAAGATAAGAGATGGCTGCCTGTAAACTGCATGATAACTCTTACAGCATGTTGGCGTTAAATTGCATAACAAAAACGTCCTGACAGAGTCCCTTTAAACACATGCTTAAAAGGAAAAAGGAAAAGTATATGAAATGGAAAGAGGGGGGTATATCTACAGAAGAATATAATGCTGTTTACATTGACAGCAGGGCATGCATTAGAGAGATAAAGCCAGTAATGAAGAGAGGCTTACAAGGGAGACCAAAGCAATAAAAAAAGGTTTTTGGGGGTATGTCAAAAGCATATTAAAAGTCAAATATGGGAAGGGATTTTTACATGATGAAAAGGGTGAAGTAGTCAAAAATGATGTTGAGAAGGCCAAACTTTTAAATTCCTATTTTGCACCTGTGTTCTCTAAGAAATCAAATGTAACTTTAACTGATCTTTACTGTACGATCAAAGGAAAAAAAGAATCCAAACTAGTGATGAGCCGACCCGTGGACGTTCGGGTTTCTTGGGTTCAGGCGGACTGTAAGAAAGAGTTTGGTTTGGGACCCGAACTTGACCCCGGACACCTAACCCCATATAAGTGAATGGAGGTCCAAACTTGTATGCTGTAAAATCGCTGTAAAATGGTTGTAGTAAGGGTTAGAGGGCTGCAAAATGAAGCAAAATGCGGGTAAGAGCAGAACAATTATCTGGCAAGCAAATGTGCATAGGGAAATTACTTAAATTGGCTCTGTCACCATAGAAATAATGGTTACATAGGAAGTAAATGAATAATCTAAAAATTTAAAGAGTGCCCACACAGAGCAACAAGTGTAACAAAAGTCCCCTACAAAACTTCTTTCCTCATCCCCCTACAGAGATTAAATTTCAGCTCCAGTAGTGTAAACTACAGCTGCTGCAGTTAAAAAGCTCCTAGTTGGATCTGTGATCGAGCTGGCAGTCTGCCGTGATGTTTGGACTAGTTCCCCCACAGAGTAACAGTTTTAAAATGTCCCTACAGAGTCCATCCATAGCTCCTGTGTGGTTTGTGGTTTTCCCCCTAAACAGATTAGTCTCAGAACAGCCTGCTGTTATTTCTCCCTGGCTGTGTTGAAGTTGGTCTTGCAGGTGTTACGCTGACCGGATGAGAAGGAGGTGGTGGAAGCTGAGTAGTAGTAGAAGAGAACCTGGACAGAGAAATGTTCAGCAATCCTCGGTGGTGGTAGCATATGCGCCAAAATGCTTTCCGCCTTGGACGCTAACAACACTACATTAACCCCTAGAGAGTTAATGCACACAGCCAAGAACGGTAGAGTTCCCCCACAGACCCATAAGTTTAATTAAAAGCACATACAGATACAGAGCTTGTTTTAAGAGTTGACCCACATAGCCAAGATTGGCAGAGTTCCCCCACAGGCAACAATTCTCAAAAAGGTCGCTACAGAGCCTGTATTCCCAGTTCACTGACACAGCCAAGTTTGGCAGAGTTCCCCCACAAAGCAACAAGTTTAACAATAGGCCTCTAAATAGCCTGTTTTTTCAGTTCACCCACACAGTCAAGATTATTAGAGTTCCCCCACAGAGCAACAAGTTTAACAAAAGACCCCTACATAGCCTGTTTTCTGACTTGGCCCACACAACCACGATTGGCAGAGTTCACCCAGAGTGCCACAATTTTAGAAATGGCCCTTTCAGAGCCTATTTTCCCAGGACTCATACTCTTCCACCATGTTGTTGAAACGTTGCCTACTGCTAATACAGAGCGTATTAGATGATACGGCTGGATGTTATGGCATGCTGAGGACTGTCCTGTTGCCTGGTGCACCAGAGGAAGGTGTTTAATTTGGGCAAGTTGCAAGCACAGATCGACTGCATCCTCCCCCTGCTGCAGCTCCAGTTCCACAACCAGGAGCAGCACCACCACGGCAATGTCCCCTATTTGATGCTCTCCACATTCTTTGCACTCCAAAAATGTTCAAAGTATTACATGGCCTGTATCCAGAGAGAGAGTGCCTATCAGACTATTACACTGACTGTTTTCACAGTTCCCCCACAGACTCAAAATTTCAGCTCCAGTATCTTACACTTTATCTGTTGCAGATAAATAGAAGATTATTGGATTTTGGATTAAGCTGGCTGTCTGGCGCAAGGCTTAGGGTAAGTTCACACAGTGCGTTTTTCGCGGCATTTTTGCGCGTTTTTCGAGTGTGTTTTTGCTCAGAAAACTGCATGACTTTGCTTCCCCAGCAAAGTCTATGAGTTTTCATTTTTGCTGTCTGCACACAGCGTTTTTCTTAGCTGCGTTTTTGTGGTGCCCACAAAAATGCAGCTCGTCAATTATTTTTGCGTTTTTCACTGCGTTTTCCACCCATTGAGTTCAATGAGATGTTCAAAAACGCAATGAAAATCACAAATTGCAAATATAGCTGCGTTTTAGTGCGTTTTTATGACTAAAAATGCAGCTATAAACGCAAGGGGTGGGTAGTAAAGAGACATGTACAGGAAGAGGATTTCTTCTGTCAGTAAACAGAAGCGTGAATCCTCCCAGTACTGCCACCGCTGCTTCCATTTCCCGCCCGGTGCCATGTCCGCTCCCGTGCAGGAGGTGGAAGCGGCTGCTAAATCAAAAGTGAACAGTAGAAAAATGTCATACTCACCTGTCTGCTCCCGGTGCCATGTCCGCTCCCAGCTCCACTTCCTGGTACCGCCACCCCCGCTCCGGCTGTGTGCCGGCTCCCAGGCACGTACGATACCTGCAGGACCTGGCGGTGATCACCTGATGCGGTCACCTGACGCATCAGCTGATCGTAAGTCTTGTGGTGACGCCGGATCTTACCGCCTGGCCGGCTATCAGCTGATGCCATCAGGAGACTTCATCTCTGATTACCGGGCAGCTCCTGCAGCGGTCACCCGGGAGTCAGCACGGACGTGTGTAGTTGGTTTTTTTTTTGCACTGATCAGCCTAGACTGTACAGCGAGCGAGCGCCGAGTGACAGATTCCCCGGCACTTGCAGTCAGTTTATGACAGCTGCAGACAGGCCGGTGTGATCTCTGGAGTTCAGGTGAGAGCACCGGAGATTAGCCCGGGATGTCTGCAGCTGTCATGAACTGAACCGCAAGTGCCGGGGAATCAATCATTCGGCGCTCGCTGTAAAGTCCAGGCTGCACGCTGGAGCTCAGGTGAGAGCTCCGGAGTGCAGTGCAGGTACCTGAATCCAGGCCTTGCATTACTGGAGATTCCTCCGGTAGCCAGTCCAACGCTGCACAGAAGTGTGTGGTTTTTTTTTTTTTTTTTTGCACTGATGCATCAGCTGATTGTATAAAAGCCATTTATACAATCAGCTGCTGTGTCATGTGATTCAGGCCCTTGAACCTGACACATCATCTGATCGCTTTGCCTTTCAGCAAACCGATCAGATGATATTGGATCCTGATTGGACGGCGCAGGACCCTTGACCAAGGATTACTGCGGAGGGGGGTTCTTTATTTCAATAAAGATGGAGTCACTAATTGTGTTGTGTTTTATTTCTAATAAAAATATTTTTCTGTGTGTTGTGTTTTTCTTTTTATCTTTACTAGAAATTCATGGTGGCCATGTCTAATATTGGCGTGACACCATGAATTTCGGGCTTAGGGCCAGCTGATAATACACAGCTAGCCATAATCCCATTATTACCCAGCAAGCCACCCGGCATCAGGGCAGCTGGAAGAGTTGGATACAGCGCAAGAAGATGGCGCTTCTATGAAAGTGCCATTTTCTGGGGTGGCTGCGGACTGCAATTCGCAGCGGGGGTGCCCAGAAAGCTTGGGCACCCTGCAATGTGGATTCCAATCGCCAGCTGCCTAGTTGTACCTGGCTGGATACAAAAATTGTCCAGAGTCCAGATGTGCATTGCAGCTGACGGTGGCCACTTTTAGCATCAAAGTTAAATGAGCGCCATATGCGTGACCAGCATTCAATGTTTTGGGGAGGTCATAAGTTTCATATCATAGCATTTCTGTATGCAAGGTGTCGATTCGTATTGAATTGATGATGCCCTACAACTTTGTAATTCACTTTTTTTCTCTATCTTGTTTTGTTTTCGAGATAAAAATGATGTTGTTTTCCACCAGGTGGCACTATCTATAGGTGGTTTCCTTATGTAGCGCATGGCTACTTTACTATACATAGACATCACTTCTATGCCTATAGCTGCCGCCGTTCTCAAGTTAATGGCGGTGGACAGGATATGGGTGGACACACTGTATAGTCCCTGCCCTTGCTTACTGGTCCATGTATTGGTGGTTATGTGGACCTTACCTCTGATGGCGTTGCGCACTGGACACCTGATGTGGTCTGTAAAATTTGTGTAGAGGGAGTATTTCCGCTTTTTATCCAGGGTTTGGGGAACGGAGAGCTGAACATTTCCATGGAACAGTGTGGAGATGCTTGGTGACACTGCTGGTGGGGGTGGTGCTGTCACATCCTCTCTTTGCTGAGAGGAGGGTGGCCCTCTTAACCTTGAGAGGGAGAAAGATGCCAATACCACTGCAGAAGACGAAGGAGGAGGAGCCTAAGATCTTTCCTGCTTGCTCAGGTGTGTACTCAACTGCAACTCATCCTTGGAATTCAAGTGTCTCATCATCCAGGCAATGCTCAGGTTCAGAACATTTATGCCGTGCTTCAGGCACTGATGGCACAGCGTGCAAACCACTCGTCTCTTGTCGTCAGTACATTGACGGAAGAAATGCCACACCAGGGAGCTCCTTAGAGCTGGCTTTGTTGTGCTCTTTTCCTTGGTGTGCTGGGCGGTGGCAGCCGACATTCTGCCAAGGGCCGGCCACTGTGCTTTTGCACCCTGCTCCCTCTTTTGCTATGCTGCTGCCTCAGCTTGACCACCTCCTCTTCCTCTAAACTGTGCATATTAGTAAAATAGAATTCACTCCATGTGTGGTCTAGAACCTCATCATCACAGTCTGCACACTGCCAAAAGCCGCAGCAATTGGCACCTGTGTTTCCTCAGCCACAGAAATGTGCTGCAGGGGTCCACTGACCGTGTGCATGAGCCCTCCCACATACTCATCCTCCAACACAAGTAATTGAGCATTATTGCACTCAATCTCTTCCACGTCTGGGGCAGGGCCATGGAACTCCAGTGAGTAGAATAATCAAAAAGCTGAAGAGACAGCTGAATGAATTGAGGCTTACAATGCTTGGCCCATGGTCCTCAGGTGCGAAATCTACGTTTTCAGCAGGGGACCAGGTGGGCAACAATCTGATGAAAATATAGGCATTGTCATCTATCCATCCAATCTAATACCGCAACTACATGTTCTGACCTCACCATTCTCACAGCAATATCCCTATAAAATGTTGCAGAGCATCATGTGGCCTGCGTGCATGATAGGAAGGTGTATTTTTTTTGCAACATAGCAGTCACAGATCAACCACGTCCTCTCCCTGCAGCAATTATACCATCAACATCAGCACTATGGCCACATCCCCAATTTATTCCTCTCTTTCCTCATGGTTTTGCCCCACCTTAAAAATTGACAGTAGAGAAGAGGCTATATTAGGACTGTATGTACAAGGCTAAATTAGATTTAGCAACCACATGTCCAAATATATTAGCACATAGCACTCCAACCAGCATAATTTAAACACAACCTGGACATCAGTAGATGGCCAATTAAAGGAGTGACAAGGATAATAGTAAAATACCAATCTTTATTTATTTTCATTAAAAAACTAAAATATAGCATAAAGGTACCGACAGTAAATAGAGAGACACAGACAATTAATATTTTGAGTCCCAATAAATAGTCAAAAGAATTTTTTGTGAATCTGGGATATACACATCAAAGACACCAGGTTTATATATATTAACCCTGAGCCGACCATTCATTGAAGACAGGTGCGATTCTGTGGTTCTATCTGCGCTACTAATAATGCATCGAAAAATAGTTAATTTTTACTGATTAGTACCCCATCCAAAATCTTATGCCCATAATACGGAAATAAGTGAATAAAAAGAGTATATGGATGTAGGGTTCCTTACACAGGAAAAAGGGCATAAGTGCCTAGTAAATGCATAAGAAGCGCAGAAAGAAAGCACAGAGAAGCACAAGTCATTAACCATTCACAGTATGGAGAAGGCAAACAGGACAGTATAATAGTCATTCAAATTACATCACCTGGGGACTGATGAACTGCTGTGACCCTCACACTCCGACACGTGTTTCGCAATAGCTTTTTCGAGGAGCGTGTCCGAGGTGAGGGGAAGGCTGGTTTAAAAAGGGCAGAGTGACCAATGTGAGGACAAAACCCGATCACATGTTCTGATCGGAGCAGGAAGCGGCGTTAATCCAATTAGCGGCGCATAGCAACAATCACCACCACCGCTGAATGAAAGGAGCCTCCACAACGCCGCGATCACGTGACCGTGATGTCACAACCCACATGTTAATGAGTCATGGCAACCACGGGACGCCATCTGACGTGACGAGAGGAAGCCAGCAGTCGGCATTGCAGTCATGCGCACTGGATTCTTGGCTACACTTAGAAAACGGCAATGTAAGTAGTACCGAGAATTGCTTTAACTGTTTCATGCCTAGTATAAGTAATTCCAAATACATGGGCACTACAGCCATTGTGACAGTTTACTTAAAGCCATACATATACATGAATACAGTCAGATATTGTAGTGAACGTAATCTGCACTAAATGTAACAGAACGCTACACACAGTCCTATAATGACTTCTAGGGAAATACCAATGAGTTACATAATAAGTCATAATATGATAATACAGTAAACCGGATGTCTCAAATATTAATTTCTCCCTTCGGCCAATAGACAGATATTTTTAATTGTTTCATGCCTGACACTAATATTCCCAAATGGACAAGCACTAAGGCCATTATATCAGTCATTTAAGACCATGTATACAGGTATAGCAAATCAGATATTATAGTAAACTGCACCTAGATATGATTAGAGACTGCATGCACACCCTACATTGTCATTAAAAAATGTACTTGGAAATTACATAATGCATCATGAATAGAATAACACAGTAAGAAAAACAATTCATTTTTCTTTATGGCCGTCAAGAAAGGCGTCCTAGATGGATATCCTCCTAGATGTAAAGATGACCCACTCCATAGATGGTAGTAAACCAAGCAAAGGTAGCCTAATATACTGAAAAAAAACAGAAAATTAAAAACATATAAAACACAATCCACCACAAACACCAAACTAAAACCAGACATGTCAATGTAAGCATGCATATAGAGAGATATATCAAAAACCAATATCAATATGGATCCAGGACAACAGGCCCCACCAGAACAAAAAACAGTAATGTCATAAAAAAGCTGAAAACCCCATATTTTCATTAAGACCATTAGGAGTCAAAGTGCCCAGCCTGTATATCCACTTGCTCTCGACTTGGGCAAGAAGCCTACCAAGGTCACCCCCTCTAGATCCCATAGACACCAAATCGATACCCTTTCCCTTCAAAAGGGTGGCATTGCAGCCATGATACTTTTTAAAGTGTCTGGGAATAGTTTTTAGCAAACCCTCATCAGTAACACTTTTCGCCTTTTCTATATCCAAACAATGTTCACGGATTCTGATTTTTAACTCCCTCGTTGTTAAACCTATGTATGCTTTTTTGCAGGGGCACTCAATCCTGTAAATAACCCCTTTTGAGGAGCACGTGATACGATGTCTAATGTTAAACTCACGTAATCCATCAAAATTATGGAATTTCTTGGCTTTAACAAGATTGGCGCACACCTTGCATAGGCCACAAGGGAAAAAAAACAACTGGTAACACCTGGCTAGAGGTGCCTGCCCGAGCCGGTTCATAATGGCTGTGTACCAGTACATCTTTCAAATTTTTGGCACGTTTGGCTACCATATATGGTCGAGGTGGAAGAATTTTCTTCAAAACAGAATCCGTCAACAAGATGTTCCAATGTTTTTGGATAATTGCTTTCATTTTATCCCACTTGTTGTTATACGTGGTGATAGGGCGCACCACTTGATCACTTTTTGGTTTTCTTGTGTTAGAGAAGAGGAGGGAATTTCTAGTAGACCTTGCCGCTCTTTTAAAGCCATTTTTTATTATTCGCCGACTATAACCCCTGGATTCAAACCTGTCGGCCAGATCCTCCGAGTGAGCCAGAAAACTGCAATCGTCAGAGCAAATTCTCCTGACCCTGAGGAACTGACCCACAGGAATCCCTTTGATAGTACTCTTGGGGTGGGCAGATGAGGCAAGAAGAAGAGAGTTTGTGGCCGTAGGCTTACGGAAAATTTGTGTAGAGAGGAGGCCATCCGGTAATGCAACAATTTTAAGATCCAAAAAATTGATTCTACGGCCATATTCAAAGGTAAGCTTAATGTTAAGATCATTGCAATTCAAGCACTGCATGAATTCCTGTACCTCCAACCTCACCCTCCCAGATAAACCACACATCATCTATATACCTGATACAATTTAGGACCTGATGTGTGCACAAGTTGTTATCACTCACAAATATCTGCCGTTCCCATGCCCCCAAAAATAGATTGGCATAGGAAGGCGCACAACACGCCCCCATGGCAGTACCCTGGGTTTGTAAGTAGACCTTCCCATTGAATGTAAAAACATTGTGTGTCAGGATATATTTGTGGAGACACGGGGCTCAGTGGGTGTTCTCGTCCACTAAAACCCGCCGCATTTAGAAAGACAGCGTGGCTCAGGGCTCATCCCAACTGAACGCCGGCCTCCTTAACCGTGGGCGTAACACTACTCAGAGAACACTGGGTGAGGGAACCACAATAATTAGACTTTATTGGATCCCCAAACAATTAACGGCACATAACACATAACCAGCAAAACACACAAATGCAACAGGCAACAGAGTCTCACCCTTCCGCTGGCTCACCAGGGATTTAGAATGTCCATGCCTCACAGGTTCCAGGGCCACTCACTCCAATCCAGCAGCACCCCGCTTTTGGCGGGCACCCACCGTGACTGGAATAACGCCAGATTTAGGAAGCTGTGTGAGGTCTGCAAAGTCTATAACAGGTGACTGAACTGTCCCAACCTGAGTGTCCTCCTTAGGTATTCCTGGTATGATGATACAATCCTGGCAGCCGGAGTCGAAATCCCTAGGCTGTGGATATGGTCTCCAACCGGAACCGGAGTCCCTAGATTGAAGCCATAAGATATCCTGATCCTCTAGTCAGCTCCAAAGAGCTTAGACTGGATCCATCAGCATCCATCAACCTTCATTCACCCTGGTAGCTTAAAGAAGTCCCTTTTATAGCCATAACCTTCCCTTAGGATACACTGCGTCCTCATCGATTGGTTGGACAAGATTGCTTCTCCCATTGGATGAATTTCAAGCTGCATGGATAATGTTCATTTAAATGATGTGCATAGAAAGACTCAGTATATCTACATGGTGTCGGCAAGTCACCAACTAGACAATGGCTACTAAGGTAATTACATTATCAATACACAACTACAATACAATGATTACTGGAAAAGTCTGGAGAGCAATAGCTAAGCAAACATGACTTAGCACACATAAGAACAATAGTCTGGTTGAATGTTAAGAAACTTTAACCCATGAGAGTCCATGTCGTCACATTTCTCCCCCTTCTTAATATTAGCCAGACATGATAGGCTTCCGATCATCCTTCTCCTCTTGACGGCATTGTCCTTTTTAATGGTGAGGTCAGCAACAGAGGCTTGCATCTATACTCCTCCCCCTGATTATCTCCCCCAAGTTGAGCAGCCATATTGTGGACAAGTACTAAGGTGGGGTCCATGAGTTGGGCCTGCACAAATCTCCCACTATCAATCCTCCCCCAGTCAATAGCCACAGTGTGGTTAGACTTACTCACGGTTCTTGGCTCAGAAGTGGATGATGGAGACCGGGAATGCAAACCATCCCTGGAAAAGATGTTAGAAAGATCCACATCAGGGTCCTGCTTGGCTTGGAGGTGGGTGATGGCTGCTTCAAACTGACTGGATAGTCCTTGTCCTAGGTCATTCTCCAAAATGACTGGTGTGAGCAGGTAATTCACAAGCCGCACTTTCACTTCCCTTTGAGTGGTATCCGAAACAACAGGCTTGGTGGGGCCATCTATGAACCCCACTTCAACTTCCTCCATATGGACGTCTTCCTGGTCATACCCCAAAGTAACTGGTGTGGGGACGGTGTCCATAAGCTCCACATCAGACTTGCTCTGATTAGTCTCCACAATGACAGGTGTGGGGAGGCTGTTCACAAGTCTCACATCAACCTCTCCCTGGTCCTTTCCCGAAATAACTGGTGTGGGGACGGTGTCCATAAGCTCCACATCAGCCTTGCTCTGATTAGTCTCCACAATGTCAGGTGTGGGGAGGCTGTTCACAAGTCTCACATCAACCTCTCCCTGGTCCTTTCCCGAAATAACTGGTGTGGGGACGGTGTCCATAAGCTCCACATCAGCCTTGCTCTGGTCAGTCTCCACAATGACAGGTATGGGGAGGCTGTTCACAATCCCCACATCGATCACTTCCTGGTTGGTCCCCAAAATACCAGGTGTGGGGAGGCTGTCCACAAGCTCCACCTCGACTTCTCCCTGGTCGGTCCTTAGGTCCAACTGCACACATGCCAGAGGAATGTCTGAGCACTGGCCCTCAGCCAGGGAGATGGATAATTGGGAATCTGGTACAGGGTCTTCTGGGGAAACAATAACTGGACTTACCAGGGTAATGGAGGAAACAGTGTCTCGTAGTCCCTGGCTCTTGACCGGCTGAGCTGGTAGATGGGCTCCAAGCATGCGGCCTCGGTTTTGGAGACAATCTCTATCTATATGTCCATGGCGCCCACATGTATAACAGTGCCATAGATTGGGCGAGTCACAGGCCCTGTTTGTAGTCCTTTGTTTTGGCGCAGCTTCTGCTGGGTAGCGGGACCAGCGGGACCATCCTTCTCGACCGGCTGGTGTTAGCAGTACTGCAGCTGGAATCCCATAAACATATTCCAGAACATAAGCCCTCTCTTCTCTTGAGGATCTAGGCCCCAATGCATCCAACAACGCTGTGGCTTGGGCCATTTTGGACAAAGTTGATTCCCGATTGTCACTAAGTCCATGATATGGCACATAGTTTAAATCCTCTGGGTCAATATCGGCAGGATCCTCATCGTCCTCTGCATCATTCTGGGCATCCCAACGGACTAATTTCTGGATCAAGTCTGACCGAGTCTCAGCGTTCCAGTAGATAATCTTTCGCCTCTGGCACAGATCCTGTAGCATCCATTTACTGCAGCGGTCGTAACTCCTCTCTTGTCCGTGTCCCATGGCTGAGCTGGTGGGGTTGGACATGGCAGCGTCCGAAACCTGAATGCCTCCCCTATGGCCTGCTGGGTATGCTTATGTGCCTCCCTGGTTGTTGAGCCCTGGACGGTGTCCGAAAACACCAGTCCGCTGCAGCTCCCCTGGGTAAACCAGGCTGAGTAGTCTCCCACTGTTGCCACCAATTGTGGAGACACGGGGCTCAGTGGGTGCTCTCGTCCACTAAAACCCGCCGCCTTTAGAAAGACAGCGTGGCTCAGGGCTCATCCCAACTGAACGCCGGCCTCCTTAACCGGGTGCGTAACACTACTCAGACAACACAGGGTGAGGGAACCACAATAATTAGACTTTATTGGATCCCCAAACAATTAACGGCACATAACACATAACCAGCAAAACACACAAATGCAACAGGCAACAGAGTCTCACCCTTCCCCTGGCTCACCAGGGATTTACAATGTCCAGGGCCACTCACTCCAATTCAGCAGCACCCCGCTTTTGGCGGGCACCCACCGTGACTGGAATAACGCCAGATTTAGGAAGCTGTGTGATGTCTGCAAAGTCTGTAACAGGTGACTGAACTGTCCCAACCTGAGTGTCCTCCTTAGGTAGTCCTGGTATGATGATACAATCCTGGCAGCCGGAGTCGAAATCCCTAGGCTGTGGATATGGTCTCCAACCGGAACCGGAGTCCCTAGATTGAAGCCATAAGATATCCTGATCCTCTAGTCAGCTCCAAAGAGCTTAGACTGGATCCATCAGCATCCATCAACCCTCATTCACCCTGGCGGCTTAAAGAAGTCCCTTTTATAGCCATAACCTTCCCTTAGGATACACTGCGTCCTCATCGATTGGTTGGACAAGATTGCTTCTCCCATTGGATGAATTTCAAGCTGCATGGATAATGTTCATTTAAATGATGTGCATAGAAAGACTCAGTATATCTACATGGTGTCGGCAAGTCACCGACTAGACAATGGCTACTAAGGTAATTACATTATCAATACACAACTACAATACAATGATTACTGGAAAAGTCTGGAGAGCAATAGCTAAGCAAACATGACTTAGCACACATAAGAACAATAGTCTGGCTGAATATTAAGAAACTTTAACCCATGAGATTCCATGTCGTCACAATATTCTAATAAGATTAAAATTAAATCCACCATTGGTCGTGCAATGTTGCTCGATTCCAGGTACCACGAAACTGCTCTCAGACCATCCGGATGTCTAATGGAGGTATACAAGGATTCAATGTCAGCAGACACCATCACCATGTTATCCTCCAGATGGATCCCATCAAGACATCTCAGAGCGGCCGTGGTATCCTAGATATATGACGGCAACTCCCGAACCAACGGTTTCAAATAATAATCAATAACCTGACACACCAATTCAATGAGGCTACCATTTCTTGATATTATGGGCCTGCCAGGGAGGTTAGTCGGATCCTTGTGAATTTTGGGAATCAGGTATAATGCCGGGAGGCGTGGGTGGAGTTTCTTAACAGTGTCAAGAAATTTTTTCGGTATAATACCTTTTTCATAGTCTTGTTCAAGAATCAAAATTAAGGAAGTATGGAATGATGAGGTAGGATTATATGGCAATTTCCGGTAGCATTTCACATCTCCCAGTAATTTGTTAGCCTGTTCTTCATATTTGTCACAAGGCCAAATAACGAGGTTGCCGCCTTTATCAGCAGGTTTGATTAAGATGTCATGCCAAAATTGTAACTCCTTCAAACCAGCCCACTCAGCTCTGCTGAGATTACGGGCAGGTGAGGGTAAGGCGGCTAGATCCTCAATTTCTTCTGAGACAAGTTTGGTAAAAACTTCCAAGGCCAGACAAATATTCAGGGTTGGAAATTTTTTAGATTTGTTCATAAGCTGCAACGGGAAATTACCAACCTCATGTCCTGAGTTCTCCTCCTCCAATGACTGTAAAATCGAAAGTGCCTCCTGCTCCTCCCTTGTGGTGAAGATATCAGGAGCCTGTGTCTTATGATGTAATTTTTAAAGAAGTATTTTTCTTGAAAATAGGTGAACATCCTTCACCACCGTGAACGCGTCTAAAGGATTAGAAGGGGAAAACGTTAATCCCTTCTCCAATAAGCAAATCTGAATATCTGAAAGCTTGTGTTGCGAAAGATTTATTACCTGTGGCCCATCCCTGCGTTTATCTCTGGAATTGAAAATATCATATCCTTTACGCTTTCCTTTATATCCGTTATATGAGGGATCTCTAGGACCCTCCGAGCCACTGGTGGACACCATGCTTTCAGATACAGAGTTGAGGGATTGGTTGGATGCAGATCTAGAAACATCCATTTTGGATTCTTTTTTGATCTGCCACTTGTATATTTTCTTGGTCTCAAAATCCTGAACTGTTGGTACTTTTTTAGTTTATCGGCACTAATCTCTTTTTCCCAGCGTTCAAAGTCTTTATCCAAGTTCAAAAATAATTCCTGCAAATCATCTTTAGATAGATCTTTTTGAAGGACATCCTCCAGTTCCTTTATCTCCTCCTCCAATCTTTGTAGGGTAATTTTATTTTTCTCATTAATGATCTTTATAACTTCAAAGGAACATCTTGCAGCAGCTTTCTGCCATCTTAAAATCAAATCCTCTTGTTCCAAATCAAAGCTTGGATATAGATGTACTCGCAGACCACGAGGAATGATCTCTTGTTCACAATAGCGATCTAGGGCATTATTCGTCCACCATATTTTTGTTTTTTTATGTAAAGCATTTTTGTATCTCTTAATGCTCTCCTTACTTGACACCTGGAGTATGTTCACACCGGCACCTTTGCTAAATAGAGTAGAAGCTTTTGAAAGCCAGCTCATTTCCCTGGCTTTAAAATCCATAGTGGATTTGGACCAACTGTTCAAAAACAGCACATAAATATAGTTAGCAACCACATGTCCAAATATATTAGCCTAATATACTGAAAAAAACAGAAAATTAATTTTCTGTTTTTTTTTCAGTATATTAGGCTACCTTTGCTTGGTTTACTACCATCTATGGAGTGGGTCATCTTTACATCTAGGAGGATATCCATCTAGGACGCCTTTCTTGACGGCCATAAAGAAAAATGAATTGTTTTTCTTACTGTGTTATTCTATTCATGATGCATTATGTAATTTCCATGTACATTTTTTAATGACAATGTAGGGTGTGCATGCAGTCTCTAATCATATTTAGGTGCAGTTTACTATAATATCTGATTTGCTATACCTGTATACATGGTCTTAAATGACTGATATAATGGCCTTAGTGCTTGTCCATTTGGGAATATTTGTGTCAGGCATGAAACAATTAAAAATATCTGTCTATTGGCCGAAGGGAGAAATTAATATTTGAGACATCCGGTTTACTGTATTATCATATTATGACTTATTATGTAACTCATTGGTATTTCCCTAGAAGTCACTATAGGACTGTATGTATAGCGTTCTGTTACATTTAGTGCAGATTACGTTCACTACAATATCTGACTGTATTCATGTATATGTATGGCTTTAAGTAAACTGTCACAATGGCTGTAGTGCCCATGTATTTGGAATTACTTATACTAGGCATGAAACAGTTAAAGCAATTCTCGGTACTACTTACATTGCCGTTTTCTAAGTGCAGCCAAGAATCCAGTGCGCATGACTGCAATGCCGACTGCTGGCTTCCTCTCGTCGCGTCAGATGGCGTCCCGTGATTGCCAGTGTGGCGCCCTAGGACCTGGTCGCCACAACGGCATTGCCCTCCTGAGGGTTAATGCTGAGCCTGGAGGTAATGGGGAAATCTACTGGCCAGTAAGTTAACATCCACCGCAGTTTCTCCCTCAGGCCAGTAGGGGGAGCTCTGAACCTGAAGTTTCAGGGAGCTTCCTTAAGCCTGACCTGGGGGAGGAGTTAGTTAGTCTGTAGGGAGCAGTAGAAGTGAACAGACGCAGAGTGAGCTGTCCTGTGAATCTGGGGCCTAGAGCTGGAGCAGTTTGGCCCAGAGAAGCAGGAGTAGCTGAGAGGCAGCGGAGAGACTCGGACATCGGAGTCTGTGGTTGCCAGGGTATAAAATCCGTCCCTGGTAGCCGAATCCGAAGGGCAGGAGAGCTGCAAGCCCCTGGCCCAGACACATCCAAGGTACAGCTGCAGCATCAGGGCCCGGTGTGGACCCCAGCGGGGAAGCACCAGAGAGTGGGCCTGCGCAGCCACCTACAGAGGGAAGGGACGTGCCATTGGTCCCAGCAGCGAAGAGGGCCATTGCTGGATTCAGAGAAGCAGGGTCCTATCATCACCAAGAAAGGTACAGGAGCAGGCCTCATACTCAGCTGGCCAGAAAGATCACCCCAAGTACTTCCAGGCCGACCGGATCCCCATCACCACCTGTAACGGTCTCCCAGGACTGGACTGTTCCCAGAGTAAAAGAGGAAAAGGTAAAGAGACTGTTGTTTGTGCCTGGTTCTTTCCTCGCCTGTCGGCCCTGCACCGTGTTAGTCACACAGCACCATAGACTTTCACAAGCACCAACTGTGCCCCGGGCATTGCTCCACCTGTGGGGAGCAGTACTACCATAGCTGCTATATCATCATCCCGGAGGCCTCACACAGCAGCGGCGGCTGAATAGCCGCATGCCACAGGTGGCGTCACGAACACAACCATTAACAAGCAAGCCACATATTCAACTGACACCCACCAGGGCCACGGAGCCGGGCACAGCCACCACTGACTACCACCGGACTAGTCCGGCCCGGCACCGGGTGTCCCATAGCCCTGGGGTGGGCGAGTCAATTTTGGCGTCACGAACAGGATCTCGTGCCCGGTCCCACCGGGTACTGTGCGCCTGCCGGAATTGTGCTTAAAAGACTGTGTACTGGCTGCAGACCACCGCCGCCATTAGCCTCGCCGAGCGCAGGAAGAAGGGGGCGTGCCTGACAAAGAGCGCGAAGGGAGCGCGCCATCAGAGCAGAGCGCTGTTAACCCCGCGCGACCCGGAAGAAAATTTGAAAAGTGAACGGAGCCTGGTAAGGTTCACTAAGGGGGAGGAAGATGTCCGACTCAGAGGGAGGGCAGGTGGATGCCGTAGCCCGAGACGCCGCAGCACCAGCAGAAGCAATCCCAGTCGCCGTCGCCCCGGCCCACACTGTAGCGCCGGTAATGCCGATCACCATGCCATACATACCGGGAGCAGAATGGCTGCCGCAATACTCCGGGGAGTCCCATACCTTGAGTGACTTCAGAGAAAGCCTGCACAGCTTATTCCGGGTGTATCCGCTGACTGAGAGCCAGAAGGTGGGCATATTAATGGGACAGCTAGCCGGCGCAGCCCAGCGTGAAGCGAAGTCATGGCCTGATACAGATAAAGGGACAGCAGCCCAGATACTGGCCAAGCTAAAGAGTACGTTTGACACCCGCACCGCAGCAGAGATAAAGATGAGATTCTTTGGGTGCAAGCAGCGGGCCACAGACAGCATAAGGGACTATGCCCTAAACCTGCAAGAGGCCCTGAAAGCAGTTAAACAGGTGGACCCAGAGGGTGTACGTGAAGAAGACAAACTCCTAACTGAGCAGTTCATAGAGGGGCTCCTGTCAGATGCCCACAGGACCCAGCTGCGTATCCTGGTCCTGCAGAACCCTGCTCTGGACTTTGCCAAGTTTAAGGACCAGGCCATCAGGGTACTGAGAGAATCTACGCCGAATGACCCAGTACCCCTCCGGCCTCTTGCTATCACGTACCCCGGGGTGGTGCCTGCAACACGAGCCACTGCAGGGGCTGAGGCGCAGTCCCTGGATAAGGATCCCACTGCGGAGCTCAGACAACAGGTCCAGGAGCTGACCAAGACTGTGGCTGCCCTTGCCAAGACCGTGCAGTCTCTACAAATGACCCCCTCGCCTGCGAAAATCGAGTTGGCCTCCAGCCCAGAGGACGTCCCATGGATGCGACAGAGAAGGATTCCGCCGACCCGAGGCAGAGACACAGACCGGTATGATGCAACAGGACAACCGATCTGCCGCAACTGCAACCAGGCGGGCCACATTGCACGACGCTGTCCTTTAAATGGGCCGAGCCTGGGGCCAGGAGCCGACCCCCAGGTGTAAGGAAGCCCGGCTCAACCCCCAGCCGCAGCAAGTATGTGGGAGGACGACCGGTCCTTCCTATTGTGCTGGATGGGATCCCTTTGAATGCCCTCCTGGATACGGGGTCCCAGGTAACAACCATCCCCCACAAACTGTACAAAAGATATTGGGCCGATTCAGACATTGACCATGGCCCAGATGATGATTTAACAATTGTGGCCAGTAATGGTCAGCCCTTACCTCAGATTGGGTACAAAGAAGTAACCATTAAAGTGGGGCGGGTGGAATTGCCATGTCAGGGGATGATAATTGTAGATATTGATCGCAAAGAATCTGACCCACTGCTAACTCTTGGTACAAATGTGATAGAAAATTGTATTGCCGAAGTGATAATTTTGTTACAACAGGCGTCTGAAACTGCCAGCTCCGGGCAGCAGTGTGTCCTACAGAGGGAGATCAGAGCCCTGATGAGGAGGCAGCAGGTAGAGCTGGCCGGAGGAGAAATTGGCAGTGTGAGGGTAAGTGACCCCCTCCCCATTGTAATACCCCCAAGAAGTGAAATGTTGATATGGTGCCGGGCAGCAATAGGCCTCAAGGGTCAGGATTACCATGCCTTGGTAGAACCAATGTATTCAGACAGTAGGCCTGGAGTCCTGATAGCCAGAGGGGTAGCGGACGTCCGCAAGGGGAGAGTGCCCGTCCGTGTCCTGAATTGTGGGGAGGAGGAGGCCAAATTGCCCCGGTATGCCACCGTGGCAAAATTGTACACTGTCAGCAACAATACCATTAAAGCAGTGGAACCCTTGATCCCGTCCGACCAGGCGGAAGACAATGGCTCCAAGGGGCAGCCGGAAGACTGGTGCCAAAAATTACATGTGGGCACCGACTCCACCCCCTCACACCAAAAGCATGGGGTTTACCGGGTGGTACAGGAGTACGAGCGGGTCTTCAGCAAACACCCCCTAGATTTTGGGCAGGTGAAAGGGGTTCAACATCAAATCCCCACGGGTGATCATCATCCCATTAAAGAAAGATACCGCCCTGTACCCCCCGCACAGTATCAGTGTGCCAAGGAAATGTTACGGGAAATGAAGGAGGCTGGGGTTATCAGAGATAGTTGTAGCCCCTGGGCAGCTCCACTAGTGCTCGTAAAGAAAAAAGATGGTACAATGAGAATGTGTGTAGATTACAGGCAAATTAACCGCATTACACATAAAGATGCCTATCCACTACCCAGAATAGAGGAGTCACTAACAGCCTTAAAGTCAGCTAACTATTTCTCCACCTTGGATCTCACCAGTGGGTATTGGCAGGTTCCCGTGGCAGAGGCGGACAAGGAGAAGACTGCATTCACGACACCAATGGGTCTCTGTGAGTTCAATTGTATGCCATTCGGGCTCTGCAACGCCCCAGGGACATTCCAAAGGTTGATGGAGTGCTGCTTGGGCCACCACAACTTCGAAACCGTGCTGCTGTACCTGGATGACGTAATAGTCTACTCCAAGACTTATGAGGACCACCTGAAGCACTTAGCAGAAGTGTTTGAGTCCTTGTCGAAATATGGCCTGAAGATCAAGCCGTCCAAATGTCACCTCTTGAAGCCAAAGGTACAGTACCTGGGTCATGTGGTCAGCGCAGAAGGCGTGGCACCTGATCCGGAGAAAGTCACGGTAATCAAGGACTGGCCAAGACCCACCACGGTGAAGGAGGTGCGGCAGTTCCTTGGACTGGTGGGCTACTACCGAAGGTTCATTGATGGGTTCACCAAGATAGCAGCGCCCCTTCAAGATCTCCTGGTGGGCCAGCCGAAGCAGGCTAAGAAGCAGAGCCCTCCATTTGAAT
Organism: Anomaloglossus baeobatrachus; assembly: GCF_048569485.1. Taxonomy (NCBI): domain Eukaryota; kingdom Metazoa; phylum Chordata; class Amphibia; order Anura; family Aromobatidae; genus Anomaloglossus; species Anomaloglossus baeobatrachus. The sequence continues at coordinate 257,463,697 of NC_134357.1, forward strand.
GGAGCAGCCAACTGGAAACATCCTTTGTCCGGCTGAAAGGGGCTCTCACGGGAGAAGAAATTCTGGCCTACCCTGACTACAGCCAACCGTTTATACTGTACACAGACGCCAGCAACGTGGGACTGGGAGCAGTTCTGTCCCAGGTACAGGGAGGCAGAGAGAGGGTAATAGCGTACGCCAGTAGGAAGCTTCGGCCCACGGAAAGGAATCCAGAAAACTACAGTTCCTTCAAGCTGGAGTTCCTCGCTATTGTGTGGGCAGTGACTGAACGCTTCAAGCACTATCTGGCATCGGCCAAGTTTACCATCTTCACGGACAACAATCCGTTGACACACCTAGCAACAGCCAAGTTAGGTGCGATGGAACAGCGATGGATGGCCCGGCTGTCTAACTTTGACTTTACCATCAAGTATCGGGCTGGCAAGAAGAATAACAATGCTGATGCGCTGTCCAGAATGCCTCACTTACCCGAGTCTGGAGAAGACCTGGATGAACTCGAAGAGATAGAGTTACCGGCTTTCCATCACCAGGGTGTTTCACAGTGTGAGCATGCTGTGGGAGTGAAGCGCTTAAACCAGCACGAGGTCTCGGTCAATCCATTACTCCACCATAATTGGGAAGAAACACAGAATGGTGACCCGGCCGTGCGATTGGTCAAAGAGAAGCTAGCGCAAGCTGAGACCCATCTTGGCCCAGATGCTCCAGAGGAAGCCCAGCAGCTGTGGAAGGAGAGGGGACGACTGTTCACCTACCAGGGCAAGCTCTGCAAGAGATATGTCAACTATCGAACAAATTAACTTGTCTGGCAGATAGTGGTTCCGCAGAGGGATGCTCCAATGGTCCTAGCAGCGTATCATGATAACGCAGGACACTTCGGGTGGAAGAAGTTGGAGGCCTTACTCCGTGATCGGTTCTACTGGGTGCACATGAGAAAGATGATCGAGAAATGGTGCCGAGACTGTGGCCCGTGTAACTTGAGGCGGAAGGATGATGCCAGCCAAAGGTCTCCCCTACAGCCAATTGTCACGAAGCAGCCCCTGGAGTTGGTGGCCCTGGACCACGTGAAGTTAACACCAAGCCGGTCAGGCTATGTGTACGCCCTCACCATTGTGGACCATTACTCTCGTTTCCTGGTAGTAGTGCCTGTGAAGGACCAGACAGCCAGGACGGCAGCTAGAGCGTTCCAGGCATCCTTTTGTCGACCGCACGGCTATCCGGAAAGGGTACTGACGGATCAGGGTCCTGCATTCGAGGCTGAAGTGTTCCAAGAGTTCTGTAACATGTACGGTTGTAAGAAAATTCGAACCACACCGTACCACCCCCAGACCAATGGACTGTGCGAGAAAATGAACCATGTGGTTATTGATATGCTGAAGACCCTACCGCTGGAAGAGAGGAACCAATGGCCAGAAAAGTTGCCAGATCTGGTAGACCTGTACAACCACATCCCAGTGAATTCGACCAACTGCAGCCCCGCTTACCTGATGCGAGCCAGACCAGGCAAGTTGCCTGTAGACTTTGAGATGGGGACTGTGTCGCCTGAGGCGGTTCAAGAAATAGAGGATTGGGATGCAGAACGGCAGCAGCGGTACCGTAAGGTCCAGGAGTGCGTGGAAAGGAGCCTGTCTCAAGCAAGAACGAGACAAGAACAGCATTACAATCAAACAGCCCCAGCAACTCCCTTAGCACCTGGAGAACAAGTCCTCAAGAAGAAGCGGAAGACGCATAAGTTGGATGATCAGTGGGAAAACGAGCCCTACACCATTATCCCCTCCAACTTTGACAATAGTAAGGTATGCCTCATAAGCAAAGATGAAGGCAAGACCTGTCAAGCAATTTCCCGAGACCGCCTGAAAGCGTGCCCTGAACGGTGCCGAATCCAAAGAGAGATGGAAGGAGTACAAGGAAGTCCCCAAAGTCAAGAGAAAGAAGGGGAGATGATTCAAACCATCCTTGGAAAGTTCCCCAAAACTTGGACCCGAATCAACAATGCCATAGTGGTACCAGTTTTGACGTTTCCGCAGTTGGTCGAGCCAGAAACAGAAAAGGTTCCGGATCCACCTAAAGAATCGTCCGCTCCAGCACGAGATGACACGCCAGCAGTGGAACAGGAGGATCAACCCCCTGTCAGTGGTGAACCTGTCATACCCTTGGCGAATCTTAGACCACAAAGGCAACCATCACGCTTACCTATTGGGGTTAGGCCCACCTGTAGTGCTGAGATAGAAGACGCACCACGTAGTCAGGGGCAAACACCAGAGCTACGTAGGTCCCAGCGCAGCACTCGGGGACAACCCCCTCTAAGGTATAGGGAGTCTACTGTATAAAGTAAAGAGTACTTATTAGAGTGTAAATAGTTATGCAAAATGTCTGTCATGTTGTGTACAAAATGTTTTCTTTTTCTTTGATTGCGAAAATGGACAATTGGGCCACTGGACTATGGGTGGCCAACACCTAAATTGTTCATAGTTAGCACCAGTGTGCTCAAACACCCCTGAAGAAAAACCCGTCTGGTGTGCATAGAGTGGGGTCATCAATGCTCTGACGCACGCCCAGAGCCTACGTTGGGGGTTTGATCGCGGCGGGTCCCCCATGGAGCAGTGTAATGGACACCCGGCAGGGAGCCACACTGGACTCTCATAGAAATGTTTAAGATTGTAACGTTGAAGAGAATGTGCCTCCCATATTGGGATGAAATGTATGACATGTTATGTTTTGTTTCTACAGTCCGGGAGTACTGAATTTAACTAAGGGGGAGTGTGGCGCCCTAGGACCTGGTCGCCACAACGGCATTGCCCTCCTGAGGGTTAATGCTGAGCCTGGAGGTAATGGGGAAATCTACTGGCCAGTAAGTTAACATCCACCGCAGTTTCTCCCTCAGGCCAGTAGGGGGAGCTCTGAACCTGAAGTTTCAGGGAGCTTCCTTAAGCCTGACCTGGGGGAGGAGTTAGTTAGTCTGTAGGGAGCAGTAGAAGTGAACAGACGCAGAGTGAGCTGTCCTGTGAATCTGGGGCCTAGAGCTGGAGCAGTTTGGCCCAGAGAAGCAGGAGTAGCTGAGAGGCAGCGGAGAGACTCGGACATCGGAGTCTGTGGTTGCCAGGGTATAAAATCCGTCCCTGGTAGCCGAATCCGAAGGGCAGGAGAGCTGCAAGCCCCTGGCCCAGACACATCCAAGGTACAGCTGCAGCATCAGGGCCCGGTGTGGACCCCAGCGGGGAAGCACCAGAGAGTGGGCCTGCGCAGCCACCTACAGAGGGAAGGGACGTGCCATTGGTCCCAGCAGCGAAGAGGGCCATTGCTGGATTCAGAGAAGCAGGGTCCTATCATCACCAAGAAAGGTACAGGAGCAGGCCTCATACTCAGCTGGCCAGAAAGATCACCCCAAGTACTTCCAGGCCGACCGGATCCCCATCACCACCTGTAACGGTCTCCCAGGACTGGACTGTTCCCAGAGTAAAAGAGGAAAAGGTAAAGAGACTGTTGTTTGTGCCTGGTTCTTTCCTCGCCTGTCGGCCCTGCACCGTGTTAGTCACACAGCACCATAGACTTTCACAAGCACCAACTGTGCCCCGGGCATTGCTCCACCTGTGGGGAGCAGTACTACCATAGCTGCTATATCATCATCCCGGAGGCCTCACACAGCAGCGGCGGCTGAATAGCCGCATGCCACAGGTGGCGTCACGAACACAACCATTAACAAGCAAGCCACATGTTCAACTGACACCCACCAGGGCCACGGAGCCGGGCACAGCCACCACTGACTACCACCGGACTAGTCCGGCCCGGCACCGGGTGTCCCATAGCCCTGGGGTGGGCGAGTCACCATGACTCACTAACATGTGGGTTGTGACATCACGGTCACGTGATCGCGGCGTTCTGGAGGCTCCTTTCATTCAGCGGTGGTGGTGATTGTTGCTATGCGCCGCTAATTGGATTAACGCCGCTTCCTGCTCCGATCAGAACATGTGATCGGGTTTTGTCCTCACATTGGTCACTCTGCCCTTTTTAAACCAGCCTGCCCCTCACCTCGGACACGCTCCTCGAAAAAGCTATTGCGAAACACGTGTCGGAGTGTGAGGGTCACAGCAGTTCATCAGTCCCCAGGTGATGTAATTTGAAAGACTATTATACTGTCCTGTTTGCCTTTTCCATACTGTGAATGGTTAATGACTTGTGCTTCTCTGTGCTTTCTTTCTGCGCTTCTTATGCATTTACTAGGCACTTATGCCCTTTTTCCTGTGTAAGGAACCCTACATCCATATACTCTTTTTATTCACTTATTTCCGTATTATGGGCATGAGATTTTGGATGGGATACTAATCAGTAAAAATTAACTATTTTTCGATGCATTATTAGTAGCGCAGATAGAACCACAGAATCGCACCTGTCTTCAATGAATGTTTTTTTGGCTCAGGGTTAATATATATTCACTTGGTGTCTTTGATGTGTATATCCCAGATTCACAAAAAATTCTTTTGACTATTTATTGGGACTCAATATATTAATTGTCTGTGTCTCTCTATTTACTGTCGGTACCTTTATGCTATATTTTAGTTTTTTAATGAAAATAAATAAAGATTGGTATTTTACTATTATCCTTGTCACTCCTTTAATTGGCCATCTACTGATGTCCAGGTTGTGTTTAAATAAGGCTAAATTAGAGCAGTATTGCAACAGGCGGTATTAGACCAATAATTCGCCGGGCGATATTACAGCAGTATTGCACCAGGCAGTATTACAGAAGCATTGCATCAGGTGGTGTTAGACCATTATTAAACCAGGCAGTATTAGAACAATAGTGCACCAGGCTATATTCGAGCTCTTTACAGCAGGCAGTATTAGAGCTGATTAAAGCAGCTGGTATTACAGCAGTATTGTACTAGGCAGTATTAGAGCAGTATTACACCAGGCTATATTTGAGCTGTTTACAGCAGGCAGTATAAGGCTATGTGCGCACGTTGCGTACTGTCCCTGCAGAAATTTCTGCAGCGATTTGAACAGCACACGTGCGCTTCAAATCGCTGCAGAAACAAAAGCCGATTTCATGCGCTCTGCATGTATCCCCTCCCAGCCCCTGCCATAGACAGAGCAGGGACTTCATGCAAAGCGCAGGAAAAAAGTGACATGTCACTTCTTAGAACGCGCGCTTCGGGCAGCAGCTGAAGCGCTGCGCTCTAATACGCCACGTGCGCACGGCCCCTGCACAATCTCCATAGATTGTGCAGGGGACGCAGGACGCATGCAGTTACGCTGTGGTGCAGATCGCAGCGTAACTGCATGCAATTACGCAACGTGCGCACATAGCCTAAGAGCTGATTAAAGCTGCCGGTATTACCACAGTATTGTACCAGGTGGTATTAGAGCAATATTGCACTAGGCTATATTCGAGCTGTTTGCACCAGGCAGTATTAGAGCTGATTAAACTGCTGGTATGACAGTTGTTTGCAGCAGGCGGTATTAAAGCTGATTAAAGTAGCTGGTATTACAGCTGTTTGCACCAGGCCGTATTAGAGCAGTATTGCAGCAGCCGATAGTAGAGCAGTTTTGCACTTGGCCGTATTAGACAAGTATTGCACGAGGCGGAATTAGAACAGTAGTACACCAGGCTATATTCTAGCTGTTTGCACCAGGTAGTATTAGAGCTAATTAAAGCAGCTAGTATTACAGCAATATTGCACCATTCTGAATTAGAACAGTAGTTACACCAGGCTATATTCTAGCTGTTTGCAGCAGGTAGTATTAGAGCTGATTAAAGCAGCTAGTAATACAGTTGTTTGAACCAGGTGGTATTAGAGCAGTAGTAGTACACCAGGCTGTATTAGGCTAGGTTCACACACTGCGTTTTTTTTACACTGCGTTTTTGTGCGTTTTTGCGGAAAAAAAAGCACAAAAACGCACCCGCGGCAAAAAAAGCGATTGCGTTTTTACTGCGATTTGGTGCGGTTTTTGCTGCGTTTTGCTGCGTTTTTGCTCACTGCGGTTTTATGCATTTTTTATCAGTGAACAATGCCATTAAAAATTTTTGAAGAAAAAAAAAGTCTGATGTCATTTCCTTCTTCAATATGTTCTTCATTCTCTTCTAGTGTATGCAGGAGAGCAGACAGCTGCAGAACTACAAGGCTCAGCATGCTCCATCCAGGACTGTATGCTGGAGGGAGAGGCAGGGCGAGCAGAACTACAAGGCTCAGCATACTCCATCCCATAGTGTATGCAGGAGAGCAGACAGCAGCTGCAGTACTACAAGGCTCAGCATCCTCCATCCAATAGGGTATGGAGGAGAGCAGACAGCAGCTGCAGAACTACAAGGCTCAATATCCTCCATCCAGGACTGTATGCAGGAGTTTTTTGCCCCCCAAAAAAATGACATGGGCTTCGCCATATTTTTGTATGCTAGCCAGGTACAGCAGGCAGGTACGGGCTGCCCCCAACCCCCAGCTGCCTATTTGTACCCGGCTGGCAACCAAAAATATAGGGAAGCCCGTTTTTTTTTTTTAATTATTTCATGAATTTCATGAAATAATTAAAAAAAATGACGTGGGCTTCGTCCAATTTTTGAGTCCAGCCAGGTACAACTAGGCAGCTGTGGATTGGAATCCGCAGTGCAGGGTGTCCATGCTTTCTGGGCACCCCCGTTGCAAATTGCAGTCCGCAGCCACCCCAGAAAATGGCGCTTTCATAGAAGCGCCATCTTCTGGCGCTGTATCCAACTCTTCCAGCTGCCCTGGTGACGGGTGGCTTGCTGGGTAATAATTGGGTTAGGGCTAGCTATATATTATCAGCTAGCCCTAAGCCCGAAATTCATGGTGTCACGCCAATATTAGACATGGCCACCATGAATTTCTAGTACAGATAAAAAAAAACGCACAGAAAAATATTTTTATTAGAAATAAAACACAACACAATTAGTGACTCCATCTTTATTGAAATAAAGAACCCCCCTCCGCAGTAATCCTGGGTCAAGGGTCCCGCGCCGTCCAATCCGGATCCAATATCACCTGATCGGTTTGCTGGAAGGCAAAGCGATCAGATAATGTGTCAGGATCAAGGATGTGAATCACATCACACATCAGCTGATTGTATAAAAGCTGTTTATACAATCAGCTGAAGCATCAGTGCAAAAAAAAAAAATAATACTCACTTATGTGCTGATTACCGGCAGCTCCTGGAGCGGAGTTTGATCCCATCCGATCGCTGCAGGAGCTGCCGGTAATCAGGGATGAAGTCTCCTAACGGCATCAGCTGATAGGTGAAGCCGGCTGTGCGCCGGCGTCACCGCAAAACTTACGATCAGCTGACGTGTCAGGTGACCGCATCTGTTACGGGGGGCTGTCTGATAACTGAAAGGAGTATCAGACAGTCAGGGTCCACCGTGCAAAGACTTTGCTGCAGACTATGGCAGAGTGCAATACCTCTGTTAACTCACAGAAGAATATAATAAGTAAGTAAAGCAATTCCTCCCTTACTTGGAGGGTGTGTGGAATGATCTCTGTTAATAATCACAGAGACAAAGGCAATGTGTGCGAAATGGCACCTACCTAGGTCCGCTCTTCTAGTGGTGCAAAAGAGACGAACAGCAGCGTAAGCCGCACAAAGCTCCTACCTGCGTTCGCTCCACTAGTGTGCGAGGACACGAACCACTAGATATGGCACCTGCCTAGGTCCGCTCTTCTAGTGGTGCAAAAGAGACGAACAGCAGCGTAAGCCGCACAAAGCTCCTACCTCTGTTCGCTCCCCTAGTGTGCGAGGATACGAACAACTGCCAGACGCAGTATTAGGAACGTTACCCTAGCGGCAACGTCCACCTACGAGTAGAATCACAAGGCCCAGCCAGACCATGTGCCTCAGGCACCTGCCTATGTCCGCTCCCCTAAGAGAAAAGGATACGGACAGCAGCCGAAGCTGTAAGGTATAAGAACGCTACCCTGCCGGTAGCGCTCACCTAGCATAGACAGAGGAATGCCTAGAGGAACGCGCACAGAGCGTCTACTCATATGCATGAACCAAGAGGACTGAGCACCATGCGGCGTGTGTCAGGGTCTTATATAGACTCTGTGCCTCATCCAAGATGGAGGACACCAGAGCCAATCCGCTGCCAGAACGACAGGAGTGACGTCATGCTGGCCTATCACCGAGCAAGACGTCACAAGCACATGACCAGCGACCAATCGGCATAGAAGGTGTCAGAGACATGTGACCTCGTGTCAGCGATGATGTCACCCGCACATGTGCAATGGCTCCAAGATTGGACTTAGTCTCCGGCGCTCGCACATGTGCAGTAGCAAGAAATCTGGACTTAGTCTCCAGCGCTCGCACATGTGCAGTAGCAAGAAATCTGGACATAGTCTCCAGTGCTCGCAGCAACCGTAACAGTACCTCCCCCTCAAGGGCCCCCCTCCCGGCGACGCAGGTAATCGGCAACTAAGTCGGGAGCATGGACAGCCTCCTCAGGCTCCCAAGAGCGATGTTCCGGGCCATAGCCCTCCCAATCTATCAAGAAGAACCTGCGCCCTCTAACCATCTTAGAACCAACTATGGCTCGTACCTCATAGCTAGAGCGAGAGGAATCAGAGGCAGGAGAGTGCACTTCACGAGCGTGAGGTAAAATAGCCGGCTTTAGCAGTGAGACATGGAATTTGTCATGAATCCTAAGATGGACAGGTAACTTCAATTGATAGACTACAGGATTTACCTGTCGAAGAACCTCATAAGGACCCAGGAAGCGAGGAGCAAATTTGACAGAGCTCACTCTAAGTCTCACGTGTTTTGCAGAGAGCCACACAAAGTCCCCTGGAGAAAAGACAGGAGCCGGGCGACGAAACCGATCGGACACCGTCTTCATACGGTCCTTAGCTGCTTGGATCGACTCTTGAGTCCGATCCCAAACCTCTCTGGCATTAGTTGCCCAGTCAGCCACAAGAGGAGGAGGTGCAGCAGCGGGAAACGGTACTGGTACCCTAGGGTGTTGCCCATTATTGAGTACGAACGGTGTCTGCCCAGTGGCCTCAGCCAGCGAATTGTTAAGGGCAAATTCTGCCCAGGGTAGGAGGGAGGACCAGTTATCGTGGTTCTCAGCAACAAAGTGTCGAAGGTATATAATCATAGATTGATTGGTACGTTCAACCAAACCATTAGTCTCCGGATGGTATGCCGAAGAGAGATTCAACTCAATTTGCAGAAGGCTACAAAGATCTCGCCAGAAACGGGAAGTAAATTGCGGGCCTCTATCACAAATTATACGATCTGGCATCCCGTGAAGCCTAAAGACATGCTTGAGGAATAGTTTGGCTAGTACCCTGGAAGATGGGATTCTCGATAACGGTACGAGATGAACCATCCGGGAGAAATGGTCCGTAATGACCCACACAAATCTATGTCCCTGTGAACATGGAAGATCACCCACAAAGTCCATGCCTACCACCTCCCATGGTCTATCTGGCACTGGTAAAGGATGCAAGAGCCCAGCCGGTCTCTGCCGTAATGGACGGTTGCGAGCACACGAGTAGCAGGAACCGACATATCTCTTGACGTGGCTGGCTAAGTGTGGCCACCAATACCACCTCTCCAGTAACTCTCGTGTCCGCCTAATACCAAAATGCCCACCCACCTTTGAGGTGTGGGCCCATGACAGTATATCATTCTGTCGATCAGGCGGAACAAAGGTCTTGCCCGGTGGGATTTGGTCTAACGTCACAGGGGAGAGCGTATGAAAAACCCTGGAGGGAAGGATAAGACGAGGTTCGTCAATCTCTTCCTGGGTAGAAAGCATAGAGCGAGACAGGACGTCTGCCTTGTTATTCTTACTCCCAGACAGATAGTTGATGGAGAAGTGAAAGCGGGAGAAAAACAAGGACCAGCGGGCTTGGCGAGGATTCAGACGCTGAGCGGTTTGTAAGTACGTCAGATTCTTATGGTCTGTATAGACCTGGAAAGGATGTTTCGCTCCTTCCAGCAAGTGACGCCACTCCTCCAAGGCTAATCTCAAGGCGAGCAGTTCCCTATCCCCAATGGTATAGTTTCTCTCTGCCGGTGAAAAGGTTTTAGCAAAGAAGAAACACGGCCTTTTTCTACCTGCACCGTTCTTTTGATACAAGACCGCACCAGCACCCACTGAAGAGGCATCAACCTCTAAGAGGAAGGGCTTATTCTCATCGGGTCTTTGAAGAACGGGAGCAGTTGAAAAGTGTCTTTTTACTGCCTCAAAAGCCTGAGATGTCTCAGTAGACCAGGCTTTGGGATTAGCACCTTTCTTAGTCAAGGCCACCAAAGGGGCCACCAAAGTAGAAAAATGGGGTATGAACTGCCTGTAATAATTTATGAATCCTAAGAAGCGTTGCACCGCCTTCAAGGAATGAGGTTCGGACCATTGCAGGACAGCAGAGAGCTTCGCAGGATCCATAGCCAGACCCTCTTGTGAGATAATGTAACCCAAAAAAGGCAATGAGGACTGCTCGAATACACATTTCTCGAGTTTAGCAAACAATGAGTGCTCCCTTAAACGGGAAAGGACACGAACGACATCCTGACGATGAGTCTCCAGATCAGGAGAAAAAATCAGGATGTCGTCCAGATACACCACTACTGAGGATAACAGTAAATCCCTGAACACATCGTTTACGAAGTCCTGAAATACTGCGGGTGCATTACATAACCCAAAAGGCATGACGAGGTATTCATAGTGACCGTCTCGGGTGTTAAAAGCGGTCTTCCATTCGTCACCCTTTCGAATTCGTACCAAGTTATACGCACCCCGCAGATCCAACTTCGTAAAAACTTGAGCTCCTCTCAGTCTGTCAAAGAGCTCCGAAATTAAAGGTAATGGGTATTTGTTCTTTATTGTGATTGCGTTGAGACCCCTGTAATCTATGCAGGGACGCAAATCACCCTCTTTCTTCCGAACAAAGAAAAACCCAGCTCCCGCGGGAGAGACAGACTTACGAATGAACCCCTTCTCTAAACTCTCTCTTATATAGGTCGACATGGCCTCCGACTCAGGTATCGACAGGGGGTAAACCCTGCCTTTAGGTGGAACCGAACCTGGGATAAGGTCTATGGCACAGTCATACGGCCTATGGGGTGGAAGAACCTCAGCACCCTGTTTGGAGAACACGTCAGCGAAATCCAAATAGGGTGTAGGTATGGGAGAGAGATCAGTTGATGCAACCGCAACGACCTTAGGTGGTAAGGGAAGACATCGGGACTGACATTTCGAACCCCAACTAATAATGCTGTCAGACTCCCAGTCAATGTGAGGAGCATGAGTCCGAAGCCATGGAAGACCCAGAAGGACGTCGTCTATACCCTCAGGCAAAACAAGAAAAGAAATCTCCTCTATGTGACCCTGAGACAGGGAAAGGCGCAAGGGAACTGTCCTCAATGTAATGGAGTCAGACAACATAGTTCCATTAACAACACGGACAGGAATAGGCGCCTCTAACATGATAGAGGGAATATTGTGTCCCTTTACAAATCCTGAGGACACAAAAATCCCGTCAGCTCCGGAATCCACAAAAGCCATAATAGGCCATGTATTCTCAGATAACGAGAGCTGACCTGGGATACAACACTTAGAGGGTGCAGAACACGTCTCTAGTAACCCCCCTCTAATGGTTACTAGGCCAGGGAGTTTCCCTGACGACTAGGACACTTGTTGGCATAGTGCCCAGCCTGAGGACATACGTAACATATAGGAGGACCAGACTTGCGTAGTCTGGAGGACGTATGACCTAACTCCATAGGAGTGGGAGATGTTTCAGATGCTGAGGAAGATGGTAGTGGACCCTCAACAACTGGAATAGCCCGATGCTTAGGGCGTGAGGAAGAGACCTCGAGTCTACGTTCCTTATGGCGTACATCGATCCTCGTTGCTACTGTGATCAAGTCCTCCAGAGAAGCAGGGACCTCACGAGTAGCAAGGGCATCCTTGACATAGCCTGCCAACCCTCTCCAGAAGATAGGAATCAACACCTTCTCTGGCCAATCTAGTTCTGCCACCAGAGTTCTAAAAGCAATGGCATAAGAACTAGTGGATAACGAACCCTGAGATAGATCTAACAGTCTCAGGGCCGCATCATGGGTAACCTGCGGACCCATGAATACCGCCTTAAGAGCATCAAGAAAGTCTTGATGTCTCAGAGTAACCACATCAGAGCGCTCCCATAGGGGAGTCGCCCATTCTAAGGCTTTGTCCTGAAGTAAGGAGATGATAAAGCCTACTCTGGACCTCTCCGTAGAGAAGCGAGAAGAGTTGACCTCTAGGTGTATCTGACACTGACTAATGAAACCACGACATGATCTGGCATCGCCAGAATATCTGTTTGGCAGAGCAAGTCGAGGATCATGTGCAGATGTCACCATGGTCTGAGGTTTATCCTCTATACTCTTGAGCCGTGACTCAAGTACTTGTATGTAACGGTGTAACTGCTGATATTCTGCCATAACTGCCAGACCCTTGGCTCAGTCCTAATGTTACGGGGGGCTGTCTGATAATAACTGAAAGGAGTATCAGACAGTCAGGGTCCACCGTGCAAAGACTTTGCTGCAGACTATGGCAGAGTGCAATACCTCTGTTAACTCACAGAAGGATATAATAAGTAAGTAAAGCAATTCCTCCCTTACTTGGAGGGTGTGTGGAATGATCTCTGTTAATAATCACAGAGACAAAGGCAATGTGTGCGAAATGGCACCTACCTAGGTCCGCTCTTCTAGTGGTGCAAAAGAGACGAACAGCAGCGTAAGCCGCACAAAGCTCCTACCTGCGTTCGCTCCACTAGTGTGCGAGGACACGAACCACTAGATATGGCACCTGGCTAGGTCCGCTTTTCTAGTGGTGCAAAAGAGACGAACAGCAGCGTAAGCCGCACAAAGCTCCTACCTCTGTTCGCTCCCCTAGTGTGCGAGGATACGAACAACTGCCAGACGCAGTATAAGGAACGTTACCCTAGCGGCAACGTCCACCTACGAGTAGAATCACAAGGCCCAGCCAGACCATGTGCCTCAGGCACCTGCCTATGTCCGCTCCCCTAAGAGAAAAGGATACGGACAGCAGCCGAAGCTGTAAGGTATAAGGACGCTACCCTGCCGGTAGCGCTCACCTAGCATAGACAGAGGAATGCCTAGAGGAACGCGCACAGAGCGTCTACTCATATGCATGAACCAAGAGGACTGAGCACCATGCGGCGTGTGTCAGGGTCTTATATAGACTCTGTGCCTCATCCAAGATGGAGGACACCAGAGCCAATCCGCTGCCAGAACGACAGGAGTGACGTCATGCTGGCCTATCACCGAGCAAGACGTCACAAGCACATGACCAGCGACCAATCGGCATAGAAGGTGTCAGAGACATGTGACCTCGTGTCAGCGATGATGTCACCCGCACATGTGCAATGGCTCCAAGATTGGACTTAGTCTCCAGCGCTCGCACATGTGCAGTAGCAAGAAATCTGGACTTAGTCTCCAGCGCTCGCACATGTGCAGTAGCAAGAAATCTGGACTTAGTCTCCAGCGCTCGCACATGTGCAGTAGCAAGAAATCTGGACATAGTCTCCAGTGCTCGCACATGTGCAGTAGCAAGAAATCTGGACTTAGTCTCCAGCGCTCGCACATGTGCAGTAGCAAGAAATCTGGACTTAGTCTCCAGCGCTCGCACATGTGCAGTAGCAAGAAATCTGGACATAGTCTCCAGTGCTCGCAGCAACCGTAACAGCATCAGGTGATTCATCACCAGGTCCTGCAGCCATCAGACGTGCCCGGGGACACTGCACACAGCCGAAGCGGTGGTACCGGGAGTCTGCAGACACGTGAGTATGACATTTTTTTTTCTGCTGTTCACTTTTGATTTCACAGCTGCCTCCACCTCCCGCCCGGCCATGGCGCCGCACGGGAGCTGACATGGCGCCGCACTGAAGATTGAAGCAGCGGTGGCAGTACCGGGAGGATTCACGCTTCTGTCTTTACTGACAGAAGGAATCCTCGTCCTGTACATGTCACTTTACTACCCACCCCTTGCGTTTATAGCTGCGTTTTTTGTCATAGAAACGCACTAAAACGCAGCTATATTTGCAATTTGCGTTTTCCATTGCATTTTTGAACATCTCATTGAACTCAATGGGTGGAAAACGCAGTGAAAAACGCAAAAATAATTGACATGCTGCGTTTTTGTGTGCAGCACAAAAATGCAGCTAAAAAAAACGCTGTTTGCAGACAGCAAAAATGAAAACTCATACTTTGCTGGGGAAGCAATGGTACAGCATTTTCTGAGCAAAAACGCACCCGAAAACCGTGCAAAAACGCCACGAAAAACACACTGTGTGCACTTACCCTTAAACTAGTAATGCATCAAGTGGTATTAGAGCAGTAGGGCACCAGACTATCTTCGAGCTGTTTGCACCAGGTGGTATTAGAACTCAATAAAGCAGCTGGTATTAGTGCACTCTTTAGTGCACCTAGATCAGAAAGCAAAATGGTGGCGCAACCCGTTATCTGACCTTTATACAGGCTGGGTCACATGGTGCGTCTGCAATTGCAATACTTAGCATGACTGTGAAAGCTCTGGAAGTGCCAACAGCCTATCAGGTTGTGGATTGCAGCCTTTCTACAAGTTTTATTCTTCTGTTGGTGAACCCAAAGAGTAACATGAACATTTGGTTGGAAGTCTGTGTACGAGTCTGAGACCTGAACACGCTGTGTTTGGTACGAACCTCAAACTTTACAGTTTGGATTCACTCATCCCTATTCCACACTATCTTTAAACAGATAGATGGTTAGAGAACACTTGGCTAATTTCAATAAATTTAAATTTCCTTGTCCAGATAATTGACATTATACTGAAAGAGATGTAGAATCACTAGCTAGAATCGTTGAAAATTCCTGGAGAACAGTAGAAGTCCCAGAAGATTGGAGAAGGGTAGTGATGAGGGAGCACTAAAATACTTGATTGCTTGGTACTCAAATCGAGCAGGTCAGATTTGATTCAAGTAACGAGTATAATGGAAGTCAATGGGAAACTCCAGCATTTTTCATGCAAACCCTCCCAGAAGGTCTAAGGGGTGCATTAATATCACTAATTTGATGGAAACAGAGCTCAAATGGAATGGCAAGAGCATGAAGAAGATGCCTGGATATAACTCAGACTCCCAGGTCGCTGCTGGGAACAATGTTGTCAGAGTATTCCACTGCTTTTACAGAGTGACAATGAAACATACAGAACGAAAGCTAAAATAGATTTTACATGAAAAAATTTAAGATGCATTCTTTCTTGCATAATGACATGTATATAAGGCAAATTAAAAAAGTGAAAAAACCCAGCCTCCTTCACACCTTAGGCTATTTTGATACCTAGCGTTTTTTGCACTTTCCTATTGCTTTCAATATTGAAAATACGCTGCAAAAACACTACAAAAACACTGAAAGAATTGACATGCTGCTTTTTTTAAAAAAAATGCAGTAGTTTCCCATTTCAGTCAGGAAAAAAAAACAATCATATGCATTAGATTTATGAATGAATGACTTTTAAAAATGTGGGACTCCTAAACTGGTAAAGCCTATGCACTAAGTATAAGGCCTAGCAAAAATGTAAAAGAGGGATTGCAATACAACCTAGAAAACACGAAGAGGTGGGCCTCAGAATATTTTTTTGGTAATTTTAAAAAGAGTGGGACTTCTACAGTGGTAAATCCTATGCACAAAGTGCATGGCCTAGCAAAATTTTAAAGGAGGGATTGCAATACACCCTGGAAGACACAGACAGGAAAGTGTAGAATTAGTTTTTTTTACTATTATTAAGAGTGGGACTTCTACACAGGTAAAGCCTATGCACTCTGAGGAGGGCCTCAGATAATAATTTTTTCCCATTATTAAGGAGTGGGACTCCTAGACTGGGAGAGCCTATGCTGAGACTCCTAGACTAGGAAAGCCTATGCACTAAGTGCAAGGGCTACCAACAATTATTAAGTTATTATTTATTATTATTAAATTATTAAGCGGTACTCCCATTATTAAGGAGTGGGACTTCTAGACTGGGAAAGACAATACAAGTACAAGGGCTGCATAAAATGGTATACCAATTCACCTTGAAAGACACTCTGAGGAAGGTCTCAGAAAACAATTTTTCCATTATTACGGAGTGATACTCCTAGACTGGAAAAGCCTATATACTAAGTGCAATGGCTGCCAAAAAGTACAAGGAGATCCTCCAATAAACCCTGAAAGACAATCTGAGGAGAGCCTCAGAAAACATTTTTTCCCATTATTAAGGAGTGGCACGCCTAGACTGGGAAAGCCTATGCACTAAGTGCAAGGGGTGGCAAAAATTAGAAGGCGGTTTTCCAATACATCCTGGAAGCAACTCTGAAGAGGGCTTATAAAAACATCTTTTCCCATTATTAAAGCGTGGGACTACTATAATGGGAATGCCTATGCACTAACTGCAAGGGCTGCCAAAAAATAGAAGGCGGTACTCCTATACACCCTGGAAGACACTCTGAGGAGGGTCTCAGGAAACCATTTTTTCCCATTAAGGAGTTAGTGCATAGGCTTTCCCAGTCTAAGAGTCCAAGTGCAAGGGCTGAAAAACATTTACCCCTGGGTGTATACAAATTTGTAAGAGAAATGTTGAGGTAGTCCTTTAAAATTATGAAGAAGGGCATTATACACTCACATGAAAAAATAAGAATAATAGTCTCATGATCACCCTGTTGATATGGTGGAGGAGGAAGACATGAAAAAGAAGAAATCATCAACCATATACCTTTGTTTGGGTGGCAAGGGGTGCATGAGAATACCCCAGAATAAAAGGAACATTCTAATTGTTTTTATGTTCCCTTGTTTTCATCAGGTGGTGTTGAAGTCTGGGTTAATACAGGTCTTGTTTATTTTGATAAGAGTCAGCCTGTCAGCATTTTCAGTTGTCAGACGGATGCATCTATCAGTTATTATGCACTCGGCGGCACTAAAAAAAAAAATGACTCAGACAAAACGCTAGTGTGATGCCCTGGCAAAACCGGGTAGTCACACAGTATAGGCCACCCGCATAACACCATCCCACACAGGGTTATACACAGCTGACCAGAAACCCTAGTCACCCCCGCAAGGTAGGAAAGGCACACCAGTGGGCGGGACCAGGCGGATGGAGAATGCCCACCTAGGGGTCTGAAGAACCCGGGGCGGGAAAAGCAGTAGTCTGAGTTGTAGTTCAAGTGGAGTGGAGTGGAGTAGTTAAGGAGGAGAAAGTGAAAGCTGAGACAGAAAGGAAAGGCGTCAGGGTTGGAGCCCCGGCGTGCTGGCTAGGTGGCAGACGGTGGTCCGTGTCTGTCAGGAAACTGGAAAACGGCTGCCAAAGATCCGAGGTGGACCGGGGCAGGGTTGGAGCCCGCCAGAACCGACACCGGAAACCGTGCACAGAGGGGGTACTTGGACCCTGAAGCCAGGACCGGAACCAACGGCCTAGCTAATTAACCAATTGAGGGCAGGATTATAGATCCTGTCCCAACCAAAGTCCCAACAGCAGACATCCACCCACCGCGGGGGATAGGGCATCCAGGGCCCGGTAGATCTCAAGGGTCAGCGTCAGCGGGCAAGGCTCCCAACAAAAGGACCGGAGCAGACTCCCGTGTTTCACACCGGGAAGTCCACCACACCAACCACAGAGTGCAGAGGAAAGTGAAATAGACCACCAGCGCGGGCGTGGGACCAGATACACCCGACCGCGGCAGCCGGCCACCAGCACCTTGGTTTACCATTGGACTTGTGTGATTCATTTAATCGTGAGTAAACTAACATCCCCTGGTCTGACCGGGAGCGCCGGCCCCTGCAGTCACCATCCTCAGCATAAGAGACACTGGGCCCCGGGGCATCCATCCACCCATGGAGGGGTTAACATCCAGCTGCCATCCCATCGTCCCCCGGGTGCCCCACAACAGCAGCGGTGGTACCACATTTCACCACACACTGTGGGTGGCGTCACAGACAGTTTACGGCAAATCCCGTACAATTACATCCCCTTTTTATTTGAAGTGTCCGCGCGACCCCTGGGTCCGGTAGAATCCCTCGAGCCACACTGCGGAACCAGATCCGAGCAGCCCGGCTGCTGGCATGGGGGCGACACACCTCAAAACCTGGCGTCACGAACAGGATTGCAACCCATTTATCTACCTGGTGGAAGTGCGCCTTGTTCTGGACTGTCAGCGGTGCTCCGCTGTAAAATTTTGAAAAAAACGCCATTTTTGCGCGCGAAAAACGACAACCCAGCATCTTCTTCCCCGAGAAAGGGCGCGAAGTTGAAGCCCGGCCCCCTGGGAACATGGCCTGAAAGAAGGGACACCCTAGGCCGAAAACGAAACTAGAGAGCCGCGTTTGCAGACTGCTCCCGAAAAACTGAGGGGGAGAAGCGGGAAGATATCTGCGCCCAATGTTGATGGTGGGGCAGCGCCTGCCGCTGGGGCAGCGCCTGCCGCTGGAGCGGCGGCGCCCGCGAACATGGTGGATGACGGAGAAGCGGCGGCTCCCGCTCCGGTCGCAGGAGCGGCAGACCCTGTGGTCCCAGCGATCACCCAAGTACTGTCGATTACCTTACCTTACGTGCCCGGCGCTGCCTGGTTACCCCAGTATGATGGAAGTCCTGATGCCCTGCAGGTATTCAAGAAGAAAATATGTACTGTTCTTAATATGTACGCCATGACCGGCAAGCAGCGCGCATCGGTGGTGCTAGGAGGACAGTTGACCGGTGCCGCAGAGCAAGAGGTAGAGACATGGGCCGATGCTGATCAGGCCTCGGTAACCGCCATTTTTGACAAGCTGCAAGTCGCTTTTGAAACCCGCACGAAAGCGGAATTGCGGATGCAGTTCTATAACTGTTGGCAGCAGCCTCAGGACAGCATTCGGGACTACGCCTTAAGGCTGCAGACCGCCTTGCGTACGTTGAAACAGATGGACTCCATTAATGAGCTTGAGAGCAATAAAATGCTGGAAGAGCAGTTCTTGCAGGGGCTGGGATTCGCTGACGACCGCAAGCAGCTGTGGCTGTGGGCCCTGGAACATCCGGACTTGAACTTTGCGGTCCTAAAAGACCGGACCATTAGAGCGCTACAAACATCTGAAGCTGGTACCCCCGAACCGCCATCTTAGCCGGCTGACACTGCTCACGTCTCGGTGGCGGCCCCTTTGTTAGCCTTGCTGGCACCCGCCGCAACACCTGGGACTCCTGAGGACTTATCATCGCAAGTCCAGCGTCTGAGTGATGACGTCGCCCAGGATCCTCGCCGCCCTACAGCTTCCACCGAAAGCCAAGCCAGCAGAGAAGATCCAGCTCGCCGACAGCCCAGAAGGCGTCCCCTGGATGCAAAGGAGAAAGAACAACAACAACAACAGCCGGTATGGACAGCCCGTTTGCTACAAGTGCAACAAGACTGGTCATTATTCTTGCCGATGTCCTTTAAACGAGCAAGCAACCCCTGAGGCCAAGACCCAATCCTCAGGAATAGATCCTCATGGCACAGCTGATTGGCGTGACCAGTATGTTGGAGGTCGCCCTATCATCTCTCTTGCTGTGGACGGTATCCGGACGTTCGCCCTCCTCGACACTGGCTCGCAGGTAACAACTATACCTTATGTACTATACAAACGTTATTGGTCTGATAGTGAACTCACCCCACCTGATGCCAGTTTGACCATCATTGCAGCTAATGTACTCCCTATGACCCAAGCAGGGTTTAAGGAGGTAACTTTAAAGGTGGAGCGAGTGGAGCTGAAGCATCAAGGACTCATTGTGATGCAGAATGACCCCAGTGACCGTAACCCCGAAAATGGTCCTAGGGACGAACGTGATTGAGAACTGCATGGGAGAAGTGCTGTATTTATTACAACAACTGTTTGCCACGGCAGGAGCAGGCCGGCAGAGGGCACTGCAACGTGAAATCAGGGCTCTCCTGCAGCGGCAACAAGTGAACATGTCAGGTGGAGAGATTGGTAGTGTGCAGGTGATGGATGTAGCACCTCTAAAGGTGCCTCCGCGGAGCGAAATGATGATTTGGTGCAGGGCAGCCGTAGGTCCCCATGGACAGGATAACCTGGCAGTAGTGGAGCCTCTGCCTTCAGAACACTGGCCCACAGTAATGGCAGCCAGAGGGGTGATTGATATCCGGAAGGGGAGAGTGCCCGTGAGAGTGATGAATTGCGGAGAGGAAGAGGTTAGGCTACCCCGTTATGCCACCATTGCTAAGTTATTCACAGTAGACACTGACGCCATCCAGGCGGCAGCCTCCACCATCACCGTATCACAGTCAGACAGTGACAGTTCACCGAAGCAACTAGAGGAGTGGTGTCAAGAGCTACACGTAGGCACCGACTCCACACCCGCACATCACAAGGGAGGGGTTACAGGGTGGTGCGGGAGTACGAGCAGGTATTCAGCAAACACCCGCTAGATTTCGGGAGGATCAGGGGAGTCCAACACCACATACCCACAGATACACATCCACCCATCAAAGAGGCCGATTCCACTTGCGCATTACCAGTGTACCAAGGACATGTTGAGGAAAATAAAGGAGGCAGGGGTCATCCGTGATAGTTGTAGTTCCTGGGCAGCCCCGTTGGTCCTGGTAAAGAAGAAGGATGGCACGATGAGGATGTGTGTGGATTACCGGAAGTTGAGTTGTAGTCCAAGTGGAGTGGAGTAGTTGAGGAGGAGAAAGTGAAGGCTGAGAAAGAAAGGAAAGGCGTCGGGGTTGGAGCCCTGGCGTGCTGGCTAGGTGGCAGATGATGGTCTGTGTCTGTCAGGAGATGGGACCTTGGTTTACCATTGCAAATTCCGTACAAATACGTCCCCTTTTTATTTGAAGTGTCCGCGCGACCACCGGGTCCGGTAGAATCCCTCGAGCCACACTGCGGATCCGGATCC
Organism: Anomaloglossus baeobatrachus; assembly: GCF_048569485.1. NCBI lineage: Eukaryota > Metazoa > Chordata > Amphibia > Anura > Aromobatidae > Anomaloglossus > Anomaloglossus baeobatrachus. The sequence continues at coordinate 257,484,587 of NC_134357.1, forward strand.
GAGCAGCCCGGCAGCTGGCACGGGGGCGGCACACTAGCGGCAGGTCAGGCCAGCACCTCCAAGGCATAGAGGGAAAGTTCATTCCACATGTCCAGCTTGAATACCCAATATCAGTTTCAGAAAAGCATGCTTTTTTTATTAGCAGCACAGCTCCAAATAAGAACACAAATCTGGCCATGATCAAAATGGACATTTTAAGATCAGTTGGGCACCAATTCATATACAAGGCCCTATAACAACCATAGCTATGCTGAATGCTAGCCATATCACCAAACAAAATATCCAGGAACCTGGATTGCTTGCAATATGTTTCACAGATTATTCTAGATTAATTATAGTCTGTTTCTTTTAACCACTACTCCATTAGAATTTTCTGCAGCATCTCCCATCATTAATGTTCTTAGTGGGAAAGCATTTAAACTTCTGCTTGCTTGACTTCTTTATTACCCAATATTTGTTTGGCACAGAGGAATCACAGAAGATGTGATACGGTGGGCTAGGTACTCACTCCTTCACCATCGTCCAAATATTTTCCCTCCTTGTCAGACTACCCCGTGCATTAGGGCTTGGGTACTGGGAGTGTCTCCCTCTTCTCTACTCCTTGGTTGAACAAGACGTTTTGACCTCTGCCTTCAGTGTTGTCAGATGGGAACGTTTTGACTAATTGTTTAACTAGGGCTTTCTGATATCGTATTGTTTTACTAATTCCTCTCCGTCGCAGGAGAAAAGATAGAAAGTTCTCCTTGTAGCTTGGGTCAAGAATGGTGAACAACCAGTAATCAGTGTTGACCAAACTGCGCATAACACGAATGTCACAGGAAAGGCAGAGGGACATACAGTACCTGACAGAAGTTCTGTCGCTTAGCCATGTTATGTAAATTAAAGCTTATAACCTGACGTTAAATTCATCCATTGGTTTTATAAATTACTCTTTTGAAATCCGAAACCCTCTCAAATTTGATTTAGGTTATGAAAATAAAATTGCTGCAAAGCTGAAATATTGATCATTTAATGAACACAGAAAGGTCAGATTTTGGCAAGACAAAAGATATGTCGCCCACAGAAAGTAATGTGAAATTCAAACAAGTAATTAACTTCTAATACAAAGATATGTTGCATAACATTGGTGAATGAAGTTGTGGTGCTATTAGAGCCATATTTAATATTTTGCGTGACTTCCATGAGCTTGAAGGACTGCATCCATGCGGTTCAACAATGATTCATACAATTTATTGATGAAGTCATCAGGAATAACAAAGAATGCAGTCTTACATGCCTCCCAGAGTTCATCTAGATTCTTTGGATTTGTCTTCCAAGCTTCCTCTTTCATCCTACCCCAAACATGCTCAATGATGTTCATGTCTGGTGACTGGGCTGGCCAGTCCTTGAGCACCTTGATCTTCTTTGCCAGGAGGAACTTTGTTGTAGAAATGGATGTATGAGATAGAGCACCATCCTGCTGCAGAATTTGACCCCTTTTATGATTGGGAATGTAAGAGGTAGCTAATACTTCTTGATATTTTAAGCTACTGATATTGCCTTCCACTTTACAAATGTTTCGCACACCCCCATACTGAATGTAACCCCAGACCATGATCTTTCCACCACCAAACTCAACTGTTTTCTGGATCCATACGGGCTCCAGTAGGTCTCCTGTAGTATTTGCGGCGGCTGTGGTGTAATTCAACTGAAGATTCATCAGAGAAATCCACCTTCTGCCACTTTTACAGCGTCCATCTGTTTAGCAGGCTGTGGGACTTGGCAAATGCCACACGTTTTTTTAATTGCCTTTTGTTTAGTGCTGGCTTCTGGGCACTGATTCGAACATGGAGGCCATTTCGAGACAGAATCCTACAAACTGTTGTAGTTGACACAAGGACTTGAGGTGACCAGCCCTTTTCGAGCTCTGCTGCAGTGGAAGAGGGGCTGGCTTTGGATTTTCTAACCAACAAACTTTGCTCCTGAGCAGTTGTCTTGCGGGGTCTGGCAGACCTGGGCTTGTCAAAAACATCTCCAGTCTCTTCAAAACTTTTTTTAATTCTTTGTACTTGATGCTGAGACACATTAAAGGTGCCAGCCACCTCTGCAGTGGATCTGGTCTTCAGCCTCTTGATAATCAAGGCTTTGGTAGCAGGGTGGATTTTTGGCATGTTGTCAGAGGTTAAGTTGCAGTTCAACTGAAGGTCTGGGGTGCTGGGTTTCTTTATATACACACCCACTAATTATTTAGTGAGCACAGGTGAGGAAGTAAACTTTGGATTGGGTGCATTATATGACAAAAAAACTTTTGTCTTGCCAAAATCTGACCTTTCTGTGTTCATTAAATGATCAGCTTTGCAGCAACTTTATTTTCATAACCTAAACCAAATTTGGGAGGGTTGCAGCTTTCAAAAGAGTAATTTATGAAACAAATGGATGAATTTAAAGTCAGGTTATAAGCTTTTATTTACATAACATGGATAAGTGACAGAACGTCTGTCAGGGACTGTAAAGTCAACCATGTGCGCCAGACTCCCAACAGGAAAGACTTCCCTGTCCCCACCAGGAGGACTACTACTCTTCATCCTCTTCTCCTCCAACCCCCTTTCCTCTTTCTGCTTCTCCTCTTCAGGCCATCCATGCTGAACAGATGAAATTAACTTGGTGTGGGTAGTACCCTGTGTAGCCCAGCAGCCATCTCCCTGTTTCTGATCCTCCTCATCCTTCTCCTCCTCCTCCTTATCACCCAATCTATGCTGAGAAGATGAGATGAGGCTAGGCTGGGTAGTATCACCATATGTACTTTCTTTCTCCATCTACACCTGGTGCACTTGCAAAGCTTTTGTAAGTAGCTAATATTTAAATAGACACAGAAGCGAGATGGTTATGTTGCTTATGGCATCATCACCACTCACCTTCTTGGTTGAGTCCTCAAAGTTTTGAAGAACCTCACAGATGTCAGTCATCCATTCCCACGTGTTGGTTCTTATGTGCGGAGGCTGACTGGAATACCGACCGGAATGTTGTAGCTTGCATTCAAATACTGCCCTCTGCTGCTCACAAAGCTTTGGCAACATGTGTTATGTAGCGTTCCAGTTCGTCGGAACTTCGCACACCAGTCAGTTAGCTGGCAGTTCCAAGCGCTGCTGCAGCACTGCCAGACGGGAGGGAGCCGTAGCTGACATGCGAAAATGGGCACACACACGGCGTACCTTCGCAAGTTGTTCAGGCAAATTTGGGTATATTTTCAGAAACTGTTGAACCACTAAGTTGAGCACGTGGGCCAGGCATGGTACATGTGTGAGTTTGCCAAGCTTCACAGCTGCCACCAGGTTACAGCCATTATCGCACAAGACCATGCCTCTTTGTAGGTTCAAGGCTGACAACTACAAATCTGTCTGGTCTGTTAGACCTTTTTACAGTGGGAGTTTGCTGTTTGTCACCAAAAGAAATTAGTTTCAGCAGAGCTTGTTGCCGTTTCACAGAGGTAGTGGTGCAGTGTTTGCCACTGATATGGGTGACAATTCAGAGATGGAGGATGAGGAGGAGAAGGGTGTGCAGGAAGTGGTTTAGTAGGTGGTGCACACCTTAATGGAACTAAGACCCACTAATCTAGGCAACGGTGGCATGTGTGCCCTCCTAAGGTCCGACTCAGTCCCAGCCTCCAGAAGGTTCACCTAGGGTGCTGTCAGTGAAATCTAGCACCCCTGTTCACAAGCACTTGTCCAGGTGTTGGTGGTTAAGTACACTTCCCAGTAAGTAACTGCATTGGTCAGGGCACGGGTGATGTTATGGGACACAAGCTTGTATAAGGCGGTGACAGCACACCAGGAGAAATAGTGGTAGTCAGAGACCGAGTGCCGAGGGATGGTCGCCACCATGAGGTTGGGGAAAACCTCAGTGTCCACAAGCATAAATGGCAAAATTTTACAGTTCAAGTAGTCTGAAAATGTGCCTGTTTAGTGTCTGGGCCTGTGGGTGGATGGCTGCATATTTCAACTTGTTTCAAGTCTTTGAGTAGGGAGATCTGAATTCTGCTCTGGGATAAAGAAATGGACGTGGCTGCAGATCGTGGTTGCAAATGTGCAATGACAGATGCAGGGCGGGAGGCATCCATGCCTGCTTTCTGGACAGGAGATTGACAAACATGTAGTACAGGGCAAGAGGCAGTGACATCACCCACAGACACTGAATGTGGACCCAGCCATTCGGGCGACCTATTTGGGTGGTTTGATGACATGTGCCTGAGCATTCTGGTAGTTTGCATGCTGGTGGTGGTAGTGACCCCTGCTGATCGTGGTATGGCACAGGGTGCAAATGACTGTTCTTTTCTTGTCCATACTTTCTTGAAAAAAGCTGAGGAACACCTAACCCTTGGCATGGGAACTTACCGCGTGTGAGTGCTCTAGGGAAGAGTTGCCTGCCTTCTCCCTCTTGGCTGCCAACTGCCTATTCCTGCCTTTTGCGGTGCTGCAGATACCCCCCTCCTCTGCACTGCTGTTCTCACTCCACATGCCATCTTCCCAGGTTGGGTCAGTGACTTCATCATACACCCCCTTGTCTTACACTTCTGCACTCTGGTCCTCCTCTGGACTTGTTGACTTAACAACATGACTTGTTGACAACTTTGTCTTATCATTATCCACTTCTTGAGACAGTATTTGCTGTTCCCTGCCATCTACTTTTTCTGACCGTGGCAGCTCAAATATTTGGGCATCACTGTACACAATCTCTTCATGTCCCTCTTGAAACGTTCTGGGCAAAAGGACAGAGTCAATATATGCAAATGCAAAAAGCTCTTTGGAGTGTCCCAGTGTGGGATCACTTGTAACCTGGGACTTCCAATAGTGGGAGAAAGGAGGATCAGGGTGAGGATTATGTGGTCCAGACTCTTGGCTAGTGAGACTGGACCATGTGGAAGATGCATTGGAGCTAGGAAAAAAACTGGAAGCTGCCATTTCACCGACCACCTGTTCGCACTGTTCTGGCTTCAATAGTGGTGTCCTGCACCCTCCCTGCAAGGTGAAATAAGGAGATAGGTCATCTAAATGATGTGTGTTTGTTGTGCTCCTGCAGCAGGCACAGTTTTCCCTGGCCCATGGTGATGGCATCTGCGTGTACCACCATCAGTAGGACGTCCACTTCTCCATCTCTTACCGGACACTTTGCGCATTTTATGTTAGGTATGCAGCAAATATGTCTATTAATAGGTTCTAGAATAGAATGGATATAGGCCTGAAAAGACCTTTTGGTTTTACGTTACAGCAGGAAAGACTGAAGGGTATAATCCTTGCCTAGCTGCCTCTAATAAACTATCCCTTCTAAAACAGCTATCCCCACACTAAATGCAGCTAAAAGAAATATTATTAAAGAATAGAATAGATTAGACTTAGCACTGAAAAGGAGTTTTGGTTTTAAATTGCAGCAGCAAGGATTGTAAGGCTATAACCTCTAATACACAATCCCCAGCATCTAAGTCTACACTAAATCCAGCTAACAGTGGTATTATTAGAGAATATAATAGATTACAGCATGGAGTGTAAGGCAATAATCACTGTTATACACTATCCCTTCTCCAGCAGCTCTCCCTACACTAAATGCAGCGATGAGTGGTATTATTAGAGATTAGAATAGATTAGACTTAACCCTGAAATGGACACTTTGTTTTACGTTGAAGCAGCAAAGACTGTAAGGTTGTAATCCCTGTCTAAATGCCTCTAGTACCATATCTCTTCCCCAGCAGCCAGCCCTACACTAAATGAAGCTAACAGCGGTATTATTAGAGAAAAGAATGGGCAATAATCACTCTAATCTACTATCTCTTCTCCAGCGCTCTCTTTTCACTATTTCCAGGGAAAAGTGAGCCTAGCGCCAGTTCACCGAGTTTTATATAGACCTGATGATGTGATGCAGCAGGCCAGTCACAGTAATGATGTTGGGGGAGACCTCCAGGGGGTCTCTCTCTTAGGGTCTCGGAGGAGGATTCCAAATGAGAACTGCGCAGATGTATATGAAACAGGAAAAGTGACCACACAGAGACATGTCTCTATCCGGGAGAAGCTCAATGCTCTATATATATACAGCAGCTTACTCATATCTACGTTATCTATTAACCAACCAGCTAGCCGGGCATAGTTCATTTCTTATTTGAACAGTCTTAGCAACATTCGTTAGTAAAACATTCAATTGTGTTTAGACATAGATGAGAGCCTATGAATGGAACAATATCAGTTACTTATTCTCTTCTATTCATGAATGTCAGTTACCCATCTGAAACTTCAGATAAGCATTCTTCTATGAATAGAGAAATGCTAGTTATCTATCTGGAACCACAGATAAGCACTCTTCTATTCATGAACTAAAACTTATTCTACATAGCCCTAAGCCTAATTTGTTTTGGTTATAAATTCCGTTAATATTTCAATTAGGTATATATGGAGAAGCAATACATAAAGCATTCAAAAAACAGATTATCTTATACTGGACAAACGATTCAAAGCCTAAGCCTTCACAATGACAGTAGCCAACATGGCTACAGAATTACCGTGATTGGCAGGCAATCCCTGCATGTTTAGTGGCTGAAAAATATCTGAAAAATATGTAAGGGGGAACTTGAGAATGGCGCTCGATCACAAGAGATACTTGATAGAGTACAGAGAGTGACAATACACTTCAATGCTCGATCGAGTATCGAGCAGTGGCAGGCATGCTTGCCCGTCACTAAGTGAAGGGCAAATGTTGTCCCTATCAAGGATGTAAATACTTGGTTAAGAATACAGTAATTAACCAGAGCCAGCATGTATTTGTAGCAAACAAGTCATGCCAGACTAATCTAATTTCCCTCTATGATCGAATTACTAACTAGGTGGATCAGGGAAAAGTGGTAGATACAGCACTACAGCAAAGCATTTGATAAAGTATCTCATACTATGCAATTGAAAAAAATGACGAAGTATGGGATTGACAAGGCTATGGTTAGGTGGTTCCAGTGACGGTAGTCAAAGAGTGGAATAAATGGTTGCATATCCAATTGGAGGAGTCTTGTTCAACATTTTTTATAAATGATCTAGAAAAGGGAATGGTTAGTAAATTAATCAAATTTGCAGATGATACAAAGCTAGGAGAAACAGCTAACACTAAAGAAAACAGAAAAAGGATTCATATTGATCTAGATAAGCTGGAACAATGGGCAGCAACTAATACTGTAGAATGGTATATAACAGGGAGAAATGCAAAATTCGACATCTGGGCAAGAGAAATGAAAATAACATCTACAGAATGGGAGGAATAGAACTAAGCAACAGCATATGGGAAAAATACTTAGGTATACTAATAGATCACAGACTGCACAAGAGATATGAGTAAACAGTGTGAAGCAGCAGCAAAAAAGGCAAACACGTTTCTGGGATGTTTTAAGAAAAGTATAGAGTCTAGATCACATGATGTAATTATCCCCCTCCACTCCTCTTTGGTCAGACCTCTTCTGGAATACTGTGTACAGTTTTGGGCACCACATTGTAATCCCTTAATAACCGCTGCCCAGAACGGTAGGTCCTAACTAGAGATGAGCGAACCGGTCCCGGTTCGGCTCGAGGCCGGTTCGCCGAACGGGGGTCCCGTTCGAGTTCGGCTCGTCGAACGTTCGACGAACCGAACTCGAACGTATAGGCTAGAATGGGAGGCAATCACAAACACATAAAAATGCATTATAAATGTACACAAACAGTTAATAAACATTGCCATAACACTTACCGGTCCCAGCGATCCCTTCTGCACTCTGTCTCCTGCCGCTATTCCATCCGATGATCGCTTAATCCTCCCGGTGACCTGCACTGCCAGCAGAGATGCAGGACCTATCGTGACGTCAGAATAGCCATGTGACCAGTCACGTGGCTATTATCTCATTGGCTACAGACTGGTCACATGACTATGACACGTCATGTAGGACCTGCGAGTGCATCTCTCCGGTACACGGTGCACATATGTGTATCGCCGTGTACCGGCGACATGCTCTAGCACACGGTCGACTCCCCGTTCCGTTAGGGACCGGCTGACACAGCCGGTCATTAACGGAGATCACCGTTGCCATAGCAACGGAGCTAACCACGGCTCCGAGAGCACCGTTGCTATGGTAACGCGTCTGTCAGCGTTACCGCTGTTACCGCTGACAGCCAGCACTGATCACTCACGGAGTGAAGGCTGCACGCTGGTTCACGATTGTAGTGAGGATTGTAGTGAGGATGGAGGTTCCCCAGCCCCAAGTGATGAGCTGGTGCACCTCATCCTCACTACAATCGTCACTACTACTACACTAGAAAAAAAGAAGACAGAAGAGCAGGATCGTGGAGGGCTGACAGGGGGTAATAAAGATGGAGTCTCTAATGTGTCTGTGTATTTATTTCTATTAAAGTATTTTTTCTCTGTGTGGTGTTTTTTTTTAACCCTTTATTGGAGATTCTTAATGGCCGGGTCAAACGTGCCTGACATTAAGAATCTCTGGCTTAATACTGGCTAGTAAAACAAAGCCAGTATTAACTCATGATTACCCAACAAGCCACCCGGCTCCAGGGCTGTTGGAAGAGTTGGATACAGCGCCAGATGATGGCGCTTCTATGAGAGCGCCATTTTCTGGGACGGCTGCGGACTGAAATTCGCAGTAGAGGCGCCCAGAAACCTCGGGCTAACCTGTGCTGCGGATTCCAATCCCCAGCTGCCTAGTTGTACCCGGCTGGACACAAAAATGGGGCGAAGCCCACGTCATTTGTTTTTTAATTATTTCATGAAATAAGTGAAATAATTAAAAAAAACGGGCTTCCCTATATTTTTGGTTCCCAGCCGGGTACAAATAGGCAACTGGGGGTTGGAGGCAGCCCGTGGCTGCCTGCTGTACCTGGCTAGCATACAAAAATATGTCGAAGCCCATTTCATTTTTTTGGCGGGCAAAAAAATTCTGCATAGTCCTGGATGGAGTATGCTGAGCCTTGTAGTTCTGCAGCTGCTGTCTGCTCTTCTCCATACAGATAGACAGCAGCTGCAGAACTACAAGGCTCAGCATACTCCATCCAGGACTGTATGCAGAAGTTTTTTGCCCCCTGAAAAAATTATGTGGGCTTCGCCATATTTTTCTATGCTAGCCAGGTACAGCAGGCAGGTACGGCTGCCCCCAACCCCCAGTTGCCTATTTGTACCCGGCTGGGAACCAAAAATAAAGGGAAGCACTTTTTTTATTATTTCATGAATTTCATGAAATAATTAGAAAACAAATGACGTAGGCTTCGCCCCATTTTTGTGTCCAGCCAGGTACAACTGGGCAGCTGGGGATTGGAATCCGCAGCACAGGTTGGCCTGAGCTTTCTGGGCCCCACTGCTGCGAATTGCAGTCTGCAGCCGTCTCAGAAAATGGCATTTTCATAGAAGCGCCATATTCTAGCGCTGTATCCAACTCTTCCAGCACCTGCCTGCTATACCTGGCTAGCATACAAAAATATGGCGAAGCTCACGTCCTTTTTTTGTAGTTTTTTGGCAAAAAAAATAAAAAATGCTTCCCTGGATTTTCCATTGCCAGTGAAGGTAACACCAAGCAGTGGGGGTTAGCAGCCAGTAGCTGCTTGGATTACCCTTAGCTAGCAATACAAAAAATGCAGCGGGAGCCCATATATATTTTTTTTAATTATTTATTTAAATAACTAAAAATAAAATGGGCTTCCCTGTATTTTGATTGCTGGACATCACAGTGCTGTAAAAATAAATCTTTAAAAAAATGACGTAGCGCTCCGCGGTATTTTTGATTCTCAGCGCAGATAAAGCAGACAGCTATGGGTTGCCACCCCCATCTGCCTGCCGTTACCTTGGTTGGCAATCAAAATACAGGGAAGCCCATTAATTTTTTCTATTTAAAAAATAGTTAAAAAAAAAAATGACGTTGGGTCCCCCCATTTTTGATAGCCAGCTAGGGTAAAGCAGACGGCTGTAGCCTGAAAACCACAGCTGGCAGCTTTACCGTGGTTGGGGATCCAATGTGGAGGTCCCCTCAGGCTCTTTTTTATAATTATTTTATAAATATTAATAATTACACAATAAAAGTAGGGTCCCCCCCAAATTGGATCACCAGCCAAGGTAAAGCGGACAGCTGTGGTCTGGTATTCTCAGGGTGGAAAGGTCCATAGTTATTGGGCCTTCACAGCCTAAAAATAGCAGGCCGCAGGCACCCCAGACGTGGCGCATCCACTAGATGCGCCAATCCTGGCGCTTCACCCCAGCTCATCCCGTGCCCTGGTGCAGTGGCAAACGGGGTAATAAATCGGGTTGATACTAGCTGTAAAGTCACCTGAGATCAAGCCCAGCAGTTTGTGATGTCATGGCGTCTATTAGATACCCAACATCATAAACTGTCAGTACTAACAAAAAAAAAAATCGACAAAAGAAATTTATTTGAAAAAACAGTCCCCAAAACATTTCCTCTTTCACCAATTTATTGTAAGAAAAAAAATAAAGGGGTCCCACGACGACTCTGGACCGTCTAGAATATGGGGGGGAGACACTCAGGGAACGTATCCCCCATTTTCTAGGAGTGCGGACCCTTCATGTGAGGAGTGTGGGTGCAATGAATCTGCACTCACTCTCCCCGGGTCCACAGCAGCAGAGTCCATGTCGTAATGGTTGCTACCAAAGCTGCAATGCCCTGCTCATGAGGTAAGGGCATGCCTAATCAGGAGAACTACTGTAGAGGAAGCTCTGCTCACTGGTATATAGGTGCTCAGAGGTAATAATAGATAAAATTAGTGAGTAACCTCGGCACTCTAAATCTCCCATACTAAGTCAGTAAGTCACAACGCATAGTAATGCAAAATCACTCTTTATTGGTCCGTATTAAGAAAAAAAAAATTTTCATAAGCATATATGTTTTTGTCCAAAACAAGTTACAAATGACGTTTCGGCCTGAGCCTTCGTCAGATTGGACTTATCTGCATGTAATCATGAAAAATGACAATAATCAGTATCACATAAGAGTGAGAGAACAATAACATAAACTCGAACAATGTAGAGGTACAATTGGGATGCAGCAAAAAAATTGCAACACAGCAAGAAATGAAACACATGATACAAATGTCATAATACAGTACAAGGACAATATAGTAATGACAAATATGGGGTCAGAGTAGGCTTAGACAGCTCTGGTACGAAAGAGATGTCAATCATAAAGTAACATGTGCAGTAGGTGTAGAGCTACAGTATGCATGGCAGAGCTAATGGGTAGACCGACCATAGAAAAAGAACGGAGAAAAAGTGGAGAAAAAGTGGAGAAAAAGTGGAGAAAAAGTGGAGAAAAAGTGGAGATTAAGAGGAGAAAAAGTGGAGCATAAGAGGAGAAAAAGTGGAGAAAAAAGTGGAGAAAAAGTGGAGAAAAAAGTGGAGAAAAAGTGGAGAAAAAGTGGAGATTAAGAGGAGAAAAAGTGGAGAAAAAGTGGAGCATAAGAGGAGAAAAAGTGGAGAAAAAAGTGGAGAAAAAGTGGAGAATAAGAGGAGAAAAAAGTGGAGAAAAAGTGGAGAAAAAAATGGAGAAAAAGTGGAGAAAAAGTGGAGAAAAAGTGGAGAATAAGAGGGGAAAAAAGTGGAGAAAAAGTGGAGAAAAAGTGGAGCATAAGAGGAGAAAAAGTGGAGAAAAAGTGGAGAAAAAAGTGGAGAAAAAGTGAAGAAAAAGTGGAGAAAAAGTGGAGAAAAAAGTGGAGAAAAAGTGGAGAAAAAGTGGAGCATAAGAGGAGAAAAAGTGGAGAAAAAGTGGAGAAAAAAGTTGAGAAAAAGTGGAGAAAAAGTGGAGAAAAAGTGGAGAAAAAGTGGAGATTAAGAGGAGAAAAAGTGGAGCATAAGAGGAGAAAAAGTGGAGAAAAAGTGGAGAAAAAGTGGAGAAAAAGTGGAGCATAAGAGGAGAAAAAGTGGAGAAAAAAGTGGAGAAAAAGTGGAGAAAAAGTGGAGAAAAAGTGGAGCATAAGAGGAGAAAAAGTGGAGAAAAAGTGGAGAAAAAAGTGGAGAAAAAGTGGAGAAAAAGTGGAGAAAAAGTGGAGCATAAGAGGAGAAAAAGTGGAGAAAAAAGTGGAGAAAAAGTGGAGAAAAAGTGGAGAAAAAGTGGAGCATAAGAGGAGAAAAAGTGGAGAAAAAAGTGGAGAAAAAGTGGAGAAAAAGTGGAGCATAAGAGGAGAAAAAGTGGAGAAAAAGTGGAGAAAAAAGTGGAGAAAAAGTGGAGAAAAAGTGGAGAAAAAGTGGAGCATAAGAGGAGAAAAAGTGGAGAAAAAAGTGGAGCATAAGAAAAGAAAAAGTGGAGCATAAGAGGAGAAAAAGTGGAGAAAAAGTGGAGAAAAAGTGGAGAAAAAGTGGAGATTAAGAGGAGAAAAAGTGGAGAAAAAGTGGAGCATAAGAGGAGAAAAAGTGGAGAGAAAAGTGGAGAAAAAGTGGAGAAAAAGTGGAGAAAAAAGTGGAGAAAAAGTGGAGAAAAAGTGGAGCATAAGAGGAGAAAAAGTGGAGAAAAAAGTGGAGAAAAAGTGGAAAAAAAGTGGAGCATAAGAGGAGAAAAAGTGGAGAAAAAGTGGAGAAAAAAGTGGAGAAAAAAGTGGAGAAAAAGTGGAGCATAAGTGGAGAAAAAGTGGAGAAAAAGTGGAGAAAAAGTGGAGCATAAGAGGAGAAAAAGTGGAGAAAAAAGTGGAGAAAAAGTGGAGAATAAGAGGTGAAAAAAGTGGAGAAAAAGTGGAGAAAAAGTGGAGAAAAAAATGGAGAAAAAGTGGAGAAAAAGTGGAGAAAAAGTGGAGCATAAGAGGAGAAAAAGTGGAGAAAAAAGTGGAGAAAAAGTGGAGAAAAAGTGGAGCATAAGAGGAGAAAAAGTGGAGAAAAAAGTGGAGCATAAGAAAAGAAAAAGTGGAGCATAAGAGGAGAAAAAGTGGAGAAAAAGTGGAGAAAAAGTGGAGAAAAAGTGGAGATTAAGAGGAGAAAAAGTGGAGAAAAAGTGGAGCATAAGAGGAGAAAAAGTGGAGAGAAAAGTGGAGAAAAAGTGGAGAAAAAGTGGAGAAAAAAGTGGAGAAAAAGTGGAGAAAAAGTGGAGCATAAGAGGAGAAAAAGTGGAGAAAAAAGTGGAGAAAAAGTGGAAAAAAAGTGGAGCATAAGAGGAGAAAAAGTGGAGAAAAAGTGGAGAAAAAAGTGGAGAAAAAAGTGGAGAAAAAGTGGAGCATAAGTGGAGAAAAAGTGGAGAAAAAGTGGAGAAAAAGTGGAGCATAAGAGGAGAAAAAGTGGAGAAAAAAGTGGAGAAAAAGTGGAGAATAAGAGGAGAAAAAAGTGGAGAAAAAGTGGAGAAAAAGTGGAGAAAAAAAATGGAGAAAAAGTGGAGAAAAAGTGGAGAAAAAGTGGAGCATAAGAGGAGAAAAAGTGGAGAAAAAAGTGGAGAAAAAGTGGAGAAAAAGTGGAGCATAAGAGGAGAAAAAGTGGAGAAAAAGTGGAGAAAAAAGTGGAGAAAAAGTGGAGAAAAAGTGGAGAAAAAGTGGAGCATAAGAGGAGAAAAAGTGGAGAAAAAAGTGGAGAAAAAGTGGAGAATAAGAGGAGAAAAAAGTGGAGAAAAAGTGGAGAAAAAGTGGAGAAAAAAATGGAGAAAAAGTGGAGAAAAAGTGGAGCATAAGAGGAGAAAAAGTGGAGAAAAAAGTGGAGAAAAAGTGGAGAAAAAGTGGAGCATAAGAGGAGAAAAAGTGGAGAAAAAGTGGAGAAAAAGTGGAGATTAAGAGGAGATAAAGTGGAGCATAAGAGGAGAAAAAGTGGAGCATAAGAGGAGAAAAAGTGGAGAAAAAGTGGAGAAAAAGTGGAGATTAAGAGGAGAAAAAGTGGAGAAAAAGTGGAGAAAAAAGTGGAGAAAAAGTGGAGAAAAAGTGGAGAAAAAGTGGAGAACAAGTGGAGAAAAAGTGGAAAATAAGTGGAGAAAAAGTGGAGAAAAAATGGAGAAACAGTGGAGAAAAAGTGGAGATTAAGAGGAGAAAAAGTGGAGAAAAAGTGGAGCATAAGAGGAGAAAAAGTGGAGAAAAAAGTGGAGAAAAAGTGGAGAAAAGGTGGAGAAAAAGTGGAGCATAAGAGGAGAAAAAGTGGAGAAAAAGTGGAGAAAAAAGTGGAGAAAAAGTGGAGAAAAAGTGGAGAAAAAGTGGAGCATAAGAGGAGAAAAAGTGGAGAAAAAAGTGGAGAAAAAGTGGAGAAAAAAGTGGAGAAAAAGTGGAGAAAAAGTGGAGAAAAAGTGGAGCATAAGAGGAGAAAAAGTGGAGAAAAAGTGGAGAAAAAGTGGAGATTAAGAGGAGATAAAGTGGAGCATAAGAGGAGAAAAAGTGGAGCATAAGAGGAGAAAAAGTGGAGAAAAAGTGGAGAAAAAGTGGAGATTAAGAGGAGAAAAAGTGGAGCATAAGAGGAGAAAAAGTGGAGAAAAAGTGGAGAAAAAAGTGGAGAAAAAGTGGAGAAAAAGTGGAGAAAAAGTGGAGAACAAGTGGAGAAAAAGTGGAAAATAAGTGGAGAAAAAGTGGAGAAAAAGTGGAGAAAAAGTGGAGAAAAAGTGGAGATTAAGAGGAGAAAAAGTGGAGAAAAAGTGGAGCATAAGAGGAGAAAAAGTGGAGAAAAAAGTGGAGAAAAAGTGGAAAAAAAGTGGAGCATAAGAGGAGAAAAAGTGGAGAAAAAGTGGAGAAAAAAGTGGAGAAAAAAGTGGAGAAAAAGTGGAGCATAAGTGGAGAAAAAGTGGAGAAAAAGTGGAGAAAAAGTGGAGAAAAAGTGGAGCATAAGAGGAGAAAAAGTGGAGAAAAAGTGGAGAAAAAAGTGGAGAAAAAGTGGAGAAAAAGTGGAGAAAAAGTGGAGCATAAGAGGAGAAAAAGTGGAGAAAAAAGTGGAGAAAAAGTGGAGAAAAAGTGGAGCATAAGAGGAGAAAAAGTGGAGAAAAAGTGGAGAAAAAAGTGGAGAAAAAGTGGAGAAAAAGTGGAGCATAAGAGGAGAAAAAGTGGAGAAAAAAGTGGAGAAAAAGTGGAGAAAAAGTGGAGCATAAGAGGAGAAAAAGTGGAGAAAAAGTGGAGAAAAAAGTGGAGAAAAAGTGGAGAAAAAGTGGAGAAAAAGTGGAGAAAAAGTGGAGATTAAGAGGAGAAAAAGTGGAGCATAAGAGGAGAAAAAGTGGAGAAAAAGTGGAGCATAAGAGGAGAAAAAGTGGAGAAAAAGTGGAGAAAAAGTGGAGATTAAGAGGAGAAAAAGTGGAGAAAAAGTGGAGCATAAGAGGAGAAAAAGTGGAGAAAAAAGTGGAGAAAAAGTGGAGAAAAAGTGGAGAAAAAGTGGAGAAAAAGTGGAGATTAAGAGGAGAAAAAGTGGAGAAAAAGTGGAGCATAAGAGGAGAAAAAGTGGAGAAAAAAGTGGAGAAAAAGTGGAAAAAAAGTGGAGCATAAGAGGAGAAAAAGTGGAGAAAAAGTGGAGAAAAAAGTGGAGAAAAAAGTGGAGAAAAAGTGGAGAAAAAGTGGAGCATAAGTGGAGAAAAAGTGGAGAAAAAGTGGAGCATAAGAGGAGAAAAAGTGGAGAAAAAGTGGAGAAAAAAGTGGAGAAAAAGTGGAGAAAAAGTGGAGCATAAGAGGAGAAAAAGTGGAGAAAAAGTGGAGAAAAAAGTGGAGAAAAAGTGGAGAAAAAAATGGAGAAAAAGTGGAGCACCCTTTGGTACCTTTCATGTGGCACTAAGGGGTGCTTATCTTTGTATTTAGCCAACAAAATGAAAAAAAAATGACGTAGGGTTCCCCCTAGTTTTGTAGCCAGCTAGGGTAAAGCAGACGGCTGCAGCCTGCAGACCACAGCTGGCAACCTCACCTTGGCTGGTAATCCAAAACTGAGGGCACCCCACGCTGTTATTTTAAATTAAATAAATAATTAAAAAAAAAAACACGTAGGGGTCCCCCAAAATTGGATCACCAGCCAAGGTAAAGCAGACAGCTGGGGCCTGATATTCTCAGACTAGGGAGGTCCATGGTTATTGGAATCTCCCCAGCCTAAAAATAGCAGGCCGCAGCCGCCCCAGAAGTGGCGCATCCATTAGATGTGCCAATCCTGGTGCTTCGCCCCAGCTCATCCCGCGCCCTGGTGCGGTGGCAAACGGGGTAATATATGGGGTTAATACCAGATGTGTAATGTCACCTGGCATCAAGCCCTGGGGTTGGTGAGGTCAGGCGTCTATCAGATACCCGACATCACCAACCCAGTCAGTAATAAAAGAAAATAGACGACAAACACATTTTTATTTGAAAAAACACTCCCCAAAACATTCCCTCTTTAACCAATTTATTAGAATGAAAAACAAATCCAGGTCTGGTGTAATCCAAGGGGTTGCCATGACGATCCACACTGTCCCAGTCAATGAAGAGCAGGATGTTCCCCATTGGCTGGGAGAGCAGTGCAGTGACCTGAGCTAACATCAATGGGTCAGCCCAGGTCACTGCAGGGCATGACAAGTGCTGCTGTCAGCGAGGTACATTACCTGCGCTGATCTCCAGCACACTGACAGCACCTGTCACTGAGTTCAATGACCGGCGCCTTCCCCTCAAGTATCGCGAGAGGTCCGTGACGTCACCGCTAGTCAGTCTCGGGTCGGAAGCGAGAGGTGATGTGACAAGCGGCGGCCATGGAGGACAGTGACAGCGCTGAGGTCGGGATGGCGGGACTTCATCACCGCAGGTAAGCCGAGCGGGGGGGGGGGGGGGTGTTTGTGTTTGTGTGTGTGTGTGTATGTATGTGTGTGTGTGTGTGTGTGTACATGCCGCGGGCAGGAGGGGGCGGAGCGAGCTGAGCGGGGAAGTGTGGGCTTCCTGCACGTAACTAGGATAAACATCGGGTTACTAACCAAAGCGTTTTGCTTGGATACCCGATGTTTATCTTGGTTACCAGCTTCTGGCAGGCTGCCAGCAATGGCTCCTGCACACTGTAGCTGTAAAAAGCCCTGCTTTTTGCTGCTAGAACCGTTCTCGAACGTATCTAGAACTATCGAGCTTTTGCAAAAAGCTCGAGTTCTAGTTCGATCTCGAACAGCCCCAAAAATCACTCGAGCCGCGAACTGGAGAACCACGAACCGCGAACCGCGCTCAACTCTAGTCCTAACCTATATAGTTGAATCACCGACAGCTGCTGCGGGCAGCTGCCGGTGATTCGCGCACATGTCAGCTGATTTGAACATCTGACGTGTGCCTCGCAGGCATTAGTGGATCCACTATTCACCCGCGCCTGTTAAGCCCTTAAATCGCAATATCAAAATGTGACATCGCAATTTAAATCCCCGTCGGGGTAAATCTTCACTTACCAAACCCCATCGACAGCGCTGTGACTTGATCACTGTGAGCCGATGGTTGTCATGGTAGCAAAGGGTCATGTGATGACTCCTGTTGCTATCATAAGTCACTTCCTGTTTCACCCGGCCGAGTGCCACCAGTAATAAGAGGTAAGTATTTCTGGTGATCACAGCTGTGTAGCTGTCATCACTAAAAAGGAATTAGCGATCAGACTTTTGATCCTCATAGCTCCCTAGGGAAAATAGTAAAATAAAAAAAGTTTTAAATTTTTTTTAAAAAAAATAAAAAAACCTAAAAGTTCAAATCACCCCCCATTCACTCTATTGAAAATTAAAGGGTTAAACAAATTAAAAAATACACACACATTTGGTATTACTGCGTTCAGAAATGCCCGATATATCAAATGTAAATCAATTAATCTCATCAGTAAACGGTGTAGCGGCAAAAAAATTCCAAATACCAAAATTACATTTTTTGGTCACCACACATTTTGTGCAAAATGCAGAGGCGATCAAAACACAGCATCTGCGCACAAATGGTACCATTAAAATCGTCAGCTTGAGATGCAAAAATTAGCTATCACTAAGCCATAGATCCTAAAAATTAGAACGCTGCGGATCGCGGAAAATGGTGCAAAAAGTGTGCCACTTTAGGCAAACGTCTGAATTTTTTTTAACCCCTTAGATAAACCTATACATATTTCGTATCTACAAACTTGTACCAACCTAAGAAACCATACCAACAAATCAATTTTACCATATAGTGAACACGGTGAATAAAATATCCCAAAAACCATCATGAAATCACTCTTTTTTTGCAATTTTTCCACACTTGGAATTTTTTTGCCATTTTCCAGTACACTATATGGTAAAACTTATGGTTTCATTTAAAAATACAACTCGTCCTGCAAAAAACAAGCCCTCATATGGCAAGATTGACAAAAAGAAATAAAAAAGTTACAGCTCTCGGAAGAAGGGGAGCAACCCCCCCCCCTTGAAAAAACGGAAAATTGGCCGTAGGTGAATAAGTTAAACAAAACATTGAAAAACTGGAGCAAGTTCATAGAAAGGCTACCAGGATGGTGAGCAGACTGCAAACGATGTTCTACGAGGAATGGTTAAAGGATCTGGGACTGTTTGGCAAAAAAGAAGGCCAATAGGAGATTAATAGCTGTCTACACATATCTGAAGTGATGTCACATATCTGAAGTGATGTCATCATCCATATTCTCATTTGCACATAGAAATGTGAGAAGCAATGTAAAGAGACTGAAAGTGAGAAGATACAGATTAGATAAAAACTTTTTGCCAGTGAGGGTGATTCTTCCCTTTATTCATGAGTGGATTAAAAGGGTTCTCCACTATTCATAAAAAACTTTTATATTTGTATAATAACAACAGAGCTGATACTTCCCCAGACCCAACACAGGCTCTCTACCACAGCTTTTGTCTCTGCATTTTGGCTGCAGTGGTGACTTCACGTCAATAGATCACAACAACGCTTCATCTAATCATGGAGTTCAGTGACTCTACATCAGCATGATGATTGGTTGCAGCAGTGATGTGCACTGTCGTAAAGGTAACCCTGAAGCAAAACCACATAGACCAGAGCATCAGTGGACCGGTAGCACTAGACCCAGGGAGGGTGAGTACATGCTCTGTTTGATAGTTTACAAGTATAAAAGCTTTTTCAGGTCTAGCTTTCTCATACAGGATATATAAAAACTACAGTCAGTGCACTCATAAAAGTACACCCCCAAATGTCTCTGCTCAAAGCAACAGATAAAGCTGGTAAAGTGATGCACCTAAAATTTAGAACAAGATCCTCGAAAAAGGAAAACCTGAAAAGTACATATCAAAGGGGCTGTAAACTACTTGGGCAACCCCTACTCCTTCCCCTTGTTTGCCCCCATAAAAATAAAAAAGTCTATGTTCACCTCTGGCGCAGCCGCGGTTCCAGTGATGTCTGAAGTTGCATTTCTGGGGCCCATGTGATATGAGCCCGAGACTTATCTGTGCCTGACATCTGTCTCCCGGACATTTGAGCAAGATGTGAAAGGTGCACTGACCTCCTGATCAAATGTCCAAAGGCGGGGTGAAGGAAGCTGGCACAGATTGGTCCCGGGGCCCGCGTGTTATAACAATGTCACGTGGGCCTACGAACGCAACTTTAGACATTGCTGGAACTGCAGCTGCACCAGAGGGGAGTATAGGCTTATTTATTTTTATGGGGCAAACAAGGGGAATGAGAAGGGTTGTCCAAGTACTGGACAACCCCTTTAATGCTCAGAAAAGCACCAGTGACATGCTTCTGTGGGGTTTTGCATTCGGGAGTGTACATAGGACTTTAGTGGTTTCCAGATTTATGAGCTGACTCTTATTAACGCTTTATGTGTGTCTAATTTGTTTTCAACCTCAAGAATTTAGTATAAAAAAGCAACAAAAAAAGAGGAATAAATATCATTACTTACAGCAAAGATGGAACTGCAGCTGTACGTTACCTAGACCAAAAAGCTACTACTCCAGAACAGCTAAACCCCCACTAGGTGGAGGCATCACAGGTGCAGGAGGAGCAAATCACACACACACTTCCAAAGAATAGAGGGGGCAATTGTTGGATGGTAAAACTGCACACTGATGGCTTGCATAGAGCGCTGTTCACACATGCAGACGCACAGTCACAAACCTGCAGCCTATTAGGCGAAGCCCATACTATTAGATCAGGCGGGCTGCCAAGCCGTACCCCACTGCGCATCATACAGGGACAGAACTCTAATATGCAAGGCCTAAGAGAAAGGGGCCTGGCTGTATCCTGTACAAAAAAATATGAGATTTTTTGTTGGTGTTATGGCCATAAGACGGAAACCTACAACCCTCGTCACGGGAACCTCATGCTTGTAGGTCCCTACACTAAATCTAATATAAAAAAGCAACAAAAAAAGAGGAATAAATATTACTTACAGAAAAGATGGAACTACGCCAAAAAGCTACTACTCCAGCAGGATACAGCTAAACCTCAAGAATTTAGGAAGTTTTGGACAAGTCTAGGCTTACGCAAGTGGATTCGACAGCTGGTGCATATAACACACAGTTCATGATATATCATCATAAATTTATAACTCTTATCTATTACTATCATATACTGTATATCTATCATTTATATTACCGTTCTTCTAGATTACACAACTGAAGATTGCCAGCAACCCATTTGCCAAGGGTTTTCGGGATGTTGATGGTGATGAATGGTTACTTTCACGTATTCCCCCAGCAGTCAAAATACATGTTAAGGATTCACCAGAAAGGTAAAAATTCTATATTATAAGCATACTGGGCCCAAAAAATGAAGGGAGCATTTAACACTAGAACTACTGAGGTAGTCATTTTGACTACTTTGCACCATGTATTTCTATATAGGTGTCAGGAGCCCAGTAGTTCTAGTGTTAATCACATTGTAACAGCAACTGAATTAAAGAAGCACTCCCACAAATCTTTATTTCCTAAACTTGTCTAAATATATATGTAATGCAGTGTAGTGTAAAGTGGGTGTATTAATATAATCACCAACTTGTGTCTTCCCCAGTTTTCAGCGTCGCTCCAGTCTTCATTCTGATGCTGTATAGACTTACATTGTAAAAGCAACTTTCGGCTCATACATTTCAATGCAAAGAAGATTGGAGCAGTGCTGGAAACTGTTGAAGATGGCGATCGGTTAGTGTACTAGTACACAAACACTGCATTACATACACATTTACACAGATTTAAAGGGGTTGTCCGGTCTAAACTGATAAGTCTGCAGTCACTCTATATATCTGTCTATGTGACTGCAGGCGTATGAAACCTATCAGCGCACACACTGTGCGATGCGAGAGTTCCTTGTTTTTTTGAGCAGGGAACAGTGGTACTGTGACCGAAATTGTACAACATGCATGTTCCTGGCCAGAACCCGACTAGTGAGCGCAGCCTCATTCAATACAAGTGTATTTCCTCCCACACTCCAAAAACATTCAGATAGGCAATTTAGATTGTGAGTCCCAGTGGGGACAATGATGATAAACTCTGTAAAGTGCTGTGGAAAATGATGGCTCTATATAAGTAATACATAATAATATAAGTTCACAATGAGCACATAACAGACTTGAAAAAGTCTGGAGATGTCATGCTACCTGCAAAATAATTGATCATATCTGGTTTGGTTAAGTCAGTGAAGGTATAGGGCGTTATATCCTTGAAGGGTAACACAAACATCCATGTGAAAGCCAAAAGTACTCTAACTGCTGTTCTGCTGTTAAATTTTGGAATGGAATCCTCTGAGCAATTGTCAAACCTTATGCTGATGCGATGGACCCTGGGTTTCTCTTGGTGAAAGACAATTCCAAGTCTCTAAGTGCGTAAGCAATTAGATGATGAAGGCATTGAAGACACTGATTGATTCTCATTTTCCCCAGACCTAAATCCAATTGAGAACCTCTGTGACCTTATCAGATGCCACCAAAGAGCACTACAGACTGTCCAGGAGCTCAATGATGCCTTGATGCAGGTCTGAGGAGGGGATTCCCAAAATACCATCTGCCATCAGGAGCATGCCCACATAATGTTGGAAATGCATACAGGCACATGGCTGCCATACACACTAATGAGTCACATTATGCTTTGGCATGATGAAATCCATGCAAAACTGGAACCATCTGTGATTTACATGTTTGAACCTTGATTTTTGTGTGATTTGCAATCCAGCCCTCAGTTAGATGATGATTTGGTTCTAACAGCCATTACATGTGAAACTTTAATTGTTTGCGATGTATGATTTATGTGTTCCTTTCATTTTTTTGAGCAGTGTATATCTACTGTTGTCTTATACTATATTCACACTTTGCACATATATCAATCATTTTGTTCTGATGCAGGACTAAATTGAAAAATTCTTACTGGAAAAAAAACATGATGTCACGCAAAATTGTATGGCCCCCAGGCAGATCAAAACCACAAGTACAATTCAGCACATAGGTTTGACCCCAGAATCCACTCTTAGTCGGAGCTGTTAATGATCAAAGCCTCGTAACACTACTCTGCATACTTACTTCCAGACCAGTCCTGCGTTTATACTACATTCAACCAATTCTAATATACTGTAAATCCTCTCATGCCCTGGCATCAAAGACATGGTCCTGCATTGGATTTCATGATACCATGTTTACAAGAATAGCACCCAAATTTACATCTATGGCCCTAATGTTACTTCTCTATTAGCCAGAGGGTCTCAATAAACGTAAATCCGTAAGGATAGAGACCAGCGCAATGACCCAATAAAACTACAGTTTGCAGCTAGATTATGGCAAAAAACTCTCTTTGCCTATTAATGGAATTGAAACATATAATTATATATATAAAAATCTGCACTAAACTGAGGTTATTGTTAATAGACCGAAAAAAGGTTTTTTATTTTGTATTTTTCTCGAAAAATGTGTAAAATAACAAGTAACATTTCACACAAAAATAATAATAAACAGAACACATAAATCTGTATGAGCTATATTCAAATATATTAGCTGTAATAATAATAATTTTAAAATATAAGTGGAGCCCCGGCCAGTGGCTACCTCCTCTAGTTCAATTTAAGACAAGAAAGGGTTAATTTTCCTTTAGTTTTTCCGCAATTAGAAAAATTAGATGGTCCAGGATAAAGCTAGTCCCACTAATTAGATGTATGTATATATAGTTCCGTTGAATAAATATAAGTAGAGCAATGTACATTTTTTTAGAATAGTCAATGGTGGTTAACTGTTCCCCAGATATTGATTTTAGCCTTCCGTGATTATCCCTGCTGTAAGTCTGCTCCAGACATCCGATTACTTAGATGGTGCTATATGGAGACCGTACTCCCCCTGGTCTGTCAGCCCTCCTCACACTTACAATATGTCGGCCAGCCACAGCCACAATGGAGTGTAGTAGGGGTACAATAACACACCAGGCACATGTAAGGTGCCCGGAGCAGATTACGTGGTTGACAAACACCATCTGGAGGGCTTTTCTTGCTGCAGGGATTTGCTGTAGTCTTTGCGCTGTATGCGGTCCCAGCGCTTGGAGGCAGCAGTTCACCAGAGGTCATCCACAGACTGCAGCACTCCACGTGGATGAGCAGACAGAGAAGCTCCGTCTCAGAAAATCTATCTGGGGCATGGGTTCACAGGTTCTCCTGGGAATCCACCTTTAGATAGGATTAAAATCCTGGATGAGTTAGTTTTAAATACAGTCCCTGACATAAGTTCTGTCGCTTATCCATGTTCTGTAAATAAAAGCTTACTGTATAACCTGACTTTAAATTCATCCATTGGTTTCATAAATTACTCTTTTGAATGCTGAAACCCTCCCAAATTTGGTTTAGGTTATGAAAATAAAGTTGCTGCAAACCTGAAATATTGATCATTTAATGAACACTGAAAGGTCAGATTTTGGCAAGACAAAAGTTTTGTTGCCTTGCCATATAATGCACCCAATCCTAGTTTACATTCTCACCTGTGCTCACTAAGTGATCGGTTAATTAGTGGGTGTGTATAAAAAGAAACCCAGCACCCCAAACCTTCAGTTGAACTGCAACTTGACTTCTGACAACATGCCAAAAATCCACCCTCCGACAAAAGCTTTGATTATCAAGAGGCTGAAGACCAGATCCACTGCAGAGGTGGCTGGCACCTTCAATGTGTCTCAACGTCAAGTACAAAGAATTAAAAAAAGACTTGAAGAGACTGGAGATGTTTTTGAGAAGCTTAGGTCTGGCAGACCCCACAAGACAACTACTCAGGAGGAACGTTTGTTGGTTAGAAAATCCAAAGCCAGCCCCTCTTCCACTGTAGCAGAGCTCTAAAAGGCCTGGTTACCTCAAGTCCCTGTGTCAACTAGAACAGTTTGTAGGATTCTGTCTCGAAACGGCCTCCATGGTCGAATCAGTGCCCAGACGCCAGCACTAAACAAAAGGCATTTAAAAAATTGTGTAGCACTTGCCAAGTCCCACAGACTGCTAAACAGATGGACGCTGGAAAAGTGGCAGAAGGTGGATTTCTCTGATGAATCTTCAGTTGAATTACACCATGGATCCAGAAAACAGTGATGTTTGGTGGTGGGAAGATCATGGTCTGGGGTTACATTCAGTATTGGGGTGTGCGAAACATTTGCAAGGTGGAATACAATATCAATAGGCTAAAATATCAAGAAGTATTAGTGTTGAGGAGAGCCATAAGATGAAATACTTAATTAACCTCTGGACATAGAGCACTGTGAGAAGTGTGTTCAATTAAATCAATTCTCTATATATAAGCCAGTCAATTTTCAGAGGAACTCAAAGATGGTCCCCGATGACATCACAGACCAAACCATCAGCATGGATCCACCAGATGACGTCCCTCCCATCACCATCATCATGGATTCATCCACTGAAGTCAGACCCGCCCATCAACAGTAACACAGATCTCCCCATTGGCTAGGCCATGAACTGTCCCACTAAATGGGCATATCTGAACTTGTGTACGCCCCTAGCCTATATCAAGAGGATGCATGCTCTGTACTCGCTCCGTTCGGTGCCATCTTTACTGTGACCAAGAAGAGATTTCATATCCGACTGTGTCTGGTGTGATTTCTTTACGCATGCACTTGGTCCATACCAATTAGGCCAGGCAGTAGGCAACTAGTGATCTCTGGTTAAGAGTTCACCCTAACATTAGCTACTTCTTACATTCGCAATCATAAGGCTATGTGCGCACGTTGCGTATTTGCATGCAGTTACGCTGCAATCTGCACCGCAGCGTAACTGCATGCGTCCTGCGTCCCCAGCATAATCTATGAAGATTATGCAGGGGACGTGTGCACGTGGTGTATTAGAACGCAGTGCTTCGGCTGCTGCCCGAAGCGTGCGTTCTAAGAAGTGACATGTCACTTATTCCGTGCACTCTGCATGCAGCCCCCACTCTGTCTATGGGAGGGGCTGCACTCAGAGCGCATGGAATTGGCTTTTTTTTTTTCATCATGGACTCTTTCTGCAGCGATTTGAAGTGCACGTGTGCTGTTCAAATCGCTGCAGAAATGTCTGCAGGGACAGAACGCTATGTGCGCGCATAGCCTAAAAGGTGTCAAATTCTGCAGCAGGATGGTGCTCCATCTCATACATCCACCTCTACAACAAAGTTCCTCCTGGCAAAGAAGATCAAGGTGCTCAAGGACTGGCCAGCCCAGTCACCAGACATGAACATCATTGAGCATGTTTGGGGTAGGATGAAAGAGATAGGTTGAAAGACAAAACCAAAGAATCTAGATGAACTCTGGGAGGCATGTAAGACTGCATTATTTGTTATTCCTGATGACTTCATCAATAAAATTGTATGAATCATTATTGAACCGCATGGATGCAGTCCTTCAAGCTCATGGAAGTCACACAAAATATTAAATATGGCTCTAATAGCACCACAACTTCATTCACCAATGTTATGCAACATATCTTTGTATTAGAAGTTAACTATTTGTTTCAATTTCACATTATTTTCTGTGGGTGACAAAACTTTTGTCTTGCCAAAATCTGACCTTTCTGTGTTCATTAAATGATCAATATTTCAGTTTTGCAGCAACTTTATTTTCATCACCTAAACCAAATTTGGGAGGGTTTCAGCTTTCAAAAGAGTAATTTTATGAAACCAATGGATGAATTTAAAGTCAGGTTATAAGCTTTTATTTACATAACATGGATAAGTGTAGGGCTGGTGCTCCTGTAACGCCCCTGGACTATCAGGTCGTCACAGGGTATTGCACAATCTACCCTCCTGTGCAGTATCTACCTCCCTCTTGGTTATGGGTCCCTAAAGCTGGGTTCACACTAAGCGACAGCGACAACGACGTCGCTGTTACGTCACCATTTTCTGTGACATAACAGCGACCTTGTAAGTCGCTGTTATGATCGCTGCTTAGCTGTCAAACACAGCAGAAGCAGCGATCATAACGTCGCTGTGCTACATGTGCAGAGAGCAGGGAGCCGCGCTTAGCGCTGGCTCCTTGCTCTCCTAGGTACAGTACACATTGGGTTAATTAACCCGATGTGTACTGCAGCTACATGTCACAGTGCAGAGAGCAGGGAGCCGCACACACTGCTTAGCGCTGGCTCTTTGCTCTCCTTGCTACAGTACACATTGGGTTAATTACCCGATGTGTACTGCAGCCACATATGCACAGAGCAGGAGCCGGCACTGGCAGCAAGGGCGGAGGCTGGTAACGAAGGTAAATATCGGGTAACCAGGGAAAGGTCTTCCCTTGGTTACCCGATGTTTACGCTGGTTACAGCTTACCGCAGCTGCCAGACGCCGGCTCCTGTTCCCTGCTCGCTTCATTTCGTCGCTCTCTCGCTGTCACACACAGCGATGTGTGTGTCACAGCGGGAGAGTGACGACCAAAAAATGAAGCTGGACATTCAGCAACGACCGGCGACCTCACAGCAGGGGCCAGGTCGTTGCTGGATGTCACACACAGCGACAGCGACGGGACGTCGCTGCAACGTCACAGAAAATGGTGACGTAGCAGCGACGTCGTTGTCGTTGTCGCTGTGTGTGACACCAGCTTTACCAAATGGTGTTGCCTACATCAGCTAATCAAATCCCAGATCCACCCTGCACCACACCCACCAGACACACCAGTGGACGGCTTGAGTGGAATAGATACGCCCACTTGGGGGGTGAGGGAGGGGAGGTGAGGAGTGTAGTCAGTAGAGTGGTAGTAGTAGGAGTGAAGAGTTAGAGAGTAGCCCTCGAGCTGTGAGGAGCTCTGAGGAGGTCGGGAGCGGGAACTCCCATAAGGAGACTGTCTAGGTGGCAGACGGTGGTCTGGGCCTAGAGGAGTTGGACCCCTGGTTGCAGGAGATCATGGCAAGGGGCTTGAGTCTGTCGAGCAGGACAGCCGGCGGCCTTGCACCATCACCGGGCTGGGACCAAGGCACGACGGGGTACGTGGACCCTAGGTCGGGGAGTAGCTGCATGCAACCCATAATTTACCCATGGAGAACAAAGCCTTCAAGATTCGTTCCCAACCACTCCAAAATCGGGGCACTAGCGCAACGAGGGGGATAGGACTTTCCATTCAAAACGGTCCAGAAAATCCCAAGCGTGAGCCCTGAGAGCAAGCTCCCACGCTTAGCCACAGTGGGGAGCGGGACCCGGCAAGTTTCCCACTACCGGGACCACCAGAGAAGTAAACGTAGTGCCAGGAGGCAGGTCACGCAGCACCATTGGGGACAAGACCCGAACTAGCTCCCCTCAGCGGCAGCGGTGTCCAGAAATTTGGTTTACTCGGTTATCAGTGTCTGCTTAATGGACTGAGTGAGTACAAGAGTGATCCCTGCATCCCACGGCCTTATTCCCCACACACCGAGTCCCAGGGAATACCCCGCTACCCGTGCATGGTTCTAACAACTTGCTGCCCTGTTCCATCATCCCCGGGTACTCCCAACTGCAGCAGTGGTACTCCTAATTGCCACACACCACGGGTGGCATCACAAACTCTATAATCCCTTGTAAATACCACCTTCATTTGATTGGCCGCACGACCCCCGGGTCCGGAGACCCTCGAACCACTGAGAACTCGGATCCGAGCACCTCGGCTGCTGCCACGGAGGCGGCACACTCCCATACCCCTGCCAGTACAGACAAGACACAACTTGGAGACCCATCTTGGAGTCTTGACATTTAAAAGTCATTCAGTCAGACAGCATGACAGTCGCATCAATTGCCCTCCCCCACTTCCCCATAGTGTGCTTGCACAGCAGGGAATTTTAGTCAATGCAACACACAGAATGTGGGCTCGCTTTTTAATTTTAAAAAGTTAGCACACAGCAGCAAATCCAGGCCAGAGTAGTGCCCAAGAAATTTCGGTACAACCAGGTTGATCCATGCAGTGTACATGTGATGTCACCCAGGCGTAGTTCCACCACCAGGTTTGCACCATTATCGCACATGTCCTTCCCTGGCTCCAGGTTCAGTGAAGACAACCATTAATCAAACTGGGTCTGGATAGTGGTTTACAACTCTGCAGCTGTGTGACTGTGTTCTCCAATGCATATTATTTTAAGCACTGCCTGATTGCGTGACAGGCGTAGGCCTCTTGCTCCCAGAATCCTGGCAATACAGACAAGACACAACTTGGAGACACATTTTGGAGTCTTGATATTTAAAAAACATTTAGGCAGACAGCAGGACAGTGGCATAAATTGCTCCCCCCATTTCCCAGTTGTGTGTTTGCACAGCAGGGAATTATGGTCCATGCAACACACAAGATGTAGGTTGGCATTTTCATTTTAAAAATCAAGAGATGCATGAGTGAAAGAAGTAGGCCTCTTGCTGAAAACCAGGCCACAGCCAATAGTAGAGAGGTACAGTGAAAAAAGAAACCAAAAGGAAAAGGCCCAGTTCAAATTTAACTTTTAATAATAACATTAAAAGGTCAGATGACCAACAACAACACAACTTAGGTAGCGTGCAATACAGTGTAATGTTGTAAAAAACCAACAACAACAACAAGGTAGAAGTAAAGGTGAGGAAAATACACTGGCCCTAATAAGCCCTTAAATGTCTATCCCTATCTAGCAATGGAGGGTATGATGCACTAGGGATGTGGCGCCCCCATTCACCGACAGGAATCCCTAAATTTCCCTAGTACACCCTACACTATACTAGAAAACACCACGTGTATTAAAAATAAACACATATCCCCATGAATAATAACCATGGGCCACAGTAAACAATGGTTATTAGTTTGGCACATGGTTGTTAGTCATGGGGATATGTGGTTATTTTTAATACACGTGGTGTTTTCTAGTACAATGTAAGGTGTACCAGGGATGCCAATTTGTGGCACACAGCTTTTCCTACACTGCACATCCCTATTCTACACATCAATCTCCTATCTATCTCTACTACCTATCATTAATCTCTTCACGACACATGACGTGGGCAGTCCGCGGCGATTCGCAGACATGTCAGCTGATTTCAACAGCATACATGTGTGCCTGCTAGGCGCGAGTGGAATCGTGTTCCACCCGCGCCTATTAAACCCTTACATCTCGCTGTGAAATTCTAACAGCGAGATGTATCAGCACGCTGCCATAAGTATAACTTACCCACCTCCATCGGATGTGATCACGTGACTTCCGGTGGTTGCCATGGTAGCACAAGGTCATGTGATGATTCCTATAGCTATCATGAGTAACTTTCTCTCACTGCCGGAATAGGGCAGTGTGTGAGAGTAAAGCAGCTTTTCTCGAGATCTCAGCTGTGTAGCTGTGATCTGGAGAAATGGAAGAGCGATCAATCCCTAGGGAGACTAGTAAAATAATAAAAAAAAAGTTTTAAAATTTTTTAAAAAAATCCAAAAGTTTAAATCACCCCCCATTCGGCCCATTGAAAATTAAAGGGTTAAAAAAAAGAAAAATATACATATGAGTACAGCTCATCCGCAAAAAACAAGCCCTTATATGGTAAGATAAGACAGAAAAATAAAAAAGTTATGGCTCTCGGGAGAATGGGAGCAAAAAAAACCAAAAACACAGACAAACGGAAAATCGCCCGGAGGCTAAGGGGTTAAAAACCTAGCTAAGCTAAGTGTCTAGCAGCCCCGCTGGCAGGACCGATGGCACCATCTTCCCTAATGTTTTATATTCACAAAATGGCAGTGACACTGCATGTTCTCTTTTTATATGCAGATCCACATGTGACTTAGGCAGCCAATGACAAGCCCTTGTGTCTAAACCTTGTAGATATTTGCTGCGCTGTGATTGGCTTATCCGTGAATAAGATTACAAAAACGGAAAAAAATGGTGCTGCACGCGTCTGGCTTCTTCCGACTCCCCACCCCCTCCGCTCATTAAATACATCCCCCATTCATCATACTACACCACAATCCTATCCAAAAGCATAACATGTTATTAGAAAAGCATTGTTTTAAAAAGCAATTAGTGATCGAACAAAACCGCACATTACCGACGTTTGGGGAAAGTGTTACCAAGCCCGAACAGGCTATATCTTGTACCAAATTTTAAAGTGACGAACCTTTATCGAACAGGTTTGCTCATCTCTAGCGCCTAGCTTCTGTCATGTGATCTCAGTCTTTTAAAAGTAATACCGGTGAATCCTGACAGTGTGCAGACTGCACTGTTAGGAATCAGAAGTCTGATGTCACATAGTGCATAGCGTGACTGCAGAATTGGAGCTCAAATCTGGAGACACCCTTTAATGACCAGAGTAGGCCCCAAAGTTAGGTAAATTAAGTAACCTCTAAGAGATCTGGAAAAACATAATCTAAATAGTGATGGGCAAGGAATAAAGGGAGTAGGAGTGGATGAAGCACTGGCTAATGTAATGTATGAGCCCCATTTTGAGGTATCCTCATTCTTCTTGATCTGAGCAAGAGAGGGCATTACAATGTAGGAATGGAGCCATAGGGTGAGCACCTGTGGGAAGCCAGTTGTCTACCACAGTACTAGATAGACCAGGTAGGTGGTGCTGGTTGTATCTGCTCCTAATTTCATGTACACTAAGAAACTTAATTTCTGTTCATTTATTGCAGATGGCACAATGTGGAATCCCACCCCCCTCGAGGCTCCGAAACTTACTTCATGCATCATACTGAACAATGAATTCCTTACATATGATTGGAGCCTCCAAGTGTTTGTATGCATGCAATTTTTGCAGCCATGTCAGAAAAATGTTCTGGTGTGTGCTTAGAGAGAATGTCCACGAGTAGATGTGATGACGTACTGTGCTGGACATGTGTGTCTGCTCTTGTCTGGTGGATCTCTTTGAAGTTTAATCGCAAATTACTTCTTTGCTTGAGCAATTGTCTGAATTGGACTGACAAAATGGATCAAGAAGATAGTTATAACCATTGGATCATCATGAAGATTGTCCTGAAAGTTAATAAACGATGAGGAATACATGAAAGTGCCCTAGAGCCAATTGTTTAATCATTTCATGAAGGTGGTAAACTTCATTCCTTCCCATAATCAAAAGTTATTCCCTATTCATAGGATAGGGGATTACTTACTGATCAATGGGAGTAAGACTGTTTGGTCCCTCAGCAATCCTGAGAACAACCTGTCTTGAGTGGAGCAGAGGTGTGCATATCCAACCTCAATACTATTCAATAACTATGGGACTGCTGAAGAAAACACAATTCTCAGGAGCACTAGGAGTCCCAACAGTTGCACCCCCAGTACTCAGTATGTTATTCCCTAACCTATGCATGGAGCATAACTTTTGATTCTGGGAATAATCCTTTAATTATCCTTTTATGAGAAGGTCTGAGCTACAAATAAAATATTCCACTGAGTTAAATGATACAATTTTATCTCCCTGCAGTCACCACTAGGAGGAGCTTTCTACATACACAGCTATTATTGAGTATAACCTGTGCACATTATGTGGCAATCTCTAAAGCTCGCCCTAATGGTGACTGAAGGGAGCCAGGAATTTTAAAACTCTTTTCTATCTATATCTTATTTTCTAACCTTAAACAAAAATTACTTTGTTTCACCTTCAGATATGTATTTTTCAGATTAGATATTTGTATCACAAAAATAATGTAACTCACTGAAACTGTATAAGTGCAGCCAATAAAGCGCAATGTATTGTAAATTATACTGCTGGTTATTATTACGGTATTCATAGTAGTCATTATGACCAACACTAATGTAATTCCTTATACCACCCTCTGTGACTTCATTGTAGAGCTCACATTTATCATCACATCATTTATGTTACCAATTCTTCTTGTACTGCTGTGACCACCATTGGGTTTATTTGGCATGTATGGAAAATGTATTGTGAAGATAACATGAAAGGGGTTGTCCAGTGGAATCATAAGAATATGTGATGACTTACTGAACAGTGGTTGCTGGACCGCTCAGACCGATCAACAGAATGGAGAACTTTCAATTTCATCACAATATGGAGCTGCAGTTTGGATGCCCATCCGATGCTCAATTTATTATCTTTGGGATAACACACTATAAAGAAACAGACATGGCTCGCACATCCCAAAAAATACAATGATCTAAAGATGTTAGGCAAAAACTTAAATAGAACATGAGGTTCTTTGTTACCATTCTGATCAGACTGTATTAAGCCCACTGCCACGTTACGGCAAACCTCTGAGTGGGTCCCTATTCTAAACCTTATAGTGCGGCACTGTGCACTAACCACTGCTGCAGTGACAAAAGACCAGCAGGGCAGGTGACCTGGTGCATCACAGCACCCATGCTGCAAGGCGAAGCCCCCATGGCTCCAGGCCCCACTGACACGACACCACCACAACAGCGGCCACCACACAGTACCAGCACACAGTGAAAGGAGCTGTGCACTCACTCACTCACCTCACGTGGCAGTCGGCTTAATACAGTCTGATCAGAATGGTAACAAAGAACCTCATGTTCTATTTAATTTTTTGACTAGCGGCTTTAGATCATTGTATTTTTTGGGATGAGCGATCCATGTCTTTTTCTTTATAGTGTGTTATACAACATTCTATCCCCCCTCTTTTTTTTGCTTGGATCTGCACTCCCCCCATTTGGCACAGGTGATTTTAATCAGCAGGAGACTGCAAGAGGGGTCAGCCTTTTTTGTCACTGCAGTAGTGGTTAGTGCACTGTGCCACACTATAAGGTTTAGAATAGGGACCCTCTCAACAGGTTCACCGTGATGTGGCAGTGGGCTTAATACAGTCTGATCAGAATGGTAACAAAGAACCTCATGTTCTATTTAATTTTTTGCCTAACGGCTTTAGATCAATGTATGTTTTGGGATGTGCGATCCATGTATTTTTCTTTATAGTAAAGTTGTCGCGGACGGGTGCCACCTCCGCTGCGGTAACCGGGGCTTCTCAAGTGGCGCTCGGATCCGGGATTGTGTCCTGGGCTCGAGTGGTGGCCGGACCCGGGGCTCGTGCAACCGCCCATCCTCGCACACAGTGAAAAAGAGAGGTATTTACAGGGGAGATTGTCTGTGATGTCACCCGTGGGTTGCGGTGATGGGATGGTGGCACCGCCGCTGCCTCTCGGGGCCGGCGTCCGGGACCGATGACGTGGGGGCAGCAAGGTGGTATCCCCTCCACGGGTAGGGGAAAGGCGTAGTCCCGGGTGTAGGTAAGTAGCAGGGCTGGGGCGCTGTCGGCAGGTTGGACCGGATGACACCAGTGTACTCACAATTAGGAAGAAATCACACCAAGTCTGTATTGTAAACCAAGGCTGGATGCCGGTTGCCTCTGGCGGGGTGTGCTGGTCCCGCACACGGGTTGGTAGTGTAGGGGCCCTTCCTCCTGCACTCGTGTTTTGTGGTGTATGGATTAACCCCACGTGGAACGGGAGAAATCCGCTCACCTGAAGTTTTGGACGCAGAGGGAGCCATTGCACGCAGACGCTGACCCGTGGGACTTCAATGGGTTCTTGGCGGACACCCTGTCCCCCGCGTTGGGCTGCCGATCTGCTCTATCTGGGCTTCTCTCTTCGGGAGCAAGGGCTGGTACCTTGTCCCACTGGTAAATTAACAAGGGGCTTGAAGCTTGCCTCGTCCTAGGGTACAGGTAGCCCGCGTGTGCACGGCCTCCGGACCGGATTCCTGTCGTCGGTACCGGCGGGCTACAACCCTGCCCCGG
Organism: Anomaloglossus baeobatrachus; assembly: GCF_048569485.1. Lineage (NCBI taxonomy): Eukaryota > Metazoa > Chordata > Amphibia > Anura > Aromobatidae > Anomaloglossus > Anomaloglossus baeobatrachus. The sequence goes on from NC_134357.1 coordinate 257,518,545, forward strand.
TCCACTTCAGGTCTCCCACGACCGGATCTCCGTCGCCTGTGGCCCTACAAAGCTGTCTGCTACCTAGTCGGTGGTCCTGTGGTCCAAGGCCTCCAACCCTGACCACACTGCACTTCAGCTCCTCACCGACTCCAACTCCACTCCAGACTCCAACTGTGCTCAAACTGAACTGTTCTCAAACTGCCCTCTGCTCAAACTCTACTGCTCCCACCCCGTCACCTCAAGACGCCCGAGTTGGGCGTTCCCATCCGCCTGGTCCCGCCCACTGGTGTGTCCTGGCTGTCATGGGGCGGCGACTAGGATTTGTGGCTGATGTTCCAATGTGTGGGATGTGTGTTGTTAATTCCCAAGGAGGAGGCGATTTCTGTAACCTTGGTGGGGGGGGATACAGTCATCCGTGACTACCTGGTTTTGCCAGGGCGTCATACATTATCTTTAGGAAGTTGTGGAAAAGGCTGAGCACAGCGCTTTTAAATCTCACATGGAATGGATGGAGGGAAAGTTGAGCATGCACACTGCTACTCCATAGGGATAAAACTGTCCGTGATGCAGATCAGAGTGTGCACCAGTGGTCAAACTTCAAGCTATCAACAAATTATCACCCATCGTGTGGATAGGTGACAACAGGTGGTGATAGGTGACAGAGGAGTTGTCTGGTGAAAACAAGTTAAAAAAACATTTCCACCTAAAGAGAAGTTGTGATTGGATTCATACAGCCGAAACAACGGGAGGGAAATTTCAATCGGTTGGAGTGGAGCCAGGAAAAGCTGGGTCTCTCCCTATAGTCTCCAAACGGCTTTTCAAACATACCTGGCTCTGATTCACAGTCTATGCCGGATGTCAGTTGTTCTTTGTACACCAGCCTGCTTCATCCTGCTCCAGACCACATCTACCCCAGATAAGTGCTTGGTTCTTTCTTATGTTGTTTTGTTGTTTTTGCTCTTATCTGAGTTTGTCATTTGCTGTGGTTGTTTTCAGTTTATTTGCATGCAGGGATCTTCCCTCTCAGTTGCTTAGCTGGGAAGCTCCCTGCAGCTATGTTTGGAGTATTGCTCCTATTAGTCCATGTGTTTGTTGCTTCTTGAATTTGTAATGATTCCTGCTTTCTGTTCATTGGTATGACAAGAGCGCCTGGTATAGGACGGAGTTCAGATCTAGCGATCTGAGGGCTTTTTGTACTATCAGGTTTTTGGATTTTTGCAGGATTTTTCTCTGGCCACCATCAGTCCCTTACCTATCCTGTCCTATTTAGTCAGTAGGGCCTCACCTTTTGCTAATCCTATCATCTGTCTGTGTATCGTGTTTTCCTTTATCACCGCAGTCTTTTAATGTGGGGGGCTTGCTATTCTTTATCTATTTTCTGAGGCAGAGAGTTATTCATCTTTCCTTCCTTTAGGATAGCTAGTTCTCCGGCTGGGTTCGCGGTGCACAGGATGTTAGTTCACCCCTAGGCTACTTCTAGTGTTGATGGTTAGTAAGGGGATTGTGGCCAGATTAGTTGCCAATGCTCTTGTCACCTTTTACCAATGATTTATGGTGGTCTTCCATGGTTCCGGATCATAACACCCTCTCATGGGTTTTATGGTTAGTAACGCTTGTGCACAGTTTGCCTCAATGGATACATAGCCTGCTTTTCTCATTCCATAGATGTTGGGCTTCAAGTGGAGCATCATGACCTAGGCACGAACCTGGTTGGGTTTTCAGCTCTTTAACCAGTCTAACCGCAGGGACAGCAGCTTATGTTTCCTTCCATCCATGATGAGGTAGCGGGTTCAATGTAGCCTCTTGATGCTTGCTACAAGATTGTTGATACTGGGATGCACTGTGGCAGTGGAAAACTGTGAACTCGATCTCTTCTAGCTCATCCACATCTTCTCCCTCCTCTGATAGGTGAGGCATCCTGGATAACGCACCCGCATTGGCGTTCTTGCGACTAGCCCGATACCTGATGGTGAAATCATAGTTCGTTAGCTGGGCCACCCAACATTGATTCAGTGCACCTAGAGGGTTATTGTCTGTGAAGACGGTGAACTTAGCCGTCAGATAATGTTTAAATAGTTCAGTGACAGCCCAGACCAAGGCTAGGAACTCTAACTTGAATGAGCTGTAGTTCTCAGGGTTCCTCTCGGTAGGACTGAGCTTCCTGCTTGCATAGGCAATCAATCTTTCTTTGCCCTTCTGCACTTGAGCTAGCACGGCTACCAATCCCACGTTGCTGGCATCAGTATAGAGCAGAAAGGGTAAAGGTACCATCACACTAAGCAACATTGCTAGCAACATCGCTGCTGAGGCACAACTTGCTAGAGATGTTGCTGTGTGTGACATCCAGCAACAACCTGGCCCCTGCTGTGAGGTCGCTGGTTGTTGCTGAATGTCCTGGATCATTTTTCAGTTGTTGCTCTCCCGCTGTGAAGCACACATCGCTGTGTGTGACAGCAAGAGAGCAACAACTGAATGTGCAGTGAGCAGGGAGCCAGCTTCTGCGGACACTGGTAACCACGGTAAACATCCGGTAACCAAGAAGCTCTTTTCTTGGTTACCCGATATTTACCTTCGTTACCAGTGTCCACCGCTCTCACGCTGTCAGTGCCGGATCCCTGCTCCCTGCACACATAGCCAGACTACACATCGGGTAATTAACCCGATTTGTACTCTGGCTAGTAGTGCAGGGAGCCAGCGCTAAGCGGTGTGCGCTGGTAACCAAGGTAAATATCGGGTTGGTTACCCGATATTTACCTTAGTTACCAAGCGCAGCATCGCTTCCACATGTCGCTGCTGGCTGGGGGCCGGTCACTGGTTGCTGGTGAGATCTGCCTGTGTGACAGCTCACCAGCAACCCGTGTAGCGACGCTCCAGTGATCCCTGCCAGGTTAGCTTGCTGGTGGGATTGCTGGAGCGTCGCTTAGTGTGACGGTACCATTAGTTGTAGTCAAGATACGCCAGAATCTCATCACCAGTCAGGGCCCACTTCATCTGTCTGAAGGAGTTCTCTTCTCCTTCACCCCATTCAAATGGAGGACCGGATGTCTTGCCATTCTTGGCCTGACCTACCAGGAGTTCTTGCAAAAGTGCTGCCATCTTTGTATAGCCTTTTATGAATCTCCTGTAGTATCCTACCAAGCCCAGGAACTGTTGTACATCCTTGACAGTGGTCGGTCTTGGCCAGTTCTTGATGACTGTAATCTTTTCTGGATCTGGTGCCACTCCTTCTGCGCTGACCACATATCTGAGGTACTGAACCTTGGGTTTTAACAGATGACACTTTGATGGTTTCAACTTCATTCCGTACTTCGACAATGCCTCAAATACCTCAGCTAGATGTTCCAAATGTTCCTTGTAGGTTTTAGAGTACACGATAACATCATGCAGGTAGAGCAGTACTGTCTCGAAGTTGCAGTGTAACAAGCAGCAATCCATCAATCTTTGGAACATTTCAGGTGCATTAGAGTCCAAACGGCATGCTATTGAACTCACACAGGCCCATTGGTGTTGTCAATGCAGTCTTCTCCCGGTCCTTTTCTGCCACAGAGACTTGCCAAAAGCCACTGCTGAGATCTAGGGTGGAAAAGTAGTTAGCAGCCTTCAGTGCAGCTAGTTCTTCTTCTTTGCGGGGTAGAGGATAAGCATCCTTATGTGTTATTCGATTAATTTGCCTATAGTCCACACACATCCTCATGGTGCCATCCTTCTTTTCGACTAGAACCAGCGGAGCTGCCCAGGGACTACAACTATCTGTAATAACCCCAGCCTCCTTCCAGTTCCTCAACATCTCCTTGGCACACTGATAGTGCGTAGGTGGTATAGGTCTGAATCTTTCCTTGATAGGGGGTTGAGCTCCTGTGGGTATATGATGATGTACCCCTTTTATCCACCCGAAGTCTAATGGATGCTTACTGAAAACTTGTTCGTATTCCTGCACTACCCGATAAACTCCGTGTTTCTGGTGTGAAGGGGTGAAATCAGTACCTACATGCAGTTCCTGACACCAACCCTCTAACTATTCTTGGGGACAGTTATCTTCTCTCTGTTCTGATGGGGTCAGGGACTCTACTGCTTGGATCGAGTCATCTGTAACAGTGAACAATTTGGCAATGGTAGCGTACCTGGGCAATTTAGTTTCCTCCTCCCCACAATTTATCACTCGCACAGGTACTCTTCCCTTGCGAACATCAACCACTCCCCCGGCTGTCAAGACTTTAGACCAATTCTATGAGTTGGGCTCCACCATTGCCTGGTAATCTTGCCCTTTGAGGCCTATTGCCGCTTGACACCATATCATCATTTCACTTTGTGGTGGTATTACAATAGGACCGGAGTCTAATACCCATACATTACCAATTTCCCCACCAGACAGGTTTACCTGTTGCCTCAGCAGGAGGGCTCTGATTTCTCTTTGCAGGACCCTCTGCTGCCCAGCGCCGGCAGTTGCTGCAATCTGTTGGAGTAAAAACAACACTTCCTGCAGACAATTTTCAATCACATTTGTACCCGAAATCATCTGTGGATTCTTATCATTGGCATCAGTTTCGACTACAATCAATCCTTGACCTTTTAACTCTACTCTCCCCACTTTTATGGTTACCGTCTTAAACCCAATCTGAGTCACTGGTAATCCATTAACAGCATAAATGAGTGAGGCCCGAGTCTGGATGGGTGAGCTTAGTATCAGACCAAAGCCTCTTGAAGAGTACATACGGATTGGTTGTTATCTGCGACAACAATGCAGATGTGGGAATTCCGTCCAAGGTGACGGACAGAACCGGTCGTCCTCCCACATACCTGTCGCGCCAGTCAGATGGACCTTGTCATCTTATTCCTGGGGGTTGGCCCCAGGGGTTGCTGGTTTAAAGGACACACTCTTGAAAAATGGCCAGCTGTGTTGCAACGATGGCAGATGGGTTGTCCAGATGAGTCATAGCAATCGCTGCTTCTTCCTCTGGAAGATGAGATCCACCTTCTTCACATCCATGGGATGTCCTAAGGGCAGTCGGCTAACTGGATCATCTTCACCGGCTTGGGTTCTGGCTTGAGCTGCATCATTTTTAGGATCATGGCCACATCCTTGCTCAGCTGTTGCACTTAGGAACACAAGTCATTTGGAGCCCCAGGGGACGCAGCCTGTCCATTAGCCTCTACCACGGTTAAGGAGGAAGGCTCCACTCTCAAAGGTGAGGTACTGGCTTGCCAGGACTGAGGGGCAGAGTCTGTGGCCGCAGGGGATTGCAGGGCTTTTTTGGCCCGGTCCTTTAAAACAACAAAGTCCACATCCGGGTGTTCCAAGGCCCACAGGCGCAGCTGTTTACAGTCCTCCACTGATTGTAACCCCTGCAGGAAATGTTCAATCAACATCTTGTTCCCTTCTGGAGCACTAATGGGGTCTACATGTTTCAAGGTCCGCAGTGCTGCTTGTAATCATAGAGCATAGTCTCTGATACTGTCCTGTTGCCTCTGCCTGCAATCATAAAATCCCATTCTCAGCTCTGCCTCTGTACGGGTTTCAAAAGCAATTTTCAACTTTTCGAAGATGGTGTTCACTGATTCCCGGTCTACATCTGACCAGGTGTTACGGTTGCTGCGAGCACTGGAGACTATGTCCAGATTTCTTGCTACTGCACATGTGCGAGCGCTGGAGACTAAGTCCAGATTTCTTGCTACTGCACATGTGCGAGCGCTGGAGACTAAGTCCAGATTTCTTGCTACTGCACATGTGCGAGCGCCGGAGACTAAGTCCAATCTTGGAGCCATTGCACATGTGCGGGTGACATCATCGCTGACACGAGGTCACATGTCTCTGACACCTTCTATGCCGATTGGTCGCTGGTCATGTGCTTGTGACGTCTTGCTCGGTGATAGGCCAGCATGACGTCACTCCTGTCGTTCTGGCAGCGCATTGGCTCTGGTGTCCTCCATCTTGGATGAGGCACAGAGTCTATATAAGACCCTGACACACGCCGCATGGTGCTCAGTCCTCTTGGTTCATGCATATGAGTAGACGCTCTGTGCGCGTTCCTCTAGGCATTCCTCTGTCTATGCTAGGTGAGCGCTACCGGCAGGGTAGCGTTCTTATACCTTACAGCTTCGGCTGCTGTCCGTATCCTTACCTCTTAGGGGAGCGGACATAGGCAGGTGCCTGAGGCACATGGTCTGGCTGGGCCTTGTGATTCTACTCGTAGGTGGACGTTGCCGCTAGGGTAACGTTCCTTATACTGCGTCTGGCAGTTGTTCGTATCCTCGCACACTAGGGGAGCGAACAGAGGTAGGAGCTTTGTGCGGCTTACGCTGCTGTTCGTCTCTTTTGCACCACTAGAAGAGCGGACCTAGGCAGGTGCCATATCTAGTGGTTCGTGTCCTCGCACACTAGTGGAGCGAACGCAGGTAGGAGCTTTGTGCGGCTTACGCTGCTGTTCGTCTCTTTTGCACCACTAGAAGAGCGGACCTAGGTAGGTGCCATTTCGCACACATTGCCTTTGTCTCTGTGATTATTAACAGAGATCATTCCACACACCCTCCAAGTAAGGGAGGAATTGCTTTACTTACTTATTATATCCTTCTGTGAGTTAACAGAGGTATTGCACTCTGCCATAGTCTGCAGCAAAGTCTTTGCACGGTGGACCCTGACTGTCTGATACTCCTTTCGGTTATTATCAGACAGCCCCCCGTAACACCAGGTCTCTACTTCCAGCTCTGCTGCACCCGTTAACTGTCCCAGCATCACAGACGCTCTTAGTTTTCCAGTTATTGCATACATGTTTAGTACAGTGCATATTTTCTTTTTGAACCTGATTAAGGCATCCGGTTTGCCATTATACTGGGGCAGCCACGCCGCTCCTGGGACATACGGCAGGGTGATCGGCATCATCAGTGCCACTGATCCGATCGCTGCCGCTTCCACAGCCGGACCAGGCCCCGCTGCACCCCCGTCGCCTCGCGTCTCCTTTTTCCCGTCCCCTCGTTTTTTCTTACCACTCTCGCAGGACTGGAGCACTTCGGGAGCTTCCAGGTCAGGTCACTGCCCCCTTCCGCTCGCATTTGCCAGAGTCGTGGACGGTATCCCCTTTCATGCCTTTTTCACTACTACTGTGCGCAGTCAGTTTTTAAAAAAATGGCGGTAGTTTTACAAATCACAAAAACAGTCCATAAGGCGCACTTCACCCGCTGTTAACGGGTCTAGTCTAACCCTGTTAGTGAAGCCAAGAAAAGCCTGCCATGCCCCAGGGCTATGGGATACTCGGTCCCGGGCCTGGTTTCACTGGGAAGTGTCACGGGTGTAATGGCCAGTGCCCGATTACGTTACCCCGGGGGGGGGTCACTTTTAAAAAGGGGTGTTTACAGGGGTTATAATAATTTTTTTGTCATGATGCCACTTGTGGATTGCGGCTATATGGATGAAGCTGCCGCTTCACAGTCTCTCACGGCTGGTGCTGGTGTTAATGGCAGCCTGGATGTTGTGCCCTCCGCAAGTAGGGCTAGGCCCCAGGGGATAGATGATAGTGTTTGGTGTTTAAGTCCATTCACAATGCTGAGGCGTGAAAACAAGGTAGACCACACAAGGGATTGCAGTGTAACTGGTTCTTTACTCACGATGGTGATATTTGCAACCCAATGGAGGCTAGTCTTCACCACTGGTCCCCGTAGTTCCAGTGCCAGTGTGGTGACCTGGTAGCTTACTTCCCCTGCACCTGTCTCTGGTTGGTGGGTCCCCGTGGCTTGAAGCTTCTTGGGGTCCCCTCATGGTTGTCTTTCAGTCTTAGTCCATACGGCAGGCAGTTTGAACCCTGCTGAGCCTGTTCTCTGTTCCGGTCCCTGATTCTCCCATCACTGCTGAGCCCCGAACTTTAAGGTCAGTGAGGTCCTGGATGGTCCCCTCACCATACAGATTATATCAGGTCTTTCTGGAGCATTTTCCTGACCTATGGCTCTGTACCCCGTCGGTGCTATGATTCCGAGAGTACTCCACCGTCCTCCTTCGGCAACCACACGCCTGAGCCTGACAGGTCACTGTTACTCTCCCGTCAGTACTGTCACATCCGTCTCCTTTCACTTCCATTTACTGACTGTCTGACCCCTCCTCCTTGGCTGTCGTCTTGTGGACTGGATCAGTTCCACCCCTAAGTGGCCATCCATTGGGTTCAACCCCAGCCTGTCACCAGTCCTTGGGAAAGGGAAAAGCAGGGATTATATGTGTGTTTTGGTGTTACCGGCACTGGTCTTCTGGGTCCCTGGGGATAGGCCCTGCATCTTTTGAAAGGATGCAGTTCCCTGTTGCTCCTTATGGCTTCAGGGGCACTACACTAACAGATTTACTCTTTTCTTTTTCTGTATTATTTGCATAGAGTTTTTACTCTTTCACACTTGTCCATGAACATATATATTTATGGTATATTGGTAATACTATTATAATGTTTTATGACTTGTTTGCAAGAATAAGAATTGTATGTATTGGTGGATATGTACAGATGTTTTCACTTTGAAGTCCTTTGTCAAGGATAGTAATGTTGCCTTGGGAAAATTCGATGGGATACAACTGTCGGAAAATATGATCATTGTGACGGTGGATGTTGAAAGTTTATATACTTCTATCAAGCATAAAGATTGTCTTCAGACGGTTTCATGGTTTCTGAAGGCAAGTAATCTGGATTCTCCTCTTATTGAACTCATCTTGACACTATTGGAGTTCATCCTTCACATTTAATGTGCTTATTTTTTTAAATTAGGTGTACCTCCAGCTCCAAGAAACCGCAATGAGGTGGCTTATGCTCCATTGTATGCAAATTTGTTCCTTGGATCATGGGAACATGATAATTTCTCTAGCAATCCCGTAAATTCTATTGAGAAAATAAAAAACTGGATTCGTTACATCGAACAACTAATACTATACTGCATGCTATATCATCACACCCAGAGAATACAATAAAAGGTAATCCTATTGGCCAATTTTTACATTTGAAACGGATTTGTTCTACAGAAGAGAAGTTTCAGGAACAAGCTAAAGATCTTTATAGACGATTTCATGAAACAGAATATGGATATTGACAGATAAAGAGGGGATATGGTCGAGCGTGTAAGGCATCAAGGAATCAATTTCTGTATGGCAATTGGATTGATAAGAAAAATCAATCGGGTAATGAAGTAAGATTCATTACCCAATACAACATTGAATGGAAAGAAATGTCAGAGATAATCACTAGACATTGGAGAATTCTCTTGACAAATTTAACACTTAAAAAAATTATTCTGTAAAAAACACTGCCAGAAAGTCCAAGAATCTGCGTGAGCACCTAGTCATAAGCCACTACCAACCGATGCAAAAACCCAATACAGCTTTGACTTTGCTCGGCTTTTATCCATGCGGCTAATGCAAGGCCTGCAGTAACTTGACTAAATTAAAGAATTTACCGTACTAATGCAGAAGGGACTCGGACATATAAAATTCTACACAGACTCACTTGTGCTTCTAAAGGGGTAAACTTCCATGCTACTTGTCTCTGTGGAAAAATTTATGTCGGAATGACATCTAAGCTCAAAATAAGAGTCAGAAAACATATCAGGGATATCGAAAAATCTAAGAACATACAAGATATTGAACAATTAAAAAGTATACCTTGACATTTTAAATTGCACCATACCTCTGGTTCAAGACAACTGTGTATAAAGGCAATTGACCAAATAAACTTGCGCACAAGAGGAAGGAATCTCTTTAAGTACTTGGAGCAACTGGAAAGCCAATGGATTTTCAGACTGAATACCATAGTCCCCTACGGTCTCATTGAAAACTTTGGTTTTCCAAGTTTTTTTATAGATGAGATTTGAGTTTTTAAAGAGGTTGCGTCTGATAATGGATTGTATATAATGTGAGTAAATAAAGGAATAAAGGGAGGAAGGGGGCAGGGGAAAATGGAATCCAGCACCAAAAATAGTTTTATATAAAAATCAAAAATTTATTGAGGCATATAAGTTAAAAATATGAAAACTGCAAAGGGGGGGGGAAGGGGTATCATATTACCTTACGCGTTTCGAACAGGAGGTTAAAAACATGTCCTTATTCATAGATAAACAAAACAGTTCAATGCGGCAAGTTTTAATAGCTAATCATCAAGGTTGAAACATGAGAACGAGGCAGAATCAGGAGGAGTCCTGATCCTGATAGGTCCCATAACAGATGATCAGTGGTCAGATATATTGGATCAGATTCCCAAAATGGCAGTCTCAGAGAGCCAGAGGCTTTCTCAGCTGTTTCTTATTCATAGGATATACAGAACACCTAGGTTTCTGTTCAAGATTGGACTTAGGCTAAATGCGCAATGTGTTAGATGTGGACAAGAGGGGGCTCACTTGATGCATGTAATGTGGGAATGTGGACACATATGCGAATTTTGGAAGCAAACCTTGGGACTCATAGAACAGGTGTATAATATCAAGATTCATCCCTCACCCCGTCTTTGTTTGGTGAACCTGTGGGAGGATGGAGTGGATCCGGATTTCCTGGTAGCCCTGGGTATATCTCACATCCTATACCAAGCGAGAAAGTTACTAGCATATCACTGGCTTGATCCCTCTCCTCCGACTATAGTAGAGCTAAAAAATAAATTGAATAATTTACTTCGACTGGAGAGAGACGTATATCTGAAGAGGAGAGCACTGGGCAAATTCTATAAGATCTGGCGGCCATGGATGGATATTCCTGGTCTTCCCTCCAATGCGCTAAGACAGGATACCATACTGGATAATTTGTTGTTATGTTTGCAATAGGGGGGCACCACTGAAGTACTGGGAGCTTGAAAATTCCATATGGTATCGGAGCCTCTGGGGGGCATTGAGAAGAGCAACAGAAATAATTTTGGTGTACCGAAAAGAGAGGGAGGGTTAGATGTGATTGAGCGGAAAATGTTGTGGAGTGACATGGTCAGAGAATGAGTGTTGACCGGGACAAACATAGTAGGAAAAACAACTTTTATCCTTAATGACTCTTTGTTATTTTAAAGAAGTTAAGTAGTTCAATTGGTTAGTTTATGGAAAATCAAAATACTATCATAAATATGTATGAGGAGTAATTGTATAGCTCTGCATAATATGATGACGTTCAACCTACTATGTTATTGTACATTTTTGTTATGCAATGATCATTTCTCTGTTTTGTAACCTTGTACCAGTGTTTAATAAAAAAGATCTCATTTAAAAAAAAGAAAGCAGAACCATCCATACCTCTCTCTAAAGAAAGCCAGTGAGCGGCAATTCTCTTCTTCAAGCCAAAAGCAACCATGCTCCTCATACTATAAAAAATTACCCCTAGGGAAATTTTTAAGAGCCCGCAGTCTTTGTTCGTCTGAAACGTTATATCAGAATGAAGTTACACATACAAGATCTCGACTGTTAACTAGAGGATACTCTTCTAAGAATTTAATTAAAGCTGAAAAAATTGCCAGCAGCAGATCAAGGAGTGAGCTCTTACAAGATGTCCAACGCCAAGGCGAAAATAAAAAGTTAGTTTTTTCCACACCTTACAGTTCTGACTTCCATAATATCAAAAATGCTCTACTGAGATTCATACCAATCCTTCCTCAAGATCCCATTACTGCTAAATTTCTTTCTAATGGAGTGGAAGTCGTTGCAAAACACTCTAAAAACTTTAAGAATTTTATTTCACCTTCTCTTTTCAAACCGCAGGAACCAGTACATACATGGTTGAACCTATCAGGTTCATTCAAATGCGGTTCCACAAGATGTCATCTGTGTCAATTCATGACCAACTGTCATTCTTTAGGGATTCTAATGGACAATTCTATAACATTAGATCTTTTATAAATTGCTCAACTACTTATGTCGTTTACAAGGCTGACTGCACATTATGCGATAAATCATATATTGGATGCACTTCAAGACCTTTGCGTAAACGGATATCTGAGCACACTAATTTTACCCCCATTCCACTTTCCGCAACATCTAATCAATTAATCACCAAAATAAATAAATCCCTTTCTCGACTCAGCAAACACTTTATGGAGAAACACAACAGTGAATTTTCAAGTCTCACAATTACTGCGATTGAGAAGGTCAATAAACCAAACAGAGGTGGAGATTGGTTTCAAGAACTTCTTTATTGTGAAGCCAAATGGATCATCAAGTTGTACGTGCGACATCCCAATGGCTTGAATTTTAGGTCTGACTTGCGTTATATTATTTAATTATGTTATTTCTTTCTATATTCTCTTTTTTCTCCTTTTTTTTTCTTTCTCCCTTTTTCTTTCTACTTTCAGGATTTGATATATATCCCATATATTTCACATACATCAATTTATATACGCTCATATTATTTCCCTTTCATACGTGTATATATTTCTGCCACCATACCAAAATAATTACACATATGTATAACACATAACAATTTAATAATAAATGAACAAATATAAATAAACATAAAATAAACAAACGTAATTTTTCTCTCTAGTTCATGTTGATTATCATTTTCCTTTGCCTTTTCAAAATATATATATTTTTATATATATATATATATATATATATATATATATATATATATATATATATATATATATATATATGGCAATTAGTGATACAATGAAATAAAAAATCCCCTATTTTTCTATAAAACTATTTATATGTACGTGTTTGGAAAATTGAATATCTAAAAAAACATGTATATTCACTTCTCTATATATATGTGCATATATACCGTACATGTTCTTATATGTATAATTTCTTATATAAAAAATTGTTTTTCTTTATTAACATGTACTTATATATATATATGTAGGCATTTTCACATCTTATATCAACATGTATCATCAAAACAACCCGTTTTATATATATATATATATATATATATATATATATATATATTTTTGCACAGGCATATATAATCTACTTTTCCTGCATCGGTATTTAATTTAGTATCACCTCTACTCTATCCACTTTTTCACACCTGTTTCTCGATTTTTTTTTTCTCTTCATGATTCTGACTCGTTCTCATGCTTCAACCTTGATGATCAGCTATTAAAGCTTGCCGCATTGAACTGTTTTGTTTACCTATGAAGAAGGACATGTTTTTAACCTCCTGTCCGAAACGCATAAGGATACTTTTATACCCCTTTCCCCCCTTTGCGGTTTTCATATTTTTAACATATGCCTCAATACATTTTTGATTTTTATATAAAACTATTTTTGGTGCTGGATTCCATTTTTCCCTGCCCCCTTGCTCCCTTTATTTACTCATTTTTGGTTCCAGACTGGGCGATGCTGGAGGATCCATGCACTGCGAATTGTTCCAGGGACCATACATCCTGGTAAGCTGAAAAAACTTTTTTTCTGCTCTCTATTGCATATAATGTATCTGTTTTTTTGTTTTTGCTTTTAATACTTCTTTTTAATTTATATCCATAGCATTACTATATCCTAATATACTTACCTTGAATGGCACTAGAGATCATCTGAAGATGTGGCGGCTTCTGGTGGTGGTCGACGTCTGGATGTCAGGTTACACTTCATGCACTTTTGGACTCCCCGAATAAGACAAATATTTATATGTTTATCAATGTATTGATTTTGATATATCTTTATTATTATTTACTTGTAGTATTATATGTATACAGGGTGGTCCAAAAGTAGGTGGACAGTATGTGTAATAGGGTTGTGAAGGGTGAGATTTATCAAACATGGTGTAAAGTGAAACTGACTCAGTTGCCCTTAGCAACTAATCAGAGTCCACTTCTCATTCTTCACAGACTCTTTGGAAAATGAAAGGTTGAATCTGATTGGTTGCTAAGGGCAACTGAGTCAGTTTCACAGATCAAGTTTTCACAAATAAATCTCCCCCAAATCTGTTTTCTTTTCAGATAATTCAGATAACCCGTAATGGCAAATAATTTAACTACAGATCAAAGAAAATGGATTTTAAAAGAGTATTGGAAATCTCAAAATACTGAAACCGTTAGAGCAAATTGGGTTGAAACATTTGGTACTCCCCAAAGAGACAAACCATTTACCGCATTTGTGACAAATTTGATGCCACTGGCTCAATCCTTAATGCTCCAAAAACTGGTCGACCCAAAACAGTCTGTACAGAAAATAATAAACAACTTGTTGCTGAAACATATGTTCAGAGTCCAAAAAAGTCCCCAGAAGAGTCTCTTTAGAATTGGGAATTTCACGAGCTTCTATCATGCGAATCCTGAAATCTATTGGGTGGAAAGCTTATCATCCACGTCTAATTCATGGTTTATTGGAGGATGATAAAGACAGGCGGCTGAAATTTAGTGAGATTATGCTTAACGAAATTAAAGAAAATCCAGTAATTTTAGATAACATTATGTGAAGTGATGAAACTTCTTTCAAATTATCCGGCTATATTAACAGACATAATTTTATTTACTGGTATAATAAGAACATGCATTTAACATTACAGCAACAACTAAATGAGCCCGGTGTCAATGTTTGGGGTGGTATTTCAAGTTTTGGCGTTTTAGGACCAATATTTTGTAATGGAACAGTCACAGGAGATAAGTATTTCGAAATTCTAATGAATCAAGTTGTTCCCCAGTTACAGCAACAGCCAAATTCAAATGACCTTTATTTCCAACAAGATGGGGCCCCTCCACATTATTCAAGAGTAGTCTGCGATAAATGGATAAATGGATTGGCCGAAGAGGCCCACTTGATTGGCAGGTACGTTCACCAGACTTGACCCCAATGGATTTTTTCTTTTGGGGATTACTCAAGGACAAAGTTTATAGTCGAAAACCAAAAAGTGTCAGTGATTTGAAAAATTACATAAGAGATGCATTTCAAGAAATGAATACCCAAAGAGACTTGTGCAAAAATGTTTGTTGAAGCGTAAGGCTACATGCGCACGCTGCTTTTTTTGCTGCTTTTTTGCTGCTTTTTTGGCTGCAGTTTTGTCAGCTGAACTTTCTGACATCTGACTTCCCAGCAAAGTCTATGAGAAGTCAGATTTGTCATGCGCACATTGCAGTTTATTTGTCAGCGTTTTTTTTGTCAAAAGTTTGTGACAAAAAAAATGCACCATGTTCATTCTTCCTGCGTTTTTGTCAACATTTGTCACCCATTGAAATCAATGAGGGCATCAAAAACGCAGGAAAAAATGCATGCTATCAAAAGTGGTGCATTTTACCTGCGTTTTACCTGCGTTTTTGGTACCAAAAACGCAGGTGATTTGTCAGGAAGTGAGGTAACAGGCAAGAGGAAACCCCATTTTCCATGCTAAATAGTGTAGGAGCAGTACTTTGGAGTGCAGAAGACATGACCTGGTATCAACGTATGCAGATTAATGTAAGGAAGCTGATTGAATTGGTAAGTATATTTCCACTGATAGTCCCCTCCTTCACGTGTTCCCCAGCGTGCACGCACAGGGGAGATGATGGATCCCTCTCGCTGCTGCCGCCGCCGCTAGTCCCGTCCTCCACGTGTTCCCCAGCGTGCACGCACAGGGGAGATGATGGATCCCTCTCGCTGCCGCTGCCGCCTCTAGTCCCGTCCTCCACGTGTTCCCCAGCGTGCACGCACAGGGGAGCTGATGGATCCCTCTCGCCGCCGCCGCTAGTCCCGTCCTCCACGTGTTCCCCAGCGTGCACGCACAGGGGAGATGATGGATCCCTCTCGCTGCCGCCGCCTCTAGTCCCGTCCTCCACGTGTTCCCCAGCGTGCACGCACAGGGGAGATGATGGATCCCTCTCGCTGCCGCCGCCGCCTCTAGTCCCGTCCTCCACGTGTTCCCCAGCGTGCACGCACAGGGGAGATGATGGATCTCTCTCGCTGCCGCCGCCTCTAGTCCCGTCCTCCACGTGTTCCCCAGCGTGCACGCACAGGGGAGATGATGGATCCCTCTCGCCGCCGCCGCCGCTAGTTCCGTCCTCCACGTGTTCGGGAGATGATGGATCCCTCTCGCTGCCGCCGCCGCTAGTCTCGTCCTCCACGTGTTCCCCGACGTACCGCTGTCCCCAGCGTGCACGCACAGGAGAGATGATGTGGAGGATGGGACTATCAGCGGCGGCGGCGAAAGAGGAAAAAATGTTTTCAGCTGCCAGAGCCACCCCTCCCCCTCTCGCTGCTCCATGCAGCAAATGAGGTGAGTATCGCGATCAGATGAGCTGTCACTGAGGTTAATCGCGGCCACCGCTTGATTCAGCGGTGGCAGCGGGTAACCTCAGTGACAGCTCAGCCGATCACGCGGCTGTCTTCATTTGCTGCTTGGAGGTGACAGGAGCGGTGTTTTCTTCTGCTGCTCCTGTCACCTTCATGCAGCTCCGCAGGAAGCGACGCTGGAGGACCGTGGATTACGCTGGACATGGAGGGCTTTTTGGGGCTGATTAAATTGGTGATGAGGGAATTTGTTTGTGTTTTTTATTTGTAATAAATGAT
Organism: Anomaloglossus baeobatrachus; assembly: GCF_048569485.1. Classification (NCBI taxonomy): domain Eukaryota; kingdom Metazoa; phylum Chordata; class Amphibia; order Anura; family Aromobatidae; genus Anomaloglossus; species Anomaloglossus baeobatrachus. The sequence goes on from NC_134357.1 coordinate 257,534,934, forward strand.
TTTTTCAGTTGTGTGTGTTTATTTACTGTAAAATTTACAGATTAATCATGGAGGGTGTCTCATAGACGCCTGACATGATTAATCTAGGATTTAGTGGCAGCTATGGGCTACCAATAACTCCTTATTACCCCGATTTGCCAACGCACCAGGGCAAATCGGGAAGAGCCGGGTACAGCCCCAGAACTGTCGCATTTAATGTATGCGGCAATTCTGGGCGGCTGCTGACTGATATTGTTAGGCTGGGGGGCTCCCCATAACGTGGAGCTCCCCATCCTGAGAATACCAGCCTTCAGCCGTATGGCTTTATCTGGCTGGCATTAAAATTGGGGGGGACCGCACGCCGTTTTTTCTAATTATTTATTTATTTCTATGTGCCATAGTGACACACCCACCAGCTGCTGTGATTGGGTGCAGTGAGATACCTGTCATTCAGGGTGGGGCGTGTCTCACTGCAACCAATCATAGGCGCCGGTGGGCGGCTAAAGTAGGGAATACAAGATTGAATAATGAGCGGCCGGCTTTTTCAAATTAGAAAAAGCCGCCGGAGCAGTGTGAATGCCGTGCAGCGGCGGTGATCGAGGATCGGTGACTATGAGAGAGGGGGGGGAAACTTCAGTCACTCGGGGGATTAGCGGTCACCGATGAATCCTTCACAGGTGACCGCTAATCAGTACACGGCACACAGGCAGAGCCGCAGCATGACAATGAAGTGGGGTGAAGTTCACCCGAGTTCATTCTCATCCCGCTACTCTGTCTGCCGACATTTATAAACGACATTTTGCATCACACACGCACCATTTCTCATGGACAACAAAACCACACATCTGTGCAAGGATCGTTTTATTTGGACGCCCATAGGCAAACATTATGTCCGTGTGTGCATGCTCCGTCCCAAAAACGAACATGCTTTCGTGCCAAACGGAGAAAAATACGTGGGACGCACACGAACACACGGAAGATCAAATAACACGCATGTGTGCCTTTAAACATATAAAAACATATGTGCACGTTTGGTCGTATCTCCGGTATGTACGGAAACGGACCAAACATGCACGTTTTAAAGGAAACCTGTCATCAGAAATTTGGCTTTTGTTGTAGCTGTTCTGTTTTGTCACAAGTCAGCTTATGGGATCACCAGTGAGGTTCTCTTGAGTTAGGCCTCTTCAGACCTAATCAAGATCGAGCGCTCGGAGAGAAAAGACCAGCATCCATGTGGGCATGATCAATTTCTTCTGTTTATTTCATCAAAGTACAGTTTATTTATACCATTTACAGATCAATGTGATATTGCAAAAGAAAAAGAAAAAACTTCGAGCTGAACTTTACTAATTGTTCATATGACCTTTAAGTTTTAGCAAAACAAAAATGTAGAGTCATGCATATGAGATAAGAAGAACATTTAGAAACCATAATAATCCTTGAGTCTGTCTCTTATTCCGTAGGCTCCATAATGACTATGAACTACCATCAGATATACTTACTAATAACAATAAATCTTTAATAAAGGAAAAGAGAAACTATTAACCCTTCTATATCAATTTCCCCCTTTTGTAAATGGTATAACCTTCACTACACGGTCAGTAGGCGTCCAAACAGGAGCTGCTGGCTCATGGGCCTAGTACCCATGAGGGGTCTTCCTACCACTTCACCCATCCACCCTCAGTGTGGACACCTACTCCCGGTCAGCAGAGGCCATTTGGGGTCCGTAGTAAACTACAGAGGGTTCAATGCTGGGACTCTTAGAACATACATTATTCAATAGTTTAGGTAATGCATATATCAATGTTTTTACAGCTATATAAAGCAGTAGACAGAACAACAATATTTGCATACAGGTTTGTATAATGCCAGAAACCCAACCTGCTATGCCTTTAAACCAATTGGCTGGATTCATAAAAGAAAATGTATTTCCCCACCAGGAGTCCTTGTTGGCATCGTGCTCTTTTAACCATTTATCCCTAAGTTCACTTGTTTTCTGTATATCTGCTCTAACCTGGAGGTTGCCTGCAGGGTCAATGTAATGGCAACAGGCAGGACCAATTATTTGACACATTCCGCCGTCTTTTGCTGTCACAAAGTCTAGCACTATAGTATGCTGGTTAGTGACTACAATTAATTGTTTTTGTATAGCATTGGTAGCATTTAGAATCTCAAGAACCCGAAAAATTTGATCATCCAGGTAGTCAGTGGACTCTACTAGCTTGTCCCACATTTGCATTAAGAAAGGGTGTATGAAAATAGCACTAAATACCTTATTTGCTTTTCCCAATTCTACTACATGAGGCCTACCATTTGGCCGGGGTTTATTATCTGCTGCTCGTTTATACAAGGTATGAATTGGGACAGCTGCTACATCTACTTCACTATGAGGAACTATGAAAGTGGCTGGTGTAAGTCTGGCAAGTGTGCAGACCCCTCTCATGTCAGGGCTCACCCACTTGTGAGCACGATTCCCACAAACCAAAAACACTCCCTCTGGGAAAATACAAAAGTGAGTTTGACTTTGTACACAATAAAGCAGATTCAGAAGCCCCTTCATGACTTTATGAGCACACCACGTATTGTTCATTTGTTTTCCGGTCATACCCGAGATACAGCTACCCCGCTCCCTCCTAAAAGTCCGTCTAATAAATGATGATGTACAGCCCTCAATACCCTTCTGATATACTGTCTCATTGTCCTTGGTTGAGTCATGTGTATGTATATAGAAACAGTTATTGTCTTCTCCACAATTTCCAACACCATTGTATTGAAGACTGAACCATAATCCATCATGGGGAATGGGGCCCGAATGAGGAATCTTAGTCTTTATTTTGGCAATTATGCCCATGTCTGAATCGTATTCCATCCACCACGAGTATCCATCGGGTCGAGTGATATTTAGCTGGAACCAGGGTTTAGTGACCCATCCAACTATAGTCAATGTAGCAGATACATCACGAGGTACATCTTCTCCCAAAAATCTAGATTGAGTCCAGGTTTCATTGTGTATACAGTCTGGTACCAATACCTCCTGTGGTTCCAGAGGTAAGGCTAAATAAGGCATAGTCTTTGAAGAAATAGGACTGTGTGTGCAGATCCAACAGTCTTTTGGCTTTTCTCCCTCCATGTCCTCAGTAAGAGAAATATGGTGGCGAATGAGTTTATTATCCCAGTCCGTATTAAAAAGTTCGCTCAGTGTCTTTGTTTGTTGCAGCAACCCTGCTACACCTAGCAGGATAATTAGCAAGACTGTCATTCTGCCGGTGGAGTGACCTTTTTACAGTGACTGGCGTGGATCCAGGTGGGTTTTCCCTCAAGTTTCACTGAGGTGGATGTGGTCAGCTGGACTTGGAATGGGCCATCAAAGCGTGGATCTAGGCTCCTTCTCACGTGTCTGCGCACGACCACCCAATCACCTGGATTCAGCTGATGCACATCTGCACTTGCATTGGGATCTGGAATGGATGAAAAGACATGTTTATGCACCACATTAAGTCTTTCCTGTAAGGCCTGGACGTAGGCTGTCATAGTGCCGTGTTGCATCTGTAACACTTGTGGAAAGTAGAGACCTGTTTTTGGGGCACTACCAAAAAGGACTTCAAAAGGAGACAAGCCTGTCTTCCTATTTGGAGTGTGTCTGACTGAAAAGAGTGCCAGGGATAAGCACTCTACCCAATTCTTTCCTGTCTCTGCCATGGCCTTTTGAATTTTTAGTTTAAGTGTCCCGTTTAATCTCTCTACTTTTCCACTGCTCTGTGGATGATAAGGGGTATGGAATGCCTGCTCTATTCCCAGAGCCTGCATAATGTCCCTCATTATTTCTCCAGTGAAGTGTGTACCCCTGTCACTTTCTATGGCTTCTGGGATGCCATACCGACAGACTAGTTCCTTCATCAGTTTTTCTGCAGTTGTTTTAGCATTTGCACATTTTACTGGATAGGCCTCAACCCATCCTGAGAAGAGATCTACACATACCAGGACGTATTCATACACTCCTACCTTGGGTAGTTGTATGTAGTCTATCTGCAGTCGTTGAAACGGATAGAGCGGTTTGGGTGTTGCTTTCTTAGGGACTTTTACTGTTTTACCTGGGTTGTGTTGTGCGCAGATAATGCAGGATTGTACGTGTTTGGAGGCTACGTAACTGAAGCCAGGAGCGATCCAGAAGGCATTCACCTGGTTACACATGTGACTTTTTGAGGCGTGAGTGGGGCCATGTGTTGCTTGTGCCATCATAGGGAACAGGGACCTTGGTAAACACAACCTGTCCTTACTTTCCCATACTCCATTCGAGTTCAGCCCAGCTCCCATTTTCCCCCAGTGTTCCTTCTCTGTTTGGGCAGCCTGATGCTGGAGGGATTTCAGGACATCCAGACTCACTGTGGCTGGGACTTGCTGGCTCCCTGCCACTATCCTCTGATCCCTAGGCCTCTTTGCCGCTGCTTTCGCAGCCGCATCCGCCCTTCTATTGCCCGCTACCTCCAGTGAGTCACCTTTTGTGTGTGCTTTCACCTTAATGATGCCAACCTGGACTGGTAACATTAGTGCCTCCATTAACTGTTTTACCAATTCTGCATTTTTAATAGGCTTACCAGCTGACGTAAGAAAAGCTCTACTTCTCCAGATAGGGCCAAAATCATGACAGATCCCAAATCCATACTTTGAGTCTGAATAAACATTAATTTTCCTACCTGACCCCGCTCTACACGCCTCAATGAGCGCTGTTAGCTCCGCCTCCTGCGCGGACATGTGCGGCGGGAGTGGTTCAGCTCGGATTACCTCATGCGAGGATACTACTGCATATCCAGTGTAGAATCTCCCATCCAGGTGGTATCTGGAGCCATCTACAAAAAACTCAAAATCTGCATTAGTAATAGGTGTATCATAGACATGTGGAAAACCTGCTGTCTCCTGACTCATCAGCTCTATGCAGTCATGCTCGTGCGTCATGTCAAAGTATTCATCCTCACTTGCTACCATTGTCACCAATTCCCCCTTTTCTGAATCTACTGGCAAAAGGGTGGCTGGATTCAGAACATTGCACCTCTTGAGGGTGACATACTCAGGAATCAGAAGGGCACATTCAAGTCTGAGCTGTCTGGCCATAGACAGGTGTTTTGGTTGGACTTGCACAAGTATAGCATGAATGTCATGCGGGGAGTAAATTGTTAAGGGAAATGTCAATGTGATCTCGCAAGCTTTCCCTAGCAGTACTGCAGCAGCCGCTACAGCACGGACACACGTGGGTGACCCTCTGACAACTGGGTCCAATCGCGCTGAGTAGTAAGCTATTGGTCTTTCTTTGTCACCATGTTGCTGTGTGAGGACGGCTGTCGCATGCCCTCCCTGTTCTGTGCAAAACAAGAAAAATGGTTGATCGTAATTTGGAATACCCAGGGCTGGGGCAGATACAATGAGTAGTTTAAGGGAATGAAAGGAATCAATAGCTTCCTGAGTGAGGTCAAAGGGGTCAGATGACAGACAATCATAGAGGGGTTGCATCATTTGCGAGGCAGACCTTATCCAAGGCCTGCAGTATGACACTAAGCCCAAAAAGGTGCGCAGTTGCCGGTGGGACCTGGGTAAGGAGAGATTTTGGACTGCTTGTTTTCTCTCCTCAGTCAGGTGTCTCGTACCTTCAGAGATACAGTGAAAGAGAAGGCAAAGAAGCAGTGAAAAATGTCAGACCGATACTCAAAAAGGCAGACATGCCAGAGTACGGATGTTTGGATGTTGAGAAATGGCACAGATTCAGGGAAGAAAAGAGAGGTTGGATAAAAGACAAGAGGGTAGAGCAACAAGTAAATAAATGGTGTCGTGTGGCTGAAGAGGTGCAGCATTGTGGATATAAAGAGACCACAGCGGGAGATAAGGTGTATTATGAATGTTTTAATGCACCAAAAGCAGGAATTGTGACTGCTACCGCCCCCCCTTCTCATAAGCAGAAACCCAGACCAGATGAATGGACTTGTAAACATTGTAGTCAGAAAAACCCAGACTGGAGAGGTACTTGTGCTACATGTAATGTTACTCGCCCTAAGCGGCGAGTAACTACTCATTGTATCTGCCCCAGCCCTGGGTATTCCAAATTACGATCAACCATTTTTCTTGTTTTGCACAGAACAGGGAGGGCATGCGACAGCCGTCCTCACACAGCAACATGGTGACAAAGAAAGACCAATAGCTTACTACTCAGCGCGATTGGACCCAGTTGTCAGAGGGTCACCCACGTGTGTCCGTGCTGTAGCGGCTGCTGCAGTACTGCTAGGGAAAGCTTGCGAGATCACATTGACATTTCCCTTAACAATTTACTCCCCGCATGACATTCATGCTATACTTGTGCAAGTCCAACCAAAACACCTGTCTATGGCCAGACAGCTCAGACTTGAATGTGCCCTTCTGATTCCTGAGTATGTCACCCTCAAGAGGTGCAATGTTCTGAATCCAGCCACCCTTTTGCCAGTAGATTCAGAAAAGGGGGAATTGGTGACAATGGTAGCAAGTGAGGATGAATACTTTGACATGACGCACGAGCATGACTGCATAGAGCTGATGAGTCAGGAGACAGCAGGTTTTCCACATGTCTATGATACACCTATTACTAATGCAGATTTTGAGTTTTTTGTAGATGGCTCCAGATACCACCTGGATGGGAGATTCTACACTGGATATGCAGTAGTATCCTCGCATGAGGTAATCCGAGCTGAACCACTCCCGCCGCACATGTCCGCGCAGGAGGCGGAGCTAACAGCGCTCATTGAGGCGTGTAGAGCGGGGTCAGGTAGGAAAATTAATGTTTATTCAGACTCAAAGTATGGATTTGGGATCTGTCATGATTTTGGCCCTATCTGGAGAAGTAGAGCTTTTCTTACGTCAGCTGGTAAGCCTATTAAAAATGCAGAATTGGTAAAACAGTTAATGGAGGCACTAATGTTACCAGTCCAGGTTGGCATCATTAAGGTGAAAGCACACACAAAAGGTGACTCACTGGAGGTAGCGGGCAATAGAAGGGCGGATGCGGCTGCGAAAGCAGCGGCAAAGAGGCCTAGGGATCAGAGGATAGTGGCAGGGAGCCAGCAAGTCCCAGCCACAGTGAGTCTGGATGTCCTGAAATCCCTCCAGCATCAGGCTGCCCAAACAGAGAAGGAACACTGGGGGAAAATGGGAGCTGGGCTGAACTCGAATGGAGTATGGGAAAGTAAGGACAGGTTGTGTTTACCAAGGTCCCTGTTCCCTATGATGGCACAAGCAACACATGGCCCCACTCACGCCTCAAAAAGTCACATGTGTAACCAGGTGAATGCCTTCTGGATCGCTCCTGGCTTCAGTTACGTAGCCTCCAAACACGTACAATCCTGCATTATCTGCGCACAACACAACCCAGGTAAAACAGTAAAAGTCCCTAAGAAAGCAACACCCAAACCGCTCTATCCGTTTCAACGACTGCAGATAGACTACATACAACTACCCAAGGTAGGAGTGTATGAATACGTCCTGGTATGTGTAGATCTCTTCTCAGGATGGGTTGAGGCCTATCCAGTAAAATGTGCAAATGCTAAAACAACTGCAGAAAAACTGATGAAGGAACTAGTCTGTCGGTATGGCATCCCAGAAGCCATAGAAAGTGACAGGGGTACACACTTCACTGGAGAAATAATGAGGGACATTATGCAGGCTCTGGGAATAGAGCAGGCATTCCATACCCCTTATCATCCACAGAGCAGTGGAAAAGTAGAGAGATTAAACGGGACACTTAAACTAAAAATTCAAAAGGCCATGGCAGAGACAGGAAAGAATTGGGTAGAGTGCTTATCCCTGGCACTCTTTTCAGTCAGACACACTCCAAATAGGAAGACAGGCTTGTCTCCTTTTGAAGTCCTTTTTGGTAGTGCCCCAAAAACAGGTCTCTACTTTCCACAAGTGTTACAGATGCAACACGGCACTATGACAGCCTACGTCCAGGCCTTACAGGAAAGACTTAATGTGGTGCATAAACATGTCTTTTCATCCATTCCAGATCCCAATGCAAGTGCAGATGTGCATCAGCTGAATCCAGGTGATTGGGTGGTCGTGCGCAGACACGTGAGAAGGAGCCTAGATCCACGCTTTGATGGCCCATTCCAAGTCCAGCTGACCACATCCACCTCAGTGAAACTTGAGGGAAAACCCACCTGGATCCACGCCAGTCACTGTAAAAAGGTCACTCCACCGGCAGAATGACAGTCTTGCTAATTATCCTGCTAGGTGTAGCAGGGTTGCTGCAACAAACAAAGACACTGAGCGAACTTTTTAATACGGACTGGGATAATAAACTCATTCGCCACCATATTTCTCTTACTGAGGACATGGAGGGAGAAAAGCCAAAAGACTGTTGGATCTGCACACACAGTCCTATTTCTTCAAAGACTATGCCTTATTTAGCCTTACCTCTGGAACCACAGGAGGTATTGGTACCAGACTGTATACACAATGAAACCTGGACTCAATCTAGATTTTTGGGAGAAGATGTACCTCGTGATGTATCTGCTACATTGACTATAGTTGGATGGGTCACTAAACCCTGGTTCCAGCTAAATATCACTCGACCCGATGGATACTCGTGGTGGATGGAATACGATTCAGACATGGGCATAATTGCCAAAATAAAGACTAAGATTCCTCATTCGGGCCCCATTCCCCATGATGGATTATGGTTCAGTCTTCAATACAATGGTGTTGGAAATTGTGGAGAAGACAATAACTGTTTCTATATACATACACATGACTCAACCAAGGACAATGAGACAGTATATCAGAAGGGTATTGAGGGCTGTACATCATCATTTATTAGACGGACTTTTAGGAGGGAGCGGGGTAGCTGTATCTCGGGTATGACCGGAAAACAAATGAACAATACGTGGTGTGCTCATAAAGTCATGAAGGGGCTTCTGAATCTGCTTTATTGTGTACAAAGTCAAACTCACTTTTGTATTTTCCCAGAGGGAGTGTTTTTGGTTTGTGGGAATCGTGCTCACAAGTGGGTGAGCCCTGACATGAGAGGGGTCTGCACACTTGCCAGACTTACACCAGCCACTTTCATAGTTCCTCATAGTGAAGTAGATGTAGCAGCTGTCCCAATTCATACCTTGTATAAACGAGCAGCAGATAATAAACCCCGGCCAAATGGTAGGCCTCATGTAGTAGAATTGGGAAAAGCAAATAAGGTATTTAGTGCTATTTTCATACACCCTTTCTTAATGCAAATGTGGGACAAGCTAGTAGAGTCCACTGACTACCTGGATGATCAAATTTTTCGGGTTCTTGAGATTCTAAATGCTACCAATGCTATACAAAAACAATTAATTGTAGTCACTAACCAGCATACTATAGTGCTAGACTTTGTGACAGCAAAAGACGGCGGAATGTGTCAAATAATTGGTCCTGCCTGTTGCCATTACATTGACCCTGCAGGCAACCTCCAGGTTAGAGCAGATATACAGAAAACAAGTGAACTTAGGGATAAATGGTTAAAAGAGCACGATGCCAACAAGGACTCCTGGTGGGGAAATACATTTTCTTTTATGAATCCAGCCAATTGGTTTAAAGGCATAGCAGGTTGGGTTTCTGGCATTATACAAACCTGTATGCAAATATTGTTGTTCTGTCTACTGCTTTATATAGCTGTAAAAACATTGATATATGCATTACCTAAACTATTGAATAATGTATGTTCTAAGAGTCCCAGCATTGAACCCTCTGTAGTTTACTACGGACCCCAAATGGCCTCTGCTGACCGGGAGTAGGTGTCCACACTGAGGGTGGATGGGTGAAGTGGTAGGAAGACCCCTCATGGGTACTAGGCCCATGAGCCAGCAGCTCCTGTTTGGACGCCTACTGACCGTGTAGTGAAGGTTATACCATTTACAAAAGGGGGAAATTGATATAGAAGGGTTAATAGTTTCTCTTTCTTGCACTATCTGTTTGGCTGTTTTGGATCCTGCTGGAGCCCCACGCTGCACACTGAACAAGTTGCCCATGGCTTCAACTTATTCCCACACAGCCCACCTTTCTGCAAATGCCCTCTCAGTGTCCCTGAACCTTGTTAACAGGCCACACGTCTCCTGGCAAGTCAGAATGGGCTCTCAAGTGGTAGCAAGAAGGCTCAATCAGCATTCACTCTCACCTGCTACACTTGTAGGGCGTATTGGGAAGGGTTAAAAAACACCTCTCACCCAATAGACCAGATGACTAAAGCAGGAAGGACCAGGTGTGATAGTCCTCTCACCTGCTAGACCACCTCCATGTAAGTGGGAAGGCCACACGGCTCTCTAACCCACTTGACCTGATGTGTGCAGTTTGGCTACTCCATGCTGGTCCTTTACAAAGTATTTCAGCAACAAACGTAAGAGTTAAACCAAAACAATTAACAGAGCTGACTTCTCACAGAGGGCAGAAAATCGCGCAGCTGTTCACTTGACCCCTCCCAAAAGAATGTCAGCCAGCGCACAGTTTGTTTAGCAAGAGTCTTATCTCGTTCAGATTCAGCTTCCAAAACACAATCCTAATACCCACTGGTATAATACACAATCCCTGCAGAAAATTGAGACCACTTATATACCTTCACAGCACTAATATTCTACTTTACTATAAAACCTTCATCCCCATTTTGAGGGGAAGAAACACACAATATCTCACTATAAGGACAGATCCAAGGACAACTTGTCTTACTCATTCATTGATTCCAGAAGCATAGGTAACAATACACCTTCCAAGGATCAGTTAACCTCACATGCAAATAAAATTATCTAAACCGCTCTTGATACTGATGGGAAAAAATACATATGTCAGGTATCCACTCAAATACTCTATATGGCTATGCCCTGTGACATTTCACAACCGGAACATCTTTTCACAGTCCACAGTATGACATATAACCATTAGACTTATACATACATATTATTTCACCAAGTCTCTTATCACAATTACTTGTCACTTTGTTATTCAGAGGCTTCTCATCAATATACAACAACCTATTGCCTCCCTACTTTATCTAGGCATTAATATGAAACCACTTATGAACACATATCCCTAGACCAGAGTATTGCCACAAAAACACAAAACACAGCAACACAGCAAATGCAATTATACAGAGACTGTCCCAAATTCCGTGCTATGCACTCTATGCAATCAGTTAATGGACGGACAACAGATTATCTTATTACTCTATATTTCAACTCTCATTCAGACATGCATGAAAAAAACAATACTCACTGGTGATGCCAGAGTTCTTGAACCGTGTGTACAGCCTTACCCAGAATATTCGGGAAATCAGAGAGAGTGAAATGAAGTGTAAGAATAAAGCTTCTCACCTTGCTGCAGCTGAAATTTCACTGTCTCAAGAGTCCCCAAAACTTCTTCCGAATAGGCCGGTTGGCCACGGCTCCACGTTGGGCACCAAACTGTTGTAGCTGTTCTGTTTTGTCACAAGTCAGCTTATGGGATCACCAGTGAGGTTCTCTTGAGTTAGGCCTCTTCAGACCTAATCAAGATCGAGCGCTCGGAGAGAAAAGACCAGCATCCATGTGGGCATGATCAATTTCTTCTGTTTATTTCATCAAAGTACAGTTTATTTATACCATTTACAGATCAATGTGATATTGCAAAAGAAAAAGAAAAAACTTCGAGCTGAACTTTACTAATTGTTCATATGACCTTTAAGTTTTAGCAAAACAAAAATGTAGAGTCATGCATATGAGATAAGAAGAACATTTAGAAACCATAATAATCCTTGAGTCTGTCTCTTATTCCGTAGGCTCCATAATGACTATGAACTACCATCAGATATACTTACTAATAACAATAAATCTTTAATAAAGGAAAAGAGAAACTATTAACCCTTCTATATCACTTTCAACCTAAATGTTCCCCCTCTGCAGCTCGTGGGCTGCATTCTAGTAAGGTTTCTGTACTTTTTGTGCCCCCTTTTAAACCAAAATAAATACTTTATAAAACTGTACCTTTCGGTTTGAAAATATTGTAAATCGTCCATGGAGGCGTGCCGTCTGGCGTCCGTTGCTGTATCTTACGCCGTCCCCCATGCTCCAAATCATCCCTCAGAACGCCGCCCACTGCGCACGAGGTCCCGTGCACGCCGGGACACCTGGTGACGTGGTCGCAGGCATGAGAGTATGGGCGGCGCTGTGATTGCATCGCAAGTGCCCGCCCATACTCTCGTGTGTGCGACCACGTCACCAGGTGTCCCGGCGTGCACGGGACCTTGGGCGCAGTGGGCGGCGTCCTGAGGGATGATTTGGAGCATGGGGGACGGCGTAAGATACAGCAACGGACGCCACACGGCCCGCCCCCATGGACGATTTACAAGATTTTCAAACCGAAAGGTAGTTTTATAAAGTATTTATTTTGGTTTAAAAGGGGGCACAAAAAGTACAGAAACCTTACTAGAATGCAGCCCACGAGCTGCAGAGGGGGAAACATTTAGGTTGAAAGCCAAATTTCTGATGACAGGTTCCCTTTAAACGGATGTGAGTTGCAGGCCTCAAATAAACTAAACACTATTGCATGAAAAAAGTTTGAAGAGTGCGGTGAACTTTTATTACATGCAACCAATCATAGGCGCCGGTGGGTGGGTGAATAAGGGAAAATGTGATGAAATAATGAGCGGCCGGCATTTTCAAAAGAGGAGAAGCCGCCAGAGCAGTGTGACAACCATGCAGAGCCGCGCCCGTGATTGATGAGTATAAAAGGAGGGAGGGAGAGACTGACTGACAGAGATACTATTTACACACAGTCTGGGCATGCCCAAAAACGAAACCGGCGCCGGCTTCCGGCATATGATCCGGCGTCCATAGGCTCCCATTATAAAACACCGCACCAGATCCGTATTTTTGTCGGGTACAAAAACGTTCACCTCAATGTTCCATCTGGCCGCCGGACAAGCAAATTTTGCCGGATCTGGTGAGAGCCAGATGGTATGCAAGGCCATCCGGCGCTAATAGAAGTCTATGAGGGAAAAACACATCTGGCGTCAACAGACGCCGGATGCGTTTTTCCTGTTTCTTCTGGATTGCGCCTGATGGCAAAAAACTGTTGTGTGTACGCAGCCTAACCTGTGCGTGCACGCTGGGGCCAGTGGTACTTCAGGGATCACACGTGGAGGATGGTGTCGGGCTTGCTGCATTTAATGGATGCGACAAGTTCGGGGAGAATGTGGGCTGGTATTTTTAGGATGACGGGGGCACTAGCAACATGGGCCTCCTTTTTCTTCCCCTTCTATATATCTACACTCTCTTATTTTTTTTAATGTAAAAATTTGGTCAGGGCAAAACATTGCTAAATCTTCTGTGATTTTCTCTTTCCTTTTGTAGGTTGAGAGCATGCCCCCAATATGGGATTCTTCTTTGCCTGAATTTAGCGACCGCTTGAAAAGGCATGCATGCTGGACTGCGATCTGTCGCGAACTCTATCCACGGTGGGATGAGGCAGACGCAACTTTGCAAGATCAAATTGGTAACGTTTGCTTGTAGAAATATGTAAACTTTTTGTTTTTGTATTTTTCACAATGTTTGGACATACATTACTTGTTTTCAATAAATTTATTTTTTTTCAATTTCCATTACAGATAAGGATGTTCGTAAGCGATGGCGGTCTGTCCGTGACCGATTTCAAAAACATGAACAGGAGGCCAGCCGTAGTGGAACCTCACCCAGAAAGAATTTTATATATCATAACGAACTACAATTTACTCTTACTAGTCGCTCACTAAGGGCGTAAGTTTTTAGCGCTTTCACACCACCACTAAAAAAAAACATTTAATGATTATCTTTAACATTTTTATTTTATCTATCCACAGGACAGAAGGAAATATACCACAACCTGAGAACGCCAACATGGAGGCCTCGGCAGATAGTGTGGAGTTCTCTACAGAAAATGATCCTGACAGTTTGCACGAAAATATGTCCATTTGTTCAACAGCTGCTGAACCCTCTTCAGTCGCTGGTCCCTCTACCGCCACTGCTGCCTCTACCGCCACTGCTGCCTCTACCGCCACTGCTGCCTCTACCGCCACTGCTGCCTCTACTGCGTGTTCAATCCCATTTCATCCTTTGGCCCGGAGAAGAAAAGGAAAACAAACCAAACCATCCGAAGAGGAAGATGACATGTTGACATCACAAGCCATCCATTTGATACAAAATACATCCAAAGAAGACAAGTATGATCACTTCGGATGCAGTATGGCAAGTAGAATTAGAGAAATGCCCAAGAGCGCACAAGCAGCATGCATGACAGCATGCTGCGCCATGTTTGAAGCTTTTGAATCTTTTTCAGAACATCCAACTGGTACAGAAATTGATTCAGCCATACAAAATGTATTTATTGCATGCCAGAGACCACCTCCACAACAGCAGCCACCACCTCCACAACAGCAGCCACCACCTCCACAACAACAGCCACCACCTCCACAACAACAGCCACACAGCATGCAATATTCACAGCCACACTATTATAATCGGCAAGTCTATGAGTATGGACCAAGCCACCATTACATAGCCATGACACCCAGCACGGGAGCCCCGCAGGGCCAAGCCGGTTAGGCAGCGAATGTTATCCAGAGCCCTGGACAAAGTGTCTCCCATATGACTGCCCCATCCACCATCCCAGAAAATGTGCCTGGTCTCTATTCACATGACTTATACAGCTTGTGAAGAGATTTTTTGGGGTATTGTTATTTCGTTTGTTTATGTAGTCAAGATCAAACCCTTAACAAACGGGGGCAGTTTTATTACCTTCCTTCGGTCATAGTAAAGGGAACCTGTCATGTGTAATATGCACCTAGTACCACAAGCAGTTCTGGGTGCATATTGCTAATCCAAGTCTAAACCGTCCCTGTATATACTAGAATAGAGATCTTTAGAAAAAGTCTTTCAAAGATCTTTTATCATATGCCAATGAGCGAGGGGTCCAGTCCTATGGACGTTAGCTCCTTTGCTAGTCGCCCCGATTAGCATGTTAGTATGTCCCTGTGGGTGCACTAACATGCTAATGAATGCGCAGCGTCAGAGGATGATCTCACTCAACTCTCCACTGCCATCACATCTGACGGAGGATTTCCGCTCAGTGTACATGACCACGGAGATTTGGTCACGCACACTACTAGTTTACTTTTAAGCCAAGACGCGTACACCCGCTTCATAGTGCGCGTGACCCAAACTCACAGCTCATGCGGAGTGAGCCAAAATTCCACCTCGAACGCAATTGCAGCGAAGAGAGGTGAGAGATTATCCTGTGACGCTGCACATTAATTAGCATGTTAGGTCACCCACAGGGACGCACTAAAATGCTAATGGGGGTGACTAGCCAGGGGAACTAACGCCCAGGGTGCTAGCCCCCTCGCTCATTAGCATACGATAAAAGATCTTTATAAAAAACTTTTTATTTATGCCAGTGTATACAGGGATGGTTAGGCAGGGATTAGCAATATGCACCCAGAACTGCTCGTGGTGCCGGGTGTATTTTGCACCTGAGAGGTTCCCTTTTATACATACCTGCTGCTGCAATCAAAATGTAGCAATGGCGAAAAATGTTAACATTAAAAAAAATGTGACCTAAATTAAAAAAATAAATTAACATCAATGAGCCAGAGAGTTTGAAATATAAGAACAGTACAGATAGTTGAAATTGGCGCAAAATGTACGCCACCTTTTTGGAGAAAGTTCTGAATGTTTTTTTTTTTAACACATTACATAAAAGTAAACATTCATGTTTAGGGTCTATGATCTCACACAGATCTCTGGCATCACACCATCACATCAGTTTAACGATATAATGAACAAATTGAAAAAAATTCTCAAAAACAAGAGTGCTATCACACTGTTTTGGAAATGTTTCCCCATATGGAATTTGTTAGCAGTTTTCTTTCATAATATATGTTAAAACTCATAGTTGCATTTAAAAATACCGCTGGTTCTTCAAAAAAAAAAAAAAAATCCCTCACATGACCAGATTCACTGAAAATTTAAAAAATGTATGTCTCTCGGAAGAAAAATTGAGAAAAAAATGGGAAAGCGGCAAATAAAATGGTCCTGACGGGATTTAGTTATTTTAACGGTTATTATACCTACAAATAAAATTTGTTTTTCAGAATTTTCAGTTGCTGTTGTGTGAATATGTTTGTAAGCCACTTTGACAAGACACATAAATTAATTAAAACACTTTTTTAACTACCAAACAATAAATTAGATGGATATGATCCAAGTGATAAACATAAAAATGCAGTGGTGACCAAACAAAAAAAAATGTGGTCCACTGGTCTCTGCTGGTTAGGACATCACCGAGACTTTTCAATTGTGGTCCACTGGTCTCTGCTGGTTAGGACATCACCGAGACTTTTCAATTGTGGTCCACTGGTCTCTGCTGGTTAGGACATCACCGAGACTTTTCAATTGTGGTCCACTGGTCTCTGCTGGTTAGGCTGCACATTACCGACACAGGAGTATTGCCAGTGCACGGCACCTTCAGGACTCATGAAGTAGTCAGCGTAGGTATCTCTCACACATACAGCGGTGCTTGATGGCCGTCCTTGATGGACGTTCATCACAGGATGTAATGCTGGCTGCTGTGTCTCCTCAACTACCTCTGAGCAGGATGCACGACAATAGTTATGGAGAACACAGCATGCTTTAATAACTGCGTCAACAGTTGCTGTTTCTAACTGTATAGGTGTGTGAAATACCCTCCACTGACTAGTCATGATTCCAAAGGTGCACTCCACATATCTGCGTGCACGACTGAGCCGATAATTAAAAATCCTCCGCCGGGGATTCAGTCCTCTCCGTGGGTATGGGCGCAGCAGGTTAGGCAGTAAAGGAAATGCCTCATCCGATACCATCACAAAGGGGACTGGATCTGTGGAACCCGGCAAAGGTCATGGGGCTGCGAGCGTTCCGCAATCTTGAAGAATTTGCAGACCAATCTGTGATGTTCTCAACACTCGAGAATCCCCTGTACTGCCATAAGCACCAACGTCGATGGCTATAAACTTGTAATGTGCATCAGCCACCGCCATAAGGACCACGGAGAAATACTTCTTATAATTAAAGAAGCGTGATCCTGAATGTGGTGGCTGCTGAACTCTTACGTGTTTGCCATCAACGGCACCTAAGCAGTTTGGGAAGTTGGCCACAGTCTGAAAGCCTGCTGCGACTTGCAGCCAAGTCTCCTCGGTTGGGGAAAGCATCACAATGGGCTGCAAATTCTGCCAGATCACGCTGCATGTGCACCTCACAATTTCGGAAATGGTGGATATACCAACTCGAAATTGAAGGTGCAGGGATGCATAGCTCTCTCCTGTGGCCAAAAATCTGCAAAATAGAAGAAAAGACAGTTAGAAAAAAAGGCTAATTTCAAAAACATATACAATGCATGGTGTCTACAGGTCTTATTTGTATAAAATAATCAAATATACTGTATTATAATTCATGTTAACCCAATACAGGTGCATAATTACTCATACGCATTTTAATACATAGTTTTTTTTTAAATAAATGTAAAAAGCCAATTTCATATATACTTACCTCAAGGTAATGAGCAGCCTTTCCTCAGCAGAGATTGCCTTTCGCATTATCGTGTTTGAATATGTCAGACAAGGTGACAGCATCGGCAACAATCGATCAAACTCCTCAATTGTAAGGCGACAAAATCCAATGAATTTATCTGGATATCTACCGCAAAAAAAACCCTACTATTAATACACACATACATAGATACATCAAGAGAGTAATGTAGAAAGGCTGTGTGTTAAATAAAAATATGTCATGGAACGTTATAGACTACTAAATGGTGGCCCGATTCTAATGCATCGGGTATTCTAGAATTTACTGTGTAGTTAAAGTATGATTTTTGTTTTTATATATATATATATATATATATATATATATATATATATATATATATATATATGTTGTTGTGTGTAGTTGCCAAGTGTTTGTGTAGGACGCTGTATATGTTCTGGGTGTTGTCTGGGTGTGAGGGGGTGTGAGAGCGGTGTTTGTGTTGCGTTGTGTATGTTGCGTTGTTTTTGGAGTGCTGTGTGTCTGAGGTGATGTGTGTGTTGCGCGGTTTGTGTGTGTATGGGTGTGTGTGTGGGTGCATGTGTGTTTTGGGGAGGTATATTTTGTGCAGTGTGTGTGTGTGTGTGTGTGTTGCGCGGTGAGTGCGTATATTTGTGTGTGCCATGGTGTTTGTGTGTTGGGTGTGGTGTGTGTGCGATGTTGTCTGTGTGTTTGGGTGTCTGTGTAGGGCGGTGTTTGTGGTTCCCAGTGTGTGGGTGTTGTGCAGTGCGTGTGTGACAGTGTGTGTTTTGAGGGGAGGTGTGCACCCCCATCGTGCTCCATCACCCATGCTGCGCACTCCCCATCGTGCTTCATCTCCCATGCTGCGCACCACCCATCATGCTCCATCCTCCATGCTGCGCAACACTCAGAGAGGAGTATAAAAGGAGGAGTAGTCCTGGGGAGAGAGGAGTATAATAGGAAGAGTAGTCCTGGGAGGAGAGGAGTATAATAGGTGGAGTAGTCCTGGGGGGAGGGGAGTATAATAGGTGGAGTAGTCCTGGGGGGAGGTGAGTATAATAGGAGGAGTAGTCCTGGGAGGAGAGGAGTATAATAGGAAGAGTAGTCCTGGGGGGAGAGGAGTATAATAGGAAAAGTAGTCCTGGGAGGAGAGGAGTATAATAGGTGGAGTAGTCCTGGGGGGAGGAAGGGTATAATAGGTGGAGTAGTCCTGGGGGGAGGTGAGTATAATAGGAGGAGTAGTCCTGGGGGGAGAGGAGTATAATAGGAAGAGTAGTCCTGGGGGGAGAGGAGTATAATAGGAGGAGTAGTCCTGGGGAGAGAGGAGTATAATAGGTGGAGTAGTCCTGGGGGGAGAGGACTATAATAGGTGGAGTAGTCCTGGGGGGGGAGGACTATAATAGGTGGAGTAGTCCTGGGGGGGGAGGTGTATAGGCGCCCAATGTGTGCGGGGGGCGGGGCCGAGCTACCAAAGTGTGCAGGGGGTGGGGCTGAGTGGCCAATGCGTGCGGGTGGCGGGGCCGGGCGGAGCAGACAATGCGACGGTTGTCACTAATAACGCAATTTTGGAGCAAGACAGACAGACAGAATAAGGCAATTATATATATAGATGTTTTGTGGTGAGAAAATATTTTGTTTACATAAAACCGGCTAATAAATTGTGTAGGAAACGCCTCCAGTATTCTACACCACTATTTATGGATAATAAAAAGACATACAGAGACACTGGGTACTAGATACATCAGAGTGGCTATTTGGTTAAATACACTGGTTAACTTACCTCCGTAAATCTCTATACAACACATAAAAATGTCCTTTCTCCTCTCGTTCCATTACTAATGGATGAATCCACATTTTCTTCCGTATTGCCTTTACAGAAAAAAAGTTTAATGCACAAAAGATCAAAACAATCAAAAAATACATTATTTTTAAAGAAAATGCTTACCTGTTGGCGTCTGCGACGACGCAATAACATCAATAATACAATTAATAAAAGGTTTCGATATGGCCTGCGGAGCGTTACTGGAGTATTGCTGGGCATTTTCTCCCTGTTATATTCCACACAGTTTGCTTCCAAAATGGTGAATGAGGGGGAAGAGGTAGAAGAAGGAAATGACATCAATTTTTTTTTCTTCAATTCAACAAGCTTTATGGGCTTGTTTGAACTGAAAAATACATGAAACAATTGTTGACAAAACTGCAGCCAAAAACGCACCAAAAAAGCAGCAAAAACGCAACCAAAAAAGCACCTACATTTTTTGTGACATTTCCAGGCTCTCTCTGACAAGGTGCAGTTTTGGCTGCATTTTGTGAACACGAAAAAGAAGCAGCGTGCGCATGTAGCCTAAGAGGCAGACTTCAAAGCTGTGCAAATTGTAATGAAAAAAAGTGTGAGCACCTGCGATGATAAAATTTAAGGGCTTTTCTATTATTGTTCAGAATAAAACTTAATTGTCAATGTTATGCTTGTGTTAGTAAATATAATTTTATATATAAATCTAAATCAATGTTATTATTTTCTGTCCACCTACTTTTGGACCACCCTGTCTGTATATGCAAATATTTTCTGCTTACTATTTTGTTTAATATTATTGTGAGACAGGGGATATAGCTCAGCTGGGATCTTTGCTTTGGTCCAAGCGAGTGGCTATGGATTCACAGATGACAGCGGCAGACTGGCAGGTTCCAAACAGATACGGCCACTGCCGTGTTTATTGTGTACACTTATCCCTCAGTGTTACACATGCAAAAACAGGAAAATAAACGTCTAAGGCCGTCTGGCCACTAATTAACAACAGAATGCTAACTAAAAAATAAACCTATGTAACAAACAAAACAGTATTCTCTTACTGTGTGGGTTCCTCAGCACAGCCAGTGGAGGTATGGAGTCTCAGCCCCAGCAGCCATGAGCCTGGACTGCTCTCCTCAGCAGCCTCTCTGTTTTGAATGCTTCCTGATTATTTCAGCTGATCCAGTGAGGAATCAAAACCCTGGATTGTATGTGGAGAAGGGAGCAACCAGTCCCACTGCCATTCCTACTGATTGCTCCAGGAAAAACCGAGCCCAAAATTACAATGAAATAAACAGGCTTCAGTGACTAACTTATTGCTGAGCCAGACATAACTTTCCCAACTTTTCCCAGCCCATTTGCATGGGCCAACAGCTCCACAATCAATACATGGAGACATATGAAATGAACCGAGGGGAAACATACCTGTTCTCTAGTACTTCTCCCCTCGGCATCTCACATTATGTTTAAGGATTAATCTACTAGATGTACTGTTGTATTAGTATATTTTGGTGTATTATATTCTCTATTACACTTATACTAGTGATGAGCAAGTGTAATTGTTACGGATAGTACGGTATTCGGGTTACTCGTTACATTGCGAGTTTTTGTGTACTCGCCTTGCGATATTCATATGTCCTGCCCAGCAGGTTTGGCGCCTGATTTGCAGCCACCAAACATGCTGGGCTTCTTAACCAATTACAGTAATGCCGCAGCCATCTTGGTTGTGGTATGACTGTGATTGGCTGGCCGCGCAGCATCATAACATCTATAAAAGCCCTTCTGCTGCCATTTTGTGCACATTGTATCCGGAAACAACATATCTCTCCAAGCGTTTCATACTTACCGATCACCGGCGGCTGTCACACTGTTCCCACTGCCTCTTATTCTTGTTCCAAGGCCGCTCATTAGGCTCATAGATATTCACTGCTTCTCCCGACCACCGGCGTCTGTGATTGGTTGCAGTCAGACGCACCCCCCACACTGACAGCTGTCTGACTGCAATCAATCACAGACGATGGTGAATGAGTCTGAATCGTACAGTAGAATAAATTAATAATTAACCCTAGAACGCATACCTGGGGCCTCGTAGTATGGATGGATTGAGATTAAGAGCATGTAGCTCGAAACGCGTACCCCCCTGACATCTCATCTCATCTGTATGGGGATTTTTTATACTCTATGGATATGATACATTTCCATTTTATTATGAATTAAATAAAAAAGCAAGATTTTATACAATTTTTGGACACGAGTGCTGGATTTTCTTCTTCTTGGAGTTTCACAGCCGGGCCGGCTTTACCGTGCACCTGTCTTCTATGGGAGTCTCCATGATGTCTGGGTGAGCTGATTCTATTCCTTTGTTTCCTTGTTGCTGGGGCCTCGTAGGTCTGCTATGTTACTTGTTTTCTATGGTTGATTTCTATGGTTGCGCGTTCTAGGGTTAAAGAAAAAAACGGCGTGCGGTTTCCCAAATTTTGATACCCAGCCAAGATAAAGCCCCACAGTTGGGGGCTGGTATTCTCAGACTGGTGAGGCCTATGATTATTAGACTCTCCCCAGCCTAAAAATATCAGCCAGCAGCCGCCTGAAATTGCCACATCCATTAGATTTGAGAGTCTGGGCACTTTACCCAGCTCTTCCTGACTGCCCTGGTGCGGAGGCAATGAGGGAGTTAATGGCAGCCCATGGCAGCAACTAAGTCCTAGATTAGTGATGGCAGGCGTCTGAGACACCCCCTCATCACTAATTTTTAAGGGAAAGTAAATAAACACAAACACCAAAAAAATCCTTTTTTTTAAATAAAAGACAAAAAAGCAACCTTTCAACACTTTAATAACCCCCCCATACACCCCTCCACGTCCAATGTAATCCACACGAGGTCCCACAACGCTTCCAGCACTGCTACATCTGATGCTCACAGCGAGCGCCATAGAACAAGACTGCCCACTGCGAGGTTCAGGATGCAAGTGAAGTGAGCAAGCATGTCACTCAGAATCAACGCCGGTGAACCCATGACATCACTGCCGCGACACATGCCATCCTGCGGGGCCCGTAGTTGTGACGTCAGAGATTCAGCCAAGTTCATTCTGATTGTACATCACTCAGAATGATCGCGGGTGAACCCATGACGTCACTGCCGTGACACATGCAGTACTGTGTGGCCCGCAGCTGTGACATCAAAGGTTCACCCAAGTTCATTCTGATTGCGCACCTCTGTCTGCACTCACAGCAGGCAGTCATGCTCTATGATGCTCTGTGTGACAAGACAGAGCTGAATCGCCGTGGGACCTCATGTGGATTACTTCGGATCTGCAGGTGTGTTTGGGGGTTAATAAAGTGGTGAAAGAGGGTGCTTTTTTATTTTATTTCAAATAAAGGATTTTTTGAGAGTTTGTGTTTAATTACTTTCACTTACAGATTTGTGATGAGGGGGTGTCTCATAGACACCTGCGAGCTTAGTAGCTGTTATGGGCTATTAACTCCCTCATTACCCCGATTGCCACCGCACCAGGGCAATCAGGAAGAGCTGGGTAAAGTACCGAGACTGTCACATCTAATGGATGCGGCAATATCAGGCGGCTGCTGGGTGATATTTTTAGGCTGGGGAGAGCCTAATAACCATAGGCCTCCCCAGTCTGAGAATACCAGCCCCAGCTGTGGGGCTTTATCTTGGCTGGGTATCAAAATTGAGGGAACTGAACGCCATTTTTTTACTCATATGAGTAAGAAGTCATCTCTGAAACACGTAAGGCGGGGCCTTATTAGGTCTAGATTATGGGACATAATTGATTTTATCATGTATGTGATTTCTTAATAAAGACAGAATTTTTTATGGAAACTTTTGGTGCTGGACCTTTTTTTTTTCTATCCCCGAAAGTAGGACTTATGAACAGGGCTGTGGAGTTGGAGTTGTGGAGTCGGTGTCCATTTTGGTGGAGTCGGTATAAAATGGATCGACTCCGACAATATGTAATAAATTGGGTACAGTAGTTCAATGCAGTATGTGCATATTTTTTCATAAGAATTTGGGAAAGTTCTGAAATGTCCTATACATGTCTGTTTTATTTCTGATAAAAGGATCTAGGCTTTTAGTTGACAAGAATCTGTGCTGCACTGTATGTACATGATAAGTAGTAAAACTCCTCCTCTACAGATAAAAATAAAAACACACTGGGAAGAGATGCTTGCACTCATCTCAGACAGAGCTTTCTTGCTATTGTAACTTACAATGCTTCAAACATAAGTAGAATTAAACTGATGAATGAGAATAATGAAGTCGAACAGTAGCAAGAAAAAAAACTTCAGATTCAGTATGTTTGAGATGGAAGGCCACAGTCCTGTTCCTGTAACTGAGGAACAAACATATTACTACAGAAGAACAGCAAAATGATACTTTAGAATTCAGTGGTTAGCACTGCATTCTTGCAGCGCTGGTGTCCTGTGTTCAAATCCCACCACAGACAACACCTGCAAGCAGTTTGTATGTTCACCCTGTGTTTGCATTGGTTTGCCCCCAGCTATCCAGTTTCCTCCCACACTCTAAAGACATACTGATAGGGAATTTAGATATTGAGCCCCAATGGGGACAGTGATGATCAGATCTGTAAAGTGCTGTGGAAGTAATAGAGCTATATAAATGAGTAAACTAAAAGAAATAAATTAGATGAGCTTATTAAAGCTGCTTCACATCTCTCTTCTATGCATCACATGCGCTGTGTTGTACACATGCTGCATCTGGCAATAAGAGATAATCTAGAACTCAACGAAAGAATAGTGGTATTAATCCAATATATTAAAAAGTGTTTTTATTTTATTCATATCAATTTAAAACATGATTAAAATACAAGCAAGCAGGGGGGCGGGACCGGAAGTTCATGGAGTAAGACGCCTGGCTGAGCTCTCCCCGTGGTCACAGCTACATTTGCGGTCATAAATACTTACAATCTCACTGCCGACATTCCAGAGATGGTGAGGAAGCCCCACAGAAGCTGCTGAACAGATCGGTGCCCTCCTCACAGCCTGCTTCAACACCAGGCCCCCTGGACGCATTCCTATATCCTGGTGCTGGGAAAGCACACACAGGTAACATGGCGGCAGCTCGGCGGGAAACTCTGGAGAGTGATGCCAGACCCCCACAGCAGGAGGGGAACCTGGGACATAACTGCTGTATAACACCCCTGAACAAGCAGAAGACTCCGGGCAGACAGGGGGAGGAGGGCACAGGAAAACGCAGCTTTCAGCAACACACAGCAGAGCAGAGAGAGGGATCAGGACACATGGAGGGAGAAGGCCTAGCAGGGAGCCAAGCACTACAACAGCTAAGGCAGGAAGCTGACTCCATGACAATCCAAGATACAAAAAACAAGGAACAACACAGTGACTCCTCACAGACACAGAGACCTGCAGAAGATTTCAGCCTATCTGCTACCCCCTTCATGTCCAGATTTGCATAACCAGTCACTCTTTTCTCCAACACCCCAGATACCCCTCTTTTGCCAGATGATGACTCTCAAGATATAGCTATGAGGGACTGGAGGTTGCACATGGCACAATTATCTACAAAAGAGGATTTGCAATCCATGATACAGGAAATCAAAGAGGTGTGCAGAACAGAAATTTCGGCTGTCAGACAGGATATTCAACATGTGGCCCAAAGAGTGGAAACTCTAGAGAGTGACCATGATGACACAAGAAATTATGTAGCTAGCCTGCAATCTACAGTAGCAGCACAACATGACACCCTCTGTGAATATCAACGTCACCTGGAAGATCTGGACAATAGGGGGCGACGTCATAACATTAGAGTCCGGGGTCTTCCTGAGCATAGTGGAGAGGAAAATTTATTTATGGTCCTACAAACCATATTCAACAAAATTCTGAAAGCTCCGCCATCTCACAAAATAAGCTTAGACAGAGCACACAGAGCCCTTTGGCCAAAAAATGCATCTCAAACACCTAGAGACATCATCTGCTGTGTCACTGATTATAAGCTCAAGGAAGAAATCATGCTACAAGTACGGAGACTGCGTACCATAGAGCATGAAGGACATCATCTCCAACTTTTACCAGACCTCTCCTGGATTACCCTGCAAAAGAGGAGGATGCTCAAGCCTCTCCTAGACGTCCTAAGGGAAAACCAGATTCTCTACAGGTGGGGCTTCCCCTTTAGTCTCTCAGCCAGAAAGAATGGTCGCACAGCCACGATCAAAGAGGCATCTTACCTTCCTCGTTTCTGCGAAATTCTGGAGATCCCTGTACCGAAATTGTCCAATTGGGAGCTGACTCCTTAAAAGCCATCCCCTCCGGCGGTTTGGCACCAAGTCACTTCTAAAAGACAGCGCTCACCTACATCTCCGAATTCTACCAGAGCAAAGGACGGAGGAACGGCCTACAGGAGATAAGAAATAGGGCACAGCCACATTGATAATATAAAGTAATCCTATTTGGCCGCATTGAACACTATCTGCAAAAGACGACCACGGGAAGCAAACGTGCATAAAGCCAGTTGTATTTCCTTTTTTTTTATATATATATATATATATATATATATATATTGTGATAACACGCTCCGGGATCGCCTTTGCTGGGTTCAAAGGGCACGTATTCACCTCAGGCAGACAGCCGAATTCAAGGTGTAACTGACGCTTGGTCAGGTTTATTGCAGTGAAGCATAAACAAAAAGAAAAAAAAACACCAACAAAATAAATCCTTGCCTGTCCGGCACTAACTATACACGGTGTTATCCTAGCTACCAACTGGAGGGCTTCTCCCTTCCAGCTAAACCATACAAACATCAGCCACTGCTCCCACTCACAAGTGTCTCCCACACAGACAGGCTTACTGTGTTCCCAGATGGAGACCCTCCCCCAACTTCCCAGATTCCTTTTACCTCCGTCCTTCACCTCCCATTAATCCATTAGTAGCCAGGTGATCCTGACCAGGCTAAGTCACATAGGACCGATACCGGGGTGAGATATACTTGTCCTCATCCACTAATCCCACATGAGTCTCACATATCCCCCCCTCTGCTCAGACCACTGCAGCTGAGCAACAGCACCCACAAAACAGTGCACACGAGACAGGGCATCAGCATTCCCCATCCGCACCCCCAGGCGGTGCTCCACTGTAAAACGGTAGGCCTGAAGTGCAAGGAACCACCGGGTCACTCGGCCATTCCGTTCCCTATTCAAGTGCATCCACTTGAGAGGGGCATGGTCAGTGATCAGCCGGAACTTCCTTCCAATCAAGTAATATTTAAGGGACTCTAGAGCCCACTTAATGGCTAAGCATTCTTTTTCCACTATGGCATAGTTGCGTTCATGCTTATTAAGTTTCCGACTAAGATAAAGGACCGGATGTTCCTCTCCGTCCTTCAGTTGTGACAATACAGCCCCTATACCGGCATCAGAAGCGTCCATTTGGACCACGAACTCGCTGCGGAAGTCAGGAGTCATTAGCACAGGTTGAGAGCAAAGAGCTAGTTTTAAGTTATGGAAGGCTTCTTCGGCTGCTGTGGTCCATTTGATCATGACAGAGTCTTTCCCTTTGGTAAGGTCTGTCAGGGGAACAGCGGTAGCCGCAAAATTGGGAATGAACCGTCGGTAGTAGCCGGCTATTCCCAAAAATGCTCTCACCTGCTTCTTGTTGACTGGTTGCGGCCATTTCTGAATGGCTTGTATCTTGTCAATCTGGGGTTTAACAATTCCCCTCCCAATTACGTATCCCAAATACCGGGCTTCTTCCAGCCCGATATGACATTTCTTGGGGTTTGCTGTTAGACCCGCCTCCCGCAGGTCCTCAATCACAGCCTCTAGTTTCTGGAGGTGCGTCTCCCAGTCCAGGCTGTAAATGACTATGTCATCCAAATACGCAGAAGCGTACTGCCTATGGGGCCTCAGGACTCGGTCCATCAACCTTTGAAAGGTTGCCGGTGCCCCGTGTAGTCCAAACGGCATATACACATACTGGTATAAACCTTCCGGTGTAGAAAACGCGGTTTTCTCTTTAGCGGCCTCTGTTAGCGGGATCTGCCAATAGCCCTTCGTTAAGTCTAGGGTCGTGATATACCGGGCTTTTCCAAGCCGATCTATTAATTCATCGACCCGTGGCATAGGGTATGCATGAAATTTGGAGACCGCATTTAATCTCCTGAAGTCATTGCAGAATCTAATGGAGCCGTCTGGTTTCGGTATTAACACAATCGGACTCGACCAGGCGCTATGCGATTCCTCGATTACACCTAACTCTAACATGGTCTTCACTTCTCGGGAGACAGCTTCCCGCCGAGCCTCCGGTATTCGGTAGGGCTTTACCTGAACTGTTACCCCAGGCTCTGTTATGATGTCATGTTTAATGAGAGTGGTCTGCCCGGGCTTTTCCGAGAAAAACTCGTGATTGTTGATTACAAACTGCTTGACGTCGGTCTTTTGCCGCTCCGACAGAGTCTCCGCCGTCCCGACATCCGGTATGGTCTGCTTGCAGACCGGAAGGGCCAGACCTGCTGACAGAGCTGGACGGTCCTTCCAGGGTTTTATCAGATTCACGTGATAAATCTGTTCAGGCTTCCTTTTACCAGCCTGGTACACTTTGTAGTTTACCTCACCCACCCGTTCCTTAATTTCAAAGGGGCCTTGCCACTTTGCCAGAAATTTGCTTTCTGCCGTGGGGACCAGGATCAACACCCTATCTCCGGGTGCAAAAGTACGGATCTTGGCCCCCCTATCATAAATCCTTTTCTGTGCTCCTTGAGCCTGTATCATATGCTCTTTAACGATGGGCATCACCGCCGCAATACGGTCCTGCATTTGGGTTACATGGTCTATTACGCTTTTGAACGGGGTGACCTGTCCCTCCCAGGTTTCTTTAGCGACATCTAACAGTCCACGGGGACGTCGGGCGTACAGAAGCTCGAAAGGAGAGAACCCGGTGGAAGACTGGGGCACCTCCCGGATGGCAAAAAGCAAATACGGGAGTAAGTAGTCCCAGTTCTTCCCGTCCTTGTCTATCGCCTTACAGAGCATCTGTTTCAAAGTTTTGTTAAACCGTTCGACCAGTCCGTCCGTTTGAGGGTGATACACGGAGGTGCGTAACTGTGCTATTTGTAACAGCCTGCAGAGTTCTTTCATTACTTTAGACATAAAGGGGGTTCCTTGGTCTGTGAGTATTTGTTTTGGGACACCAACCCGACTAAACACATGGACCAGCTCCTTGGCAATGGTCTTGGTGGCCGTGTTACGCAAAGGGATGGCCTCGGGGTAACGAGTGGCATAATCCAAGATGACACGGATGTGCTGGTGTCCTCGTGCAGACTTGGGGAGAGGTCCAACTAAATCCATCCCAATTCTCTCAAATGGGATCTCGATGATAGGCAGAGGTACTAAGGGGCTACAGAAACGGGGCCTAGGCGCAGAGATTTGGCAGTCGGGACAAGACTCGCAATAGGTGCGAATATCGTGATGCATGCCGGGCCAAACAAAACAGTGTAATATCCTTTCGGTAGTTTTCTGGACCCCCAGGTGTCCCCCCATCATGTGTCCGTGTGCCAGGTCCAGCACTCTCCGCCTGTAGGCTCTCGGCACAACCAATCGTTGTACTGTGTCATCCCCCTTCTTCTCTATCTGATAGAGAAAGTCATTCTCCAGTGCCATGTAGGGGTAAGACAGCCTAGTACCTGCATCCACCTGCACCCCGTTTATCATTTTAACATTTTTTATAGCCTGAGAAAGGGTAGGATCTCTCATTTGCTCACTTTGGAAGTCATCTTTCTGGACTTCCAAATTCAGCCAAGAGGAAGGGGGACAGCCACCCGTGTCCGCCTCTGCCCCGGGTTCATCGGAATCACCCGCCAGAACTGAAAAGGGGAACTGGGGGTTGTTTTCAGCGGATTCCTCCTCTGAACCCTCTTGTGGGGCATCCTCTAGTGGCTCCGGGCCCACACAAGGTGTGGGAGAAGGATCATCCGTGCGGCTACCCTGGGGTACTAATTGGTTCTCCCACAACTGCCAGAAGTGGGGAAAATCCCTGCCCAAAATGATATCATGCAATAGTGCTGGTACTAGTCCCACCTTATGATGCACAGACCCATAGGGCGTAGTAATGCAGGAGACCGTTGTGAGGTACGAGCAGGTGTCTCCATGCACACATGTCACAGAAAATTTATCTGACTGTCCCATCGGGACTGCTACCAGACTGGCCTTTACCAGAGTCACCACACTTCCCGAGTCTAATAGTGCAACAACAGTATTGCCATCAATGGACACTTCACACAGGTGTTTTTTCATATCGCCTTGACATGCAGCAACACACACTACCCGTGCAACCATAGCCCTGCGTTTTTCAAAGTCCGTGACATCACACTGCATTGGTTCTGCAGTTACTGGACAGTTTGCAGCAATGTGGCCCGCCTCCTGGCAGCGGAAACACCTCACGTGCCCCTTGCTAAGACCATAGTTTGGCACCTTAGCCCTCACAGGGCCAGCAGTCCTGTTTTCCTCCTCCACTGCCTTAGGATATTTTCCTCCTCCCCATGACCCTGGAACAGTCTTACCAGATCCTCGTCGAGAAGGGGAAGAGCGAGGATGTGTAGCATCGTCCATAAGTCCTTCTGCCAAGGAATAACGCTCCACTAGATCCACTAGCTGATCCGCTGTCGTGGGGTTTCCATGGCTTACCCACCTCTTCAGAGATGGCGGTAGAGCTCTTAGGTATTTATCAAGAACGATTCTTTGTACCATCTCTGGCGCCGTCAAAACCTCGGGCTGTAGCCATTTCTTGGTCAAGTGAATGAGGTCAAACATCTGTGACCGCGGTGGTTTATCGGGCTGATAAGTCCATTGATGAACTCTCTGTGCTCGCACGGCCGTCGTCACTCCCAGCCGGGCAAGGATCTCGGCTTTTAGTTTATCAAAGTCATGCGCTGCTTCAGGCTCAAGATCAAAGTAGGCTTTTTGGGCCTCACCTGCCAAAAACGGTGCAAGCAAGTCGGCCCATCGCTCCTTTGGCCACTTTTCCCGCTCCGCCGTCCGTTCAAACGTGGTCAGGTAAGCTTCCACATCGTCCTCTGTGGTTAATTTCTGCCAGCACCGACTCACATGAATCACCCTCTGGTCAGCCTCCGCATTACTCTCCGGTACGGTCGCCAGACGCTGCGCCACCTGCTGCAAAAGTTGGCGGTCTTTAACCGTCGATTCCACCAGTTCCTTCAACTGTGCCGACATCAAGCGATTAGCCTCCTGCTGCACAGCTGCGGATTGTACCAGCGCTTTCACCACGTCATCCATTATGATGCGCTGTAACGTGCTGCCCGCGTTCTCCACCACAATGTGATAACACGCTCCGGGATCGCCTTTGCTGGGTTCAAAGGGCACGTATTCACCTCAGGCAGACAGCCGAATTCAAGGTGTAACTGACGCTTGGTCAGGTTTATTGCAGTGAAGCATAAACAAAAAGAAAAAAAAACACCAACAAAATAAATCCTTGCCTGT
This sequence comes from Anomaloglossus baeobatrachus, assembly GCF_048569485.1. Taxonomy (NCBI): domain Eukaryota; kingdom Metazoa; phylum Chordata; class Amphibia; order Anura; family Aromobatidae; genus Anomaloglossus; species Anomaloglossus baeobatrachus. Next base: position 257,565,758 of record NC_134357.1, read on the forward strand.
CCGGCACTAACTATACACGGTGTTATCCTAACTACCAACTGGAGGGCTTCTCCCTTCCAGCTAAACCATACAAACATCAGGCACTGCTCCCACTCACAAGTGTCTCCCACACAGACAGGCTTACTGTGTTCCCAGATGGAGACCCTCCCCCAACTTCCCAGATTCCTTTTACCTCCGTCCTTCACCTCCCATTAATCCATTAGTAGCCAGGTGATCCTGACCAGGCTAAGTCACATAGGACCGATACCGGGGTGAGATATACCTGCCCTCATCCACTAATCCCACATGAGTCTCACAATATATATCTTTACAGAGGTGTTATTAAAGCGGAAGCTCTGTTTTACTTCTGAGTTCGCAGACCCCTAAGAGTGAATCCAACTCCTAGCGCAAATACGGCTCTAGTGGAGGCTGATTCTATTGTTATCTATACGCTAGTTGCAGACACTCGACCACGGTCTGTTACGGGGGGCTGTCTGATAACCTAAAGGAGTATCAGACAGTCAGGGTCCACCGTGCAAAGATTTTGCTGCAGACTATGGCAGAGTGCAATACCTCTGTTAACTCACAGAACGATATAATAAATAAGTAAGTAAAGCAATTCCTCCCTTACTTGGAGGGTGTGTGGAATGATCTCTGTTAATAATCACAGAGACAAAGGCAATATGTGCGAAATGGCACCTACCTAGGTCCGCTCTTCTAGTGGTGCAAAAGAGACGAACAGCAGCGTAAGCCGCACAAAGCTCCTACCTGCGTTCGCTCCACTAGTGTGCGAGGACACGAACCACTAGATATGGCACCTGCCTAGGTCCGCTCTTCTAGTGGTGCAAAAGAGATGAACAGCAGCGTAAGCCGCACAAAGCTCCTACCTCTGTTCGCTCCCCTAGTGTGCGAGGATACGAACAACTGCCAGACGCAGTATAAGGAACGTTACCCTAGCGGCAACGTCCACCTACGAATCGAATCACAAGGCCCAGTCAGACCATGTGCCTCAGGCACCTGCCTATGTCCGCTCCCCTAAGAGGTAAGGATACGGACAGCAGCCGAAGCTGTAAGGTATAAGAACGCTACCCTGCCGGTAGAGCTCACCTAGCATAGACAGAGGAATGCCTAGAGGAACGCGCACAGAGCGTCTACTCTTATGCATGAACCAAGAGGACTGAGCGCCATGCGGCGTGTGTCAGGGTCTTATATAGACTCTGTGCCTCATCCAAGATGGAGGACACCAGAGCCAATCCGCTGCCAGAACGACAGGAGTGACGTCATGCTGGCCTATCACCGAGCAAGGCGTCACAAGCACATGACCAGCGACCAATCGGCATAGAAGGTGTCAGAGACATGTGACCTCGTGTCAGCGATGATGTCACCCACACATGTGCAATGGCTCCAAGATAGGACTTAGTCTCCGGCGCTCGCACATGTGCAGTAGCAAGAAATCTGGACTTAGTCTCTAGCGCTGGCACATGTGCAGTAGCAAGAAATCTGGACTTAGTCTCCAGCGCTCGCACATGTGCAGTAGCAAGAAATCTGGACTTAGTCTCCAGCGCTCGCACATGTGCAGTAGCAAGAAATCTGGACATAGTCTCCAGTGCTCGCAGCAACCGTAACACGGTCCTTCATAGGTTTTTCAAGACCGGGAAAACCGATTCCGAAATGTTATTGTTGACATACCTGTGTATGATGATCCTAACTGTTATTTGTCGTTCCCCACCTTTCCTAATGTGTTTTCCTAACATGTATTATCTTTGTTTGATTTACATGATGCATTCCGATATATCTATGGCGCCAAGGAGCAGTCTGGCTGAAAACTACTATGCAGGGGTAGGGATAATCCATCTGCTGAAGCGGGGTAAGATTAAAGATCATTCTCAACTAACCATTTACACACACAACCATGATTCGTATAATAACCATAAATGTCAAAGGGCTTAACTCCAATGTTAAGCGGCGATTGGACCTACAGGAGTTAAAGACCTCAAAGGCAGATGTGGCGTTTATACAAAAAAACCATCACGATGATATAGGTTCATTCCACTTTGCAAGGGAAAAATTCCCTACACACACAGCTCCTTGCGATAAAAAGAGAGGAGGAGTAGCCATTCTCATAGCCAATGGGTGCCCGATTCAAATCACTAAGACTATTAAAGATCCCAAAGGTCACTACATTATTTTGGCCGGACAGCTGAAAGGAGCCCCAATTGTTCTATGCAATGCATACGCACCAAACACGGGCCAAATACCCTTCCTTGAACAGATCCTAAATAAGATTACACGAGAGCTCCCTTCAACACTGTTTATTGGAGGTGATTTTAATATGCCGTTCTCAGAAATCAGGGATAAAAACTCAATGAGTGGTCAGCAGCCAGGAATACACCTATTCAGATAGTCAAAAGCTTTTCGTGCCCTGATTCATAAATATGCACTTTTTTACTTGTGGCGAGTGACCAATCCCACCTCCCGACAATACACATTTTATTCACATCCCCACTCCACACATACACGCATTGACACCTTTCTGGGCAATCTTCCAGCATTGCGTCTCACTGGAAACTCTGAGATTGGCCAGATTACTTGGTCTGACCACAGTCCCGCCTTACTTGACGTCTGTGACTCTGCCTTGACCAGGAGGGTATGCCATTGGAGACTCAACGATCATCTCCTAAAGGTCCTCATACACCAATCTAAGTTACGAGGTCATTTGGAGGGCTATTTTCAACTGAATGGAGGATCTGTCTCCTCCCAGTCTATTCTATGGGAGGCACATAAATCTGTTATGAGGAGTAGTTGCATCTCATTGGCATCCCATCTGAAAAGAGACGCAGGCGAACAACATAGGGAGCTCACCAGCCAGCTTGCAAAATTAGAGCGGGACATGCTTGCTAGACCCTCCGATTCCAAACTAAAATCTATTGTGTCCGTGAGGGGTAAGCTGAAAGATTTGGCGATTAGGAAGGTGGAAAAAATGTTGACATTTACTAAACAGCGGTATTACGAGAAAGGCAATAAAGCCCACTCCCTTCTTGCAGCACAACTCAGGGATCGAAAAGCACAATCCACGCCCTTGACTATTAGGGATACACGAGGACACCTGATGTATGACCCCCAGGGACATGCAAACGCCTTCAGGAATTACTATGCTAAATTATACTCACTTCCCTCAGCCCTTTCATCAGATGTAGAAACAAGAAATCATCTACTCAATGAATAATTGGCCGCTCGGTCACTTCCATCACTAGATGCGGATGCTCTTAATACACTCAATAGCCCAATCTCCGTTGAGGAATTGACTTCCACAATTAAAGAACTCTCAAATGGAAGGGCTCCGGGACCGGACGGTTTCTCGTACTTCTATAAAGTATTCCATGACACACACATTCCTCACATGCAGACTCTATTCAATTCATTCCTGAATGGTAACCCAATCCCTACCTCGATGCTTAAATCCCACATAACAGTGATTCCGAAGCCAGGAAAAGATCCCTCGGACTGTGCAAGCTACCGCCCAATATCGTTGCTGAACGCAGACAAAAATATTCGCAAAAATTCTGGCCACTAGATTGTCAGTGTTCCTCCCGTGGCTGATTCATGGGGATCAAGTGGGGTTTGTTTTGAATAGACAAGCAGGAGATAACACCAGACGAACGATAAGTCTTATAGATGTATTAAACCACCAGAGGGGGGAGGGCCTGCTCCTCAGTCTCGATGCAGAAAAGGCCTTTGATAGGCTAGGCTGGCCTTTCCTATTTGCCACACTTAAAAGATTCGGCATCGGGGGACCTTTTCTGCAGGCTATCCGGGGCTTATATACGAACCCTGAAGCCTCGGTGAAGCTTCCCCATAAGTCATCATCTACTTTCCCCATCTATAACGGCTCCAGGCAGGGGTGCCCCCTGTCCCCCTTATTATTCGTATTATGCATAGAACCTCTAGCTGCACAGATTAGGGAGAGCCCAGATATTCAAGGAATCCAGGTAGGTGGGCGTGAGTACAAATTGTTGCTCTTTGCAGACAACGTCCTTTTAACAATACGAAATCCCCTGATTTCCCTGCCCAATCTGCACTCAATTCTAACTGAATACGGTAATTTGTCGGGATACAAAATTAATGATACAAAAACAGAGGCTCTGCCACTAAACCTAAAGCTATCGACCATCGCAACACTACAATCGGCATTTATATACACCTGGAAAAAAGACCATTTAAAATACCTAGGGATATACCTAACAGACACATACAAAAAGCTCTACTCACAAAACTTCCCTTCTTTTTTTGAAGATCTCAAAAAAACACTAGCCAAGTGAGACAAGCTCCACTTATCGTTTTCTGGGAGAATGGCCTCCGTTAAAATGACGATCCTTCCAAGACTCTTATATTTAATAGAGACACTTCCCATACCGATCCCAAGATTGGCGATTTGATAAGTCCAGAAATGGTTAAATAATTATGTCTGGGCTTATAAACGCCACCGGATCGCTCAGACGGTTCTGTTGACTCCTAGGAAGATGGGTGGCCTAGCCTTCCCTGATATATGGAAATATTACATTGCCACACACCTGAGACGTATCCCTGCCTGGACTAATTTGACCTCGGTGGATAGATGGAGAGAGGTAGAGCAGGACTGGCTAAACTCAATCCATCTGGGTGCCTTAGGCTACTTTCACACATCAGTTTTGTTTCCATCAGGCACAATCCGGAAAAAAACGGGTAAAACGGATCGGTACCGCATCCGTTTTATCCCCATAGATTTGCATTGTTACCGGATTGTGCCTGATGGCTTTGCGTTGCATCCGTTTTTTTTCCGGATGCGGCAAAATTAATTAATACGGCGTCCGGATGGAACGTTTCATGTAACTTTTTTGGCCCCTTAAAAAAAACGTATTGTGCCGGATCTGGCGCAATGCGGCGTGGTCTACAATGAAAGTCTATGGACGCCGGATCCGGCGCGATGCGGTTAAAACCGGATGCGGCCGCCGCTTCCGGTTTTGTAAATGAGCATGCTCCATTTTTTTTTTCCCAAAACATATATAAAGCCCTTCAGTACATTGTCCACACTGCCTGCCATTCTGTCCAGCGTTCCAGTCGTGCTGTCGTCCAGTCCAGTGTTCCTGTGCAGTCCAGCGGTCCTTTCCAGCAGTCCAGTGCAGTCCAGCAGTCGGGTCCGGTCGAGTCCAGCAGTTCAGTCCAGCGGTTCTGTCCAGCAGTCGGGTCCGGTCCAGCGGTCGAGTCCAGCGGTCCAGGGCAGAGGTACTATCCAGAGTAATGTCCAGAGATCCTGTCCTGAGGTCCGTTCATCCTACATACAGGTCTTGTTTGTTTCCAGGTCCAGTCCAGCGGTCCGGTCCATCAGTCCAGTCCAGCGGTCCGGTCCATCAGTCCAGTCCATCAGTCCAGTCCAGCGGTCCGGTCCAGCGGTCCAGTCCAGCGGTCCGGTCCATCAGTCCAGTCCAGCGGTCCGGTCCATCAGTCCAGTCCAGCGGTCCTGTCCAGCGGTCCGGTCCAGCAGTCGGGTCCGTTCCAGCGGTCCAGTCCAGCGGTCGAGTCCAGCGGTCCAGGGCAGAGGTACTGTCCACAGTCATGTCCAGAGATCCTGTCCTGAGGTCCGTTCATCCTACTTACAGGTCTTGTTTTTATCCAGGTGCAGTCCAGCACTCCGGTCCATCGTTCCAGTCCAGCGGTCCGGTCCAGCGGTCCAGTCCAGCGGTCCGGTCCATTAGTCCACTCCAGCGGTCTGGTCCATCAGTCCAGTCCAGCGGTCCGGTCCATCAGTCCTGTCCAGCGGTCCGGTCCAGCAGTCAACCCCAGTCCAGCGGTCCGGTCGTCCTGTCCAGCGGTCCTGTTCAGCGGTCACATCCTGAATAGGCAAGTTTTTTTGTCTTTTTTTTTCTGGTATTAAGTTCTGTAATGTAATTTTATTTTAATAAAGAGCTGTCTGGCTCCGACCTTGTTAAATTTATTTTGAAATTTTTTTAAAAATAAATAAATAAATTTATACAAAACCTTTGCATGCGTTGTCTTATTTAACTAAGTTAACTTTACATTTTTTGGTTGTGTATAAAAGCCAAGCACCTGTGCGTTTTTGGATGTTACTTTACTTTGTACAACATTAAATTGGTGTTAAATGATAAAGTGCGGTTTTACAGTTGTGCAGTCGTTAGGATAGGTATAATCGTGTTTATTTCTTGCAGAATTTTGCACGGAAAAAAACAAAAAAAACCCAGCTATGTCTTCTTCTGAGAGCCCTCCCTCATGTTCTCAACAAACTGAGGTATTTTTTTGTTTTTTTGTTTGGGTTTTTGCTAAAAAAAAAAAAAAAAAAAAAAATTTAAAAAAAAAAATTAATTTCTTTTTAACAGGTAGCTGACACATCACAGGTGCTTCCAGAAGGGGACGAAAGGGGTGGAGAAATCCACGGAGCGGGCAGTCAGATTGTAAGTTTCAGTTTACATGAATTGCTTATCACTGCACACCCAACACATAAAAGCACCTAATTTTTATTATTTTTTTGCCTAAAGGCTTCCACTTCTAGGGCTCACGATAGAGCTCCTCCAAGACCGTCTCAGGGTCGGCGTCGAGGTGGCGAAGGTCACAGCGTAAGTTAATATATATATATTTTTTTTGTTTGTTTTTTTGGTTTAATATCTACTTTCTGTGCATTTCAGTGTAAATCTCTTTTTTTTTTTTCTCTTGGGCCAACAGGATTCACAGCGTGCTCCCGAATCTGACGGTGAGGAGGCCGGATGTATCAACATCGACCTCCTCATCGATGAAGTTCGAGAGAGGGAGCCGCTGTGGCACATGGGTGACCGCCGCCACGCTGATACCATCGTAACCCGTCGACTCTGGGACGAGGTATGCCACGCAGCGGTAGAAGGTCGAGAGGACCTCATTTCTCAGGTCTAGAAGAAAGCGCGTAAGTATTCACAGTTCAGTAGGTTATGCTGCAGGATTTAATGTGTTGTATACTAACCACTTTGTGCTTTCCACTTACAGGTGACAAACTTCAGAAGCGGTGGCGGTCTATCAGGGATCGCTTCAAGAAGGAGTTGAATCTAGAGATGCAGGCCCCGACTGGATCCGGAGGACGCAGATCCAAATACAGATACTTTAGAGCGTTGTCGTTCCTCCGGACAACTATGGTGTGCAGAAGGTAAATATTCCCCACAATATGTACTAAGTAAAATTGTTGATATGTCTAACCTTTTTTGTCTTTTTTAGCCAGGGCCAATAGCAATTAAATTAATATTTATTTTTTTTTCCTCTTTGTAACAGCACCGTCTGCAGCACTCGGGAGCCTGCATCGAACCCTTCTGGAGCGATCCCACCAGAGTCCGCCACTGGGGAACACATGCACATACCCCACCCATCTGCACCTTCCCTCACATCTGGTCCCTCGGTCCCATCCACCTGCGCTGGAGCATCAGGTGAGACTTCATTACCTGAAGCTGCTGGTGACGAGATAGCTTTTCCCCTACCCCACCCCTCTGACACTGCTGCCCTCAGTAGAACACCTTTGGGTTCTGGGCGTCAGCGTCATAGGGGTCAGGATAGGAGCTATACGCCCGAGTTCTTGCATCTAAATGCAGCCTTCCAGAACGCCATTAAATTGTTAGCAGAACAAACGAGTGCTGGTTTTAGCCTCATGCAGAACTCTATGGAGAAAAATACGCATGAATTGTGCACGCCTCTGGACAGGATGCATTTAGATGCAATGCAAGTAAATCGCCAAATCATTGTTTTTTTCAAGCCGTACTCGACCGCATGGAAAAGCTGTCTCCAGACCAGCAGATGCATGTAATGCAAGCCACACAGCATGCTCTGACGCAGGTTTGCTCCCAACCACCTCCACCCACCCCTCGTCCTGCACCTGCCCCCCCTCCAGCCAATGTCCCTCCTCCCGCTCCTGCCCAGTAGCAGCCTCCTGCCCAGTACCAGCTTTCAACCACATCTGCCCCTCCACTCCCTACCCACTACCACCTCTCGCCTTCCACACCCATCATGACCCCAATACAAGCCTCTACTTCACCCACCACCTCTTCTGTCTCCCAATCCCTCCACTCCACCCCTCAATCCTTACCAAATCCCATCCCATCTCCTGTTTTCCCTCTTGGTTTCTCCACCACCCCTTCACCTTCTGTTACTTCCCCACCACCAACAACACCACATTCCACCCTCCATACTCCCACTGTGCATGTGTTCCCATCTGACAGCCCCTCCAGTACTATCTCCACCCCAACCCCAAGATATACGAATTTATAACTGTTTTTATATGTATGTAATAAAAAAATAAAACATTTTTGTTGAAATGATTTATTTGTTCTTGGTTTTTTTTTGGTAATCAGATTTTTCAAGTTTGGATGGTAATAAGGTATAATACAAATACTTAACATGTTATAATAATAAGGTGTAAAAATTACAAAATTTTAAAATATACAAATAGTTTAAAATTAACTAGGTTAACAAGATACAGAAATCTTTTAACAAGAATTTTATTTTTATTAAAACTACAGAGAAATATTATACCATTTGATCTTGCCAATCTACTCTACCTTCTGGGGACACAAAATATTCTGCATATTTGTCACGGATTGTTGAACTGGCAACACTACTCCTAAAACCAGGATTAGTGTAATCAGACAAAGAGGTGGATTCCACACTCTGGTCATCCAAGGACATTGGTTCCTTTGATAAAACAAAATTATGTAGTACCACACATGCTTTGACTAACTCATCAACAGTTTCAATGTTTAAATTTATCGCAGTTAACAACACTCGCCATTTGCTGGTTAGTATCCCAAAGGAGCATTCCACCATTCTTCTGGCTCTGGATAATCGATAATTATATATTTTTTGGGTTTGCGTCAATCCACGGCTTGCATATGGCTTTAGAAGATGTGGTGATAGTTGAAAGGCTTCGTCTGCCACAAAAACAAATGGCATTGGTGGATCACATGTGCCAGGAAGTGGTCTTGCAGGAGGGAAATCAAAAGTGTTACCATATAATCGCCGCCCCATAGGGGACATTTTAAAGACCTGAGAGTCATTTGATCTCCCATATGCGCCAATGTCCACTGCGATAAATTTGTACTCCGCATCCGTTATTGTCATGAGGACAATTGAATAAAACTTTTTATAGTTGTAGTATTCCGAACCCAAAGCTGCAGGTTTCACAATTCTTATATGCTTTCCGTCCACTGAGCCCAGGCAATTTGGAAACTGACAAATGTTGTTGTATTTTTCGGCAATCGCCAGCCATCTGTCCCTGGTGGGGTGTGGGATTAAATCCTCCTGGAGACAATCCCACAAGGCTCGGCAAGTCTGTCTGATGATTCCAGAGATGGTGGAAATACCGAGTCTAAACTGGTAATGGAGTGATGACAGAGACTCTCCTGTTGCAAGGAATCTGTAAAGGAAAGACAATAATTAATAAAAAAAAATACCAGCAACCACATTACAGTTAAAAGTCAAGTTAACAGGAGGATAAACAATTTAACCAAAAAAAGCTTACGTAAGCGTAACCAGCAAACGCTCCTCGGGTGATATTGAGTACCGGCAGTAGGTGTCCGTCTTCCGTATGTGGTCTGCCACAAGGCCAACGAGGAAGTCAAAATTATTCACTGCCATCCGTACATAGTTTGAAAATTTTTCATGGTTTCCACGAAGCTCCATGTACAGCTGTTGGATGAATCCAAAATCGACGATGGCGCTGACGCCTCAGACGCTGTAGCTCCTTTTCTCGGACAATGACACCTGTTACGGTTGCTGTGGCTCTGGAGACTATGTCCGGATTTCTTGCTACTGCACATGTGCAAGCGCTGGAGACTAAGGGCGGCTTTGCACGTTGCAACATCGCACGTGCGATGTCGATGGGGTCAAATCGAAAATGACGTACTTCCGCCATCGCATGCGACATTGAAGTGTGTAAATGCTTTTACATGCGATGACAGTCTTAAAAATCGTCCTTATCGCATGATCGTTGCAGTCTCCGACTTTTCCATAATTGGGATGATGCAATCATGCGATCGTAGTTTTATCTGTCAAGTCGGTCTCCAAATTGTTGTGTGTAAAGTCAATGATTGATCAACTGTGATCATGTGTTTGAATTTAGTGCTTTTAAACTACGTTTTGTTCCTGGACCTTATCGACTAATCAAAACATGGTTTATTTCTCTGCGACTTAATTGGTTAATGGCTCAGCGTATTAGCTTTCTGCATCATGCCTTATAAAAGGCTGTGTATGCGACCCATTATCCCTTTCCTTATGATGTTCGTGTGACATTAGGTTGCATATCTATTTGTTTTATCCTATTGTGTCGGTTTGTTCCAGTGTCATCTTTAAACCTAAAGCCTTGGATGAATAGACTGGTCTTGTTGTCGTGAAAGGTATGTTTTATTTTTTGTATTTCTTGTTTTGGAAACCATAATTGTGTATCCCATTGTTTTTTTTTAATTTTTTTTTCTTCTGTTTTTTTTTTTTAATTTTTTCAACAGATATATGATTGTTTTCTGACGGGGTTTCAAGATTATTTTGCAAATATGAATCAAGAAATTTAATTTGCCATATGTGGTGCTGCGATCGCAGTCGCTGCATCTACTGCAGTTATTGAAATTAACCGGAACACTCGTAGAAATGCACGTTTTGGCCGCATTTGGGCGAGAGAATGGCTGCTGGAAAGGGACAGATTTTCGCATTTAAATTTATTACGCGAACTTCAAGAGAGACATCCAAATGACTTTCAAAATTACTTGCGAATGTCCGAGAATTCTTTCAAGATCCTTTTGCAGCGTGTGGAGCATCAAATTAGCCGTCAGAACACCGTCATGCGTGCCGCAGTGACCAGTGTTGAACGTCTCTGTGTCACTCTGCGGTTCCTTGCGACGGGACGCACACTGACGGACTTACAATATTCGTCTGCTATTTCATTATCTGCATTAAGCAGTATCATCCCAGACACTTGCCAAGCCATAATTGATAATCTTGGTGATTATATGCCTTTTCCAAAAAATGAAAGTGATTGGATGCAAATAGCCTCACAATTCCAGCTGCAGTGGCAATTCCCTAACTGTGGTGGCGCTATTGATGGGAAACACATCAGGATCACCCAACCACACCACAGTGGTTCTTTTTACCACGATTACAAAGGGTTTTTTTAGCATTATTTTAATGGCTGTCGCAAACGCAGATTATGATTTTGTCATGGTAGATGTTGGTATGAATGGGCGTATCTCAGATGGTGGCGCCTTAGAACAAACAGAATTTGGTAGACGACTATTCCGATCGCAGTTGCGATTACCCAATAATTGTGTGACCACCAATAATCTTAATTTTGTATTTTTGGGTGACGAGGCTTTTCCTTTAAAAAAAAATTTACTACGACCTTACCCACAAAATACCTTAAATGCAGAACGTACTGTCTTTAATTACCGCCTTTCACGTGCTAGACGCGTAGTTGAAAGTGCGTTTGGCATTCTAGCAAGCCGGTTTCGCATTTTTCATACTGCAATCAATTTAAAAATCGAAACCATTGATAAAGTAGTCCTGGCATGCTGTGTTCTGCACAATTTTTTAAGGCAAAGGGAGGGCCGACACTATATTCCTGTTGGATATGTGGACACAGTTAACGACGTCACTGGTGAAGTAATTCCAGGATCATGGCGAGAAAATGATCCACATTTGCCGTCGTTAAACCCACCTGTAGTAATTGGTCGAATATCGGATGAAAATATTTTAAACCGAGACAAGTATTGTGATTTATTTAATGGAACGGGTGCATTTGGTTTGCATGTGTTACCATAATTTGTTTATATTTTTATTTATATTCAAACTAATAGACAAATGTTAGTTTTGATAAACTTTAAAACAATCTTTACATTATGTTGATATCTTGTTCACAATTTGGATGCTTCAATATCATGTATAATAATATTTTATTTCATTTTGTCAAAATAGGCTAATTTATTTTCTATCTAACATTATGTTCATACTAATTGTTTTAAAAAATTACACTCCCCCAAAAAGAAAACTTTATGCCTTATTTACACGCCCCTAATTATTATGAGTGGAATAAATGTGAGCTTGTTGTTGAATTCCTCATAATGGTTTTGGTTTTTTTTTTCATTTTGTTTTGTCATAAAAAAGTATAAACCATAAATATTCATCAAAATACATGTAGCCTTTGAAAATAGTTTAAACATGTCGAAAACACATATGTCAGATGTTCAGACCTACATACAGATAGCCGATAAACTTTGTTGACAATATCTTATGTAAATCCGAAACTGAAACCACATTCAGACAGTATGTGATGCTAATTACTTTGCAATTGGCTAACTGAGCAATCATGCCACGTTCGGCTGTGTGGGGTGAGAATGAGGTTAAATACCTCATAGAACAGATTGATACAAGGGGTTATGAAGGCACAGCTGATGAAAAGATTAGTTATAAAAGTAGGAGAAAGATCTTAAAAAAGATACGTCATGGCCTGAGGAGGAAATTTGATGTGCACCGAACAAATGTACAAATCAGACGGAAGTGAGCCGACCTCAAATATAGATGTGGTTCTAGAGTCCAGGCCGTGAGGACAGAATTAATGAATGCAGTTGGTATGTTGTTTTCAACAAGATTTTAAATGTATGAGATATATTAGCATTAATCCGGTACCTTATTTTAAATGTATGTAATGTTTTTATTTCATATTATTATTTCATTACTTAGCAGATAACAATCCAATAAATGTGGACATGGATGAAAATGATGATGAGACTCTGATGAACCCGGATGTAATGGTCGTCCAAAATGTTTCGCCAGCAGTGGCTAGTTTTGTTTCAGAATCAGACGCAAGTATGTATTTGTTTATTGGTTTGTGTCTTTTGTTTTTGTATTATTCTTATAATAATTCTGTTATTGTTTTATTTTACAGATGTGGGTTTTGGCTCTGGTGGGGCAATAAGTCCTTCAAATTCTGATCATGGAAGTTATGAAACATGTGAAATTGGTAATTATATGATGTTTTTTATTGTTAATTTTTGTTTATAAAAAAACATGATACATAATTTATTTTTTTTTACATGATTTACTTCCCAACAATGCAGACAGAAACCATGTTCAAGACATTTATGACTGTGCTCGGGAGATTCATGTGGCCTCGGGGAGGTTGTTAGAACTTTTGCAGAGTCATATGCCTATATAATATTGTTTTTCCAATGCATTATTGTGTTTTTAAAGTTTTGAATGGTGTATTTTTTTTCCAAAAAAAAATGTATGTTTAATCAAACTGTTAAATAAAAATAGTGTTTGTTGAAGTGATAAGAATATCATATTCTATTTTGTGACAATTTCCAACTGTTTTTTTTTTAAAATCTGATTTGAAAATAATATTATGATGACAAAATAACATTAAGACAATGTGTTTGCATTTAAAAATAAAAAAAAAAAAGGATATTTGCAGCTTTATAATGCTTCTGTTGTACATAATATTTACACATAAAACACATTTAAATAAAAAATAAATCGAGAAAAACAAAACATTACTACATAATTCATTGTTTTTTATTTTTAGTTTAGTCCAAATAATGCATTTTTTAACACAAACTAGGTTTGTCACATAAAAAATTAAAAATTTAAAATAAATTTTTTTTTTTTTATTTTGGATATGATTTTTGACCATCAAATAACTTTGATTAAAAATGACAAATAGTAAATTTTTAAACACATATTTGATATTGACAATCATTTTGGCTTCAAAATTTTGATTAAAATTTAACAAACAAACATAAAAAAATAAAAATAAAAATAGGCTCAAACATTACAAACAGTTAATGAATTAACATGTGGCATTAAACATCGTTCACCAGAACAAAACTTATCCACACAAAAAAAAAAAAACATACCGGTTCAACAGCTGAATCTAGATTATCCACTTGCTGTTCTTTTTCAAGTGGTGGAATTAATGTGGTTGATGGTCTTGGAAGCTCATGGTCCCTAGTGAAGAGTAGTAGATCATAATACCACAATTTCGGCGTATAAATATCTTCGGAACCACAACCAGATTTTTTGGATTCAGCAAATTTATTTAACTCTTTTTTAAATACAGTTCGAAGGGCTTGCAGTTTTTTTCTCACAAGAAGCTCAGATGCCTTGTGTGGCTCATGATGGTTATTGTACACTTCAATGAGTTTTTTATACGCAGCTTTTTTCATGAATTTGTTACTGTATTCGTGGGATTTAACTTGCCAGAGACATGGATGTGCCCTGTATTCCTCTATAAAAGCTCTGATGAACTCTTCATTAGAGCCAGACATTTTTAAAGTTTGTGGTTATTCTATAATTTTTAAAGGAAAAAAAAAAAAAAATTACTAGGCATTATACAAATTTTTAACATAAATAAACAAGCAATTTTAGCAAGGATACATCAGATTTGAACTTGATAAGTTCAAGACAAAAACATGATATTTGTAGGTATTTGAAAAATAAATCAAATTGACAAGATTCTAACAAAAAACAAGGATAATACTTACCACACGTGTTAACGCACAAACAAAGGCAACACCAAGTGCTGAGCAGACCGTCGCAACTTAAATAAGACACGAACACCAATCCAAAGAAAGGAGCCAAGATGCACGATAAGTATTCTTGAAAACAAGGACTGAATTTGGATGCGGCAGGAAAACACAGAATGTATGACATACAAGTGACAGAGACAAACATTAATAAGTGAGCCACAGCAGGGACTAAAAAACAAAACCAAAGGAAAAATAGACTAATGACATGTTGAAGGACAATTCACAATGGTAATCGCACAACAATCTAAACAATCTGGTATGGTTGTTTAAAACAATCATTAAGTTGTCGGGTGTAAATTCAAATGAACAATTACGGAAGGACCGAAGGATATCGCACCTGCGAGGGGGCGTGCCGAATCGCATCTGCGTCGCACCAACATTGTTAGCAAGATCGCAACGTGCAAAGCCCACCTAAGTCCTATCTTGGAGCCATTGCACATGTGCGGGTGACATCATCGCTGACACGAGGTCACATGTCTCTGACACCTTCTAAGCTGATTGGCCACTGGTCATGTACTTGTGACACGTGGTCACATGTCTCTGACACCTTCTATGCCGATTGGTCGCTGGTCATGTGCTTGTGACGCTTTGCTCGGTGATAGGCCAGCGTGACGTCATTGCTGTCATTCTAGCAGCGGATTGGCTCTGGTGTCCTCCATCTTGGATGAGGCACAGAGTCTATATAAGACCCTGACGCACGCCGCCCGGCGTTCAGTCCTCTTGGTTCATGCATGAGGGTAGACGCCCTGTGCACGTCCCTCTAGGCATCTCTCTGTCTATGTTAAGTGAGTGCTACCGGCAGGGTAAGTAGCGTTCTTATACCTTACAGCTTCGGCTGCAGTCCGTATCCTTACCTCTTAGTGGAGCGGACATAGGCAGGTGCCTGAGGCACATGGTCCGGCGGAGCCTTGTGATTCTACTCATAGGTGGACGTTGCCGCTAGGGTAACGTTACTTATACGGCGTCTGGCAGTTGTTCGTATCCTCGCACACTAGGGGAGCGAACAGAGGTAGGAGCTTTATTCGGCTTATGCTGCTGTCCGTCTCTTTTGCACCACTAGAAGAGCGGACCTAGGCAGGTGCCATATCTAGTGGTTCGTGTCCTCGCACACTAGTGGAGCGAACGCAGGTAGGAGCTTTGTGCGGCTTACACTGCTGTTCGTCTCTTTTGCACCACTAGAAGAGCGGAACTAGGCAGGTACCATATCTAGTGGTTCGTGTCCTCGCACACTAGTGGAGCGAACGCAGGCAGGAGCTTTGTGCGGCTTACGCTGCTGTCCGTCTCCTGGCACCACTAGAGGAATGGACCTAGGTAGGTGCCATTTCACACTCACTGCTTTTGTCTCTGTGATCTTTAACAGAGACCATTCCACACACCCTCCAAGTAAGAGAGGAATTGCTTTATTTTCTAATTATATTCCTCTGTGAGTTTAACAGAGGTATTGCACTCTGCACTTGTGCTATTATTTTTTACAGTGGCACACTTATATACCCCTTATCCTCTGCCATAGTCTGCAGCAGAGTCTTTGCTTGGTGAACCCTGACTGTCTGACATTCCTTTAGGTTTTATTATCAGATAGCCCTCCGTAACATTAGGACTGAGCCAAGGGTCTGGCAGTTATGGCAGAATATCAGCAGTTACACCGTTACATACAAGGACTTGAGTCGCGACACAAGAGTATAGAGGATAAACCTCAGACCATGGTGACATCTGCACATGATCCTCGACTTGCTCTGCCAAATAGATATACTGGCGATGCCAGATCATGTCGTGGTTTCATTAGTCAGTGTCAGATACACCTAGAGGTCAACTCTTCTCGCTTCTCTACGGAGAGGTCCAGAGTAGGCTTTATCATCTCCTTACTTCAGGACAAAGCCTTAGAATGGGCGACTCCCTTATGGGAGCGCTCTGATGTGGTTACTCTGAGACATCAAGACTTTCTTGATGCTCTTAAAGCGGTATTCATGGGTCCGCAGGTTACCCATGATGCGGCCCTGAGACTCTTAGATCTATCTCAGGGTTCGTTATCCACTAGTTCTTATGCCATTGCTTTTAGAACTCTGGTGGCAGAACTAGATTGGCCAGAGAAGGTGTTGATTCCTATCTTCTGGAGAGGGTTGGCAGGCTATGTCAAGGATGCCCTTGCTACTCCTGAGGTCCCTGCTTCTCTGGAGGACTTGATCACAGTAGCAACGAGGATCGACGTACGCCATAGGGAACGTAGACTCGAGGTCTCTTCCTCACGCCCTAAGCATCGGGCTATTCCAGTTGTTGAGGGTCCACTACCATCTTCCTCAGCATCTGAAACATCTCCCACTCCTATGGAGTTAGGTCATACGTCCTCCAGACTATGCAAGTCTGGTCCTCCTATATGTTACGTACAGTTAGGTCCAGAAATATTTGGACAGTGACACAATTTTCGCGAGTTGGGCTCTGCATGCCACCACATTGGATTTGAAATGAAACCTCTACAACAGAATTCAAGTGCAGATTGTAACGTTTAATTTGAAGGTTTGAACAAAAATATCTGATAGAAATTGTAGGAATTGTACACATTTCTTTACAAACACTCCACATTTTAGGAGGTCAAAAGTAATTGGACAAATAAACCAAACCCAAACAAAATATTTTTATTTTCAATATTTTGTTGCGAATCCTTTGGAGGCAATCACTGCCTTAAGTCTGGAACCCATGGACATCACCAAACGCTGGGTTTCCTCCTTCTTAATGCTTTGCCAGGTCTTTACAGCCGCAGCCTTCAGGTCTTGCTTGTTTGTGGGTCTTTCCGTCTTAAGTCTGGATTTGAGCAAGTGAAATGCATGCTCAATTGGGTTAAGATCTGGTGATTGACTTGGCCATTGCAGAATGTTCCACTTTTTTGCACTCATGAACTCCTGGGTAGCTTTGGCTGTATGTTTGGGGTCATTGTCCATCTGTACTATGAAGCGCCGTCCGATCAACTTTGCGGCATTTGGCTGAATCTGGGCTGAAAATATATCCCGGTACACTTCAGAATTCATCCGGCTACTCTTGTCTGCTGTTATGTCATCAATAAACACAAGTGACCCAGTGCCATTGAAAGCCATGCATGCCCATGCCATCACGTTGCCTCCACCATGTTTTACAGAGGATGTGGTGGGCCTTGGATCATGTGCCGTTCCCTTTCTTCTCCAAATTATTTTCTTCCCATCATTCTGGTACAGGTTGATCTTTGTCTCATATGTCCATAGAATACTTTTCCAGAACTGAGCTGGCTTCATGAGGTGTTTTTCAGCAAATTTAACTCTGGCCTGTCTATTTTTGGAATTGATGAATGGTTTGTCTTTACTGTTGACTTAGAGACAGATACACCTACTTCACTGAGAGTGTTCTGGACTTCAGTTGATGTTGTGAACGGGTTCTTCTTCACCAAAGAAAGTATGCGGCGATCATCCACCACTGTTGTCATCCGTGGACGCCCAGGCCTTTTTGAGTTCCCAAACTCACCAGTCAATTCCTTTTTTCTCAGAATGTACCCGACTGTTGATTTTGCTACTCCAAGCATGTCTGCTATCTCTCTGATGGATTTTTTCTTTTTTTTTCAGCCTCAGGATGTTCTGCTTCACCTCAATTGAGAGTTCCTTAGACCGCATGTTGTCTGGTCACAGCAACAGCTTCCACATGCAAAACCACACACCTGTAATCAACCCCAGACCTTTTAACTACTTCATTGATTACAGGTTAACGAGGGAGACGCCTTCAGAGTTAATTGCAGCCCTTAGAGTCCCTTGTCCAATTACTTTTGGTCCCTTTAAAAAGAGGAGGCTATGCATTACAGAGCTATGATTCCTAAACCCTTTCTCCGATTTGGATGTGTAAACTCTCATATTGCAGCTGGGAGTGTGCACTTTCAGCCCATATTATATATATAATTGTATTTCTGAACATGTTTTTGTAAACAGCTAAAATAACAAAACTTGTGTCACTGTCCAAATATTTCTGGACCTAACTGTATGTCGTCAGGCTGGGCACTATGCCAACAAGTGTTCTAGTCGTCAGGGAAACGCCCAGGCCTAGTAACCATTAGCGGGGGGTTACTAGAGACGTCTTCTGCACCCTCTAAGTGTAGTATCCCAGGTCAGCTCTAATTCTCTGAGAATACATGGCCTATTATGGCTTTTGTGGATTCCGGAGCTGACGGGACTTTTGTGTCCTCAGGATTTGTAAAGAGACACAATATTCCCTCTATCATGTTAGAGGCACCTATTCCTGTCCGTGTTGTTAATGGAACTATGTTGTCTGACTCCATTACATTGAGGACAGTTCCCTTGTGCCTTTCCCTGCCTCAGGGTCACATAGAGGAGATTTATTTTCTTGTTTTGCCTGAGGGTATAGACGACGTCCTTCTGGGTCTCCCATGGCTTCGGACTCATGCTCCTCACATTGACTGGGAGTCCGACAGCATTATTAGTTGGGGTTCTAAATGTCAGTCCCGATGTCTTCCCTTACCACCTAAGGTCGTTGCGGTTGCATCAACTAATCTCTCTCCCATACCTACACCCTATTTGGATTTCGCTGACATGTTCTCCAAACAGGGTGCTTAGGTTCTTCCACCTCATAGGCCGTATGACTGTGCCATAGACCTTATCCCAGGTTTGGTTCCACCTAAGGGCAGGGTTTAGCCCCTGTCGATACCTGAGTCGGAGGCCATGTCGACCTATATAAGAGAGAGTTTAGAGAAGGGGTTCATTCGTAAGTCTGTCTCTCCCGCGGGAGCTGGGTTTTTCTTTGTTCGGAAGAAAGAGGGTGATTTGCGTCCCTGCATAGATTACAGGGGTCTCAACGCAATCACAATAAAGAACAAATACCCGTTACCTTTAATTTCGGAGCTCTTTGACAGACTGAGGGGAGCTCAGGTTTTTACGAAGTTGGATCTGCGGGGTGTGTATAACTTGGTACGAATTCGAGAGGGTGACGAATGGAAGACCGCTTTTAACACCCGAGACGGTCACTATGAATACCTCGTCATGCCTTTTGGTTTATGTAATGCACCCGCAGTATTTCAGGACTTCGTAAATGATGTGTTCAGGGATTTACTGTTATCCTCCGTCGTGGTGTATCTGGACGACATCCTGATTTTTTCTCCTGATCTGGAGACTCATCGTCAGGATGTCGTTCGTGTCCTTTCCCGTTTAAGGGAGCACTCTTTGTTTGCTAAACTCGAAAAATGTGTATTCGAGCAGTCATCCTTGCCTTTTTTGGGCTACATTATCTCACAAGAGGGTCTGGCTATGGATCCTGCGAAGCTCTCTGCTGTCCTGGAATGGTCCGAACCTCATTCCTTGAAGGCGGTGCAATGCTTCTTAGGATTCATAAATTATTACAGGCAGTTCATACCCCATTTCTCTACTTTGGTGGCCTTGACTAAGAAAGGTGCTAATCCAAAAGTCTGGTCTACTGAGACATCCCAGGCTTTTGAGGCAGTAAAAAGACACTTTTCAACTGCTCCCGTTCTTCAAAGACCCGATGAGAATAAGCCCTTCCTCTTGGAGGTTGATGCCTCTTCAGTGGGTGCTGGTGCGGTCTTGTATCAAAAGGACAGTGCAGGTAGAAAAAGGCCGTGTTTCTTCTTTGCTAAAACCTTTTCACCGGCAGAGAGAAACTATACCATTGGGGATAGGGAACTGCTCGCCCTGAGATTAGCCTTGGAGGAGTGGCGTCACTTGCTAGAAGGAGCAAAACATCCTTTCCAGGTCTATAAAGACCATAAGAATCTGACGTACTTACAAACCGCTCAGCGTCTGAATCCTCGCCAAGCCCGCTGGTCCTTGTTTTTCTCCCGCTTTCACTTCTCCATCAACTATCTGTCTGGGAGTAAGAATAACAAGGCAGACGCTCTGTCTCGCTCTATGGTTTCTACCCAGGAAGAGATTGACGAACCTCGTCTTATCCTTCCCTCCAGGGTTTTTCATACGCTGTCCCCTGTGACGTTAGACCAAATCCCACCAGGCAAGACCTTTGTGCCGCCTGATCGACAGAATGATATACTGTCGTGGGCCCACACCTCAAAGGTGGGTGGGCATTTTGGTATTAGGCGGACACAAGAGTTACTGGAGAGGTGGTATTGGTGGCCACACTTAGCCAGCCACGTCAAGAGATATGTCGGTTCCTGCTACTCGTGTGCTCGCAACCGTCCATTACGGCAGAGACCGGCTGGGCTCTTGCATCCTTCACCAGTGCCAGATAGACCATGGGAGGTGGTAGGCATGGACTTTGTGGGTGATCTTCCGTGTTCACAGGGACACAGATTTGTGTGGGTCATTACGGACCATTTCTCCCGGATGGTTCATTGTTACGAGGGGGACCCGGGGAAGCGTGCCAAGATGGGGAATGGACAGCTTCCGCCGGTCAAGGTCCACTGTGCGGTGTAAGGGACCGCTGCTATGGTGGGTGAAGAGTGAGCGGGTTGCTGCTAGCGATCGTCTGGAATGTCACAGACGATCTATGTACACCGGTCTGCCCTAACCCGTGAGGGTTGTATGGCAGGGATCACACGGCTCGGTGTACCTGTTGCACGGGGAAGCACAGAGGTGCCCACGCACGTGTGCCAGTGGAAGTCACGAGAATATGGCACGAGGGTAGCACAGAGGTGCCCACGCACGTGTGCTTTCAATAACCAGGTGAGTCCGGTGGAGACTCGAGGAGCTCACCTGGAACAGGAACACGGCCTGTCGAAGGAGCTACTGCCGGAGCAGCAAGGCAGGGACACGGCCTGCAAACCAGGTGCTGCCTAAGCAGCAAGGGCCAAGCCCACAGAAGACGATAATGCCTGAGCAGTGGCGTGGCAGCACGCTGCCAGACATCCAAACATAGAAGGACGGTCGCGCGCTGCCATGATGGCAGGAGGAGCTTTTAAGGAGGTGTAGCTCCAGCCAAGGGCGGGCGCGAGGCGGAGATGACGGATTTGACCCAATCAGGATCCACGACGTCCCAGCCTGGCCAGTCAGGATTCACCACGTCACCAGCCTTGTCATCAAGCCGTGTGACGTGAGTGGGCGAATCAGGACCCACCAAGCATTGCACATGCTCACCCTCCTGCCTCTGGGAAATAGAGGCGGGATCCTCGGTCTGACAATGTGTAGAGATAACGGGAGTCTCACTGCTTCCCTGAGCAGCAAACCTCTGCACATTGCGCAGCCTCACAGACCTTCGGGGCTGCTGAGCAGGAGGAGCCGCGGCAGGCAAGGAATGGGAGACCGCCTCATTTCTTGCAACAGGAGTACCACTAGGTGTCACCCTTGTGCTGCCTCTCTGAGGAGGCCTCTCCTGCACTCTGCGCAGTCTGGCAGACCTTCGGCGCTGCTGAGCAGGAGCGCTTGTGGCAGGCAAGGAGACTGCCTCATTCCTTGCCACAGGAGAGCCACGAGGTGTAACATTACCCCCCGTTTAGGCCCCCCCCCTGCCCGTGCTCGAAGGCCGCTACCAAACCCGGGGCATGGATATGATCCTCCAATTCCCAGGATCTATGCTCCGAACCACGGCCGACCCACTCCACGAGGTAGTACCTCCTGCCCCGTATGACTTTTGTCTCCACAAGCTTCGCCACCTCAGGGTCGTCGGACGGAGAGTCGGTTTGAGGCGTCAGGGACCCCGAGAACTTATTAAGTCGTACGGGTTTCAGGAGGGACACGTGAAAGGTGTTGGCTATAGCCCAGCGTGGAGGGAGCTGGAGTCGGTATGCCACCGGGTTCACCTGCTCTAGCACTTTAAACGGACCCAGGTACCTAGGGGCGAACTTGGCTGCCTGTACCCGTAGGTTAACATTCTTAGAGGACAGCCACACTAGGTCACCAGGGGCGAAGGATGGTGCAGGGCGGCGGCGCACATCAGCCGTTGTCACCATCCGGTCTTTAGCCCTCTTAAGGGCCTCTTGGGTGTTATCCCAGATCTCCCGGGCCTCGGTCGCCCAATCCTCCACTCTAGGATCGCGTGATGTAATGGGCATTGGAACCGGGATTCTGGGATGTTGTCCGTTATTAAGCAGGAACGGAGTCTGGCCAGAGGATTCATGGACCAAATTATTAATGGCAAATTCGGCCCAAGGAAGGAGGTTAGCCCAGTTGTCGTGGTGCGCGGAGATAAAATGGCGGAGGTAAGTTACCAAGGTCTGATTGGTCCTCTCCACTAGTCCATTGGTTTCGGGATGGTATGCGGAGGAGATGTTCAGCTCTATCTGCAGGAGCTTACAGAGCTCTCTCCAGAAGCGAGACGCGAACTGGGTACCCCGGTCGCTCACCACCTTGTCAGGCATGCCATGCAGCCTAAATACATGCCTAATGAATAAGGTGGCGAGAGCACGTGATGTCGGGAGTCGTGGGAGAGGCACCAAGTGGACCATTTTAGAGAAGTGATCCGTGATGACCCATATGACCTTGTGACCTGCTGACTTGGGCAGATCTCCCAGGAAGTCCATTCCCACCACTTCCCAGGGACGATCCGGCACTGGCAGTGGGTGAAGAAGACCTGCCGGTCTCTGCCGGGACGGCTTATTCCGTGCACACGACATACAGGCTCCCACATACTCCTGTATGTCCTGGGGTAGTCTCGGCCACCAATAGTGCCTGGTCACAAGGTCTCTGGTCCTTTTGACCCCAAAGTGACCCCCGACCTTGGAGGCATGGGCCCACGATAGCACCTCATTCCGTAGTTCAGGGGGAACGAGGGTTTTGCCAGGTGGCACCTGGTCCAAAGAAGTGGGAGTGACCATCCTCAAGCTGTCCGGGGGTAGTATAAGACGAGGCTCCTCCTCGTCCTCCTCCAACACAACCATACACCGTGACAAGGCATCGGCCCGTACATTCTTCTCACCGGCCAGGTGGCGGATAATAAAACGGAATCGGGAGAAGAACAAGGACCAACGGGCCTGCCTTGGGTTCAGGCGTTGTGCTGTCTGGAGGTATGTGAGATTTTTATGGTCGGAAAATACTTCAAATGGATGCTTCGCACCCTCCAGGAGATGCCGCCATTCCTGGAATGCTAGTTTCATTGCCAGTAACTCCCTATCCCCTATGGAGTAGTTCCTCTCGGCCGGAGAAAAGGTTTTGGAGAAAAAGAAACATGGATGCTTCCTTCCTCGTTCGTCTTTCTGGTATAGGACTGCACCAGCACCGACCGAAGAGGCGTCTACCTCTAGTAGGAAGGGTTTGGAGATGTCTGGACGATGAAGGATAGGAGCTCTGGAGAAGTAAGTTTTGAGAGTGTGAAATGCCTCTACCGTTTCCCGTGTCCATGCTTTGGGATTAGCGCCCTTGCGGGTAAGGGCAATGATGGGTGCTGCCACCGTCGAGAAGTTGGGAATGAACTGGCGATAATAATTGATAAACCCCAAGAATCGCTGGATCGCTTTCAGCGAGCGGGGCTCAGGCCATTTCATCACTGTCTCCAACTTCCCCGGATCCATTGCTAACCCCTGACTGGACACGATATACCCCAGGAACGGCAAGGATTCACGTTCAAAAACGCACTTTTCTAGCTTAGCATATAACGAATGGGTGCGGAGCCTCTTAAGTACTCGGATGACATCCCTCCGATGGGTGGCAAGATCGGGGGACAAGATAAGGATATCATCCAGGTATGCAACCACGGAAAGATACAAATCCCGGAAAACATCATTCACAAAGTCTTGAAATACGGCGGGGGCATTGCAGAGTCCGAAGGCCATTACGAGATACTCGTAGTGACCGTCCCTGGTGTTGAAGGCGGTCTTCCACTCATCGCCCTCTCGGACTCGCACTAGATTATACGCCCCGCGTAGATCCAGCTTCGTGAAGATCTTTGCCCCGCGGAATCGATCAAATAACTCCGTAAGGAGGGGCAAAGGGTATTTGTTTTTGATCGTGATTGCATTTAATCCCCTGTAATCGATACAGGGGCGTAGATCCCCTTCCTTCTTTTGCACGAAGAAGAACCCCGCACCGGCCGGTGAAATAGACTTGCGAATGAACCCTTTTGCCAGGCTGTCCTGAATATATTTGGACATAGCCTCCGTCTCTGGAGCAGAGAGGGGATACACTCTGCCCCTAGGGGGCTCAGAGCCTGGCTTCAGGTCTATTCGGCAATCGTATGGCCGGTGGGGAGGAAGGGTATCTGCGGCCCTCTTGGAGAAGACGTCCCTGTAGGCCTCATAAGGTGTCGGTAAACCTGGCTCCCCTGTATTCCCTGAGGACCCAACCGACCTAATGGTAGCGGGTGGTTCGGTAGTCACGAGGTGCTCCCTACAGGATCCTGCCCATGATGAGATCTCCCCTGTTGCCCAGTTGAGTATAGGAGCATGCTGTCTCAACCAGGGGAGGCCCAGTAGGATCTCATCCGTCCCCCCTGGAAGCACCAGGAAGGACACCTGCTCATGGTGTCCTGGTGGTACTTCCATCCTGAGAGGGATGGTGATCTGGGTGATGGGATCGACTAGTAGGGACCCGTTGACTACCCGAACCCTGAGTGGCTTGGGCAAGAGAACCAGGGGAACTGAGTATCGGGTTGCCAGGGAGGTCGAAATGAAATTGCCATCAGCACCTGAGTCCAGGCAGGCCAGAGCAGAGAAGAGAGTAGTGCCAAACTGCAACTGGGCGCTGATAGTCAACCTAGAGGGAGAAGCAGCGTCTAGGAACCCCCCTCTGATGGAAACTAGACGCTGTCTTTTCCCGACGGTTTGGGACATCGGGTAGCTGTGTGTCCCCTCTGCCCACAGGAAAAGCAGATGACACCAGACCGAGAACCTGGGGTAGAGGAGACCGCTTTGGACACCTCCATTGACTCCACGGAGTCGCCTACAGAGCTGGCTGGGAGACCTGTCTGGTGGAAGACGGGAGCCAGACGCTTTTTAGGCCGTGAGGACGTGGGTGCTGAAGAGACCTCGAGCCTCCGCTCCGCCTGGCGGATGTCTATGCGAGAGGCAACCACAATCAAGGACTCTAAAGTAGCAGGCACCTCACGCGTGGCCAGTGCGTCTTTGACGAACCCTGCCAGGCCCTCCCAGAACACAGGGACAAGGACCTTATCCGGCCAGTCCAGCTCTGCGGCAAGTGTCCTAAAGTGTACGGCAAAGTCCCCGACTGAAGCGGACCCTTGCCGAAGTCGTAGGAGGCGCAGCGCGGAGTCGTGGGTGACTTGAGGCCCGAGGAACACCATTCTCATGGCCCCAAGATAAGATGCTAAGTTATTCACCACCCGATCTCCGCGCTCCCACAACGGCGTGGACCACTTCAGCGCTCTCCCTGTGAGCAGGGACTGGACGAAGGCTACCTTCGCCTTCTCGGTAGCGTAAAGAGTGGCGGACAGCTCTAAGTAGGTGGTGACCTGGTTTATAAACCCACGGCACTCGGAGCTGTCCCCACTAAAGCGCTCTGGAAGCGCAAGGCGAGGAGACCTTCCGCCCAATAGCACAGCCTGGTTAGCCGCCTGGGTGGCGACTGTCGTCAGAGTAGTCTTGTCGGAGGAAGACTGCTCCACTGCTGCCAATCGTGATTCCAACTGCTGCACATAACGCAGCAACTGCTGCTGCTCTTCAGCCATAGCCAGACCTTTGGCGCGACCGTAATGTTACGAGGGGGACCCGGGGAAGCGTGCCAAGATGGGGAATGGACAGCTTCCGCCGGTCAAGGTCCACTGTGCGGTGTAAGGGACCGCTGCTATGGTGGGTGAAGAGTGAGCGGGTTGCTGCTAGCGATCGTCTGGAATGTCACAGACGATCTATGTACACCGGTCTGCCCTAACCCGTGAGGGTTGTATGGCAGGGATCACACGGCTCGGTGTACCTGTTGCACGGGGAAGCACAGAGGTGCCCACGCACGTGTGCCAGTGGAAGTTACGAGAATATGGCACGAGGGTAGCACAGAGGTGCCCACGCACGTGTGCTTTCAATAACCAGGTGAGTCCGGTGGAGACTCGAGGAGCTCACCTGGAACAGGAACACGGCCTGTCGAAGGAGCTACTGCCGGAGCAGCAAGGCAGGGACACGGCCTGCAAACCAGGTGCTGCCTAAGCAGCAAGGGCCAAGCCCACAGAAGACGATAATGCCTGAGCAGTGGCGTGGCAGCACGCTGCCAGACATCCAAACATAGAAGGACGGTCGCGCGCCGCCATGATGGCAGGAGGAGCTTTTAAGGAGGTGTAGCTCCAGCCAAGGGCGGGCGCGAGGCGGAGATGACGGATTTGACCCAATCAGGATCCACGACGTCCCAGCCTGGCCAGTCAGGATTCACCACGTCACCAGCCTTGTCATCAAGCCGTGTGACGTGAGTGGGCGAATCAGGACCCACCAAGCATTGCACATGCTCACCCTCCTGCCTCTGGGAAATAGAGGCGGGATCCTCGGTCTGACAATGTGTAGAGATAACGGGAGTCTCACTGCTTCCCTGAGCAGCAAACCTCTGCACATTGCGCAGCCTCACAGACCTTCGGGGCTGCTGAGCAGGAGGAGCCGCGGCAGGCAAGGAATGGGAGACCGCCTCATTTCTTGCAACAGGAGTACCACTAGGTGTCACCCTTGTGCTGCCTCTCTGAGGAGGCCTCTCCTGCACTCTGCGCAGTCTGGCAGACCTTCGGCGCTGCTGAGCAGGAGCGCTCGTGGCAGGCAAGGAGACTGCCTCATTCCTTGCCACAGGAGAGCCACGAGGTGTAACAGTTCATCTCGTACCGTTATCGAGAATCCCGTCTTCCAGGGTACTAGCCAAACTATTCCTCAAGTATGTCTTTAGGCTTCACGGGATGCCAGATCGTATCATTTGTGATAGAGGCCCGCAATTTGCTTCCCGTTTCTGGCGAGATCTTTGTAGCCTTCTGCAAATTGAGTTGAATCTCTCTTCGGCATACCATCCGGAGACCAATGGTTTGGTTGAGCGTACCAATCAATCCATGATTATATACCTTCGACACTTTGTTGCTGAGAACCACGATAACTGGTCCTCCCTCCTACCCTGGGCAGAATTTGCCCTTAACAATTCGCTGGCTGAGGCCACTGGGCAGACACCATTCGTACTCAATAATGGGCAACACCCTAGGGTACCGGTACCGTTTCCCGCT
Source organism: Anomaloglossus baeobatrachus (assembly GCF_048569485.1). NCBI lineage: Eukaryota > Metazoa > Chordata > Amphibia > Anura > Aromobatidae > Anomaloglossus > Anomaloglossus baeobatrachus. The sequence goes on from NC_134357.1 coordinate 257,593,372, forward strand.
GCTGCACCTTCTCCTCTTGTGGCCGACTGGGCAACTAATGCCAGAGAGGTTTGGGATCGGACTCAAGAGTCGATCCAAGCAGCAAAGGACCGTATGAAGACGGTGTCCGATTGGTTTTGTCGCCCGGCTCTTGTCTTTTCTCCAGGGGATTTTGTGTGGCTCTCTGCAAAACACGTGAAACTTAGAGTGAGCTCTGTCAAATTTGCTCCTCGCTTCCTGGGTCCTTATGAGGTTCTTCGACAGGTAAATCCTGTAGTCTACCAATTGAAGTTACCCGTGCATCTTAGGATCCATGACAAATTCCATGTTTCACTGCTAAAGCTAGCTATTTTACCTCACGCTCGTGAGGTGCACTCTCCTGCCTCTGATTCCTCTCGCTCTAGCTATGAGGTACGAGCCATAGTTGGTTCTAAGATGGTTAGAGGGCGCAGGTTCTTCTTGATAGATTGGGAGGGCTATGGCCCGGAACATCGCTCTTGGGAGCCTGAGGAGGCTGTTGTCCATGCTCCCGACTTAGTTGCCGATTACCTGCGTCGCCGGGAGGGGGGCCCTTAAGGGGGAGGTACTGTTACGGTTGCTGTGGCTCTGGAGACTATGTCCGGATTTCTTGCTACTGCACATGTGCAAGCGCTGGAGACTAAGTCCTATCTTGGAGCCATTGCACATGTGCGGGTGACATCATCGCTGACACGAGGTCACATGTCTCTGACACCTTCTAAGCTGATTGGCCACTGATCATGTGCTTGTGACACGTGGTCACATGTCTCTGACACCTTCTATGCCGATTGGTCGCTGGTCATGTGCTTGTGACACGTGGTCACATGTCTCTGACACCTTCTATGCCGATTGGTCGCTGGTCATGTGCTTGTGACACTTTGCTCGGTGATAGGCCAGCGTGACGTCATTGCTGTCATTCTGGCAGCGGATTGGCTCTGGTGTCCTCCATCTTGGATGAGGCACAGAGTCTATATAAGACCCTGACGCACGCCGCCCGACGCTCAGTCCTCTTGGTTCATGCATGAGGGTAGATGCCCTGTGCACGTCCCTCTAGGCATCTCTCTGTCTATGTTAAGTGAGCGCTACCGGCAGGGTAGATAGCATTCTTATACCTTACAGCTTCGGCTGCAGTCCGTATCCTTACCTCTTAGTGGAGCGGACATAGGCAGGTGCCTGAGGCACATGGTCCGGCTGGGCCTTGTGATTCTACTCATAGGTGGACGTTGCCGCTAGGGTAACGTTCCTTATACTGCGTCTGGCAGTTGTTCGTATCCTCGCACACTAGGGGAGCGAACAGAGGTAGGAGCTTTGTGCGGCTTATGCTGCTGTCCGTCTCTTTTGCACCACTAGTAGAGCGGACCTAGGCAGGTGCCATATCTAGTGGTTCGTGTCCTCGCACACTAGTGGAGCGAACGCAGGTAGAAGCTTTGTGCGGCTTACGCTGCTGTTCGTCTCTTTTGCACCACTAGAAGAGCGGACCTAGGCAGGTGCCATATCTAGTGGTTCGTGTCCTCGCACACTAGTGGAGCGAACGCAGGTAGGAGCTTTGAGCGGCTTACGCTGCTGTCCGTCTCCTGGCACCACTAGAGGAATGGACCTAGGTAGGTGCCATTTCCCACTCACTGCTTTTGTCTCTGTGATCTTTGACAGAGACCATTCCACACACCCTCCAAGTAAGGGAGGAATTGCTTTATTTTCTAATTATATTCCTCTGTGAGTTTAACAGAGGTATTGCACTCTGCACTTGTGCTATTATTTTTTACAGTGGCACACTTATATACCCCTTATCCTCTGCCATAGTCTGCAACAGAGTCTTTGCATGGTGGACCCTGACTGTCTGACATTCCTTTAGGTTTTATTATCAGACAGCCCCCCGTAACAACACCCAAGCGATTGGCCTCAAATGCAAAGTCAGCCGATATCTTTGTGATCTTTTCCAGAACACCTTCCATGTTTTCTGCTTGCCTCTCTCTTCATTCTGTCAAATATGCTTCAAACCACTGTATATATACAGTATTTTTCCATTAGCCAAAGTACGGAACGCGTTAATTGTTTGTTTTCTGTTTAAAAACCAGATCTGTCAAAAAATGGACGAAACGGATAGAAAACGGATGTAAAACAGATCCAACAGATCCGTTTTTTTACGCATCCGGCATAACGGATCCGTTAAAAAACGGATCCGGTGGATACGGTTTTCATTATTTTTTCCGGATCCGTTGGAGCCGGAAAAAAAAGGACTGTGCCTGAATACAGAAAACTGATGTGTGAAAGTAGCCTTACTGCATGGAAACTCTTCAGACGCCTCAGATGCAAGTCTTTTGGGGCCCATGGCTTTCACAAGACAAGTTTGGCGAATGGCTAGAAAAGTCTTCTCACTAGCTCCAATCGAATCTCCACTGACGCCATTTTTATACACTCCAGCTTTGCAGAACAGTACAGACAATCGGGTGACGACTCCATGGGTTCAGGCACGGCTTTTTCGTTTTGTGGACATAATCGATCCCTGCACTAACACAATCTTACCCTTTGCAACTTTACGATAAAGATTTAAACTCCCTAAAGAAGCTTTCTAAACCTGTGCTCAGATACGGCATCTGGCCATTTCAATGATAAAATCTACTACATTTCCCTAGCTCACTCCATTTGAGGGCCTCTGCAGGCAGGGCTCATCGACTAGGGGGCTAATTTCACGTCTATATGATATGCTTACATCACACATAGAAATACAGCACTCATACATGACGAAATGGGAGACGTATTTAGGAAGAGTGATACCGAGACAAATGTGGCAGTCCATCTGGGAGCGAGCAGCGAAGACCTCCATATGCACTGCACAAAAAGAGAACCAATACAAAATACTAATGCATTAGTATCATACCCCAGAGGTCTTGAATAGGCTCTTCCCCAACACACCGGACCAATGCTGGCGGTGTGCGAAGGATACGGGGTCCCTCACCCACATTTTTTGGAACTGCGAAGTCCTTGCTCCGTTTTGGAGAGAGGTGGGGAGGTTGATCCGTGGAGTTCTGGGATATGAGGTCGCTCCATACCCGTTCAATTATCTACTTAATGTTCCACCTGTGGGGGTTTCAAGGGACTTGGCCAGACTGCTCCTTCACATTTGGACCTCAGCGAAATGTCTAATATCGTCGTTTTGGAAAAAGACCCTTCCTCCTACTCTCCAGGATCTGGAGTTGAGAATTCAAGAGACAAAGCGGATGGAGTACCTCACCGCATGCATCAACAACCAACTGGAAAAATATCAAAGGATATGGTCGCCTTGGGATCTTTTTGTGAACAATCGTACTTAACCGCCAGAGAAAAAACAAAAGTGTACATGCCTCGATATGCCGATCAGACGTATTATATGCAAAATGTGTCAAACACCCCCCCCATGCTCTTCCCTATCATATCTTTCCCTGAGTCTCCCCTGTCTAAACTTCTAGTCAATTCTTGTTGAAAACTTATGAAATGTAATTTTGCACTTTTATGTTCTAAAATCGAAGATCTTTGCAAATAAATAAAGTTATAAAAAAAAAAATACAAGCAAGCAGTGCACAGTATGGGCGAAATCACAATCAAGATATTCAAGCAAGGGTCCACAGTTAATTTTAATAATCCCCACCCTACCAACAAAGAAAAAATTACAAAATATAAAAATCTTACACATAAAAAAATGAAAATTTGGTGGACTAAGGTGTACCTAGAAAATTAGATTTCATCAAAAATAGTTCCTAGAGGACTAAGAATTCATAGGTACCCTACATTTCTCTTAGAGGATGAAGAGTTAACAAAAAGATGGATGGAAGCAGCTCTAGTATGTTCTAACAACTTCATGCAGATAATTGTAGAAAAAAATACTGCAACTTTACATGCTCTAGATATTGTGCTTGATGAAATACAAAAAACTATGTCACAATAAGTTGAGGAAGGAATCTTTAAAAATGTCCTTACGAAACTGGATAAGGATATTGAGAAATGGGAGACGGAAATTAGCCAATTAAAAGGCAAAAATTACCATCGAGATCTGGCAGATTTGGAATCGGAAAATTTTTTAGATGGCAGAATCCAAGATCTAATACTAAAAATCAATCTAGAAGTATGTCTATGTCATCAATGGCTTCTTATAGTGAAGGGGAGGCTTCATCAAGTGAAATAGAAACTTGAGATAAAAGAATCTTGAGGAGTAAAAATGGAGAAGGTGGAAAAAATCAACCCAAAATTTATCAACATGATGGCTTCACACGAGAGGATCGATTGAAGGTAATTAATTTATCCTCTGATGTGTTGACTAATTATCAGATTAAAGTATTGGAGAGAGGCTTATCCTTCTCCCCTTCTAATAATATTGACAAATTTGCACCGTTAAAGACATACATCTTTTTGCGCGTAAAGTTTTGCTCAAACTTTTTTTTGTCAATCTAATGTAGGAGAAAACAATATTTCCAAAGAAGAGCAAGAAACATTATGGATTCTAAATTCTTTGGCGATTGAAGGAGATACATTTGATAATGAAGGTATGATAAGCCACTCTCCAGAGGAGGATATTTCAAATGATGATCAGGAAGAGGGGGCTATAGGTGGACATAGAGTTTTTCCAACCCACATGTACCCTAAATCCAAAAAAATTCCACCATTGGCTTCATGCCCTGTAGTGGACATATTTGTCAAATTAGTGACCAAGGAGATTGAAAGTTTGGATTATAACACCCACCAGCCTTCCAATCTCACTTATTCCGAAAGAAAGTCCCTAAGGGAATTACAGGCATTACCAGATGTTACCATGAAGCTCGCCGATAAAGGCGGGAACCTGGTAATTTGGCTGAATACTCAATATGAGGCTCAGGCCTTTAAAATATTGAATAATTCCAAGACTTATACTAAGTTATCAGTTAACACATTGCCTAAATACCAAGCGGAATTATAAGAAATTTTGGATAAGGCGGTTCAAGAGGGAATTATGCCTAAAAAGATCATGGAAGCGTTGTTAGTACCCAACCCCAGAATGCCTACGTTCTACTTAATACCTAAGCTGCACAAAAATGATATAGATCCTCCAGGTCGCCCCATTGTATCGGGCAATGGGGGTCTCTGTGAGACAGTCTGTGACTTGATAAAGTTTTATCTTTAGCCATTGGTCTTTACGCTACCGTCATACATTAAGGATACAACAGCTGCCTTTAAAAGATTTGACAATTTGAACATCGGTAACAATGCCCTCATGGTGACTACGGATGTAGAGGCATTATACTCTTTGATTAGACACCATGATGGCATTGAGGCGGTGAAGTTTTTCTTGAAATCTAGTAATTTAGACTCGCAAATGGTTGAATTGATTCTTACTTTACTAGAGTTTATCCTAAGACATAATTGTTTCATATTTAAAAATCTATATATGTACAAGTGCAGGGAACAGCGATGGGGGCGTCTTGCGCCCCCTCTTATGTAAACTTATTTCTGCTGGCATGGGAGAGACAAATCTTCTAGACTGAGCCACATGTCGGTGTGTCTGGTCCAAAATTGGACCAGATACATAGACGACATATGGTTCGTCTGGGAGGAAAATGTACAAGAACTAGAGAAATTTATGTACCACCTTAATCAAAATGAAAAAAAACATCTTTTTGACTTACAAATATGGTCGCACGGTGGAGTTTTTGGATATTAAAATTCAAGCTTCCCCTATTGGAGATATAAGTACTGATATTTATAGGAAGAAAACCTCCACAAACACATTGCTGCATGCAGAATCTTGCCACCTTCTTGCCACAATTAAAAGTATTCCTGTCTCCCAATTTCTCCGAGCAAAACGTATTTGCTCTTCAGCTGAAAGTTTTCAAATACAAGCAAATGAACTCTCAAATCGGTTTTTGAATAGAGGGCATAGCAACAGATGTATACGTAAGGGATACAGGAGAGCATTTAATACCACCAGAAATCAACTATTATATTCTAATTCCGATAAGAAAATAGTTAACAACCAGTGAGATTAATAACCACATACAATAATAAATGGCAAGACATTCTAACAATTCTTAGGAGACACTGGAGTGTATTGCTAGTCGATCTAATCCTTAAGAAGTGTCTCCTTGACCAGCCATTGGTGACTGCTAAACGCTCAAAAAATCGGAAAAATTTATTAGTGCAAAGTCACTACACGAATTCAAAGAGACTTAAAATAAAAATTGTCCCCAGGTTTCTATCCATGCCGTACGTGCAAGGGCTGTCTAAATATGGTAAGTTCAAAGAACTTTAGAGGTACTAGAAATCCTAAGGAATATAATGTCAGCGTACACCTTACGTGCTCATCAAATAACTCCTCCTGTGATGTATATGTGAGCCCTCAACCCCCTCCTGTGATGTATTTGTGAGCCCTCCAACCCTCCTGTGATGTACACTTCCTTGCGAAAGTACTCGTCTCCCTTGAATTTTTCAACCTTTTCCCACATTTCAGGCTTCAAACAAAGATAAAAATGTAATGTTATGGTGAAGAATCAACAACAAGTGGGATAAAATTGTGAAGTTGAATGAAATTTATTGCTTATTTTAAACTTTTTAAAAAAATAAATAATTGAAAAGTGTGGCATGCAACATTATTCGTCCCCTTTACGTTCAATGCAGCAAACTCACTCCAGAAATTCATTGAGGATCTCTGAATGATCCATTGTTGCCCTAAATGACTGATGATGATAAATATAAGCCACCTGCGTGTAATCAAGTCTCCGTATAAATGCACATGCTCTGTGATAGTCTCAATGTTCTGTTTAAAGCACAGATAGCATCATGAAGACCAAGGAACACAACAGGCAGGTCCCTGATACTGTTGTGGAGAAGTTTAAAGCCGGATTTGGTTACAAAAAGATTTCCAAAACTTTAAACATCCCAAGGAGCAATGTGAAAGCGATCATATTGAAATGGAAGGAGTATCATACTACTGCAAATCTACCAAGACCCGGCTGTCCATCCAAACTTTCATCTCAGACTGATAAGAGATGCAGCCAAGAGGCCCATGGTCACTCTGGATGAACTGCAGAGATCTACAGCTGAGGTGGGAGAGTCTGTCCATAGGACAACAATCAGTTGTACACTGCACAAATCTGGCCTTTATGGAAGAGTGGCAAGGAGAAAAGCCATTTCTCAAAGATGTCCATAAAAAGTGTTGTTTAAAGTTTGCCACAAGCCACCTGGGATACACACCAAACATGTGGAAGAAGGTGCTCTGGTCAGATGAAACCAAAATCGAACTATTTGGGCACAATGCCAAATGATATGTTTGTTGTAAAAGCAACACAGCTCATCACCCTGAACACACGATACCCAGTGTCAAACATGGTGGTGGCAGCATCATGAATTGGACCTGCTTTTCAGGGACAGGGAAGATGGTTAAAATTGATGGGAAGATGGATGGGGCCAAATACAGGACCATTCTTGAAGAAAACCTGTTGGAGTCTGCAAAAGACCTGAGACTGGAACGGAGATTTTTCTTCTAACAAGACAATGATCCCAAACATAAAGCAAAATTTACAATGGAATGGTTCACAAATAAATGCATCCAGGTGTTAGAATGGCCAAGTCAAATTCCAGACCTGAATCCAATTGAGAATCTGTGGAAAGAGCTGAAAACTGCTGTTCGCAAATGCTCTCCATCCAACCTCACTCAACTAAAACCATTTTCAAAGGAAGAAAGGGCAAGAATTTCAGTCTCTCAATGTGCAAAATTGATAGAGACATACCCCAAGCGACTTGCAGCTGTAATCGCAGCAAAAGGTGGTGCTACAAACTATTAACTTAAAGGGGCCGAATAATATTGCACGCCACAATTTTCAGTTATTTACTTTTTTAAAAAAGTTTAAAATAAGCAATAAATTTCGTTCAACTTCACCATTCTGTCCCACTTGTTGTTGATTCTTCACCGTAACATTAAAATTATCTTTATGTTTGAAGCCTGAAATGTGGGAAAAGGTTGAAAAATTCAAGGGAGACGAATACTTTTGCAAGGCACTGTATATATGAGCCCTCCAACCCGCATGTCATGTATATGTGAGCTCTTCACCCCGTCCTGTGATGTATATATGAGCTCTCAAACCTGCCTGTGATGTACATGTGATCCCTCCTGTGATGTATATACCCCAGCCTCTCCTGTGATGTGTATGCCCCAGTGTCTCCTGTGATGTAAATGCCCCAGTGTCTCCTGTGATGTATATGCCCCAGCGTCTCCTGCAGGCCCAGACTGACCATAGGGCAATTCTGGCAAATGCCAGATGGGCCGGTCCCTGTAGAGGGGCGGTGCATCTGCAGTCACCGCCGTGCTCCTCAGCAGTGTGTGCATGCCGGGCACACTAGCTGCAACGGGACCAGGAGGCAGCGCTGTACTGTGCCGGCCCTGTTGTGTGCTGCTGTGCTGGCCCGGCATGCAAACACTGCTGAGGAGCGCGGCGGTGCTGGTGACCGCAGCTTCCTCCTTCCAATGCAAATGTATTTGCGCCTTTCAGACATACATTTGAATAGCGCGCTGGGACTGCGCCCCGTCCACCAAGTGCAGCAATGTGATGGGATCAGCACCTTGCTGACGTCATCACAGTGCTGCGGGCGCCACACTGGATGCATCAGGCAGTGGTAAGTGCTCCATGGAGGAGCCGAAGAGACAGGTTTAATTAATGGGGATGAGTGGGAAGGGGCTGAGGTCACATAATAGGGAACATTTGTGAAGTAACACAGCTTTGTGACAGGCAGAGGGGGAGTACTGTATTTCGAAGGAGGGGAGAGGCAGTAGTGTGTAGTGATGGGGTAGTGTAATTTGTGTGTGTAGGGGGTGATGGGGGGTGCATTGTATTGTGTCTGGGGAGGGGGTATTGGAGGGTGCATTGTATTGGGTGTGGGGAGGGGGTAATGGGGGGTGCATTATATTGTGTGTGTGTAGTGGGTGATGGGGGGGTGTATTGTATTGTGTGTGTGGGGAGGGGTAATGAAGCGTGCATTGTATTGTGTGTGTGTGGGTAATGGGGGTGCATTGTACTGTGTGTGTGTGGGGAGGGGTAATGGGGGTGCATTGTATTGTGTGTGTGTAATGGTGGTGCATTGTATTGTGTATGTGGGGAGGGGTAATGGGGGTGCATTGTATTGTGTGTGTGTGTGTGTTTGTAATGGGGGTGCATTGTACTGTGTGTGGGGAGGGGTAATGGGGTTGCATTGTATCGTGTGTATATGTAATGGGGGTGCATTGTACTGTGTGTGTGTGTGTGTGTGTGGAGGTGTAATGGGGGTGCATTGTATTGTATGTATGTGTGTGTGGGGAGGGGTAATGGGGGTGCATTGTATTGTGTGTGTGTGTGTGTGGGTCATTAATCGAGGACTAATTAGTGTGATATCAGTGATATCAGTCCTGGACCTGTCCGTACAATCCCCTGTAGTGACTGCAGCGCTTGTAGAGTGATAAGGACACAGGTATGTGGCGGAACAATCCACAAATCAGGGAAGCAAAGAGCAGAAAATACATCAAGGTCTGCTACACACTGCAAAAATGTGTCACATAGTGCCATACAGTACTCACATAGTACCATACAGTACTCACATAATGCCATACAGTACTCACATAATGCCATACAGTACTCACATAATGCCATACAGTGCTCACATAGTGCCATACAGTGTCACATAGCGCCATACAGTGTGACAGAGTGATACAGTGTCACATAGCGCCATTCAGTGGCACATAGCACCATACAGTGTCACATAGCGCCATACAGTGTCACATAGCGCCATACAGTGTCACATAGCGCCATACAGTGTCACATAGTGCCATACAGTGATCACATATACAAGTGCAGAAATATATTACACATTCACCACGCGAAAAGTGGGCCTGTGTACCGACAAATGCCAGGGCTGAATTTTAGTCCCAGTCCGGCCCTGGTCTCCTGTGATGTATATGCCCCCAGCCTCTCCAGACCGAGACAAACCTGGAAAACCAGTTGTGAGAAACAGCATGATCAATATCACCGAACATCACAGGCGCACCAAAGAGAAGCAGCACAAACCACCACAATAGGGGAGAGTTAATTGTTAAACCAAAGATTAGGGTAATTTTCATGCTGATAATTTTTTGCGGCCCCCGAAGGTTGGTAGAAATTTCCAAATGGCCCCCGGCAGAAAAAAGGTTCCCCACCCCTGCTTTAGACAGATTAGTGAAACAGTTCTATATTTGTTCCTATCTCATATGCCTGTATAAGACATGAGATATGATTGATTGCATTTGTTGTATATGACCACTGTTAGTCTTCTCTTCGCACATACAGTCAGGGCCAGAAATATTTGGACAGTGACACAAGTTTTGTTATTTTAGCTGTTTACAAAAACATGTTCAGAAATACAATTATATATATAATATGGGCTGAAAGTGCACATTCCCAGCTGCAATATGAGAGTTTTCAGATCCAAATCGGAGAAAGGGTTTAGGAATCATAGCTCTGTAATGCATAGCCTCCTCTTTTTCAAGGGACCAAAAGTAATTGGACAAGGGACTCTAAGGGCTGCAATTAACTCTGAAGGCGTCTCCCTCGTTAACCTGTAATCAATGAAGTAGTTAAAAAAGTCTGGGGTTGATTACAGGTGTGCGGTTTTGCATTTGGAAGCTGTTGCTGTGACCAGACAACATGCGGTCTAAGGAACTGTCAATTGAGGTGAAGCAGAACATCCTGAGGCTGAAAAAAAAGAAAAAATCCATCAGAGACATAGCAGACATGCTTGGAGTAACAAAATCAACAGTCGGGTACATTCTGAGAAAAAAGGAATTGACTGGTGAGCTTGGGAACTCAAAAAGGCCTGGGCGTCCACGGATGACAACAGTGGTGGATGATCGCCGCATACTTTCTTTGGTGAAGAAGAACCCGTTCACAACATCAACTGAAGTCCAGAACACTCTCAGTGAAGTAGGTGTATCTGTCTCTAAGTCAACAGTAAAGAGAAGACTCCATGAAAGTAAATACAAAGGGTTCACATCTAGATGCAAACCATTCATCAATTCCAAAAATAGACAGGCCAGAGTTAAATTTGCTGAAAAACATCTCATGAAGCCAGCTCAGTTCTGGAAAAGTATTCTATGGACAGATGAGACAAAGATCAACCTGTACCAGAATGATGGGAAGAAAAAAGTTTGGAGAAGAAAGGGAACGGCACATGATCCAAGACACACCACATCCTCTGTAAAACATGGTGGAGGCAACGTGATGGCATGGGCATGCATGGCTTTCAATGGCACTGAGTCACTTGTGTTTATTGATGACATAACAGCAGACAAGAGTAGCCGAATGAATTCTGAAGTGTACCGGGATATGCTTTCAGCCCAGATTCAGCCAAATGACGCAAAGTTGATCGGACGGCGCTTCATAGTACAGATGGACAATGACCCCAAGCATACAGCCAAAGCTACCCAGGAGTTCATGAGTGCAAAAAAGTGGAACATTCTGCAATGGCCAAGTCAATCACCAGATCTGAACCCAATTGAGCATGCATTTCACTTGCTCAAATCCAGACTTAAGACGGAAAGACCCACAAACAAGCAAGACCTGAAGGCTGCAGCTGTAAAGGCCTGGCAAAGCATTAAGAAGGAGGAAACCCAGCATTTGGTGATGTCCATGGGTTCCAGACTTAAGGCAGTGATTGCCTCCAAAGGATTCGCAACAAAATATTGAAAATAAAAATATTTTGTTTGGGTTTGGTTTATTTGTCCAATTACTTTTGACCTCCTAAAATGTGGAGTGTTTGTAAAGAAATGTGTACAATTCCTACAATTTCTATCAGATATTTTTGTTCAAACCTTCAAATTAAACGTTACAATCTGCACTTGAATTCTGTTGTAGAGGTTTCATTTCAAATCCAATGTGGTGGCATGCAGAGCCCAACTCGCGAAAATTGTGTCACTGTCCAAATATTTCTGGACCTAACTGTATACAGTACAGACCAAAAGTTTGGACACACCTTCTCATTCAAAGAGTTTTCTTTATTTTCAGGAATCTGAAAATTGTAGATTCACATTGAAGGCATCAAAACTATGAATTAAAACATGTGGAATGAAATACTTAAAAAAGTGTGAAACAACTGAAAATATGTCTTATATGCTAGGTTCTTCAAAGTAGCCACCTTTTGCTTTCATTACTACTTTGCACACTCTTGGCACTCTCTTGATGAGCTTCAAGAGGTAGTCACTGGAAATGGTTTTCCAACAGTCTTGAAGGAGTTTGCAGAGATGCTTAGCACTTGTTGGCCCTTTTGCCTTCACTCTGCGGTCCAGCTCACCCCAAACCATCTCGATTGGGTTCAGGTCTGGTGACTGTGGAGATTAGGTCATCTGGCGTAGCACCCCATCACTCTCCTTCTTAGTCAAATAGCCCTTACACAGCCTGGAGATGTGTTTGGGGTCAATGTCCTGTTGAAAAATAAATGATGGTCCAACTAAACGCAAACCGGATGGAATAGCATGCTGCTGCAAGATGCTGTGGTAAGTATGCTGGTTATGTATGCCTTCAATTTTGAATAAATCCCCAACAGTGTCACCAGCAAAGCACCCCAACACCATCACACCTCCTCCTCCATGGTTCACGGTGGGAACCAGCCATGTAAAGTCCATCCGTTCATCTTTTCTACAAAGACACGGTGGTTGGATCCAAAGATCTCAAATCTGGACTCATCAGACCAAAGCACAGATTTCCACTGGTCTAATGTCCATTCCTTGTGTTCTTTAGCCTAAACATGTCTCTTCTGCTTGTTCCCTGTCCTTAGCAGTGGTTTCCTAGCAACTATTTTACCATGAAGGCCTGCTGCACAGTCTCCTCTTAACAGTTGTTCTAGAGATGAGGAGGTATGTCCAAACTTTTGGTCTGTACTGTATGTTTTTATAAGCAGCAGCTTGGACAAAAAGGTTATTTTATTATTATTATTATTATTATTATTATTTATTATTCCACCCACTATATACAGTATAATTGGATTTTTTTAAGACCCATTAGTAAGGTTTTTTATCTAGTATGTCAATTTTAAATGCACCATTAAAGGTTATGTTTTAACAATACTCACTTTTTGTTTTTTCATGGATATATTGTTAGTTGTGAGTTTTTGGAGACAACTGGACTTATATTACAGTCCTTATTTTTTTGCTTTTCTGAGAACATCCTGCTTAAAGCCTCACAATGACGAAGTAATGTTGATTGTTGATCAATTGTTAAGTGTCGTCTTTGTCTCATGATATCAAAATGTGAACAGAGTGATGAGGAGAACTGTTTAAATACCAATACTAATTAAACCTTGAAATTTATAGGGCGATTCATGGATCAAACACTTTTTCCATTAAGCTCCTTATTAGAGAATAGAGATGAGCCACCCCCCTAGCGTTCGAGTTCGGTTCGTCGAACGGAGGCCCTGTTCGACGAATGTTCGACAAACCGTTCGACGAACCACTCAAACCCCATTGAAAACAATGGCAGGCAAACACAAACACATAAAAACACATAGAAAACATCTTCAAAGGTGTCCAAAAGGTGACAAACAACTCCCAAGACACCACAAACACATGGGAAAGTGACAAGGACATATACTCATGCGAAAACAAAAGAGCTGGACGAGAAAAAAGAGGAGGAGACACAGATATCGGAGTATCTGCAAGTGAACATCGATGCCATTACTGTGCAACTTGAGCCTTGCTAATTTAGGGCTTCCAATCTGGATAAATTGCCTGAGCTCGCCACTTACGCCTTGGGGATCTTGTCGTGTCCCGCAGCCAGCGTTCTCTCGGAACGTGTCTTCAGTGCTACTGGGGGTGTGCTGACAGATAAGCGCACGCGTCTGTCCAGTGACAATGTGTACAGACTAACGTTCATGAAGATGAACAAGTCATGGATCACAGAGGACTTTTCTACCCCTGTGTCATCCAGGGGAGGCGAAAGGCTGGTGTATTTTTGAGAGTGCTTCATGCAAACCATCTTTTTAAGTTTGCAACTGGGGGACAACTGATGCCAGTGAAGTGGTGTGTGTGTGGCCCAATTTTTGGAAACGAGTGAGACTGTGGTTGGAGTCCCCTTGCTGTGTTTTACATGATTTTAGAAGGGCATGACATGCCTGAGGTTGACTTTCAGCATCTGCAAGCTGTTGGCTACAGAAATGCTGCCTTTCCACCCTTTTTACACAGAGGATTTTCGAGACCTTATGCCCATCGCAGTGCCCCAAGAGCCGATGCCCAGTCGCCATTCCTTCTCCAAGAAAGGTCATGCCCGTGCTACACCAGCATATCGCACACAACATCACCGCTTCCTTGAGAAACTCTGTGTGTGACAGGGTGCATTTCACCACAGAAACTTGGACCAGTAAGCATGGACAGGGGCGTTACATGTCGCTGACTGGGTACTGGGTAACTATGGTGAGAGATGGAGAAGGGTCTGTTGTACAAGTCTTGCCGTCCCCACGAGTTGTGTGTCAATCCTTCCTCTGTATGTAGAAGTTCCTACACTGCTTCTGCCTCCTCAACCTCGTCTAGGTCCTCAACCTCCGCTCAAAACCTGTCTGGTAAGGCCACCCGCGTTGTAACTGTGCACAAGGAATTCCGCACACCTCCTTACTATGCTGGCAGCAGAGCTCAACGCCATCAGGCGGTCAAATCTTTACTTTTAAATGTATGGGAAATGTGAGTCACACCGCTGAGGAGTTATGGACGGTTAGCTCTGGAGACCGTGTTTCATCAATGGTTGTCTCCACTCAACCAGCAGCCAGGGAAGGTCGTGTGCGACAATGATGCAAACCTGGGGGCAGCCCTTCTCTGGAACAATGTGACACACGTGCCTTGTATGGCTCACGTGTTGAACCTGGTTGTCCAGCAATTTTTAAACCACTATCCCGGCCTATATGGCCTTCTGCAGAGGGCATGGTGAAACGCCTGCCTGGATCCACACACTCATACGGGCTGTAAAGGATAGCCTAGAGGGAAGCCACTCAAGAAGCTGCATCCCTAGAACCCTGAAACCCTTTAACCCCTATACAGGGTCTTGGAATTACACAGTGCCAAAGGTGATCAATACCTGTGGAAGGCTGCAGTCCGAGAGAGTAGTAGTCAGGCAGGGTAAAAGCATGAATTGAGAAACAGGAACAGAATCGGACGGCCAGGACTTAATCAGAAAACAAGCAGAGGTCTAATGCGGATCGGGCAACGAGGTACATAAACAGCAGGCAGGAGACGTAGTCAGGAAACAAGCGGTAGTCAGCACACAAAATCACAAAACAGAACTGGGGGGGACAGGAACCAGAAGTTCAGAACTATGTCTGGCAGTGGTCAGTAGACAAGAGGGGCCTAAAAAAGGGTGTGGTGTCTTCCCATTGGTTGTAGCTGAATGATGTTACTTCAGCTGTGAGACAACAACCACCTACAGTCAGCCATTGGTACTGCAGATCTCAAGGTAACCCTGCCCATTGGCTGTGCGGAACCTGCGGCCACCGGCGCCGCTGTCATCGACTCCTCTCCCATCACCAGCACTATCTACGAAAGGAACACGGTGTCACCTGGTGATCGGAGTACAAGTTGCTGGAGCGGACTCCGGTGGTGACGTAACAGCCGTGTGCGACAATGATGCAAACCTGGGTAATGTGAGACACGTGCCTTGTATGGCTGATGTGTTCAACCTGGTTGCCCAGCAATTTTTAAACCACTATCCCGGCCTACATGGCCTTCTGCTGAGGGTACGCTCGCTATGTGCTCACTTCAACCGTTCAGACCCAGCAGATGAACAACTTGCATCGCTCCAGAAGTCTTTCGGTCTGCCTGTTCACCGCCTGTAATGTGATTTGCCGACACGCAGGAAGTTGAATCTGCATATGTTGCAGCGCCTGTGGCAGCACTGGCGAGCCCTGCTGCAATACGTTATGACTATGCAATACGTTAGCCTGGGCTAACGAGATCCACATGTGGAGCAGATCACGCTGCTGGAGTGGTCTCAGATCAAGTACCTATGCACCCTTCTTCACAGTTTACAAATGGCGATGAAGATGTTAAGCGCTGACGATGCCATTATCATTATGACAATTCCGGTCATCTACATGCTGGAGCACACTCATTGTTCAGAGTCAGGTGGTGGGACAAGAGGAAGGGGAGGAAGTACAGGAGGAGTCATATGCATAAGGGATAACAAGATCGAGAAGGTCCACACGTTCAACAGCACCAAGGCAGCAGGCATGGGACGGTGGAGGAGAGGGATTAACAAGGGCGTATATTATCAGCCAAACTATTGAGGAAGGTGCAGGAGCCCAGGAAGAAATGGAGGACAAACTGGCGATGGGCATGGACTCAGTAGATGAGGGAGAGCTTGATCACATTTCTGTTGTGCGAGGTTGGGGGCAGAGGGCACTGGAAGGAAGCATGGTTCTCACCTCTCCGCCACCAACACAGCAAGGACTTGGTCCTCCTGGATGCGCAAGACACATGAGCGCCTTCTTGCTGCACTACCTACAACATGACCCTCGGATTGTCCGAATTCGAAGGAATGCTGACTACTGGGTGACCACACTCTTTGATCCCCGGTACAAGACCAAATTTGGCAAAATAAGTCCTGCCATAGAAAGGGACGCACGTATGGAGGAGTATCAGCAGAAGCTGGTACGCAATCTTAGATCGGCTTTTCCAGTAAACACCAGTGCTGCACAGAGTGAATCTCAACGCTTTGTCATGGCTAGGAGGAAATGGTCTTTCACTTGTCCACATCAGAGGGACCGAGGGCTGGCTGCTGTGCTGAGATGGCATTGAGTACGGTGTCTCTGCAGAGTTGCAAATTTGGTCATATACAAAATGAGTGGAAAAAGGCCATATGCTGGTGGAAAGGGGAACAGGTGTGTTGTAAAGGGGAAAAAAGTTTGTGTCTGTGGGTTTGGTGGTTAAGCAACAGTAACATCTGCTGAAGAAACACCATCTGTTACGGGGGGACTTCCCTCCACAGTCCTCTTTATCTAGGTAATGTTATTATCGTATGATTGCCCTGTTTCAATCAGTGGGTAGTACCCTTGAAATGATAGCTGCATGCTGTTTTGTATCGTCATGCTGTAAGTGTATTGTGTGAACCTTTTGATCTTCAGCAACTAGTAGCAATGAATTCCCCTGTTGGTGCTGGTCTATACCACTACTGCTGGAAAAGCACATTAACCCTAATGTGAGAATACACATATATATTGTATTATCTTATTTACTCTCTATAATTAGGCATTGTGATCCTTGTGCTTTTCCGTAGCGGTGTGGTTTTCCACCACCAACATGGACACATGCTTACATGGTGTATTTTATATGATACAATTCTCTCTATATTGAGAGGTGAAATATTGTTATCCATGGTTTCCTCTTATATACACACTAGGTTTTCTAGTTTATTTCTTTATTATATCTTATATTAAGAGTTACCCTGGTGCACCATCTCTGTGAGCATGCGTTTTTGATCTGTGGGTCATTATTCCCTGGTTGCATATGACAATATACCATTTTTTTGTATTTAACTGGTACATAGTTACCATTGTTGTACTGTCTGCGGTGATGTATACCGTTCCTCTCTCCCCCATCACCTCTCTGCATGTTCTTTATCACAATATAAAAATAAAAATGAGTTGAACCGATGATCGCCTTTCTCTTGCGTCTTTGTTTGTCTGTTATTAGCGATTTGGTTCACTTATTACAGTCCTTTTCTGCCTAACATATGATGTGTATACTTATACATATATATTGGTACATATATCAATAACTTTATAATATGCAGTTGTTTACGCTATTACTTATTCTTACAGGGGGAATGGCAGATTTGGATAAGGTGGAATATATCCCAATCGCCAGTCGGGGTCCACCGTGCTCCTAGATGGAAAAGGAGATGCTGGCAACCCGAAGGTTAGGCGGAGGATACTGAGCTGGGTGGCTCAGAAACAAATAGTAGCCTGAACCGAGTTAGACGACAATCGGATCTGGAGATTGGGAACCCTGTTAGCCTCACAGGGTGCAAACCGTAAATCATCCTGGTGGAGACAATGGGGAACATGCTGAGGAGACTCAGATACCTGATTGGAATGACAACTTTACTATTCGGTAAGGGCAGGAAGAGGTTGGCTCGGAGGAGTCAGGACATGGGGAGTGAAAACACACAGGGTGATGATGAGGTTGGAGACCCCACTTACTTTCAAACCAAAGTCAGTGTTACGGTTGCTGCGAGCACTGGAGACTATGTCCAGATTTCTTGCTACTGCACATGTGCGAGCGCTGGAGACTAAGTCCAGATTTCTTGCTACTGCACATGTGCGAGCGCTGGAGACTAAGTCCAGATTTCTTGCTACTGCACATGTGCGAGCGCCGGAGACTAAGTCCAATCTTGGAGCCATTGCACATGTGCGGGTGACATCATCGCTGACACGAGGTCACATGTCTCTGACACCTTCTATGCCGATTGGTCGCTGGTCATGTGCTTGTGACGTCTTGCTCGGTGATAGGCCAGCATGACGTCACTCCTGTCGTTCTGGAAGCGGATTGGCTCTGGTGTCCTCCATCTTGGATGAGGCACAGAGTCTATATAAGACCCTGACACACGCCGCATGGTGCTCAGTCCTCTTGGTTCATGCATATGAGTAGACGCTCTGTGCGCGTTCCTCTAGGCATTCCTCTGTCTATGCTAGGTGAGCGCTACCGGCAGGGTAGCGTTCTTATACCTTACAGCTTCGGCTGCTGTCCGTATCCTTACCTCTTAGGGGAGCGGACATAGGCAGGTGCCTGAGGCACATGGTCTGGCTGGGCCTTGTGATTGTACTCGTAGGTGGACGTTGCCGCTAGGGTAACGTTCCTTATACTGCGTCTGGCAGTTGTTCGTATCCTCGCACACTAGGGGAGCGAACAGAGGTAGGAGCTTTGTGCGGCTTACGCTGCTGTTCGTCTCTTTTGCACCACTAGAAGAGCGGACCTAGGCAGGTGCCATATCTAGTGGTTCGTGTCCTCGCACACTAGTGGAGCGAACGCAGGTAGGAGCTTTGTGCGGCTTACGCTGCTGTTCGTCTCTTTTGCACCACTAGAAGAGCGGACCTAGGTAGGTGCCATTTCGCACACATTGCCTTTGTCTCTGTGATTATTAACAGAGATCATTCCACACACCCTCCAAGTAAGGGAGGAATTGCTTTACTTTCTTATTATATCTTTCTGTGAGTTAACAGAGGTATTGCACTCTGCCATAGTCTGCAGCAAAGTCTTTGCACGGTGGACCCTGACTGTCTGATACTCCTTTCTGTTATTATCAGACAGCCCCCCGTAACATTAGGACTGAGCCAAGGGTCTGGCAGTTATGGCAGAATATCAGCAGTTACACCGTTACATACAAGTACTTGAGTCACGGCTCAAGAGTATAGAGGATAAACCTCAGACCATGGTGACATCTGCACATGATCCTCGACTTGCTCTACCAAACAGATATTCTGGCGATGCCAGATCATGTCGTGGTTTCATTAGTCAGTGTCAGATACACCTAGAGGTTAACTCTTCTCGCTTCTCTACGGAGAGGTCCAGAGTAGGCTTTATCATCTCCTTACTTCAGGACAAAGCCTTAGAATGGGCGACTCCCCTATGGGAGCGCTCTGATGTGGTTACTCTGAGACATCAAGACTTTCTTGATGCTCTTAAGGCGGTATTCATGGGTCCGCAGGTTACCCATGATGCGGCCCTGAGACTGTTAGATCTATCTCAGGGTTCGTTATCCACTAGTTCTTATGCCATTGCTTTTAGAACTCTGGTGGCAGAACTAGATTGGCCAGAGAAGGTGTTGATTCCTATCTTCTGGAGAGGGTTGGCTGGCTATGTCAAGGATGCCCTTGCTACTCGTGAAGTCCCTGCTTCTCTGGAGGACTTGATCACAGTAGCAACGAGGATCGATGTACGCCATAAGGAACGTAGACTCGAGGTCTCTTCCTCACGCCCTAAGCATCGGGCTATTCCAGTTGTTGAGGGTCCACTACCATCTTCCTCAGCATCTGAAACATCTCCCACTCCTATGGAGTTAGGTCATACGTTCTCCAGACTACGCAAGTCTGGTCCTCCTATATGTTACGTATGTCGTCAGGCTGGGCACTATGCCAACAAGTGTCCTAGTCGTCAGGGAAACTCCCTGGCCTAGTAACCATTAGAGGGGGGTTACTAGAGACGTCTTCTGCACCCTCTAAGTGTTGTATCCCAGGTCAGCTCTCGTTATCTGAGAATACATGGCCTATTATGGCTTTTGTGGATTCCGGAGCTGACGGGATTTTTGTGTCCTCAGGATTTGTAAAGGGACACAATATTCCCTCTATCATGTTAGAGGCGCCTATTCCTGTCCGTGTTGTTAATGGAACTATGTTGTCTGACTCCATTACATTGAGGACAGTTCCCTTGCGCCTTTCCCTGTCTCAGGGTCACATAGAGGAGATTTCTTTTCTTGTTTTGCCTGAGGGTATAGACGACGTCCTTCTGGGTCTTCCATGGCTTCGGACTCATGCTCCTCACATTGACTGGGAGTCTGACAGCATTATTAGTTGGGGTTCGAAATGTCAGTCCCGATGTCTTCCCTTACCACCTAAGGTTGTTGCAGTTGCATCAACTGATCTCTCTCCCATACCTACACCCTATTTGGATTTCGCTGACGTGTTCTCGAAACAGGGTGCTGAGGTTCTTCCACCCCATAGGCCGTATGACTGTGCCATAGACCTTATCCCAGGTTCGGTTCCACCTAAAGGCAGGGTTTACCCCCTGTCGATACCTGAGTCGGAGGCCATGTCGACCTATATAAGAGAGAGCTTAGAGAAGGGGTTCATTCGTAAGTCTGTCTCTCCCGCGGGAGCTGGGTTTTTCTTTGTTCGGAAGAAAGAGGGTGATTTGCGTCCCTGCATAGATTACAGGGGTCTCAACGCAATCACAATAAAGAACAAATACCCATTACCTTTAATTTCGGAGCTCTTTGACAGACTGAGAGGAGCTCAAGTTTTTACGAAGTTGGATCTGCGGGGTGCGTATAACTTGGTACGAATTCGAAAGGGTGACGAATGGAAGACCGCTTTTAACACCCGAGACGGTCACTATGAATACCTCGTCATGCCTTTTGGGTTATGTAATGCACCCGCAGTATTTCAGGACTTCGTAAATGATGTGTTCAGGGATTTACTGTTATCCTCAGTAGTGGTGTATCTGGACGACATCCTGATTTTTTCTCCTGATCTGGAGACTCATCGTCAGGATGTCGTTCGTGTCCTTTCCCGTTTAAGGGAGCACTCATTGTTTGCTAAACTCGAGAAATGTGTATTCGAGCAGTCCTCATTGCCTTTTTTGGGTTACATTATCTCACAAGAGGGTCTGGCTATGGATCCTGCGAAGCTCTCTGCTGTCCTGCAATGGTCCGAACCTCATTCCTTGAAGGCGGTGCAACGCTTCTTAGGATTTATAAATTATTACAGGCAGTTCATACCCCATTTTTCTACTTTGGTGGCCCCTTTGGTGGCCTTGACTAAGAAAGGTGCTAATCCCAAAGCCTGGTCTACTGAGACATCTCAGGCTTTTGAGGCAGTAAAAAGACACTTTTCAACTGCTCCCGTTCTTCAAAGACCCGATGAGAGTAAGCCCTTCCTCTTAGAGGTTGATGCCTCTTCAGTGGGTGCTGGTGCGGTCTTGTATCAAAAGAACGGTGCAGGTAGAAAAAGGCCGTGTTTCTTCTTTGCTAAAACCTTTTCACCGGCAGAGAGAAACTATACCATTGGGGATAGGGAACTGCTCGCCTTGAGATTAGCCTTGGAGGAGTGGCGTCACTTGCTGGAAGGAGCGAAACATCCTTTCCAGGTCTATACAGACCATAAGAATCTGACGTACTTACAAACCGCTCAGCGTCTGAATCCTCGCCAAGCCCGCTGGTCCTTGTTTTTCTCCCGCTTTCACTTCTCCATCAACTATTTGTCTGGGAGTAAGAATAACAAGGCAGACGCCCTGTCTCGCTCTATGCTTTCTACCCAGGAAGAGAATGACGAACCTCGTCTTATCCTTCCCTCCAGGGTTTTTCATACGCTCTCCCCTGTGACGTTAGACCAAATCCCACCGGGCAAGACATTTGTTCCGCCTGATCGACAGAATGATATACTGTCATGGGCCCACACCTCAAAGGTGGGTGGGCATTTTGGTATTAGGCGGACACGAGAGTTACTGGAGAGGTGGTATTGGTGGCCACACTTAGCCAGCCACGTCAAGAGATATGTCGGTTCCTGCTACTCGTGTGCTCGCAACCGTCCATTACGGCAGAGACCGGCTGGACTCTTGCATCCTTTACCAGTGCCAGATAGACCATGGGAGGTGGTAGGCATGGACTTTGTGGGTGATCTTCCATGTTCACAGGGACATAGATTTGTGTGGGTCATTACGGACCATTTCTCCCGGATGGTTCATCTCGTACCGTTATCGAGAATCCCATCTTCCAGGGTACTAGCCAAACTATTCCTCAAGCATGTGTTTAGGCTTCACGGGATGCCAGATCGTATCATTTGTGATAGAGGCCCGCAATTTACTTCCCGTTTCTGGCGAGATCTTTGTAGCCTTCTGCAAATTGAGTTGAATCTCTCTTCGGCATACCATCCGGAGACCAATGGTTTGGTTGAGCGTACCAATCAATCCATGATTATATACCTTCGACACTTTGTTGCTGAGAACCACGATAACTGGTCCTCCCTCCTACCCTGGGCAGAATTTGCCCTTAACAATTCGCTGGCTGAGGCCACTGGGCAGACACCGTTCGTACTCAATAATGGGCAACACCCTAGGGTACCGGTACCGTTTCCCGCTGCTGCACCTTCTCCTCTTGTGGCCGACTGGGCAACTAATGCCAGAGAGGTTTGGGATCGGACTCAAGAGTCGATCCAAGCAGCTAAGGACCGTATGAAGACGGTGTCCGATCGGTTTCGTCGCCCGGCTCCTGTCTTTTCTCCAGGGGACTTTGTGTGGCTCTCTGCAAAACACGTGAGACTTAGAGTGAGCTCTGTCAAATTTGCTCCTCGCTTCCTGGGTCCTTATGAGGTTCTTCGACAGGTAAATCCTGTAGTCTATCAATTGAAGTTACCTGTCCATCTTAGGATTCATGACAAATTCCATGTCTCACTGCTAAAGCCGGCTATTTTACCTCACGCTCGTGAAGTGCACTCTCCTGCCTCTGATTCCTCTCGCTCTAGCTATGAGGTACGAGCCATAGTTGGTTCTAAGATGGTTAGAGGGCGCAGGTTCTTCTTGATAGATTGGGAGGGCTATGGCCCGGAACATCGCTCTTGGGAGCCTGAGGAGGCTGTCCATGCTCCCGACTTAGTTGCCGATTATCTGCGTCGCCGGGAGGGGGGCCCTTGAGGGGGAGGTACTGTTACGGTTGCTGCGAGCACTGGAGACTATGTCCAGATTTCTTGCTACTGCACATGTGCGAGCGCTGGAGACTAAGTCCAGATTTCTTGCTACTGCACATGTGCGAGCGCTGGAGACTAAGTCCAGATTTCTTGCTACTGCACATGTGCGAGCGCCGGAGACTAAGTCCAATCTTGGAGCCATTGCACATGTGCGGGTGACATCATCGCTGACACGAGGTCACATGTCTCTGACACCTTCTATGCCGATTGGTCGCTGGTCATGTGCTTGTGACGTCTTGCTCGGTGATAGGCCAGCATGACGTCACTCCTGTCGTTCTGGAAGCGGATTGGCTCTGGTGTCCTCCATCTTGGATGAGGCACAGAGTCTATATAAGACCCTGACACACGCCGCATGGTGCTCAGTCCTCTTGGTTCATGCATATGAGTAGACGCTCTGTGCGCGTTCCTCTAGGCATTCCTCTGTCTATGCTAGGTGAGCGCTACCGGCAGGGTAGCGTTCTTATACCTTACAGCTTCGGCTGCTGTCCGTATCCTTACCTCTTAGGGGAGCGGACATAGGCAGGTGCCTGAGGCACATGGTCTGGCTGGGCCTTGTGATTGTACTCGTAGGTGGACGTTGCCGCTAGGGTAACGTTCCTTATACTGCGTCTGGCAGTTGTTCGTATCCTCGCACACTAGGGGAGCGAACAGAGGTAGGAGCTTTGTGCGGCTTACGCTGCTGTTCGTCTCTTTTGCACCACTAGAAGAGCGGACCTAGGCAGGTGCCATATCTAGTGGTTCGTGTCCTCGCACACTAGTGGAGCGAACGCAGGTAGGAGCTTTGTGCGGCTTACGCTGCTGTTCGTCTCTTTTGCACCACTAGAAGAGCGGACCTAGGTAGGTGCCATTTCGCACACATTGCCTTTGTCTCTGTGATTATTAACAGAGATCATTCCACACACCCTCCAAGTAAGGGAGGAATTGCTTTACTTTCTTATTATATCTTTCTGTGAGTTAACAGAGGTATTGCACTCTGCCATAGTCTGCAGCAAAGTCTTTGCACGGTGGACCCTGACTGTCTGATACTCCTTTCGGTTATTATCAGACAGCCCCCCGTAACAGTCAGCCAGTCGATGAGGTCAGCAGAGGAGGTGGAGGAGGATGCTACTGACGACGAGGTTACGTTGCGTCTTCCTGGACAGAGGCAAAGTACTGGAAGCACGTCAACAACTGAATCCTCAGCCACAACTCTGCCTCTGAGCAGAAATCGTGGTGGCTCTGCAGGTCGCATGCGCTGTAAGCCGTGCCTAGCCTGGGGCTTTTTTTTTACATCGCAAAAGATCACCCAAGTCATGTCATCTATAAGATTTGTCAGCAATCTCTAAGTAGTCCAAAAACTCACTACTTTGAGTACTTTGTCCATGAACTGTCACATGGATATGAAGTGATAGCGTGATGGTGTATTGAGTTTTATCCACTGTGAATGCAACATGCTTATTTGCCGTTCATTGCATGCATTGTTGCAGACTACCCACAAGGGGCTGCTGGGTTTTTTGCATCTGCCTTTGACTGTTTGGTCACTATAGCAATAGCAAAACGTTCTTCGGCTGTGGACTTGGAGAGCGGAAGAGGTGCTGTCTGTGAAGTGAAGGAAAAGCTAAAGGTGTGCGTTACAGCAAGGAGCCACTGCGGAAACACTTTGGTGAATATTGAGGGGACTCGTGTTGGAGTTTGGTGAGGAGGACCGTAACACCTGTGCCGGAGACCAATATTCTTCCGGTGCTGTCTATACTGTTTACCGGGAGAGGATCGTAAACTCTGTATTGATGGCAATTGGACACCACAGTACCCGGGTACGGTAGGCTGGGACCAGTCAGCAATGCGTACACGCAACACTTTGTTTTCTTAGCAAAACACATATCTGTTCTGCTTAGGCCAGGCAATCATTTTCAAGAAGAAACTGAGTATTATCTGACAGAATTGCAGGGGTGCCAATACTTTTGGCCAGTACTGTAGTATCCCAGACACTTTTAGTATGCCACTAAGTGTCAGCACTGTTTGCTATAAAAATTGCGTAGCAAAAATGGGAAGGTGTGTAGAATGCAGAGGTGGTGTACCTTGCTTGGCACCAGAGGAACACTAAGCTAGTATCCCAGACACTTTTAGTATGCCACTAAGTGTCAGCACTGTTTGCTATAAAAATTGCATAGCAAAAATGGGCAGGAGGGTAGAATGCAGAGGTGGTGTACCTTGCGTGGCACCAGAGGATTACTAAGCTAGTATCCCAGACACTTTTAGTATGCCACTAAGTGTCAGCACTGTTTGCTATAAAAATTGCGTAGCAAAAATGGGCAGGTGTGTAGAATGCAGAGGTGGTGTAGGTAGCAGGACAGCAAAGGAAGCCTCACTTTCTATCCCTGCCAATGAAAAAATGTAGCACGGAATTGCATGAGCTGATGTAGCCAGATGCTGTTATATAAAGCCCAGCACAGCGTTGGCACAGACCTGCCTAGCAACAATGCCTATGAACGGCTGTAATGCAGCCCTGAAAAGGGCTGAAATTGCAAGTAGTCCCTAATCCCTAAAGCGCTGTGTAGATTGCACTGTCTGTCTAGCAAGCACACAGCAGCAGCGAGAGCGGGAGCGGTGACTGTTACCCACTCGCAGCAGAGAGCTAATGGCGGCGACGATGAAAATGGCCGGATCTTATAGAGCAAAGACATGTGACATGCACAGCCTATGACACATGCCCTTGCTTATCTGGCAAAAATCCACTTTGCTGTGTGTGTGTCTGTGATTTGCTGACAGCCTTGCTCGCCCCACTGTATGCGCAATTATGTAATGACTTCTGTCATATGGGATGCACTTCCACATTCTTACTAGGTGAACCCATTCAGGTTTATTATAATAGTCCATCACCTCTTTTAATACTTCTAAGGGAATCTTCTGTGCCTCTTTTCTCTCCTCATTTCCTGATCATATGACATTTATAAGTGTTTTTACATATTACCCCATGACTCCTATGTATTTCTTGTCATTAATAACATTTTTTGATTTGCATGAAATATGGTTTGGGTTCTATTTATCATGGTATGTGGCACCCTAAGTCACTATTACAGTGAGAAGCCAGCTAGTAACTAGATACGCTTTTTGTTGATCGAACCGTTCTCGAACATAACTCGAACTACCGAACTTTTACCAAATCGTTCGAGTTCGTCTATCGACTCGAACACCCCCCAAAATTACTCGAACATGAAATTGGCGAACCTCGAACATCGCTCATCTTTATTAGAGAACAGTAAGTTGTGTAAAAAGCATTGAAACATTAAACAGTTGGACATGTGCATATTAAGTTCACCTAAAAAAGTTAAAGTGCATTTTAGGATCATCCTGAAATTTCAACTGAAAGCAAAATATCCCCAACTTTTTGTAAGTAGTGTACACCAGAAAGTCCCCAAATCATCTCCATTAGATCCACTTGGGTTCCACCTGCGTGGTGTAACAAATAATTACAGGGAGATTTGAAGCAAAAAGACTGCTGAGCATCAGTCCAAGCCAGAGGTCTCAAACACGCAGCCCGCGGGCCGCATGCGGCCCCTAAGGCTGTTCCTGCGGCCCCAAGGCGCCTGCCCCTGTTGACTATCATGGCAGGTGCAGGGGCCGCAGCCACTGGCAGTGCTTATGTCAGATGAATGTTTTGCCGGCGCTGCGCTCTCAGAGTCCAGCGCTCTGTGCACAACTATTTCTCCAAAGCTACATTGGAAACATTGAGCACAGAGAGTTGGACTCTGCGCGCGCAGCGCCGGCAAAACAATCATCTGACATAAGCACTGCCAGTGGCTGCGGCCCCTGCACCTGCTGTGATAGTCAACAGGCGCACGGCCAGCAGACAGCAAGAAGCAGAAATGAGGCAGCCGAGGGAACGCGGGACAGGTGAGAAGAATGGTGTTTTTTTTGTGTGTGTATGTGAAGGACAGCACATTAACCTCTTAGCGACCTATGACGTACTGGGTACATCATGGCTCCCTGGTAGTTAAGGACCCATGACGTACCCAGTACGTCATGGCGAAATCGCGGTCCCGGAGGCTGGGATCGCTTTGCAAATACCTTAGATTCGGGGAGGAGGGGACCTCAGGAGGGGTGGTGTCTCCTCCCCGGACCTACGGAGGCTGTGATTGGCTGACGAACGCCGCTCAGCCAATCACACCCACTGTAATGTTTCAACCATTGAAAATGGCTTGAAATCCAACCATGATCAGTTCAGCTATAGCACTGATCATTGGCTGGAGCTGGGTGACCTCTGTTTCACCCACCCCAGCTCTGATTGGAGATAATGCCTTGTGATTGATCTCTCCAATCACTGTGGATCTGGGGCCGGAGACCGCTCCTCTCAGCTTCACTCCGGCGTCAGTGGAAGCTGAGGAGAGCGATCGGTAAGTTATAGCCACTGCCCCCTTTCAGCCGCCGCCACATTACTATAGGATGGGGACATTACTATAGGATGGGGACAAGGTGGGCACATTACTATAGGATAGGGACAAGGTGGGCACATTACTATAGGATAGGGACAAGGTGGGCACATTACTATAAGATAGGGACAAGGTGGGCACATTACTATAGGATAGGGACAAGGTGGGCACATTATTATAAGATAGGGACAAGGTGGGCACATTACTATAAAATAGGGACAAGGTGGGCACATTACTATAGGATAGGGACAAGGTGGGCACAATACTATAGGATAGGGACAAGGCGGGCACATGACTATAGGATAGGGACAAGGGTGGGCACATTACTATAGGATAGGGACAAGGTGGGCACATTACTATAGGATAGGGACAAGGTGGGCACAATACTATAGGATAGGGACAAGGTGGGCACATGCCTATAGGATAGGGACAAGGGTGGGCACATTACTATAGGATAGGGACAAGGTGGACACATTATTATAAGATAGGGACAAGGTGGGCACATTACTATAGGATAGGGACAAGGTGGGCACATTACTATAGGATAGGGACAAGGTGGGCACATTACTATAGGATAGGGACAAGGTGGGCACAATACTATAGGATAGGGACAAGGTGGGCACATGACTATAGGATACGGACAAGGGTGGGCACATTACTATAGGATAGGGACAAGGTGGGCACATTATTATAAGATAGGGACAAGGTGGGCACATTACTATAGGATAGGGACAAGGTGGGCACATTACTATAGGATAGGGACAAGGTGGGCACATTACTATAGGATAGGGACAAGGTGGGCACATGACTATAGGATAGGGACAAGGCTGGGGACATTACTAAAGGATGGGGACATTACAAAGATGGGCACAATACTATTGGATGGGGACATTACTATAGGATGAAGACAAGGTTGGCACATTACTATAGGATGGGGACTAGGATGGGCACAGTACTACAGGATAGGGACATTACTACAAGGGGACAAGGATGAGAATCATTACTATAGGATAGGGATAAGGCTGGGGACATTACTATAGGATAGGGACCTTACTATAGGATGGGGACAAAGATAGGCACAATGTTACGGGGAAACCGGCAGATTAGGACCAGGGGGTATATATCCCAATCGCCAGTCGGGGCCCACCGTGCTCCAGATGGTAATGGAGCTGCTGGCACCCTATGGGTTAGGCGGAGACTATAGAGCTGGATGGCTCTGAGATAACCCAGGGAACCGGTCACGTGTGTAGTGACACGTCAGACCGGACGACAACCCAATTAGCGTTTCGGTGGAATTGGCGCAACCCCGACCACGTGTGCAGGGAACACGTCAGGCCGGATGGTGACCAGGTAGCGTTAACCGAGAAGACTGCTGTGACAGTGCCCTGTCGGCCATGTGTGTCAGACACGACTGGCCGAGTGGTCCTTCGATTAGCGTTTCTGGTCACTACTCGAATGGTCACGTGTGTAGAGGACACGTCAGGCCAAGGGATCACACCAGTAGCGTTGACTGGGAAGCCAAGGAGGATAATAGGTTCACACACCCAATCCTGGAACACCCTGTTAACTCCACAGGGGTCTTGAGGTATGCTGTCTGTGCGTGTAGGAGGCGCAACCGAACAGGTGGCGCAACAGGTGTGTTGTCCGTGTGCGTAGAGGGCACTCTCGGACAGGTGACGCAGCAGGTATGCTGTCCGTGTGCGTAGGAGGCACAACTGGACAGGTGCCGCAGCCCAGTTAACGCCACTGGACTGCTATAGCACAACAGGGACGGTAGCAAGGAAGCACGGTGCCTGACCCTCATGTGCTGAGCCACGAATCTTGGCGGGACAGGCACCGTTCGCCTAGCCCTACCTACCGCTTCCAACAAGGCTTATGGCACCATGAATTCTAAGTGAATATGAGTGAAGACTGTGCACCTCCATGTTGTCTCCAGCCCCTTTTATAACCTATATCCGCCCCAAACTCAGGTTGGAACCACCAAGGTCCAATAGCAGAGTGCCATATCATCACTGACGTCACCAGCGGCCTATCCGGAACCGACACATCACTGATGACCTCATGGTAGCCACGCCCCAAACACTTCACCAGTCATCGTCTGATGACCAATGGTGAGGTGACAGATCATAGGGGCGGGCCTCTGCGAGCCAGTCCGGAGTGGCCACGTTATCAGGACACCTGACACCCTCTGCCCTATCAGGGCCTGCCACCTTACGGACATGCTCAGTGAGGTCCTTACCGACCTAGCCTCTGATGCACTAAGTGCCTGAGCATGCTCAGTAGCCTGAACAACAGACTCAGAAATCAGACTATCTGCCTGAGCATGCTCAGTAGGCACATCCCAGAACTTAGACACAGCACGAAGTCCAAGTACCTATGCAAACAGGCTGTTAGGGTTAATTGTGGGAGCATGCTCAGTGGCCTGAACTGAGGACTTAGTCTCAGAAATGACACAATCAGGCTGAGCATGCTCACTAGGCAAAACACCAGACTTAGACTCTGGCTAGGGTAAAATGGCGCACGCATGCGCACTAGCCGCCTCTCCACACTTAGACGTGGTGGAAGAAGCAGCCAACTGGACGACCCGAGGCACGGCCAAGAACGGCAGCCGGCGCCTGGGCGCAACAGGAGCCGCAGCAGGCTGCTTGCGGCGCCGGTTCGTAACACACATTACTATTGGATGGGGACAAGGTGGGCACATTACTACAAGATGGAGACAAGGATGGGGAACATTACTATAGGATGGGGACAAGGATGGGGAACATTACTATAGGATGGGGACAAGGATGGGGAACATTACTATAAGATGGGGACAAGGATGAGCACATTACTGTAGGATGGGGACTAGGATTGGGCATAATACTACAAGGGGACAAGGATGGGCACATTACAACAAGATGGGGAACATTACTAAAAGATGTTGGCCAAAATTTCTATATAGTGCTATAGTGCTAATTGTAACACTATTAGTTACAAGAAAGGGATAACATTTTAAAAAAACCCTCAAAATAATGCATGACATTTTTTTTTTACCAAAATTCTTTTTTTTTTTTATATATATATATTTAAACAAAGAATGTGAAGAATGTGCACATTTGTTATAATAAACAAGTGAAAAATGTTCAAAATCAGTGATCCCAAGGTGTGTAAAAAAAAAATAATATATGGTATCAATAAAAATGTCACTTTGTCCTGCAAAGAATGCGGCCCCCCAAATTATTTTTTTACTCTGTGCGGCCCATACACCCAGCCGAATTTGAGACCCCTGGTCTAAGCCATCACTTACATCACTGCATTCTGAGAGAAAAAGCTTTTACTTTTAGTGTTCAGGTATCTGAATGACGTCTTTTTGTAGAAAGGGTGTCATATAGCATCAGTGTGGAATACATACAATATATTGAAAAATGTTTATAGTGTGTTTTAGGGGTGAGCATAATAGAAAAATAAAATACTATTTTACTATTATTTGCTGGGCATTATTTTTAAGACATCCACTATCGGGTATAAATGACAAGGTAATTTCTTGTACAGGTTGGTATGATTAGTTATACCAAATTTACCTAATTTTTTGTTTACTACTTTTACACAACACACACATAAAGTTGATTTATTTTTTTATAAACAGCTATATGAGCGTTTAGAATGTTTTGGTTTAGTTTTTATTTTGTTTTTTTGGGGGGGGGGGAGTTGACATTTTTATTGGTAAAATATGGTTTATTAATCACTTTTTATCTTCATTTTTTAAGGTAACTCAGGATGAACAAAAACAGCAATATTTAATTTTTTATAGTGGTTACTGTGCAGTATAAATTGACCTTAACAGCTGATTAATGCTGCCTATAACCACAGGCAGGATGAGCCAGACATTGGCTCTGTCATGGCAGGTATTACAATGAAAGGCTGCATAATTTCAGAGGAAACATTAGTTTAAAAGCTGGTTGCGCAGGTGACTAGTCCAAAAAGCCAGTCCCTGGCAGCTTCACCTCACTCGTCAAGTGCAGGTCTCTTAAAGTAAAACACATTCCAAAAGAAAAAACATAATGAACCTTTACCCTATAATAACGTAATAGTAGTATATTTACATAACATAGTTTACTTGGTTAACACGGTTTGATTACTGGGTGCACTTTATGGAGGTGGAATGACTTTTATGATTTTACCCTTTTTGATCTAACAGTGTTAACCCAGTATCTCATGTTACTTACATGTACCACTACTGTTTACTTTATGAAAGGGTATATGATCGTTTTGTGTTTTTCTCTTGGGTTTTGTCTGTGAAATGGCTACGGTTTGAACATGTTCCTATTGCACATATACCAACTTATGCTCTCGTTCATTTTTTTTTTGTAAAACACATACTAGTAAGATATGACAGTGCTGGACTATAGTATTCATGGTTCAAGTAGAAGCAATCAGCTCCCTCTATACTATAGGTTGGTATAATTACAGCAACATCAAATTTATTGGGTTTTGTTTGTTGTACTCCTTTTCCAGTGTGTCATTTTTATGTCACTATATTCTGAGAACTATAATTTTGGAATTTTTCTTTTGCCATAGTTGCTAGAAGAGCTTTTGTTGTTTTTTTGTGATTTTGTTTTTTACAATATAAGTCAGCATTTTTACTTGAACCATCTTGGGATATGTAGAACTCTAAAAAAAGTTGTTTTTTTTATGTACAATGAAAAAAATGAAAATTCTGTAAAAAAAAATTAGTTTTATTTTGTTGTTTAACCCCTTCAGCCCCTGGGCACTTTCCGTTTTTGCGTTTTTGTTTTTTGCTCCCCTTCTTCTGAGAGGCGTAACATTTTTATTTTTCCATCAATCTTGCCATATGAGGGCTTGTTTTTTGCGGGACGAGTTGTACTTTTAAATGAAACCATAAGTTTTACCATATAGTGTACTGGAAAACGGCAAAAAAATTCCAAGTGCGGAAAAATTGCAAAAAAAGTGTGATCGTACAATAGTTTTTGGGATATTTTATTCACTGTGTTCACTATATGGTAAAACTGAGGTATCTATGTGATGCCTCAGGTCGGTGCGATTTTGTAGACAATAAACATGTATAGGTTTACTTGTATCTAAGGGGTTAAAAAAAATTCACAAGTTTGTCCAATAAAAGTGGCGCACGTTTTGCGCCATTTTCCGAAACACGTAGCGTTCTTATTTTTAAGGATCTATGGCTCAGTGATGGCTTATTTTTTGCGTCTCGAGCTGTCGTTTCTAGTAGTACCATTTTTGCGCAGATGCTACGTTTTGATCGCCTGTTATTGCATTTTGCGTAAAACTTGCGGCGACCAAAAAACGTAATTTTGGCGTTTGGAATTTTTTTGCGACTACGCCGTTTACCAATCAGATTAATTGATTTTATATTTTGATAGATCGGGCATTTCTGAACGCGGCGATACCAAATATGTGTATATTTATTTATTTTTTAACCCTTTAATTTTCAATGGGGAGAAAGGGGGGTGATTTGAACTTTTAGGTTTTTTGTTTTTTTTTTTATTTTTTAAAACTTTTTTTTTTTATTTTACTAGTCCCCCTAGGGGGCTATAGCGATCAGCAATCCGATTGCTGATCGCTATCTGCTGATCACAGCTATACCGCTGTAATCAGCAGATTCAGTCACTTTGGTTTTCCCTCTGCTCTCGGCCGAGGGAAAATGAAAGTGAAACATCGTAGCAGCAGGCGTCATCACATGACCCTGTGCTACGATGGCAACCACCGATAGTCACGTGATAACACACGTGACTTCCGGTGGGGGCGGCGGTGAGTAACAAACATGGCCGCGCGCATTTAAATCTTGCTGCCAGACTTTGGCAGCAAGATTTAAGGGGTTAATGGCCGCGGGTGGAAGCGATTCCACCCGCGGCTAGTAGGCACACATGTCAGCTGTTGAAAACAGCCGATATGTGTGCCGATCCACGCCGCCTGCCCGCGGCAGGGGGCGGGGCTTAACGGGACACGATCCTGGACGGATAGATCCGTCCAAGGTCGTGAAGGGGTTAAATATTGTAGTTATACTGAAGTTCAGGAAGTTATGGATGCCACGATACTAATACATACTTTTTTCAGCTAAATCTATTTGTAATAAAAAAGGTATTGGCATTTTTTTCTTATATATTAAAAATTTGACGTAGGCCTCATTCATGTGAATGATATTTCTTGTACGTAAATGTGACGCCCCTTGACTAGTCAGGTCGTCACAGGGTTCTGCACAATCTTTTTCTACCCGTGCAGGGCTCAACCCCCCATGGTTCTGTGTCCCTATCTTGCGTACTGCCTCCACAAGAAATCACAAATCCTAGTTACACCTCGCACCACACCTGTCAGGCACACCAGTGGGCAGCTTAAGCTGGAATAGGGCCGCCCACCTAGGGGTCAGACAGAGTGGTGGGAGGGGGGAAGTCAGCGAGGGAGGAAGTGGAGAGCAGAGCTGACAGAGAGAACAGTGAGAGCTGCCAAAGAGTGAGGAGCTGCGAGAAGCAGCTCCCCAGAGAACAGTGGTAGCCCTTGAGCAGTGAGGAGCTCGAGGAAGCTGGGAGTTGGAGCTCCCAGAGGAAAAGGAGACTAGTTCACAGACGGTGGTCTGGACCCGGAGGAGTCGGAGACCCGGTCGCGGGTGATTGGGACTGGGTGCTTGGCTAGTCTTGGAGGATATCCAGCAGCCGCAGTTCAATAGCAGGACTGGGTCCGAAGGCACAACGGGGTACACGGACCCTAGGTCGGGAAGAAGCTTCAAGCAACCCGGCAATTAACCTGCGGAGGACAGGGCCTATATGTACTGTTCCCATGAAGCTCAGAGATCGGGGGCACTAGCGCAACGAGGGGGATAGGGCTTTCCAAGCAAAGCAGCCCACTGAAATCCCAAGCGTGAGCTCCTGAGAGTAAGCTCCTCTTGCTACTTATAGCAAAGAGCGTGGCTCGGAAAGCTCAAAGGACACTCTAAAATACGGTGCCAGGAGGCAAGCCACAGACCGCCAGGCAGTACTGCAGGGGACGGGACACGGACAAGCTCCCCAAGAGGGCAGTGGCACCCAGAGACTTGGTTTACTACGTTGTCAGCGTCTGCTTTCTTGCTGAGTGAGTACCTGATTAACCCCTGCAACCAGCGAGCCTGCGCTCCCCCTGCATCCCATCCCACCATTTGGGGTCCCGGGGCCTTTTGCCCCACTTCATCACCCCGGGTACTCCCAACGGCAGCGACGGTACTCCCTATTACCGCACACCACGGGTGGCGTCATGAACTGTATCTCCCCTGTAAATACCCCCCCTTCTTCATTCGGCTGTGACCCTTAGCCCTCGGGTCTGGAGACCCTCGAGCCATGAGCAGTGACATCCGGATCCGAGCGGTTCGACCGCTGCTGGGGCGTTACATAAAAAACAGTCCAATTTAGATCAGTGTCATCAGTTTGGTTAGTGCCAGTAATTACCATTAGAGTTTCATCAGTTTTTCTTGTGAGAAAAAAAACTGATCGAGGTTTCTCAAGCTTATATGAAAACAGTCCATGAAACACAAACAGTTCCCGAATGGCATCTTTACACTGTCAGATTTTTTCACGGATCTTTTGACTTGAACTCACATCAATATCAGATAAGTCTTCATGTTTCAGTCCAAAGGAAAAAAGAAACACGTGTACTACCCCATAAACTATCATAAGTAAGGGCTAGCCGTGAAGATCACAGATAATGCTCGCACCAAAATACTGACATTAGTAGAATTAAAAGGTTATTCCCATCTCTAAACTCCTATCCCAATATGTAGTAGGCACAATAATAACATTAGCAAGTACTTCCAATTAGAAATATAGTATAGTTTTCCTGATTAGGTATGTTGCCTACCTCATGTGCATAGCATTGCAGCTTAGGTAGTCATGGTTACGACCATTAGTGACTAACGGTCACTATATCAGTGGTGATAACTATGGATACCGAAGCTGCAATGTCCTGCACATGAGGTAAGAGACATGGCTATATCAGAACTATACTACATTTCTAATTGGAGGTATTTTCTAATTTTATTATTATTATTATTATTATTAGTACAGCTACTAGATAATGGGATAGGATCTTGAAGCTGGGAATACCCCTTTAACTAAGAGACCACCAATATACTATCACATTTAGAATACACTGCAATACTTCTGTACTGTAAGACCTCGACTGCATTAGAGTCATTAGTATTTCTTGTAGGAGGGGTGATGAATTAGAGTGGAAGCCCTATATTCCTATCGAATACCTAGGCTCTAATTCATCATTGTGGTTTCTCCAGTTTTCTGCAATACTTTGCTCTTTATTAGTGGTTTTAGCATCTGCACATTTATCTCTGTTTTGAGACATTTTTTAACCCGTTAATGACGGAGCCAGAAGTTTTAGAAATCTGACCAGTGTCAGTTTGTGATATACTAACTCTGGAATGCCTCAAAAGAGTCCAGTGATGGTGCAACATAAAAACTGCTCAAAACCACATCCAAGAAGTTTATTAACCCTTCAGATGCTTCCTAAGAATGCAAAGTGGAATGAAAAAATAAATTAACATTTTACCAAAAAATGTTGCTGTAGCCCCAATTTATTCACTTTAACAAGAACTTGCATGACAAAGAGGACCCCAAAACGGACCCAGTTTCTTCTGAGCGCAGATACTCCACATGTGGTAAGAAACCTCTGCTTGGATATACGGCATGGCTCGGAAGCAAAGGAGCAATATTTAAATTGTGGATACAAATTTGGCTGACATAGACTGCAGGCACCATGTCACATTTGCAGGGCTTATAAGGTACCTGCATTGCAGAAACCCCCCCACAAGTGACCCCATTTTGGAAACTAGATCCATCAAGGAATTTATCCAGTGATGTAAAAAGCAGTTTGAACTAACAGGTACCTCACAGAATTTGATAACATTAGGTCAAATTGAAATTTTTCATGTTTTCACAAAAATGTTGCTTTACCACTGAATTTTGCATTTTTACTAGAGGTAATGGCAAAAAGTGGACCCCACAGTTTGTTACCCACTTTCTTATGAGCGCAGCGATACCCCACAGAAAGTCCCAATAAGTGACCCTATTTTGGAGACCCCTCAAGGATTTTATATAGGGGTATAGTGAGCATTTTGAACTGTCAGGTACTTCACAGAATTTGATAATATAGAAAATGTATATTTTTTTCACAAAAATGTTGCTTTGGCACCAAATGTCTGACTTTTACAAGCAGTAACACCAGAAAGTGTACCCCACAGTTTGTTCCCACTTTCTTATGAGCGCAGTGATACCCCACATGTAGTCAAAAAGTTCTGTTTGGGTAAATGGGAGGACTCAGAACGGAAGGAGCAAAATTTGAATTTTGGAAAGCAAATTTGGCTGAAATAGATTACGGGCACCATGTCGTATTTACAGGGCCCATAAGGTACCTAAACAACAGAAACCCCCCACCAGTGACCCCATTTTGGAAACTAGACCCCTCAAGGAATTTATGTATGGAGGGTGTTGAGAATTTTTAACCCATAGGTTCTTAACAGAACTTTTTAAAATGTGGATGTGAAAATTATAGTTACGCTTTTTTTTCAGCTAAAATGTTATTTTAGCAAAAATTTGTAATTTTGACAATGGATAATAGAAGACAGAATCCATAATCTGCAGAGCCCCTGAGGAGTCAAATATGTGGAAACATACACGTGACCCCCATTTGGCAAACTAAACCGCACAATGAATTCATCTATTGATATGGTATTTTTAATCCCCAAATTACCGGTACATAGAATTTTATTAGATTGGGCCATGAAAACGAAAAACAAAGGGTTTTTCATTTACAATTTTACTTTAGCCTCAAAATTTTAATTTACACAAAGGGTAAGAGAAAATGGAAAGGATAATTTCTTATGCAATCTTTACCAAATGTGAAAGTACCCCTTATGTGGTTGAACACTACTATTTGAGTACATGGAGGGGATCGGATGGGAGGGAGCGTGACTTAGTATTTAGAACACAGATTCAATTTGAATATGATGTGGCCTTCATTAGCTAAGCCTCTGAGGTGTCAGATCAGCAGAAACCCAACAAGTGACCCCATATTGGAAATATCACTGCTTAAGGAATTCATCCAGGAATGTAATGGGTATTTTGAGCCCACATGTGCCTCACAGAATTTCATAACATTGAGACATGGAAATGTAACATTTTAGTGGTAATTTTTTTTTTTTAATTAGCTGCAATTTTGTCAGTTACACAAGGGTGAAAAGTTGAAAATGGATTCCGCGATTCATTGCACAATTTCTCCTGAAGGCTGAGCTTCCCTGTATGTTATCAGAAACTATTGTTTGGATACACGGCAGGGCTGAGCAGGAAGGAACACTATTTGGCTTTTAGAGAACAGATTTTGCTATTATAGTTTATGGGTGACATTTGAAGAGCCCCTATGATGCCAGAACAGCAGAAACACCCCAAAAAGTGACCCTATTGTATAAATGGCACTTCCCTAATAACTTATCTATGGGTGCAGAAACTATTGTAGCATCCACGCCACACTCTTTTTCTGGAGATTTACAAATATGCCAGTGTAGTACCCTTACATTGTGCACCTATATATTATAGCACCCCCATACATGCTGCCCAACTTCTGTTTCTGGAAACACCCACCCTGTTAAACGGTAAGTGCACTCTGCCTACTACATTAATGCCACACACATGGTCACTTTCTGCGGTTTAGGCACAGGGGGCTCAGAAGGAGCGGGCATTTAGATTTGGTAGCTCAGACATAACTGGATTTTATTTGGGCGGTGCGTGCCTTATTGCTTTTCCAGTATTTGTTCTACCAGTAACATGGGAGCTCCCCATTTTCCCAGTGACAAATGACGGACCTCAGTGGGGGCTAGTTTTAGGGGGGTAAGTTAGGGGTTTTACTGTTAACATTTTGGTTTGCGGGCACCATCACCTGTGGTTGTCCATGTTTGGGGGATAAAAAGGCTCCTAAAATGATGGGACATTGCCAGGCCAGATCAAAGACCAGACGAAGTTCAAAGTGTTATCAACTGCCTCATTGGAGTGAGTGGTTCCAACGTTAGTTTTGTCTGAATTGCTGTTTCTGGGATTTACACGAAAACCCCAAGATAAGTGCTCAGCAGAGAGTGCAGGATAAATATGAGCGGAGCCTTTTCCAGATTTTAGGGTGGTGGAATGAACAAATAGACAGCAGTACAGGAATAGTTTTCAATTTTATTTTTGCACGGTTCACCTTGTGGTGCTAGTGATAGGATGGATTTATTCTGCTAGTCGGTGTGATTACAGCGATACCAGATTTATATCTTTTTTAAGTTTACACAGAAAAAATGTTTTTTTTTGTTTATATATATATATATATATATATATATATATATATATATATGTACTAGCTGTACTACCCGGGTTAATAACTGTTGTTAACAAAATAGAGTGTATTAACGAAAATGTATTCTGCACACAAAAACCACAAAACAAATATAGAAATGTAATTATTAAAAGGCAAAAGACTAAGCTAATAGAAGCATTTCACAACATATATTGCAACACCTCAGATATTCCACACAGATTTGACTAAATTGGCCAAATAATGTGCTCCGTCTGTCTCTTTCCAGGTCTGTTTCTTTCCAGGTCTGTCTCTTTCCCCGTCTGTCTCTTTCCCCATCTGCCTGTCTCTGTCTGTCTCTATCTGTTTCTTTCCCCATCTGTCTCTTTCTAGGCCTGTCTCTTTCCCAGGTCTGTCTCTTTCCCCGTCTGTCTCCCCGTCTCTTTGTCTGTGTCTTTTCCTGTCTCTTTCCCTGTCTGCCTGTCTCTTTTCTTGTCTGTCTCTATTTCTCTGTCTCTTTCCCCGTCTGTCTTTATCAAGCTCTGTGTCTTTCCCCATCTATCTTTGTCTGTCTGTCTGTCTCCTCCTTCCCTGTCTGCCTGCCTCTGTCTCCATGTCTGTCTATCTCTTTCCCCATCTGTCTCTTTCCCCATCTGTCTCTTTCCAGGTCTGTCTCTGTCCCTGTCTGCATGTCTGTCTATCTCTTTCCCCATCTGTCTCTTTCCCCATCTGTCTCTTTCCAGGTCTGTCTCTGTCCCTGTCTGCATGTCTGTCTATCTCTTTCCCCATCTGTCTCTTTCACCGTCTGTCTCTTTCCAGGTCTGTCTCTGTCCCTGTCTGCATGTCTGTATATCTCTTTCCCCATCTGTCTCTTTCCCCGTCTGTCTCTTTCACCGTCTGTCTCTTTCACTATTTGTCTCTGTCTGTCTCTTTCCCTGTCTGTCGCTGTCTCTGTCTCTTTCCCTGTCTGTCTCTCTCTATCCGTCTCCCCATCGACATCTTATTACCTCACGTATAAGCTTCTTATACTATGAATGTCTTTTCTTCCTATAGCAACCAATCACAGCTCCTACTAATAACCTGTAGTTCTAGGCTCCATTTACTTTAATGGAGGCATGTTTTTTGGAGAGTAACTGTAAAGCACGGGGTTACATTTTCCTGTCAAAACAAAGTCTACGACGTTCCCTGGGTCACATGAGGTGTCTGTGCAAAATTTCGTGATTGTAAATGCGACGGTGCGGATACACTTTTCGTTTCACTTTTTCCCCATTATTTGGATAGGGACAAAATTGATTGGTAAATTGGAACACGGGGTTAAAATTTCACCTCACAACATAGCCTATGACGCTCCCGGGGTCCAGACGTGTGAGTCTGCAAAATTTTGTGGCTGTAGCTGTGACGGTGCAGATACCAATCCCGGATATACACACATACACACACACATACACATTCAGCTTTATATATTAGATAACATTTGAGTCGCAATATTCTGAGAGCTGAAAGTTTTAAATTTTTGGTGAAAAGGGCTTATTTTCTGTGCAATGAGTTGGAATTTGTTTTTGTACCGTTTTGGGAAACATACATTTTTTTGATCGCTATTAATTGATTTTTCAGATGAATATATTTTTTTTGCGTGGTTCACTGTGCGGTAAAAGTGATAAGACCAATTTACTCTTTGGGTGAGTACGGTTACAGTGATACCGGACCTACAGTGCTGGCCAAAAGTATTGGCACCCCTGTAATTCTGTCAGATAATACTCTGTTTATTCTTGAAAATGATTGCAATCACAAATTCTTTGGTATTATTATCTTCATTTAATTTGTCATCACTGAAAAAAATAAAAAAAAAATTGTCATAAAGCCAAATTGGATATAATTCCACATCAAACATAAAAAATGGGGTGGACAAAAGTATTGGCACTGTTTGAAAAATCATGTGATGCTTCTCTACTTTGTGCAATTAACAGCACCTGTAACTTACCTGTGGCACCTAACAGGTGTTGGCAATAACTAAATCACACTTGCAGCCAGTTGACATGGATTAAAGTTGACTCAACCTCTGTCCTGTCTCCTTGTGTGTACCACATTGAGCATGGAGAAAAGAAAGAAGACCAAAGAACTGTCTGAGGACTTGAGAATCCAAATTGGGAGGAAGCATGAGCAATCTCAAGGCTACAAGTCCATCTCCAAAGACCTGAAAGTTCCTGTGTCTACGGTGCGCAATGTCATCAAGAAGTTTAAAGCCCATGGCACTGTGGCTAACCTACCTAGATGTGGAGGGAAAAGAAAAATTGACGAGATATTTCAACGCAAGATTGTGCGGATGGTGGATAAAGAACCTCGACTAACATCCAAACAAGTTCAAGCTGCCCTGCAGTCCGAGGGTACCACAGTGTTAACCCGTACTATCCGTCGGCGT
Organism: Anomaloglossus baeobatrachus; assembly: GCF_048569485.1. Lineage (NCBI taxonomy): Eukaryota > Metazoa > Chordata > Amphibia > Anura > Aromobatidae > Anomaloglossus > Anomaloglossus baeobatrachus. Next base: position 257,634,946 of record NC_134357.1, read on the forward strand.
CTGAATGAAAAGGGACTGTATGGTAGGATATCCAGAAAGACCCCACTTCTTACCCTGAGACATAAAAAAGCCAGGCTGGAGTTTGCCAAAACTTACCTGAGAAAGCCTAAAACGTTTTGGAAGAATGTTCTCAGGTCAGATGAGACAAAAGTAGAGCTTTTTGGGAAAAGCCATCAACATAGAGTTTACAGGGAAAAAAAAGAAGCATTCAAAGAAAAGAACACGGTCTCTACAGTCAAACATGGCGGAGGTTCCCTGATGTTTTGGGGTTGCTTTGCTGCCTCTGCCACTGGACTGCTTGACCATGTGCATGGCATTATGAAGTCTGAAGACTACCAACAAATTTTGCAGCATAATGTAGGGCCCAGTGTGAGAAACCTGGGTCTTCCTCAGAGGTAATGGGTCTTCCAGCAGGACAAAGACCCAAAACACACTTCAAAAAGCACTAGAAAATGGTTTGATAGAAAGCACTGGAGACTACTAAAGTGGCCAGCAATGAGTCCAGACCTGAACCCCATAGAACACCTGTGGAGAGATCTCAAAATGGCAGTTTGGAGAAGGCCCCCTTCAAATCTCAGGGACCTGGAGCAGTTTGCCAAAGAAGAATGGTCTAAAATTCCAGGAGATCATTGTAAGATACTCATTGATGGTTACCGGAAGCGGTTGTTCGCAGTTATTTTGGCTAAAGGTTGTGCAACCAAGGATTAGGCTAGGGGTGCCAATACTTTTGTCTGGCCCATTTTTGGAGTTTTGTGTGAAATGATCAATGATTTGATTTTTGTTTCATTCTCTTTTGTGTTTTTTCATTGCAAGCAAAATAAATGAAGATAATAATACCAAAGAATTTGTGATTGCAATCATTTTCAAGAAGAAACTGAGTATTATCTGACAGAATTGCAGGGGTGCCAATACTTTTGGCCAGCACTGTATATCGCTTTTTGTGCTTTGCTACTTTTACACACTAAAATCTGTTTTACAAAAATTAATTTTTGTATTGCCATATTCTAAAAGCGGTTTTTATTTTTTTCTCGAATGAGCCATATTAGGACTTGGTTTTTGCAAGACAGCTTGACGTTTTCATTTCTACAATTTTTTTCTGCATACGACTTTTTGATCGTTTTTTATTCATTTTTTTTGTTTGTCGGTATGATGAAAATGTCTTTTTTGGAGGGTTTTTTTTTCAGCATTCACCACATGAAATAAGTAACATGACTTTTTATAGATTGGGTCATTTCAAAAGCTGTGATACCAATTGTGTACTTTTTTTTTGTTTAAACAAAAAAAGGCGTTCTTGATGGCAAAATGTATTTTTTTGCATTTTGTTTCACTTTTTTTGTTACTTTTTCACTTACTTACACTGTCGGACATGAATATTTTTCATTTTGATCAATTGTCTCATGTACTGCTGTACTCATGTACAGCAGCACATGAGAAATGTCAATGAAGACCCAGCTTATAGCAGTATCTTAAGGTGGCTTTACACACTGCAACATCGCAAACGACATTGCTGTAACGTCACCGGTTTTGTGACGTAATAGCGACCTCCCCAGCGACATTGCAGTGTGTGAAACACATCAGCGACCTGGCCCCTGCTGTGAAGTTGCTGAGCGCTACAAATCGTTCAGGACCATTCTTTGGTCCTTTGTTTCCCGCTGTGCAGCATGATCGCTAGAAAGTCTCAGTGTGTAAAAGGACTTTACAGCGACTTCGTTAGCGACTTCCCTTTCAAAAAGCTGCTTTACAACGTCCCCAATGACTAGCTAGGTCGTTCTGCAGGTCCGGATCGCTGTTGCGTCGTTGGCCAGGTCTGCCTGTTTGACAGCTCACCAGAGACTTTGTAGCGATCCCGGCCAGGTTGGGATCGCTGGTGGGATCGCTAGAAAGTCTCAGTGTGTAAAGGGGCCTTTACAGGCCACCATACCCTGGGCCACCTTGGAAATAATCGGCAACCGCGATTATCATCGCAGGGTCCAATCCTGCCAAAGGGGGGTCTTTTAACTTTGTTTAACCACTTAGATACTGCTGTCGTAATTCACAGCAGTTAATCAGCCCCAAATGGTTCCAAAACTGGCCAGGGAAGATGCCTGTGAGTGTCACCTGTCATATACACATAAATTGGGACTTTTTCCACAGATTTTTTGTTGCATTTCCCCTCTTGAGTAAGATTTTGTGGTAGATTTTTTTTTAAATTGATGGTCAGATATTAAAGAGTGAGATTTTTAGGGATTAGAAGACTTTTTGGACTAAAAACAATGAAAGAAAAAAAATGCTGTGCTGCTTTTATTGTAAATCTTGAACCAAATTCTTCATCTATGTGTGGCATATTGGTGGATATGACACAGAAAAAGTCAGTGACCTCCAGAAAGTAAAAAAAAAAAGGACAAAAAAAAAATAATTGTGAATGACTTTGCCCTGAGATGCTGCAGCACCTCACATACATACATAATGGCTGCGCTTTACATAAGGCTGCTTTCACACATCCTGTTTTTGCTGAGCGGCACAATATGGCGCTTTGCAGAAAAAAAGGCAACCATTTTTTTTTGCCGCCGGTTGCGTTTTTTCCTGTATAGACTTGCATTAGCGCCGTATTGTGCCGCATGGCCTTGCGTTGCATCCGGTTTTTGCAGGATGCGGCATATTTAGCCCATGCGGCGGCCAGATGGAACGTTGCCTTGTACGTTTTTTTGTGCGGCGAAAAAACCGCATCACGTCGGATCCACCGCGATTTACAATGCAAGCCTGCAGCAAAAACCGCATCCGGCTGCTGGATGCGGTTTTTTCCACTGCACATGCTCAGTATCAAGCCGCATCCATCAAAAAACGGATGGGCCGCATGGAAAAACATATGCAACAGATCCGTTTTTTTCGCCGCATCCGTTGCATAGGTTTTTGAGCCGCACTGCAAAAAACGGGCGTCTGAAAGCAGCTACAGCTATGACCTCAGGTGCCTGATCCTGAGCACAATACTGTGCAATGGCAGCTTGTACTGACAGGAATTCTTGGTTGCTAAGGCTGCTTTCACACATCCGGTTTGAGCACTGCGGCTCAATCCGGCTGTGAAACCTATGCAACGGATGCGGTGAAAACACTGCATCCTTTGCATAAGTTTTTACATGCGGCCGGTCCGTTTTTTTCCAGTTGCGGCACGCTACTGAGCATGCGCAGTGGCAAAAACTGCATGCGGCGGCCGGATGCGGTTTTTGCCGCATCGTGCCGCATCCATAGGGATGCATTGGAAAATGCACCGCATCGGCCGGATGGGGCGCGATGCGGTTTTTTTTTGCCGCACAAAAAAACGTGCCAGGCTACGTTCCATCCGGCCGCCGCATCGGCTAAATCTGCCGCATGCGGCAAAAACCGGACCAAACGCAAGCCCATGCGGCACAATGCGGCACTAATTAAAGTCTATGCAGGAAAAACGCAACCGGCAGCAAAAAAAAACCGGTTGCGGTTTTCCTGCAAAGTGCCGGATTGTGCCGCATTGCAAAAGCCGGATGTGTGAAAGCAGCCTAAGGGTGCTTTCACGCATCCGGATTTTTGCTCTGCGGCACAATACGGCGTTTTGCAGAAAAACCGCAACCGGCTTTTGTAACGCCGGTTGCGGTTTTTTTTTGCATAGACTTACATTAGTGCCGTATTGTGCCGCAGGGGCTTGCGTTTTGTCCGGTTTTTGCAGCATGCGGCAGATTTAGCCGATGCGGCGGCCGGATCGAACGTCCCCTGCAACGTTTTTTGCTCCGGCAAAAAACACCGCATCGCGCCGCTGCGGCGCATTTTTCAATGCATACCTATGGAGGCCGGATGCGGCGCGATGCGGAAAAAACCGCATCCGGTCGCCGCATGCGTTTTTTTCCACTGCGCATGCTCAGTAGCATGCCGCAACCGGAAAAAAACGGACGGGCCGCATGTAAAAACTTATGCAAAGGATGCGGTGTTTTCGCCGCATCCGTTGCATAGTTTTCACAGCTGGATTGAGCCGCAGAGCTCAAACCGGATGTGTGAAAGCAGCCTAAATTAGAACTGGGTCCTAATCAGCACGAATGACATGGCGCTCTTTCCTGAGGTAAAGTGTGACCAATGCAAAATGTCCTACTCTGACTAAATCACACTTGCGCCCCTACCACTGTGGGCTAAACACCGTGAACTGATATGGTGCCGCCGGTCTGATCCGGAGCACGAGTGTAAAAAAGACGAGTGTGGAGGAGCGAGCGCCATCCAGCGCACACGGGAGAACTGTCTCCACAGCCACACACAACCTCCCTCCCCGAGTTACTTCCCTCACTGGTCTGAAGCACGGGACAGGCAACACGTGACCAAGGGAGGTCATGTGACTCCTCCCGCCAACAGCAGGCGGAGAGGTGAGCAACGAGTGAGCAGTGTATGTGTCTGCGGCAGGAACGTGCTATCAGCGGACACCGGTGCGGAAGGGGGAGTGCTTGTACGGGGGAGGCGAGGGGCGGTAAGTTCTGGCTGTGCGAGCGCCGGAGAATCTACTCCAAACTTTGCCGAAGTCTTGTGAAAGGCGTCAATTTGGGGCGGGGACATGTAATAGGGGCGGGGTCTATGGCAGATAATTTGAATATTTGTGTGTCTGCAGTTACCTGGTAATCTGCAGTATAAGCTACCGCAGCATGTATCCCCACATATACAATATCACACACCGTCCCCTCCCCCAACAATTACTGTCAAAAGGCATCTCCACTTAACCTGTCAGGTGCAATATGCACCCAGGACCAGGAGCAGTTCTGGGTGCATATTGCTAATCCTTCCCTAACCGTCCCTGTATACACTAGCATAGCTAAAGAGATCTTTAGAAAAAGGATTTGTAAAGATCATTTATTGTATGCTAATGAGCCTATGGACTAGTCCCCTGGACGTTAGTCCCCCTGGCTAGTCGGCTCCATTAGCATGTTAGTACTCCCCTGTGGGTATGCTAATGAACGTACAGCGTCAGAGGATGATCTCATTCACCTCTCCGCCGCCATCGCGTCTAAAGCTGGATTTCGGCTCTGCGCATTATCCTGGACTTTTGGTTATGCACACTACAGTTTGAAGCCGGAATGCGTGCACCCGACTTCATAGTGCGCAATAACCGAAACTCCGGGATCATGCACACTGAGCCGAAATCCAGCATCTGGTGGTGATGGTGGCTCAGTGAACCCAAGCCTCAGTCCTTGGGCATACTTTCCCTATAGTGTCAGTGTCCAGAGTGAGTGGGCATGGTGGCCGGCTTAGTGACTAGGTGTGACTGGCATCTCCCACACATGACTGGCCGCTTAGGCTAAGTTCACACATCCTGTGTTTTCAATCCGTCAGGTCCGTCAGCAACGGATCAGTCATTTTCAAGATGTCAACTGATGCAACTGATGTGTTTTTCACAGGATTCCTTTCACAGGAATCCTGTGAAAAAACGGATCAGTTGCGTCCGTTACATCCGCTGTGCGTCCGTTTTTTGACGGATCAGTCATGATCCGTCTGTGTTTGGGACAGCCCAGTGGGCGTGCCAAGCATGCTGGGCATGCTCAGTAGAGCATGACGGAATCCTGCGCTGGATTCCGTTGTAAGACGGATTACGACGGAATCCAGCACCATAGACATGCATTACAAGCTTGACGGATGGCGACGGATTCCTGCGCGGCGCGTTAATTTTGACGGCCCGAAAAACGTTACATTCTGCGTTGCTACCCGCTCGGCGGTCAGTCAAAAACGACGGACCGCGACGCAGCGGATGCAACGCATGGTCATCAGTCGCAATCCGTCGCTAATAGAAGTCTATGGGGAAATACAGGATTCCTGCAAAATATTTTGCAGGTTAGGCTAAGTTCACACATCCTGTGTTTTCAATCCGTCAGGTCCGTCAGCAACGGATCAGTCATTTTCAAGATGTCAACTGATGCAACTGATGTGTTTTTCACAGGATTCCTTTCACAGGAATCCTGTGAAAAAACGGATCAGTTGCGTCCGTTACATCCGCTGTGCGTCCGTTTTTTGACGGATCAGTCATGATCCGTCTGTGTTTGGGACAGCCCAGTGGGCGTGCCAAACATGCTGGGCATGCTCAGTAGAGCATGACGGAATCCTGCGCTGGATTCCGTTGTAAGACGGATTACAACGGAATCCTGCACCATAGACATGCATTACAAGCTTGGCGGATCGCGACGGATTCCTGCGCGGTGCGTTGTTTTTGACGGCCCGAAAAACGTTACATTCTGCGTTGCTCCCCGTTCGGCGGTCAGTCAAAAACGACGGACCGCGACGCAGCGGATGCAACGCAGGGTCATCAGTCGCAATCCGTCGCTAATATAAGTCTATGGGGAAATACAGGATTCCTGCAAAATATTTTGCAGGCTACCGTAATTCCCCAAGGCGACGGATTGTGACTGATACAAAACACAGGATGTGTGAACTTAGCCTTACCGTAATTCCCCAAGGCGACGGATTGTGACTGATGCAAAACACAGGATGTGTGAACTTAGCCTTATTGGGGTGCGCTCACTCGCAGTGTCGAGGAACTGAGTCAGTCGGTCGGTGGTTGCAACCATGCTTAGTTAGGCTAAGTTCACACTTCAGTTGTTTTCAATCCGTCAGGTCCGTCAGCAACGGATCAGTTGTTTTTTAGATGTCAACTGATGCAACTGATGTGTTTTTCACAGGATTCCTTTCACAGGAATCCTGTGAAAAAACGGATCAGTTGTATCCGTTACATCCGCTGTGCGTCCGTTTTTTGACGGATCAGTCATGATCCGTCTGTGTTTTGGACAGCCCAGTGGGTGTGCCAAACATGCTGGGCATGCTCAGTAGAGCATGACGGAATCCTGCGCTGGATTCCGTTGTAAGACGGATTACGACGGAATCCAGCACCATAGACATACATTACAAGCTTGACGGATGGCGACGGATTCCTGTGCGGCGCGTTAATTTTGACGGCCCGAAAAACGTTACATTCTGCGTTGCTCGGCGGTCAGTCAAAAACGATGGACCGCGACGCAGCGGATGCAACGCAGGGTCATCAGTCGCAATCCGTCACTAATAGAAGTCTATGAGGAAATACTGGATTCCTGCAAAATATTTTGCAGGATTCCGTAATTCCTCAAGGCTACGGATTGTGACTGATGCAAAACAACTGAAGTGTGAACTTAGCCTAAGTCAGTGGAAAACGACTGGCTGAAGGGCACTCACTAACTAGGTAGAACATGTGGAAGGAAACCCATGGGCCACCCCCATCAAGGTGAATGTCACGCCCACCAACTAAGCCAGTCACGGCCACTAACTTCCAGCCCCAAACACTGCAATTAAGCATTCAAGTCTAAAATGACAAGTCTTGAGTCGCTCTTTGTGTCTCCTCACATTGTGTGCTCTGTGCTCAGTGAGGATTCTCTAGTGTCAGAGCCAGAGCGGTCATGTGGGCACAAGTATGTGATATACTCCTGGCTAGAATCCGACATATGGAGGCAGTTTTGCTCAATACACCTGACTAGAGCAAGGCCAGAAAGTCTAGTCGGATTGTGAGCAGGAGTTTGCATATCACATACTTGCTGTCACATGACCACAGTTCTTGGCATGATGCAATGTGAGGAGTCACTGGTCTGCAGTTACATAGTAATTGTAGACTTGTCACTTTAGACAACCCCTTTTATAAGGAGGGGGCTTTTACATGAACCCCCTTACACTGCTCTCCTGGGCATCCTACCTGCAGGCATGGCCCTTAGAGGATTGCTGCCAACCCTTATAGGGGAATGATGAAGGCAGTGCTTTTGTGCAGATTCTCTGTAATGATAACACTAAAGCCTGCTTTACACAAGTCGATCTATCGTGCAATAGCACGAGCGATCGTACCCGCCCCCGTCATTTTTGCGTCACGGGCAAATCGCTACCCGTGGCGCACAAACTCGTTTAACCCCCGTCACACGCACTTACCTTCTGAACGACCTCGCTGTGGGCGACGAACGTCTACTTCCTGAAGGGGGAGGGACGTTCGGCGTCACAGCGCCGTCACACGGCAGCCGGCCAATAGAAGCGGAGAGGCGGAGATGAGCAAGATGTAAACATCCCGCCCACCTCCGTCCTTCCACATAGCTGGCGGGTGCCATGGGACACAGGTAAGCTGTGTTCATCATTTCCGGGGTGTCACACGGAGCAACGTGTGATGCCACGGAAACTATGAACAACCGGCGCCATTTTAATTAATTTTATGAAACCTAGCGACAAGTACACGACTCACGATTTGTGAGAAATACTGCGACGCTAGGAGGTGTCACACGAGACAACATCGTGTACAATGCCAGATGTGCGTCACGAAAACCGTGACCCCGACGATGCATCGCACGATCTGTTGTCTCGTGTAAAGCCCGCATAAGGCTCCAATTTGTGATGACTGATGTTTTGTACGTCAGTGTTAAGCGGGCTTTACACGCTGCGACATCGCTAATGCGGAGTCGTTGGGGTCACGGAATTCGTGACGCACATCCGGCCGCATTAGCGATGCCGTTGCGTGTGACACCGATAAGCGATTTTGCATCGTTGCAAAAACGTGCAAAATCGCTAATCGGCGACATGGGGGTCCATTCTCAAATCTCGTTACTGCAGCAGTAACGAGGTTGTTCCTCGTTCCTGCGGCAGCACACATCGCTGCGTGTGACGCCGCAGGAACGAGGAAGCTCCCCTTACCTGCCTCCCGGCCGCTATGAGGAAGGAAGGAGGTGGGCGGGATGTTACGTCCCGCTCAGCTCCGCCCCTCCGCTGCTATTGGGCGGCGGTTCAGTGACGTCGCTGTGACGCCGCACGGACAGGTATGTATGTGTGACGGCTGTTGTGCGGCACGGGCAGCGATTTGCCCGTGTCGCGCAACAGATGGGGGCGGGTACCCACACTAGCGATATCGGGACTGATATCGCAGTGTGTAAAGTAGCCTTTACTTAAGCCCTCCAATGAGATTTAGTATTACTGTATTTTTCGGATTATAAGACGCACTTTTCCTCGCAAAAATTTGGAAGGAAAATGAGGGGTGCGTCTTTAAATCTGAATGTAGCTTACCGGGAGTTGGAGAATGGTCGCCGTGCTGGCTGCTTTGCGAGTTGCAGTGGGGTCTGGCTGTGCAGGCGGCTGGCTGGATGTGCTGGCGGCTGTCTGTGTGTGACTGTGTGGAGCAGGGCAGTGTGGCGGGTGTCCCAGAGGCTCTGGCTTCAAATAATTGCGCCCAGAGTCAGCGCTTGCGCAGATGGAGCTCTCTGCTTGTCATTAAGCCAAGAGCTTCATCTACACACGCGCTTACTCCAGGCACCATTTCTTTAAAGCCTGAACTACCGACAGAGCATCTGTGACATGCGCTGCACCGCGCTGCCATCACAGCCCCCACCGCTGCTATCACAGACCCCACCGCCGTGCATGCAGCACCGCCCTACTCCACCACCGCTGCCTCCTGTGACCCCGCTCACCACCACTGCCGCTCCCCCTCCGGTAAGACACCACCACCCTTTCTTTGTTATTTCAACAATATTTTTAAGAATGCATTTTAAATACTTCAATTACCCCCTCCCCTGTTATTGTAAACCCCTTAAAATTTAATAAAGTATACAAAGTATAAAACGGACCCCTTTTTTTTTTCTTTTTCTTTTTTCACCTTTTTCATCTTTAAATTTGGGGTGCATCTTATAATCCGGTGCGTCTTATAAAACAGAAAATACGGTAATTAATTGTGTGAAGATATGCATGTAATGTAGTGTGTGTATTATTATGCTCTCCGTTCTCCAGCACCATTCTATTTCTTTTCTCAGTAACGTCACCTCAGTGCAGACTCTATCACTCTATGCATGAGCCGGAAGTCTCTCCTGCAATGTAAGACTATGAAGCAACAGAGCAAGGCTGACTCTTCACAGACTTACGTTGTAAGGCCCCTTTCAGATGTCCCTGTTTAAGGTACGTGTGACATCTGTTTTTAACACGGTTGCCAGACGTACCCATATTATTCTCTGGAGTAACTCACCCCTCGTGTCCCTGCACGCACACACGGAGACCTGTCACGGGTGTCACACGGATCACACACTGATGTAACCCAAGTGACATCAGTGTGACACGTACCAGAGAAAACATGGGTCTTTGAAATAAAAAGATTTTTTATATTCACCTGTATCCAGCGCTATTTTCTTCGGCTCTGCTGCCTCCGGCTTCTGACCCTCGCTGATTATATTCATTGATTATTCACTGCACTGAGGACCTGGAAGCCGAAGCATTGCGGGGACAGCACCACCAAGGACAGCATCGCCGGGTACAGCATTGCCGCATCGCCGGTGATGGCTGAGTATTCAGCAAGCAAGCAGTATGTGTGCAGTGACGTCCAGGAGATTATTGGAGTTCCCTATGAACTCTGATGAACCCGTGAAGTCACCGTGGTGACACCCACTGTAGCACGGGTGTCATCAGGATGTCATCAGAGTTCATTGGGAACTCCAATGACATCCTGGATGTCACTGCACACATACTGCTTGCGGAATACTCACCTGTTACCGGCGATGCTGTCCCCACGATGCTCCGGCTTCCAGGTCCAGTGCAGTGAATAATCAATGAATATAATGAGTGGGGGTCAGAAGCAGAAGACAGCAGAGCTGAAAAAAACAGCGCTGGATACAGGTAAATATAGAAAATCTTTTTATTTCAAAGACCTGTGTCACACAGATGTCTCACGTATACAAACACAGATGTCACATGTATGACACACGTATGACCATACCGATGCATGTGGCTTGTACCTGATTAAACACGGATGTCTGAAAGGGACCTAAAAGCCACTTTCAGGTTATGCAGAGCGCAGTGTGACCGGAGAGTTTGCAGAGCGGTGATGTCACGGAGAAGATGAGCAGAACAGCGTGGAACACCGGAGAGAGCAGCGGTAGGTGAGTTTATTAATACACCCACACTACATTACATGCACATATACACACATTTAATGAATAAAAACCTTATGGGAATTCTTCTTTAAAGATTTGAGTACATTATTATTATCATTATTATTTATTTATAGAGCACCATTGATTCCATGGTGCTGTACATGAGAAGGGGTTACATACAGAATACATATACAAGTTACAGTAGACAGACTAGTACAGAAGGAAGAGGACCCTGCCCTTGCGGGCTTACATTCTACATGCGGCAATTTGTGGATTAGACACATCTTACAAGTGTCGGGACCACCACTAGAAATCTTATTCCAGCCATTAACTGCCGCATGTTTTTTGCATAATTAATTTTTGGTGTGTAAATTAATTATGGTGGAGCAGCATTATTTTGCACTGTGGAAAAATTCCACTATATTTTAAGCAGCTCTACAATACAATTCAAGCAAATATCCCACATAATGATTTCCATGTATATTCCAGGTAACCCAGCTGATAGAACGATGGCTCCTAAACGACATCGCAACAGAGTCACATATGACAAGACTGTGAAGTCGAGCAGTGATACAAGAGTAAGTCTGTCTCCATTATATGTCATCATAGTGAACATATTCTACTTCCAGGTCTGCAATAAGTGAGGTCACTATCAGATTTCTGGGCTCAGAAAAGCATCCATAAATGTAACTTGGACAGAAATGTGGGAGATTGTGACAAGTGTAATTTGAAGTCTGCTTAGGTCTCCAAATAAAAGCAGCTTGTGTAACTAGCTCATTATGTTGCTGACAAAGCATTAAAGGGAACCTATCACCAGACTTGGCGACTATAAACTGCGGCCAGCACCAGTAAGCTCTTATATACAGCATTCTAGAATACTGTACATAAGAGCCCAGGCCGCCCTGTGTAACGTAAATTTTTTTTTTATTATACTAGCCTAGGGGGCAGTCTGGTCCAATGGGTGTCGCTGCTCTCCGGATTGGCATCTTCTATATGCGACAATGGCCGTCCTCCTTCTACCAGCCCAGTGTGCAGGACGCGTCCTACGTCATCCACACCGTCCGGAATTGCAGTCCTGCACAGGCGCACTTTGATCTTAGGGAAACACTGATGTGTGTAGAGACCTGTTGATTTCATTGGGTCTGCGTATGTCCGTGATTCTGGTACGTATAAAAACGGCGACATAAGTATCGGAATCACTGATGTGTGAAAGAGGCCCTAAGGGTGCTTTACAACACGCTGCGACATCGCTAACGATATATCGTCGGGGTCACGTTTTTAGTGACGAACATCTGGCGCCGTTAGCGACATCGCAGCGTGTGACACCAATGAGCGACGATCAACGAGCGCAAAAACGTGAAAAATCGTTGCTCGATGACACGTTGTTCATTTCCTTAATATCGTTGCTGCTGCAGGTACGATGTTGTTCGTCGTTCCTGTGGCAGCACACATCGCTACGTGTGACACCGCAGGAACGAGGAACATCTCCTTACCTGCCTCCACCTGCAATGAGGAAGGAAGGAGGTGGGCGGCATATCTCGGTCGCTCATCTCCGCCCCTCTGCTTGTATTGGACAGCCGCCGTGTGATGTCGTTGTGACGCCGCACGAACCGCCCCTTTAGAAAGGTGGCGGATTGCTGTCTAGAGCGACGTCACAGGGAAGGTAAGTCCATGTGACAGGTGTAAGCGATATTGTGCGCCACGGTCAGCGATTTGCCCGTGATGCATAACCGACAGGGGCGGGTACGCTCGCTAGCGATATCGGTACCGATATCACAGCGTGTAAAGTACCCTTTAGTCTGACATCCATCATGAAAACGTATGGGACTGGATGGCACTGCAAAACAACCAGTACTGATAGTCCCAAGGGGTAAACAAATCGAAAAGACAATAGAAAAAAACCCCTAAAAACATACTTTATTAGAACTTATTAAAACCAGACAGTTCCCCAAACAAATTGAACATATAATAGTAAAAACATACAGATAGGGAATTTAGATTGTGAGTCCCAATGGGGACAGTGTTCCTGATGTATGTAAAGCGCTGCGGAATATGTTAGCGCTATATAAAAATAAAGATTTATTTATTTATTTTATTTAATAGTAAGTGCTGTACTGTACAAAATGGGATTGGCCAAAGCCCCATTAGGCTATGTGCACACGTTGCCTTTTTTTGTGACCACAAAGATGCAGCGTTTTTGGCCGCAAAAAAATGAACCCGCTGTAAAAACGCATCCAAAAAACGGATGCATTTTTATGCGTTTTTTGCGAGTTGCGACGATTTTTTCCAATGCATTGCATGGGTGAAAAACGCAGAAAGAATTGACATGTTGAATTTTTGTGGTCACCACAAAAACGTACCTAAAACAAAACTGCACTGTGCGGACAGCAAAAATAAAAACTCATAGACTTTGCTGGGGAAGCAAGAGTCATGCCAGTTTTTAGACCAAAAACGCACCCAAAAAACGCAGCGTGCGCACATACCCTTACTCTCCCTTCCTTGCCGCGGAGGTCGGCACCCTAACGGGTAATCTGATGACCCTAAACAGTAAGAACCCTATAACACCCTCCCCAAAAATATCAAAGGTAGGGGTATGGGTACAATTTTTCAGCATTTATGTGTCAAAACCTAATATGTTATTATGTCTGATTATATATAACAAATAAAGTGGCATCGAGGATTTTAAAGTGCTATGTGCCCAAGAAAAAGAAATTTCTCTGAGATAATAAAGCAAACACAGACTAAAGTGTCAAGTATTAACAGTAAAGTGCTATGTAAATTTTCATAAACACTGACTGCTGTAAACATGGACTAATAAAATATATGTATATATATGTAAACAGTATTCCCAACACCAAATAATCAGAATATTAGATCACAAGTGATTTGTAAACCGGTACTCCCCAATATGATTCAGGCTCCTGTTACTCAGGATAACCAATCCAGGAGAAATTAAATCAGTCTGCAAAGCACAATGAACACATGCTCATCCACGACTATGTCTACATCATTTCATTACGAATAATATTTAACATCTGCTGAAAAAGTAACCACAAGGCGCTCCAATCTATGACATGAGGGCGTCACGTCTTGTGACGTCAGCCCAGAAGTGATAGCGGCGCCATTTTCAAACATTTAAAAAGCAGTATCTCCATACTCAGTAGTGTCTATCGGTATGGAGCGGCCGGGCAGCAGTATTGTATCGCCGCCATCTGTACACACCCCATTGTGGGAGCCCCTGAAGAACCCCGGGGAGCACGGAATCGGGGGAAATGCGTCGGACGAGGAGCTATTCGGCTGGAACATTTGGGCAGAAGGAAGCTGAATATTGGTGGGAGATCTTCAGCCCCTAAGCTAAGTGACAGTTTTATTATCAGGCCTACTAGTATACAATTGCCTTGTGGTTACTGGGCCAGGCTGTGCAGATGCACTTAATGAAGGGAAGTGATTAATTTTCACAATTATGACATCTGTTTATTACAACAATGATGTTGAACTGGCATTGTACCAGGGTATTATGTGAGCTTAATGAGTGTTAATGTATTAATTTGGTTGGTCTGGACTAGAGATGAGCCACCCCCCTAGAGTTCGAGTTCGGTTCGGTTCGTCGAATGGTGCCCGTTCGACGAACCTCTCGAACCCCATTGAAAACAATGGGAGGCAATCACAAACACCTAAAAACACCTGGAAAACACCCACAAAGGTGTCCAAAAGGTGACTAACAACTCCCAAGACAACACAAACACATGGGAAAGTGACAAGGACAAATACCCATGCGAAAACAAAAGAGCTGGACAAGGAAAAAGAGGAGTAGACACAGATATAGGCATGACATGCCCTTCTAAAGTCATGTAAAACACAGCAAGGAGACTCCAAGCAGAGACTCCCTTTTTTCCAAAAATTGGGCCACACAGACACCCACCCCTTCAGTGGCAGCACTTGTGCTCCTGTTGTACACTTCACAGGTAGATTTGCATCAAGCACATTCAAAAATACGCCAGCCTTAGCTGTCCCCAGAATGACACCGGGGTAGGTAGCAAAGTCTTTGCTGAACCATGACTTGTTCATTTTGGCTCGTTTTTAAAAACATTTGAATCAAGCACATTCCAAATCCACAAGCATTTACTCTCTCCAGGATGACACAGGGGTAGTAAATTCCTTGCGGATCCATGACTTGTTCATCTTGATGAACGTTAGTCTGTCCCCATTGTCAGACGCGTGCGCTTATCTGTCAGCACACACCCAGCAGCAGTGAAGACACATTCTGAGACAACGCTGGCAGCTGGACACGACAAGATCTCCAAGGCGTAAGTGGCGAGCTCTGGCCATTTTTCAAGATTTAAAGCCCAAAATGAGCAAGGCTCCAGTTGCAAAGTCATGGCATCGATGTTCATTTGGAGATACTCCTGTATCATCCTCTGCAGCCGTTGACTATGTGTCAGACTTCTTGTCTCTGTTGGCCTTGCAAAGGATAGTCTAAATAAATTATGAAACGATTCAATAAAATTGCTGTTACCAGCAACAGATACGGTGCTGCTGGTACGGTTAGACTGTTGATGACGAGACCGTCCCATGTTTGTCAAGTTACAACTGCGAGATTCACTCTGTGCACCACTGTTGTTTGGTGGAAAAGCCGAGCTAAGATTGAGTAACAGCTTCTGCTGATACTCCTGCATACGTGCGTCCCTTTCTATGGCTGAAATTATTTCACAAAATTTGGACTTGTACCGGGGATCTAATAGTGTGGCAACCCAGTAGTCATCATCACTTCTAATTTTGACAATCCGAGGGTCATGTTGTAGGTAGTGCAGCAAGAAGGCACTCATGTGTCTTGCGCAGCCATGCGGACCAAGTCCTTGCTGTGTTTGTGGCATAGAGGTGCTAACCGTTCTTTCTTCCTCTGACATCTCCCCCCAACCTCTTTCAACTGAAATGTTACCAAGGTCTCCCTCATCTGCTGAGTCTTCCATGTCCATGGACAGTTCGTCCTCCATTTCTTCATGTTCTGCACCTTCCTCAACATTTTGCCTGCTACCATGCGCCCTTGTTAATCCCTCTCCCCCATCGTCCCATGCCTGCCGCCTTGGTGATGATGAACGTCTGGACCTTGGTGATGTTGTTATCCCTTGCGCATATGAATCCTCATGTGCTTCCTCCCCTTCCTGTTGAACCACCCCCTGACTCCGAATAGTGTTTAGCGTGTGCTCCAGCATGAAAATGACTGGAATTGTCATGCTGATAATGGCATTGTCAGCGCTAAACATATTCGTCGCCATGTCGAAACTGTGCAGAAGGGTGCATAGGTCCTTGATCTGAGACCACTCCATCAGGGTGATCTGCCCCACCTCTGCATCTCGTTGGCTCAGGCTATACATCATGACGTATTGCACCAGTGCTCGGCGGTGCTGACACAGTTGATGTAACATGTGGAGAGTCGAATTCCAGTGTGTCGTCACATCGCATTTCAGGTGATGAACCGGCAGGCCAAAAGACTTCTGGAGCGATGCAAGTCGCTCAGCTGCGGCGGTTGAACGGCGGAAGTGAGCAGACAGTTTTCGTGCCCTATGCAGAAGGCCACCTAGGCCGGGATAGTGTGTTAAAAATTGCTGGACAACAAGGTTCAACACGTGAGCCATACAAGGCACGTGTGTCACCTTGCCCAGGCGAAGGGCCGCACCCAGGTTTGCAGCATTGTCGCACACGGCCTTACCTGGCTGCAGGTTGAGTGGAGACAACCATTTATGAAACTCGGACCGCAGAGCTGACCACAACTCAGCCGCTGTGTGACTCTAATTTCCAAGACATTTCAAGCTAAAGACCGCCTGATGCCGTTGCGCTCTGCTGCCAGCATAGTAAGGAGGTGTGCGTGATTCTTTATGCGCAGTTACAACACTGGTGGCCTGACCAGGCAGGCTTGGGGCGGAGGTGGAGGACCCAGACGAGGTTGAGGAGGTAGAAGCGTTGGAGGAACTTATACATACAGAGGATTGACGCACAAGTCGTGGGGCAAGACTTGTTCAGCAGACCCTTCTCCATCTATCACCATAGTTACCCAGTGCCCAGTCAGCGACATGTAACGGCCCTGTCCATGCTTACTGGTCCAAGTATCGGTGGTGAAGTGCATCCGTTCACACACAGAGTTTGTTAAGAAGCGGTGATGTTGTGTGCGACATGCTGGTGTAGCGCAGGCACACCTTTCTTAGAAAAGTAGTGGCGACTGGGCATCTGGTACTGGGGCAGAGCGACGAACATAAGGTCTTGAAAATCCTGTGTGTCCACCAGGCGAAAAGGCAGCATTTCGGTAGCCAAGAGCTTACAGAGGGATAAAGTCAACCTCTTAGCTTTGTCGTGGGTCAGAGGAAATGGCCTTTTATTTGTCCACATCTGAGGGACAGAGATCTGGCTGCTGTGTGTAGATGGTGGTGAGTAGTGTGTCCCTGGAAAAATGCAGGTTTTTGAGGAAAGTGCAGGCGTAGACATGATGTTGCCTTCATCCAACGTTGGTGCTATCGATGTCTGAGAGAGCTATACACCCGCACTTGTTTCCCCTTCCAAACCAACTGACGACCTACCAAGCAAACTGCCTGTTGCGGTTACAATGGTGGAAAGTGTGCGTGGAAAACCAGGTGTGACAGCTGTCCCCACAGTCATAGAAAATGAAGAGCACGCGGATGCACTGGAAGGGGCAGGCGGTGGTTGGCCCGCTACGCTAGGCCGCATTGCAGCACAGTGAGCTTCCCACTGGGAATTATGCTTGGTATTCATGTGATGATTCATGGAAGAAGTTGTCAAACTGGTGAGCTTTTTGCCTCTACTTATAGACTCCCGACAAATTTTACAGATCACATGATTTGGGAGATCCTTTGCAAGGTCAAAAAAGGACCAGGCTAGGCAAGGCTTAGAGGACATGCAACCTGCAGAGCCACCCCGACTTGTGCTCAGAGGCAGAGTGGTGGCTGAGGATGCAGTTGTAGACGTGCTACCAGTACTCCGATTCTGTCTAGGAAGGCGCAAGGTAACTTCATCGTCAGTTGCATCCTCCTCCACCGCCTCTGTTGACCTCCTCAAGTGCCTGACTGTGGGTTGACAGTAAGTGGGATCTAGAACTTCATCATCAAGCGTTGTGTTTGCACTCCCCTCGCCCTCAGACCCAGCCTCTTCCTGCCCCGACTGAATATTTAAGTTGTCATCCCAATCTGGTATTTGCGTCTCATCGTCATCATTATGTTCCTCATTGTCTCCATCAACAGGTGTTACAGTTTGGGAATGAGGGTCTACATTATGCTTATAAACTTCGTCATCAGGTCCTGAATCTGAGTCACAAAGCTTCTGGGCATCACTGCAGACCATTTCCTGGTCTGTACTCACTGTAGGGTGGTGGGACTTGCTTGGCACAAGTGGGACACTAAATTAGTATAGCAGACGCTTTGTGGATGCCACTTAGTTTCAGCACTGTTTGCTATAAAAATAGCGTAGCAAACATGGGCAGGAGGGTAGGCTGAAGAGGTGCTGGAACTTGCTTGGCACCAGTGGGACACTAAATTAGTATAGCAGACACTTTTTGGATGCCACTTATGTTCAGCACTGTTTGCTATAAGAATAGCATAGCAAAATGTGAATGAGGGTAGAATGCAGAGGTGGTGGGACTTGCTTGGCACAAGTGGGATACTAAATTAGTATAGCAGACACTTTGTGGATGCCACTAATTATCAGCACTGTTTGCTATAAAAATAGCGTAGCAAAATGTGCATGAGGGTAGAATGCAGAGGTGCTGGAACTTGCTTGGCACCAGTGGGACAACAATGGAGTATAGCAGCCACTTTTTGGATGCCACTAAGTTTCAGCACTGTTTGCTATAAAAAATAGCGTGGCAAAAGTGGGCAGGTGGGTACAGTGGCCGGGTTCTCTGGGTCAGTGGACAGGAAAGGAAGCCTCACTTTCTATCCCTCCTAATGGTGAACTGCAGCAAGGAATTCCCTGAGCTTAGGTACACAGACGCTGTTATCTGAAGCTGTATACAGCGTTTCCACGGACCTGTCACATATGGCTCTGAGCCCGAGGAAATCAGCCCTGAAAAGGGCTTAAAAAAACTTCTGTCACTAATCTGTAGAGCGCTGTGTGTAGAGCATACACAGCTGGAGCGGCGACAGGAGCTTCGTGAGCGGTGACTGTCACCTACACGCAGAAAGCAGATAATGGCCCCATGAGGGAAAATGGCCGTATTTATCATGCAAGGACATGTGACGTGGACAGCCTATGACACATGCCCTTGCTAGTCTGGCAAAAAAGACCACTTAGCTGTGTGTGTCTGTGATTGGCTGACATGCTGGCCCGCCCCACTGCACGCACGCTTAGGGAAAAAAAAATAGAAAAATGGCGATCGCCATTATCCCAGCAGCAGTGATCTAAACACGCCCCCCCCACACACTATACGCTGAAATTTGATAATAGTGTGAATCACAGTGACTCACACTATTACAGTGAAAAGCCAGCTACTAACTAGCTAGGCTTTTGCTGATCGAACCGTTCTCGAACGTAACTCGAGCTGTCGAGCTTTTAGCAAAAATCTCGCGTTCGATTTCGATCTCGAGCACCCCCAAAATCACTCGAACATGAAATTGGCGATCCTCGAATCTCGAACATCGCTCAACTCTAGTCTGGACCTACATGTGATGTTTGGATCTCTGGTTTTTGGTGATTATCATCATTTGATGTAGATGAGAGCCTTATATCATATAATCAGATGTATTGCCTTATATTAATTTGATATATTGAGCTGGCTAATGTGTTAAAACCAGAGATTGAAGCAGAATCTATCAAAGTATAATCTTCTTTAATGTTTGTGCAGATATAGGCCTTATCTGTATATTGTTCATAGGAAGACTAAAGGCCACTTTACACGCTGCGACATCGTTAGCCTATACTAGCGATGTCGAGCGTGATAGCACCCGCCCCCATTGTACGGCCGATATGTGGTGATCGCTGCCGTAGCGAACATTATCGTGACTGGCGAACTGCCTCCTTTCTGAGGGGGCGGTTCGTTCAGCGTCACAGCGACGTCACAGCAGCGTCACTGAACCGCCGCCCAATAGAAGCGGAGGGGAGGAGATGAGCTGCCGGAACATGCCGCCCACCTTCTTCCTTCCTCCTTTTCTGGTGGACGGAGGTAAGGTTATGTTTGTCGTTCCAGCGGCGTCACACATAGCGATGTGTGCCGCCGCAAGAACGACAAACAACATCGTTACTGCAGCAGCAACGATAATTGGGAATAGGGGGGCATGTCACCGATGAGCGATTTTGAACGTTTTTGCGACGATTCAAAATCGCTTATAGGAGTCACACGTAACGAGATCGCTAAAGCGGCTGGATGTGCGTCACATATACCGTGACCCCAACGAGATCGCTTTAGCGATGTCGTAGCGTGTAAAGCTACCTTTTAGACCAAGCATTATTCTATTGTAATGATTTTTGATATATATAACCTCATTAGGAACACAATATTTTGTCCTCATATGGAAGGATAAGTGAAGGGGAAGTGAGGGACAGCCGTCGAGGAACGGGGGGCGCCCAGTTACGTTAGGGTGTCATACCCTCCGTTGGCAGGTAGGGGTCAGTTATAGATATATAATAGGGTCATTGTTATCCATATTTTTTGGGAGAATTTTTTTTTTTCCCCCTAAATTCTGACCTCTATTGATAAATATTTACAATATATATACAAAGAAATTTATAACATCAAATAAGACTGGTATTTATTATCCCTGGAATATATTTATACTTCCCTGTATTAGGCTAGGTTCACACTTCCATTGTTTTAAATCCGTCAGGTCCGTCAGCAACGGATCAGTCGGTTTTAAGTTGTCAGTTGATGCAACGGATGTGTTTTTCTCAGGATTCCTTTCACAGGAATCCTGTGAAAAAACTGACCCGTTGCGTCCGTTGTATCCGCTGTGCGTCCGTTTTTTGACGGATCAGTCATGATCCGTTTGTGTTTGGGACAGCCCAGTGGGTGTGCCAAACATGCTGGGCATGCTCAGTAGAGCATGACTGAATCCAGTGCTGGATTCCGTCGTAAGACGGATTACGACGGAATCCAGCACCATAGACATCCATTACAAGCTTGACGGATGGCGACGGATTCCTGCGTGGTGCGTCAATTTTGACGGCCAGAAAAACGTTGCATTCTGCGTTGCTCCCCGCCCAGCGGTCAGTCAAAAAATGACGGACCGCGACGCAGCGGACGCAACGCAGGGTCATCAGTCGCAATCCGCCACTAAGTCTATGGGACACAACGGAATCCGCTAAACGGATTCCGTTGTTTACTATAGCAGCGGATTAAGACTGATACATTTTAGCGGAAATGTGAACTTAGCCTTAACAGAGTGTGCGGGTGAATCACCTGGGTCATTTTTTAAATATTGAATAAATAAAAAGTAATTTTAGAGGGATTTGTTTTTTCACGAATTAATAATTTTTGACTATCCCAGTACAATTGGAGTTTGTTAGCTGGTGCAGTTTGTGACCCTAAACTGCATGCATTTCCTTCCCCAGCAAGGTCTATGAGAATTCAGAAATGCTGTGCGCACGTTGCTTCTTTTTTGCCTCCAGTTTTTGCTGAAAAAATAAGAAGCAGCATGTTACTTCTTTTTTGCATTTTGTCCCTGTGTTTCGGAGGACTAGCAGATGAATCCCCCGCTGACTCGGGATTGGCATGGGATTGATCCCTGGTATCTGGCCAGATGTTTGTCCCCATATAAAGTCTATGGGGACCAGAATCCAGTGCTAAGGGGTAGGAGCAAGCGTGTCATACTCACCGATCACCGGCACGGCTGTCGCACTTCTCCCACTGCCTCTCATTCTTCTTGCTGCGCCACGCATTAGGTTCATACATATTCACTACTTCCCCGCCCACCAGTGGCTGTGATTGGTTGCGGGTCTATATCGTATAGTAAAATAAATAATTAAAAAAAAAAGGTGTGCGGTCCCCTCAATTTTGATACGCAGTCAAGATAATATTTAGATTGTGAGCCCCAATGGGGACAGAGTTGCCCATGTATGTAAAGCGCTGTGGAATTAATAGCTCTATATAAGTGAATAAATATTATTATTATTATTATAAAGCCTGACAGCTGAGTATTCTCACACTGGGGAGGCCTTTGTTTATAAGGCCACCCCCCAGCCTAAAAATATCAGCCTGCAACCACCCGGAATTGCTGCATCCATTAAATGCGACAGTCCCAGCACTTTATCCAGCTCTTCCCGATTGCCCTGGTGCAGCCCACAGCTGCCACTAAGACCTAAATTAGTGCTGGGGAGGGTCTTTGAGACTCCCCCATTACTAATCTGTAAGGGAAAAAAATAAACACAAACACCCAAAAAATCTTTTATTTGCAATAAGACAAAAAAATTCCCTGTTTCACCAATTTATTAACCCCCAAAACACCCCTGCAGGCCCGACGTAATCCACACGAGGTCCCACGATGATTACAGCTCTGCTACATCTGAATTCACACTGACCGGCCATAGAACATGACCGCACGCTGTGGGATTCCAGAAGAGACTGAGTGAGCCCCACGATGAGCGGCGACGTCTCTCCGGTTAGCCACGGTCTTCCACTTGTGACTGCAGGTAACCTGACCTCAGGAGACCTCATTGAACTCAGGTGAGGTCACTGAAGTCACCTAAGGTCAAGTTATCTGCGGTCACAGGTAGAGGACTGTGGGAACCTTCAGCTGTGACAGCGGCTAACCTCAGTGACATCATCGAGCGGCTCACTCAGTCCGTGCCTGGACCTCACAGCAAGCGGTCATGTTCTATGGCCTCTTGCTGTAAATTCAGATGTAGCAGTGCTGGAATCGTCATGGGACCTCATGTCAATTACGTGGCAACTGCAGGGGTGTTTTGGGGGTTAATACAGTGGTGAAAGAGTGGGGGTTTTTTTTGTCTTTTACTCCAAATAAAGGATTTTTTCTTTTATTTTCTATTTATTCACTTCAGATTAGTGATTGGGAGGGGAAGTCTCAGACGCCTACCCATCACTAATCCAGGGCTTCGTGGCAGCTGTGAGCTGTGATTAACTCCTTATTACCCAGATTGCCACCGTGCCAGGGCAATCAGTAAGAGCCGGGTAAAGTTCCGGGACTGTCGCATCTAATGGATGCAGCAGTCCTGGGTGGCTGCAGGCTGCTATTTTTAGGCTTGGGGGCTCCCAATAACCATGGGTCTCCCCAGCCTGAGAATACCATCACCCAGCTGCCTGGCTTTATCTTGGCTGGGTATCAAAATTGGGAGAGACCACACTCCGTTTTTTTAATTATTTATTTAACCCCTTCAGCCCCAAGCCTATTTTGACCCTAAAGTCCAGGACATTTTTTGCAATTTTGACCAGTGTCACTTTATGAGGTTATAACTCTGGAACGCTTCAACGGATCCCGGTGATTCTGAGATTGTTTGTTTTTTCATGACATATTGGGCTTCATGTTAGTGGTAAATTTAGGCCGATATTTTTTGCGTTTGTGAAAAAAAACGGAAATTTCGCGAAAATTTTGTAATTTTCAAATTTTTCATTTTTATGCTCTAAAACCAACGAGACATATGACAGAAAATAATTAATAAATAACATTTCCCACATGTCTACTTTACATCAGAACAATTTTGTGAAAAAAAAAAAATTAAGGAAGTTATAGGGGTTCAAAGTTTATGAGCAATTTCTCACTTTTACAACAAAATTTACAAAGCCATTTTTTTTAGGGACCACATCACATTTGAAGCGATTTTGAAAGGTCTACACAAAACACCCAAAAGTGACACCATTCCAAAAACGGCACCCCTCAGGCTACTCAAAACCACATTCAAGAAGGTTATTAACCCTTCAGGTGCTTCACAGTAACTAAAGCAATGTGGAAGGAAAAAATGAACATTTTACTTTTTGCAACAAAAATGTTAATTTAGCCTCAAATATTGCATATTCACAAGGGTAGCAGGATTAAATGAACCCCCAAAATTTGTTGGGCAATTTCTTCTGAGCACGCAGATACCTCATATGTGGTGAAAAACCACTGTTTGGGCGCACGGCAGGACTCGGAAGAGAAGGAGTGTCATTTGACTTTTTGAACAGAAAATTAGCTGGAATCGTTAGCCGCACCATGTTGCGTTTGGAGAGCCCCTGAGGTGCCGAAACAGTTGAGCTCCCGCACATGTGACCCCATTTTGGAAACTAGACCCCTCATGGAATTTATCTAGATGTTTATTGAGCACTTTGAACCTCTGGGGGCTTCACAAATGTTAATAGAGTTGAGCCGTGAAAATAAAAAAAAATTTTTTTACCACAAAATTGTTACTTCAGCAAGGTAGCTTTTTTTTCACAAGGGTATCAGGAAAAATTGCACCATAAAATGTATTGTGCAATTTCTCCTGAGTACACAGATACCTCATATGTGGTGGAAATCAAATGTTTGGGCGCACAGCAGGGCTCAGAATGCAAGGAGCGTCATTTGACGTTTCAAACGCAAAATTGCCTGGAAAATTAGCGTATTCGATGTCGTGTTTGGAGACCCCCTGAGGTGCTGAAACAGTGGAGCTCCCCACATGTGACCCCATTTTGGAAACTAGACCCCCATGGCATAGAAAAAAAAAAACAGGGCACACGCACGAATGTTCTGCAAAAAAGGGGGGGGACTAGGTGGGATGGAAAAAAGAAGTCCTGTCCAAAGTCGAGTACGACTGCAGGACGATTGCTGATCAGGTACCTAATTGTTCATGTTTTGTTGGTTTTTTTTATTTGGGGTGCACAAAAAAAGCAAAAACTAGAGCCACAATTTACGTACCTGATCAGCCAATCGCGTAGCTGATCAGCATTTGGCGGCAAGCAGGTGGGGGAGGAGGGGGGAGAGGGAGTGGGAGATGCGATTGGGGATAGTTAGAAAAGAGCCACGAACAATACTTACAGGATGGATCAGAACAGCGGCAGATGGGGGGGGGGGGGGCATATAAAGGGAGCATCTGTGAATGTGAGACGGCGGCGGCTGGGATAGGGTGGGGGCGGATGGGAGAGGGCGCAATGGATGCAGGAGCGGCAGAGGATGGGGGGGGAAGGGGGGATGGGAGGGAAGGGGAGTGGGAGGGGAGATTGGGGATAGTTACCCTACAGGGTGGATCTAGGCAGCAGGATCACAGGAGATGAAGGAGGCAGCAGATCGGGGAGGGTGAGAGGTGGCAGAGGGAGCGCAGCGCAGATCACGGAGGAGACAGGTGAGCAGAGCACAGATCACGGGGTGACAGGTGAAGGAGCACAGATCACGGGGGTTACAGGTGAGGGAGCACAGATCACGGGGGGTTATAGGTGAGGGAGCACAGATCACGGGGATGAGAGGTGAGGGAGAGCGGACAGCAGATCACGGAGGAGAGGGGGCGCGCAGCACATAACGGAGGAGAGGGGGCGTGCAGCACATAACGGAGGAGAGGGGCGGGGCCGGGCAGCACATAAGGGAGGAGAGGGGGCGGGCAGCCGATCACGAGTGGAGGGGGCTGGCAGTACATCACGGAGGTGAGGGGCCGGGCAGCAGATCGGGGGGAGCGGTGGCACTGTGGCAGATGGAGGGCGGCGACGGCGGATCGGGAGGCTTTTCGCCGGTTTCATACAGTGCAATGGCAGCGCGGCAACTTCTGGGTCCCATGCTCCAGTCACATAACAGCATGGGTCCGGAGCTTGTCGCCCTGCCATTGCACTGTATACACTCACTGTGCTGGCGTGCTGCAGGGACCGACAAGTGAAGCTGATGGGGGCGGTCACCGGCAACAGGTCCGCTGTGATTGGAGAGATCAGTCACAAGGCCGATCTCTCCAATCAGAGCTACTGGAGCTGTGGGAGGGTGATCCAGTGAGGTCACCCAGCTCCAGCCAATGGCCAGTGCTATAGCTGCACTGGTCAGGGATGGATTTCAATGTTTCAGTCACTTTAAATGGCTGGAACATTACAGTGGCTGTGATTGGTTGAGCGGCGTTTGTCAGCCAATCACAGCCTCCGTAGGTCCGGGGAGGAGGCACCACCCCTCCTGAGGTCAGGTACAGGTCCCCTCCTCCCCGAATCTGCGGTTTGTGTTAACCGAACGCAGTCACCGGGGGCTCCGGTGCCGCGATTACGTCATGATGGAAAAATCCGTCCTTGGTCGTTAAGGCCCAGGGCACCATGACGGATCTTTCCGTCCATGGTCGTGAAGGGGTTAAATAATTTAAAAAAAAAACCACATGTGATACTTTCTATTTTGATACACAGCCAAGATAAGTGCACGGCTGGGGGCTACAGCCTGTAGCTGTAAGCTTTATTTGTGCTGGGTATCATAATATGGGGGGACCCTATGCCAATTTTTTAATTTATTTTTACTGTACGCTATAGACCCGCAGACCAGGTCTGTGATTGGAAGCGTCAGACAGGCTGTCATTCAGCGTGGGGGTTTGTCTGACTGAAGCCAATCACAGGCACTTGTTGGCGGGGAAAGCAGTGCATTTTCAATGAAGGTAATGAGCGACCCGGCAAGTGAATGAGCGGCCATGGGAGCAGTGTGACAGCCATGCTGGTGACTCGGTAAGTATGAAGCTCTTGCTCCTACCAGTTTGCGCCAGATTCTGGTCCCCATAGATTATATGGGGACCACCATGTCTGCAAATTGAGGTTCTGATCTGGCATAAATCCTAGGTCATATGAAAAGGCTCGTTGGAAAGTCACTTTTGACTTTTAGGATTACTACTTCCAATAGGTGGCACTAGAGTTCATCTCCTTCCTCCCTAAAGAGACAATTTTTGAATATTTCCCAGAGGAGCATTGCAGCTATAAGACTTCTCACCACTGACAGCCAGATTGGTTTGTCAGTCTCCGCAAGGAGAATAGTTTTCTCCATAGACTTCGCTGGGGAGTCAAAAGTGAAAACTTTCTGACAACAAAACTGCACCAAAAAACACAGTGTGCGCATATAACCTAGGCCCTCTGCGCTCAATGCAGTTTTCTTTGTCGCTCCTAATTGGGAGACCCAGACAATTGGGGTGTATAGCTACTGCCTCCGGAGGCCACACAAAGTACTACACTTAAAAGTGTAAGGCCCCTCCCCTTCTGGCTATACACCCCCCCGTGGGATCACGGGCTCCTCAGTTTTATGCTTTGTGGGAAGGAGGCCAGACATCCACGCATAGCTCCACTGTTTAGTCAGCAGCAGCTGCTGACTATGTCGGATGGAAGAAAAGAGGGCCCATACTAGGGCCCCCAGCATGCTCCCTTCTCACCCCACTTTCTGTCGGCGGTGTTTGTTAAGGTTGAGGTACCCATTGCGGGTACGGAGGCTGGAGCCCACATGCTGATTCCTTCCCCATCCCCATTTGGGCTCTGGGTGAAGTGGGACTTTACCGGTCTCCGGGCACTGAGGCCGTGCTCCATCCACAGCCCCTGGAGGATCTGCTGGATACGGAGCGGAGTTTTCTCAGGGACAGGACCCTGCTCCATCAAGGTACTCCGTGTCCCCGTGCTTATCGCACGCACACTGCAGCATTGCTGGGTGTGTTAGTGCGCCGGGGTAAACAGCGCTGCTGCGCTGGTGCCGTTACTCACTACAGCTCTGCTGAGTGAGGTGACTTTGTACGATCGGCCGATCCGGCCGCTGGGGTCAGTGTTTACTGGTCGCGGCTGGGATTTGTGGTGCGCCGGGGACTTCCGCGCTGGCCGTGCATATATGACGGCCGCGCTAGATTACTACAGTCCCCGGCTTTTGCGGCCTAGTTCGTATCGTTCCCGCCTCCGGACCTGCCAGTCAGGAGGAGGGCGGGACACTGTACAGTCCAGCAGCGTTAAGAGCTGGAGTCTGTTTTACATACTCCAGCCCTCACACTAGGCACAGGGGGACGCAGCTTCCCGCTCTTTTGTTTGGGACGCCCACGGTCCGCCCCTCTTCACAGGACGCCGGCAGCCATTCCTGCCTGCACGCTGAACTGCGGAGGGGAGGCTGGGAGACCCAGACAAGGGATTCTACGATCTCACACCCGCTTTTCAGCGGGCGGTAAGCAGCCCTCAAGGGCTCTCCCCCACTTGTGCCATAGTGTACTTTTGTATTTTGTGCTGGCAATACTTTGCACTGTACAGTCGCTGGTGGTTTTCTGCTATATACCCTCCTTAGATTTCTCAAGGAGATAACAGCATGTCGTCCGCAAAAAGCAAAAGTGCCAAGGCACGGACTTTATATGCTGTTTGTACCGCATGTGGGGCTACTCTACCGGCAGGTTCCACTGACCCCCATTGTGTGCAGTGCTCGGCCCCTGTGGCAATTGCTCAGCCGGGGCCGCTGCTAGAGGTGACCCAAGGAGAACCACCTGTAAATGCTGTCCAGGTGACAGGGACGGAGTTTGCAGCTTTTGCTGACAAATTGTCTATGACTATGTCTAAAATTCTTGAAACATTGCAGTCTAGACCAGTAACTCAGACCATGGGCACTGTTGAATCATTGCTCCCTGGTCCCCCTCAGCTGGACCACTTCCTAGCTCCGGGGGTGTCATATGCACCCCAGGGGGACGGCTCTGACTCGGACGACAGTCCCAGACAACCTAAGCGGGCTCGCTATGAGCGACCCTCAACTTCATCACACTGGTCAGGGTCCCAGCGGGACGACTCTCTGTGTGATGAGGCGGATGTAACTGATCAGGAGTCTGATGCTGGGGCCGCTCTCAATCTAGATACCCCGGATGGTGACGCCATAGTGAATGATCTTATAGCGTCCATCAATAGGATGTTAGACATTTCTCCACCAGCTCCTCTTGCGGAGGAGGCAGCTTCACAGCAGGAGAAATTCCATTTCAGGTATCCCAAGCGTAAATTAAGCACGTTTCTGGACCACTCTGACTTTAGAGACGCAATCCAGAAACACCACGCTTATCCAGATAAGCGTTTTTCCAAACGGCTTAAAGATACACGCTATCCTTTTCCCCCTGACGTGGTCAAGGGCTGGACACAGTGTCCCAAGGTGGACCCTCCAATCTCCAGGCTTGCAGCCAGATCTCTAGTTGCAGTGGAAGATGGGGCGGCACTTAAAGATGCCACTGACAGACAGATGGAGCTCTGGTTAAAATCCATCTATGAAGCTATTGGAGCGTCGTTGGCGCCAGCATTCGCAGCCGTATGGGCACTCCAAGCTATTTCAGCTGGGCTTACACAGGTCGACACGGTCACACGTACATCTGCTCCGCAGGTGGCACCCTTGACCTCTCAAATGTCTGCATTCGCGTCTTACGCGATTAATGCTGTCCTAGACTCTACGAGCCGTACGGCGGTGGCGTCAGCCAACTCTGTGGTTTTACGCAGAGCCCTGTGGTTGAGAGAATGGAAGGCAGATTCTTCTTCCAAGAAGTGCTTAACCAGTTTGCCTTTTTCTCGTGACCGATTGTTTGGTGAGCGTTTGGATGAAATCATTAAACACTCCAAGGGTAAGGATTCATCCTTACCTCAGCCCAGACAAAACAAACCTCAACAGAGGAGGGGACAGTCTGGTTTTCGGTCCTTTCGAGGCTCAGGCAGGTCCCAATTCTACTCGTCCAAAAGGACTCAGAAGGATCAGAGGGGCTCAGATTCTTGGCGGACTCAATCACGCCCAAAAAAGCCAGCCGGAAGAACCGTTACCAAGACGGCTTCCTCATGACTCTCAGCCTCCTCTCTCCGCATCCTCGGTCGGTGGCAGGCTCTCCCGCTTTGGCGACATTTGGTTGTCACAGGTCAAAGACCGTTGGGTGAGAGACATTCTGTCTCACGGGTACAGGATAGAGTTCTGCTCTCGTCCTCCAACTCGCTTCTTCAGAACTTCCCCACCGCCCGACCGAGCCGATGCTCTGCTGCAAGCGGTGTCCGCTCTAAAGGCGGAAGGAGTGGTGACTTCTGTTCCTCTTCAGGAACAAGGTCACGGTTTTTACTCCAATTTGTTTGTGGTGCCAAAGAAAGACGGGTCGTTCCGTCCCGTCCTGGATCTAAAGCTGCTCAACAAACACGTAAAAACCAGGAGGTTCAGGATGGAATCTCTCCGCTCCGTTATCGCCTCAATGTCTCAAGGAGATTTCCTAGCATCAATAGACATCAAGGATGCTTATCTCCACGTGCCAATTGCGCCAGAGCATCAGCGTTTTCTACGCTTCGTTATAGGAAGCGAACACCTGCAGTTCGTAGCTCTTCCTTTCGGGCTGGCGACAGCCCCTCGGGTCTTCACCAAGGTCATGGCAGCAGTAGTAGCAGTCCTGCACTCGCAAGGTCACTCCGTGATCCCGTATTTGGACGATCTACTTATCAAGGCACCCTCTCAAGAGGCATGCCAACACAGCCTGAACGTGGCACTGAAGACTCTCCAGAGTTTCGGGTGGATTATCAACTTTTCAAAGTCAAATCTAACCCCGACCCAATCACTAACATATCTTGGCATGGAGTTTCATACTCTCTCAGCGATAGTGAAACTTCCACTGGACAAACAGTGCTCGCTACAGATAGGGGTGCAATCTCTCCTTCAGGGCCAGTCGCACCCCTTGAGGCGCCTCATGCACTTCCTAGGGAAGATGGTAGCAGCAATGGAAGCAGTTCCTTTTGCGCAGTTTCATCTGCGTCCACTACAATGGGACATTCTCCGCCAATGGGACGGGAAGTCGACGTCCCTCGACAGGGAGGTCTCCCTCTCTCAGGCAGCCAAGGAATCTCTCCGGTGGTGGCTTCTTCCCACCTCATTGTCAAAAGGAAAGTCGTTCCTACCCCCATCCTGGGCGGTGGTCACGACAGATGCGAGTCTATCAGGGTGGGGAGCAGTGTTTCTCCACCACAGGGCTCAGGGTACGTGGACTCGGAAAGAGTCCACCCTTCAGATCAATGTTCTGGAGATCAGAGCAGTCTATCTTGCCCTACAAGCCTTCCAACAGTGGCTGGAAGGCAAGCAGATCCGAATTCAGTCGGACAACTCCACAGCGGTGGCATACATCAACCACCAAGGGGGAACACGCAGTCGGCAAGCCTTCCAGGAAGTCCGGCGGATTCTGACGTGGGTGGAAGACACGGCATCCACCATATCCGCCGTTCACATCCCAGGCGTAGAAAACTGGGAAGCAGACTTTCTCAGTCGCCAGGGCATGGACGCAGGGGAATGGTCCCTTCACCCGGACGTGTTTCAGGAGATCTGTCGCCGCTGGGGGATGCCGGACGTCGACCTGATGGCGTCACGGCACAACAACAAGGTCCCGGTTTTCATGGCACGGTCTCACGATCACCGAGCTCTGGCGGCAGACGCCTTAGTTCAAGATTGGTCGCAGTTCCGACTACCGTATGTGTTCCCACCTCTGGCATTGTTGCCCAGAGTGCTCCGCAAACTCGGGTCCGACTGCCGCCGCGCCATTCTCGTCGCTCCAGACTGGCCAAGGAAGTCGTGGTACCCGGATCTGTGGCACCTCACGGTAGGCCATCCGTGGGCACTACCAGACCGTCCAGACTTGCTGTCTCAAGGGCCGTTTTTCCATCTGAATTCTGCGGCCCTGAACCTGACTGTGTGGCCATTGAGTCCTGGATCCTAGCGGCCTCAGGTTTATCTCATGAAGTGGTTGCCACCATGAGACAGGCTAGGAAACCATCCTCCGCCAAGATCTACCACAGGACGTGGAGGATATTCCTATCTTGGTGCTCGGCTCAGGGAGTTTCTCCCTGGCCTTTTGCATTGCCTACTTTTCTTTCCTTCCTGCAGTCTGGGTTGGAAAAAGGTTTGTCGCTTGGCTCCCTTAAGGGTCAAGTCTCCGCGCTATCCGTATTTTTTCAGAAACGCCTGGCGCGACTTCCTCAGGTACGCACGTTCCTGCAAGGGGTTTGTCATATCGTCCCCCCTTACAAGCGGCCATTGGAGCCCTGGGACCTGAACAAGGTTCTAATTGCTCTCCAAAAGCCGCCTTTCGAGCCTATGAAGGAGGTTTCCCTTTCTCGTCTTTCACAGAAAGTGGCCTTTCTAGTGGCGGTCACGTCTCTTCGGAGAGTGTCCGAGCTGGCGGCGTTATCATGCAGATCTCCATTCCTGGTGTTTCACCAGGACAAGGTAGTTCTGCGTCCAATTCCAGAATTTCTTCCCAAGGTGGTATCTTCCTTTCATCTCAATCAAGATATCACTTTACCGTCTTTGTGTCCGCATCCAGTTCACCAATTTGAAAAAGGTTTGCATTTATTGGATCTGGTGAGAGCACTCAGGATCTACATTTCCCGCACGGCGCCTCTGCGCCGCTCGGATGCACTCTTTGTCCTTGTCGCTGGTCAGCGTAAAGGGTCGCAAGCTTCCAAATCCACCCTTGCGCGTTGGATCAAGGAACCAATTCTTCACACCTACCGTTCTGCTGGGCTTCCGATTCCATCAGGACTGAAAGCCCATTCTACCAGAGCCGTGGGTGCGTCCTGGGCATTACGGCACCAGGCTACGGCTCAGCAGGTGTGCCAGGCGGCTACCTGGTCGAGTCTGCACACTTTTACCAAGCATTATCAGGTGCATACCTACGCTTCGGCGGATGCCGGCCTAGGTAGACAAGTCCTTCAGGCGGCGGTGGCTCACCTGTAGGAAAGGGCTATTTGACGGCCCTATCACGAGGTATTCTTTTACCCACCCAGGGACTGCTTTTGGACGTCCCAATTGTCTGGGTCTCCTAATTAGGAGCGACAAAGAAGAAGGGAATTTTGTTTACTTACCGTAAATTCCTTTTCTTCTAGCTCCAATTGGGAGACCCAGCACCCGCCCTGTTTTTCTTAGGAAATTTGTTTTTTTTCGGGTGCACATGTTGTTCATGTTGAACAGTTCAGTTCTGCGAGGTTGTTTCTCGGGTTGAATTTGTATTTAAAACAGTTATTGGCTTTCCTCCTTCTTGCTTTTGCACTAAAACTGAGGAGCCCGTGATCCCACGGGGGGGTGTATAGCCAGAAGGGGAGGGGCCTTACACTTTTAAGTGTAGTACTTTGTGTGGCCTCCGGAGGCAGTAGCTATACACCCCAATTGTCTGGGTCTCCCAATTGGAGCTAGAAGAAAAGGAATTTACGGTAAGTAAACAAAATTCCCTTCTTTGATGCGTTTTTGGTGCAGTTTTCGGTGCAGTTTGTTGCCCTAAACTGTATGGATTTCCTCCCCCAGCAAGGTTTATGAGATTTCAGAAGGGCTGTACTCACGTTGCTTCTTTTTCCCTTGAAGTTTTGGTTGCAGAAAAAGAAGCAGCATGTCAATTCTTTCTGTGTTTTTGGCCTGCATTATTCCATTGCATATAGTGAGAAACGCATGGGAAAAAACATAACCAAAAATGCACCGAAAATGCATGTGGTTTTTTTTATGCATTTTTTGGCCGAAGGTGCGTTTTTCTGCAAGACGGTGTGTTTTTTGCTGAAGAAACAAAATTGCAGCGTGCACACATAGACTTATGCGGGCATCACACGAGATGATCTATCGTGAAATCACACAAGCGATCGGACCCGCCCCCGTCGTTTGTGAGTCACTTGCAAAACTAAATCTGAGCTTCCAGAAGGGATTTGATAGGTGAAGAAGTTGATATCTTGTAGTTTAGAACTCAAACTGACTTGTTTTGTACCCAGGAGAGCAGGTACTGGACTGGTGGTCAGACTGCAAATCACATAACACGCCTGCCAATCACAAAAGAGGGATCTAACTGATCGGAGATGAAACTCCTTGAACAGCTAAAATGTGGCTCAGTATTATATATTCAGGGAAAAATTGGTCAAGTCCTTCTTTTTATTTTAAAGTAGGGAAATATTCTTCCAGACAAATCTGAAGGCAGAAAGGCCCTCAAACAAGCAGCCACTAAAGATGACTGCAGTAACGATCTGACAAAGAATTGAAAGGGAGAAAATGTAATTGATGATACCCATTGTCATGCTGTACGAAGTAGTACAGCATATTCCCCACTAGGTGGTAGCAGAGGTACAGCAGAGTAACGTCAGCAGCAGTTCACAGGCGAACCACCAGGGGGCAAGTGTAGTCAAGCAGTCAGGGTCTGGCTGGGAAGTCAAGTCACTGCAGAGGGAGGATCAAGATCAGGTCAGAAAACAGAACCCAGGTCGGATGTCGAGAGATCATGTATGCAGAGGGAAGCACAAAGGGCACAGGTAACAGAAGACAAGACCGGAGGGTGAGGAGACACAAACGCGGGAAGGAGGATGAACCAGTATGGGTAAAGAACTGACAGGATTGGGAAGTCAGGGACTGGGACAGACGGATGATTGGGGGAGGGTACAGGTCAGGGCAAGGTAACAAGGAGTCAGATCAAACAGGAATCTCACCAGAGCCAGTAACAGGCTGCAGAGGAAAACTATAACCAGCACAGGAATGCTGGTGCAACGACCAAATATAGTGTCTCCTGAAACCAGAACGAGGCTGATGGGGGTTAACCCCTGACATGACCAGACCGGGTCTGGGAAGCTCTGGAGCGGGGAATGCCGGTCCTGGATCATGACACCCATGCTTTCTAGATTTCAGCCAGTTCCTGACTGTAAAGTCCTTGCATCCCTGTATTACAATAATAATAATACTTTTTATGTATAATTGTTAGTTTATACAATTATTTTCAAGTCTTTGAAAGTAGAGGAACTAAAAAAAGTAGTATAACTGTTTAAAAATGTACAGTTTATGTAAAACCCCTTGAATTAAAGCGGAAGGTCTATACTTCACACATCACAAAATCTATCACTATTCAAATACTTCTCGGCTAATCTATATACAGTTAGGTCCAGAAATATTTGGACAGTGACACAAGTTTTGTTATTTTAGCTGTTTACAAAAACATGTTCAGAAATACAATTCTATATATAATATGGGCTGAAAGTGCACACTCCCAGCTGCAATATGAGAGTTTTCACATCCAAATCGGAGAAAGGGTTTAGGAATCATAGCTCTGTAATGCATAGCCTCCTCTTTTTCAAGGGACCAAAAGTAATTGGACAAGGGACTCTAAGGGCTGCAATTAACTCTGAAGGCGTCTCCCTCATTAACCTGTAATCAATGAAGTAGTTAAAAGGTCTGGGGTTGATTACAGGTGTGTGGTTTTGCATTTGGAAGCTGTTGCTGTGACCAGACAACATGCGGTCTAAGGAACCCTCAATTGAGGTGAAGCAGAACATCCTGAGGCTGAAAAAAAAGAAAAAATCCATCAGAGAGATAGCAGACATGCTTGGAGTAGCAAAATCAACAGTCGGGTACATTCTGAGAAAAAAGGAATTGACTGGTGAGCTTGGGAACTCAAAAAGGCCTGGGCGTCCACGGATGACAACAGTGGTGGATGATCGCCGCATACTTTCTTTGGTGAAGAAGAACCTGTTCACAACATCAACTGAAGTCCAGAACACTCTCAGTGAAGTAGGTGTATCTGTCTCTAAGTCAACAGTAAAGAGAGACTCCATGAAAGTAAATACAAAGGGTTCACATCTAGATGCAAACCATTCATCAATTCCAAAAATAGACAGGCCAGAGTTAAATTTGCTGAAAAACACCTCATGAAGCCAGCTCAGTTCTGGAAAAGTATTCTATGGACAGATGAGACAAAGATCAACCTGTACCAGAATGATGGGAAGAAAAAAGTTTGGAGAAGAAAGGGAACGGCACATGATCCAAGGCACACCACATCCTCTGTAAAACATGGTGGAGGCAACGTGATGGCATGGGCATGCATGGCTTTCAATGGCACTGGGTCACTTGTGTTTATTGATGACATAACAGCAGACAAGAGTAGCCGGATGAATTCTGAAGTGTACCGGGATATACTTTCAGCCCAGATTCAGCCAAATGCTGCAAAGTTGATCGGACGGCGCTTCATAGTACAGATGGACAATGACCCCAAGCATACAGCCAAAGCTACCCAGGAGTTCATGAGTGCAAAAAAGTGGAACATTCTGCAATGGCCAAGTCAATCACCAGATCTTAACCCAATTGAGCATGCATTTCACTTGCTCAAATCCAGACTTAAGACGGAAAGACCCACAAACAAGCAAGACCTGAAGGCTGCGGCTGTAAAGGCCTGGCAAAGCATTAAGAAGGAGGAAACCCAGCGTTTGGTGATGTCCATGGGTTCCAGACTTAAGGCAGTGATTGCCTCCAAAGGATTCGCAACAAAATATTGAAAATAAAAATATTTTGTTTGGGTTTGGTTTATTTGTCCAATTACTTTTGACCTCCTAAAATGTGGAGTGTTTGTAAAGAAATGTGTACAATTCCTACAATTTCTATCAGATATTTTTGTTCAAACCTTCAAATTAAACGTTACAATCTGCACTTGAATTCTGCTGTAGAGGTTTCATTTCAAATCCAATGTGGTGGCATGCAGAGCCCAACTCGCGAAAATTGTGTCACTGTCCAAATATTTCTGGACCTAACTGTATATGAGATGAGATTTATTAAAACTATCCTCCGGTCCTGTTCTGTGGGCTCAGTCCATCAGTCCTATGTGAGCTGGAAAAGGGCTTCTGCTGCTTTAAATGTGTGTAATGGTGGTTTGTTGTCCTTTTTATGCCATTTAAAATTTTACTGACATATGAATCCTTCCAGTCTGGCAAGATCCAGAAATCAATTACTGCAGCATGGGGTGCTGTGTGTAAGAATACCAGGACAAAGTAATTTATAGGGAACCTGACTGTAGCAGATACAAGCTGCCTGATCCACGTGTGGCATGTACGCATGTACCAGACGTATGATTCAGTTATGTTTGTTTGACTCTGAAACATTGCGGCGTTTCAGAGACAAACCTAAATTAAAAGCTGCCAAGAACCAGGCCGCATAGGTGAAACAAGTCGAATTGGTGGGCCCTTACGGCTTCTTGCCACCAGTAACTTGGAGGTCTTGTCGTATACACGCATGCAGGGTGAGACCTGTCTGTCACTCAGGGGTAGTAATAAAACTAGAAAAAGAAGCACTGATAGGGTATTACCAGATAAACAGGAGTAATATACAAAGATACAGTGCCTACAAGTAGTATTCAACCCCCTGCAGATTTAGCAGGTTTACACATTCGGAATTAACTTGGCATTGTGACATTTGAACTGTAGATCAGCCTGGAAGTGTGAAATGCACTGCAGCAAAAAAGAATGTTATTTCTTTATTTATTTATTTTTTTAAATTGTGAAAGGTTTATTCAGAGGGTCATTTATTATTCAACCCCTCAATCCACCAGAATTCTGTTTGGTTCCCCTAAAGTATTAAGAAGTATTTCAGGCACAAAGAACAATGAGCTTCACATGTTTGGATTAATTATCTCTTTTTCCAGCCTTTTCTGACTAATTAAGACCCTCCCCAAACTTGTGAACAGCACTCATACTTGGTCAACATGGGAAAGACAAAGGAGCATTCCAAGGCCATCAGAGACAACATCGTGGAGGGTCACAAGGCTGGCAAGGGGTACAAAACCCTTTCCAAGGAG
Organism: Anomaloglossus baeobatrachus; assembly: GCF_048569485.1. Taxonomy (NCBI): domain Eukaryota; kingdom Metazoa; phylum Chordata; class Amphibia; order Anura; family Aromobatidae; genus Anomaloglossus; species Anomaloglossus baeobatrachus. The sequence goes on from NC_134357.1 coordinate 257,672,262, forward strand.
TTGGGCCTACCTGTCTCCACTGTTGGGAGCATCATCCGGAAGTGGAAGGCTTATGGAACTACTGTTAGCCTTCCACGGCCTGGACAGCCTTTGAAAGTTTCCACCCGTGCCGAGGCCAGGCTTGTCCGAAGAGTCAAGGCTAACCCAAGGACAACAAGGAAGGAGCTCCGGGAAGATCTCATGGCATTGGGGACATTGGTTTCAGTCAATACCATAAGTAACGTACTCCACCGCAATGGTCTCCGTTCCAGACGAGCCCGTAAGGTACCTTTACTTTCAAAGCGTCATGTCAAGGCTCGTCTACAGTTTGCTCATGATCACTTGGAGGACTCTGAGACAGACTGGTTCAAGGTTCTCTGGTCTGATGAGACCAAGATCGAGATCTTTGGTGCCAACCACACACGTGACGTTTGGAGACTGGATGGCACTGCATACGACCCCAAGAATACCATCCCTACAGTCAAGCATGGTGGTGGCAGCATCATGCTGTGGGGCTGTTTCTCAGCCAAGGGGCCTGGCCATCTGGTCCGCATCCATGGGAAGATGGATAGCACGGCCTACCTGGAGATTTTGGCCAAGAACCTCCTCTCCTCCATCAAGGATCTTAAGATGGGTTGTCATTTCATCTTCCAACAAGACATCGACCCAAAGCACACAGCCAAGAAATCCACGGCCTGGTTCAAGAGGGAAAAAATCAAGGTGTTGCAGTGGCCTAGTCAGTCTCCTGACCTTAACCCAATTGAAAACTTGTGGAAGGAGCTCAAGATTAAAGTCCACATGAGACACCCAAAGAACCTAGATAACTTGGAGAAGATCTGCATGGAGGAGTGGGCCAAGATAACTCCAGAGACCTGTGCCGGCCTGATCAGGTCTTATAATAGACGATTATTAGCTGTAATTGCAAACAAGGGTTATTCCACAAAATATTAAACCTAGGGGTTGAATAATAATTGACCCACACTTTTATGTTGAAAATTTATTAAAATTTAACTGAGCAACATAACTTGTTGGTTTGTAAGATTTATGCATCTGTTATTAAATCCTGCTCTTGTTTGAAGTTTGCAGGCTTTAACTTATTTGCATCTTATCAAACCTGCTAAATCTGCAGGGGGTTGAAAACTACTTGTAGGCACTGTATATACACTCACCTAATGTGGTTGTGAGAGTCACAACCACTGCAAAGCATGAGATAATGGCGTCTGCCGCAGCCCCACGTGGATGAGCATTCAAATAAGAGAGGAGGAGGGGTTAACGCCGCTCATCAGTCAAATGAAGATGTAGAGTTGTTGATAATTAATTATCTTTTTTATTCCATAGGTCTACGCGTTTCGACGTAGAAACCACTTCCTCAGGACCAGAATATTAACAAAGCATGATTCAATGCTTTCTTGATATTCTGGTCCTGAGGAAGAGGTTTCTACGTCGAAACGCGTAGACCTCTGGAATAAAAAAGATATTTAACTATCAACAACTCTACATCTCCATTTGGCTGATGAGCGGCTTTAACCCCTTCTCCTCTCTTATTTGACTACTCAGGGGTAGTATGCAGAGAATAGCCACCTGGGATCTTTTGGATTTGTCACCCATGTGACTTGGTCCAATGATTTTCTTTGAAACACCACAGCCAGTTTCTGATACATGCTACCCATTGATCTGGCAGTGTTTATCTGCTGTCAGGTTTGCTCTAAGGGACTATTGTTTTGACCTGGTAATCTTGCACACAATACCTCCCTGCTGAAGGCACTGATTCTGACACTGGACTCCATCTTCCTACAGTGGGGGGGTTATTGTGTCCATAATTCATTGATTCAGTGAAATCAGAACTTATTTTTCTGTTCACAGGTCAAGCAACAGAAGAAGCAAAGCTCAGAACAACAAAAACCTGGGAAAAGACAACGTAAGTAACAAAACACTTCCTTAATTATGGTACAACTATATCGAATGTATGTGTTCACTGGTGTTAGGATTAGGCGTCACACTAACACATATGTGATCTGCATACAGGTTCTGATTTACCCAAGGACAAGAATGTGGCGCTGGTAAAAAGGAGAAATACACAGCCCCTTCAGCCGGAGGTATTACAGTACATTGAAGCTTGTCTTAACGTCGCAGAAATGTAAGTTATAGTTCTCTATGAACTTTATTGTGCTTTATACCATGGGACCTAAGGATGGTTGTAGAGCTGACAATCATGAATGATCCAACTGTCACATCAGAGGTACTTGGGAGATGTTTTATGATCTGCTAATTTTTTTAAGTTAAAGAGAACCTGTCACCAGATTTGGGCTGCATCCACCACCAGTGAGCTGTTATGTACAGTATTCGAAAATACTGTATATCAGAGCTCAGGCCGCTCTTCAGAACGTAAAAACCACTTTTAGAATACTCACATGGGGGTCAGTCCTGTCTGATGGATGTCCCTGATCTCCAGTCTGGCGCCTCCTCCATATTGTGTCATCTCCGTCCTCCTTCTATCCCGTCCGACCAGCATTGCGATCCTGCGCAGGCACACTGTGATCTGCTGAGGCAGATCAACGTATTATAGTGCACGGGCGGTCTTTAACCTTTCCTCACGCCTGCACATTACAGTATTTTGATATGCCCTCCGCAGGGCAGATCAAAGTACACATGTGCAGGACCACAATGCCGACCTGTATTTATGACGTAGACGGGTTATCCACACTGGGCGGGATAGAAGAAGGACGGAGATCGCAGCAGAGAGGAGGCGCTGGATCGGAGAGCAGCGACACTCATTGGACCGGACCACCCTCTAGGTGAGCATTTATAAAAGTGTTTTTAAGTTATACAGAGCGCCCTGAGCTAATATATACAGTATTCTGGAAAGCTGTATATAAGGGCTCACTGGTGGTGGCCGCAGCTGCAGTTGTAGCATATTTACAAGAGTTGAAATGCTATGCAAGTTCTCTAGCGACATAAAAAGGATGGTGCTTTCATTACAGATTAGAAATCAGTGATGCCTGTTCTTTGTTTCCCTCCATTATTTGGCACTGACATGGAGGGTAAGGCCAGATGATGTCTTTTTGAGAAAAAAATAAACATTATTTGAAACCGGGGGGGCAGGGGGAAGTTGTTGGGTTTTTTTTTTGTTTTTTTTCTCTTGTATCCCTCACATTTTTCATTCATTTTTAATCAATGTGTAACCGCCATAGGATAGTAGTTCTCCTATTAACATTCATTCAGAAAACTACCTGTCAAAACTGCATGTAGTCAACTAAACCGCATCAAAACCGTGCCATCTAGCCTAACACTAAACCTGGGATCAGCTGAAATAAATACAATTAATGGCACCAATCGAGGGATAAAATAAATTAAGCAGCAAATGAATGGTGAATTAATAGCATTGATACTTGGAAGCAGGAAAAATGGGCAATAGTAAGGATGTAACTGACTTTGACAATAGCCACATTGGGATGGCTAAATGACTGGATAACAGCATCTCTAAAATGGCATGTCTTGTGTGTAGTCCTGGTATGTAGTTATCAGAACTCACCAAGAGTGCCCTAAAGCACAACTCCAGTGTTTTGGGTTTTTTTTGTTTTGTTTTTTATTTTACTGCTGCAGTGATGCTTTACATGTACTCACCTGTCATTTCCAGCATCACTCCCGTCGGTCTCCAGCGATTTGTGACCGGCCGGCAGCTCCAGTGTTTCATGAAGCTCACTAGAGGTCACAAATCATTGAGGTCTTGTGACGTTATTTATGACTTCTAGCCAGCAATGATGAGCATAAGATAGCACCATGGGACCGGAACGATGACGAAAAAAGGATGATGCCGCCAAAGGTTGGGTATAAGACCAGGGTCAGGGGACTTAGTGATTAAAAAAAAAAATGCTGAAGTGGTACTTTTAGTAAGGACAGTCAATGAACTGGAGACAGTCATGGTACTTTTAAGCTGTGTGCGCACTTTTCAGTTCTAAACGCATCCTCTGGCAGAAATTGTCTTTGTCAAATTTGGATTTGTCCACAAAAACGCTAAAAATCCGCTTGCGTTTTTACCGCGTTTTTGCTGCGTTTTTACCACGTTTTACATGCTTTTTCATTGCTTAAAGTCAGATGCGTTTTGAATACAAATAGACTACTAAATAAAGTTTAAACATTCAAACACTGTGAAAAAAAAAGGAAAAAAATGATAACAAATATCTTGAATAAAATCATACACGAAATATCTAATTTTAATAAAATCATAACTGTGTTCTAATATTTATGTATAAAATATCTTTAAATTATGGATTTTCATTAATTTAATTGTCGGACTATGTGTGTGTGTAAAGGGACATATCATGGCCTTATTATAATGTCAAAAACGCATGCCTTTATTTTGTCAAAAAAAGCATGTAAATTGCTTGGATTTTGATGTAGAATGCGTTTTGAAAGTTCTCATTGACTCTAATATTAGCAAAACGCAGCCAAAATGGCAAGAACAAGTGACATGCTGCTTCTTTAACCGCAGGTATTTTGACAAAAATTGTGCATAAAAAACGCTGCGTTTTTATCAGCATTGTGCGCACAAAAAAGCCATATTTCTCATAGACTTTGCTTGAAAATCAAAACGCATGCATTTTTGCATTAAAACGCTGCAGTTGAAAACGCTGTGGAAGCGCATGAAAAAACGCAAAGTGCACACATGGCCTTAGTAAGGACAGTCAATAAACTGGAGACAGTTATGGACAAAATGCTTTGCAATGTGTGGGGAGGGTAGCTAGTCTTCTGTGACACACATTGATGAAATAGTTAACACAGGTTGAGGCCACATGAAAATTAGAGCTGGTCCATGGAGCAATGGAAGAGGCTGTCTTTATCTGATGAACCAATCAGTGCTATTTTTCCCATTAAACTGACTCTGTCTGCAGGTTTTTGCTATGTATTTCAAGAGCACCATGATATAGTAGCCAAGGCCATGAGTGCAGTGATTTGTCCCTTACAAGGCTGTTTTATATAAAGGATAAAATCAAGATCATCTGCGCTTGAAGGGAACCTGTCAAGTGCAATATGTACCCAGAACTACGAGCAGTTCTGGGTGCATATTGCTAATCCCTACCTAACTATCCCTGTATCTAGTAGCACACGTAAAGAGATCTTTAAAACAAGTATTTCTAAAAATCCTTTATGATATGCTAATGGGCGCAGGAACTCGTCACAAGGACGTTAGTCCCTGTGCTCATTCTGCCCTCTTAGCATGTTAGCATGACCACAGTGGCGTGCTAACATGCTATTGAGTATACATTGCCTAGCGTCATCATCGGAAGTGACGCTTGTACCTGTGTCCGTTGCACTTCCTCAGAACGCCTGGCTTAGGGCCAATGCGCATGGATCAGAAGTCACCGCACTTTCGGTCATGCACACTAGACTTCTCTGAAGCCAGGACGCGTACGCCCGCCTTCATAGTGTGCATGACCCGAAGTGCAGGGAATTCTGATCCATGTGCCATTTAAGCCCGTCATTCTGAGGTGGTGCAACGGACACAGGTACGTGCGTCACCGCTGATGACGCTGGGCATTGAATTGAATTGAAGAGGGCAGAATGAGCTCAGGAGCTAATGCCCTTGTGACTAGTCTACACACTCATTAGCATATCATAAAGGATCTTTAGAAATTCTGGCCCCGTGGTTTGCCATGTTGCTGGGCCCAAGGCGACCTAGCCACGGCATCGGACAACCTATATTTAGCAGGGATGGGTTTTTGTGTCAAGATAGACCCACACAATACCCTGCTACCACCACCACCACCACTTTGCAATCGAGCTGATCTGTATACTGCATATATCGCTCTTTCGGTGAAATTGCAGACCGGAGAGGCATAACCAACTTTTTGGACCAAAACAGACCTGTATTGGAATCCTATTCTGCTTGGTATCTATTCATGCCCAAAATCATCGTTTTGTGCCGCACTAACCTAAATAGTAAGAACAGATCCGTTTCTCTCAGCACCTCCTCACTTTTTAGTAAAGCTGGGGCACTTATTGTCTAATTGTGACTTCATCAACTGAGCCCATAAAGTGTTATATGTTCTAATTTGGCTTTATTGGGATTAGCTTTACTTCGACGGTTGTTGCATGTTGCTATAATCTAATTCATTGAGGAGGTTTAAGTGCAGTAAATCTTGATTTTATCCGTTGTAATTATTTATTTGCCGACAGGAGTGCCAAGTGTTTTTTTGCTTGCAGCTTTTACCAGCCTTCTGGGAAAAGTATAGTAAGGGCGCAGATGCTAGTCTATTTATGTTTTTTCACCCGTACTAGGCTGTGTTTTGGTGTTTCAACAAAATCAGTGTTTTATCAGCAAGAGATTCACTTCAGGACAAGCTGTATTATGCACTGTAGTCCATCCACGCCCTCAGCACTGTTTGGCAGCTTTCTGTGACACTGTATATTGACAGAAAACTGCTAATCAGTGGTGTGAGTGGGATTACATGGAGCTGAGCATTCCGAGCTCTGCTAAATTTGCAACAGTGAAAACTAATTCTATCACAATTGTTGCACCCAGTAGATGAAGTGATACATTGCTGAAATCATGTAGCTATCAGATTACATACAATAAACCTGCTGCCCTTCACAACCTTGGACGTATATACAGTCATATGAAAAAGTTTGGGCACCCCTATTAATGTTAACCTTTTTTTCTTTACAACAAATTGGGTTTTTGCAACAGCTATTTCAGTTTCATATATCTAATAACTGATGGACTCAGTAATATTTCTGGATTGAAATGAGGTTTATTGTACTAACAGAAATCGTGCAATCCGCATTTAAACAATTTGACCGCTGCAAAAGTATGGGCACCCTTATCAATTTCTTGATTTGAACACTCCTAACTACTTTTTACTGACTTACTAAAGCACTAAATTGGTTTTGCAACCTCATTGAGCTTTGAACTTCATAGGCAGGTGTATCCAATCATGAGAAAAGGTATTTAAGGTGGCCACTTGCAAGTTGTTCTTCTATTTGAATCTACTATGAAGAGTGGCGTCATGGGCTCCTCAAAACAACTCTCAAATGATCTGAAAACAAAGATTATTCAACATAGTTGTTCAGGGGAAGGATACAAAAAGTTGTCTCAGAGATTTAACCTTCGTCAGGCTGCATAATTTTACAACGTTAACAGCGACCCCTTATCTCGGAAGGGGGTGGAGATATTTTATTAAAATTTGACCAATATAGTTTGGACCAAAACTGCAGAGATGTCACGAAATTTCAGCCCTCTACGGCTTTTGGAAAAAAAAATGTATTGCAATTTTAAAACGGAATAGTTACAATTGTACCTATTCAGCCGGACAAAGGTTAAACTGTCAGTTTCCACTGTGAGGAACATAGTAAAGAAATGGAAGAACACAGGTACAGTTCTTGTTAAGCCCAGAAGTGGCAGGCCAAGAAAAATATCAGAAAGGCAGAGAAGAAGAATGGTGAGAACAGTCAAGGACAATCCACAGACCACCTCCAAAGACCTGCAGCATCATCTTGCTGCAGATGGTGTCAATGGCATCGGTCAACAATACAGTGCAAGTTGCACAAGGAGAAGTTGTTTGGGAGAGTGATGCGAAAGAAGCCGTTTCTGCAAGCACGCCACAAACAGAGTTGCCTGAGGTATGCAAAAGCACATTAGGACAAACCAGTTACATTTTGGAAGAAGGTCCTGTGGACTAAAGAAACAAAGATTTAGTTGTTTGGTTATACAAAAAGGCGTTATGCATGGAGGCAAAAAAACACGGCATTCCAAGAAAAGCACTTGCTACCCACAGTAAAATTTGGTGGAGGTTCCATCATGCTTTGGGGCTGTGTGGCCAATGCTGGCACCGGGAATCTTGTTAAAGTTGAGGGTCGCATGGATTCAACTCAGTATCAGCAGATTCTTGACAATAATGTGCAAGAATCAGTGACCAAGTTGAAGTTACGCAGGGGATGGATATTTCAGCAAGACAATGATCCAAAACACCGCTCCAAATCTACTCAGGCATTCATGCAGAGGAACAATTACAATGTTCTGGAATGGCCATCTCAGTCCCCAGACCTGAATATCATTGAAAATCTGTGGGATGATTGAAGCGTACTGTCCATGCTCGGCGACCATCAAACTTAACTGAACTGGAATTGTTTTGTAAACAGGAATGGTCAAATATACCTTCATCCAGGATCCAGAACTCATTAAAAGCTACAGGAAGCGACTAGAGGCTGTTATTTTTGCAAAAGGAGGATCTACAAAATATTAATGTCACTTTTATGTTGAGGTGCCCATACTTTTGCACTGGTCAAATTTTGTTTAAATGCGGATTGCACATTTTCTGTTAGTATAATAAACCTCATTTCAATCCAGAAATATTACTGAGTCCATCAGTTATTAGATATATGAAACTGAAATAGCTGTTGCAAAACCCCAAATTGTTGTAAAGAAAAAAGGTTAACATTAATAGGGGTGCCCAAACTTTTTCATATGACTGTATATGTCCTAGGTCGTGTGTTCCCGGTAACCGCGGGCTCCAACGGCAAGTCAGCAGCAAGCCCCGCACATGTCTTCTGATATGATCAGAAGACATGTTAAGCCATCAACCGTGGGTGGATCAGAGATCCACCTGCATCTGCTTACCATTTAGATCTCGCTGTCAAAATCTGACAGTGCAATTTAAATAGCCGTGACGGAGATTACACCATTCACTGCCGCTATCGGCGTCCCTATGATGCGATCACGGGGCGCCAATGTGTTGCCATGGTAGTGTGGGGTCAGCTGATGACCCCTGACGCTACCATAACTCACTTCCTGTGAGAGCCGAAAGAGCGCTGGCACTCACAGGAGATCAGCATTTTTGGTGATCAGAGTGATTCTGCTCTGATCAGCAGAAGTGCACAAGCGATCGGACTGTAGTGATAAATACCCCTTGGGGGACCCATAAAATCAATTAAAAAAATAAAAAAAAAATTCAAATTAGCCCCCTTTCAACCAATTGAACATAAAACAATAAAAAATACACATATTTGGTATCGCCTCTTTCAGAAATGCCCTATCTATCAAAATGTGAAATCAGTTAATCTGATCGGTACACAGCGTAGCAAGAACAAAATCCAAACAACAAAATTATGGTTTTTGGTCTCCGTCACATTGCATTAAAATGCAATAATAGGTGATCAAAACAGCGCATCCACCCAAAAATTGTATAATTAAAAATATCAGACGCGAAAAATGAGCCTTCACTGAGCCCCAGATCCCGAAATATGAGAATGCTACGGGTCTCAGAAAATGACAACAAAAGGGCAACTCTTTGTGCAAACTTTTTAATTTTTTTTAAACCCTTTCATAAAGTATACATGTTTGGCATCTACAAACTCGTACCGACCTGAGGCATCACACTGACACATCAGTGTTACCATATAGTGAACAGGGTGAATAAAAAAAAAAACAAAACAAATTATGCACTTTTTTTTTTGCAATTTCATCGCACTTAGCGTATGTGCCCACGATCAGGACTCGCTGCGTTCAGAACTCAGTGACTCCTGACCAGGGGGGCCGCGTGTCTCCTACGCAGGAGACATCAGCTGCCTGTCGTGGGGATCCGGGTTCAGTGCGCTGCGGTCTCCTGCTTGTGTTCTCCCTACGGAGGACGCAGGCAATTCCTCAGCAAACAATTGACATGCTGCGGTCGGGAAAGCCACTCCGCAGGTCAGTGTTTGCTGCGGAAAAAACAATCATAGTGGGAACAGGATTTAGACCGTGGCCACACGGGGATTACTGCGATCCCCTAGCATGACACTCGGCTCGCGCTGGCAGTACACCAAAGCCGAGTGTCATGCGAGTGTCCCTGCGACTGTGCGAGCAGACCTCAGCTGCGGGGGGCAGGCCGGCTCTGCGGAGGGGCGGGCAGGTGCTGCGGAGGGGAGGGAGGGATTTCTCTCCCTTTCTCTCTTCCTCCATTCTTGCACAGTGCGATTTTTCTCTCGGCCCATATACTTGAATGGGTGCGAGAGAAAGAGTCTCGCATTACAGTCACAGCATGCTGTGATTGTTTTCTCGGTCCGAATAGGGCTGAGCAAATAATCGCTCATGTACGCTGACACACAGGCTAGAATTGGCACCGTTTTTCTCGCCGTGTGGCTTAGGCCTTATAGAAATCATGTCCACTATGCTTGTACTGTACACCGCAGCAGTTTGGACACAGATGACGTATGCTGCGTCCAAACCGCTGCAAATACTGATCGTGGGCACGCACACTTAGATTTCTTTTTTACCGTTCTCCAGTAGAATGGTTGGTAAAACCTATGGTTTTTATTCAAAAGTACAACTCATCCTGCAAAAAAGCAAGTCCTCATATGGCAATATTGACGGAAATTTAAAAAGTTATTGCTCTTGGAAAAAAGGGAGTAAAAAATTAAAAATCACACGGTGAGGGAGGTTGAAAATGATAAACGCTATGATGGAACCAGACCTCATTGTACAGTGATGATGTCCTGTTCATGTGTATGAATAACCCAGCACTGCGTCATGGCATATACTACAAGCAGAAACCACAATGCAGATGTGCATGTCGCCTACCAAGCATGTATGGCATAATGTTGTAGTAGTTCCTCCATCAAAAGTACACTATAGAATAATTTGGCAACTTTGAGGGTTCTTGATGTGTATATTCTTATTTATTCAGAATCTCCCATGGTAATGTTTAGTAGAACTGTTTTTTACAAACCATTTCTCGTGGAAATTTTTTCTCTGAAATCCTGTATAAATCCATCAGCAGAAAACTCACCCGTCTATGTAGGCTAAGTGAAAACCTATGTACTATATTTCTTACAAATTCTGAGGTTATTACTGTATAAAATGTGCCCTTTTCACTGAGAATTTACTTATTCTGTCCTAGGTCAGTGTTGAGGAGGAAAAAATCTGTCTCCATTAAAAGACCCCTTCATCTCTCTCGTCTTAAGGAAAGGTAATCGCCATAGTGCTCTTTAGGGCAAATCGGTCATGGCTGCCATACAATTGGTGATAAAAGATGCTGTCACTCATTGGTGCCTGGTTCTGCTAGCCTTGCTATGATAATGTTAACACCAACATGTATGTAAGTTGAATAGACTATAGCATCATTGGAACGCTTGTAATTTGCAGATTGCATATATGTTACTCTTCTTTGACAGTCGGGTATCTAAAGCAAATAATTAACATTTTTTGCTTCTTAAATATATATATACTAGAAGGTGGCGATTCTAACGCATCGGGTATTCTAGAATTTATTGTGTAGTTAATGTATGATTTTTGTTATATATATAGATGTTGTTGTGTGTAGTTGCCAGTGTTTGTGTAGGGCGCTGTAAATATTCTGGGTGTTGTCTGGGTGGGGGGTGAGAGCGGTGTTGTTTGTGTGTTGCGTTGTGTGTGTTGCGTTGTGTGTGTTGCGTTGTTTGTGGAGCGCTGTGTGTCTGTAGCGTTGTGTGTGTGTGGTGCTGTGTGTGTTGCGCGGTTTGTGTGTGTGGGGTGCGTGTGTGTGTTTTGGGGGAGAGGTATGTTTTGTGCAATGTGTCTGTGTTGTGCGGTATGTGCATATATTTGTGTGTGCCGCGGTGTTTGTGTGTTGTGTGTGCGCAGCATCGTGGTGCACCCCCCCATGCTGCACCCCCCATCGTGCTCCTTCCCCCATGCTGCGCATCCCCCATCGTGCTCCATCCGCCATCGTGCTCCATCCCCAATGGTGCGCACCCCCCATCGTGCTCCATCCCCCATGCTGCACCCCCCCATCGCGCTCCATCCCCCATGCTGCACCCCCCATCGTGCTCCATCCCCCATGCTGCGCACCCCCCCATCGTGCTCCATCCCCCATGCTGCGCACCCCATCGTGCTCCATTCCCCATGCTGCGCACCCCCCATCGTGGTCCACCTTCCCCATGCTGCACCCCCCATCGTGGTCCATCCCCCATGCTGCGCACCCCCATCGTGGTCCATCCCCTATGCTGCGCACCCTCATCGTGCTCCATCCCCCATGCTGCGCACCCCCCATCGTGCTCCATCTCCCATGCTGCGCACCCCCCATCGTGTTTCATCCCCCCATTCTGGGCACCCCCCATCGTGGTCCACCCCCCCATGCTGCACCCCCCATCGTACTCCTTCCCCCGTGCTGCACCCCCATCGTGCTCCATCCCTCATGCTGCACTCCCCATCGTGCTCCATCTCCCATGCTGCACTCCCCATCGTGCTCCATCCCCCATGCTGCGAACCCCTCAGAGAGGAGTATAATAGGAGGAGTATAATAGGAGGAGTATAATGGGAGGAGTAGTCCTGGGGAAAGAGGAGTATAATGGGAGGAGTTGTCCTGGGGGGGAAGTGTACAGGTGCCTAACGTGTGCGGGGGGCGTGGCTGAGCGGGCATAGTGTGAGGGGGGTGTAGCCGAGCGGGCATAGTGTGAAGGGGCGTGGCCTAGCGTGCATCGTGTGAGGGTGTGGCCTAGCGGGCATCGTGTGGGGGGCGTGGCCTAGTGGGCATCACGTGCGGGGGCGCGGCCTAGCGGGCATCGCGTTCGGGGGCGTGGCCTAGCGGGCATCGCGTGCGGGGGACTGTCCTAGCGGGCATCGCGTGCGAAGGGCGTGGCCTAGCGGGCATCGTGTGCGGGGGCATGGCCTAGCGGGCATCGTGGGGGGGCGGGCCTGGCCAAACGGTTAATCCATGCGGGGGGGCCGAGCCGAGCTACCAATCCGTGTGGAGGGGCGGGGCCAGGCCGAGCCCAGCGGCCAATCCGACGGTTGTCACTGTAAGGACACGATGTCACTGTAACGACAGAATTTTGGAGCAAGACAGACAGACAGAATAAGGCAATTATATATATACTAGAAGGTGGCCCGATTCTACGCATCGGGTATTCTAGAATTTACGTATTGTGTAGTTCATGTATGATTTTTGTTATACATATATATATATATATATAGATGTTGTTGTGTGTAGTTACCAAGTGTTTGTGTAGGGCGCTGTACATGTTCTGGGTGTTGTCTGGGTGTGGCGGGGGGTGAGAGCGGTGTTGTATGTGTGTTGCGTGTGTTGCGTTGTTTGTGGAGCGCTGTGTGTCTGTCGCGTTGTGTGTGTGTGTGTGTTGCGCGGTTTGTGTGGGTGTGGTGTGTTTTGGGGGGAGGTATGTTTTGTGCAATGTGTGTGTTGTGCGGTATGTGCGTATATTTATGTATGCCGCGGTGTTTGTGTGTTGGGTGTTGTGTGTGTGCGGCGTTGTCTGTGTGTGTGGGTGTCTGTGTAGGGCGGTGTTTGAGGTTCCCAGTGTGTGTGTGGTGTGTTGTGTGTGTGTTTGTTGGGGGGAGGTGTGCACCTCCCATCGTGCTCCATCCCCCATGCTGCGCACCCCCCATCGTGCTCCATCCCCCATGCTGCGCACCCCCCATCGTGCTCCATCCTCCATGCTGCGCACTCCCCATCGTGCTCCATCCCCCATGCTGCGCACCCCCCCATCATGCTCCATCCCCCATGCTGCGCACCCCCCATCGTGCTCCATCCCCCATGCTGCTTACCCCCATCGTGCTCCATCCCCCCATGCTGCGCACCCCCCATCGTGCTCCATCCCCCATGCTGCGCACCCCCCATCGTGCTCCATCCCCCATGCTGCACACTCCCCATCATGCTCCATCCCCCATGCTGCACACTCCCCATCGTGCTCCATCCCCCATGCTGCGCACTCCCCATCGTGCTCCATCCCCCATGCTGCGCACTCCCCATCGTGCTCCATCCCCCATGCTGCACACTCCCCATCGTGCTCCATCCCCCATGCTGCGCACTCCCCATCGTGCTCCATCCCCCATGCTGCGCACTCCCCATCGTGCTCCATCCCCCATGCTGCGCACCCCCCATCGTGCTCCATCCCCCATGCTGCGCACCCCCCATCGTGCTCCATCCCCCATGCTGCACACTCCCCATCGTGCTCCATCCCCCATGCTGCGCACCCCCCATCGTGCTCCATCCCCCATGCTGCGCACCCCCCATCGTGCTACATCCCCCATGCTGTGCACCCCATCGTGCTCCATCCCCCCCATGCTATAATAGTTCTCCTATTATACTCAGAGAGGAGTATAATAGGAGGACTATAATAGGAGGAGTAGTCCTGGGGGGAGAGGAGTATAATGCCGGCACCCTGCACATGTGTACCGGGATCCGGTGTACGCTGGTAACTATGATACACATCGGGTAACTAAGGGACCTTAGTTACCCGATGTGTATAATGGTTACCAGCGTTCACCGGCTCCGTCACGATCCCAGCATCGCAAGGTTATGTCTGGCGCTGCTGGGATCGTGACGGAGCCGGTGTACACTGGTAACTATGATACACATCGGGTAACCAAGGGACCTTAGTTACCCGATGTGTATAATGGTTACCAGCGTTCACCGGCTCCGTCACGATCCCAGCATCGCAAGGTTATGTCTGGCGCTGCTGGGATCGTGACGGAGCCGGTGTACACTGGTAACTATGATACACATCGGGTAACCAAGGGACCTTAGTTACCCGATGTGTATAATGGTTACCAGCGTTCACCGGCTCCGTCAAGATCCCAGCAGCGCAAGGTTATGTCTGGCGATGCGTGCGGAGGGCCGAGGCGAGCAGGCAATCCATGCGGAGGGCGGGGCCATGCCGAGGCGAGCGACCAATCCGTGGGGGGGCGGAGCCGAGGCGAGGCGAGCTGCCAATCCGTGGGGGGGGGGCGGGGCCATGGCGAGCCCAGCGGCCAATCAGCTTTGTGTCACCGTAAGGACACAATTTTGGAGCAAGACAGACAGACAGACAGACAGAATAAGGCAATTATATATATACTAGAAGGTGGCCCGATTCTACGCATCGGGTATTCTAGAATTTACGTATTGTGTAGTTCATGTATGATTTTTGTTATATATATATATGTTGTGTGTAGTTACCAAGTGTTTGTGTAGGCGCTGTACATGTTCTGGGTGTTGTCTGGGTGTGACGGGGGTGAGAGCGGTGTTGTATGTGTGTTGCGTTGTTTGTGGAGCGCTGTGTGTCTGTAGCGTTGTGTGTTGCGCGGTTTGTGTGTGTGTGGTGTGTTTTGGGGGGAGGTATGTTTTGTGCAATGTGTGTGTTGTGCGGTATGTGCGTATATTTGTGTGTGCCGCGGTGTTTGTGTGTTGGGTGTTGTGTGTGTGCAGCGTTGTCTGTGTGTGTAGGTGTCTGTGTAGGGCAGTTGTTTGTGGTTCCCAGTGTGTGTGTGTGTGTGGTGTGTTGTGCACTTCCCATCGTGCTCCATCCGCCATGCTGCGCACTCCCAAACGTGCACCATCCGCCATGCTGCGCACTCCCAAACGTGCACCATCCGCCATGCTGCGCACTCCCAAACGTGCTCCATCCGCCAGGCTGCGCACTCCCAAACGTGCTCCATCCGCCATGCTTCGCACTCCCAAACGTGCTCCATCCGCCATGCTGCGCACTCCCAAACGTGCTCCATCCGCCATGCTGCGCACTCCCAAACGTGCTCCATCCGCCATGCTGCGCACTCCCAAACGTGCTCCATCCGCCATGCTGCGCACTCCCAAACGTGCTCCATCCGCCATGCTGCGCACTCCCAAACGTGCTCCATCCGCTATGCTGCGCACTCCCAAACGTGCTCCATCCGCCATGCTGCGCACTCCCAAACGTGCTCCATCCGCCATGCTGCGCACTCCCAAACGTGCTCCATCCGCCATGCTGCGCACTCCCAAACGTGCTCCATCCGCCATGCTGCGCACTCCCAAACGTGCTCCATCCGCCATGCTGCGCACTCCCAAACGTGCTCCATCCGCCATGCTGCGCACTCCCAAACGTGCTCCATCCGCCATGCTGCGCACTCCCAAACGTGCTCCATCCGCCATGCTGCGCACTCCCAAACGTGCTCCATCCGCCATGCTGCGCACTCCCAAACGTGCTCCATCCGCCATGCTGCGCACTCCCAAACGTGCTCCATCCGCCATGCTGCGCACTCCCAAACGTGCTCCATCCGCCATGCTGCGCACTCCCAAACGTGCTCCATCCGCCATGCTGCGCACTCCCAAACGTGCTCCATCCGCCATGCTGCGCACTCCCAAACGTGCTCCATCCGCCATGCTGCGCACTCCCAAACGTGCTCCATCCGCCATGCTGCGCACTCCCAAACGTGCTCCATCCGCCATGCTGCGCACTCCCAAACGTGCTCCATCCGCCATGCTGCGCACTCCCAAACGTGCTCCATCCGCCATGCTGCGCACTCCCAAACGTGCTCCATCCGCCATGCTGCGCACTCCCAAACGTGCTCCATCCGCCATGCTGCGCACTCCCAAACGTGCTCCATTCCCCATGCTGCGCACTCCCAAACGTGCTCCATCCCCCATGCTGCGCACCCCCCATTGTAATCCATCCCCCATGCTGCACCAGCATCAGCCTCTCTACCCGCAGCATCAGCCTTCTGTCCCCAGCATCAGCCCCTCTCTGTCCCCAGCCTCAGCCCCTCTCTGTCCCCAGCCTCAGCCCCTCTCTGTCCCCAGCCTCAGCCCCTCTCTGTCCCCTCCTCTGGCGACACTCACACACACGATCGCATCCACTCACACACACGATCGCATACACTCACACACACCCGATCCCGACACTCACACACACGATCGCATCCACTCACACACACGATCGCATCCACTCACACACACGATCGCATCCACTCACACACACCCGATCCCGACACACACACACCCGATCGCATACACTCACACACACAGACACTGACGATATCGCACATACGCGCTCACAGTCACAACATCCGGAGATACCACATGCTTCTGGCCATGTGATCCTCCGTCAGGTCCTGGAAGGTCACAACAGCACAGTATCGAGGCCGAGAAGCAAGGAATATCGCCGGATGCTGTGAGTGTGTGGATGCGATGTGATGTGTGTGATGTGTGTGTGAGGTGTGTGTGAGAGTGAGTGTGAGAGTGAGTGTGAGCTGATGTGTGTGTGTGTGTGTGTGCGTGTGGATCTTCCGCCGCTACAGGACCTCGATGCGCTTGTAACCATGCCAACGTATCCCGTCCCCCGCTCGCACGGGAGCCCACACCACTCCCATGCGAGCGGGGGATGGGGGATGGGGGGGGGGGAGTACAGTACTCACCCCCCTTAACAGCCGTGTCAGTTCGGGGAATGCGCGGGGGGGGGAGAGGGGGGGGGGGGAGTACAGTACTCACCTCCGTGACAGCCCTGTCAGTTCGGGGAATGCGCGGGGGGAGGTGGGCGGGGCCAGAGCTAACGTGCGTTGCGTGAGGGGGGGCGGGGCGTGGCGTGGCCGAATTGCCAATGCCTGCAGGGTGCCGGGGCGAGAGGCCAATCTGTGGGGGGGGCGGAGGCTGGGCGAGCGGCTGGCCAATCCGTGTGGGGGCGCAGCCTGGGCGAGCGGCCAATCGGTGTGGGGGGGGCGGGGCCATGGCGAGCCCAGCGGCCAATCAGCTTTGTGCCACCGTAAGGACATGTCACGGTGACACTGTCACGGTGACACAATTTTGGAGCATGACAGACAGACAGACAGAATAAGGCAATTATATATATAGATAGATAGATATGGCTCATTAAAGGGTTGATATTTACTTATAGGACTGCTAGTTCCGATAGGTAGCAGTAGAGTTCAAATCCTCTTCCTCTGTGAACAGGCAATTTGCATGTCCAGCTTAAAGTGAACCAGTTAACATTTTTTTTCCCAGATAATGTATGGCCAGTACCTGTAAGCCCTCTGTTACAGTATACTAGAATCTATATATATAATTGCCTTATTCTGTCTGTCTGTCTGTCTTGCTCCAAAATTCTGTCGTTACCGCGACAAGCTTCTCATTGGCCGCTCGGCTCCGCCCCCCCGCACGGATTGGCCGCTCACCCAGGCTCCGCCCCCACACGGATTGGCCTCTCGCCCCGGCCCTTGCACGCATTGGCAACTCGGCCCCGCCCCCCTCACGCATTGCACGCCCACCCTGGCCCCGCCCCCCCACACGCATTCCCCGAACCGACACGGAGCCCCGACTCCCAGGTGAGTGCTGTACCCCCGGGAGCCCACACCAGCGTACGCCGGCAACCCAGCCGACACATACCCTCGCATTGCTGGGGTTGCCGCCCTACGCTGGTGTGGGCTCCCGTGCGATCGGGTGTGTGCGTGTATGCGATCGGGTGTGTGCGTGTCGGCAGAAGGCAGAGGAGCACGGCGTGCAGCACAGCTGCTGGGACCGCCCACCGGAGGGCACAGGCAGAAGTGGGGTGTGAGTGTATGCGATCAGATGTGTGCGTGTATACTGTCTGATGTGTGACTGTGCAGCACGATAGGGGGTGCGCAGCATGGGGGATGGAGTACGATGGGGAGTGCGCAGCATGGGGGATGGAGCACGATGGGGAGTGCGCAGCATGGGGGATGGAGCACGATGGGGGGTGCGCAGCATGGGGGATGGAGCACGATGGGGAGTGCGCAGCATGGGGGATGGAGCACGATGGGGAGTGCGCAGCATGGGGGATGGAGCACGATGGGGGGTGCGCAGCATGGGGGATGGAGCACGATGGGGAGTGCGCAGCATGGGGGATGGAGCACGATGGGGGTGCGCAGCATGGGGAATAGAGCACGATGGGGGGTGCGCAGCATGGGGGTTGCGCAGCATGGAGGATGGAGCACGATGGGGGGTGCGCAGCATGGGGGATGGAGCACGATGGGGGGTGCGCAGCATGGGTGATGGAGCACGATGGGGGATGGAGCACGATGGGGAGTGCGCAGCATGGGGAATGGAGCACAATGGGGAGTGCGCAGCATGGGGGATGGAGCACGATGGGGAGTGCGCAGCATGGGGGATGGAGCACGATGGGGGGTGCAGGATGGGGGGTGCAGCAGGGGGGATGGAGCACGATGGGGGGTGCGCAGCATGGGGGATGGAGCATGATGGGGGGTGCGCAGCATGGGGGATGGAGCACAATGGGGGGTGCACAGCATGGGGGATGGAGCATGATGGGGAGTGCAGCATGGGGGGTGGACCACGATGGAGGGTGCCCAGAATGGGGGGATGAAACACGATGGGGGGTGCGCAGCATGGGGGATGGAGCACGATGGGGGTGCGCAGCATGGGGGATGGAGCACGATGGGGGTGCGCAGCATGGGGGATGGAGCACGATGGGGGGTGCGCAGCATGGGGGATGGAGCACGATGGGGGATGCGCAGCATGGGGGAAGGAGCACGATGGGGGGTGCAGCATGGGGGGTGGACCACGATGGGGGGTGCACACCACCCCCCAAAACACACACACACACCGCCACACACGCACCGCACAACACACCACACACACACTGGGAACCACAAACACCGCCCTACAAAGACACCCACACACACACAGACAACGCTGCACACACACAACACACAAACACCGTGGCACACACAAATATATGCACAAACCGCGCAACACACACATTGCACAAAACATACCTCCCCCTACACAAACACTTGGCAACTACACACAACAACATCTATATATATATATATATATATAACAAAAATCATACATTAACTACACAATAAATTCTAGAATACCCGATGCGTTAGAATCGAGCCACCTTCTAGTGATCTATATAGGTCCTCAATTTGCTCTGCAAGGCACAAAAAAAATAGCTTTTAATATTCTTGGAAACGGGGCAGTCCAGTCCAATGGGCATCTCTGGTCTTGATCTCCTCTTCTTATGATTGCCATTCTCCTTCCCTGCTTTGTGTGGATGACACATCCTATGTCATCCGCACAGTGTCTCCTATCGCACAGCCGTGCAGAGGTATTTCTCTCTGCCCTGCAGAGGGCACAGCAGAGTATTGTAGTGCGCATGCGCCAGCTCTTTTTGGCTTTTCTCCACGCATGCGCACTACAATGCTTTGCTCTGCTCACAGTAGGGCAAAGAGATGTACGTCTGTGCAGGAGCACAATGGATCACACTGTGTGAATGACGAAGGACACAAAGTAGGCAAGAAGGACAGTGATCATAAGAAGAGAGGAGGCACCGGAACAAGACCAGACGCCGTTATTTTTTGTGCATTGCAGAATGGAGTAGAGATTATATACCGTATTTTTCGCTTTATAAGACGCACCTGATTATAAGACGCACCCCCAAATTTGGTGAAGGAAAAGAGAATTTTTTTTTTTAATTTTAAATGGGGTCCGTCTTATAATGCCAGTGTCCATCTAACAAATCACGATGCCCCCGCACACGATGCCCGCTAGGCCACACCCCCTCACACGATGCCCGCTAGGCCACGCCCCCTCACACTATGCCCGCTAGGCCACGGCCCCTCACTATGCCCGCTAGGCCACGCCCCCTCACACTGTGCCCGCTAGGTCACGCCCCCTCACACTATGCCCGCTAGGCCACGCCCCCTCACACTATGCCCGCTAGGCCACGCCCCTCACACTATGCCCACTTGGCCACGCCCCTCACACTATACCCCCCCCTAAGACACGCCCCCTCACACTATGCCCGCTAGGCCACACCCCCTCACACTATGCCCACTTGGCCACGCCCCCTCACACTATGCCCACTCGGCCACGCCCCCCCGCACACATTGGGCACCTGTACACCTCCCCCCAGGATAACACCTCCCATTATACTCCTCTGTCCCCAGGACTACTCCTCCCATTATACTCCTCCTATTATAATCCTCCTATTATACTCCTCTGTGAGGGATTCGCAGCATGGGGGATGGAGCATGATGGGGAGTGCAGCATGGGGGATGGAGCACGATGGAGGGTGCAGCATGGGGGGTGAACCACGATGGGGGGTGCCCAGAATGGGGGGATGAAACACGATGGGGGGTGCGCAGCATGGGGGATGGAGCACGATGGGGAGAGCAGCATGGGGGATGGAGCACGATGGGTGCAGCATGGGGGATGGAGCACGATGGGGGGGTGCAGCATGGGGGATGGAGCACAATGGGGGGTGCCCAGAATGGGGGGATGAAACACGATGGGGGGTGCGCAGCATGGGGGATGGAGCACGATGGGGGTGCGCAGCATGGGGGATGGAGCACGATGGTGGTGCGCAGCATGGGGGATGGAGCCCGATGGGGGGTGCGCAGCATGGGGGATGGAGCACGATGGGGGATGCGCAGCATGGGGGAAGGAGCACGATGGGGGGTGCAGCATGGGGGGTGGACCACGATGGGGGGTGCACACCACCCCCCAAAACACACACACAGCGCCACACACGCACCGCACAACACACCACACACACACTGGGAACCACAAACACCGCCCTACAAAGACACCCACACACACACAGACAATGCTGCACACACACAACACACAAACACCGTGGCACACACAAATATATGCACATACCGCGCAACACACACATTGCACAAAACATACCTCCCCCCAAAACACACACACACACACCCCCCACACACACACACCCACACAAACCGCGCAACACACACAGCACCACACACACACAACGCTACAGACACACAGCGCTCCACAAACAATGCAACACACAACGCAACGCACAAACAACACCACTCTCACCACCCCCCCACCCAGACAACACCCAGAACATTTACAGCGCCCCACACAAACACTTGGCAACTACACACAACAACATCTATATATATATAACAAAAATTATATATTAACTACACAATACGTAAATTCTAGAATACCCGATGCGTTAGAATCGGGCCACCTTCTAGTAACAGGATAAAAGCCAAATCAAAATCTCTATTTATAGACACAGTATTTTGGAGTGTTGTTCCTCCTTAGTGCAACATATCATATATGATTTGGCTGTATGAGAGTCTGCTGACTGGGGCTTGTGTTACTCTCTCCACAAGACATTTTAAAGGGGTACTCCATGGAGGTAAAACCTTATTCTAATTCCTCTGCCCTTATAAACTATAAAGATAACCTCCAGAGTGCTGTTTCCAATCCTTGTAGTACCTGCAATTCAGCGAAACTCAGGAGTTCCTTCTTGGTGCTCCTCCTCCCTTCTGGGACATTAAATCACACATCGGGGGCCTGCTCCCTGCTGCTACGGTAATAGCTTTCAGCCTCGTGATAACTTCTGCTTCCATTCAGACCGAGACCATGGGGCTGATCTAGGACTGCAGGTTTCAGCTGGACATATGCTTCATACACCTTAGATAGCTATCTTTTAGGGTACTTTCACACTTGCGTTCAGCGCAGTCCATCACTATGGATAATAGCGCAGTCCGTTAACGCACTGCGCTATTCTCCATAGACTTGTATGGACGACGCACTGTAACGCAAGTGTCAGCGTTGCATCTGCTGGACGACGCAGCGTCGTTATTTTGACGCTGCGCCGGGCGGGAGGAACGCAGCATTTAACTTTTTTATCGAGTAACCAAGCAAAGTGCTTTGCCGATATTTACCCTCGCTATGTGTGCAGGGAGCCCGTCACTTCCCCGCTTGGCTCCGCCCCCTCCCGCACTCCACTCCGCATGTATGTACACACACACACACATATACACATACACACACGCACACTCACCTGTCCTCAGCGCCATGGCCCGCTCGGCTCCACCCACTCCGCACTCGCCCCCTGCACACATTCTCGGTGGCCGAATGATCAGCTGAGCGCCCGGCAGCCGGGTATTGAGAGCGATCAGCTGATCGTTCACAATAGTCTGCTGCCGGTAAAACTGTAAAGAAGAAAAAAAAGCTTTCCGTTCTTTTGTACGATCCGTAGCATCCGTTGTGCCACTATATGCAACGCATCCGTCACACAACGCAATGCTACGGAAGCCGTCCAACGCAAGTGTGAAAGTAGCCTTAAACACATGTTCAGCAGACAGATCTCCCCCATTACACTTACCCTTTTGAGTTTTCTGTGGAGAGAGAGAGAGAGAGAAGAAAGCTGTCTTCAGATTTCTGTCTTAATATATAAAGCACAAAAGGGTCCAGGCATGTGAATTCAAACAATCCTGACGCATATGTCTCCTTACATCATCTTTCTCAGAAGAGAGAGGCAGAAATATCTTTTGGATGATCCGGAGTCTAGTTGGGTAGAATAGAAAAAAATACAAATAAAAACAGATCTATGAGAGCCACAATCTTAGCCCCCCTTATAAATTAAAAAAACTCCATTACCTACATTTATAACAATAAAAGCTACAATCTCTGCATGGAAACAACTCAATAGGATTTTATGTAAAAATAAAAGTGAACTTGTAGACATCAGGACAATCTCAATTGAAGTATTTGAAGTATTGGTCCCTAGGCTAGACTTAACAACACGGAGGAAGTATAATCTAAACAGTTTCAATGATATTTCATGTAATAATAGCTTATTACCTTTCCAGACAATTAGTTATAAATTTAATCTCCCTTTAAACGAACTGGCAAATTGGACACTCCTTAACAAGTACTTAAATAAAAACAAAAAGTTAACTTTTTCACTACCAGTAGATTTTTTTGGCTATTTTATTTAACCCACAAAATACATTATATTGGAAAACTAGCAACATTTATGCCATTATTAATGAAGACCTCCAATTTGATAAAAGATCAAATATTCTGAACTAGGAGAAAGATCTTGGTCAAACTTTTCAACTGGAACAGTGTCAAAAATCATTGAATTTAACATTATCTAACAATTCCTGCGCCACGTTGCAAGAAACTTACTTTAAGGTGCTTTCACGTTGGTATTCTACTCCTCAAAAGCTACACAAAATGTCCGTATCTAACTCTCCTTTGTGCTGGAGAGAGTGTGGACAAAATGGGTCTATTTTGCATATTTTTTGGAGTTGTCCAGCTTTAAAAAAAGATGTGGGAATATGTGTGTGATCTAATAAATAAAGTTACATCACAGAGTTTCATTCTCTCCCCCTAACTGGCACTATTGTTAATGGGTATAGAAGAGTTTAAAGACCCATGCAGACACATATTTTACCACGAGTAGAATATGGCAAATTTTCTTATTGCTTCATCTCAAATTGAGATGGTTTTTATGAGCGGAAACATTTATGCCTAGTCTGCATTAACTTATGCGGGCGTCACACGGTACGATCTATCGTGCGATCGCACGAGCGATCGTACCCGCCCCCGTCGTTTGTGCGTCACGGGCAAATCGCTGCCCGTGTCGCACAAAGTCGTTAAACCGCCGTCACACATACTTACCTGCTGAGTGACCTCGCTGTGGGCGGCGAACATCCTCTTCCTGAAGGGGGAGGGACGTTCGGCGTCACAGCGACGTCACACAGCCGCCGGCCAATAGAAGCGGAGGGGCGGAGATGAGCGGGACGTAAACATCCCGCGCACCTCCTTCCTTCAGCATTGCCGGCGGGACACAGGTAAGCTGTGTTCGTCTTTCCCGGGGTGTCACACGGAGCGATGTGTGCTGCCCCGGGTACGATGAACAATCAGTGCCATGAAAAATAAACGATTTTTTAAAAATAAGCGACGTGTACACGACTCACGATTTGTAACCGATTCAGCGTCGCTCTGAGGTGTCACACAAAACGACGTTGCAAACGATGCCGGATGTGCGTCACGAAAACTGTGACCCCGACGGTGCATTGCACGATAGATCGTCTCGTGTGACGCCCGCATTAGCCTCCTGACATGTAATGATTATTATTTCTCATGTATATTATTGTTTTGTTGTTCCAAGTACGTTGGTGACAAAACATTTGATGTTAATACTTTTGAATCATTGGCCATAAAGGCAACACTTACAGTGCCTTGCGAAAGTATTCGGCCCCCTTGAATTTTTCAACCTTTTCCCACATTTCAGGCTTCAAAAAAAGATAAAAAAATTTAATGTTATGGTGAAGAATCATCAACAAGTGGGACACAATTGTGAAGTTGAACAAAATTTATTGCTTATTTTAAATTTTTGTAAAAAATAACTGAAATTGGGGCGTGCAATATTTTTCGGCCCCTTTACTTTCAATGCAGCAAACAAACTCCAGAAGTTCATTGAGGATCTCTGAATGATCCAATGTTGTCCTAAATGACTGATGATGATAAATATAATCCACCTGTGTGTAATCAAGTCTCCGTATAAATGCACCTGCTCTGTGATAGTCTCAGTGTTCTGTTTAAAGCACAGAGAGCATCATGAAGACCAAGGAACACAACAGGCAGGTCCGTAATACTGTTGTGGAGAAGTTTAAAGCCAGATTTGGTTGCAAAAAGATTTCCAAAACTTTAAACATCCCAAGAACCACTGTGCAAGCGATCATATTGACATGGAAGGAATATCATACCACTGCAAATCTACCAAGACCCGGCCGTCCATCCAAACTTTCATCTCAAACAAGGAGAAGACTGATCAGAGATGCAGCCACCTGGGAGACACACCAAACATGTGGAAGAAGGTGCTTTGGTCAGATGAAATCAAAATCGAACATTTTGGGCACAATGCCAAACGATATATCACCCTGAACACACCATCCCCATGCTGGTGGCAGCATTATAGTTTGGTCCTGCTTTGCTTCAGCAGGGACAGGGAAGATGGTTAAAATTGATGGGAAGATGGATGGAGCCAAATACAGGACCATTCTTGAAGAAAACCTGTTGGAGTCTGCAAAAGATCTGAGACTGGGACGGAGATTTGTCTTCCAACAAGACAATGATCCCAAACATAAAAAAAAATCTACAATGGAATGGTTCACAAATAAATGTATTCAGGTGTTAGAATGGCCAAGTCAAAGACCAGACCTAAATCCAATCAAGAATCTGTGGAAAGAGCTGAAAACTGCTGTTCACAAGCGCTCTCCATCCAACCTCACTCAGCTCGAGCTATTTGCAAAGGAAGAATGGGCAAGAATTTCAGTCTCTCGATGTGCAAAACTGATAGACACATACCCCAAGCGACTGCAGCTGTAATCGCAGCAAAAGGTGGCGCTACAAAGTATTAACTTAAAGGGGACGGATAATATTGCACGCCCCACTTTTCAGTTATTTATTTTTTACAAAAGTTTAAAATAAGCAATAAATTTTGTTCAACTTCACAATTGTGTCCCACTTATTGTTGATTATTCATCAGGACATTACATTTTTATCTTTATGTTTGAAGCCTGAAATGAGCGAAAAGGTTGAAAAATTCAAGGGAGCCGAATACTTTCACAAGGTACTGTAACTGTTGGTTTTTCTGTTTTCCTTCATGTCTATTCCTGTTTTTCCTTTCCCTAATTCCTCCCTTATTCCTTGTATTTCTTGTATTAAAATTTGTAAAATGTTAATAAAAAGATGCAAAGAAAAAAAGAAAAAGAGAGTCAGGCGGCTCAATACATATTAGACTGTTAGCCCATATCGCTGGGTTCGCTTTAGTTACTGGATAGAAACAAAAATAATACTGATGACCCCTCGAGGGAACAACCACTGACATCCACATGTGACAGTATTTTGGGAAATAATTCCCATTTCTTCGGCGCTCCATTGGGAGACCCAGACGATTGGGTGTATAGCTACTGCCTCCGGAGGCCACACAAAGCATTACACTAAAAAGTGTAAGGCCCCTCCCCTTCTGGCTATACACCCCCCGTGGGATCACGGGCTGCTCAGTTTTCAAGCTTTGTGCGAAGGAGGTCAGACATCCACGCATAGCTCCACTGTTTAGTCAGCAGTAGCTGCTGACTATATCGGATGGAAGAAAAGAGGGCCCATGCTAAAGGGCCCCCAGCATGCTCCCTTCTCACCCCACTCTTGTTGGCGGTGTTTGTTAAGGTTGAGGTACCCATTGCGGGTACGGAGCCTGGAGCCCACATGCTGTTTTTCCTTCCCCATCCCCCTGAGGGCTCTGGTGAAGTGGGATCTTACCGGCCTCCAGGCTCTGAGGCCGGGCTCCATCCACAGACCCGGAGATCCTGCTGGATACGGAGCTGGGTACCGTCAGGGACAAGGCCCTGCAACATTCAGGTACTCTGTGTCCCCGTACAGACAGGCACAGACACACTCCAGCGTTGCTGGGCGTTCTAGTGCGCCGGGGACAGTAGCGCTGCGCGCTTGGGTTATACTCACTGCAGCTTAGCTGAGTGAGTTTATGTGTGGGGAACTACCGCGCCGGCCGCCCCCGGAGACTGCGGCGCGGCTGAGACTTGTGGTGCGCCGGGGACTTCGCGCCGACCGTGCTTTTACGACGGCAGCGCTTATAAATCTAGTCCCCGGCTTCTGCGGCCTAGTTACGTTTCGTTCCCGCCCCCAGCCCTGTCAGTCAGGGAAGGGGAGAGACGCTGTACAATAGTCAGCGCCGAGGGCTGGAGTCTTATTTACATACTCCAGCCCTCTCACTGGGCACAGTGGGACGCCAGTTTCCCGCTCTTTGTCTGCAGCACGCCCACGGCCCGCCCCTCTTCACAGGACGCCGGCAGCCATTCCTGCACGCAGTCTGAGCTGGAGAACGGACATAGCCCTGGGAGACCCAGACAGGGGATTCTGGCGACCACACACCCGCTGTTAAGCGGGCGGTAAGCAGCACCTAGGTGCTGACCCCACTAGTGCCACAGTGTTGTTTGGTGTACTTTTGTCTGTACCTATATATTGCACTGTACGGTCGCTTCTTGGCTTATACCCCTATATTGCTCTGAGGAGACAACAGCATGTCATCCGCAAAAAGCAAGGGTGCCAAGGCACAGGCTTTATATGCTGCCTGTACCGCATGTGGGGCTGATCTACCGGCAGGTTCCACTGACCCCCATTGTGTGCAATGTTCGGTCCCTGTGCCACTTCATCAGCCGGAGTCTATGCTAGTAGTGGCCCAGGCAGAGACGCCTGTGAACCCTGCCCCGGTGACGGGGACAGAGTTTGCAGTTTTTGCTGATAAGATGTCTGTGACTATGACAAAAATTCTAGAAACTTTGCAGTCCAGGCCGGTCACTCAGACCATGGGCACTGCTGATTCAATGTTCCCCGGTCCCCCTCAGTTGGAACTAATCCGTGCTCCAAGGGTGTCCCAGGCATCACAGGCTGAAGGCTCTGACTCGGACGACAGTCCCAGGCAGCCTAAGCGAGCTCGCTGGGAGAGACCCTCGGCGTCATCACGCTGGTCAGGGTCTCAGCGAGAGGATTCTCTGTATGATGAGACAGAGCTAGGTGATCAGGAGTCTAATCCTGAGACTGCTCTCAACCTGGATACCCCTGATGGTGACGCCATGGTGAATGATCTTATAGCGGCCATCAATAGACTGCTGGATATTTCTCCTCCAGCGGAGGAGGCAGCAGCACAGCAGGAGAAATTCCATTTCAGGTATCCCAAACGTAAATTGAGTACTTTTCTGGACCACGCTGACTTCAGAGAAGCAGTCCAGAAACACCATGCTTATCCAGATAAGCGTTTCTCCAAACGTCTTAAGGATACACGTTATCCCTTTCCCCCTGACGTGGTCAAACGCTGGACCCAGTGTCCAAAGGTGGACCCCCCAATCTCCAGGCTTGCGGCTAGATCCATAGTTGCAGTGGAAGATGGGGCTTCACTTAAAGATGCCAATGACAGACAGATGGACCTTTGGTTGAAATCTGTCTATGAAGCTATCGGCGCGTCGTTTGCTCCAGCATTCGCAGCCGTGTGGGCACTCCAAGCTATTTCAGCTGGTCTGGCGCAGGTGGACTCATACGTCCATCAGTGCCGCAAGTGGCGTCGTTGACCTCGCAAATGTCTGCGTTTGCGACTTACGCTATCAATGCGGTCTTGGACTCTACCAGCCGTACGTCAATGGCGTCCGCCAACTCTGTGGTTTTACGCAGAGCCTTATGGTTAAAGGAATGGAAAGCAGATTCTGCTTCCAAAAAATGCTTAACCAGTTTGCCATTATCTCAAGACAGACTGTTTGGTGAGCAATTGGCTGAAATCATTAAACAGTCCAAGGGTAAGGACTCTTCCTTACCCCAGCCCAGATCAAGCAAACCTCAACAGTGGAGGGGACAGTCGAGGTTTCGGTCCTTTCGAGGTTCGGGCAGGGCCCAATTCTCCTCGTCCAAAAGGACTCAGAAGGAGCAGAGGAGCTCAGATTCCTGGCGGACTCACTCACACCCAAAGAAAGCAGCCGGAGGAACCGCTTCCAAGCCGGCTGCCTCATGACTTTCGGCCTCCTCTCTCCGCATCCTCGGTCGGTGGCAGGCTCTCCCGCTTTTGCGGCATTTGGCTGCCACAGGTCAAAGACCGGTGGGTAACAGACATTTTGTCTCACGGGTACCGGATAGAGTTCAGTTCTCGTCCTCCGCCTCGGTTCTTCAGAACTTCCCCACATCCCGACCGAGCCGATGCTCTTCTGCAGGCGGTGTGCTCTCTAAGGGCAGAAGGAGTGGTGATCCCTGTTCCTCTTCAGGAACGAGGTCAAGGTTTTTACTCCAATCTGTTTGTGGTGCCAAAAAAGGACGGCTCTTTCCGTCCTGTTCTGGACCTAAAACTGCTCAACAAGCACGTGAAAACCAGGCGGTTCCGGATGGAATCTCTCCGCTCCGTCATTGCCTCGATGTCTCAAGGAGATTTCCTAGCATCAATAGACATCAAGGATGCTTATCTCCACGTGCCGATTGCTCCAGAGCACCAGCGTTTTCTACGCTTCGTTATAGGAGACGAACACCTTCAGTTCGTAGCCCTGCCATTTGGTCTGGCGACAGCCCCACGGGTTTTCACCAAGGTCATGGCAGCAGTGGTAGCAGTCTTGCACTCTCAGGGACACTCGGTGATCCCTTACTTGGACGATCTACTTGTCAAGGCACCCTCTCAAGAGGCATGCCAACACAGCCTGAACGTTGCGCTGGAGACTCTCCAGACTTTCGGGTGGATCATCAACTTTTCAAAGTCAAATCTGTCACCGACTCAATCACTAACATATCTTGGCATGGAGTTTCATACTCTCTCAGCGATAGTGAAGCTTCCGATGGACAAGCAGCGTTCACTACAGACAGGGGTGCACTCTCTCCTTCAAGGCCAGTCGCACCCCTTAAGACGCCTCATGCACTTCCTGGGGAAGATGGTGGCAGCAATGGAGGCAGTCCCGTTTGCGCAGTTTCATCTGCGCCCACTTCAATGGGACATTCTCCGCCAATGGGACGGGAAGTCGACGTCCTTAGACAGGAAAGTCTCCCTTTCCCAGACGGCCAAGGACTCTCTTCAATGGTGGCTTCTTCCCACCTCATTATCACAAGGAAGGTCCTTCCTACCCCCATCCTGGGCGGTGGTCACGACAGACGCGAGTCTGTCAGGGTGGGGAGCAGTTTTTCTCCACCACAGAGCTCAGGGTACGTGGACTCAGCAGGAGTCCACCCTTCAGATCAATGTTCTGGAAATCAGGGCAGTGTATCTTGCCCTACAAGCCTTCCAGCAGTGGCTGGAAGGAAAGCAGATCCGAATTCAGTCGGACAACTCCACAGCGGTGGCATACATCAACCACCAAGGCGGGACACGCAGTCGGCAAGCCTTCCAGGAAGTCCGGCGGATTCTGATGTGGGTGGAAGCCACGGCCTCCACCATATCCGCAGTTCACATCCCCGGCGTAGAAAACTGGGAAGCGGACTTCCTCAGTCGCCAGGGTATGGACGCAGGGGAATGGTCCCTTCACCCGGACGTGTTTCAGGAAATCTGTCGCCGCTGGGGAAGGCCGGACGTCGACCTAATGGCGTCCCGGCACAACAACAAGGTCCCAACTTTCATGGCACGGTCTCGCGATCACAGAGCTCTGGCGGCAGACGCCTTAGTGCAAGATTGGTCGCAGTTCCAGCTGCCCTATGTGTTTCCCCCTCTGGCACTCTTGCCCAGAGTGCTACGCAAGATCAGGTCCGATTGCCGCCGCGTCCTGCTCGTCGCCCCAGACTGGCCGAGGAGGTCGTGGTATCCGGATCTGTGGCATCTCACGGTCGGCCAACCGTGGGCGCTACCAGACCGGCCAGACTTACTGTCACAAGGGCCGTTTTTCCATCTGAATTCTACGGCCCTGAACCTGACTGTGTGGCCATTGAGTCCTGGATACTAGCATCTTCAGGATTATCTCAAGGGGTCGTGGCCACCATGAGACAGGCTAGGAAGCCCACGTCTGCTAAGATCTACCACAGAACGTGGAAGATTTTCTTATCCTGGTGCTCGGCACAGGGAGTGTCCCCCTGGCCATTTGCATTGCCTACTTTTCTTTCCTTCCTGCAATCTGGTTTGGAAAAAGGCTTATCGCTCGGCTCCCTTAAAGGGCAAGTCTCAGCGCTATCTGTATTTTTTCAAAAGCGTCTAGCACGACTTCCTCAGGTACGCACGTTCCTGCAGGGGGTTTGTCACATCGTCCCTCCGTACAAACGGCCGTTAGATCCATGGGATCTGAACAGGGTACTAGTTGCTCTCCAGAAGCCGCCCTTCGAGCCTCTGAGGGATGTTTCACTTTCTCGACTCTCACAGAAAGTGGCCTTTCTGGTAGCGGTCACGTCTCTTCGGAGGGTATCCGAGCTGGCAGCGCTGTCATCCAAAGCTCCCTTCCTGGTTTTTCACCAGGACAAGGTAGTGCTGCGCCCGATTCAGGAGTTTCTCCCTAAGGTGGTATCCTCTTTTCATCTCAATCAGGAAATCTCCTTACCTTCCTTTTGTCCTCATCCAGTTCATCGGTATGAAAAGGATTTGCATTTGTTGGATCTCGTGAGAGCACTCAGAATCTACATTTCCCGCACGGCGCCCCTGCGCCGCTCGGATGCACTCTTTGTCCTTGTCGCTGGTAAGCGCAAAGGATCGCAGGCTTCCAAATCCACCCTGGCTCGATGGATCAAGGAACCAATTCTTGAAGCCTACCGTTCTGCTGGGCTTCCGGTTCCATCAGGGCTGAAGGCCCAGTCTACCAGAGCCGTGGGTGCGTCCTGGGCATTACGACACCAGGCTACGGCTCAACAGGTGTGCCAGGCAGCTACCTGGTCGAGTCTGCACACTTTACCAAACATTATCAGGTGCATACCTACGCTTCGGCGGACGCCAGCCTAGGTAGAAGAGTCCTGCAGGCGGCGGTTGCCTCCTCGTAGGGGACGGCTGTTTTACAGCTCTAACTTGAGGTATTAATTTACCCACCCAGGGACTGCTTTTGGACGTCCCAATCGTCTGGGTCTCCCAATGGAGCGCCGAAGAAGAAGGGAATTTTGTTACTTACCGTAAATTCCTTTTCTTCTAGCTCCAATTGGGAGACCCAGCACCCGCCCTGTTTCCTTCGGGATTTTTGTTTTTTTCGGGTACACATGTTGTTCATGTTGAACGGTTTCAGTTCTCCGATGTTACTTCGGATTGAATTTGTTTAAACCAGTTATTGGCTTTCCTCCTTCTTGCTTTAGCACTAAAACTGAGCAGCCCGTGATCCCACGGGGGGTGTATAGCCAGAAGGGGAGGGGCCTTACACTTTTTAGTGTAATGCTTTGTGTGGCCTCCGGAGGCAGTAGCTATACACCCAATCGTCTGGGTCTCCCAATTGGAGCTAGAAGAAAAGGAATTTACGGTAAGTAACAAAATTCCCTTCTTTGTCGCTCCTAATTGGGAGACCCAGACAATTGGGTGTATAGCTATGCCTCCGGAGGCCACACAAAGTATTACACTAAAAGTGTAAAGCCCCTCCCCTTCAGCCTATACACCCCCCGTACTGCTACGGGCTCATCAGTTTTTATGCTTTGTGCGAAGGAGGTCAGACATCCACGCATAGCTCCACAGCTTAGTCAGCAGCAGCTGCTGACTATGTCGGATGGAAGAAAAGAGGGCCCATAACAGGGCCCCCAGCATGCTCCCTTCTCACCCCACTCTTATCGGCGGTGTTGTTAAGGTTGAAGTATCCATTGCGGGTACGGAGGCTGGAGCCCACATGCTGCTTTCCTTCCCCATCCCTCAATTAGGGCTCTGGGTGAAGTGGGATCCCATCGGTCTCCAGGCACAGGAGACCGTGCTCCATCCACAGCTCCTGAGGACCCTGCTGGATAGGAGCCGAGTATCGTTCAGGGACATGGCCCTGCTACTTGGAGGTACTCTGTGTCCCCGTGGGGACCGCGCACAGCAACACTCCAGCATTGCTGGGTGTGCTAGTGCACCGGGGACAGCAGCGCTGGCTGCATTTGTGCCACTATACACTTCAGCGTCGCTGAGTGTGTTTGTGTCTTTCTTCCCGCCCCCAGCCCTGCCAGTCAGGGGAAGGGCGGGACGCTGTACAGGACGGCAGCACTGAGGGCTGGAGCATGCTTTGCATACTCCACCCCCCTCACTCTGCACAGTGGGGCACCAGTTCCCGCACTTTTCTGGGTCACGCCCACGGCTCCCTCCTCTCCTCAGGACGCCGGCAGCCATTCCTCTCAGCTCTGCTAACGCTGGAGAGGACAGACAAGCTCAGGGACACCCAGGCAGGAATTCTGGTGCCCACACAACCGCTTTGCGCAGGCAGTAAGCAGCACCTGTGGTGCTGGCCCCACTAGTGCAGAAGTGTATTTATAGTTTATATGATTATAGTCTATACTTTACACTGTAGGGTGCACTGTTGATTTGTGGCTATATACCCTCCTGTATTGCTCAGAGGAGACAACAGCATGTCGTCCACAAATAGCAAGGGTGCCAAGGCACTGACTTACTATGCTGCCTGTGCAGCATGTACGGCTATACTGCCGGCAGGTTCCACTGACCCTCATTGTGTGCAATGCCCGGCCCCTGTGGCACTTTCTCAGCCGGAGCCTCTGCTAAGGGTGGCCCAGGGAGAACCACCTGTTAACACTGTCCAGGTGACAGGGACGGAGTTTGCAGTTTTTACTGAAAGACTTTCTGAGACTATGGCTAAGATATTAGAAGCCTTGCAGTCCAGGCCGGCATCTCAAGCCATGGGCACTGTGCAATCATTGCACCCTGGTCCCCCTCAGTTGGAACAGCAATGTCTTCCTGGGGTGTCTCATGGATCCCAGGGTGAGGTCTCTGACACGGACCGCAGCCCCAGACCGACTAAGCGAGCTCGCTATGAAATTCCCTCGACATCATCACAATGTTCAGGGTCTCAGCGAGAGGACTCTCTGTATGATGAAGCGGAGGTAGCTGATCAGGATTCTGATCCTGAAGCCGCTCTCAACCTTGATACTCCTGATGGGGACGCCATAGTGAATGATCTTATTGCGTCCATCAATGAAATGTTGGATATTTCTCCCTCAGCTCCTCCTGTGGAGGAGTCAGCTTCTCAGCAGGAGAAATTCCGTTTCAGGTTTCCCAAGCGTACAAAGAGTATGTTTCTGGACCACTCTGACTTCAGAGAGGCAGTCCAGAAACACCGAGCTTATCCAGATAAGCGTTTTTCCAAGCGCCTTAAGGATACACGTTACCCTTTTCCCCCTGACGTGGTCAAGGGCTGGACTCAGTGTCCCAAGGTGGATCCTCCAATCTCCAGACTGGCGGCTAGATCCATAGTTGCAGTGGAAGATGGAGCTTCACTCAAGGATGCCACTGACAGACAGATGGAGCTCTGGTTGAAATCCATCTATGAAGCTATCGGCGCGTCTTTTGCTCCAGCATTCGCAGCCGTATGGGCACTCCAAGCTATCTCAGCTGGTCAGGCGCAAATTGACGCACTCACACGTACGTCTGCGCCGCAGGTGGCGTCCATAACCTCTCAAACGTCGGCATTTGCGTCCTACGCTATTAATGCTGTCCTGGACTCTGCGACCCGTACGGCGGTTGCAGCCGTCAATTCGGTGGCAATACGCAGGGCCTTGTGGCTGCGGGAATGGAAGGCAGATTCGGCTTCCAAAAAGTGCTTAACTGGATTGCCATTTTCTGGCGACCGTTTGTTTGGTGAGAGATTGGATGAAATCATCAAACAATCCAAGGGAAAGGAAACATCCTTACCCCAGGCCAAACCAAAAACACCCCAACAGAGGAGGGGACAGTCGAGGTTTCGGTCCTTTCGGGGTACGGGCAGGTCCCAATTCTCCTCGTCCAAAAGGCCTCAGAAGGATCAGAGGAACTCCGACGCATGGCGGTCTAAATCACGCCCTAAAAAGACCGCCGGAGGTGCCGCTACCAAGGCGGCTTCCTCATGACTTACGGCCTCCTCACACCGCATCCTCGGTCGGTGGCAGGCTCTCCCGCTTTTGCGACACCTGGCTGCCACAAGTAAAAGACCGTTGGGTGAGAGACATTTTGTCTCACGGTTACAGGATAGAGTTCAGCTCTCGTCCTCCGACTCGATTCTTCAGAACATCTCCGCCTCCCGAGCGAGCCGAGGCTCTTCTGCAGGCGGTGGGCATTCTGAAGGCAGAAGGAGTGGTGGTCCCGGTTACTCTTCAGCAACAGGGTCACGGTTTCTACTCCAACCTGTTTGTGGTTCCAAAGAAGGACGGGTCCTTCCGTCCTGTTTTGGACCTAAAACTGCTCAACAAACACGTAACGACCAGGCGGTTCCGGATGGAATCCCTCCGCTCCGTCATCGCCTCAATGTCCCAAGGAGATTTCCTAGCATCGATCGATATCAAGGATGCTTATCTCCACGTACCAATTGCTCCAGAGCATCAGCGCTTCTTGCGCTTCGCCATAGGAGATGAACACCTTCAGTTCGCGGCACTGCCGTTCGGCCTGGCGACAGCCCCAAGGGTTTTCACCAAGGTCATGGCTACAGTAGTTGCGGTCCTCCACTCTCAGGGTCACTCAGTGATACCTTACTTAGACGATCTGCTGGTCAAGGCACCCTCTCAAGAGGCATGCCAACACAGCCTCAACGTTACTCTGGAGATTCTCCAGAGTTTCGGGTGGATCATCAATTTTCCAAAGTCAAATCTGACACCGGTCCAATCACTGACATATCTTGGCATGGAGTTTCATACTCTTCCAGCGATAGTGAAGCTTCCGCTGGACAAACAGCGTTCACTACAGACAGGGGTACAATCTCTCCTTCAAGGTCGGTCACACCCCTTGAGGCGCCTCATGCACTTCCTGGGGAAGATGGTGGCAGCAATGGAAGCAGTCCCTTTCGCGCAGTTTCACCTGCGTCCTCTTCAATGGGACATCCTACGCAAGTGGGACAGGAGGCCGACGTCCCTAGACAGGAACGTCTCCCTCTCTCAAGCAACCAAAGCTTCCCTTCGGTGGTGGCTTCTTCCCACCTCATTATCGAAAGGAAAATCCTTCCTACCCCCATCCTGGGCGGTGGTCACGACGGACGCGAGCCTGTCAGGGTGGGGAGCAGTTTTTCTCCACCACAGGGCTCAGGGTACGTGGACTCAGCAAGAGTCCTCACTTCAGATCAATGTTCTGGAGATCAGGGCAGTGTATCTTGCCCTAAAAGCTTTCCAGCAGTGGCTGGAAGGCAAGCAGATCCGAATTCAGTCGGACAACTCCACAGCGGTGGCTTACATCAACCACCAAGGTGGGACACGCAGTCGGCAAGCCTTCCAGGAAGTCCGGCGGATTCTGCTGTGGGTGGAAGCCACAGCATCCACCATATCCGCAGTTCACATCCCGGGCGTAGAAAACTGGGAAGCAGACTTTCTCAGTCGCCAGGGCATGGACGCAGGGGAATGGTCCCTTCACCCGGACGTGTTTCAGGAGATCTATTGCCGCTGGGGGATGCCGGACGTCGACCTAATGGCGTCACGGCACAACAACAAGGTCCCAACATTCATGGCTCGATCTCAAGATCACAGAGCTCTGGCGGCAGACGCCTTAGTTCAGGATTGGTCGCAGTTTCAGCTTCCTTATGTGTTTCCTCCTCTGGCTATGTTGCCCAGAGTGTTACGCAAGAGAAGGGCCGACTGCCGCCGCGCCATCCTCGTCGCTCCAGACTGGCCGAGGAGGTCGTGGTACCCGGATCTGTGGCATCTCACGGTCGGCCAACCGTGGGCACTGCCAGACCGACCAGATTTGCTATCTCAAGGGCCGTTTTTCCATCTGAATTCTGCGGCCCTCAACCTGACTGTGTGGCCATTGAGTCCTGGATCCTAGCGTCTTCAGGATTATCTCAAGAGGTCATTGCCACTATGAGACAGGCTAGGAAACCAACGTCCGCCAAGATTTCCTCCCTAAGGTGGTATCCCCTTTTCATCTCAATCAGGACATCTCCTTACCCTCGTTTTGTCCTCATCCAGTTCACCAATGTGAAAAGGATTTGCACTTGTTAGATCTGGTGAGAGCACTCAGACTCTACATTTCTCGTACGGCGCCCCTGCGCCGCTCCGATGCACTCTTTGTCCTTGTCGCTGGCCAGCGTAAAGGGACACAAGCTTCCAAATCAACCCTGGCTCGGTGGATCAAGGAACCAATTCTCGAAGCTTACCGTTCCTCGGGGCTTCCGGTTCCCTCAGGACTGAAGGCCCATTCTACCAGGGCCGTGGGAGCGTCCTGGGCCTTGCGACACCAGGCTACGGCTCAGCAGGTGTGTCAGGCAGCTACCTGGTCGAGCCTGCACACTTTCACGAAACACTATCAGGTGCATACCTATGCTTCGGCAGATGCCAGCCTAGGTAGGCGAGTCCTTCAGGCGGCAGTTGCCCACCTGTAGGACGGAGCCGTTACGGCTCTATTATGAGGTATTATTTACCCACCCAGGGACTGCTTTTGGACGTCCCAATTGTCTGGGTCTCCCAATTAGGAGCGACAAAGAAGAAGGGAATTTTGTTTACTTACCGTAAATTCCTTTTCTTCTAGCTCCAATTGGGAGACCCAGCACCCGCCCCTGTTTTTGTATACACATGTTGTTCATGTTAAATGGTTTCAGTTCTCCGATATTCCTTCGGATTGAATTTACTTTAAACCAGTTTATAATTTTTTCCTCCTTCTGGCTTTTGCACCAAAACTGATGAGCCCGTAGCAGTACGGGGGGTGTATAGGCTGAAGGGGAGGGGCTTTACACTTTTAGTGTAATGCTTTGTGTGGCCTCCGGAGGCATAGCTATACACCCCAATTGTCTAAGTCTCCCAATTGGAGCTAGAAGAAAAGGAATTTACGGTAAGTAAACAAAATTCCCTTCTTTAGGAGGAATGTTCCCCAATTATTTTTGGAGCTAGTGTGTGTATTTTATAAGTATGGTGCAGGTTCTCTTATAAAATCTTGCTGATATTTATGACTTAGTATTTGATGGTTACTTTAGGCTTCTACAGTTCTGCAAGAAAATGACATTTCCTGTAACTGAAGTACACACGCTGAAAAACCTGGCCAAAGGCATTCTGGAGGAGCAGCGAAGAATGGAGGCGAATAAAGACACTCTGAAATATCTGAACGTAGGTGCTGCATTTACTGAATGCCATCCTTAGCTTCATCCCTCTAATTTCAGGTAGTAATTGATCGGTAACTTATCTGGATCACTGTAATTGTATGGGAATGCCATGAACATTTAGCTGGGAAATTGCAGACATCTCCAAGCTCTAAAGGATTTGCCTTATCAAATTCACTGGTGGCGTATTGCTCTCATGTGCCACCAATGTGCAGTTGGCTGGGTGTGGTGGAGGGCGATGTCTCTGATCCTCACCAGAAATTATAGTGACTACTGTTGGCCCCATTTATCTTTTTCAGGGCACATGGACAAACCTAACGACTACAGAAGTGGTTGATGGTGCATGTTGTTTATCTTGTGCTTTCTCCTTAGGATAACATTAATGAAGCTGTGGACACTGAAAACAAGATAGAAAACTCTATAGAGGCTTTAGAAAAAATGGTTGAGACCTTGGATGAACAAGAATCCGAAACATCCCAGCCCCAAGTATGTACTATTCACAATTAAGAAGTAAAAAGCAGCATGTCATGGCAGCTTATGGATGTATAGATAGTTATCAAGTTATGGCGAGACGAATCATTCACATAAGTGGGCACCAGTTGTTGAAATTATATAGAGCGATGGAAGGAAGAAGAGCGAGGAAAAGTATGTAAATTTAAAATATAACTTATATTAAATATATTAGAATGATATAATGTAGACTGTGTACCATCACCCATCCCCTGTAGACTGTGAGCCTCGCGGGCAGGGTCCTCTCTCCTCCTATACCAGTCTGTTTTGTACTGTTAATGATTTTTGTACGTATACCCTTTTTCACTTGTAAAGCGCCATGGAATTAATGGCGCTATAATAATAAATAATAATTATATAATTGTTAAATAGATTGCATAAACTTATTATTTGCAACTTGAAACGTGCTCAACGACACCGTAATCTTTCAACAAACGTCTCCGGATAATGTAACAGATGATAAAATTGGGTTTGTAAGTTTCTTATAGGATGATTAGCCAGCTACAATATAATATAATCATGTTGTCCAACTATGCTGAGCTGAGCAGTTTCGAGTTAATATTAACCCCTTTACACCTGAACACGAATGACCAGGCCATTTTTTGCAATTCTAACCAGTGTCACTTTGACATGTTATACTGTATTTTTCGGATTATAAGACACACTTTTCCTCCCAAAAATGTGGGAGGAAAATGAGGGGTGCGTCTTAAAATCCGAGTATAGCTTTACCCGGGGGAAGACCTTTCTGTGCGGCGGCCGGGTGCCTGTGGCTGCGTGCGGGCAGCCGGGTGCCTGTGGCTGCGTGCGTACGGCAGCCGGGTACTTGTGCTAGCGTGCAGGCGGCAGCCGGTGCCAGTGGCTACGTGCGAGCGGCAGCCGGGTGCCTGTCGATGCAAGCTGCCTCTCTGTGCGGGTGAGCGGGCGGCCTGCTGGCTGCCACTCTGTGCATGCAGGCGACTGTGCGGCAGGTTTCCCAGTGTATCCGCGGTCCCAGTTTCAAATAATGGTGCCGGCAGTCAGCGCGTGCGCAGATGGAGCCCTCGGCTCAAGGCGCCATCATTTGAACCGGTACCGTGGACAGATTGGGACACTCACCGTACCGGCCTGCTACACCACTCGCTGCTGCTGCCACTACTGACCCACTGCGCCTGCCGCCACGGACCCGCCGCGCTTGCTGCCGCCACTGACTGCCTCTGCCACCACGGACCCGCCGCAGCTGCCAGCTCAACCTCTGCCTCCTGTGACCCCGTTTCACCATCACTGCCGCCCCCCTCCGGTAAGACAACACCGGAGTATAAAACAGACCCCTTTTTTTTTTTTACCTTTTTTTATTTCTAAATTTGGGGTGCATCTTTATAATCCGGTGCGTCTTATAAAGCGAAAAATACGGTAACTCTGGAACATTTCAATATATCCTAGTGATTCTGACACTGGTTGTTTTCTTGACATATTGTACTTCATGATAGTGGTAAATTTAGGACAGTATTTTTTGCGTTTATTTGTAAAAATATCAGAAATTTGGCAAAAATTTTGCAATGTCACACAAAATAGTTTCTAAATAACATTTCACATGTCTACTTTACATCAATGCAATTTTTCAAGCATAGTTTTTTTTGTTTATTAGGAAGTTAGAAGGGTAAAAAAAGTTCAACGGCAATTTCTCACTTTTCCAACAAAATTGACAAAACTATTTTTTTTAGAGACTACGTCACATTTAAAGTGACTTTGAGAGGCCTAGGTGACAGAAATACCCAAAAGTGACCTCATTCTAAAAACAACACCCCTCAAAGTGCTCAAAACCACATCCAAGAAGTTTATTAATGCTTTAGGTGCTTCACAGGAACCAAAGCAATGTGGAAGAAAAAAATGAAAATTTTACTTTTTTCCACAAAAATGTTACTTTAGTCATAAAAATTTGCATTTTTTCAGCGCTCTATTGGGAGACCCAGACGATTGGGGTATAGCTACTGCCCTCCGGAGGCCACACAAAGCACTACACTAAAAAGTGCAAGGCCCCTCCCCTTCTGGCTATACCCCCCCGTGGTATCACGGGTACTCCAGTTTTCAAGCTTTGTGCGAAGGAGGTCAGACATCCACGCATAGCTCCACAGATTTTAGTCAGCAGTAGCTGCTGACTATTTCGGATGGAAGAAAAGAGGGCCCATATAGGGCCCCCAGCATGCTCCCTTCTCACCCGTTGATGGTGTTGTAAGGTTGAGGTACCTATTGCTGGTACAGAGGCTGGAGCCCCACATGCTGTTTTCCTTCCACATCCCCTTGTAGGGCTCTGTGGAAGTGGGATCCTGCCGGCCTCAAAGCTCTGACGCCGGGCTCCATCCACAGACCCATAGAACCTGGTGGATGCCGAGCAGGAGTACCATCAGGGACATGGCCCTGCATCATACAGGTACTCTGTGTCCCCGGCAGGCACAGACACACTCCGGGCTGGCTGGGTGTTGTAGTGCGCCGGGGACCGTAACGCTAGAGCTAGTGTTCCTACAGTTTAACTGGGGGACTTTTTTCTGTGTGTGGGAACGCAGCGCCGACCCCCGCTGGACCGGCGGCGCTGCTGTGACTTTTAGTTCGCCGGGGACACGCCGACCGCGCTTTTACGGCGGTGGCGTTTATAAATCTAGTCCCCGGCTTTTGCGGCCTAGGACGCCGGCAGCTCCGATTCATTCCCGCCCCCACCCTGTCAATCAGGGTAGGGGAGAGACGCTGTTTCACGGCAGCGACGAGGGCTGGAGCCTGATTTACATGCTCCAGCCCTCTCACTAGGCACAGAGGGAAGCAGGCTTCCCGCTCTTAGCCAGGAACGCCCAGGGCCCGCCCCCCCTCCTCTCTCAGGACGCCGGCAGCCATTACATGCATGTCTGGCTGGAGGAAGGACGCAAGGCTCTGGGAGACCTGGACTAGGGGGCTTTGGAGATCACACACCCGCTCTTAAGCGGGCGGTAAGCGGCTTTTCAGCTGGCCCCTCTAGTGCCTCAGTGTGTATTAGTGTACTGTGTCACTGGACATATATAAATTTCCTTATTGCTTGCACTGTGAGGTCGCTTCCTGGCTGTATACCCAGATCACTCTGAGGAGGCAGCAACATGTCATCCGCAAAACGCAAGGCTGCCAAGGCTAGGGCTGTGTACACTGCGTGTGCTGCATGTGGGGCTGCTCTACCAGCAGGCTCCAAGGACCCCCATTGTGTGCAATGCTCAGATCCGGTGCTGCTTCGCCAGCCGGAGTCAGGAGAGATAGTGACCCAGGCTGAGACGCCTGTAAGTCCTGCCCCGGTGTCAGGGACAGACTTTGCAGTTTTTGCGGATAATATGTCTGTGACTATGACAAAAATCCTTGAAACTTTGCAATCCATGCCTGGGGCTCAGTCTATGGACACGGCGAGGTCTCTGTCCTCTAATCCCCCTCAGTTGGATTTAATCCAGACTGCAAGGGGGTCCCCGGCTTCACAGGCTGAGTATTATGACTCAGATGATAGCCCCAGCCACCCTAAGCGAGCTCGCTGGGAAAGACCCTCAACGTCATCACACTGCTCAGGGTCTCAGCGCAATCAGTCTCCCTGTGATGCGTCTGATGAGAGTGATCAGGAGTCTTATCCTGGAACCCCTCTCAATCTGGATACCCCGGATGGGGACGCCATGGTAAACGATCTTATCTCAGCCATCAATAGACTGTTAGATATTTCTCCCCCAGCCCCTTCAGCAGAGGAGGCAGCTGCAGAGCAGGAGAAGTTTCGTTTCCTCTATCCCAAGCGTAAATTAAGTGCTTTCTTGGATCACTCTGACTTCAGAGAGTCAATCCAGAAACACGACGCTCATCCAGAAAGGCGTTTCTCTAAACGTTCTAAGGATACACGTTTTCCTTTTCCCCCTGATGTGGTCAAGCGCTGGACCCAGTGTCCAAAAGTTGACCCCCCGATTTCCAAACTTGCAGCTAGATCCATAGTTGCAGTGGAGGATGGCGCTTCACTTAAGGATGCCAATGACAGACAGATGGACCTTTGGTTAAAATCTGTCTATGAAGCTATCGGCGCGTCGTTTGCTCCAGCATTCGCAGCCGTATGGGCACTCCAAGCTATTTCAGCTGGTTTAGCAAAAGTGGATGCTATCTTACATCCAGCGGTGCCGCAAGTGGCGTCCCTTACCTCGCAGATGTCCGCGTTCGCGTCTTACGCTATCAATGCGGTCCTAGAATCTACCAGCCGCACCTCAATGGCGTCCGCCAATTCGGTAGTTTTGCGCAGAGCCTTGTGGTTAAAGGACTGGAAAGCAGATGCTGGTTCCAAAAAATGTTTAACCAGCCTGCCTTTATCTAGAGATAGACTGTTTGGCGAACCATTGGCTGACATCATTAAACAGTCCAAGGGTAAAGACTCTTCTTTACCACAGCCCAGAACAAGCAAACCTCAGCAGAAAAAGTGGCAGCAGAGGTTTCAGTCCTTTCGAGGTTCGGGCAAGACACAATTCTCCTCGTCCAAAGGGACTCAGAGGACGCAAAGAAGCTCAGATTCCTGGCGGGCTCACGCGCGCCCCAAGAAAGCAAATGGAGGAACCGCTTCCAAAGCGGCCACCTCATGACTTCCAGCTCCCCCCCTCCGCATCTCCGGTCGGGGGCAGGCTCTCCCGCTTTTCCGTCATTTGGATGTCACAGGTCAAAGACCGGTGGGTGACAGACATTTTGTCGCGCGGGTACAGAATCGAGTTCAGTTCTCGTCCTCCAGCTCGGTTCTTCAGAACCTCCCCACATCCAGACCGAGCAGATGCCCTGCTGCAGGCGGTGGACTCCCTAAGAGCGGAAGGAGTAGTGGTTCCTGTACCGCCTCAGGAACAAGGGCGAGGGTTTTACTCCAATCTCTTTGTGGTTCCAAAAAAGGACGGCTCGTTCCGTCCTGTTCTGGATCTAAAGCTGCTCAACAAACATGTGCACGCCAGGCGGTTCCGGATGGAAACCCTCCGCTCTGTCGTGGCCTCAATGTCTCAAGGAGACTTCCTTGCCTCAATAGACATCAAAGATGCTTATCTCCACGTGCCAATTGCTACAGAACATCAACGTTTTCTACGTTTTGTGATAGGAAACGAACATCTTCAGTTCGTAGCTCTGCCATTCGGTCTGGCGACAGCCCCACGGGTTTTCACCAAGGTCATGGCGGCAGTGGTAGCAGTCTTGCACTCTCAGGGACACTCGGTGATCTCTTACCTAGACGATCTACTTGTCAAGGCACCCTCTCAAGAGGCATGCCAACTCAGTCTACATGCTACACTGGAGACTCTACAGACGTTTGGATGGATCATCAACTTTCCAAAGTCGAATCTGTCTCCGACACAGTCACTAACGTATCTTGGCATGGAGTTCCATACTCGAGCAGCGAGAGTGAAGCTTCCGCTGAACAAGCAGCGG
The DNA here is from genome assembly GCF_048569485.1 of Anomaloglossus baeobatrachus. Taxonomy (NCBI): domain Eukaryota; kingdom Metazoa; phylum Chordata; class Amphibia; order Anura; family Aromobatidae; genus Anomaloglossus; species Anomaloglossus baeobatrachus. The sequence goes on from NC_134357.1 coordinate 257,716,306, forward strand.
TCACTACAGACAGGGGTGCAATCCCTCCTTCAGGGCCAGTCGCACCCCTTACGGCGCCTCATGCACTTCCTCGGGAAGATGGTGGCAGCCATGGAAGCAGTTCCCTTTGCGCAGTTTCATCTGCGCCCACTTCAATGGGACATTCTCCGCCAATGGGACGGGAAGTCAACGTCCCTGGACAGGAAAGTCTCTCTTTCCCAGACGGCCAAGGACTCTCTACAATGGTGGCTCCTTCCCACCTCATTGTCTCAGGGAAGATCTTTCCTGCCCCCATCCTGGGCAGTGGTCACGACAGATGCGAGTCTGTCAGGGTGGGGAGCAGTGTTTCTCCACCACAGGGCTCAGGGGACGTGGACTCCGCAGGAGTCCACCCTTCAGATCAATGTTCTGGAAATCAGAGCAGTGTATCTTGCCCTACTAGCCTTCCAGCAGTGGCTGGAAGGAAGGCAGATCCGAATTCAGTCGGACAACTCCACAGCGGTGGCATACATCAACCACCAAGGGGGGACACGCAGTCGGCAAGCCTTCCAGGAAGTCCGGCGGATTCTGATGTGGGTGGAAGCCACGGCCTCCACCATATCCGCAGTTCACATCCCCGGCGTAGAAAACTGGGAAGCAGACTTCCTCAGTCGCCAGGGCATGGACGCAGGGGAATGGTCCCTTCACCCGGACGTGTTTCAGGAAATCTGTCGCCGATGGGGAGTGCCGGACGTCGACCTAATGGCGTCCCGGCACAACAACAAGGTCCCGGCATTCATGGCGAGGTCGCGCGATCAAAGAGCTCTGGCGGCAGACGCATTAGTTCAAGATTGGTCGCAGTTCCGGCTCCCATACGTCTTCCCACCTCTGGCACTCTTGCCCAGAGTGTTACGCAAGATCAGATCCGATTGCAGCCGCGTCATACTCGTCGCCCCAGACTGGCCGAGGAGATCGTGGTATCCGGATCTGTGGCATCTCACGGTCGGTCGACCGTGGTCACTGCCAGACCGACCAGACTTACTGTCCCAAGGGCCGTTTTTCCATCAGAATTCTGCGGCCCTGAACCTGACTGTGTGGCCATTGAGTCCTGGATCCTAGCGTCTGCAGGATTATCTCAAGGAGTCGTAGCCACAATGAGACAGGCTAGGAAGTCAACGTCTGCTAAGATCTACCACAGGACGTGGAAGATTTTCTTATCTTGGTGCTCTGCACAGAGAGTATCCCCTTGGCCATTTGCATTGCCCACCTTTCTTTCCTTCCTGCAATCGGGGTTGGAAAAGGGCTTGTCGCTCAGTTCCCTTAAAGGGCAAGTCTCGGCACTGTCTGTGTTTTTTCAGAAGCGTCTAGCACGTCTTCCTAAGGTGCGCACGTTCCTACAGGGGGTCTGTCATATTGTGCCCCCGTACAAGCGGCCGTTAGATCCATGGGATCTGAACAGAGTACTTGTTGCTCTGCAAAAGCCGCCCTTCGAGCCTCTAAAGGACGTTTCCTTTTCTCGACTGTCACAGAAAGTGGCGTTTCTTGTCGCGATCACATCGCTTCGGCGAGTGTCTGAGCTGGCAGCTTTGTCATCCAAGGCTCCTTTCCTGGTGTTCCACCAGGACAAGGTAGTGCTGCGCCCCATTCCGGAGTTTCTCCCTAAGGTCGTATCCTCGTTTCATCTTAATCAGGATATATCCTTGCCTTCCTTTTACCCTCATCCGGTTCACCGGTATGAAAAGGACTTACGTTTGCTAGATCTGGTGAGAGCACTCAGAATCTACATCTCCCGAACGGCGCCCATACGCCGTTCCGATGCACTTTTTGTCCTTGTCGCTGGTCCGCGCAAGGGATTGCAGGCTTCTAAAGCCACCCTGGCTCGATGGATCAAAGAACCAATTCTAGAGGCCTACCGCTCTGCGGGGCTTCCGGTTCCTTCAGGGCTAAAAGCCCACTCAACCAGAGCCGTGGGTGCGTCCTGGGCATTACGTCACCAGGCTTCGGCTCAACAGGTGTGCCAGGCAGCAACCTGGTCCAGTCTGCACACTTTCACCAAGCATTATCAGGTGCATACCTATGCTTCGGCGGATGCCAGCTTAGGTAGAAGAGTCCTGCAGGCGGCAGTGACATCCCCGTAGGGGAGGGCTGTTTTTTTGCAGCTCTAACATGAGGTATTTCTTTACCCACCCAGGGACAGCTTTTGGACGTCCCAATCGTCTGGGTCTCCCAATAGAGCGCTGAAGAAGAAGGGAATTTTGTTACTTACCGTAAATTCCTTTTCTTCTAGCTCTTATTGGGAGACCCAGCACCCGCCCTGTTGTCCTTCGGGATTTTTTTGTTGTTTGCGGGTACACATGTTGTTCATGTTGAACGGTTTTTTCAGTTCTCCGATGTTTCTCGGAGTTAATTTGTTTAAACCAGTTATTGGCTTCCTCCTTCTTGCTTTGGCACTAAAACTGGAGTACCCGTGATACCACGGGGGGGTATAGCCAGAAGGGGAGGGGCCTTGCACTTTTTAGTGTAGTGCTTTGTGTGGCCTCCGGAGGGCAGTAGCTATACCCCAATCGTCTGGGTCTCCCAATAAGAGCTAGAAGAAAAGGAATTTACGGTAAGTAACAAAATTCCCTTCTTTCACAAGGGTAATCAGGAAAAATGCACCATAAAATTTATTGTGCAATTTCTTCTGAGTACTTTTGATATGATTTTATATGGTGGAAATAAATTGTTTAGGCCACACGGCAGAGCTCAAAAGGGAAGGAGTGCCATTTGACTTTTTGAAAGCAAAATTAAGCTGGAATCATTAGCGGACACCATATCGCGTTTTGAGACCCCCTGAGGTGCCTAAACAGTGGAGCACCCCCACAAGTGACCCCATTTTGGAAACTAGACCCCTCAAGGAATTTATTTAGCTGTTTGGTGAGCACCCTAAACCCTCGGGGGCTTCACAGAAGTTTACAACATTGAGCTGGGAAAATAAAAAAATACATTTTTACCACAAGATTGTTACTTCAACCAGATACCCTTGTGGGAAAAAGAAACCTATCAGGAAAATTGCACCAGAAAATGTATTGTGTAATTGCTCCTGACTACGCAGATACATAATATGTGGTGGAAATCAACTGTTTGGGCACACGGTAAGGCTCAAAAGCGAAGGACAGCCATGTGACTGCAAAATTGGCTGGAATCATTAGTGGATGCCATGTTGTGTTTGGCGAGCCCCTGATATGCCTAAACAGTGGAGTTCCCCCACAAGTGACCCCATTTTGGAAATTAGACCTCTCAAGGAATTTGAGATGTTTGTTAAGCACCTGGAATTCTCAGGGGCTTCACAAAATTTTATAACGTTGAGATGTGAAAATGACTAGGTTACAGGAGATAATGAACCATACAATTTGTTGTGCAATTTCTCCCAAGTAGGCCAGTATTCCGTATGTGGTCCAAAATTACTTTTGAGGCACAGTACTAAGTAAAGAAAAAAAGGTGTGCCATATTGGAGTGCAGATTTAGTTGAAATGGTTTGCGGGTGCCATGTCACATTGGCAGAGCCCCTGAGGTGCCAGAACAGCAGAAACCCCCCCCACAAGTGACCACATGTTACAAACTGCAACCCTCATTGAATTCATCCATGGGTGCAGTGAGCATATTGACACTACAGGTGTGTTACAAAATTTCCATTGTGTGAATCACCTGAATTATGTATTTCAGAGATGTAGATGGAAACCCCAATGCAAGTTCTCAGCATACAGCACAGGATAAATGTGAACTGATCCAAAATGTTCTGTACCAAAATTGCCACCAAATACTGTAGCATTCAACTAAACCCACAAGAACACAAGTCCCCACGCAGATCTGTCATTGGCTAACGGAAATATAGTGGGCTTCCATATTACTGGTAGCACTCTCTTGAAAAACGCTATAGCTCACCCACTCACTAATGAGGCAGCAGAGATAGTCTGTACTCTGTTTGGCCTCTGTTCAGCGGTGTCCGTCTTTTCAAAGGTGAACAAAACTGTTGATGAACACACTTTTATGCACGCCTAAAAAGAGGCATAAAGAGATAGACACCGCCAGACCACAGGTCAAAGTGACTCACTCATTGCAGTGAATTTTCTGTGGGAAATTTTGTCTGAATCACGTTTTTCACAGATTTTGGCTTTGTGCTCAGCATTTGCATACGCTGTGTCCAGGACACAACATGTCTTGTCCTGTGGTGACGCAAGTGTTCTCTACAGGAGACCACAGCTGCCCATGCATACTATCAGGGTTTGGGGCGCTGTGGACTTTCCCAGCTGAGGACACTTGCGTTTCTGCAGCATAAATTGACAGAACGGTAAGCTACACCACATGTCAGTTTACACTGTTGAGAAAAGAAGCACAGTTGGCATGGGAGTTCTATAAATGCATCCACTGTGCTTTTATTGGACAACGCAGTGGTTTGGACGCAGTGAAAACACACTGCATCCAAAACACTGCTATTCCTAATTGTGGGCATGCACCATAACATGTAATCCCGGTGCAAGCGCTCAGTGTAGAGCGCAGGATAAATATGAGTCATGCCGTACTGCAATCTTTTAGAGGCAGAATAAGCATAAATCAATAGCGGGTGTAGAATTGGCATTATTTATTTTTTACACTGTTTACCTTGCGGTATAAGTGATTAGGCAGCTTTAGTCCTCAAGTTAGTACAATTACAGCAATATTAGGTTTATTTTTTTTAGGTCTGGCTACTATTACACTAAAACACTTTTTGCAAAATAAAAGTTGTTTGCATCACCAGATTTTGAAGGCTATAGTTTTTTTTTAATTTTTCTGCTGACAGTCGTTTGAGGGCTTGTTTTTTGTAGGATGAGTTAGAGTTTTGATTGGTACCTTTTTTGTCCACATATTCGTTTTTGATTGCTTTCTAATCCACTTTTTGTTAGGCAGAATCAAAAAAAAACAGCAACTCATGAACAATTTTGTTTTTTTCAGTTAGTTTTTTTTTAACGCCGTTCACGATGCCGTAAAAGTGATAAGACAGCTTTATTACTTAGGTTAGTACCATTACAGCGATACCACATTTATGAAGTTTTTTTTTTTTTTGTTTTGCTGCTTTTACACCTTTAATAACTTTTTTATAGGAAAAAAATAGTTTTTGCATTACTGTATTCTGAGAGTTATAGCTTTTTTATTTTTCTGCTGATAGAGTTGTATGACAGCTTGTTTTTTGGCAGGACAAGATGACGTTTTCGGCGCATTTTTAATTTATATTCGACTTTTTATTGCGTTTTATTCCATTTTTTTTCTCAGCTGTATGATGAAAAGACAGTTTTTGCTACTTTTTTTTATTTATTTTATTTACGGTGTTCACTGAAGGAGATAAGTAGTGCGCGGCGATACCAAGCATGTGTACTTTTTTATTTTTGGGAGGTTTTTTTACACAAATATAACTACTTATTGGAATTTGTTTTTCTTTTTTAGTTCTTTATTTTCTAATATTTTTCCTTTTTTTTTTTTTTACTTTTTCACTTAGTCCTTTTATGGAACATTACTCCACATGACTCTGATCGCAGCTACAATGTTCTACAGTGATCGATCACTATCAGAGCTGCACTGAGAAAGCCTATGTGATGTGATCATGCTGCAGACATGATCACACAGTATTTCCGCAGTCAGGCCACCCGGAAGTCGTCATGACCCCTCTGGGGTCCCCATTGGAGGGGAGAGGGGGCGCGATCCGTCTCCCAATCCCTTTAGTGTGCCACGATCAATATCGATTGCGGCACTTAGGGGGTTAAACAGCCAGGAACGGCGCAGGCACTGTACCTGGCCGTGAGGACCGAGGCTCGGCTATCGAGTAAGCAGACCCCCGCTGTGATCGCAGGTGCACAGCGCCTTGTGCCCCCTGCGATTGTCAGGACGTACTGGTATGTCTTTGGTCGATAAGTCACCTAAATATAGGACGTACTGGTCTTTAGCAATAATACAGATTTACTAGCTGTAGTTTCTGGCGTTTCCTTTGATAGTAACTAAGTCTCTCTCTCTCCCTCTCTCCAACTCTCTCACTTTCTCACTCTGTCTCTCTCCCTCTCCCGCTCTTTCCCAGTCATATTAACTGACACAAAAGCTTCTAATACTAAGAATGTCCTTCATTGCTTATAGTAACTAATCAGAGCTCCTGTTAATGACCTGTAGCAAAATAGAACCGATAACGGTTCTATAATACAAGTGAAATTGATTTATTGGAAACCAGGGTATATAATTATTAACTATAGATTATATTGTATATACATATAAATTTACTGAAACCGTAGACATTTTGACCCTATAAAATTATAGATGTATTTCTTTATGAATAATAGGTTAGCACATAGGGAATCCCTTATTACCAGTCTAATAGGCAACCAGAGTAATAATATTGAAATTAATGAAGATGAGAATGTTAGATTAAATGAGATAGATAGGAAAAACATGGCAGACCTGTTCTCTGATTATGAACGCAATTGCAAACTTGAAATCACCAACCATATTAATAAAATGTTTTTGGAAAAATATTTACTGGACAATGTAATACCAACAGAATTTAAATTTAATCAGAAACCACTCTTCCCTAATGATAATAATTTCACAATTAAATGGGAAAAATATTTGCAAGAATGTTCACAAGGGCTTATTAAAATTACTATAGGACAAAATAATTTAGAAATTGAAAACGCACTAAAGAAACTGAACAAATTAAAATTAACATTAGACCTGTACTCTCTATCGTATGATTACAAAGAAATAGACCTTATATTAAAAATGACATTGAACAAATATGAAGAAGAATTAATAAAGAAAAAAGCTATAAAATACTTAAAAGACAGATATGAAAATAATAAGGATAGTGACACTATGGAAATTGACAATAATTTTAGGAATCCAGAAATTAATAGTGATTACACCACTTTAAATACCGATATAAAAAGTTTAAGAGGAAAAACGAGCAGAGAATTAACTAAAGATAAATCCAATAAGAATAAAAATAAAAGTACCAAAAATATAAAAAATATAGAAATCAACAGTTGTTTAACATCGGAAAAACAGAGGAACTACTATGAAATTCACAAATCCAAATTAAAAAATGGCAGAATAAACAGTAAAAGATGCGACACTCCCACCACGGAAAAACCACATTTTCAAGATACCGACATAATCTCTAATCACAGTAGCCCTATGAAACGCAACGGGATTATATCTACAAATAAGGATGAAATCCCGCCAATATCATCTATTATAATGGAAAGGATTAACGATGACAGGGATGAAATCCTCAATACAGAAATAGCCATAACACAAATTAGTGACGATATAAATAAATCTAATGGAGGAGATGAGAATAGTATTCAGTTACTCGATCTATCTCTATTCACAATACACGGAGATAATGAATCACATAACCTCCTACAATCAGGTACATCCCCTCCTAAAATAGAAAAACCGATCAGCCCTCCAAGGGAAAGCAGTCTTAATAAACCAAATAATATAAATACTATGAAAATTACTCATTATTTTCGGGTGGCCCCAGGACAACACTTCAAGAGAAAAAGAGAAGGAGAGGATGTAGAGGAGGAACTAGATGTAACCAGGGAAGAAATAATGAACGATCAGAAAACCACTCAGAAAAAAACAAAAATTCAATAGATGAAATAAAGAGACAACCAAGCACACTTAACAGAGATAAATTAATATCATTAAACGGATCAGTTAAAAACCAAAAAAGCCAAATAGAAATAAATGAATCAAAAAATAATAATAAAAATAAAAATAAATCTATAAATATAACCGGGATTTTCAACATTTCCAACCACAATTTATCAGATGGAGAAAAATCCCTCTTAGGTCATGGCTTATCCTTCAGCCCAACAGCAGGATTGGATACATTTTCACTTTATCTTGATTTAAATGAATTTTTCAAAAAAATTACCATCCAAAGACACTTTTTAATTGAGGAAAAAGGGAAAATAGGACAGCAACCTTTAACAAAACAGGATACCAACGAAACAAAAATAGAAATGAATACTAAACATGTTGCTCCTAAAAACCCAAGGAGTAATTTTTATCCACTACACCATAAAGGATCTCAGATTGAGACATTTCAACAATTAATATTGAAGGACATCAGATCCTTCAATAACACAATAACAAGAAAGAACCTCACTAAAGAAGAACAAAGGGCTATTACAACATTACGAGACAATAAAAACATTATTATAAAAAGAGCAGATAAAGGGGGAGGGATAGTAGTAATGAATAAAACATGGTATGTAGATGAAGGAAAAAAGATTCTAAATGATAATGATTATTATTTACCCCTGGACAAGGATCCGTCACCCCAAATCCTAGAGGAATATAACGTGATTATAAAGGAAGCCTCACAAAATGGAATACTAAATAAAAAAGAGAAAAAATTCCTGGATATTACAAAATACTCAATACCATATTTCTATTACCTACCAAAGATACATAAAGACCCGATTAACCCACCAGGACGCCCAATCATTTCAGGGGTTAATTCGATAACCAGTAACCTATCCCACTATGTGGATCTGTTTCTACAAGATTACGTGATAAAGCTAGAGTCCTATTTAAGAGATTTAACCCAACTAATTAGGGAAATATTGGCCCTACCTCCATTGAAGAACAGTGTACTCCTTACAATGGATGTTTGTTCACTATATAATAATATTACACACACCAGGGGTTTATCAGCCATTGAAAAGGCACTACTAAATGATATGGAAATCTCAGCAGAACAACGGAATTTCCTTCTAAAAGCAATACAATTTATTTTAGAGAACAATGTATTCACCTTTGAGGGTGCCTATTACCAACAGATCAGGGGATGTGCGATGGGGACGCGATTCGCACCAAGCTACGCCAATCTATTCATGGGTGCGTTCGAGTCCGTCTACATCATTAATTCTATTTTTAAAAAACATATAGCACACTACCGTCGTTTCATTGATGACCTCTTCATTATATGGAAAGGCCCATTAGAAGAAATAACAGAATTTATAGAGGACATCAATAGAAACGAATGGGGTTTATCGCTTACAGCCACCTACTCCACTAAGACTATTCAATTCCTAGATTTACAGATAAATTTAAATGAAAATGGAATAATTACAACATCCACACATTTTAAACCAGTAGATGTAAATAGTTATTTAAAATACAATAGTGGACACTTACCGAGATGGCTCAGAAATATACCATATGGGCAGTATAGAAGAATCAGAAAGAACTGTACGGTAGATATAGACTATATGAATGAGTGTAAAATACTGAAACAAAGATTTCTGGAAAAAGGATACCCCAAAAAATTAATACAGGATGCATACAAAAAAACAAATCCTCTGACTCAGAAAATATATGTACAACCTAAACAAGTGAATGACAGAAATAAGGAAGATAAAACCAAACTTTCTAAATGGAGTCTTGTCACTACATTTTGCCAACCCAGAACCCATATTGAAAAGTTAATTAAAAAATATTGGTTCATATTAAAAAGTGACCCTATATTAATAGATCATATACCAGATAGACCTATTATTATATATAAGAAAAATAGGAATCTGGGTAATTTAATTGCACCAAGTAATATGATCCAAAAATCCCTAGCTGTTAGGATGAGCAACCCAAACCAATGGGGATGTTTCCCATGCCATACACCGAAATGTCTATGCTGCAAGGTAATCACTAAGGGAGAAAAAACTTATATGTCAAAAACCACAGGGGAAACCTTTATAATAAAACAAAGGTATGATTGTCACTCCACATATGTAGTCTACTTATTGGAGTGCCCCTGCGGTATCCAATACGTGGGAAGAACTATTCAAGAATTACATGCAAGGTTGAACAAACACCGGCACAATATAAAAAATGGATACCCTTAACACAGTGTATCAAGACATTATAATAATGTACACAATAGGGACCCAAAAATGAAACTCACAATAATAGATTCTATTGATAATAAAGATCCAAGGGCATTGAATAAGCTTATTAAAAAGGAGAGCTATTGGATCTTTAAATTGGGTACACTAGCTCCGGAAGGCCACAATGTAATGCTAGATAATGTTGCCAAACAATGATCACAATTATAATGACTATATAATTTAGAAAATAAAATAATAGGCAAAGAAAAAGTTATGTACGGGATAGCGTGTGTAAGTATATGTATGTGCATACATGCATATAGGGAGATATATGGAACTATGTGTGTATGTGTATGTATATGTGTGTGCTTATATACGTGCATATGCATACATCAAGAATTAAACGAAATGTATAAATAAAATAAAATTAAAATTAAAATGAAGAAAAAAAGAGAATAGAGGGAATAAAAATAAAATATATAAAAAATTTATCACCAATAAAGTATATGTATAAAAGGGAAAAAATATAAATCCATATAAATTGATACTGGTAATATTTGCAAATACAAGTATGTAAAACATAATTTGGATTAACAAAGAATTTGGGAATTAGGATCCTTCTATTCTCCTTCATTAGTGTTTCTATGTCCCTATATATATATATATATATATATATATATATTTATAATTGTGTAGTGCATGTATGTATATGCATACGTTTATTACAACAGGGTAAAGGGCAAAATAGGGTTGAATATAATTTTAATATGTTATCATAATACATGTATTTATTTATAAGAAGCTTGTGTAAACCGTGGTTTCTAATTGACATAATTGTTTTATGGTTTTATTCATTTTATCATGTTTAGAGATTTTATTAAGAAATTCATTACAAATTTATCCGACTTCCATTTTTAAAAAAATCCTTCTAAAAATTTTTTAAAAAAATCCTTTTAACAATTATGGGTTCAATTATCTGTATGTATGTCACACCCATAAACCCCACTCAAGGGGTTGTTCACCTATAAATTTTATGTGCATTAGCTTTTGTTACACCTGAGGAAAGCAAGGGGATCTTGCTGAAACGCGTTGTGAAGTGATAACAAGAGCTTTATCCTTTTAACAATAAAGCCTTATCTTCAAAAGAACATCCAGATTCTGATCCATCACTAGCGCTCAAAGACCGGTTTTCATCACTATTATCCACACTGTAGCAAAATAGAAGCAGAGCTGTGATTGGGTGCTATAGGCTAACTGTCAAAACAGCCAATATATCACCTCACACATTCAAACAGTAAGTACGCGTTTTTTTGGGCGAATAACTGAAAAGCGCGGGGTTAAACTTTCCCCTCAAAACATAGTCTATGATGTTCCCTGAGTCAAACATGAGTCAAATGAGGAGTCTGTGCAAAATGTTGTGATTGTAAATGCAACAGTGCGGAATCCTTTAGCGGACATACACACATACATACACACAGCTTTATATATTAGCCTAGCTGTTGAACCCGGGCGTTGCCCGGGATAGTAACTGTCTCTCTGTCTCTGTCCCAGTCTCTGTCTCTCTGTCTTTCTCTGTATGTCTGTCTATCTGTCTCTCTGTCTGTCTGTCTCTGTGTGTCTGTCTCTCTGTCTTTTTCCCTGTCTTTCTGTGTGTCTGTCTCTTTCCCTATCTGTCTGTCTCTATCCATGTGTGTCTCTGTCTCTATCAATGTCTGTCTGTGTCTATCTCTGTCTCTGTATCAGTCTCTTTCTGAGTCTCTCTGTGTCTGTCTCTCTTTATCTCTGTGTCTGTCAGTCTCTTTCTGTCTTTTTACCTGTCTGTCTTTTTACCTGTCTGTCTCTTTCCCTGTCTGTCTGTCTCTTTCCCCGTCTGTCTCTTTCCCTGTCACTTTCCCTGTCTTTTTCCTTGTTTCTGTCTATTTCCCTGTTTTTGTCTCTTTCCTTCTTTTTGTCTCTTTTCCTGTCTGTCTTTCCCTGTCTCTCTTTCCCTGTCTGTCTGTCTCTTTCCCTGTCTGTCTCTTTCCCTGTCTGTCTCTCTCTCTCTGTCTCTTTCCCTGTCTGTCTGTGTCTGTTTGCCTCTGTCTGTCTTTCTGTCTCTTTCCCTGTCTGTTTGTCTCTTTCTCTGTCTGCCTCTTACTCTGTCTGTGCATGTGTCTGTCTGTCTCTCTGTCTTTCGCTATCCGTCTCCCCACCGACATCTTATTACCTCACACATAAGCTTCTTATACTAACAATTTATTTTGTTCCTATAGCAACCAATTACAGCTCCTATTAATAACCTCTAGCTCGCAGCTCCATTGACTTTAATGGAGGCAGGTTTTTTGGAGAGCAACTGTAAAGCGCGAGGTTAAATTTTCCCGTCAAAACAGTCTGTGACGTTCCCTGAGTCACATGGGGTGTCTGTTAAAAATTTTGGGATTGTAAATGCGACGGTGCGAATTCCTTTAGCGGGGACACACACACACACACACAAACATACACTCAGCTTTATATATTAGATTAGCCCCCGCACTGCCCAGCTCAGCACATTTGGACAACATTCTAGCTGGCTAGTCATCTATAAGTAACTTACAAAGCCATTTTATTTTAAAGGGACATTGGCTATTATCACACAGGTAGATATAATGTTATTATCGTTGGTACATTATCCTGAGACCTTTGTAGGAAGATTACACTGCCTTTAAGTATCAATTTCAACTTGCAAATAATAAGTTTCTGCAATCTGTCTACAATTAGATATTTTAATCTATTTAATAAAAGTTATATTTTAAAGTCACATACTTTTTCTTGCTCTTCTCCCTTCCCTCTCTGTGTATAGGTTATATATGTACCGTGTTTTTCCAAAAATAAGACACTGTCTTATATTTTTTTTGCCCCCCAAAAAAGCACTAGGGCTTATTTTTGGAGGAGGTCTAAGGCTATGTTCACACTAGAAAAATGATTTTTCTTAAGAAATTTCTTAAGAAATTTCTTAAGAGTGCACCTGTGTTAAAAAACGCACCAAAAACGCACCTGCGTTTTAGGTCCGTTTTAGGTCCGTTTTAGGTCCGTTTTAGGTCCGTTTTTACCGCTGGTTGCTCCCTGCGTTATTGTGCCAATTATCTATGGCAAAAAACGCAGTTAGCTGCAGAAAAGAAGTGACATGCTCATTCTTTTTCTTAAGAAAATCTACTGAAAGAATTTTCTTAAGAAAAAAACGCAGTGTGTGCACAGCTAATTTTTTTTGCCATAGGTTTTGCTGGGGAATGTCTGCAGAAAGGTTACAAGAATTTCTCAAGAAATTTCTGCAGCAAAAACGGACCCAAAACGGACCCAAAACGCAGGTAAAAAACGCAGTGTGTGAACATAGCCTTATTCTTGGAGAAACACGGTTGGGGGTAAGTTTACCCCCCAAAAAAGCAGACTCCCCACTTCCCAGGAGACTCATACTCACCAGACCAGGACGTCTGCGTGGTTCCCAGGTCCTCCTGTGATCTCCGGTCAGTGCTGCACGCCGTCCTACCCTGCTGCTAGCTGACACGCTGACACACACAGAAGATCCCAGACACACACACAGCAGATCACACACACAGCAGATCAGACACACAAACACACACACACACACAGCAGATCACACACAGACACACAAACACAGCAGATCACACACAGACAGACACACACACAGCAGATTACAGATATACACAGCAGATCACACACAGCAGATCGCAGGCACACACAGCCGATCACAGATACACACAGCCGATCACAGGCACACACAAACAGCAGATCGCAGATATACACAGCAGATCACACACATCCGATCGCAGGCACGCACAGCCATCACAGATACACACAGCCGATCACAGATGCACACATCCGATCACAGGCACACACAGCCGATCACAGATACACACAGCCGATCACAGGCACACACAGCCGATCACAGATACACACATCCGATCACAGGCACACACACAGCCGATTGCAGACACACAGAGCAGATCACACACACACACACACACATCACATCACATCCAGTACTTACGGCAGCAGGGAATGAGAGCAAGTCACGTGTCCGGCCGCAGGTCCTGTTCGTCGCGCTGCACCGCACTGCCTCTCAGGATTCTCCCAGCGAGAAGAGATCGGTGTCACCGGATGAGGTGTGTATGCGATCCGATGTGTGTGCGATCCGATGTTTGTGTATATGTGTGTGATTTGATGTTTGCGTGTGATCCGATGTTTGTGTGTGCGATCTGATTATGTGTGCGATCTGACTGTGTGTGCGCGATCTGATGTTTGTGTGTGAGATCTGATGTGTGTGATCTGATTGTGTGTGTGTGTGAGATCTGGTGTGTGTGATCTGATTGTGTGTGTGTGTGTGAGAGCTGATGTGTGCAGGTGTGTGATCACTGCAGGTCCTGCCGCTCAGTGTCGGGTGAGTGTAATTGCCGGGTGCCGCTGTGTAATGAAGTGTTCTGCAATATCTGTATCTTTTTTAGCTGCACGGACACTTCATTATGGATCCGCGACTAGGGCTTATTTTCGGGGGAGGGCTTATATTTAAGCCTTTCTCCGAAAATGCTGAAAATCCCTGCTAGGGCTTATTTTTGGGGGAGGTCTTATTTTTGGAAAAATACGGTAGCAGCATTGCAGGTGTTGATGTCAAGCAATGATATACATTTTCCAAAGCCTGAAGAGTTACAGACGATGCCTATATTCACCCGGCCCCAGAATATGATGTATCGGTGCACTACTATCGGGAGATTATTTCTAAGCAGGGTCATACAATCATGTATGGGCAATGATGTATTGTGATATAATATGTAATTACAATATAGTTGAAATTTGGTTAAAAGTTCCATAATGGGATTAGAAAAAATAATGACCTTTTATGATTGAAAAAAAGTTTCACAAAAAAAAAAATCAGTAAACACAATGAAAAACTTTTTTCATGAAGTACGTCAGTAGTAAATATAAATATATATACACAGAGTACAGACCAAAAGTTTGGACACACCTTATCATTCAAAGAGTTTTCTTTATTTTCAGGACTGAAAATTGTAGATTCACATTGAAGGCATCAAAACTATGAATTAACACATGTGGAATGAAATACTTAAAAAAGTGGGAAAGAACTGAAATTATGTCTTATATTCTAGGTTCTTCAAAGTAGCCACCTTTTCCTTTCATTACTACTTTACTCACTCTTGGCAGTCTCTTGATGAGCTTCAAGAGGTAGTCACCGGAAATGGTTTTCCAACAGTCTTGAAGGAGTTCCCAGAGACGCTTAGCACTTGTTGGCCCTATTGCCTTCACTCTGCGGTCCAGGTCACCCCAAACCATCTCGATTGGGTTCAGGTCTGGTGACTGTGGAGACCAGGTCATCTGGCGTAGCACCCCATCACTCACCTTCTTAGTCAAATAGCCCTGGAGGTGTGTTTGGGGTCATTGTCCTGTTGAAAAATAAATGATGGTCCAACTAAACGCAAACCGGATGGAATAGCATGCCGCTGCAAGATGCTGTGGTAGGCATGCTGGTTCAGTATGCCTTCAATTTTGAATAAACCCCCACAGTGTCACCAGCAAAGCGCCCCCACACCATCACACCTCCTCCTCCATGCTTCACGGTGGGAACCAGGCATATAGAGTCCATGTGTTCACCTTTTCTACAAAGACACGGTGGTTGGATCCAAAGATCTCAAATTTGGACTCATCAGACCAAAGCACAGATTTCAACTGGTCTAATGTCCATTCCTTGTGTTCTTTAGCCAAAACAAGTCTGTTCTGCTTGTTGCCTGTCCTCAGCAGTGGTTTCCTAGCAACTATTTTACCATGAAGGCCTTCTGCACAAAGTCTCCTCTTAACAGTTGTTCTAGAGATGAGGTGTGTCCAAACTTTTGGTCTGTACTGTATATTTATTTATTTTATTTATTTATTTTTTTATAGCAGTTTTCATGGTGAGCTGTATAATAAAGTTACATTGTCTATTAAGCAATAATAATATTAAAAAGTGTCTGAAGTGCTTGTTTACGCATTCTGTATTAGCAGCTCTGTATTCTTGAGTCATTATTCCTTCCTTTGGATTCTGTAGGTATAGTATCTTTCATAGCCCGGTGACATGGCGTGGCACAGGCTGTAAGCAGTGACAGGTCGCCCGGTCTGTTCTGATGGCCTATATGTTACTCCTTCTGCCTCACCAGGTGTCATCAGGGTCACTATGTTAAACCTGCCTTTCATTCATTATAGGCCCTGAATGTCGGCAATGTTCTTCAGCTTGATTAATTCTGTGTCTCTGAGTTTACGGCATGTTTAATCACAGTATTTCAAATTTCAGGATGTAATTTCAAGAAATATAGACCCTATGGAACTTCCACAAGGGACATTTGAGGCTCCCACAAGGCAGGTATGTACTGTATGTGTGTATTATGTCATTACACACAAGAGTTTATCATTTATTAGTTATAGGAAAACAGTTTTGATGGTGTTACTTGTTGGAACACAAACCCAACTTGTAGCAATACACATCATATTGTTTATACATGATGGACGTGTAATAACTTTCATCCTATACCTGCTTGGTGTCATGAAATAATTGTTTTATGGGAAATCAGACAATTCTTATTCACAGTACTATGTTTGATATACCCCTTCTGTAGTCACCTCAGTAAAAATATAAATCGCCTTATACTAAACCTCCTGCAGCAGCGCCATTCCACATCCTGGCGACCTTGTGCCTGTGTTAAGTCACATGAGCGCTGCAGCCAATCAGCGGCTGCTAATAAGCTGCTTTGCTCACTCTTCATTGGGTAGAGATGTTAAAGCACCAGTGCAAGGGCTTGTAAAGTCTTTTTATTTTACACTGGGGGCTTTAAGAAGGAGTTGTCCAAGTTGTGTCAGTAAACTCCTACACACTGCTTTTCTCAGTGCTGAGGCTGCTGTAATCACAGGACTTTATCAATTATCATCTATATAAAGACACACACAACTCTTGCATTTCAAGGTATGTAATATTTTTGCCAATATCTCACTAACTGTATCTGTTCTTGAAGGATAGATTAGAACAGGGTAATTAACCCCTTCACTCCCGAGCCTGTTTTCCCCTTCATGAACAGTTTCTTTCAATTCTGACCAGTGTCGCTTTGAGGTTATAACTCTGGAACGCTTCAATGTATCCCAGTGATTGAGTTTTTTCATCACATATTGTACTTGGAGTCAGTGGTAAATTTGGATGACATTTTTTGCGTATATTTGTAAAAAGATCTGAAATTTGGCGAATATTTTGCAATTTTCAAAATATACATTTTTCCAACCATTAAACCAGAGAGTTACGTCACACAAAATAGTTAATAAATAATATTTCCCACATGTCTACTTTACATTAGCACAATTTTTGAAACATAATTCTTTTGTTGTTGTTATAAAGTTAGAGGGGTTAAAGGTTTATCAGCAATTTCTAATATTTCCAACAAAATTTATAAAACTATTTTTTTTACGGACCACATCTCATTTGAAGTGACCTTGGGGGTCCTATACAGAAAATAGCTTAAAGTGACAACATCCTAAAAACTGCCCCCTCTCAAACTGTTCAAAACCATATCCAAGAAGTCTATTAACCCTTCAGGTGCTTCACAGGAACTAAAGCAATGGGGAAGAAAAAAATGTAATTTTTTTACTTTCTCACAAAAATATTACTTTAGCCCCAAATTTTGCATTTTTATAAAGGTAGCAAGAAAATGGCAGGGCTCGGAACATAAGGAGCGCCATTTGAATTTTAGAGCGCAAAATTGTCTGGAGTCAATAGGGGATGCAGTGTCGCATTTGCAGAGCCCGTGATGTGCCTAAACAGTGGACCCCCCACAAGTGACCCTATTTTGGAAACTAGACACTTCAACAAATTTATCTATGTGTGGTGAGCACCTTGAACCTACAGGTGCTTCACAGAAATTAATCAAAAAGAGGAAAAATCCAGCATCTAGGAAAATAGTGAGCTGCTTTTTTATTTTTGCTTCACAGAAATCTATAGCTTGAAAATGAAAAAATACATTTTTACCACAAAATGTTGCTTTAACCCGAAGTATTTCATTTTCAGTAGAGTTACAGGAGAACATGGACCATACAATTTGTTGTGTAATTTGTCCTGAGTTCACCAATACCCCATATGTGGTCTAAAACTACTTTCTTTGTCGCTCCTAATTGGGAGACCCAGACAATTGGGTGTATAGCTATGCCTCCGGAGGCCACACAAAGTATTACACTAAAAGTGTAAAGCCCCTCCCCTTCAGCCTATACACCCCCCGTACTGCTACGGGCTCATCAGTTTTTATGCTTTGTGCGAAGGAGGTCAGACATCCACGCATAGCTCCACAGCTTAGTCAGCAGCAGCTGCTGACTATGTCGGATGGAAGAAAAGAGGGCCCATAACAGGGCCCCCAGCATGCTCCCTTCTCACCCCACTCTTGTCGGCGGTGTTGTTAAGGTTGAGGTATCCATTGCGGGTACGGAGGCTGGAGCCCACATGCTGCTTTCCTTCCCCATCCCTCAATTAGGGCTCTGGGTGAAGTGGGATCCCATCGGTCTCCAGGCACAGGAGACCGTGCTCCATCCACAGCTCCTGAGGACCCTGCTGGATAGGAGCCGAGTATCGTTCAGGGACATGGCCCTGCTACTTGGAGGTACTCTGTGTCCCCGTGGGGACCGCGCACAGCAACACTCCAGCATTGCTGGGTGTGCTAGTGCACCGGGGACAGCAGCGCTGGCTGCATTTGTGCCACTATACACTTCGGCGTCGCTGAGTGTATTTGTGTAGGGGGACTGCCGCGCTGACCGCCGCTGCCATGGTTATCACTGCGGCGCGGCTGGGACTGTTAGTGCGCCGGGGACTTCCGCGCCGACCGCGCTTATACGGCGGCCGCGCTTATAACTCGAGTCCCCGGCTTTTGCGGCCTAGTCGCTCTTCCTTCCCGCCCCCAGCCCTGCCAGTCAGGGGAAGGGCGGGACGCTGTACAGGTCGGCAGCACTGAGGGCTGGAGCATGCTTTGCATACTCCACCCCCCTCACTCTGCACAGTGGGGCACCAGTTCCCGCACTTTTCTGGGTCACGCCCACGGCTCCCTCCTCTCCCCAGGACGCTGGCAGCCATTCCTCTCAGCTCTGCTAACGCTGGAGAGGAGAGACAAGCTCAAAGAGACCCAGGCAGGAATTCTGGTGCCCACACAAACGCTTTGCGCAGGCGGTAAGCAGCACCTGTGGTGCTGGCCCCACTAGTGCAGAAGTGTATTTATAGTTTATATGATTATAGTCTATACTTTACACTGTAGGGTGCACTGTTGATTTGTGGCTATTTACCCTCCTGTATTGCTCAGAGGAGACAACAGCATGTCGTCCACAAATAGCAAGGGTGCCATGGCACAGACTTACTATGCTGCCTGTGCAGCATGGACGGCTATACTGCCGGCAGGTTCCACTGACCCTCATTGTGGGCAATGCTCGGCCCCTGTGGCACTTTCTCAGCCGGAGCCTCTGCTAGGGGTGGCCCAGGGAGAACCACCTGTTAACACTGTCCAGGTGACAGGGACGGAGTTTGCAGTTTTTACTGAAAGACTTTCTGAGACTATGGCTAAGATATTAGAAGCCTTGCAGTCCAGGCCGGCATCTCAAGCCAGGGGCACTGTGGTATCATTGTCCCCTGGTTCCCCTCAGTTGGAACAGCAATGTCTTCCCGGGGTGTCTCATGGATCCCAGGGTGAGGTCTCTGACACGGACCGCAGCCCCAGACCGACTAAGCGAGCTCGCTATGAAATTCCCTCGACATCATCACAATGTTCAGGGTCTCAGCGAGAGGACTCTCTGTATGATGAAGCGGAGGTAGCTGATCAGGATTCTGATCCTGAAGCCGCTCTCAACCTTGATACTCCTGATGGGGACGCCATAGTGAATGATCTTATTGCGTCCATCAATGAAATGTTGAATATTTCTCCCTCAGCTCCTCCAGTGGAGGAGTCAGCTTCTCAGCAGGAGAAATTCCGTTTCAGGTTTCCCAAGCGTACAAAGAGTATGTTTTCTGGACCACTCTGACTTCAGAGAGGCAGTCCAGAAACACCGAGCTTATCCAGATAAGCGTTTTTCCAAGCGCCTTAAGGATACACGTTACCCTTTTCCCCCTGACGTGGTCAAGGGCTGGACTCAGTGTCCCAAGGTGGATCCTCCAATCTCCAGACTGGCGGCTAGATCCATAGTTGCAGTGGAAGATGGAGCTTCACTCAAGGATGCCACTGACAGACAGATGGAGCTCTGGTTGAAATCCATCTATGAAGCTATCGGCGCGTCTTTGCTCCAGCATTCGCAGCCGTATGGGCACTCCAAGCTATCTCAGCTGGTCAGGCGCAAATTGACGCACTCACACGTACGTCTGCGCCGCAGGTGGCGTCCATAACCTCTCAAACGTCGGCATTTGCGTCCTACGCTATTAATGCTGTCCTGGACTCTGCGACCCGTACGGCGGTTGCAGCCGCCAATTCGGTGGTAATACGCAGGGCCTTGTGGCTGCGGGAATGGAAGGCAGATTCGGCTTCCAAAAAGTGCTTAACTGGATTGCCATTTTCTGGCGACCGTTTGTTTGGTGAGAGATTGGATGAAATCATCAAACAATCCAAGGGAAAGGAAACATCCTTACCCCAGGCCAAACCAAAAACACCCCAACAGAGGAGGGGACAGTCGAGGTTTCGGTCCTTTCGGGGTGCGGGCAGGTCACAATTCTCCTCGTCCAAAAGGCCTCAGAAGGATCAGAGGAACGCCGACGCATGGCGGTCTAAATCACGCCCTAAAAAGACCGCCGGAGGTGCCGCTACCAAGGCGGCTTCCTCATGACTTACGGCCTCCTCACACCGCATCCTCGGTCGGTGGCAGGCTCTCCCGCTTTTGCGACACCTGGCTGCCACAAGTAAAAGACCGTTGGGTGAGAGACATTGTCTCACGGTTACAGGATAGAGTTCAGCTCTCGTCCTCCGACTCGATTCTTCAGAACATCTCCGCCTCCCGAGCGAGCCGAGGCTCTTCTGCAGGCGGTGGGCATTCTGAAGACAGAAGGAGTGGTGGTCCCGGTTCCTCTTCAGCAACAGGGTCACGGTTTCTACTCCAACCTGTTTGTGGTTCCAAAGAAGGACGGGTCCTTCCGTCCTGTTTTGGACCTAAAACTGCTCAACAAACACGTAAGGACCAGGCGGTTCCGGATGGAATCCCTCCGCTCCGTCATCGCTTCAATGTCCCAAGGAGATTTCCTAGCATCGATCGATATCAAGGATGCTTATCTCCACGTACCAATTGCTCCAGAGCATCAGCGCTTCTTGCGCTTCGCCATAGGAGACGAACACCTTCAGTTCGCGGCACTGCCGTTCGGCCTGGCGACAGCCCCAAGGGTTTTCACCAAGGTCATGGCTACAGTAGTTGCGGTCCTCCACTCTCAGGGTCACTCAGTGATACCTTACTTAGACGATCTGCTGGTCAAGGCACCCTCTCAAGAGGCATGCCAACACAGCCTCAACGTTACTCTGGAGATTCTCCAGAGTTTCGGGTGGATCATCAATTTTCCAAAGTCAAATCTGACACCGGTCCAATCACTGACATATCTTGGCATGGAGTTTCATACTCTTCCAGCGATAGTGAAGCTTCCGCTGGACAAACAGCGTTCACTACAGACAGGGGTACAATCTCTCCTTCAAGGTCGGTCACACCCCTTGAGGCACCTCATGCACTTCCTGGGGAAGATGGTGGCAGCAATGGAAGCAGTCCCTTTCGCGCAGTTTCAACTGCGTCCTCTTCAATGGGACATCCTACGCAAGTGGGACAGGAGGCCGACGTCCCTAGACAGGAACGTCTCCCTCTCTCAAGCAACCAAAGCTTCCCTTCGGTGGTGGCTTCTTCCCACCTCATTATCGAAAGGGAAATCCTTCCTACCCCCATCCTGGGCGGTGGTCACGACGGACGCGAGCCTGTTAGGGTGGGGAGCAGTTTTTCTCCACCACAGGGCTCAGGGTACGTGGACTCAGCAAGAGTCCTCACTTCAGATCAATGTTCTGGAGATCAGGGCAGTGTATCTTGCCCTAAAAGCGTTCCAGCAGTGGCTGGAAGGCAAGCAGATCCGAATTCAGTCGGACAACTCCACAGCGGTGGCTTACATCAACCACCAAGGTGGGACACGCAGTCGGCAAGCCTTCCAGGAAGTCCGGAGGATTCTGCTGTGGGTGGAAGCCACAGCATCCACCATATCCGCAGTTCACATCCCGGGCGTAGAAAACTGGGAAGCAGACTTTCTCAGTCGCCAGGGCATGGACGCAGGGGAATGGTCCCTTCACCCGGACGTGTTTCAGGAGATCTGTTGCCGCTGGGGGATGCCGGACGTCGACCTAATGGCGTCACGGCACAACAACAAGGTCCCAACATTCATGGCTCGATCTCAAGATCACAGAGCTCTGGCGGCAGACGCCTTAGTTCAGGATTGGTCGCAGTTTCAGCTTCCTTATGTGTTTCCTCCTCTGGCTCTGTTGCCCAGAGTGTTACGCAAGATAAGGGCCGACTGCCGCCGCGCCATCCTCGTCGCTCCAGACTGGCCGAGGAGGTCGTGGTACCCGGATCTGTGGCATCTCACGGTCGGCCAACCGTGGGCACTGCCAGACCGACCAGATTTGCTGTCTCAAGGGCCGTTTTTCCATCTGAATTCTGCGGCCCTCAACCTGACTGTGTGGCCATTGAGTCCTGGATCCTAGCGTCTTCAGGATTATCTCAAGAGGTCATTGCCACTATGAGACAGGCTAGGAAACCAACGTCCGCCAAGATCTACCACAGGACGTGGAAAATTTTCCTGTCGTGGTGCTCTGCTCAGGCGTTTTCTCCCTGGCCATTTGCCTTGCCCACTTTTCATCTCAATCAGGACATCTCCTTACCCTCGTTTTGTCCTCATCCAGTTCACCAATGTGAAAAGGATTTGCACTTGTTAGATCTGGTGAGAGCACTCAGACTCTACATTTCTCGTACGGCGCCCCTGCGCCGCTCCGATGCACTCTTTGTCCTTGTCGCTGGCCAGCGTAAAGGGACACAAGCTTCCAAATCAACCCTGGCTCGGTGGATCAAGGAACCAATTCTCGAAGCTTACCGTTCCTCGGGGCTTCCGGTTCCCTCAGGACTGAAGGCCCATTCTACCAGGGCCGTGGGAGCGTCCTGGGCCTTGCGACACCAGGCTACGGCTCAGCAGATGTGTCAGGCAGCTACCTGGTCGAGCCTGCACACTTTCACGAAACACTATCAGATGCATACCTATGCTTCGGCAGATGCCAGCCTAGGTAGGCGAGTCCTTCAGGCGGCAGTTGCCCACCTGTAGGACGGAGCCGTTACGGCTCTATTATGAGGTATTATTTACCCACCCAGGGACTGCTTTTGGACGTCCCAATTGTCTGGGTCTCCCAATTAGGAGCGACAAAGAAGAAGGGAATTTTGTTTACTTACCGTAAATTCCTTTTCTTCTAGCTCCAATTGGGAGACCCAGCACCCGCCCCTGTTTTTTGTATACATGTTGTTCATGTTAAATGGTTTCAGTTCTCCGATATTCTTTCGGATTGAATTTACTTTAAACCAGTTTATAATTTTTTCCTCCTTCTGGCTTTTGTACCAAAACTGATGAGCCCGTAGCAGTACGGGGGGTGTATAGGCTGAAGGGGAGGGGCTTTACACTTTTAGTGTAATACTTTGTGTGGCCTCCGGAGGCATAGCTATACACCCAATTGTCTGGGTCTCCCAATTGGAGCTAGAAGAAAAGGAATTTACGGTAAGTAAACAAAATTCCCTTCTTTGAGGCACAGTACATAGTGAAGAAGTGAAGGAGCACCATATCGTAGTGGAGATTTAGTTGGAATAGTTTGTGGGTGCCAGATTACATTGGCAGAGCCCATGAGGTGCCAGAACAACAGATCCCCACAATTGACCCCATTTTGTAAACTGCATCTCTCAATTAATTCATCCAGCGGTGCAGTGAGCAAATTAACACTACAGAGTGTCACAAAATGTTATACTATTAGGCGGTGAAGAAAAAAATAATTACATATTTACCACTAAAATGTGTTAACCCCAGATTTCCAATTTTCACATGGGAAATAGGCCCCATAATGTGTTTTGAAAATTTCTCAAGAATGTGACAATACGCTACAAGTGACTGTACGGTACTGTTTGGCCATACTGGAGGGCTCAGGAATCAGGAGGGAAGGAGCGCCATTTGACTTTTGGAGCACAGATATTTCTAGAATAGTTTGTGAACTCTATTTGCAGAGCCCCTTAGTGCCAGAACAGCAGAGACCTCCTAAAATGAGCCAATTTTGAAAATTATACCCCTCTGGGAATTCATTTACTGGTGTAGTGATGATTTTGTCTCTGGATAACACCCATGAAGTCAAACGCAGTGAATGTTGCAGGATTAAAAATAGCAAATAAGCCCTTGTAGTGTCCAGTACATTGTAGTGCCCATGCATGCTGCCCAGCTCATGCTTCTGGAGACACACACCCCATAAATTAAGTGGGCTCTCCTCACTACAACAATGCCAGACATGTGAATGTTAACTGTGGTTTAGGCACTCTCAAAACAGAGGGGGGGCATTTATTTATTTAGGTGCGCAGATTTTTCTTGTTTTTTTTGGGGGGATCCATAATGCTTCTCCAGAGCCTTTGTGCTACCCGTAATGTGGAAGTGAGAACTTTGTGCTTTTTGTGGCCTTGAGTGGAAAGCCATTGGTGGCAATTTATTGTGCAGATCATTTTGGATCAGTTCACATTTATCTTGTGCTCTGTGCTGAGCACTTACATCTGGGTTTCCATCTACATGTCCGAAGTATGTGATTTAGGTGAAATCCGCGACGGATCCATTCACTACAATAAGGCATTAAACAAGATTAGGAGATAATACATCCCCTGAGAAAAGGAACCAAAATTTGGGATAAAATAATTTTATTTATCAAAATAAAATGTATAGAATAAAAAAGTACAGCAATAACTACAAAAAGGGACCCGAGGAAATGTACAGATATTGTCCGTCAGGCCGTCAAGTATAACACCGTTGAAGCTGAAGAACAAGCTTCATAAATTCTCCATATACCAAGGTAGTAAGGTGAGTAAAACTAAAGTGACTAGTAAATATACATACAATACAATACTGAGCATAAGAACTATCCTGTAAAATGCTATGTGCTGTTACGAAACAACTTCATATGACAAAAAGATAAATATTAATATAATAAGACATGCACAAAATGCAATGTTAAGCCTGCTTTACACGTTGCAATTTTGCATACGATATCGTATGCGATTTGCAACGCCCCCATCGTATGTGTGGTACGTTCAATTTGTTGAACGTGCCGCACAAACGATTAACCCCCGTCACACGTACTTACCCATCCATACGACCTCGATGTGGGCGGCGAACGTCCACTTCCTGGAGTGGGAGGGACGTTCGGCGTCACATCGACGTCACGTGGCAGCCGGCAAATAGAAGCGGAGGGGCGGAGATGAGCGGGACGTAAACATCCCGCCCACCTCCTTCCTTCCGCATTGCCGGCGGGAGCCACGGGAGGAAGGTAAGATCTGTTCAATGTTCCCGGGGTGTCACACACTGCCTCGGGAACATTGAACAACCGGACATGCAATTCTTCAGGATTCAACGACGTGTATGCAATGAACGTTTTACCGTTCAATCACAATCGCACGTACCTGTTACACACTACAATGTACCTTACGATGCCGGATGTGCGTCACTTACGACGTGACCCCGCCGACACATCGTAAGATATATTGTAGCGTGTAAAGCGGGCTTTAAATACATAAATTGTTCAATGAAGTGCTAAGTGCTGCAAGAAAGTTTCTTGGTCACTAAATACATTATAAACATCTACAGTATACAAGTTGCACTACCATGTTATGGACCACAAGGTGGCAGTATTACTCTCTATAGACATAGCTCACTATAAGAGCTGTATAACATAGTGTATATACACCATTAAGATCGAGAGAATATGTGCACAGCAAAGTCAGTAATACAATGTATGTATATTATCCAAAAATAAATATTTTTTTGTATATGGAATTCATACATTTTCATATGCTAAATCACTTATTGTTACTGTCCTTTCAGCTTCTCTACAGATAATCTGCTCTTTTCTCTCCAGGATATGGCAAAAAAGGTGAAAAACCCTAAACTAATTCTGAAGAAACTTTCTCGGGTCCAGAAAAAAAAGATCTATAAAAAGTCAATGAATCTTCTCCAGATGGCTTATGCTGAGACCTCCACCTTGTGACCGGCTTGATGAGGAGGGCACATGGCTGTCATTCTTTTATCTGCGTTCTACATATAGACTGCTGTAAAAAGCTGAATATTGAATTAGAGTGCATTGTTCCTTGGCTATTTAAACTAAAAATATGTTTACATTTTGTTGCTTTTTGAATACAATTAAATATGTTATATATTATGAGGTGCTCCCGATCAGTATGATGTCACACACACCTGTACTGAGATTTAAAGCGCACCAATCATCATGATTTTCCTATATAACATAAAGCCAGTGCTATACTGGCACTATCATGTTGATTCTGTACATACCTTTAGTTGTCAGCTAGGATGTATAGGTTTTGAAACACAAGAAAGTAGTTTTTAAAATCATCAGCTTGTTGAGTGACAGCAGCTGCAGTAGCTAATAGCTGGGTGGGTTATTCTTAGTTATCTCCTCCCCTTGTTACTTATGCTAATTCTATTATATAATCAATTTAGTTTGTGACTAACAGAACCTATGCTGATATATCCATGCTACCAGAAGGGGCGGGGCCTCAGCCGACAGAAAAATGTTGCTTCCTGGTATCAGCTATGTTAGCTGAGGCCCCGCCCCTTCTGATCATATGGTTATTACATCATCACAGGTCCTGTTACTCACAAAGTAAATAGATTCTATAATAGAATTAGCATAAGTAACAGGTTCTAATCCCACCAAGGACAACATCTGCAAGGAGTTTGCATGGGTTTCCTCCGGGTACTCCGGTTTCCTCCCACATTCCAAAAACATACTGACAGGGAATTTAGATTGTGAGCCCCAATGGGGATAGCATTGTCAAAGTATGTAAAGCACTGTGGAATTAATAGCGCTATATAAATTAATAAATATTATTGTTATTATAATATTATAATACCCCCCAGCTATTAGCTGATCCTCAGCTACTGTCACTCAACAAGCTGATGATTTTGCAAACTTTACTTTCTTGTTATTCAAAACCTATACATCCGAGCTGACCACTAAATGCATGTATAGCATCAGCCTGATAGCTCCAGTATACCACTGGCTTTAGGTTATATACGAAAATCCTGGTGATTGGTGCGCTTTAAGAATACAAGGACTCACCTCCCCATGCTCCTTCCACTGCTCTGGTCTGTGCCGTGTGCTGACTGTGGCTCTGTCTAGTGACGTCATTGCGTCTTCTGTGTTGGTGTCACGTCATTGCGTCTGCTGTGTTGATGTGACGTCATTGTGTCTGGTGTGTTGATGGGACGTCATTGCGTCTGCTGTGTTGATGTGATGTCATTGCGTCTGGTGTGTTGATGGGACGTCATTGCGTCTGGTGTGTTGATGGGACGTCATTGCGTCTGCTGTGTTGATGTGACGTCATTGCATCTGGTGTGTTGATGTGACGTCATTGCGTCTGGTTTGTTGATGTGACGTCATTGCGTCTGGTGTGTTGATGGGACGTCATCGCGCCTGGTGTGTTGATGGGACGCCATTGCGTCTGGTGTGTTGATGGGACGTCATTGCGTCTGCTGTGTTGATGTGACGTCATTGCGTCTGCTGTGTTGATGTGACGTCATTGCGTCTGCTGTGTTGATGTGACGTCATTGCGTCTGGTGTGTTGATGGGACGTCATTGCGTGTGCTGTGTTGATGTGACGTCATTGCGTCTGGTGTGTTGATGGGACGTCATTGCGTGTGCTGTGTTGATGGGACGTCATTGCGTCTGCATTGTTGATGGGACGTCATTGCGTCTGATGTGTTGATGGGACGTCATTGCGTCTGGTGTGTTGATGTGACGTCATTGCGTCTGCTGTGTTGATGGGACGTCATTGCGTCTGTTGTGTTGATGTGACGTCATTGCGTCTGGTGTGTTGATGGGACGTCATTGCGTCTGCTGTGTTGATGTGACGTCATTGCGTCTGGTGTGTTGATGGGACGTCATTGCGTCTGCTGTGTTGATGTGACGTCATTGCGTCTGGTGTGTTGATGGGACGTCATTGTGTCTGCTGTGTTGATGGAACGTCATTGTGTGTGCTGTGTTGATGTAGTACATAAGGACATGGCACTTCTGTGGGAATGGGTGCGCTAGTAGGATCCAACTTTGTAACAAGATAATGAGACTAGGCACTCCAAGAGTAGATATAATTAGCTGATTTATTCTTTACATCCAACAGTTCACAACTAAATCAAAAGACGTTTCGGTCAAAACATCAACCTTCGTCAGTAGGAATCGGCTTTATATAAGAGATCAAGATGGTATTATCTTTATCTGATGAAGCCTGTTAAGGTCCAGTCACACTAAGCAACTTACCAGCGATCCCAACAACGATAGGGATCGCTGGTAAGTTGCTAGGAGGTTGCTGGTGAGATGTCACACTGCGACGCTCCAGCGATCCCACCAGCAACCTGACCTGGCAGGGATCGCTGGAGCGTCGCTACACGAGTTGCTGGTGAGCTCACCAGTGACCATCCCCCAGCGCCGCGTGGAAGATGCTGCGCTTGGTAACTAAGGTAAATATCGGGTAACCAACCCGATATTTACCTTGGTTACCAGCGCACGGAGCTACACGTGCAGGGAGCAGCGCACACTGAGCGCTGGCTCCCTGCTCTCCTAGTTACAGCACACATCGGGTTAATTACCCGATGTGTACTGCAGCTAAATGTGCACAGAGCAGGGAGCAGCGCACACTGCTTAGCGCTGGCTCCCTGCTCTCCTAGCTACAGCACACATCGGGTTAATTAACCCGATGTGTCCTGCAGCTACATGTGCACAGAGCAGGAGCCGGCACTGACAGTGAGAGCGGCGGAGGCTGGTAACAAAGGTAAATATCGGGTAACCAAGGACAGGGCTTCTTGGTTACCCGATGTTTACCGTGGTTACCAGCCTCCGCAGAAGCCGGCTCCTGCTGCCTGCACATTTAGTTGTTGCTGTCTCGCTGTCACACACAGCGATCTGTGCTTCACAGCGGGACAGCAACAACTAAAAAATGGCCCAGGACATTCAGCAACAACCAACGACCTCACAGCAGGGGCCAGGTTGTTGCTGGATGTCACACACAGCAACATCGCTAGCAACGTCACAAAAGTTGTTCGTTAGAAGCGATGTTGCTAGCGATGTTGCTAGCGATGTTGCTTAGTGTGACGGGGCCTTTAGTAATTACAGGCAAATCGATAATGAGCAGATCGATAAGAATCGAGAGGCAAGGTCACAATGCACAAAGGATGTGAAGTTGGTGAATATCAAGTATTCAAGAAGAAAACGCACGATAAGGGCCCTCAGTGAATCTGAATCTGAAATATGAATCCTCAAAATGTAGCTACCATACATACATAAATAAATTCTCTGGATTATACAAAGAGAAGATGTGCAAGGTTTGTAAATGAGTTCACAACCTCCTCAAAGGAGATTATATGCAAGACGGGAGAATATTAAGCTTTCAGCTGAAGGAAAATGATCCAGGAAGTCCAGTAACTGCCAGGAGCTAAGCGTCCAGGGATCAACACGGTATCCACCGCTAGCGTGAGGAGTAACGTCATGGCATCTGCTGTGTTGATGGGATGTCATTGTGTCTGGTGTGTTTATGTGATAAATAAAACATAAAAAATATACAATTAAAGAGATTGCCACTTTTTCTTTTGTTAGTGGAGATTTCCTTACAAATTAGCCAGTACTTCTGTCAATTAAATGTTTGCAGATGGAGGAGTAAAAGACCAGACCACTCCTGGAGTGGAAATCCTGTTTCCTCTGTGATGTTTTTTAACTACTGGAGGAGGTTGATGGACTGATCTGTTCACATGCTTCTCCACCAGCAGCCATTGTTTGGACAGAAGTGCTGGTCAGTTTGTGAGGAAAGCTGCACTAAAGGTGGCTTTACACACTGCAGCATCGCAAACGACATCACTGTAACGTCACCGGTTTTGTGACGTAATAGCGACCTCCCCAGCGACATTGCAGTGTGTGAAACACATCAGCGACCTGGCCCCTGCTGTGAAGTTGCTGATCGCTACAAATCGTTCAGGACCATTCTTTGGTCCTTTGTTTCCCGCTGTGCAGTATGATCGCTAGAAAGTTTCAGTGTGTAAAGAGGACTTAAAACACTGGAAACGAGTGATGTGTCACAATATCTGTCAATCACTATTCTTTGTCAGTCGGTCTCTCCCTCTCGGTCTCTATTCTCTCTCTGTCGGTCCGTCACTATGTCTGTCCCTCTCTCACAGTCTGTCGGTCATTTTCCCCTCCTCTCTCATACTCACCGATCCCCGGCGCGGCGCTGCACGGCATTCACACTGCTGCGGCGGCTTTTACTATTTTGAAAAAGCCGGCCGCTCATTAAACAATTTCGTATTCCCTACTTTCCCCGCCCACAGGCGCCTATGATTGGTTGTAGTGAGACACGCCCCCACGCTGAGTGACAGGTGTCTCACTGCACCCAATCACAGCAGCCGGTGGGCGTGTCACTATGGAGTATAGAAATAAATAATTAAAAAAACCGGCGTGCGGTTCCCCCCAAATTTAATACCAGCCAGATAAAGCCATACGGCTGAAGGCTGGTATTCTCAGGATGGGGAGCTCCACGTTATGGGGAGCTCCACGTTATGGGGAGCCCCCCAGCCTAACAATATCAGTCAGCAGCCGCCCAGAATTGCCGCATACATTATATGCGACAGTTCTGGGACTGTACCCGGCTCTTCCCGATTTGCCCTGGTGCGTTGGCAAATCGGGGTAATAAGGAGTTATTGGCAGCCCATAGCTGCCAATAAGTCCTAGATTAATCATGTCAGGCGTCTCCCCGAGAAACCTTCCATGATTAATCTGTAAATTACAGTAAATAAACACACACACCCGAAAAAATCATTTATTAGAAATAAAAAACACAAATTCCCTTATCACCAATTTAATCAGCCCCAAAAAGCCCTCCATGTCCGGCGTAATCCATGGACCTCCAGCGTCGCTTCCAGCTCAGCTGCATGCAGGTGACAGGAGCAGCAGAAGACACCGCCGCTCCTGTCACCTCCACGCAGCTAATGAAGACAGCCGCGCGATCAGCTGAGCTGAGCTGTCACTGAGGTTACCCGCTGTCACTGGATCCAGCCGTGGATCCAGCGGTGGATGCAGCGGTGGCCGCGGGTAACCTCAGTGACAGCTCAGCTGATAGCGCTACTCACCGCCGCTCCGGTCAGCTCCACGCAGCAACTGAGGTGAGTAGCGCGATCAGCTGAGCTGTCACTGAGGTTACCCGCGGCCACCGCTGGATCCAGTGACAGCGGGTAACCTCAGTGACAGCTCAGCCGATCGCGCGGCTGTCTTCATTAGCTGCGTGGTGTCTGCTGCAGCTCCTGTCACCTGCATGCAGCTGAGCTGGAAGCGACGCTGGAGGTCCGTGGATTACGCCGGACATGGAGGGCTTTTTGGGGCTGATTAAATTGGTGATGAGGGAATTTGTGTTTTTTATTTCTAATAAATGATTTTTTTCGGGTGTGTGTGTTTATTTACTGTAATTTACAGATTAATCATGGAAGGTTTCTCGGGGAGACGCCTGACATGATTAATCTAGGACTTATTGGCAGCTAGGGGCTGCCAATAACTCCTTATTACCCCGATTTGCCAACGCACCAGGGCAAATCGGGAAGAGCCGGGTACAGTCCCAGAACTGTCGCATCTAATGTATGCGGCAATTCTGGGCGGCTGCTGACTGATATTGTTAGGCTGGGGGGCTCCCCATAACGTGGACCTCCCCATCCTGAGAAAACCAGCCCTCAGCCGTATGGCTTTATCTGGCTGGTATTAAAATTGGGGGGGGACCGCATGCCGGTTTTTTAAATTATTTAATTATTTATTTCACTGCACAGTATAGACCCGCCCACCAGCTGCTGTGATTGGGTGCAGTGAGACACCTGTCACTCAGCGTGGGGGCGTGTCTCACTGCAACCAATCATAGGCGCTGGTGGGCGGGTAAAGCAGGGAATACGAGATTGTTTAATGAGCGGCCGACTTTTTCAAAATAGTAAAAGCCGCCGCAGCAGTGTGAATGCCGTGCAGCGCCGCACCGGGGATCGGTGAGTATGAGAGAGGAGGGGAAAATGACCGACAGACTGTGAGAGAGGGACAGAGATAGTGACGGACCGACAGAGAGAGAATAGAGACCGAGAGGGAGAGACCGACTGACAGAGAATAGTGATTGACAGATATTGTGACACATCACTCGTTTCCAGTGTTTGACTAGCTAGGTCGTTCTGCAGGTCCGGATCGCTGCTGCGTCGTTGGCCAGGTCTGCCTGTTTGACAGCTCACCAGAGTCTCACCAGAGACTTTGTAGCGATCCCGGCCAGGTTGGGATCGCTGGTGGGATCGCTGAAAGTCTCAGTGTGTAAAGGGGACTTTACAAGAGAAAGTGGCCAACCCTTTACTGCTTAAGCCTTTTTTCACTTTCCTGACAAGGACACATTTTTTAAATCTGTTGTGTCACTTTATGTGGTAGTAACGTTACCACATATCTCAGTGATTCAACATTTTATATTTTTCATTTTTTGACACATTTAGGTCACTATGACTTATATTTATGTAAATTCCTAAAATTTAACAAAGTTAGAAATATTCTCAAATTTCAAACTTTACATAATGCCCTTAAGTCTGGAGTTACACGGCAATATAACTTGTGCGCGGATGGTATCGCAATACTTGGGATTGGCCATCTGCATGACCACATGTATTTCTATGCATCTGACCCTGACAGTTCAGGAGAGCAGACGGCCAGTCCGAGTATTGTGATGCGATCCTTGTACAAGTCAATCAGCCGTGTGACTTCAACCTCAGACATACACTACAGTTCAAAACTTTGGGGTCACCCAGACAATTTTGTCTTTTCAATGAAAAATCATAATTTTATTTATCAAATGAGTTGCATAATGAATAGAAAATGTAGTCCAGACATTGACTAGGTTAGAAATAATGATTTTTACTTGAAATAATAATTTTCTCCTTCAGACTTTGCTTTCGTCACAGAATGCTCTCTTTGCAGCAATTCCAGCTTTGTAGACCTTTGGCATTCTAGCTGTTAATTTGATGAGGTAATCTGGAGATATTTCACCCCATGCTTCCAGAAGCCTCTCCCACAAGTTTTACGTACCATACGGTCAAGCTGCTCCCGCAACAGCTCAATAGGGTTGAGATCTGGTAACTGGGCTGGCCACTCCATTACAGATAGAATACCAGCTGCCTGCTTCTTCCCTAAATAGTTCATGCATAATTAGGAGGTGTGCTTTGGGTCATTGTCCTGTTGTAGGATGAAATTGGCTCCAATCAAGCGCTGTCCACAGAGTACGGCATGGCGTTGCAAAATAGAGGGATAGCCTTCCGTATTCAAAATCCCTTTTACCTTGTACAAATCTCCCACTTTACCAGCACCAAAGCAACCCCAGACCATCACATTACCTCCACTATGCTTTACAGATGGTGTCAGGCACTCTTCCAGCATCCTTTCAGTTGTTCTGTGTCTCACAAATGTTCTTCTGTGTGATTCAAACACCTTAAACTTCGATTCGTCTGTCCATAACATTTTTTCCAATCTTCCTCTGTCCAATGTCTGTGTTCTTTTGCCCATATTAATCTTATACTTTTATTAGCCAGTCTCAGATATGGCTTTTTTCTTTGCCACTCTGCCCTGAAGGCCAGCATCTGGAGTCACCTCTTCACTGGTATTTTGCGGGTACTATTTAATGAAGCTGTCAGTTGAGGACCTGTGAGGCGTCAATTTCTCAAACTAGAGACTTTAATGTACTTGTCTTGTTGGTCAGTTGTGCAGTGGGGCCTCCCATTTCTATTTCATCTCTGATTAGAGCCTGTTTGTGCTCTCCTCTAAAGTTTCTTGGCAATTTCTCACATGGAATATCCTTCATTTCTAAGAACAAGAATAGACTGTCGAGTTTAACATGAAAGTTCTCTTTTTCTGTCCATTTTGAGAGTTTAATGGAACCAAAAATTGTATTGCTCCAGATTTTCAACTAGCTCAAAGGAAGGTCAGTTTTTTAGCTTCTCTAATCAGAAAAACTGTTTTCAACTGTGCTAACATACTTGCACAAGGTTGTTCAAGGGATTTATAAACATCCATTAGCCTTCTAACACAGTTAGCAAACACAATGTACCATTAGAACACTGGAGTGTTGGTTGTTGGAAATGGGCCTCTATACACCTATGTAAATATTGCATTAAAAACCAGACGTTTGAAGCTAAAATAGTCATTTATCACATTAACAATTTATAGAGTGTATTTCTGTTTAATGTTGGCTTCATTGAAAAAAATGTGCTTTTCTTTCAAAAATAAGGAAATATCTAAGTGACCCTAAACTTTTGAACTGTAGTGTAATCATAGCACACAATATAGTTACAGTGCCTACAAGTAGTATTCAACCCCCTGCAGATTTAGCAGGTTTGATAAGATGCAAATAAGTTAGAGCCTGCAAACTTCAAACAAGAGCAGGATTTATTAACAGATGCATAAATCTTACAAACCAACAAGTTATGTTGCTCAGTTAAATTTTAATAAATTTTCAACATAAAAGTGTGGGTCAATTATTATTCAACCCCTAGGTTTAATATTTTGTGGAATAACCCTTGTTTGCAATTACAGCTAATAATCGTCTTTTATAAGACCTGATCAGGCCGGCACAGGTCTCTGGAGTTATCTTGGCCCACTCCTCCATGCAGATCTTCTCCAAGTTATCTAGGTTCTTTGGGTGTCTCATGTGGACTTTAATCTTGAGCTCCTTCCACAAGTTTTCAATTGGGTTAAGGTCAGGAGACTGACTAGGCCACTGCAACACCTTGATTTTTTCCCTCTTGAACCAGGCCTTGGTTTTCTTGGCTGTGTGCTTTGGGTCGTTGTCTTGTTGGAAGATGAAATGACGACCCATCTTAAGATCCTTGATGGAGGAGAGGAGGTTCTTGGCCAAAATCTCCAGGTAGGTCGTGCTATCCATCTTCCCATGGATGCGGACCAGATGGCCAGGCCCCTTGGCTGAGAAACAGCCCCACAGCATGATGCTGCCACCACCATGCTTGACTGTAGGTATGGTATTCTTGGGGTCGTATGCAGTGCCATCCAGTCTCCAAACGTCTTGTGTGTGGTTGGCACCAAAGATCTCGATCTTGGTCTCATCAGACCAGAGAACCTTGAACCAGTCTGTCTCAGAGTCCTCCAAGTGATCATGAGCAAACTGTAGACGAGCCTTGACATGACGCTTTGAAAGTAAAGGTACGTCTGGAACGGAGACCATTGCGGTGGAGTACGTTACTTATGGTATTGACTGAAACCAATGTCCCCACTGCCATGAGATCTTTCCGGAGCTCCTTCCTTGTTGTCCTTGGGTTAGCCTTGACTCTTCGGACAAGCCTGGCCTCGGCACGGGTGGAAACTTTCAAAGGCTGTCCAGGCCATGGAAGGCTAACAGTAGTTCCATAAGCCTTCCACTTCCGGATGATGCTCCCAACAGTGGAGACAGGTAGGCCCAACTCCTTGGAAAGGGGTTTTGTACCCCTTGCCAGCCTTGTGACCCTCCACGATCTTGTCTCTGATGGCCTTGGAATGCTCCTTTGTCTTTCCCATGTTGACCAAGTATGAGTGCTGTTCACAAGTTTGGGGAGGGTCTTAATTAGTCAGAAAAGGCTGGAAAAAGAGATAATTAATCCAAACATGTGAAGCTCATTGTTCTTTGTGCCTGAAATACTTCTTAATACTTTAGGGGAACCAAACAGAATTCTTGTGGTTTGAGGGGGTTGAATAATAAATGACCCTCTGAATAAACTTTTCACAATTTAAAAAAAAAAAAAAAAAAGAAATAACATTCTTTTTTGCTGCAGTGCATTTCACACTTCCAGGCTGATCTACAGTCCAAATGTCACAATGCCAAGTTAATTCCGAATGTGTAAACCTGCTAAATCTGCAGGGGGTTGAATACTACTTGTAGGCACTGTACATAGGTCCATCAATAGTTTTTCACTGGAAGTCTCTCCGCCCACATACAGTCAGCCATAAACAGAGCATTTCCGGAGTGGGATTTTTTTTTTCTTTCGACACATTACATCCGAAAACGTTTAACCCCAGTGACAGCCATTCAGAGAATGGGGTGTCTGTACACATCATGCAGTAGAGCAAGCCTGTGTGTTGTGGTTGGGGCAAGCACGTTCTCTCATCACTACTGTTCACCACTAGTACTACACTGCATCTGGGTGTCTGCCTGGATAAAGCGTATACGCCCGAAAATGGGGCAAGACAGGGCACACTGTGTCTTCGTCTGCACCACTATAGTCAATCACTCTCAACACATGCGTCTGAAACCCGTTTGGCTGGACCAGTGAACCAAAGTTTTAATGCAGTGTGAAAGCGGCCTTAGTCCCTGCTTCTGGAGCTTCAGTAGGCTATGTGGTACAGTAGCAAATGACTTTTCCAAAGTCCAGATAGATCAGCCATGTGACCAGCATCCAGATTTGTACTTACTATCTCATAGAAACCCACCACGTTGGTTACACACAACTGAACTGATAACCAGCTTGGATTCATGATAGATAATACGCTCTTCAATATGTTTTGCAGGTAATCTCTTATAATGATCTAAAAAAAAAATCACATCACTGATGTCAAACTTACAAAACAGTAATCAACTGGATCCACAGTCTTACCTTTCTCATAGGGGTGGTCCATCACTTAAAATAAATTTTCCAAGTACCTATCTATATGCCCCAACTACTTTTGTAATTATCTTTATTATACATTTCCCAACATTTCTCCCTATATAGCTAATCCCTAAAGTTTTTTTTTTATACACTGTACTTCATGTGATGCTTGGTTTTAGATGAGTCTCAAACGTGACGACAAAGGAGGGTGGGGCTGCACTCTCCATCCATCGCCCCTCCTGGAGCAAGACATCACCAGGGGGAAGTGCTACAGTTACTAGTTTCTTGCATCGCAAACCTCTGAAGATGTCCTGGATCCTGGGTGATAGACGCTGTGGGCGAGGTTAGTGCAGCGCCAGCACAATGCTCCTCTTCCGCCACCATTGCTTCTGTAAAAGATGTCAGCAGGGGACCGCGCTAAAAGCAGTGAGTGACACCAGCTGATGACGATTCGCTTGAGGACGATGCTAGAAGCAGTGAGTGACACCAGCACCGCCCCCTGAT
Organism: Anomaloglossus baeobatrachus; assembly: GCF_048569485.1. Lineage (NCBI taxonomy): Eukaryota > Metazoa > Chordata > Amphibia > Anura > Aromobatidae > Anomaloglossus > Anomaloglossus baeobatrachus. The sequence goes on from NC_134357.1 coordinate 257,753,617, forward strand.
GACAGTTCATTTGAGGGCAGTGCTAGAGACAGTGGTGCGGAGCCTTAAGCGGGCTTTACGAGATGTCATTGGGGTCACGGCATTCGTGACGCACATACGGCCTCAGTGACATTGCGTGTGAAACTCAGGAACGATCGTTAACGATCAAAATTACTTACCTAATCGTTGATCGTTGACACGTCGTTCCTTTCCCGAATATCGTTGCAGGACGCAGGTCGTTTGTTGTTACTGCTGCAGCACACATCGCTATGTGACACTGCAGGAACGAGGAACATCACCGTACCTGCGGCCGCCCGCAATGAGGAAGGAAGAAGGTTAGCGGGATGTTCGGCCCGCTGCTCTCCGCCCCTCCGCTTCTATTGGGTGGCCGCTTAGTGACACCGCTGTGACGCCGAACAAACCGCCCCTTAGAAAGGAGGCGGTTCGCCGGCCACAGCGACGTCGCTAGGCAGGTAAGTCCGTGTGACGGGTCCTAGCGATGTTGTGCGCCACAGGCAGCGATTTGCCCGTGACGCACAACCGACGAGGGCGGGTGCTTTCACCAGCGACATCGCTAGTGATGTTGCTGTGTGTAAAGTGCCCTTTAGACTCTTTTGTAGCTGGGTCGGTGCCACAAGATTGGAGGATGGCTGGCACAAGATTGGAGGATGGCTGGCAGGGTACCTATATTTAAAGGGGTTGTCCGGAATCTAAAATGTATTTTCTCTAAGTATCTATCCATTCCCACTAATCAATATTGTAATTACCTTTTATTATACGATGACCTACAACAATTTCTCCTTATCTAGCTAATCCCTAAAGGTTTTCTTTTTACTGTACTTCCTGTAATGTTTTGTTTCAGAGGAGTCTAAAACATAATGTCACAGGAAGTACGGTTTCAGTCACCCCCCAAAGCGTCCATTGCTTTTCCTGGAACAAGAACAACACTAGGGGGCAGCACTGCAGTTACTTACTAGTTTCTTGCATCACTGACCCCTTTGAAGACATCCTAGAGCACGGGTCTCAAACTCAGCTGGGTGTATGGGCCGCACATAGAAAAAAAAATTGAAAGGGGCCGGATTCTTTGCAAGACAAAGTGACATTTTTAATGATTCCACGTTTTTCTTCTATACACCTTTTAGGTCACTTTTTTTTAACATTGTTTGCTTGTTTATTATAACAACCCTGCAGTTTTGTTTGGTTAAATTTATATTTAAAAAAGCATTTTTATGTAAAAAAAAAAAAAAAAATTCATGCTTTATTTTGAATTTTTTTTTTTTACATTTTAACCCCTTGTAATATTTTTTTACAATTAGCAGGATCATATAGTAATCTTAGCCAACATCTTGTAGTAATGTTCTGCATTCATGTGCCCTGTTGTAAGGTGCTCATCCTTGTAGTATTGTGCCCAGTAGTATTGTGCCCATCCTTGTGGTATTATGTCTATCCGTGTGCCCTGTTGTAAGGTGCTCATCCTTGTAGTATTGTGACAAGTATTATTGTGCTCATCCTTGTGGTATTGTGCTCATCCTTGTGCCCTGTAGTATTGTGCCCATCCTTGTCCCCTGTAGTATTGGGCCCATCATTGTGCCCTGTAGTATTGTTTCCATCCTTGTGCCCAGTAGTATTGTGCCCATCCTTGTGCCCTGTACTATTGTGCCCTGTACTATTGTGCCCATCCTTGTGGTATTGTGCCCATCCTTGTGCCCTGTAGTATTGTGCTCATCCTTGTAGTATTGTGCCCAGTAGTATTGTGCCCATCCTTGTGGTATAGTGCCCATCCTTGTGCACTGTAGTAAGGTGCTCATCTTTGTAGTATTGTGCCCAGTAGTATTGTTCCCATCCTTGTGGTATTGTGCCCAGTGGTATTGTGCCCATCCTTGTGGTATAGTGCCCAACAGTATTGTGCCCATCTTTGTGCCCTGTAGTATTGTGCTCATCCTTGTAGTATTGTGCCCATCCTTGTGGTTTTGTGCCCAGTAGTATTGTGCCCATCCTTGTGATATTGTGCCCAGTAGTATTGTGCCTATCCTTTTGATATTGTGCTCATTCTTGTAGTATTGTGCCCATCCTTGTGCCCTGTAGTTTTGTACCCATCCTTGTGCCCGTAGTATTGTGCTCATACTTGTGATATTGTGCCCATCCTTGCACCCTGTAGTTATGTGCTCATCCTTGTAGTATTGTACCCATCCTTGTGCCCTGTAATATTGTGCTCATCCTTGTAGTATTGTGCTTAGTAGTATTGTGCTCATCCTTGTAGTATTGTGCCCAGTAATATTGTGCTCATCCTTGTAGTATTGTGGCCAGTAGTATTGTGCCCATCCTTTAGTGATGCCCAAAAAAAAAAAAATTCTTCTCGCCCATCCTCCATTCCAAGGCTACATGCTCGCGATCAGAGTTTGCAGCGTTTTGGATGTAGCCTGTTTCAGCTGCGTCCAAAACGCTGTGTTGTACAGTACAAGCACAGTGGATGGATTTCTAGAAAGCCCATGCCCACTGTGTGTGTGCGTCCAACAGCGAAAACTGATCTGCGGTGCGGCTTTCCTGAGCCGCAAGCCTGTCAATTGTTTGCTGTTGAGTCGCATGTATTCTCCCTAGGGAGATCACAGCGAGGAGACCGTAGCGCTCCGAACCCTGATCACGGGCAGCTACGGTCTCCTGCAGAAGAGACTTGCGGCCACGCAGGACAGGATCCGCCGCGTCCAGGACACAAGGGGTCCTGATCGTGGACACGCGCTTGTTGCGGCCCTATGCCAGGGGTCGGCGCCGGCAGGACTTTACTAGAGTTGAATCATGTGTGGTGACGCGCAGAGGAGATGTCTGCTCCATACCATTGGCTGCTGCCGGCCAATCCGATGCAAGGAGGTGACATCACCTCCTTGCATTTGATTGGCTAGCGGCAGCCATTGGTATAGTGCAAACAGCTCCTCTGCGTGGCACCGCAAATGATTCAACTGTAGTAAAGTCCTGCTGTCGCTGACCCCCGACATAAGTCTGCGATTGTCATGGAGTCTGTGGGCCGCAACAAGCAGCCTTAGGGGCCGCGTGTTTGAAACCTCTGTCCTAGACCTTATGTGATGGAGATTAGTGCAGCACAGACATGCTGCGCCTCTAGCCACCGCGGTTACCTCTGTGAAAGATGTCAGTAGGGGGCGGTGATAGAAGCAGAGATCAGATGGGAAAGAGCACAACTTAATATTTAGAATGCAGATTCCATTTGAATAGATTGTGGCCTCCATCAGCTGAAATCTCCTAAGTGACCCCATAGTGAAAACATCATTGTGTAAGGAATTCATCTAGATATGTAGTGGGTATTTTGAACCTCACAGATTTTTCTAACATTGGGGTGTGTAAATATAACATTTTAGTTGTTATTTTATTAGCTGCAAATGTGTCAGGTACACAAAGGTTAAAAGGTAAAAATGCACCCACAATTCATTGATCAATTTCTCTCGAATGCTGAATTGCCCTATATGTCATCAAAAACCATTGTTTGACCACACAGTAGGGCTGAGCAGGAAGGAACACTATTTGGATTTTAGAGCACAGATTTTGCTACAATAGTTTTACAGGTGACATTTGTAGAGCCCCTAAGATGCCAGAACAGCAGAAACACCCCAAAGTGACCCCATTGTAGAAATTGCACTTCCCAAACCGGACCAGTCCACGAGCAGCAGTTTCGGGCCGCCCGGCCATTGGTCTGGGCGGCTGCTCTGGTCCCGAAGTTTCTGGTCTTCATACAGTGACAGCAGCCTGCAGCTGCACACACTTAGCTATGGAGGCTGCATTTGTGATGCCCTGGACTAGTCAGGTCGTCCCAGGTAGTCCCACACACGCACCCCCTCCCTAAAAAGGTGACAGCAGCCAAACTTCAAAACCCTTGTCACCTCCCTCCAGGTTTGATGTCCACACCAGGGGGGTGGAGGCAGGCCGTTGGTTCCGCCCACCGAGGAGTTCACAGGCCTGGAGGCGGGAAAAACAGTAGTTCTAAGGAGATTAGCTTTGACAGTGGACTGGAGTAGTCAAGTTCAAGGGCAGACCTGTGACCAGGCCTGCCATAGTCTACCAGGTGTCTGGGTTGGAGCCCAGTCACCTCTGGCAAGGAGGCAGATGGTGGTGGCTGCCTGCAGGAGCTGTCATTACAGCCGGTGGAACCGTAGGGACTGGGGTCAGGCGGTGGCCCGCCGGTACCGAACCGGGGAACCGATTGGAAACCGGAGCACCAGGAGGGGTACTCAGACACAGTACGAGGCCCAGAAACAACTAGACTAAGTCGAATCAACTGATTGAGGACTGGACTTTCGGACCTTTCCCACACAAGACACGACTAAAGACAACAGCCCAACCAATAGGGTAAAGCCACCGCCAAGGCATAGAGACCCAAGGGGCCAGCGTCTGCGGGGAAACAGGGCTCTCCCGACACACAGCAAGCCGGGGAGCGGACTACCGTTGCTTAGGCATAGGAGTCATAACGTCTACACTAAGGAGGTGCAGGAGAAAGGCGGAAACCACCAACCTGTTAAGGGGAAGCTGGAGCCGGCTGCGGGCACCGTTCATCATCCCGTTTGGTTTACCAGAGTCTCCAGTGTGTTGTATCATAGTGAGTACACCAGTGCCTTCGGGCCGCGCACCGCACTAGCACCCAGCACGCACCCGTTCCCCCGCCTCAGCACCTCCCTCGGGCCCCCGGAACCATCACTCCCCTACCCACGGAGGGGGTCAACATATATATACAGTCAGGGCCAGAAATATTTGGACAGTGACACAAGTTTTGTTATTTTAGCTGTTTACAAAAACATGTTCAGAAATACAATTATATATAATATGGGCTGAAAGTGCACACTCCCAGCTGCAATATGAGAGTTTTCACATCCAAATCGGAGAAAGGGTTTAGGAATCATAGCTCTGTAATGCATAGCCTCCTCTTTTTCAAGGGACCAAAAGTAATTGGACAAGGGACTCTAAGGGCTGCAATTAACTCTGAAGGCGTCTCCCTCGTTAACCTGTAATCAATGAAGTAGTTAAAAGGTCTGGGGTTGATTACAGGTGTGTGGTTTTGCATTTGGAAGCTGTTGCTGTGACCAGACAACATGCGGTCTAAGGAACTCTCAATTGAGGTGAAGCAGAACATCCTGAGGCTGAAAGAAAAGAAAAAATCCATCAGAGAGATAGCAGACATGCTTGGAGTAGCAAAATCAACAGTCGGGTACATTTTGAGAAAAAAGGAATTGACTGGTGAGCTTGGGAACTCAAAAAGGCCTGGGCGTCCACGGATGACAACAGTGGTGGATGATCGCCGCATACTTTCTTTGGTGAAGAAGAACCCGTTCACAACATCAACTAAAGTCCAGAACACTCTCAGTGAAGTAGGTGTATCTGTCTCTAAGTCAACAGTAAAGAGAAGACTCCATGAAAGTAAATACAAAGGGTTCACATCTAGATGCAAACCATTCATCAATTCCAAAAATAGACAGGCCAGAGTTAAATTTGCTGAAAAACACCTCATGAAGCCAGCTCAGTTCTGGAAAAGTATTCTATGGACAGATGAGACAAAGATCAACCTGTACCAGAATGATGGGAAGAAAAAAGTTTGGAGAAGAAAGGGAACGGCACATGATCCAAGGCACACCACATCCTCTGTAAAACATGGTGGAGGCAACGTGATGGCATGGGCATGCATGGCTTTCAATGGCACTGGGTCACTTGTGTTTATTGATGACATAACAGCAGACAAGAGTAGCAGGATGAATTCTGAAGTGTACTGGGATATACTTTCAGCCCAGATTCAGCCAAAGTTGATCGGACGCTTCATAGTACAGATGGACAATGACCCCAAGCATACAGCCAAAGCTACCCAGGAGTTCATGAGTGCAAAAAAGTGGAACATTCTGCAATGGCCAAGTCAATCACCAGATCTTAACCCAATTGAGCATGCATTTCACTTGCTCAAATCCAGACTTAAGATGGAAAGACCCACAAACAAGCAAGACCTGAATGCTGCGGCTGTAAAGGCCTGGCAAAGCATTAAGAAGGAGGAAACCCAGCGTTTGGTGATGTCCATGGGTTCCAGACTTAAGGCAGTGATTGCCTCCAAAGGATTCGCAACAAAATATTGAAAATAAAAATATTTTGTTTGGGTTTGGTTTATTTGTCCAATTACTTTTGACCTCCTAAAATGTGGAGTGTTTGTAAAGAAATGTGTACAATTCCTACAATTTCTATCAGATATTTTTGTTGAAACCTTCAAATTAAACGTTACAATCTGCACTTGAATTCTGTTGTAGAGGTTTCATTTCAAATCCAATGTGGTGGCATGCAGAGCCCAACTCGCGAAAATTGTGTCACTGTCCAAATATTTCTGGACCTAACTGTATGGATATATAGATTGACATCAGATGTTATATACAGGATGACATGTGATGGTATAATATCTGATGTGTTTAGTCATAGTATATTATATACCATCACATATTATCCTGCATAAGACAACTGATATCTGTAGTCACTGCTAGTGATGGGCGATCCCCCTGATGGTCGGGATCGGGACCCTCACCCAATCGTTTTGTAAAGATCGAGATCGGAATCGCGATAACACGATCTTGCGTCTGATCACTGATCTCGGGCTTTACAGTTATGGGATGGGGTGGGGGGGTTATAAAATAAAGAATATAGTTAATAATAAACATTGTCATTAAACTTACAGGTTCCGCGACGCGTCCTGCAGACTCTGCCTCTCGGCACTTCTGCTTCCGAGTCCGATCATTGTTGTACAGGCCGTGCATAATGGATCCCCTGTCCCTGTGTGCTGCATTTGAGTAGTGTTCGGGCAACCCGCCCAATCTAATAGTATGGGCGTGGCCAATAGTTTGCTAGCCGGACACCATGGGCATACATGTGTGAACAGCGCCCTATGCACGTGGTAGTGTAGTAGTAGCATGTGAGTGATTGCTTTATCTTGCACCTGTGATGCCTCCATCATATTGAGGGGATCGGCTGCATTCTGTTAGTGCATTAGATTCCTTGGCCTAGGCTGACTGGACTAGTTGCCCTCTTTTCTGCTGTGAGTATATTAAATTTTTGTTGCTTTTTTGGCATTTATATGTGCCGCCGGTAACCAGCACTGACTTACAGGACCTTCAATGACGTCATAGCCATGTGACCAGTCTGGTGTGAATGTTGTACAGACATTGGCTTACAGACTGGTCACATGACTATGACGTCATCGAAGGTCCTTTTAACTGAACTTTGACTGTTACTGTGCGAGTGTCGCATCACAGAGCACAATCTCCTCACAGGAGCGGGTCAGCTGCATGTTTTTTTATGCAGCTGAGGCGCTCCTGTCCGTAGATTGTTAGGCCATGCGGTGTGATGCCAATGCAAGACTGCACGAGTCATACCCTTAGTGTCAGCCTGCTTCACGCTCTATACAGAGCAATGTAGCAAAGATGACCTGGCTCTCTCTGCCTCTCACTTTGTATAGACTGCCTGTACAGAGTAATGAAGCAGAGCTGACATTGCTGTCCCTGTGGATTACGTCAGACTAAGGAGTTTTTTTATAATAAAGATGGAGTCTCTAAATGTTTTTTTTGTTTTATTTCTAATAAAAAAATGTTTCTTTGTGTTGTGGGTTGTTTTTTTTTTACTGTTTATTACAAATTCATGGTGGCCTTGTCTAATTTGGCATGACACCATAAATTTCGGGCTTAGCACCATCTGAGAATACACAGGTGGTATTTATTACCCTTTATTACCCAGCGTGCCACCGCCATCAGGGCCGTTGGACGAGCCGGGTAAAGTGCCTAGAAATGGCGCTAAGAAACAATGCGCCATTTCCAGGGGCGGCTGTGAGCTGTGGAGAATCTCAGCCCCCAGCTGCCTGGCTTTAACTGACTGGCGATCAAAATACGGCGGGAGCCCACACATTTTTTTTATTTTTTAAATAATTAAAAAAAAAATAATGGGCTTCCCTGTATTTTGATTGCCAGCCAAGGTAACGCCAGGCAGATGGGGGTGGCCCGTAGCCGTCCGCTTTATCTGTGCTGAGAATCAAAAATACCGTGGAGCGCTATGTAATTTTTTTAATGATTTATTTTTATACAACTATATATTGTGTACATATACTGTATATGGGAAGCCAGTGAAGGGATTGGCAGAGAGGAGAGGTCTGGGAGTAGCGGGGGGGCAGGTGGATAAGTCGGGCAGCCTAGTTTAGAATAGATTATAGGGGTGCCAGACTGTGAGTAGGGAGGCCATAGAGCAGGAGGTTACAATAGTCCAGGCGGGAGATAATAAGGGCATGCACTAGGGTTTTTGCAGCTTCTTGGGAAAGGAATGTATGAATCCGGGAAATATTTTTGAGTTGGAGGCGGTAGGAGGTGAAGAGGGCTTTGATGTGTGGCTTGAAATAGAGATCAGAGTCTAGAGTTACTCCCAGGCAGTGAGCACTTGGCACTGGGGAAAGTGAGCAGCCATTGACATTGATGGCTAGGTCAGTTGGGGGCGTTGAGTGAGGAGGAGGAAAGATAATGAATTCTGTTTTGTCCATGTTCAAGTTTTAGAAATAAAGCAGAGACAAAGACTGATATAGCAGATAGACACTGTGGGATTCTGGTTAGTAAGGAGGTGATGTCGGGTTCAGAGAGGTAGATCTGTGTATCATCAGCATAGAGGTGATACTGATAGCCGTGCTACTCTATGATCTGTCCCAGGCTGAAGGTGTAGATGGAGAACAGCAGGGGTCCTAAAACTGAACCTTGAGGGACACCAGCAGATCGGGGGCGAGATGAGAAAATGGTGTCAGAGTGGGAGACGCTGAAAGTTCGGTCGATTATGTATGAGGAGAGAAGACGAGAGAATTTATAGTAGAAGGGAATGGTCTACTGTGTCAAAGGCAGAGGACAGGTCCAGGAGGAGTAGGACGGAGTAGTATCGCATGGCTTTGGCGGTTGTAGGTCATTGGTAACTTTAATTAGGGGAGTTTCAGTGGAATGATGCGGTCGGAAGCCAGATTGTAACCGATCAAAGAGAGCAGGAGGAGAGGTGTGAGGACAGGACAGTTCAAGATGGACATGCTGTTCCAGTAGTTTTGAGGCATAGGGGAGAAGTAATATGGGGTGATAGTTTGACACAGAGGAAGGGTCAAGGGAGGTCTTTTTGTGGCTAGAGGCATGTTTAAAAAGAAGGCAATACACTAGTTGTTAGTGATAGGTTGAAGAGATGGGTTAGAACTGAAATGAAGATTGTGGTGAGATTGGGGATGAGGTGAAATGGGAGTGGGTCAAGTGGACAGGTGGTGAGATGTGATTTTGAGAGTAGAGTAGATATATGAACTTCAGTCATGGTGGAGAAGCTGGATTTGAAGGAAGAAGGCTGAGTAGTGAGGAGGGGCTGTAGTGATTGTGCGCCAAAGCTTGCTCTGATATTGTCAATCTGCTGAGATGAGAGGAGAGGGCAGTGGTGCTAGAGGATGGAGGAGAGAGTTGAAAGTGTTGAATAGCTATTTAGAGTTGTGAGATACAGAGGATATGAGGGATGAGAAGTAGGTTTGTTTTGCAGCAGTGAGTGCAGACTTGAAAGTGGTGAGGGAATTTTGCATATGACTAAGTGTTCAGTGGAATGAGACCTCCATCTGTGCTCAGCAATTCTGGAAGCCCGTCTCAATTCTTTAGTCTGGCTCGTGTGCCAGAGTTGCCTGTTGATTGTGCAGGTGTTGGTATGTGTGACGGGGGCGGTTGATTCGAGAGCTGCAGAGATGGTGGTATTATATAAAGTGGCAGCAGCATTTGCATCGTGTAAAGAAGCAATGTCTGCAAGAGGGAGAAGGGACTGAAAAAGTGATTGTAAATCAAAGTGTTTGAGATTTCTGCGAGGGTGTGAAAGTGTGTGGAGGGGGGGTTGTGTACTTGGAAGAGAGGGAAGAGAATGTTAGTAGGTTGTGGTTAGACAGCGGGAGTGGTAAGTTTGAGAGGTCGGATAGGGAGCAGAGGCGAGTGAAGATGAGGTCAAAGTGTGGCAATCTTTGTGAGTAGCTGCAGAGGACCATTGGCTGAGGCCGAAGGAGGAAGTTAGTGTTAGAAGTTTAGAGACAGATGAGTGGGAAATGTTGATGGGGATGTTAAAGTCACCCATGATGATGGTGGGTGTGTCGGTGGAAAGGAAGTGAAGTAGCCAGGTGGTGAAGTGGTCGAGAAAGTTGGTGGCTAGCCCAGGGGGGTGCGGTAAATGACAGCCAGTCGGAGGTTTAGGGGGAATAGATGCGGATCGAATGCACTTCAAAAGAGGGGAGAGTAACGGAGGGTGGGAGTAGGGTGTAGGAGCATTTTTCAGACAGGAAAAAAACAACCCCTCCACCATGTTTGTTACTGAGGCGGGGGGTGTGAGACAGAAGGAAACAACCATAAGAAAGTGCAGCAGGAGAGGATGTGTTGGAGGGTTGAGCCATGTTTTAGAGATGCCGAGAAAGGAGAGTTTATTAGTGATGAAATGATTATGAGTGTAGGAAAGTTTATTGCAGACAGAGCGAGCGTTTCATAGAGCTCGTGTTAGAGGGATTTGAGGAGCGGGGGCCTGGGTTAATGGGTATAAGGTTGGAAGGGTTTCTAACATTTGTCAGATCATGGATGGCAGTTAGAAGAGACTGTTTGGATGTGATGAGGAGGGCCAGGATTTGGAGAGATATCTCCAGCAGTGAGGAGAAGCAGAATGATTCCTCTGTATTTCCAGCGTAGTGATCACAAGTATGCATCCTACATAGTTATGGTCATGTGCCAACTAGAGTCCCACACACCTCTCTTAGTAGGACAATGATAGAAGTAAATGAGAATTTAGTCAACACATGACCTCAACTATATCATCAGTACTTCAGCTTTATCTTTCCAAAGCCTTGTAACTACTCCCTATAAGGCCGGCGTCACACTTGCGATTGGAAAATCGGTCCGATTCTCATGACGGAAAGTAGGACGATTTTTTCTCATTTTTCATCAGTGTGCTGTCAGTGTGCAATCCGTTTTTTCCTCAGCAGCTGTTACTCATTTACAGTGTTCTCTGCTACATGATAGAATTGTATTTAGAAAAACGGATGTCACTAGGATGGTCCGTGTGCTGTCCGTGTGACATCAGTTTTTTTCTTGCACCCATAGACTTGTATTGGAGAGTCTCACACAAGAAACTCTAGAAATTGCAGCATTTTGCGATTTGTTTTCCTCTATCCGATTTGAGCTGAGGAAAAAAAAGCAGATCGGAGCTGCCTCATTGATTAACATTGGTCCGAGTGCAATGCGATATTTTCTCGCATTGCACTCGTGCGAATCAATCGCAAGTGTGACGCTGGCCTAAGAAGCAGCCTTAGGTAAGTACAATAAGGATGGGCCGCTGGTCAAGGGCCACTGCTGTATGCTTGCCCCCCCCAGGCCAAAATTTGCCAGCCAGCCCCTGGCAGGGGCACATATATAAAATTATCTCAGCACAGGAACATTTTTTCTAAAACACATCCTATTGTATAAAGTTATTATTTCAAGATCTATTGATTAAAATCAACTTTAAATGTAACTTTTGTGGAAAAACCCATTTTGTGCGTGCCCTGTTTTGCAGGATTGAACAGCAGTTTTATCTTCACAACTGCGTGGCACTGAGCAGTCAATTTGTAAATTATAACCATTTGGAACAGAGGGGCACACCAGTCTTTTTGTCTTCTTATAGGGTATTTTCCAACCGCCTCCTACCCTTCCCCCCTAAACTCATTTCTTTATTAATTATTATTATTATTATTATTATTATTATTATTATTATTATATTAGGTAATCTGGGCTGGATTGTAATGAAAACATCTCCCAAAAATTATTTCCTTTTAGTTTCAATCTTCCATTACTAGAGTTTTTATTCCATGCATCCATGTTGGCGTTTACATGCTGTTCTTGCAAATTAGGAAGCTTCATGTGGTTCTTTTTTTTTTTACTTCACAGCCAGTTCTAGTCCTGTCCACTACTCTCATTGGTCTGGATTCTGTTCCTGCACTGCTCTATGTAGCCACTAATACACTGCTGAACAGCATTAGTGTGCGTGCCCACGATCTGTATTTGCAGCGGTTTGGATGCAGCATACGTCAGCTGCGTCCAAACCGCTGCGGTGTACAGCACAAGCATAGTGGATGGGATTTCTAGAAATCCCGTGCCCACTATGCTTATTTTTTCCACAGCAAACACTGACCTTCGGAGTGTCTTTCCAGACCGCAGCATGTCAATTGTTTGCTGCGGAATTGCCTGCGTCCTCCTTAGGGAGAACACAAGCGAGAGACTGCAGCGCACTGAACCCCAATCGTGGGTACGAGCAGCTGCGGTCTCCAGCGGAGGAGACATGCGGGCCCTCGGGTCAGGACTTGCTGCGTTCTGAATGCAGCGAGTCCTGATCGTGGGCACATACCCTTAGAGAAGCCATCCTGGATCTTCTTAGGCCCTGTGCACACACTGCGGTTTTTGATGTTTGTGCACAGCAAATCAACAAATCCATAGACTTTGCTAGCTTCATGAGAGGAATGCAGATTTAAAAAAAAAAAAAAGACACACTGTGGTTTATTTCTGTCCGGTTTTGGTCTGGTTTTTGATGCAGTCAATTACTAGTCCGGTTTAGCAGCGTTTTTCACTCATTGACTTCAATGTAGTCATGAAATAACGCTGCTAACCCGCAGGTGTATTCACACTGTGACTGTTTGAGTCCGGTTTCACAGCGAAATTTCAACGATTCCAGAGTATCTGTCTCTGTCTGTCTCTGTCTGTCTTCACATCATACTCACCAATCATCGGCGCAGCTGTCACACTGCTCCCGCTGCCTCTCATTCTTCTTCCCGACTCGCTCATTAGCCTCATTACATAGTCGCTGCATTCGGTCATTCGGCTCATATATATTCACTGCTTCCCCCATATGTGATTGGTTGCAGTCAGACGCTTTCCCACCCTGAGTGACAGTGTCTGATTGCAACCAATCACAGCCACCGGTGGGTGCGTCTAAATTGTACAGTAAAATAAATAATTTAAAAAAAACAGCATGTGGTGTCCCCCCCCCCCCAATTTTGATACCCAGCCAAGATAAAGCCTCACAGCTGAGGACTGGTATTCTCAGGCTGTGGAAACCCACGTTATTGGGAGCCCCCCAGCCTAAAAATATCAGCCAGCAGCTGCCTGGAATTGCCGCATCCATGAGATGCGACAGTCCCAGGACTTTACCCGGCTCATCCGGATTACCCTGGTGCGGTGGCAATTTTTCTCTCTCTCATCAGGTTTTTCATCAGCTGGCCGCATGTGAAATAAACTGACTCCAGCCCGTATCTGCAGAAAATATCTGCCACTCATCTGCAACGTGGCTATATAGCCATATAATCCTTATACTTACTAGTACAGCACAAGTCACCTGTATTGTGGTCATTATATCCACAAAGCTGCTACACTTGTTACATATTACTGTATCATCTTGCATTAGGATAACTGATCTGCTCCTTCTCTGCCAACATACAGTATAATATCCCCACACACATATATAACAAGAAAATCCAGACATTATAGGCAACAACTCGGAGATACATTTGAACACAGAGCGCAAGAGTCTTTAAATTTACCAGAATATAGAAATACCCCACAGATGGAGTGCCGTTGGATCTTTGTTCTGGGTACTCAGGCACCAGATGGGCTGAATGAACGGCTCTCCTTTGCCCCTTTTCTGTAATCATCGCTCTTATCCCCATCATAATGATATCTTGGGTGAGTCCGACTGAGGGGAAGTAAGAGGGAGGCGGAGTCCCTCTCAGTCGGATTTAATGAAACTCGAAAACTTGCTTTCAGGGTGGTTGGGTCCACCCTGGCTATGCAATAGAAGTGTGAATAGCTGCGTAGCCCCCTGTGTGTCTTTTAGGATTTTGAGTGTTATCTTTTCATGCTGTATATATTGGTGGTCTTACGACTCTTTTAACAGTGTGTCTTTTCTTTTGTTCAATTTTAAGGGACCTACTTGTCATGAACCTTCCTCCCAGGCCCCCCCCCCCCCCCTCTCCTTTCCCCCCTTCCCCCCTTCCTTTCCCTCCCTCCCGTCTTAGTGCCCCCTTCATTTGGGTTCTGCTATCAATTTCGACCTGGAAGAAATGGAGACTCGCATACACTTATAGAACCTGTAATTGGGAGGCTATGGAACGGTGATATACATGGACATGGAATATCTGTAATTGTTGGTTATAGATCTATGTCTATTTCTTTTTCCTTTATTCTTTTGCAGACGTCTGCTTACTCATTCTATCTATCCTCCTCTTCTTCCTTCCCCTTTTTATGCACCATTTTTGGTGATTGTATATAAATAATGCTTGATATGTATGTACTTTATAATTTGTATTCCCCTGATGGTGTTATTAGGTGATTTTGTACATATATAATAATGCCCATGTGTATTTATATACCACACTGTTATTGATGGGAGTATGGAGGTTGGATTAGTGTTTTCATTATGGGCCGGTTCACCTTACCCAGCACTATAGTGGTTTCCGTCTGTTGATTCGCGTCCGTGGCAACGCTTGTTGCGGCGGAAAAACCGGAAGTATCGTATGGTGACGTCACCGGAAGTTCCCGCTCCGTCGACTTCCGGCCGCCGATACTGAGCCACGGCGCGGTCTGCAGCGGCCACTCACCCTGGTGCACATGGGGAAATGGAGGTGTGTCATCAATCAGGGTCCCCCTTTTTAAGCTTCACTCTTGGCACTCTTTTAATCATCGTCCCCCGACGAAGTATTAGACGAAACACGTGTTGGGACGTCGGTCCCCACGTGCCTTCCAGGATTTTCGGACGCTTAATTTGTTTGTGGTAAGCCTGCATGCCTTATTAATGACTGACTAATACGATACTGCTTGGGCATCTCCTAATTCTGTATATTTGTATTGAGTGTTAACCTTGCCTTAGGTGGGTATTCCGTCCATTGTGCAGCTCTACATACAGGCCTCTTGAGTCATGACCTGATATAAGGCCATAGGCTTAGGCTATAGGGCCATGAATTAGTGGCACAATGGATGTCTTTGCCCCTATGTAAGATCGCTTCTATGGGCATGAGGCTGCTACAATAAGATTTACATTTATTTGGTCCAGCAGGTCCGCTACAATTTTTGATATATTTCCTGGGTCACGTGGGGTTCTCCCCTCTTCCTTCACCTACTCATCTGGTTTCATTATGATTGTTGTTTTGTATGTACTGTAATACCCTGTGCACTATAAAATAAAATGTTTTATACATTTGCATCACGGTGTCTTTGGGGTATTTCTATATTCTGGTAAATTTAAAGACTCTTGCGCTCTGTGTTCAAATGTATCCCCACACACAGTATAATGCCACCACATTCCCCTTACAGTATAATATCCCCACACACAGTATAATACCATTACAGCTCCCCTCAATATGATGCCCTCTTCCCAGATCTTCATTAGATAAAAGGGTACATTAGCAGTGCAGACATAAAAGTCTATAAGTGATATAAATCCCCAGCTCCTATGTTGGGTATCAGTGACCCTTGCTAACTTCCTTCTTCTACACTGTACATGCGTGTGCTCATCTAGTGAAAATCCTATAGCTCTCAGTGCACCTGTGCTGGGTTAGGCAGATGGGACCAGGCTGTCAAACAGCATGACTTCAATGGTGATGGCACGTCAACTGTACAGAGTGGAAGAGATGGAACTACTCTGTTAATGGGACAACACAAGAAGAAGGAAAATCACAGTGAGCACTGACTGCTAACAGCAGGAAGAGATTCGTGCATGGGAAGAGAAGTAGGTAGTTAACCACTACCTGCCCATTTTACATCAAATGGAAGAAATAATAGGTGTGTCCATTGATTGCATGTGGTTCTATGAAACCAAGCAGCACATAGGAGTAGAAGACATCAGGAGAAAAAAAATGGGGGTCTTGAAGGAAAAAGGTTCTTTTATAGGACCTCTATACCAAGAGTATGAAGGATACACTTGCCCAAGGAAGAATGCCATGAAGTGATTGTGTGGCGCCCCTGACCCGGTCAGGCGCCACTGAGTACTGAACCCATGCTGGGACAGTACTTCCAGGTAATCCTAACGGCCAAAATGAGGTGCGTACGCACAGACACATAGCAACCAGGTCTCCCACACCATTAGATGGGACCCTTGGGCAGTCTCCAGAGGGGTCTGGCCTTCAATTCTTGTCAAGGGGTGAAGTTGAGGGGCTGGGAGCTAAAGTGCAGAGGTTGTCAGGAAAGGAGTGGAGCGAGCCAGTCTGGTAGTGGTGAGCGGCGGTCGCTAGGGGATACATGCGCGGCCACTAGTCAGACCATGCACGAGGGTAGTAACAGTTGGCGGGGGAGAACGGTCACTTGGTAGTTAGAGTACGGAGCCTCTGGTGACTAGGCACGTATGGGGAACAGGTCCCTAGAGCAGACTTCAGTTTTAACTATCTGCTAAACCTGCCGGTTAGGGGAACTACAGGTACCTCACCAACCTTACAGAGTCCGAGACTCAGCAGCAACGCAGGGACCCATAAGGGGATAGAGCCAGAAGCCATCTCACTTGGTCCACGCTGCCGGCAAACGGGCCAAACACAGGGGAGAAAAGGCAGTTGCGACTCCCCGATAGACCCCGAATAGGATCATCACTCCTGGGGTGTCACAATTGCACTTTGGCTTTTGTCTGACGGCATAAAAACACTTTGTCCTTACTAATATATTCCAAATTGTATTAACCTGTTTTACATTTCATTGCTGCACAACCGAAATAAAGGATGATAAAGTCAGAGTACTAATTAACTTATTATTCTCATTAACCTGCCTAACATATTGATATGGGACCACAATGTTCCACAACGATTCTGCAGGGGCCCAACCTTTATTACTGTAGCTAAGATGTTCCAGCACAACCTGTGCTTTGGCAGCCGTCTACATCTGGCTCTACAGCAAAAGAACACATTGTCCCTTACATCAACAGATGGAAATCAGCATTCCTTAACCAAGTTACAGATAAGAAAACAGGAAAGGATTTAGTGTTAACTAGTCCAAATAGATCTTATGGCATAGCTGTCAAATTTTACAGGACAGAAAGAGGAATAAATTATATGGTGCACATAGCACAGCGCATTTTAACCACACTCCAAATCACAACCATTTTCTGTTTCTACCCTGCCAGGAGGAGAGGTCAGAGGGGCGGTGGCAGGGAGGGACATTCAGCAGGTGCCCGAGACTGCAGGGTGTAGACCAGGGGTGGGGAACCTTTTTGCTGCCGGGGGCCATTTGGAAATTTCTGCCAACCTTCGGGGGCCGCACAAAATTATCAATGTGAAAATGAACCAACTATATTTCGTCAAACAGTTAGTTAACTCACCCCTATTGTGGTGGCTGGAGCGGCTTCTCTTTTGTGCGGCTGTGATGTTCGGTGATACTTATGTTGCTTCTCTCTTTTCCAGGTTTGTCACGGTCTGGCGCACAGGCAACTCTTTGTGATAATAAGATTGGTAGACTATATACATCACAAAACAGACACAGGGACTGGTGTATATAAATCACAGGAGACACATACATGACTGAAGGGGCTGTTGGCATATACATCACATAGGAGACGCAGGGACTGCTGTATATACATCACATAGGAGACGCTGGGTCTGCTGTATATACATCACATTGGAGACGCTGGGACTGCTGTATATACATCACAAGAGACACCTACTTCACAGAAGACACTGGGGGCACATACATCACACAAGGGGCTGGGGACATGTATATGCCCCCTCCTGTGATGTATATGCTTTCAGCCTCGCCTTTGATGTATATGCGCCCAGCCCCTTCTGTGAGGTATATGCCCCCAGCCCCTCCTGTGAGGTATATGCCCCCAGCCCCTCCTGTGAGGTATATGCCCCCAGCCCCTCCTGTGAGGTATATGCCCCCAGCCCCTCCTGTGATATGTACAGCTCCAGCATCTCCAATGTGATGTATATACCCCAGTGTGTGATGTATATATCACAGCAGGGGTTGGGGCATACACATCACAGGAGACACTGAGGCATGTCAATGACAGGAGGGGCTGGGAGCATATACATAACAGGAGATGCTGGGGAACACACATTACTAGGTCACAGGGAGGCATAAGCATTGCTGTGGGGCACACACATCACTAGGGCGGCACAGAGAGCACTAGGGGGGGCACGGACATGACTAGGTGGGCACAGGAATCACTAAGGGGGGGCACACAGACATCACTAAGGGGGGGCACACAGACATCACTAAGGGGGGGCACAGAGACATCACTAAGGGGGGGGCACAGAGACATCACTAAGGGGGGGCCACAGAGACATCACTAAGGGGGGGGCACAGAGACATCAATAAGGGGGGGCACAGAGACATCACTAAGGGGGGGCACAGAGACAACACTAAGGGGGGGGCACACAGACAACACTAAGGGGGGGCACACAGACAACACTAAGGGGGGTGCACACAGACAACACTAAGGGGGGGCACAGAGACAACACTAAGGGGGGGCACACAGGCATCACTAAGGGGGGGGGCACACAGGCATCACTAAGAGGGGGCACAGAGACATCACTAAGGAGGGGGGCACACAGACATCACTAGGAGGAGACTGGGAGGCACAGACAGCACTTGCAGAGCACAGACTTCACTAGGGGGTATACTGCACTTGGGGTGGTAAGGAGCACTGGAGAGAACTCAATAGAGGGGGTGATTCACATCACTGGGGAGTCTGCACAAAGCACTGCAGGGGGCATGCTGCACCGGACAAGGGGCAGAGAGCGGGCAGTGCACAGCGCCGGGGAGCGGCAGCACACAGGACGTGGAGCTGCACGCTGCACCGGAGAAGGGGCAGAGAGCGGGCGGCAAACTGCGCCGGGGAGCGGCAGCACACAGGACGTGGAGCTGCACGCTGCACCGGAGAAGGGGCAGAGAGCGCCGGGGAGTGGCAGCACACAGGACGTGGAGCTGCACGCTGCACTGGACAAGGGGCAGAGAGCGGGCGGCACACAGCGCCGGGGAGCGGCAGCACACAGGACGTGGAGCTGCACGCTGCACAGGAGAAGGGGCAGAGAGCGGGAGGCAAACAGAGCCGGGGAGCGGCAGCAAACAGGACGTGGAGATGCACGCTGCACCGGACAAGGGGCAGAGAGCAGGCGGCACACAGCACGTGGAGCTGCACCGGAGAAGGGGCAGGGAGCGACAGCACTGATTGAGGCACGCTGCACGGGAGAAGGGGTGTAGAGCGGGCGGCACAATGCAGGAAACGATGAAGCTGCTGTGGGACTAAACCCGCCCACAAAGTCTGTCCTGAGCATGCTGGCACCTGCCAGGGAAAAAGCTCATTGGTGCGCGCTAGGAGCGCCTGTGAAGCCTTAAAGGGCCGGCGCCCAATAAGATCACGCCAGTGGCCGGAGCACTGCCACCCCCCGGGAATCTGCCCGGGGGCCGCATAAAAGGTCTTGGCGGGCCGCATGCGGCCCGCGGGCCGGAGGTTCCCCACCCCTGGTGTAGACCCAAATCTAGGACTGTCAACCTGCATCCGGGCGGGTTGGGAACTATGGATTTATTACACGTAAGCTTTTTTTTGTGTAAGGCCGCGTTCACAAGTTATATAAATACTGTTTTTTGTTTTCTGCAGGTGTCTATGACGCACCCACGGGGTCTCTGGGGTTACTCGTCACCGGGCTGGTGTCGGTTTTGGTTGTCACAGCGGCCTGGCCCAGTTTCGTGACCCCGGCGGTGTCAATAAAGATCGGGATGGGGATGATGACAGTTATTATTCGTGACGCCACTTGTGGTGTGCGGCCAGTTATTAGCTGCCGCTGCGGAAAGTTTCTCTCTTCTGGAGCAGATGGTGATGCAGCTCGGTTGTTGCAGCTCTACACGAGTAGAGCTAGGTCCCAGGGAGGATGTTGGGAGCAGTAGTCGCCTATGGCGCAGGGGCGCGATGTTGAGAGTGCCGGCAGTGATGGGACGACAGAGAGGGTGCAGTTTAAGTTCTTTTACTCACTGATAATACACCACCGTTGGAGTGCCAGGCTGCGCTGTGATGGGCTTCAGCCGATCCCGGATACTTGGGAGGTCGAGGTCGGTGTTTCCTTCTGTGCGTCTCCTTTTGACGGTTTCCCTCCACCCCAGCTCCTGGGCCGTGGAACAAGTCACGGGTGCCTTCCGCACTTCCCACGAACCCTGGGATTCCCCTTTCACCTACGCCTTCAGCTCCAGACCACGGGCCCCTGACTATCCGTGTCCGTGCTTGTTTGTCTGTTCCTGAGTCTGACCTGACTTGGACGCTGTCTGGTGCTCCCTCCCCACTGCTGATGCTTGCTGCACCTGCCGGAGACTGCCCTGTTTGCCTAACTACCCCTGTTGATTCCCCGCTTCCCGGGTTCCTGAACAAGTAGGCAAGAGGTCCCATGCCTTGTGAAGGCCACCCCTGTACCTACCCTTGCCCAGTCCCAGTGGAAGAGCTCCTGTGTTATGTCATGGATGGTGTATTTGTTGGTGCTTTACCGGTGCCAACCTCCTCTGTATCCGAAATGAATACTGCACATTGGGTGAGGTGCAGTACCCTGTGGCACCTGAAGCCACAGAGGCGCCACATCTACACCTATGTACACAATAACAGTTAACATTTTATGCTTTTCCCTTTATTTGATGTTTTTTTTGGATGTGATATCACAAAAATGCTGCTCACTATGTGTCTAAAAACACTATTGAACTGTGCGGTTTTGTTGCTTTTTCTCCAAAAGCTTCAACGTTGAGCCTGAAATAAAACACATAACAATAATGATTTTGCATTTTTAGGTGCAGAATCAAACTTTTATCCCCATTACGACCATAGAAGTACCTATACATCTTGGAAGGGAAGTAGTTTCCGACTTGTGCAGGCATCGGTGTTGTGCCCACCGCGATCACCACCGGGGATTCAGCTTTCCCAACAGCCGAGCCCTGGCTTTTACAGCCAGAGATGGTCACCACACCGTCCCTGGCTGTTTAACCCCTTTAATGCCATGATCGATATTGGTGCCATTGCAATATAATCGTGAGGGCCCGATCGATGCCATGGTGAAACGAGGTCATCATGACGACCGCCGAGTCACCTGACTATGTGAAGTCTGAGGAATCATGCCTGCAGCACGATGCCTCTTGCTTCTCACAGTGCAGCAATGTACTGCAGTGATCGAGCATTGCAGAACATTGCAGCTACGATCAGACTACTTTAAGGTAATGTCCCATATACGGATTAAGTAAAAAAGTGAAAAAGAATGTAAATATAAATATATATATATATATATATATATATATATATATATATATATCTCAGAAAATAAAGAATAATAAAAACCCATTACAACAAATAGTTATATTTGTGTAAAAAAATAAAGAAAAAAGTACACATATTTGATATCGTCACATCCACAACACCCCGAAGTATAAAACTGTCACACTAGTTAACTCATTCAGTGAACACTATAAAAAAAATAAATGTAAAAAATTTAACAAATACTGTCTTTTCATCAAACAGCTGACAAAAAAGTGTAACAAAACATGATCAAAAAGTAATATATATATAAAAATAATGGTACCACAGAAAATGTCATTATGTTCCGGAAAAAACAAGCCGCAATACAGCAAAAATCAGCAAAAAAGACTATAAAAGCTATAGCTCTCAGAATACAGCAATGTCAAAACTATTTTTTTTTCTATAAAATAGTTTTTATGGTATGAAAGTGGCAAAAAAATAATTATGTAAATGTGGTATCGCTGTATTCATACTGACCCGAAGAATAGCGGTATTATCACTTTTACAACACGAAGAACTGCGTAAAAAAAATCCTGAATTGCTGTTTCTTCTTGATTCTACCTCACAAAAAGAGGAATAGAAAGCAGTCAACAAATATTATGTGGCTCAAAATGGTACCAATAAAACCTCCAACTCATCTCACAAAAATCAAGTCCTCACATGACAGTGTCGGCAGAAAAATAAAAAAAAACCTGTACCTTTATTTTGTACAGATAGGTTGTAGAGCACTGTTTCCTGAGTGTAACGTGATGCCCACCCCGACGCGCGCACGTTTCGTTGCCGTCTTCTTCAGGAGGTAAAGAAGACGGCAACGAAACGTGCGCGCAGAAACAGTGCTCTACAACCTATCTGGTAAATACTCCACTATTATGTGTACCTTTGTGCCGATTGTGACATTCTGAGATTTCATATGACGTTTTGCATTTGGTTATCGTTACACAGAGCAGTTTCCTTCTATAAGTTAACACCTGCAATTTAAGTTTTGGGTAAATAACCCTGGGTTTATACCGGTTGCTCTATAGGCAACAAGTAGTTGAGTGATACATTGTGGCTTGACCTCTGGCCACCTCTCTCTAGCACGTGACACTTTAATCTCCGTGCTGAGATTTATTTATTTATATACACATAATTTATATACATCTAACTCTTATACTAAATCCCTTTTTTTGCACATTAACAGGCTATCTCTTTGTGACGCCCCTTTCTTCCAGCCAATGGTTGTGTTTTTTAAAAAAATATATGCATAAAATATTTACCTTGTTTTTAATTGAATATTAATAAATACAATGTTAAATTACTTTAGGTGTCTAGTTTACAAAATGGGGTCACTTGTGGGTAAGCTCCAGTATTTAGGCACCTCAGAGGCTTTACCAATGGTACATGACTCCTGCAAACCATTCCAACTAAATGTGAACTCAAATACAGCGCTCCTTCCCTTCTTCACTTTGCACTGTGCCTCAAAAGTAGTTTTCAACCACATATGGGGTATTGGCATACTTGGAAGAAATTGCACAACAAACTATATGATGCATGAAAAGTTTGAGGTTAAAGCAACATTTTTGTGGTTATTTGTTTTTTTTACCATATTCAGTGTTATAAAATTCAGCGAAGCACCTGTTGTTACAAGGAACTCACCAAATATCTAGATAAATTCCTTGACGGGTCTAGTTTCCAAAATAGGGTTACTTGTGGGGGAGCTCCATTGTTTCGTCACATCAGGGGCTCTCCAAACGCAACATGGCGTTCGCTAAGAATTCCAGCTAATTTTGCTTTCAAAAAGTCAAATGACGCTCCTTCCCTTCAGAGCCCTGCTGTGCACCCAGACAGTAGATTTCCACCAATATGGGGTATCATGTACTTAAGAGAAAATGCACAACAAATTGTATGGTGTATTTTCTCTTGTTACCCTTGTAAAAAAAAATAAAAAAAAATATGGGGCTAAAGTAACATTTTTGTGTAAAAAAAAGTAACATTTTCATTTTTTCCTTCCACATTGCTTTAGTTGCTGTGTGTGATTTTGAGCACTTTGAGGGGTGTAGTTTAAGAATAGTGTCACGTTTGGGTATTTTCTGTCACCTAGGCCTCTCAAAGTTACTTCAAATGTGATGTGGTCCCTAAAAAAAAGGTTTTGCAACTTTGTTGGAAAAATGAGAAATTGTTGATGAAATTTGAAACCTTCTAACTCACCCCCCCCCCAAAAAAAAAAAAAAAAAAAAGATGTGTCATTGCAGCTCCTTCATGGGTAGTTACTAATTATATGATGTTGGTCTTTTTAGTGAAATATTCAAACTCTGTTTTTTATTCTATGGGTTGGTCATACTCTTCCTTATATATAAGACTACCTGATAGCTAATACTGTATATGGATTTACATATACCCTTTTTCACTTGACCACTCCGTTTACCTTCTTACCATCTACTCAGACACTGTTGCTTTGATTTTATTGGTGTCTGCTTTTCCTGCAACTTTCCTTCTTTTGGTTCTCACCTTATATTTATTCACATATTTATGACTTTCTTGATACTGTCTGCTATTTATCTATTTTTAACAATGTTTTGTGAAATACTAATAAAAGTTATATATATTTTTACAATGTTTTTCTGATCTTTTTTGGCAATTTTTTTTACTTATTTTAGTCAGTTCATTACTGGGTATTCCCAATTTAGAGATTATGGTCCCACTTTTTTTTCCAATTTTCTGGTTCTTTTTTCAAGATTATGCTGCTCTCAGATGGGGTAGCCAGATGGGGTAGCCAAAAACCTGGTGACAGATTCCCTTTAATGGAAAAAAATCAATCACGTCATTTTTGTTTTACGACATTTATTAATTTTCATAAATAATCTGTATTTCACGGGTGTTTTTTTTCATAACGTGTTGTACTTTGTGTACTGGTAAATTTAGGTCAATATGTTATGCCTTTATGTGTGAAAATATCGGAATTTTGACGAAAAATTTGCAATTTTCAAATTTTCTATTTCTATTTCCTTTAAATCAGTTAGCCATGCTGTACAAAATAATTAATAAATAGCATAGCCCTTATGTCTACTTTACATCTGCATCATTTTTCAAATGTCATTTAATTTTGTTAGGATATTAGAAGGGTTAAAATGTTAGCAGCTATTTCTAATTTTTTCAAGAAATTTACTAAACCTGTTTCTTTAGGGATCTATTCAGATTTAAATGGAATTTGAGTGACCTATATGTTGGAAACTGCCAAAAACTGATACCATTTTAAAAATGGCACCCCTCAAGTAGTTCAAAACTGTTGTCCATAAATGTGTTAACCGTTAGGCGTACTTTACACGTTGCAACATTGCTAGCAATTGCTAGCGATATCGAACGCGATAGCACCTGCCCCCATCGCACATGCGATATGTGGTGATTGCTGTCGTAGCGAACATTATCGATACGGCAGCTTCACACGCACATACCTTGTTGGCGAAGTCGCGGTGACTGCCGAATAATCCCTCCTTCAAGGGGGAGGTGCGTCCGGCGTCACCCCCACGTCAGTAAGCGGCCGGCCAATAGAAGCGGAGGGGCGGAGATGAGCGGGACATAACATCCCGCCCACCTCTTTACTTCTGCATAGCCGGTGGATGCAGGTAAGGAGATGTTTGTCGTTTTCACACACACAGCGATGTGTGCTGCTGCAGGAACGACAAAAAATATCGTACCGGCACCAGCAACGACATTATGGAAATGAACGATGTGACACAGATCAGCGATTTTTAACGCTTCTGTGCTCGTTCATCGTCCCACCTAGGATTTACACGTTGCGATGTCGCTACCAGCACCGGATGTGTGTCACAACAACCGTGACCCTGACGATATATCGATTACGATGTCGCAACGTGTAAAGTACCCCTTAGGTACTACAAAGGAATTAATGCAAAATGGAATGAAAATAATGAAATTTTTCCTTTTAAAATGTTGATCTAGGCTCAATTTTTTCACTTTTACAAGGGATAACACGAGGAAATGGATCCTACAATTTGTTACCCAGTGTCTTTTGAATGCGCTAATGCCCCCACATTTGGTCAAAAACCTCTGTTTGGACAAGTATCCGGCTCGGAAGGCTAAGAGCACTATTGGAACACAAATTTGGCTGAAATAGACTGCGGGCAACGTGTCACATTAGCAAAGCCCCTAAGGTACCTAAACAGCACCCCCCCCCCATAAATGATCCCATTTTGAAAACTACAAACTCAAGAATTTTATCCAAGGGTATAGTTATCATTTTAAACCTACAAAGAATTTCATAACATTAGGTGGTCATATTGTAGATTTTCAGTTTTATTTCATTAAAATGTTGCATTAGCCCCAAAATTTTAACTTTTACAAGACGTAACATGAAAAAGTGGACCCCACAGTTTTTTACCTACTTTCTTTTGAATGTGGTGCTACCCCACATGTAAGCAAATGTTCTGTTTAGACACACGACAGGGCTCGGAAGAAAAAAAAAAACATTTGGTATTTGGAATGTACATCTGGCTACAATAGAGTGTAGACACCATGCCCTGAGGTAACTAAGCAGCAGAAATACACAAAAGTCACCCCAATTTGGAAACTAGAACCATAAAAGGATTTATCTAGGGTTGTGTTGAGCATGTTAAGCCCACATACAGTTGAAACAAGAAGTTTACATACACTATCTAAAAAGACACATCTGCATGTTTTTTTCACTATCTCATATAAAATCAGAATATACCTTTCCCGTTTTAGATTAATTAAGATTACTAAAATTATTTATATTTGCCAAATGCCAGAATGATGAGAGAGAAAGAATGTTTTAAGGTATTTTTATTACTTTTTGCAAAGTCAAATGTTTACATACACTAAGGGCGGCTTTGCACATTGCAACATCGCACGTGCGATGTCGGTGGGGTCAAATCGAAAGTGACGCACATCCGGCGTCACTTTCAACATCGTTGTGTGTAAATTCTAGATGATACGATAAACGAGCGCAAAAGCGTCGTTATCGTATCATCGTTGCAAGCTCCGACTTTTCCATAATTTTGCTGCAGCGATGGTACGATGCTGTTCCTCGTTCCTGCGGCAGCACACATCGCTGTGTGTTACGCCGCAGGAGCGAGGAACTTCACCTTACCTGCCGCCGGCGGCTCTACGGAAGGAAGGAGGTGGGCGGGATGATTACATCCTGCTCATCTCCGCCTCTCTGCCGCTATTGGCCGCCTGCCGTGTGACGTCGCTATGATGCCGCACGACCCGCCCCCTTAGGAAGGAGGGGGGATGCCGGCCAGAGCGACGGTCGCAGGGCAGGTGAGTGCATGTGAAGCTGGCATAGCGATAATTTTCGCTACGCCAGCTATCATAAGATATCGTACCTGCGACGGGGGTGGGGACTATTGCGTGCGACATCGCAGCATCGGTTTGCGATGTCGCAACGTGCAAAGCCCGCCTAAGAGTACTATACCTTTAAACAATATGGTACATCCCATATGATTATGTCTTTGGAAGATTCTGATAGGTTTATTGGCAACATCTGAGTTAATTAGCAACACAGCTGTTGATGTATTTTAGTGCATACCTGAAACACACTGCTTCTTTGTGTAGCAATATGGGAAAGTCAACCAAATCAGCCAAGATCTCAGGAAGATAATTGTGGCCATGCAAAAGTCTGGTTCATCCTTGGTTGCAATTTCTAGATACCTGAAGGTGCATTGCTCATCTGTACAAACAATTATATGCAAGTGCACACAAGATGGGAATGTCCAGCCATCATACCGCTCAGGATAGAAATGCAGCTCTGTGTACCAGAGATGAACGTGCTTTGGTCAGACATGTGCATATCAACCCAAGAACAAAAGCAAAAGACCTTGTGAAGATGCTGGTGGTAGCTTGTAAGATAGTGTCCTTATCCGCAGTGAAACGAGTACTGTATCAACATGGGCTGAAAAGTCACTCTGCCAGGAAGAAGCCATTACTCCAAAAGAAACATAAAAAAGCCAGATTAATATTTGAAAATGCACACAAGAACACAGACCTTAATTTTTTGCAACACGTCCTGTGGTCTGATGAAACTAAAATGTAACTGTTTATCCATAATTAATATCGTTATGTTTGGAGGAAAAAGGAAGAAGTATTGAAGCCCAAGAAATCAATGCCCAAACACAGGGGCAGCATCTTGTTGTGGGGTTGTTTTTCTGCAGGAACGACTGGTGGACTTCACAAAAAAATTGGCCTTATGAGGAAGGAAGATTATGTGACAATACTGAAGCAACATCTGAAGACATCAGCCAGGAACTTAAAGCTTGGGCAGAAATGGGTCTTCCAAATAGACAATGACCCAAATCATACTCAGGAACTGGTTACAAGGTGGCTTAAGGATAACAAAGTCAATGTTTTGGAGTGGCCATCACAATACCCTGATCCTAATCCTATTGAAAATTTAAGTGCAAAGATGGAAAAGCAGGTGCGAGCAAGACAACTTACAAACATGACTCAGTTACAACAGTTCTGTCAGGAGGAATGGGCGCAGATTCCTACCAACTATTGTGAGAAGCTTGTGGAAGGATAGTCAAAATGTTTGACCCAAGTCATACAGTTTAAGGGCAATGGTACCAAAAACTATTGAAATGTATGCAAACTTTTGACTTTGCACAAAGTGCTAAAAATGCCTTAAAACATTATTTCTCTTTCATTTGGCAAATATACGTAAATAATTTTGGTTCCTAATTCACCTAAAACGGGAAAAGTTTATTCTGATTTCATGTCAGATAGTGAGAAAAACATGGGTATGTGTCTTTTTAGATAGTGTATATAAACGTCTGGTTTCAACCATTTGCTTCACAGAACTTTTTAAAATGTGGATGTGAAAATGAAAATTACATTTTTTTAGCCCCAAATTTTTAACTTTTAGAATGGATGTGATAAAACGGACCTGATAATTTCTCCCAAATGGAATGATATCCAAACATAGCCAAAGATTGCTATTTGGGCACATAGCAGGGCTCGGAAAGAGAACAGCCCTGTTTGATTTTTGGAGCCTAAATTTGTCTTGAATAGATTGTGAAAAGAGATGAGCGGACACGTGGAAGTTCAGTTGAGCTTGGGAACTGGACTTGACCTGCACACCAATGAAAATCATAAATTGGACAGTTTGAGTTTACGCCCACATGGAGCCAGCCATAAATAGGTTAAGCTACGTTTTTAGTGGTAAAAATGTTTAATGATTTATGCGCTTTTTTGTGTGTGTTTTCTTGCCTTCTTACATGTCATGTAACAAATTTTACTTTTTCACTTAGTTCCACTGTGGGACATGAATATTTTTTACTTTGATTGTTTGTCTCATGCTTTGCAGTGCTCCTGTACTGAAGTGCTTGAGACCTGGTAGTTTCTCACCGATGCAGCCTGTTAGACCCTGCTTATAACAGGCCTCCGTATTCTGAAATTATCAAATGACTCCGGGTGCCATGGCAACTTTAGGTGCATGACTATAATCGCGAGTGGCTGAAGGTGGTCATATAAGGGATCTTTTAACCCACTTTTAACCACTTTGATGCTGCTGTTTTAATTGACAGTGCTATTTAAGGGGCTAATCACCCTGATCGGTTCCAAAGCCATTTGGGTCTGATGCCACAGGTTGTCAGCTGTCATACACAGCTGTCAACAGCAGGAATTTTGCCCGCAGAGGGGCACTATTTACTTATTCCTCACCACAATTGAGGATTAATGCCCCTTAACTGCTACCATTTTAATGTGTAATGGTGGTCATTAAGGGTGAAAAATGATACTTTTGTTATTTTTCATGATTTTGTAATAATTTTATAGGAAGAAAAAAAATCTTACTTTAATTTCCCTCAAGAACAGTGGTCCCCAACCTTTCTTACATTGAGAAACATGTTCAATTCTGAGATATAATTGCGAGCTATATCCGGCCCATCAACCCTTCCCCACTGTAGTGTAACTCAGGGCTCCAATTACCAATGCAATGACAGCCAATGCTTTTCCACAGGCTGTCAGGAGGTCAGAAGTTGCTTAGCAAGCTCCCAATGGTAACCAGAACGAGGCTCTCATCAAGATGTATTGATTTGTGACCTCCAGAAACACTGGAGCACGCTGGAACGTCACAAAACACCGGAGGTTGACCAGAACAACAACGATAGAAGGTGAAGCCACCAGAAGATGAATATCAGACAAAAGCAGGGTACTTAGATTTAAAGGAGCACTCCAGCAGTGCAATAAAAAAAATAATCACTTGAGTGGTACTGTTATGGAAACTATAATGCTTAATTTCACCAGGGCTGGTGCTGCAGGGAAATGTAACACTTGTTATAAGGTTCAATTCCACATTACTGCTGAGTTGCTGAAAGTTGTAGCTTTAGGATGCCCCGTCATAAAAAAGAATAGTCCCAAATGGAACTACCCTTTCAAATCAGATTTTTATCTAAATTCTGGTTAAAAAAGCACTCCCATTAACTTTTTTTTATTCAGTAAATGTGTTTGTAAATGCATGTAATGTACTGAAAGTGTGTTTCTATACTCATGTAAGCATGGTGGAGTAGTAGCCGTGGCCGTGCAATTTACTAGCTGGCTCGTTCTATGTGCTATGCATGAGCTGGAAGTCAATTTTACAATCAAAATCTACTGTATGTAGGCTTAGTTTTATGCTGCATAAGCTTTCATTGTAAAAGTGACTTCTGGGTCACACAGCGCAGCCTGTCCTGGCCAGTCTGAAGAGCGGTGATGTCACAGAGAAGTGTGCCGCCCGCGTGACAACAGCCGGCGCTGATCAGGTCCGGGCCTTCAGGGGTGGTGGCTCGAGGGATTCCACACCCAGGGGTCTCGCAGACACACCGAATAAATGGGGGGGACGTAGATATACGGGCTAGGCCGTAGTAAGTTTGTGACGCCACCCACGGTGCGTGGTGAGTTGGGACACCACCGCTACAGTTACGGGGCACCCGGGGGAGATGTTGTGCAGCAAGTTGTTAACCCCTCCGTGGGCAGGGATGGTGGCCCCAGGACCCGGTGGCTTGGTACAGGGGATGGTAACCGCCGGGGGTGCTGGTGTACTCACGGTTAGTAACACACACAAGTCTCTGGTAAACCAAGGTAATGGTGGCCGGTGCCGCGGCCGGTTGCGTTCAGGTCCCCCACCCGGTTGGTGGTCTCTATCCTCCTCTTGCACTGTTTTGTGTAAAGTGGACGTTCCTAGTGTGAAACTCAGGTGTCCGCTCCTGGCTGGATGTGGCCTAAGGAGCCGTGCCCGCAGACGCTGGCCCGTGAGATCTATGGGCCCTGGCGGTGACCTCCTATCCCAAATCGGTGGGCTGTTGTCTTCTATGAGGGACTTTGGGTGGGACAAGACCTCTAGTCCTGGCCTCAATCGGTTAATTAACCAGTCCGCTTGTTTCCGGTTTCTGGCTTCAGGGTCCAAGTACCCCCTTAGTGCTACGGTTTCCGGGTCGGTTCCCCATGTCGGTACCGTCAGGCCACTACCCTGTCCCGGTCCACCTCGGTTCCACCGAGCCATCTTCCCGTCTCCTGCTGATGGAGACCACCGTCTGCCACCTAGCCAGGGGCACCAGGGCTCCTACCATGGTACTGTTCAACTTGACCTCCTGTGCTGGAGCCGCACACAGCTCCAGCACACCTCCTCTCATCTTGAACTACATATTAGACTACTCTTTTCCCGCCCCCGGGTTGTCTAGACCCCTTGGTGGGCGTGCGCCAACCGCCTGGTCACGCCCACTGGTCTGTCTATCCTCCCTAAGGGGGGGTGACTACGATTCAGGTTGGCTGTGTGTTGCCTAAGTGTGTGAAGATGTTATGCAGGGGCCTAACTGTGACTACCTGGGTTATCCAGGGCGTCACAGAAGCATGGTGCTGGACACTTGAGAAAACAGTGGTAGGTGAGTATAATACATACATTTACTAAATAGAGATGTTAGTGAGAGTGCTTCGTTAGCATACTTGCCTGGTTAGCAATGCTCATACCATTACGATAAAATGCTAATGTGACGCCCTGGCCTATCAGGTTGTCACAGGGTATTCTGCAATCTGCCCTTCTGCACAGTATCCACTCCTCCTTGGTTACGGATCCTGGTCCATCCCCAACCTGCTCCAAAATCGGGGTACTAGCGCACCGATGGGATAGGACTTTCCCAAATACAGTCCAAAGAAATCCTACGCGTGAACCCTGAGAGCAAGCTCACTCCGTTAGCCATACTGGTGAGCGGGACCTGAAAAGTTTCAAGCTTGAGGGTCCAACTAGTGAGAAGGTGCCACGGAGAAGGCCACAGGCTAACAGCAATACCAAGGGCACGGATCCACGCGTGCTCCCTCCATGCTGCAGCGGTGCTCAGAATTCTGGTTTACAACCTGTCGGTGTGATTATTCCTGGACTGAGTGAGTACGCTGAAAAGCCCCTTTTCCTCCACCCAACGGCACCCTCCTACACCAACACCCAACGGGCCCCAGGGCACAAACCCCCTACCCACGGAGGGGTTAAACATCCTGCTGCTACACCATCGCCACCGGGCTCCCCAACAGCAGCGGTGGTCTCCTACACTACCACGCACCGTGGGTGGCGTCACGAACTGACACATCCCCTGTACATACTATCCCCCCCTCTTTTTGAATTCCAGTGTCCGCGCGAACCCTCGGGTCCAGAGACCCCTCGAGCCACCGCAATTCTGGATCCAAGTGGCTCGGCCGCTGGCACGGGGGTGGTACACTAACGATAGAGCTTATTTTCTTGTGTGACAGCTCCTCTATTCAAAATGGAGGACTGGTGAAAGGGAAGAGTCTCAGAGGTCAAATAGACCAATCTACTAGTTATTAGCTATTCTGTGTCAAGTTTGTGCCTTAAGTGGGGATTCGGTAGAATCTACACCCACAATCATTATTGTATGGTGTTACGGAGCATTGTGTTTATTTATGTCTGTTTTCTGTTTATTACAGATAGTTCCCTATCCAACATGAATTTTAGAGCCAGAGATAATACCTGGCAATCCCAAATTGATGACGTACTGAAGACTGGAGGTGGTTTAGGTGATGGGAGTGATGGCACCCAATCTGATGAGACCATGATAATTAAGTATAAAGAGTTATTGAAAAAAAGAACAAAATTATGGTGGAATAAGGCATTCTTGGGGAAATACTTAGAGAAAGACTTGGTACCTCGCGGTCTCCGTATACAGGTTTTCCCGTCCTTCACCCTAGATGATGAGGGATTCAAAAACAAGTGAGAAAAACTTTCCCAGAGCTGTTCCCGGGGTTTTTTGGCCTTATTATGGGACCATAACTCATCCTCTCTGACTTATATTGAAGCAGAGTTGGAGTCCCTCGAAAAGAATCTTACCGATGTCTGTACACCTGCTGTCATGACTCGCTTTAAGTCCGAAATAGACCAAGAACTAGAGAAGTGGGAACGAGAGATCAAGGCATACAAAATAAAAAAACTGAACTGAGACATATCTGATTATTCCACACGGAAGGCTTACAAATGGAGAACAGACACAGGGAGAGGACGTACAGGTGGTTACCCAAATAGAAATCAGCGATCAAGGTCCTCCTCTATGGTGTCACACACCCCTGGCGATGGGTCCTCCCCAGAGGCATTGGTGAGCTTTATTGTTACTGCTGAGACGCTTGGTGCACGGGTGAAGCAGAGGGCTTGCCCACCGATATCATATGGAAAGAACAAACGCCAAGGAAACAGATTGCAGGTAATTAATCTGTCTACTCGGGTGCTTGCAGATGCTCAGGTGGAGGTTCTATTGCATGGTCTAACATTCACCCCCTCTAATTCATTTCATCTGTTCACAGCCTTGAAGGATATCAATGTATTTTCCCGCAAACTAATTCTCAAAAAACTTTTTCACAAGCGAAATACGACATCTGACAGCCAGGTGGAGAGGGAGGCCATACAGAACTTAGAGGATTTACTTCAGGAGCAGGAGACCTCACCAACAGGTACGTTTCCTGGCTCACTCATGCCGAAATCCACAAAATTTCCCCCCTTGTCTTTAAGTCCAGCGGTGGATATTTTCACCAAGATGGTTAGTGAGGACTTTAAACGAATTTCAACCAGATGCAAATGTGATAACCTAACACAAACACAGAGATCAGCTCTGGTTGAACTGCAGGACTGCTGCAATATTGTGATTAAACCTGCGGACAAGGGGGAGAATATTGTTGTATTATCCACTGAAAAGTATGAGTGGGAGAGACAGCTACAGGATAGGGTGACGTACAGGAAACTTCCCTCTAACCCCCTGATTGCATTTTTCGGTGAACTCACTGCCATTCTAAAAAGGGCTCTCGAGAAGGGTCTTATCAATAAGAAAATGTTCTAGGGGTTATGTAAGAAATAACCCAGAATACCCACATTTTACATATTGCCTAAAATCCACAAAGATGCCGTTAACCCGCCCGGGCGTCCGATTGTGTCCGGCATAGAGGGATTGTGTGATTCAGTGTGTAAATTTATAGATCATTTAAAACCTTTGGTAGAAACACTGCCCTCTTATGTTCGGGACACCACGGACGTCCTGTGGCGGCTCAATGGCATCTTTGTGGAGGACGATATGATCCTGGTGACAGCTGATATCGAGAGCCTGTATACCTGCATATCCCACGATGACGGAATTCGAGCGGTCCGTTTCTTTGTTGAGGCGTCCGGTCGTGATGGCGATTTGGGTGAACTGAAGAAAAGAGAAAGGTATACCTATAAAGGGATCACCAAAAGATTGTATCATATAAAAATAGAATCTTTATTACAGAAAGACAATACATGGATCTCCACACTGGGAGTGAGGCACACAAAGTGACTTTTAAAAACACTAAAAACAGACATGTGTCCCCAAGCCAAAAAAACAGTGACAATGGTTATACAAATGTATCAAAAATATTTAAACCCCTCTTATATTCAATGCGGCCTGCTATGTAACATGCACAGAAATAGTATCTAGATATGGTTAGGGCGCCGTAAAGTAAGCACATTTTATCATCATCCGGTGGCGGATAAGGAAGGAGAGAAGGCAATGGGGCCCCTTAGGTTACAGATAGAAGGGCACTCCCACTAGAGCCAGGGGGTATGAATCCGACCCAGGACTAGCATGTTATGGCATATGCACAAGGTGTGGAAATGGGTGGCAAATATAGACTCCCTGAAGTGAGCTCATCAATATTGAATATTCAATACCTAGGCAAAATACAAGAGTAGGTTCAGCCAGAGTACAACAATTGTAAAGCAGGATGGTAGCCAATGTCTATATTTAGCCAGTGCAATTAGTATGTATAGGTCAGCCCCTGTATCCACCAAGTGAGCTAATCAATATTAAACATTCAATATCTAGGCAAAGTACAGAGGTAGGTACAACCGAAGTACAACAATTATTATGCAGGATGGTAGCCAAAGTCTATATTTAGCCAGTGCAGATAATAATTGTAGGTCAGCCCCTGTATACACAAAGTGACACTGTCAGACCAGAAGGTCAGTTGTCCTGGTCGCAGCACACAAGATGCGGAGCAAGCAAAATTAACGCATACATATAAGGAAACTGCACAGGCACAAAGTGCCGCGGTTATGCATGCTAACCTTGCAGTGGTAAAAAATGCCCTATTCGGTGGGAATCAAGAGGCCCATACTCACTATCCCAAAAGGTAGAGGCGCAAGCATAGCAGAGTACAGACAAATTGTATAAAGAGGGGTGGGTTATTTTGGCAGCGTTACCCCACGCGTATTGTCTCCATACGGGAGGCTTCCTCAGGGGAAGAAAAAGGCTGACAGTGTGAGTTCAGGAATGTGCCTTATTTAAGTCATACCAAATTAAATAATCACTCACCAGCTTGCAGCATTGGAGAGTGCAGCGTTGTAGTTTGTAGCGTTTCTGTATGGCGGCCGCCATATTGGCCGAATCACATGATTCGGCTGGAATACTCCCTAAGACCCTACAGCGCATGCGCCGGTAAAACAGCGCTATTAGTCATCAAAACATATATTCCTCCCTCTGTAATAAAGATTCTATTTTTATATGATACAATCTTTTGGTGATCCCTTTATAGGTATACCTTTCTCTTTTCTTTGGTTCATGTAACTGTATACTTGGAGATCCCATAAGGTGGTTCCCTTCTCTCCTATATACTACTAAGTCGATTTGGGTGAACTGATAATCAAGCTGCTCCGGTTTACCCTGTCCCACAACTTCTTTGTCTTTAAAGACTGTTTCTACCTGCAGCAGCGTGGCACTGCCATGGGCATGGCGTGTGCGCCCTCATACGCTGGCCTCATCCTGGGATACTGGGAAAGGCTGGTGTTTGGCGATGGGAGCTCTGAGCTTTGCGCCCATGTGCAGTGTTGGCTGCGATATATAGATGATGTGTTATTTGTGTGGCAGAGCTCCACCGAGCAGCTCAGTTTATGGGGCATTTAAATACCAACAGCCTTAATATCAAATTAACCTATAAGAGCAGTAGCTGCAGGATCGATTTTCTGGATATACTGATCACTGTGGATGACAGGGGATTGGCCCAAATGGACGTCTTCCGTAAGGAGACTTCCGTGAATGCACTACGAGACAGATCTGCTCGTCTAATACAACCTTTGAGACACAGTCGGCAGATCTCAGGGACCGTTTTCGTGACAGGGGATATAGTGGTAGGAGCATCAGGTTTGGCTATAATCGCGCCAAAAAAACCCCTCGAGTGCAACTACTGACTAGTACCCCCAAAAAACAGGAGAAGAGTGTGCATTGAGGTTCATTGGAACCTACAATCAGGAGTGGGAGACAATGCGGCAGATTATGAAGAAACATTCAAATAGGTACAAGGCACTCTCAAGGGTTCATTTTCATAAATTTATTCCAAAAGTCTAAAACATGTGACGTTTCAGCCACTAGGTGGCCTTCATCAGACAACTGGTATCATAAACTGGCCAAAATTGGAGTGTAAAGGCAGCGGTGTCCGCAGCATAGCGGTGGACACCGCTGCCTTGACACTCCAATTTTGGCCAGTTTATGATACCAGTTGTCTGATGAAGGCCACCTAGTGGCTGAAACGTCACATGTTTTAGACTTTTGGAATAAATTTATGAAAATTAACCCTTCAGACTGCCTTGTACCTATTTGACTTACGGTTTGGAAACCAACAAGTGCACCTCAATATACCTCCACTATAATGGCTGTGCCTTATCCTTCTACAAACTATGAAGAAACATTGGCCGGTACTTCTAACAGACCCAGTGTTTGCAGAAGTATTAACCCAAAACCCGTTGATGACCTTTAGGAGAGCCAAAAGTCTGAAAGACATCTTGGTCCAGAGTCATTAAATTCATCCAAGGTCTAATCCATTCGGTTCTCGGGGTCCTCTACAGGGTTGTTTTCCTTGTGGACACTGCCTGGCCTGTAGTAATGTCCTTTGTAGCACAAGCTTTCACTCGTCGGATGGACAAAAGAACTTTCAAATCAGACAATACATCACATGTAGCACCACACACGTGGTGTATTTTGCTACATGTACATGACCCCTGACCTACTTGGGCCTCACCTCGCGTGAGCTCCACGTTAGGGAGCACGTGAGGGACATTGCTGCTGCCAGGTCAGAGACTGACCCTACTCTGCTTAAGACACTGCCCAGGCACTTTAGATCTCACCACTCCTGTGACCCCTATAAGTTAAAAATCAAGGGCATTGATGCCATAGAGGGTGGGATCAGGGGTGGTGACCTCAAAAAGCGCCTGGCGTAGTGTGAGACCAAATGGATTGTGACCTTGGACACTCTGGTCCCTCGAGGTCTCAATGAGTCTGTCAGTTATTCCCCATTCCTGTGAGATCTTGGACTTGCTAGTGTGCATGGTGGTGGGTTTTCCCATAGTTGTGCACACTGGTATGTACATAAAGATATATATATATACAGTTAGGTCCAGAAATATTTGGACAGTGACACAAGTTTTGTTATTTTAGCTGTTTACAAAAACATGTTCAGAAATACAATTATATATATAATATGGGCTGAAAGTGCACACTCCCAGCTGCAATATGAGAGTTTTCACATCCAAATCGGAGAAAGGGTTTAGGAATCATAGCTCTGTAATGCATAGCCTCCTCTTTTTCAAGGGACCAAAAGTAATTGGACAAGGGACTCTAAGGGCTGCAATTAACTCTGAAGGCGTCTCCCTCATTAACCTGTAATCAATGAAGTAGTTAAAAGGTCTGGGGTTGATTACAGGTGTGTGGTTTTGCATTTGGAAGCTGTTGCTGTGACCAGTGACCAGACAACATGCGGTCTAAGGAACTCTCAATTGAGGTGAAGCACAACATCCTGAGGCTGAAAAAAAAGAAAAAATCCATCAGAGAGATAGCAGACATGCTTGGAGTAGCAAAATCAACAGTCGGGTACATTCTGAGAAAAAAGGAATTGACTGGTGAGCTTGGGAACTCAAAAAGGCCTGGGTGTCCACGGATGACAACAGTGGTGGATGATCGCTGCATACTTTTTTTGGTGAAGAAGAACCCGTTCACAACATCAACTGAAGTCCAGAACACTCTCAGTGAAGTAGGTGTATCTGTCTCTAAGTCAACAGTAAAGAGAAGACTCCATGAAAGTAAATACAAAGGGTTCACATCTAGATGCAAACCATTCATCAATTCCAAAAATAGACAGGCCAGAGTTAAATTTGCTGAAAAACACCTCATGAAGCCAGCTCAGTTCTGGAAAAGTATTCTATGGACAGATGAGACAAAGATCAACCTGTACCAGAATGATGGGAAGAAAAAAGTTTGGAGAAGAAAGGGAACGGCACATGATCCAAGGCACACCACATCCTCTGTA
Source organism: Anomaloglossus baeobatrachus (assembly GCF_048569485.1). Classification (NCBI taxonomy): domain Eukaryota; kingdom Metazoa; phylum Chordata; class Amphibia; order Anura; family Aromobatidae; genus Anomaloglossus; species Anomaloglossus baeobatrachus. The sequence goes on from NC_134357.1 coordinate 257,791,702, forward strand.
AAACATGGTGGAGGCAACGTGATGGCATGGGCATGCATGGCTTTCAATGGCACTGGGTCACTTGTGTTTATTGATGACATAACAACAGACAAGAGTAGCCGGATGAATTCTGAAGTGTACCGGGATATACTTTCAGCCCAGATTCAGCCAAATGCCGCAAAGTTGATCGGACGGCGCTTCATAGTACAGATGGACAATGACCCCAAGCATACAGCCAAAGCTACCCAGGAGTTCATGAGTGCAAAAAAGTTGAACATTCTGCAATGGCCAAGTCAATCACCAGATCTTAACCCAATTGAGCATGCATTTCACTTGCTCAAACCCAGACTTAAGACGGAAAGACCCACAAACAAGCAAGACCTGAAGGCTGCGGCTGTAAAGGCCTGGCAAAGCATTAAGAAGGAGGAAACCCAGCGTTTGGTGATGTCCATGGGTTCCAGACTTAAGGCAGTGATTGCCTCCAAAGGATTCGCAACAAAATATTGAAAATGAAAATATTTTGTTTGGGTTTGGTTTATTTGTCCAATTACTTTTGACCTCCTAAAATGTGGAGTGTTTGTAAAGAAATGTGTACAATTCCTACAATTTCTATCAGATATTTTTGTTCAAACCTTCAAATTAAATGTTACAATCTGCACTTGAATTCTGTTGTAGAGATTTCATTTCAAATCCAATGTGGTGGCATGCAGAGCCCAACTCGCGAAAATTGTGTCACTGTCCAAATATTTCTGGACCTAACTGTATATATGTATATATATATATATATATATATATATATATATTGACAGTAGTAATAATCTACTTGTCTCTATCTCGTGTTGTGGTGCCGTTCCACTCCTTTTACCCACATCTTCTGTGCTTTTATGATTTTAAGATTTTGTGTGCCCCCAGAATGATACCAGGTTTTGTACTTACAGGCCAATAAAGTGACACGCATTTACATCAAGGTTAAATGGATGACATAAGGATGAATGGAGAATAAACTCACGTTACATGAAAAAGAGGAAAACCCTTTCACCTGTGTATCCGGCATGATATTATTAACCTTGTATGATATGTGCGTTACGGTATAACATTATTTATATATCGCTTACCATCTAGCGCCACCCGGCGGTCCCAGTGCGAACGCGCTGGCTCCGGAGCTCGTCCGTGCGTGACTGCCTCTGTCTTAACGTCTCCCGCCTGCGCTCCCGCACATGCGCGATAAGGACGTGACGGCCGATGTCTCGCGAGATGTGACCGGAGCATCAGTGTGAGCGCCGCCCTTGGGACTTCCGGTAGGCCTGGATCATCCATCATTACTATTTAAACCCGGTACATTGGCGGACGCAATTAGGATTCCTCTCCCCTGATGAAGATTTGAAAACACCATAAGAAACATCGAAACGTACGTTGGGCGTTTTCCTGAGGTTCCCTCCTGTGACTGGCTGTTGATAATGTTCTTTCCACTGTTTTGGCAGCTTGCCTACAGCCTTAAATTATATGCATATTGATGCATATGGGATTCTGGAGTTATAGGCCACCTGTGACACTGCTCAGTATGGTGTATATGACATGATTAATAAAACTACTATTTTTGTATTCTGTAAATGGCCTATTTACCCAGGGATCCCTAATGGATTGCATTTGATACCTGGTCCAGGTACCTTTTAAGTGCTTTTATGGTTGTTCCCCTCATGTCTTAATAAAAATTTTGTACGATTTTGCACTATAAAAACTCTTTTCTTCTTTTCTGCAATACCAAGTTTCAAACTTGTAGTACTTGAAACAACCCTTTATTACCAAAATCCTCTCACCTAGTAGATTTGGCTTCCAAATTAAGTTTTCTATTTCTTGGTTTAATATTAAAGTGGAAACGTCAGTGTCTAATTACTCCACTAACTGAAAATGACACAAGATTTCTTTTCACTTCTACTTATTTAGGGGACCAGATCTGAAGCAGGTGAGTTCTCTAATGTATTCTGTATAACCTGCCCTAGCATCTGTACACTGTAATGCACTGTACTTGTCATCTTGTATGAACTGTTCTTTCTCTAGATAGACAGATAGATAAATAGTGCTTTGAAAATGTATTCATACCTCATGCACTCTTCCACATTTTTTCACGTTATGACCACAAACCTAGATGTGTTGTATTGGAATTTTATATGATATACCAACCTTAAGTATAAAGTAATTGTGAAGAGTAAAGGAAATTATATATGGTTTTCTAAATATTTTAAAACTTTAAATTTAAAAATTGTGATGTTCACTTGTATTTAGCTGCCCTGAGTCAATACTTTAAAAGACTAACTTTTGCTGCAATTACTGCAATATGTCTTTTGGGGTTTGTCTCTTCCAGCTTTACACATCTAGAGACTGATAATTTTGCTCATTCGTCTTTGAAAACTCACTCAAGCTAAGTGAGATTGGAAAGCATCTGTGAAAAGCAATTTTTAAGACTTGCCAAAGGTTCTCAGAGGGATTTATGCCTGACATTTCATGGTGAAGATGGTATTTTCCGGGTAATGAGCAATGTTCATTTTACATCACACGTAGTGGTTTGCAACCAGCCCCAAAAGTTCTGCTTTGGTCTCATCTGACCAGAGCACTTCCTTCAACATGATAGCTGTGTCTCCGACATGGCTTTTTGCAAATTGCAAAATGGATTTCTTATGCCTTGCTTTCAAAAATGGCTTTCTACTTGCCACTCTTCCATAAAGGACAGGTTTATGGAGTACATGACTAACACTTTTTTTTGTCGACTGATTCACCCACCTGAGCAGTAGATCTCCACAGCTCTTCTACGGTGACCATAGGCTTCTTGGATGCTTCTTTAATTAGTGTTCGCCTCACTTAGAATTTCAGTTTATGTGGAAGGCCATTTCTTGGTAGCTTTGCAGTTGTGCCACACTCCTGTTTTTCTGATGATGGATTGAACAGTGTTCTGTGAGATGTCCTGAGCTTGGGCTAGTTTTTGATTACCTAATCCTGCTTTATTCTTCTCTACAACTTTCTCCCCGGCCTGTCTGGTGTGTTCCTTGGTTTTCATATTGCTGTTTGATCCCTAGTTTTCTCAAACAAACATCTGAGGCCTTCACTAAACAGCTGTAGTTATACTAAAAATTAATTACACACAGGTGGGCCCAATTGATGATTTAGGTGGCTTCTGTAATTAAATTGTTACTAAGGATTTTATTTAAGGGCATTAGACTTCAGGGGGCTAAATACAAATGCACGTCACAATTTTCAGATTTATCTTTTTAAACTATGTACCATTTAATTAACACTTAATTGTTACTTAGTATTATTATATCACGTAAAATCCCCCCAAAACACATTTAAGTTTGTGTGTATAATGTGAAAAAATGTATAAAAGTTCACAGGATATCAATACTTTATATGTATGTACAACGTGTTGCAAGTTATTATGTAAAACGCTATTTTTCTTTGATGTTCCTAAATTGGCAATGTAAATTAGTCAGTACATTGTATAAATCTTCAACTGCTACAGTATAAATAAATGTTATTAGTCAAACCTCCTTATAACAACAGTCTGTTTTCAAAACTAAAAAAAGCCCCTCAAAATGCATTGTTCTAAATAATTATGCACAACAGTTTCCAAACATTTTATACAGTGGCGTACTGCCAAAGCAATTATGAGAGAAGGAGCGGAGCGCTCCCTCTACCTGATAGAGAGGGCACGTAGAGCCGTAGAGGGTACACGCACTGTCGCCTCAGCAGCTTTGAACTCCTGGTGCGATCGCGCTAGCAGTTCAAAGTTGTGCCAAAGCGGAGGAGACATTTCTCGTTGCTCTAACACTCCTCTCCTAGGTTGCAGGCCTGTTGCAAAGGAGACACCGGGAGCGTCATTAAGCCCCGCGCTGTCGTGTAATGATGTTTTGTGGCCACACGGGAACTGAGGGCCCAGCGGAACGCAGCAGTTGTTGAGCAAGTGTTGGAAGGTGAGTATGTTTGTTTTTTTTTGTACTGTGTGTGACTGTACCAGAATAGGGAACCAGCCAGGATAGGGGACCTGCAAGGATGGAGAACATGTCAGGATGGGGGAACTGTCAGGATGGGGGACATACCAGGATGGAGAACACACCAGGTTGGGAGAACCTGCCGGGATGGGGGAACTTCCAGGATGTGTTACGGGGGGCTGTCTGATAATAAAACCTAAAGGAATGTCAGACAGTCAGGGTCCACCATGCAAAGACTCTGCTGCAGACTATGGCAGAGGATAAGGGGTATATAAGTGTGCCATTGTAAATAATGATAGTGACTCGCCCACCCCAGGGCTATGGGACACCCGGTGCCGGGCTGGACTAGTCCGGGGGTAGTCAGTGGTGGCGGGGCCCGACTCCGTGGCCCTGGTGGGTGTCAATTAATATGGCTGGTGACTTGGGAGTAATTAAAGTTTTTATTTCGTGACGCCACCTGTGGTTTGCGGCTATTAAGCCACCGCTGCTGTATGAGGCCTCCGGGGTGATAATATGGCAGCAATGGTGGTACTGCTCCCCACAGGTGGAGCGGTGCCCCGGGGACACTGTTGGTGCTCGTGAGAGTCTATGGTGTTGTGTGGATAACACGGTGCAGGGTCGACAGGCAATGAAAGAAACAGGCACAAACAACAGTCTCTTTACCTTCTCCTCTTTTACTTCACAAACGGTTAGTCCTGGGAGACCTTTACAGGTGGTAGAGGGCTCCGGCCGGCCTGGAAGTAACTGAGATGTTGTTTTGGCCAGATGAGTATGAGGCCTACTCCTGTTCTTTTCCTTACTGTGATAGGACCCTGCTCTCTGAATTTAGCAATGGCCCTCTTGCTGCTGGGACCGGTGGTACGTCCCTCTCCCTGTGTGGTAGGCTGCGCAGGCCCTCTCTGGTGCTTCTCTGCTAGAGTCCACACCGGGCCCTGATGATGCAGCTGTACCTTCGGGCTGTTTATGGGCCAGGTGCTTGCAGCTCTCCTGCCCTTCGTATTCGGCTACCAGGGAGTATTTTAGGCCCTGGTGGCCACAGACTCCGATGTCCGAGTCTCTTCTGTGCCTCTCTGCTCCGCCTGCTTCACTGGGCCAAGCTGCTCCAGCTCTAGGCCACAGTTCCACAGGACAGCACACTCTGCGTCTGCACTCTCTGTTTTCTCCTACAGACTGAACACTAACTCCTCCCTCAGGCCAGACTTAAGGAATGCTCCCTGGAACTCCAGGTTCAGAGCTCCCCCTGCTGGCCTGAGGGAGAACTGCGTTGGATGTTAAACTTACTGGCCAATAGACCTCCCAATTACCTCCAGGCTCAGCATTAACCCTTTGGAAGGGCAATGCTGTTGTGGCGACCAGGTCCTGGGGCTCCACAATAGCACAAGTGCAGAGCGCAATACCTCTGTTATACCCACAGAGGAATATAATTAGAAAATAAAGCAATTCCTCCCTTACTTGGAGGGTGTGTGGAATGGTCTCTGTTAAAGATCACAGAGACAAAAGCAGTGAGTGTGAAATGGCACCTACCTAGGTCCGTTCCTCTATTGGTGCCAGGAGACGGACAGCAGCGTAAGCCGCACAAAGCTCCTACCTGCGTTCGCTCCACTAGTGTGCGAGGACACGAACCACTAGATATGGCACCTGCCTAGGTCCGCTCTTCTAGTGGTGCAAAAGAGACGGACAGCAGCATAAGCCGCACAAAGCTCCTACCTCCGTTCGTTCCCCTAGTGTGCGAGGATACGAACAACTGCCAGACGCAGTATAAGGAACGTTACCCTAGCGGCAACGTCCACCTACGAGTAGAATCACAAGGCCCAGCCGGACCATGTGCCTCAGGCACCTGCCTATGTCCACTCCACTAAGAGGTAAGGATACAGACTGCAGCCGAAGCTGTAAGGTATAAGAACGCTACCCTGCCGGTAGCGCTCACCTAACATAGACAGAGAGATGCCTAGAGGAACGTGCACAGAGCGTCTACTCGCATGCATGAACCAAGAGGACTGAGCGCCGGGCGGCGTGCGTCAGGGTCTTATATAGACTCTGTGCCTCATCCAAGATGGAGGACACCAGAGCCAATCCGCTGCCAGAATGACAGCAATGACGTCACGCTGGCCTATCGCCGAGCAAAGCGTCACAAGCACATGACCAGCGCCCAATCGGCATAGAAGGTGTCAGAGACATGTGACCACGTGTCACAAGCACATGACCAGTGGCCAATCAGCTTAGAAGATGTCAGAGACATGTGACCTCGTGTCAGCGATAATGTCACCCGCACATGTGCAATGGCTCCAAGATAGGACTTAGTCTCCAGCGCTTGCACATGTGCAGTAGCAAGAAATCCGGACATAGTCCCCAGAGCCACAGCAACTGTAACAGTACCTCCCCCTCAAGGGCCCCCCTCCCGGCGATGCAGGAAATCGGCAACTAAGTCGGGAGCATGGACCGCCTCCTCAGGCTCCCAAGAGCGATGTTCCGGGCCATAGCCCTCCCAATCTATCAAGAAGAACCTGTGCCCTCTAACCATCTTAGAACCAACTATGGCTCGTACCTCATAGCTAGAGCAAGAGGAATCAGAGGCAGGAGAGTGCACCTCACGAGCGTGAGGTAAAATAGCCGGCTTTAGCAGTGAAACATGGAATTTGTCATGGATCCTAAGATGGACGGGTAACTTCAATTGGTAGACTACAGGATTTACCTGTCGAAGAACCTCATAAGGACCCAGGAAGCGAGGAGCAAATTTGACAGAGCTCACTCTAAGTCTCACATGTTTTGCAGAGAGCCACACAAAATCCCCTGGAGAAAAGACAGGAGCCGGGCGACGAAACCGATCGGACACCGTCTCATACGGTCCTTAGCTGCTTGGATCGACTCTTGAGTCCGATCCCAAACCTCTCTGGCATTAGTTGCCCAGTCGGCCACAAGATTGATTGGTACGCTCAACCAAACCATTGGTCTCCGGATGGTATGCCGAAGAGAGATTCAACTCAATTTGCAGAAGGCTACAAAGATCTCGCCAGAAACGGGAAGCAAATTGCGGGCCTCTATCACAAATGATACGATCTGGCATCCCGTGAAGCCTAAAGACATGCTTGAGGAATAGTTTAGCTAGTACCCTGGAAGACGGGATTCTCGATAACGGTACGAGATGAACCATCCGGGAGAAATAGTCCGTAATGACCCACACAAATCTATGTCCCTGTGAACACGGAAGATCAACCACAAAGTCCATGCCTACCACCTCCCATGGTCTATCTGGCACTGGTAAAGGATGCAAGAGCCCAGCCAGTCTCTGCCGTAATGGACAGTTGCGAGCACACGAGTAGCAGGAACCGACATATCTCTTGACGTGGCTGGCTAAGTGTGGCCACCAATACCACCTCTCCAGTAACTCTCGTGTCCGCCTAATACCAAAATGCCCACCCACCTTTGAGGTGTGGGCCCACGACAGTATATCATTCTGTCGATCAGGCGGCACAAAGGCCTTGCCCAATGGGATTTGGTCTAACGTCACAGGGGAGAGCGTATGAAAAACCCTGGAGGGAAGGATAAGACGAGGTTCGTCAATCTCTTCCTGGGTAGAAACCATAGAGCGAGACAGAGCGTCTGCCTTGTTATTCTTACTCCCAGACAGATAGTTGATGGAGAAGTGAAAGCGGGAGAAAAACAAGGACCAGCGGGCTTGGCGATGATTCAGACGCTGAGCGGTTTGTAAGTACGTCAGATTCTTATGGTCTGTATAGACCTGGAAAGGATGTTTCGCTCCTTCCAGCAAGTGACGCCACTCCTCCAAGGCTAATCTCAGGGCGAGCAGTTCCCTATCCCCAATGGTATACTTTCTCTCTGCCGGTGAAAAGGTTTTAGCAAAGAAGAAACACTGCCTTTTTCTACCTGCACCGTTCTTTTGATACAAGACCGCACCAGCACCCACTGAAGAGGCATCAACCTCCAAGAGGAAGGGCTTATTCTCATCGGGTCTTTGAAGAACGGGAGCAGTTGAAATGTTTTTTACTGCCTCAAAAGCCTGAGATGTCTCAGTAGACCAGACTTTTGGATTAGCACCTTTCTTAGTCAAGGCCACCAAAGGGGCCACCAAAGTAGAGAAATGGGGTATGAACTGCCTGTAATAATTTATGAATCCTAAGAAGCGTTGCACCGCCTTCAAAGAATGAGGTTCAGACCATTCCAGGACAGCAGAGAGCTTCGCAGGATCCATAGCCAGACCCTCTTGTGAGATAATGTAGCCCAAAAAAGGCAAGGATGGCTGCTCAAATACACATTTTTCGAGTTTAGCAAACAATGAGTGCTCCCTTAAACGGGAAAGGACACGAACGACATCCTGACAATGAGTCTCCAGATCAGGAGAAAAAATCAGGATGTCGTCCAGATACACCACGACGGAGGATAACAGTAAATCCCTGAACACATCGTTTACGAAGTCCTGAAATACTGCGGGTGCATTACATAACCCAAAAGGCATGAGGAGGTATTCATAGTGACCGTCTCGGGTGTTAAAAGCGGTCTTCCATTCGTCACCCTCTCGAATTCGTACCAAGTTATACGCACCCCGCAGATCCAACTTCGTAAAAATCTGAGCTCCCCTCAGTCTGTCAAAGAGCTCCGAAATTAAAGGTAATGGGTATTTGTTCTTTATTGTGATTGCGTTGAGACCCCTGTAATCTATGCAGGGACGCAAATCACCCTCTTTCTTCCGAACAAAGAAAAACCCAGCTCCCGCGTGAGAGACAGACTTACGAATGAACCCCTTCTCTAAACTCTCTCTTATATAGGTCAACATGGCCTCCGACTCAGGTATCGACAGGGGGTAAACCCTGCCCTTAGGTGGAACCGAACCTGGGATAAGGTCTATGGCACAGTCATACGGCCTATGGGGTGGAAGAACCTCAGCACCCTGTTTGGAGAACACGTCAGCGAAATCCAAATAGGGTGTAGGTATGGGAGAGAGATCAGTTGATGCAACCGCAACGACCTTAGGTGGTAAGGGAAGACATCGGGACTGACATTTCGAACCCCAACTAATAATGCTGTCGGACTCCCAGTGAATGTGAGGAGCATGAGTCCGAAGCCATGGGAGACCCAGAAGGACGTCGTCGATACCCTCAGGCAAAACAAGAAAAGAAATCTCCTCTATGTGACCCTGAGGCAGGGAAAGGCTCAAGGGAACTGTCCTCAATGTAATGGAGTCAGACAACATAGTCCCATTAACAACACGGACAGGAATAGGCGCCTCTAACATGATAGAGGGAATATTGTGTCTCTTTACAAATCCTGAGGACACAAAAGTCCCGTCAGCTCCGGAATCCACAAAAGCCATATAAGGCCATGTATTCTCAGAGAATGAGAGCTGACCTGGGATACTACACTTAGAGGGTGCAGAAGACGTCTCTAGTAACCCCCCTCTAATGGTTACTAGGCCTGGGAGTTTCCCTGACGACTAGAACACTTGTTGGCATAATGCCCAGCCTGATGACATACGTAATATATAGGAGGACCAGACTTGCGTAGTCTGGAGGATGTATGACCTAACTCCATAGGAGTGGGAGATGTTTCAGATGCTGAGGAAGATGGTAGTGGACCCTCAACAACTGGAATAGCCCGATGCTTAGGGCGTGAGGAAGAGACCTCGAGTCTACGTTCCCTATGGCGTACGTCGATCCTCGTTGCTACTGTGATCAAGTCCTCCAGAGAAGCAGGGACCTCACGAGTAGCAAGGGCATCCTTGACATAGCCTGCCAACCCTCTCCAGAAGATAGGAATCAACACCTTCTCTGGCCAATCTAGTTCTGCCACCAGAGTTCTAAAAGCAATGGCATAAAAGCTAGTGGATAACAAACCCTGAGATAGATCTAAGAGTCTCAGGGCCGCATCATGGGTAACCTGCGGACCCATGAATACCACTTTAAGAGCATCAAGAAAGTCTTGATGTCTCAGAGTAACCACATCAGATCGCTCCCATAAGGGAGTCGCCCATTCTAAGGCTTTGTCCTGAAGTAAGGAGATGATAAAGCCTACTCTGGACCTCTCCGTAGAGAAGCGAGAAGAATTGACCTCTAGGTGTATCTGACACTGACTAATGAAACCACGACATGATCTGGCATCGCCAGAATATCTGTTTGGCAGAGCAAGTTGAGGATCATGTGCAGATGTCACCATGGTCTGAGGTTTATCCTCTATACTCTTGAGCCGCGACTCAAGTACTTGTATGTAACGGTGTAACTGCTGATATTCTGCCATAACTGCCAGACCCTTGGCTCAGTCCTAATGTTATGGGGGGCTGTCTGATAATAAAACCTAAAGGAATGTCAGACAGTCAGGGTCCACCGTGCAAAGACTCTGCTGCAGACTATGGCAGAGGATAAGGGGTATATAAGTGTGCCACTGTAAATAATGATAGCACAAGTGCAGAGTGCAATACCTCTGTTATACTCACAGAGGAATATAATTAGAAAATAAAGCAATTCCTCCCTTACTTGGAGGGTGTGTGGAATGGTCTCTGTTAAAGATCACAGAGACAAAAGCAGTGAGTGTGAAATGGCACCTACCTAGGTCCGTTCCTCTAGTGGTGCCAGGAGACGGACAGCAGCGTAAGCCGCACAAAGCTCCTACCTGCGTTCGCTCCACTAGTGTGCGAGGACACGAACCACTATATATGGCACCTGCCTAGGTCCGCTCTTCTAGTGGTGCAAAAGAGACGGACAGCAGCATAAGCCGCACTAAGCTCCTACCTCCGTTCGCTCCCCTAGTGTGCGAGGATACGAACAACTGCCAGACGCAGTATAAGGAACGTTACCCTAGCGGCAACATCCACCTACGAGTAGAATCACAAGGCCCAGCCGGACCATGTGCCTCAGGCACCTGCCTATGTCCGCTCCACTAAGAGGTAAGGATACGGACTGCAGCCAAAGCTGTAAGGTATAAGAACGCTACCCTGCCGGTAGCGCTCACCTAACATAGACAGAGAGATGCCTAGAGGAACCTGCACAGAGCGTCTACTTGCATGCATGAACCAAGAGGACTGAGCGCCGGGCGGCGTGCGTCAGGGTCTTATATAGACTCTGTGCCTCATCCAAGATGGAGGACACCAGAGCCAATCCGCTGCCAGAATGACAGCAATGACGTCACACTGGCCTATCACCAAGCAAAGCGTCACAAGCACATGACCAGCGCCCAATCGGCATAGAAGGTGTCAGAGACATGTGACCACGTGTCACAAGCACATGACCAGTGGCCAATCAGCTTAGAAGGTGTCAGAGACATGTGACCTCGTGTCAGCAATGATGTCACCCGCACATGTGCAATGGCTCCAAGATAGGACTTAGTCTCCAGAGCTTGCACATGTGCAGCAGCAAGAAATCCGGACATAGTCTCCAGAGCCACAGCAACCGTAACAGGATGGAGGACATGCCAGGTTGGGGGAACTGGCAGGTTGGAGAACATGCCAGGATGGAGAACATACCAGGATGGGGGGACCTGCCAGGATGGAAAACATACCAGGATGGGGGACTTGCCAGGATGGGGGAACTGCTAGGATAGAGAACATACCAGGATGGAGGAACTGCCAGGATGGAGAACATACCAGGATGAGGGACCTGCCAGGATGGAGAATATACCAGGATGGGAGAACTGCCAGGATGGAAAAACTGCCAGGATGGGAAAACTGCCAGGATGGGGGAAACACCAGGATGGGGGACATGCCAGAATGGGGGCATGCCAGGATGGGAAACATACCAGGAATAGGGAACTGCCAGGATAGAGAACATGCCAGGATGGGGTACAGACCAGGATGAGGGAGCTGCTAGAATGGAGAACATACAAGAATGGGGGAACTGCCAGAATGGAGAACATACCAGGATGGGGGACATACCAGGGTGGGGGACATTAGCCTGGATAGATTATACTGAACAGAACAACGTACTGGTAACCAGGCAACCACATTAAACTGGATAGGGGACAATTATCAGCATGGGGGACATTTCCAGGATGGAGGACATTTTCCAGGATGGGGACATGATAGGAACAAATATACCAGAATGTAGGAAATGTATATAAGGATATGCAAAATCATACAGTTAGGTCCAGAAATATTTGGACAGTGACACAATTTTCGCGAGTTGGGCTCTACATGCCACCACATTGGATTTGAAATGAAACCTCTACAACAGAATTCAAGTGCAGATTGTAACGTTTAATTTGAAGGTTTGAACAAAAATATCTGATAGAAATTGTAGGAATTGTACACATTTCTTTACAAACACTCCACATTTTAGGAGGTCAAAAGTAATTGGACAAATAAACCAAACCCAAACAAAATATTTTTATTTTCAATATTTTGTTGCGAATCCTTTGGAGGCAATCACTGCCTTAAGTCTGGAACCCATGGACATCACCAAACGCTGGGTTTCCTCCTTCTTAATGCTTTGCCAGGCCTTTACAGCCGCAGCCTTCAGGTCTTGCTTGTTTGTGGGTCTTTCCGTCTTAAGTCTGGATTTGAGCAAGTGAAATGCATGCTCAATTGGGTTAAGATCTGGTGATTGACTTGGCCATTGCATAATGTTCCCCTTTTTTGCACTCATGAACTCCTGGGTAGCTTTGGCTGTATGCTTGGGGTCATTGTCCATCTGTACTATGAAGCGCCGTCCGATCAACTTTGCGGCATTTGGCTGAATCTGGGCTGAAAGTATATCCTGGTACACTTCAGAATTTATCCGGCTACTCTTGTCTGCTGTTATGTCATCAATAAACACAAGTGACCCAGTGCCATTGAAAGCCATGCATGCCCATGCCATCACGTTGCCTCCACCATGTTTTACAGAGGATGTGGTGTGATCATGTGCCGTTCCCTTTCTTCTCCAAACTTTTTTCTTCCCATCATTCTGGTACAGGTTGATCTTTGTCTCATCTGTCCATAGAATACTTTTCCAGAACTGAGCTGGCTTCATGAAGTGTTTTTCAGCAAATTTAACTCTGGCCTGTCTATTTTTGGAATTGATGAATGGTTTGCATCTAGATGTGAACCCTTTGTATTTACTTTCATGGAGTCTTCTCTTTACTGTTGACTTAGAGACAGATACACCTACTTCACTGAGAGTGTTCTGGACTTCAGTTGATGTTGTGAGCGGGTTCTTCTTCACCAAAGAAAGTATGCGGCGATTATCCACCACTGTTGTCATCCGTGGACGCCCAGGCCTTTTTGAGTTCCCAAGCTCACCAGTCAATTCCTTTTTTCTTAGAATGTACCCGACTGTTGATTTTGCTACTCCAAGCATGTCTGCTATCTCTCTGATGGATTTTTTCTTTTTTTTCAGCCTCAGGATGTTCTGCTTCACCTCAATTGAGAGTTCCTTAGACCGCATGTTGTCTGGTCACAGCAACAGCTTCCAAATGCAAAACCACACACCTGTAATCAACCCCAGACCTTTTAACTACTTCATTGATTACAGGTTAACGAGGGAGACGCCTTCAGAGTTAATTGCAGCCCTTAGAGTCCCTTGTCCAATTACTTTTGGTCCGTTGAAAAAGAGGAGGCTATGCATTACAGAGCTATGATTCCTAAACCCTTTCTCCGATTTGGATGTGAAAACTCTCATATTGCAGCTGGGAGTGTGCACTTTCAGCCCATATTATATATATAATTGTATTTCTGAACATGTTTTTGTAAACAGCTAAAATAACAAAACTTGTGTCACTGTCCAAATATTTCTGGCCCTGACTGTATTTACCAGGAAGTTGCCCAGGAAGGGAAACTGTTGTGAATACGTTTTCCAGTTTGGGGCTCCCTCTTGTGGTCAGTGCTGGCGGTGCAGTTGACCTGTGGATTGAAAGCCACACACCTGTGGAGGACTTGTAATCAGGGTCAGATTGGGCTATTTAACTAAGTAGTTTTCTTTTGTTACTTGCTGGTGGTCAATGTCTCCTCTGTGTTAAGGACATTCTATAACCAGCTCTGCTCACTACCAGAACTCCTCTCAGATAAGTGGTCTTTATACCTCTGCTGCTTGTTTTCCACTTTCTTGTTGTTTTTTCTGCTTTAATACTAAGGCTTGATTCCTATTTTGTCTGTGTGGAGTTCTTGGTGGAATGGGATCATTCCCTGCTGGGAGTGTCTGTATACTTAGCTCCATGATTCTGCAAGGTATTGTGTTTGTCATGCTTGGTATTAATTCAGTCCCTCATCTGTATTAGTGTTTTTGGATCCCAGTAACATCAGAATGCTGATACAGTGGGGGAGAGGTTGTGTGACCTCAGGATTTTTCCATATCAGAAGTCCTGGTATATATTAGGGTTTTTATGGCTGCAGACAGTTGCTCTTTCCTATCCTTTCCTATAAAGATAGTTTGGGCCTCACCTTTGCTCATATATGTCTTTTCTGGCTTTGTATTCTGTTGTTCTATATCACCGAGGCCTTTACATGTGGGGGGGCTATCTATCTATGTTTGGGGACTACCCTGAAGCAGATTAGCTTTCTTATATCTCTATCTGTGAGATTATTTATTTCTCCGGCTTTGTCGAGGCGTCCGGGTCATCGTAGACACGCCCCACGGCTACTTCTAGTTGTGTGTCAGGATTAGGTCTGCAGTCCGTTAAAGTTTCCAGCCACTCTGTTACCTTTTTGGGATTCCGCATTTTTTGATCCTCCTCGGTCCCGGAATCCCATAACAGAAGACATTAGTACAGGATGGGGGACATTACTACATAATGAAGGAGGAGGGGAGCAACTCATATGTCTTTATGGGATTTAGTGATGCTCACACTGAAATATAGATGTGGGTTTCAGGGAAGAATCTGATTGCATTCTATTCTAAAATCTATCTAATATACTGCATTTGTTTTCTCATAAAGATCAATCCAACTACTGTGTCTAGAAAAGGCAGTGGGAGTGACTCAGCTTCAATGTGTGGTAAGCACACATGAGCTTGATGCCCCCCTGCAAAAATAAGTTTAAAATCAATAAATTGTTTACATTATAAATTAGTTAAATTGTCATGTTGGCACTTCGCAAAAAATATTGAGTTTTGGGTTGCAGTTTGGGCACTCGGCCTGCGAAAGGTTCGCCATCACTGCTTTATCATAATTCTCCTGCTGTGTCTGTGGCACTCTGACGTGTCAGCTGTGCTGAGATGTGCAGAGAGAGGCAGAACAGTGGACATGCTGAGGAGACCAGAGCAGTGGGGGAACGAGGAGAAGTGAGTATTTATGTATTTATTCACGGTAGCCTGACGACTATGGGGGAGGCATAAAAGTATATGGAGATGCATAATACTATAAGGAGGCGCACAATACTATATACGGGTTGCATAATACTATGTTACGGTTGCTGCGAGCACTGGAGACTAAGTCCAGATTTCTTGCTACTGCACATGTGCGAGCGCCAGAGACTAAGTCCAGATTTCTTGCTACTGCACATGTGCGAGCGCCGGAGACTAAGTCCTATCTTGGAGCCATTGCACATGTGCGGGTGACATCATCGCTGACACGAGGTCACATGTCTCTGACACCTTCTATGCCGATTGGTCACTGGTCATGTGCTTGTGATGCCTTGCTCGGTGATAGGCCAGCATGATGTCACTCCTGTCGTTCTGGCAGCGGATTGGCTCTGGTGTCCTCCATCTTGGATGAGGCACAGAGTCTATATAAGACCCTGACACACGCCGCATGGCGCTCAGTCCTCTTGGTTCATGCATAAGAGTAGACGCTCTGTGCGCGTTCCTCTAGGCATTCCTCTGCCTATGCTAGGTGAGCGCTACCGGCAGGGTAGCGTTCTTATACCTTACAGCTTCGGCTGCTGTCCGTATCCTTACCTCTTAGGGGAGCGGACATAGGCAGGTGCCTGAGGCACATGGTCTGGCTGGGCCTTGTGGTTCGACTCGTAGGTGGACGTTGCCGCTAGGGTAACGTTCCTTATACTGCGACTAGCAGTTGTTCGTATCCTCGCACACTAGGGGAGCGAACAGAGGTAGGAGCTTTGTGCGGCTTACGCTGCTGTTCGTCTCTTTTGCACCACTAGAAGAGCGGACCTAGGCAGGTGCCATATCTAGTGGTTCGTGTCCTCGCACACTAGTGGAGCGAACGCAGGTAGGAACTTTGTGCGGCTTACGCTGCTGTTCGTCTCTTTTGCACCACTAGAAGAGCGGACCTAGGTAGGTGCCATTTCGCACACATTGCCTTTGTCTCTGTGATTATTAACAGAGATCATTCCACACACCCTCCAAGTAAAGGAGGAATTGCTTTACTTTCTTATTATATCCTTCTGTGAGTTAACAGAGGTATTGCACTCTGCCATAGTCTGCAGCAGAGTCTTTGCACGGTGGACCCTGACTGTCTGACACTCCTTTAGGTTATTATCAGACAGCCCCCCGTAACATTAGGACTGAGCCAAGGGTCTGGCAGTTATGGCAGAATATCAGCAGTTACACCGTTACATACAAGTACTTGAGTCACGGCTCAAGAGTATAGAGGATAAACCTCAGACCATGGTGACATCTGCACATGATCCTCGACTTGCTCTGCCAAACAGATATTCTGGCGATGCCAGATCATGTCGTGGTTTCATTAGTCAGTGTCAGATACACCTAGAGGTCAACTCTTCTCGCTTCTCTACGGAGAGGTCCAGAGTAGGCTTTATCATCTCCTTACTTCAGGACAAAGCCTTAGAATGGGCGACTCCCCTATGGGAGCGCTCTGATGTGGTTACTCTGAGACATCAAGACTTTCTTGATGCTCTTAAGGCGGTATTCATGGGTCCGCAGGTTACCCATGATGCGGCCCTGAGACTGTTAGATCTATCTCAGGGTTCGTTATCCACTAGTTCTTATGCCATTGCTTTTAGAACTCTGGTGGCAGAACTAGATTGGCCAGAGAAGGTGTTGATTCCTATCTTCTGGAGAGGGTTGGCAGGCTATGTCAAAGATGCTCTTGCTACTCGTGAGGTCCCTGCCTCTCTAGAGGACTTGATCACAGTAGCAACGAGGATCGATGTACGCCATAAGGAACGTAGACTCGAGGTCTCTTCCTCACGCCCTAAGCATCGGGCTATTCCAGTTGTTGAGGGTCCACTACCATCTTCCTCAGCATCTGAAACATCTCCCACTCCTATGGAGTTAGGTCATACGTCTTCCAGACTACGCAAGTCTGGTCCTCCTATATGTTACGTATGTCGTCAGGCTGGGCACTATGCCAACAAGTGTCCTAGTCGTCAGGGAAACTCCCTGGCCTAGTAACCATTAGAGGGGGGTTACTAGAGACGTCTTCTGCACCCTCTAAGTGTTGTATCCCAGGTCAGCTCTCGTTATCTGAGAATACATGGCCTATTATGGCTTTTGTGGATTCCGGAGCTGACGGGACTTTTGTGTCCTCAGGATTTGTAAAGGGACACAATATTCCCTCTATCATGTTAGAGGCGCCTATTCCTGTCCGTGTTGTTAATGGAACTATGTTGTCTGACTCCATTACATTGAGGACAGTTCCCTTGCGCCTTTCCCTGTCTCAGGGTCACATAGAGGAGATTTCTTTTCTTGTTTTGCCTGAGGGTATAGACGACGTCCTTCTGGGTCTCCCATGGCTTCGGACTCATGCTCCTCACATTGACTGGGAGTCTGACAGCATTATTAGTTGGGGTTCGAAATGTCAGTCCCGATGTCTTCCCTTACCACCTAAGGTCATTGCGGTTGCATCTACTGATCTCTCTCCCATACCTACACCCTATCTGGATTTCGCTGACGTGTTCTCCAAACAGGGTGCTGAGGTTCTTCCACCCCATAGGCCGTATGACTGTGCCATAGACCTTATCCCAGGTTCGGTTCCACCTAAAGGCAGGGTTTACCCCCTGTCGATACCTGAGTCGGAGGCCATGTCGACCTATATAAGAGAGAGTTTAGAGAAGCGGTTCATTCGTAAGTCTGTCTCTCCCGCGGGAGCTGGGTTTTTCTTTGTTCGGAAGAAAGAGGGTGATTTGCGTCCCTGCATAGATTACAGGGGTCTCAACGCAATCACAATAAAGAACAAATACCCATTACCTTTAATTTCGGAGCTCTTTGACAGACTGAGAGGAGCTCAAGTTTTTACGAAGTTGGATCTGCGGGGTGCGTATAACTTGGTACAAATTCGAAAGGGTGACGAATGGAAGACCGCTTTTAACACCCGAGACGGTCACTATGAATACCTCGTCATGCCTTTTGGGTTATGTAATGCACCCGCAGTATTTCAGGACTTCGTAAACGATGTGTTCAGGGATTTACTGTTATCCTCAGTAGTGGTGTATCTGGACGACATCCTGATTTTTTTCTCCTGATCTGGAGACTCATCGTCAGGATGTCGTTCGTGTCCTTTCCCGTTTAAGGGAGCACTCATTGTTTGCTAAACTCGAAAAATGTGTATTCGAGCAGTCATCCTTGCCTTTTTTGGGCTACATTATCTCACAAGAGGGTCTGGCTATGGATCCTGCGAAGCTCTCTGCTGTCCTGGAATGGTCCGAACCTCATTCCTTGAAGGCGGTGCAACGCTTCTTAGGATTCATAAATTATTACAGGCAGTTCATACCCCATTTCTCTACTTTGGTGGCCCCTTTGGTGGCCTTGACTAAGAAAGGTGCTAATCCCAAAGCCTGGTCTACTGAGACATCTCAGGCTTTTGAGGCAGTAAAAAGACACTTTTCAACTGCTCCCGTTCTTCAAAGACCCGATGAGAGTAAGCCCTTCCTCTTAGAGGTTGATGCCTCTTCAGTGGGTGCTGGTGCGGTCTTGTATCAAAAGAACGGTGCAGGTAGAAAAAGGCCGTGTTTCTTCTTTGCGAAAACCTTTTCACCGGCAGAGAGAAACTATACCATTGGGGATAGGGAACTGCTCGCCTTGAGATTAGCCTTGGAGGAGTGGCGTCACTTGCTGGAAGGAGCGAAACATCCTTTCCAGGTCTATACAGACCATAAGAATCTGACGTACTTACAAACCGCTCAGCGTCTGAATCCTCGCCAAGCCCGCTGGTCCTTGTTTTTCTCCCGCTTTCACTTCTCCATCAACTATCTGTCTGGGAGTAAGAATAACAAGGCAGACGCCCTGTCTCGCTCTATGCTTTCTACCCAGGAAGAGATTGACGAACCTCGTCTTATCCTTTCCTCCAGGGTTTTTCATACGCTCTCCCCTGTGACGTTAGACCAAATCCCACCGGGAAAGACCTTTGTTCCGCCTGATCGACAGAATGATATACTGTCATGGGCCCACACCTCAAAGGTGGGTGGGCATTTTGGTATTAGGCGGACACGAGAGTTACTGGAGAGGTGGTATTGGTGGCCACACTTAGCCAGCCACGTCAAGAGATATGTCGGTTCCTGCTACTCGTGTGCTCGCAACCGTCCATCACGGCAGAGACCGTCTGGGCTCTTGCATCCTTTACCAGTGCCAGATAGACCATGGGAGGTGGTAGGCATGGACTTTGTGGGTGATCTTCCATGTTCACAGGGACATAGATTTGTGTGGGTCATTACGGACCATTTCTCCCGGATGGTTCATCTCGTACCGTTATCGAGAATCCCATCTTCCAGGGTACTAGCCAAACTATTCCTCAAGCATGTCTTTAGGCTTCACGGGATGCCAGATCGTATCATTTGTGATAGAGGCCCGCAATTTACTTCCCGTTTCTGGCGAGATCTTTGTAGCCTTCTGCAAATTGAGTTGAATCTCTCTTCGGCATACCATCCGGAGACCAATGGTTTGGTTGAGCGTACCAATCAATCTATGATTATATACCTTCGACACTTTGTTGCTGAGAACCACGATAACTGGTCCTCCCTCCTACCCTGGGCAGAATTTGCCCTTAACAATTCGCTGGCTGAGGCCACTGGGCAGACACCGTTTGTACTCAATAATGGGCAACACCCTAGGGTACCGGTACCGTTTCCCGCTGCTGCACCTCCTCCTCTTGTGGCCGACTGGGCAACTAATGCCAGAGAGGTTTGGGATCGGACTCAAGAGTCGATCCAAGCAGCTAAGGACCGTATGAAGACGGTGTCCGATCGGTTTCGTCGCCCGGCTCCTGTCTTTTCTCCAGGGGACTTTGTGTGGCTCTCTGCAAAACACGTGAGACTTAGAGTGAGCTCTGTCAAATTTGCTCCTCGCTTCCTGGGTCCTTATGAGGTTTTTCGACAGGTAAATCCTGTAGTCTACCAATTGAAGTTACCCGTCCATCTTAGGATTCATGACAAATTCCATGTCTCACTGCTAAAGCCGGCTATTTTACCTCACGCTCGTGAAGTGCACTCTCCTGCCTCTGATTCCTCTCACTCTAGCTATGAGGTACGAGCCATAGTTGGTTCTAAGATGGTTAGAGGGCGCAGGTTCTTCTTGATAGATTGGGAGGGTTACGGCCCGGAACATCGCTCTTGGGAGCCTGAGGAGGCTGTCCATGCTCCCGACTTAGTTGCCGATTACCTGCGTCGCCGGGAGGGGGGCCCTTGAGGGGGAGGTACTGTTACGGTTGCTGCGAGCACTGGAGACTAAGTCCAGATTTCTTGCTACTGCACATGTGCGAGCACTGGAGACTAAGTCCAGATTTCTTGCTACTGCACATGTGTGAGCGCCAGAGACTAAGTCCAGATTTCTTGCTACTGCACATGTGCGAGCGCCGGAGACTAAGTCCTATCTTGGAGCCATTGCACATGTGCGGGTGACATCATCGCTGACACGAGGTCACATGTCTCTGACACCTTCTATGCCGATTGGTCGCTGGTCATGTGCTTGTGATGCCTTGCTCGGTGATAGGCCAGCATGATGTCACTCCTGTCGTTCTGGCAGCGGATTGGCTCTGGTGTCCTCCATCTTGGATGAGGCACAGAGTCTATATAAGACCCTGACACACGCCGCATGGCGCTCAGTCCTCTTGGTTCATGCATAAGAGTAGACGCTCTGTGCGCGTTCCTCTAGGCATTCCTCTGTCTATGCTAGGTGAGCGCTACCGGCAGGGTAGCGTTCTTATACCTTACAGCTTCGGCTGCTGTCCGTATCCTTACCTCTTAGGGGAGCGGACATAGGCAGGTGCCTGAGGCACATGGTCTGGCTGGGCCTTGTGGTTCGACTCGTAGGTGGACGTTGCCGCTAGGGTAACGTTCCTTATACTGCGACTAGCAGTTGTTCGTATCCTCGCACACTAGGGGAGCGAACAGAGGTAGGAGCTTTGTGCGGCTTACGCTGCTGTTCGTCTCTTTTGCACCACTAGAAGAGCGGACCTAGGCAGGTGCCATATCTAGTGGTTCGTGTCCTCGCACACTAGTGGAGCGAACGCAGGTAGGAGCTTTGTGCGGCTTATGCTGCTGTTCGTCTCTTTTGCACCACTAGAAGAGCGGACCTAGGTAGGTGCCATTTCGCACACATTGCCTTTGTCTCTGTGATTATTAACAGAGATCATTCCACACACCCTCCAAGTAAAGGAGGAATTGCTTTACTTTCTTATTATATCCTTCTGTGAGTTAACAGAGGTATTGCACTCTGCCATAGTCTGCAGCAGAGTCTTTGCACGGTGGACCCTGACTGTCTGACACTCCTTTAGGTTATTATCAGACAGCCCCCCGTAACATACTATATGGAGGAATATTGGTCCTGCATAATGCTATATGAAGAAATATAAGGGGAACATAATACAATATGGGGACTGTTTAATACTATATATAGGCTACATACTACCCTATGGTGGAATATGGGGCTGCATAATTCTACACGGAGGAACATGGGGTCTGCATAATACTATGTGGAGGAATATGGGGTCTGCATAATACTATACGGAGCAATATGGGGCCTGTATAATACTATATGGAGGAATATGGGGTGCATTATAATACATGGAGGACTATGATTAGTGCATTAAAGTATATTAAGGACTATGGGGTGCATTATATAATGAAGGACTGTGGGGGATGCATTATAAAATATGGAGGACTATGAGGTGCATTAGACAATATGGAGTACCATGTGGGGCCCATTATACTTTATGGAGGACTTTGGGGAAGCACATTATACTATATGGAGGACTATGTGGGGCCCATTATACTATATGGATTGCTCTGAAGGGCCAATTATATTATTTGGAGGGCTATAATGGAGCCAATATACTTTATATACAGGCTACAGTAGGGTCATCATACTGTGGAGGAATTTACTGTGGGGGATTGTGTAGTGTTTGTGAGGCCCTTTTTGTTGCCATCATACTTTATAGCTGCAATGAAAGGGGAATCTTGGGGTTTCAATAGGAGGAAAATTACCTTGTAATAACGGCTGTTAAGTTGTGAAAAATGCTCTTCTGTGACCTAGCCAAATATTATTTTTTTATTTTTTTTTTGTTGGGGGGGGCAAATAGAATTTCTGCTATGGGGCCCCATGAATTCTATGTACACCCCTGATTTTATAGGTTGCACAGAATTGGAAATGGTCATGTGTTCAATTTGCAGCATTAAGAAGTCACATTTACGGGAATGAAAATCTTTTCAATCAAAAACATCTTAACAGGCCAAGTCACATGCTATCATGGGACCCCTTCTTTGATATCACCTTCACAATTCTTGCATGCATTGAACTTGTAAGGTTTTGAATAGTTTCTGCTAAAATTTGTTTGCAGGATATCAGAATAGCCTCCCAGAGCTACTATTTTGATGTGAACTGTTTCCCACCCTCATAGATCTTTGGCTTGAGGATAATCAAAAGGTTGTCAAAAAGGTTGAGGTCAGTTGAGGTTCATGGCCACACCATGAGGTTCACTCATTTTATACCCATAGCAGCTAAAGACTCAGAGTTACCGAATTCTTTGCAACTTGGGATGGTGCATTGTCAAGCATGAAGATAAGTTTGCTACGGAATGCACTGTTCTTTTTATACCATGGAAGAAAGTGTTCAGTCAGAAACTCTACTTTTGCCAGGGTCATTTTTACATCTTCAGGGACCCTAAAGGGGCCTGCCGGCTCTCTCCCCATGATTCCGGCCTAAAACATTACTTTGCCACCTCCCTGCTGGCCTTGAAGCCTTATTGGGACATGGTGGTCATCCACGAACCATCCACTACTCCATCCATGTGGACCATCCAGGGTTGCACGGTGCTCTTCAGTTGATAATATAGACTGTTCATAAGAAGACTGTTTCAAAATTAGTCTTCATGTATGTCTGGGCCCACTGCCACCATTTCTGCTTGCGAGCACTGATTAGGGATGGCCAAACAGTAGGTTTATACACAACTGCAATCCTTTGGAGGATTCTACACCTTGAGGTTCACGGGACTATTTGCTGCTTTGTAATGGTTTTAGCAGTACTCTCTTATGTGATGAATTTGGCACAAACCTTCCTCATTATGGCTTAATCTGTACAAACTCTTCTGTACTGTGTATCAGCCACAAATGTCTTCACAGAACAATAATCATGCTGAAGTTTTCATGAAATATCTAATCTACTGTTTTCATACCCTGTCCAAGGCATTGCACTATTTGATGCTTTTCGGCAGCAGAAATACTTTTTCTTTCCAATAATGCTTATATATTGTGGTCTGCGTAATAATATGGAAAGTCCTTTATAAATATAGTCAAATCTATATGAAATAACACAGCTATAAGGAACAAGTATCACTAAAATTTCATATAATTAATACAGCTACAGTTTCAAAACCAACTGTAGCGCCCCTGAAACCCTGAGGGTGCTACAAGGTTCTGCATCCCCACCAGGATGCAGGGCCTACCCCCTTAGGGACCCAGAACCCCAGTGCCGGTGACAACAAAAACCCAGGTATTTCCAGTTTTCCCCAACAATCCCCCATACAATGGTACCCAGCTAGGGTGGGACCAATGGATGGCCGCCTAGAGGTGGAGCCACTCCAGTCCACTAGTTGACCTGGTGGGAGAGGCAGACTTTGGAGAGTAGTCTAGACTAGAGTTGACAGTAAAGAGTGAAGGTGTGACTGAGCAATGTCCTGACTCGGGTTGACAGTGACCTGGTACCCAGGAGAAGTGGTTGCCGGTGGAGTACTCCCGGAACTATGCACCGACGGGGTACAGGACCCTAGGACAGGAAAGAGCTTTAAGCCGACCTGCAACTGTACAGCAAAGGGAACCATCAAGGACCTTGCTGAACCTAAAGAATCCGAAGACTCAGTAGCAAAGGCAGAACCGGGGATAGGACCAGAGACTCCAACCCCACAGGATTCACGCTACCGTCAGGCGGACAGAAATGGACAAACCACAGAACGAGGACCCGCAGTGTTCTATACCATGGGGACCCACTTACCAGAGACAGGTGCCGGGGAAGAAGGTACCAGAGAACCACACTGGCACTGGGACGAAGGGGACCTGGAGGCATAACCAGCCGGCCTCAGGCAACCAGTTAACATCTCAAGTGAGTAAACCAGTTGCACTGAATACCTGTCTGGACTCCCTTCTTCCGACGCCCACTGCACCATCCACCCGCTGAGGCAATACCCTACTTGCGGAGGGACTACCATGCTAGCTACTAATACCACAAGCCCCAGCGGAGACAACTTGCAGCGGCAGCTCCCTACACTTAGCCACAACACCGCAAGTGGCGTCACGAATAAACTTTATTGACCAATCCCCTGTAAATATCCCCATTACAAAAAGGGCCCAGGGCACGGAACCGGGTAACGGCCACCATCGTGACATTCCCAAGACGTGCACTGCCCGCAACCGAGTACCCAATACTAGACTGAATACTACAAAATATTCACACACAGAAAAATATATATGGCACATCCAAAAAATTAGTGCATACAGTACAAAAAATATATGTATAAAGGTACACAAACCAGTGTATTTTAAAAACAATAAATAATACACAAATGAATATACTAATAAAAAATAATATATTCATATATACTGTATATGTAGGAATAAATAGATATTGCATAGCCAAGAAAGGAAGATATATAATTCACAGAATCTTAATTTATGGAGAAACGCGCGTCAGGGGGACATGTCCCTCCTGGTTACATAGTTACATAGTTACTTAGGTTGAAAAAAGACCTAGGTCCATTTAGTTCAACCTTCCTCCACCGATTCTACACCCGCAGCATGGTATTCGCAGCCTGACACTTTGTCTTTTATCTTATGTCTGCTCTGCACATCATTTTCATTTTGATTGCTTTCCAGTTTTCTTTCTTATATTGCATTGATATGTGTCAGTGCTATACTTACCATCTAGCATGCTCTTCAGCATATATTTAGCTGTATTAATTATATGAAATTTTAGTGACACTTGTCCCTGATAGCTGTGTTATTTCATATAGTTTTGTCTATATTTATACATTTCTTTACTGAGGAGGAATTTTCTTAGTTTATCCCCTTTTTCTGTTGTTCATGTTTTTTTTTAATAAAGACACATTTTATATATTTTTTGGCTGCAAACTCTAGTTGCGTACTTGTAGGTTTTCTGATGAGATTCTATGTAGATAGAAAAGTGGGGAGGAGCTCTGCCTCTAGCTCCTCCCTCTGCCTCTAGCTCCTCCCTCTACCTCTAGCTCCTCCTTCCTCTCTCACCATAGACTCTCATCAGTAACACTGCCATCTCCTATTTCAGTAATGGGAAAGTTTTCACTGAATACAGATTTTACCTCAGAATTCAGAATTTTGATAATATCTGATCAATTTTGGCAGAAAAAGAAGCAGAGTTGTCTGATAAGATACATTACAAAGTGGCTTATTTTCATGTGTACTATTCATTTATGAAAAAAAAAAAAATTAAAATGATGATTAATCTTTAACCCCTTCACGACCTTAGACGTACCCATACATCCTGGCTCGGCAGGGCTTCCCGACCTAGTACGTATGGCATATGGGTACGTCATGGTGATCATGCACCCCAATAACTGCAGCAATGGTAATCGCATGAAGTTGCCTGCTGTTTCTGTCAGCAGGACACCATGAGTCGTCATCATGGGGGGTTTTGTCGCCCCTCCCTCCCACAATTACGAATTGAACAGCTAGTTACAGCAATTCGGCCAGCAGCTGCCATTGGAATAGCTGTGCTTGAGTCAGAGCTTGTCTCTACGCATTGCCTGCAAATCAATTACTTGAAATAAAGTGCTGACTGCAGCAGCCTCTGCACCAGCCATAATCATCAAAGGGGTCTGCAGGCTGTAAGATGCCTCATGCTGGAGACCCCTGATCTAGAGGGTGAGAAATAGCTGTCAATGCAATCATATGTGCAATAGAAGAATTTAAATTGACAATGTCACAGGTCAAAAATTGAAAATTATCCTGCCATATTAGATTATCAAATGCTTGTATGACCAATGCACTATCTTTTCAAAAACCTGGTACATGTGGAATTAAGGGCTGGAGTTGTTGATCCACCCAGGGGCTTAATCCATCAGAAAGAATTGATGGCTGAAATAACAGGGAGAAGAGGAGGCGGAAATGTAAGTTTGTGCAGCCTCGGCAGACTGTGAAACATGCAATAAGTTTCTTTCAGTAAAAATTTAGAAAGTCTATGATCAAAGCCTAATTCTGAAAAAATCCCGCTACTGCGTTAAAAACCGCGGGAAAACCGTACCCTCGTTTTTGCCGCGATTTTGCCACGGTTTGCCGCGGATTTTCCGCAAGTTTATCCCCGTGGATTTTTACCATTATCTATGGCAAAAACCGCAGGTACCTGAGGAAAAGAGGTGACATGCTCATTAATTTCCCAGTGGTAAATCCACAGGTATAAAAAAACGCAGCATTATTTCAAACCCATAGGATTTGCTGGGGAATGACTGCAGCAATATGCGTTGCATCTTGGCCCAATAGGTTGCTGGAACATAGACCGGAACCATCTGAATCAAATACAACAATCTCGGCAGAGCCGTCATCCTGAGTGCGCTGATCCTGCCAAACCATGAAAGAGTGCCCCTATGCCACAGAGCCAAATCCCCCTCGAGCCGTGACAGGAAGCTTTGGTAGTTTAACTGAAAGAGCCTGGACAGGTCAGAAGGGATCTTGATGCCCAAATATCCAATACTACCGTTGGGTGGCCACCTGAAGGGGAAGTTTGGTTTTATAACATTCACAGTTGCTTGGGGTAAAGAGATATTTAGGGCCTCTGATTTATCGAAATTAATTTTAAAATTGGACCACTTGCTAAAACGGTTTAGCTCCATCACTAAGGACGAGAGGGATGTGATGGGATTACACAGATACACAAGGAGATCGTCGGCGAAGGCAGCGCACTTATGCTCCCGATTGGCGATCCTGATTCCCTGTATGTCTGGGTTAGCCCGGATGGCCGACAACAAGTGTTCCATAACTAAGACATACAGTAACGGTGACAAGGGGCATCCCTGCCGGGTCCCGTTTCGGATGGAGAAGGGTCTCGAGAGAGTGCCATTAATCTTAAGGTGAGCAGTCGGGGAATGATATAAAGCCATAATTTTAGACGAGAAAACCGGTCCCAGGCCTATATGGTCCAGGGTCTGAGAGAGCGACTGCCAGGAGACTCTGTTGAAAGCCTTCTCAGCATCCAAAGACAGCAACATCAAGGGAAGTTTTTTAGTATGTGCGTGTTGGATTAAATCCAGGGTTTTTATGGTGTTGTCCCTTGCCTCTCTACCTGGGACAAACCCGACCTGATCGAAGTGGATCAAGTCGGGGAGCAAAGGGCCAAGTCTATTTGCCAAAAGCTTGGCATAAATTTTTAAATCTACATTAAGAAGCGATATCGGTCTAAAACTGCTACACGCCGTGGGGTCTTCTTACGGAGTAGTGAGGTATGAGCCGTGGTGGAATGGGGCGGAAAGGGGACAGATTCCGAAATTGAATTAAATGAAAGGAGCATTAGAGGCGCTAATTGTTCTGAAAAGGATTTATAAAATTTGGCGGGGAACCCATCGGGGCCAGGACTCTTATTGCCAGGAGTATCGCGAATCACTGCCAATAAATCCTCTAGTAGAAATGAGCTTTCCAGGTTATTAATTACAGAGCTGTCGAGACATCTAAAAGGTGAGGGCATTGAATGACACCCATCACTCAACCTGGGGGGCTCGACAGGTAAATTATACAACTTGGAATAATAGTCGTGAAAGGTATTTGAGATGCCCGGGGTGGCATAAAGAAATTTGTCGCATGAGTTCGTGATGCAGGGAATGAGGGTATGGGCTCTCTCCTCCCTCAGCGCATTTGCCAACAGTCTGCCGGGTTTATCGCCAAACTCATAAAACCTCCCCTTTCCCACCTGTATTAGACGCTGATATGAGGAATCAAGCAGTTTTTTAACCTCGAACCTAGCTCGTAAGAGGGCTTGTAAATTTGAGGCCGATAAGGCTCGCTTGTGGATGAGCTCCAGTTCAGAAACCCTATGGAGAGCTTTTACTATGTCTTGGGCCTTTTCTTTCTTGATTCGGGACCCGTGCTTAATAAAAATACCTCGTAGGACACATTTCAATGCTTCCCACTTATAAGTGGGGGCTGTGTTATCTACTGAGAGGTCCTCCATGAACCTTGCAATAGAGGTCTGGATATCAGAAACACAAAGCTCATCCAGTAGCAATGACTCATTCAGCCGCCACGACACTCTAGGATCCGAAAGAGAGGGGATCTTAATCGTGCAATAAACCGGCGTGTGATCTGACCATAGTATGTTATCCATTCCCGTGTGTTGGATCCAAGAGAGCGCGCTATGTTGTATTAGTATGTAATCAAGACGACTATAGGAATCCTGAGTGTGAGAATAGAAACTATAGTCTCTGTCCGACGGGTGTTGTATTCTCCAGGTGTCGAACAATTTAATGCGCAGTAAAACTTTTTTAATACGTTTAATGGTAGTGTATGCAATGCTAGATTTCCCCTTGGAGTTGTCTAAAGTAGGGTCCAGGGTGACATTAAGGTCACCACATAAAATCAACGTACCCTGTATCAGGGGGATCGCGGCGTCGATCAAACGGGAAACAAAACTGTCCTGTTTTTGATTTGGGGCGTATGGGTTAATTATTGTGAAGATATGGGTCCCCACCCTCAGCGAGAGAATAATATATCTTCCAAGACTATCTGTCGTGTACTTTAGGATTTGATGTGGGAGGGATTTATGGATGGCTATCGCCACCCCTTTAGAGCGGGAGTCAGGGTTATCCGAGGACACCCATGTCTGGTAATATTTATTTTTAAGAATAGGGGCATGTCCTTGTTTGAAATGTGTCTCCTGGAGACACGCTATTCTCACCTTCCTTTTATGAAGATGATACAGTATCTGTGACCTTTTCTCTGGAACATTGAGGCCCCTGGCGTTGAAAGAAGCGATGGTTAGGTCCGCCATCTATAAGAGAATAGGACATGAGAGATATATAAAAGAAGGGATCGAATACGATCAGCCCGGCCGCCGGACATAGAGAGAAGAGAAGACTTGAGGAAGGTAGAATGTAGCGGGAAAAAAAGGAAGAGAGAAAAGAAAACAAGAAGAACAACAGGCAAAAAAAGCCTAGCACAACAGACTAAATACAAACAAACGTTCCTAGGGAACATATCCGCCTCATCTAGGCAGGACAGGGGATCCCAACCTATTTGGGGAAAAAGGATGTCAGACATAACCGAGAAGAGCTCTGTATATACTAAAAAACATTAAGGATAACCATAGACACCGGTAAAAGTGACAAATGCTTATGTAATATGAGCTATGAATAGACTGGAAGGCAACGTGTGGAAGCCAAGTAACTCAAAATACTGTAAAAGGTATAAGTCATACAGGCGTATTCCGCTATTAATTTCCTCTATATAGGTTACCGCAGACGGCCCGCCCTACGGTCCCATTCTCCTCTTGGAGGTAACCCCCTGCTGGACTCAAAAGGTGGAGTTGGTCTAGAAGAGGTAGGCCATCCCCTGGGTACCCAGGGCTGGAGTAGAGTAGTCGGCCAGGTTGCAATAGAGAATGTAGGCAGATTCAGACTCTCAGTAAAAGCCGGGAGGTCCTCTGAGGAACGTAGGACCATCCATCGGGAGTCCTTCTGTACCGATAGGGAAAATGGAAATCCCCACCAGAACGGTAGACCCCTCTCTTTTAGGCATCAAGAAGGGGCTTAAGAGTCGCACGTTGGGCCAGAGTGTGCCGTGAGAGATCTGGCATTATGCGAATGGTAGAGCCATTATATGACAAGTTCTGTTTCCTCCTGGCTGCTTGTAGAATGGCCTCTTTTACAGCGAAAAAATGCACTCTGCACACGATATCTCTCGGGCGGGAGTCATCTGGATCCAGAGGGCGTAGAGCCCTATAGGCGTTATCAAGTTCAAGGGTAGCTCCAGGTGGCCTCTTCAGCAAATTATTAAAAATGGAACGGAGAGCAGCAGGAATATCAGGAGCAGTAATAGATTCCGGGAGACCTCTAACACGTAGATTGTTCCGTCTGTTTCTGTTTTCTAAATCATCTATATGTTGTTGAAGGGCAAATAGTTGCTTGGATTGGTTTTCTACAGTCTCTTGGATAGATTGAATAGACATCTGGGAATTTGATTGCTGCTCTGCCAGGGTGTCAACCTGTGAGTAAGTGAGGAGAGATCCTGCCGCAGTTGGATAAATTCTTGTTTACACTTCGCCACCACTTGATTAGCCAATGCTGCAATGTCGTTCTTGGTGGGGATCGCTTGTAACAGTGACCATAGGTCTGCCAGGGATGCAAGACTATCCTCGCCCATCGAGGCGGTAGCGTGAGACATAGTGGGGTATGCATAGAAAGAGTCCTGTAGGGCTGGACCATATATTAGCGTCTGCGTGCTTTGGGGGCTTTTTATGTCGTCCCATACTTGTGGCACAGATACATGACAAATTGGGGGTGACCCCAGTACCCTGGGTCCCCCATTCATGGGGATCAATGGACCCCTTTCCAGGTCCCCGCCTGCGGCTGTCGGGTTCTCAGCCCAGGATGATCCAGTGGACCACCGATCTGGGGAGGGAGGGGGTACTTCCCTCTTAGGTATCCCCCAGGACTCATTGGCAGCCACCCAAAATTCAGGGGGACCTCCTCTATTTCCAGCTCCCACTGGGGATCGTGTGGCCCCTGATAAATGGCTGATGATGCTGCCGCCCCCCTCTGGCTTGGGCCCCGCTCCCCAGGTCTTCCTGTGGGCCCTGTACCTGGGTCTTGTAGTCCAGCAGACCATCAGGGTTAGCTGCCGCTCCCTCCTCACCTCTGATCGCTGTGCTTGTGGGTGTAGACGGGGGCACTGGTGCCTGTAGTGCAGCCTCTCCGTGCAGCGCCTGCTTCTTCAGTGCTCGGGCCCGCAGCGGTGAGTCATCTCCTGAGCCCGAGCACATGTGCGCCCCGCGCCCGCACGCCGCACTTCCCCCAGCTCCACTGGTGCCGGCCTCAGGTAAGTTAGCAGGGCTCCCCGGCTCTATCAGAGACACAGCGGAGGGCGAGGCGGGCAGAGCTGCAGTCGTGGCCGGCCTGTCCTCCAGCCCTGGTCCGCCTGTCAGCATCTCTGGATCGCGGCCGCCATCTTGGAATGGTACCGCTGATGGTATTGCTTCCTCCATTGCGGGGGATCCGCCAGCTCCCGCCGCCGCCGTGGGTCCTTTGGAGGGTCCTCCTGGATCGCGGGGGGTTCCTGCTGCCTCACATCTTCCTTGGGTCTCCAGACTTGTCGCCCCCTCGGGCACCGGGATAGTGCGCCATTCAGGCCCTGCAGGCCGCAGTTCACTTCCTGGCTGTGGAAGGGTCCCAGGCTTTCGAGAACGGGTGAGGTAAGCCCCGATTGTGCCCTGGGATGCAGGGGGTTGCCCTAAGGTATTGGGCTTATTCTTTTTTGGTGCAGATTTGCCCATTGTAAATAATAAACCGGCTCTATAGGGGATTATTTAGAGGAGCTCCAGCAAGCAGCGTCCTCACTCGGCCATGTCCGGCTCTCCCCCCTACAGTAAGATTTTTGTAGGATTTCAGTAGCTGCTCCCCCTAGTAATTAAGATTGGAAAATATCAAAGTTTAAAAAAAAATTATATTTTCCTCAATTAAAAACAAATTCTAATTTTTAAACAAAACATTACAACATTAATACTTGACATTTTTTCGGATATTGAATTTTTTTTTACGCATCCTTCCCTTTAAGTTTGCACCTGGAGGAAATCAAGGATTATTGATTCTGCTGGTAATCTGATGAATCCCTTTGGAACTTCCTTTTTTATGGGACATAATGCTGCTTTCTAATTTCTTAATAGTTTTTTTTTTAAGTTTCTCATGCAGTATTTCATAGTCAAAACATCAGTTATAAAAGGGTCGATCTTTGCTTTGATATTAACCATTTCTTTTCGTAAAGTTTCCAAAATTATTTCCTCCTACTTTATAAGGAGGTTCATTAATTCCAGGGAAATTAAGTAACATGTTGTTCCATTTGTTCAAAAAATCTTCTGAAAAAATGTATGAAGGGATTTTTTTAACCATTAAGCAGCAGGGAATCATTTGTTTCTCATGCCTCATATCCATAGTAAAAAAAGGGACATATTAAGCCATGGTATAAAAATGGGCAGCATGGCAGAGTAAAAATAAGTCAATAATTAAGCGGCCTATAAAAAGCAATATAGTACTGGCGGGGCAGGGTCAAAATTGTCATCACGGCTACTAATATGTATGGTTATCAAAAGGCTACTTTCAGTATGCAGTACAACAGTGTCAAAAATATTGTTAATAAGTATAGCCACAATCTTTTCCTGGATGATGTTTTGCAGAACATTTTAGTGTCCTTGTGAACATTTGGACATTGTGATGTCCAAATACTGACTACTTCTCTCACCACGCCTTCGGACCAAACAACAATCAACAGAAAGTGAGTGGCAGCCGCAGTGTCACTTCTTGTTGATTTACTCATTTGATTCGAAGGTGGGGAGAGAGAAGCCAGCGGGTATTGGATGCGGGGCTTCCATAACTTAATATAGTCATGCAGGCAGGCCCGGATTTAGGGGGGCCCAAGGGGCCCGGGCCCTGGGCCACCCACCAAGTGGGGACCTTAGCAGCATGGGGGAAACCATGGAAAGATGGGGGAAACATGGAAGAATAGGGGGAAAATTGAAGGATGGGGAAACCATGCAAGGATGGGGGAAAACATGCCAGGATGGGGGAATACATGGCAGGATGGGGGAATACATGGCAGGATGGGGGAAACATGGCAGGATGGGGGAAAACATGACAGGATGGGGGAAACATGCAAGGATGGGGGAAACATGGCAGCATGGGGGAAACATGCAAGGATGTGGGAAACATGGCAGGATGTGGGAAACCGGCAGGATGCGGGAAACATGCCAGGATGCGGGAAACATGCCTCAATGGGGGTACATTTTCCAGGATGGGGTTACATTTACCAGGATGGGGTAACATGCCAGGATGGGATACATTTACCAGGAAGGGGACATTTACCAGGATGAGGTACATTTACCAGGAAGTGGGATATTTACCCGGATGGGGGAACATGCCAGGAGTGGGTACATTTACCAGCAAGGGGGAACATGCCAATATGGGGTACATTTACCAGGATGGGGGGCATTTACCAGGATGGGGTCATTTACCAGCATAGGGGAACATGACAGAATGTGGTATATTTACCATGATGGAGGACATTTACCAGGATGGAGGACATTTACCAGGAAAGGGGTACATGTCGTAATGGGGGAACATTTACCAGGATGAGGTACATTTACCAGGATGGGGCCATGATGGGGACAAATATATCAGAATATAGGAAATATATATCAGGATGGGGGACATGTTGCCCAGGAAGGGGGACATAACTATACAATAGTATAGGGTAGTAACTTGTACGTCTTTATGGGATTTCAAGATGTTCAGACTTTGAAATGTAGATGTGGATTACAGGGTGAAATCTGATTGCATTCCAAGCTAAAATCTCTGTCTGTCTAATATGCTGAAATTTTTTCCAGAAAGATCAATCCAACTGCTGTGTCTGGAAAGGGCAGTGGGAGAGGCTCAGCTTCAATGTGTGGTAAGCATGCATGAGCGTTATGCCCCCTGCTGAAGAGAAGAGAACACTGCA
This sequence comes from Anomaloglossus baeobatrachus, assembly GCF_048569485.1. Lineage (NCBI taxonomy): Eukaryota > Metazoa > Chordata > Amphibia > Anura > Aromobatidae > Anomaloglossus > Anomaloglossus baeobatrachus. The sequence continues at coordinate 257,825,650 of NC_134357.1, forward strand.
AAGGTAAGGTTAAAATGAATTATTTACATAATAGCATTGGTTGACAATTCGGAAAAAAAAATTGGGTTTAGGGCTACAGTTTGGGCACTCGGCCTATGAAAGGTTCGTCATGACTGTTCTAAGTGCTACCTATTCAGCTATATTGCTCCCTCGGATTAGATCAGAGTTTGTTCAGCTACCTTAGAGTTCACTGCTTCGTATCTCTGCATAGAAGTGTTGTGAACTGTATTTTGTTCGGAAATCTGCGTGTTTGTTAGATGATCTTCAAGTATCATCTGTTGTAGTACATTATGAACTACGTTCCTTTGGTAAGTATCTAAATAAATTTCTACAATATACATACACACAGTACAGACCAAAAGTTTGGACACACCTTCCCATTCAAAGAGATTTCTATATTTTCAGGACTCGGAAAATTGTAGATTCACATTGAAGGCATCAAAACAAAATACTTAAAAAAATGTGTAAAACAACTGAAAATATGTCTTATATTATAGGTTCTTCAAAGTAGCCACCTTTTGCTTTCATTACTTCTTTGCACACTCTTGGCATTCTCTTGATGAGCTTCAAGAGGTAATCACCGGAAATGGTTTTCCAACAGTCTTGAAGGAGTTCCCAAAGATGCTTAGCACTTGTTGGCCCTTTTGCCTTCACTCTGCGGTCCAGCTCACCCCAAACCATCTCGATTGGGTTCAGGTCTGCTGACTGTGAAGACCAAGTCAACTGGCGTAGCATCCCATCACTCTCCTTCTTAGTCAAATAGCCCTTACACAGCCTGCAGGTGTGTTTGGGGTCATTGTCCTGTTGAAAAATAAATGATGGTCCCACTAAATGCAAACCGGATGGAATAGCATGCCGCTGCAAGATGCTGTGGTAGCCTTGCTGGTTCTTTATGCCTTCAATTTCGAATAAATCCCCAACAGTGTCACCAGTAAAGCACCCTCACACCATCACACCTCCTCCTCCATGCTTCACGGTGGGAACCAGCCATGTAGAGTCCATCTGTTCACCTTTTCTACAAAGACACGGTGGTTGGATCCAAAGATCTCAAATTTGGACTCATCAGACCAAATCACAGCTTTCTACTGGTCTAATGTCCATTCCTTGTGTTATTTAGCCCAAACAAGTCTCTTCTGCCTGTTGTCTGTCCTTAGCAGTGGTTTCCTAGCAGCTATTTTACCATGAAGGCCTGCTGCACAAAGTCTCCTCTTAATAGTTGTTTTAGAGATGAGAAGGTGTGTCCAAACTTTTGGTCTGTACTGTACATATGTACATATTTTAATCTTTATTTCCCTTTCAGGACTTCAAGGGTTGATAAGGTCAGTTTGTTACTTTTAGATTACCATCATGGACAATCGTGAAGAAGATAGGCGAAGACATCGCACAAGAATTTGGGAGTCTGGGGCTTCTAAAAGACATAAGGCAAAAAAAGCAACAATGAAACCACCAGAAGAGATAGCGAAGACAAGAAAATTGGACACGTTCTTCACTGTTCATTCAAGGCAATTGTCAGAAAGGAGTAATGACCTTGTAGAATCTGATCAACCTGACAATCTTCAGTGGAAGTAGTTGTTGATCCTGGCAAAGAAAAGGCTGAAGTAGTACAACTGAAGAACAGAAAGAAAAGGAGACTGATAGTGGCACTTCTTATGAAGAAGGTGAAGCTGAGGGCCCACCAGGGGGTGATGATATTGGACTTTGGCCATCCATTATTTCAGAACAGATGCAAGATTACTGGCTGAAAAGGGGGTTTATCAACAATCCAGCATTGTGATGAAAGTTTGTTCATTGCATACTCGGTTCAGCAACCTAGAAAGGACCGTAATATTTCAAGAATGTGCACACTTGGGCTTTTCCGTCGTCAAAATCATAATGTTGAAGTCATAACGAGGAATTGGTTATGCTTCTCTCCCTCTACAGGACGCATTTACTGCTTCACGTGCAGATTGATGTGCTTTATTACAGCATATGAGTCCTCTCAGCTTTCGTCTAATGGATTCTGTGATGCAGTCAGCAGAACATCTGAACTCTAGAATTGCTTTCAATATGAGGTTAAAAGTGATTGGGCGAATTGATATGGAGCTAACACAACAGGTCGAGGCTCAGGAGAATTATTGGAGGTCAGCATTGAAATGAGTAGTAAATGTTATTCAGTTTATTGCTGAGTGTGGCTTAGCATTTAGAGGAGATAACAAATTGGTTGGATCACCTTGAAATGGAACTTTCTGGGCATTCTTGAACTCATCGCCCAGTACGATGACTTTCTTGCACAGCATATCAAATCTCAATCCAATCGCGGCAAGGGTCATACAAACTACCTGTCATCTACAATTATGGAAGAAATTATCAATACAATGGGCGAACAAGTCCTCAGATAAATTATCTCTTGAGTTAACAAATCAAAATACTACTCCATCTCTTTGGACTCCACACCCGATGCAGCTCACGTTGACCAACTAACCCTTGTATTGAGGTATATGGAGAAAGATGGCCCTGTTTAATGCTTTGTAACATTCATGGAAAACAAAGGCCATGGCGCTCAAGACATGTTCAATGCCTTGTTGGAATTTTTGAAGAGACATGACCTAGATCTGGGAAAATACCGCGGTCCAAGTTATGACAATGCATCTGCAATGAGTGGCAAATGCAATGGCCTGCAAGCCAAAGTGAGAGAGAAGAACAATGTTGCATCCTGGATTCCTTGTACGGCACACTCTTTAAATCTGGTTGCTAAAAATGCTGTAGAAAGCTGATCGAGTGCTGTACATTTTTTTGATTTCCTTGAAAAGCTGTTCCTCTTCTTCACACTTTCAACGCATCGGCATCAGCTCCTGACTGAAGCTTTGAAAAATATTGACTCAGCAACAGCATTGAATCTCAAACGTGTCACAACAACGCATTGTAATATAAAGACTATAGCACACATATGTGCTATAGTCTTTATATTATTTTGAGTATTTTTGACTATTTAGCACCATATAGTCCGGTTGAGCCAGAGCTAACCCTTTTCACAACAACGCATTGGTTCTGCAGAGCTGACGCTACTAAGGCCCTTAAGCATCAAACAAACTAGCAACAACCACCAATACATGGTTAAGTATTTCTAAGGCACATTTCCACAATTGAATATGTGATAACCAAAAATATATGGATGCATAATATAACCATGTGTAGGCAAGGACTATATAGGGCAAATCACTAATAATTAACAACACAGAGAAAAAAATGATCAAACGCCCATTATATTATAAATGCAAATTTTATTGTGACAGATCGAACAGACAACATGAAATGGGTGGAGAAAACAAGGTACAGAAAATTCATTCACCCCAAGATAAGTCCCGGACACCTCCGTATACAGGATATAATTGCAAAGACTAAAAAATGCAATATAACACAGTGCATTAATCACTAAGTCCACTAGATGTCGCCATATACCCATAAACATCCCTGAACATATGGCCATTGGAAATAACTTCTGAAAGGTGAATCACCTAATATATAATAAGCCGGTTGTTAAAATATACTTACATGAACAAAGTACAGATGCTGGATGTCAGGGGGGTAAAGGAGGGTCCCGCAGACCATCCTACGGCCATTTCGGAAACACTAGATTACCTTCGTCAGGGACCATGCTTAAAAGGGCAAAGGTGGGAGGCTATTATATGTCAAACAGCCAACCGCAGTACATCACCTCACTGATGTATGCATCCACATGGTGATGGCTCCGCCGCCAGGTCACCTGCCGCGTCACCAGTCACGTGATCCCAGGCACCTAGGACCCGAGACCACCTGACCAGAAAAGACACAGCGTGACGGCCGGGCGACGGACAAACCACGCAGCGCATGCGTATCAGTGTGCACTGCCGTTGGATAAGAGGTGCCAGTACCTGATTGTTAAATAAGCCATGTAGCTCATATAGCAAAACAGCTAAGTCATATCCAGGCGCCTACAATGGAGCGGCACACTCAGGATCTAATCCACCATATAGATCGATCACTAATAACTGGGACATATTAATTTAAAGAGCATTTTAATAAAGATAAAGACTATAACTCATATAATCATATCCAACACACGTCATGGCCCCGTGACTATATAAGGACAAGATCCCCAAATCGTGGGATATAGTGGAAAAACCATAAGTTGCATGTGTACACCAACCATATTATATTTTATTTTACTATAATGTCACACTATATACAGGTACACAGGCAGACCACATGGTCCCATATTGATGGCTACATAGTCAATCTTAGCATGCTCAACTATACAATTTAGTCCACATCCTTTAACACCATAGCGACGGCCTAACGACTCAAGACGTCGGAAAAACAGGGTACTTGTTCTATAACGACGCTTTGAGACGTCATGCCAAAAAAAGCTTGTAGCGCCCCCCAGCGATGGAAAATCTCTGGGGTTTCAGCTACCGGGGGTAGCTGAGACACACCGTATACCGATGATCACGTTACAGTAAATGAGAGCGCCGGTAAAAAATTATTTATCACCCATCTGGCATGATCAAACATGTCAGCTGGGAGATAAATCTCCCCTCCGGTCCCCCAGTATCACCAAAGTGCCCCCCCCCGACCCCACACACCCGCCATAATCCAAGATGGCGACGCGCACAGCAGCGCACTGCCCGCATTCATCTTCCTCCTCTGATTTCTGTCGCATGTGCCATGACACATGTGACAGAAAATTTCTCCCCAGGCCCTTCCAGGTCACCCCCTATTCCCCCCCGGTGTCCTCTGGTGTTCCCCCGTACCTGTCGCAGCGCTGATCCCCCGCGGCCCCCTCCTCCTTCACAGTGCACGCTGGTCACATGTGCAGAGAGCGGCTGTCAGCTCAGCTTCCTGATTTGCTTTCAGAAACGCTGGCTGCTGCTCACACTCTGCTGCTGTGACCCAGGGAGAGTGGGTGCAATGTCATTGCACCCACACTCCTCACATGGAGGGTCTGCACTCCTAGAAAATGGGGTACACGTTCCCTGAGCGTGCCACCCATATTCTAGAAAGTCCAGAATCGTCGTGGGACTTTCAAAATGGATTACAGCAGACCCGATTTTTTTTTTCTCTTTTCAATATATTGGTGAAAGAGGCAATGTTTTGGGAAGTGTTTTTTCAAATATTTTTTTTTTTTGTTGTCATTTTTTTTTTTATTACTGTCAATTAGTTATGTCTGGTATCAGATAGACGCCGTTACATAACTAACTGCTGGGCTTGATGCCAGGTGATATTACACATCTGGTATCAACCCCATTTATTACCCCATTTGCCACCGCACCAGGGCAACGGGATGAGTTGGGGTGAAGCGCCAGGATTGGCGCATCTAATAGATGCGCCACTTCTGGGGCGGCTGTGGTCTGCTATTTTTAGGCTGGGAAGAGTCCAATAACCATGGCTCTTCCTACCCTGAGAATACCTGACCCCAGCTGTCAGCTTCACCTTGGCTGGTGAACTAATTTGGGGGGGACCCCACGTTTGTTTGTTTTTTTTAAAAAAACAAAAACAGCTGTAGCCTGGTTTGCAGGCTACAGCTGTCTGCTTTACCCTAGCTGGCTATCAAAAATAGGGGGGACCCCACGTCGTTTATTTTAATTATTTTTTGGGGGGCTAAATACAAGGATAGGCACCCTTTCGTGCCACATGAAAGGCACTAAAGGGCGCCAGCTTGGAATATGCAGGGGGTGGGACGTTATATTTGTTTGACATCTATCCATTGTAGCATTTTAAGCTATGCGCCCACGATCAGGGTTTGCAGCGTTTTGGGCACAGAGTGTTTTCCCTGCGTCCATAGCGCTGCGTTGTGCAGTAGAAGCACAGTAGAAGGATTTTTAGAAATCCCGTGCCCACTGTGCTTCTTTCCTCCGCAGCATAAACCGACCTGTGGTGCAGCTTCCCGAGCCTCAGCATGTCAATTTATGCTGCGGAGACCAGAGTGTTCTCTGCAGGTAGAATAGAGCTAAAGTCCACAGCAGCCTGAACCCAAATCGTGGGCATGGGCAGCTGCGTTCTCCCGTAGACAACACTCGCATCTCTGCAGGAAGGCTGACACTGTGTACTAGACGCCGTGTCTCTGGATAATGGCCACATAGCCTAAAAGTGAGAAATTTGTTGCTACAGCAACATTTTTGTGAAGTACCTGTGGATTCAAAATGCTTACTATACTCCTGAATAAAATCCTTGAGGGGTCCAGTTTCCAAAATTTGGTCACTTGTGGGGGGGTTTCTGCTGTACAGGTACCAAAGGGGCCCTGCTAATGTGACATGGTGCCCGCAATTTATTTCAACTTTTCCATAATTCAAATGGTGCTCCTTCCATTCCAAGCCCTCTAATTTATTCAAACAGATGTTTTTGGCCACATGTGGGGTATCCCTGCGCTCATAAGGCATTGGATAACAACCTGTGGGGTCCACTGTTTGTTGCTGCCTCTTGAAAAAGTAAGAAATTTGATGCTAAGGCAACATTTTTGTGAAAAAAATGAAAATTTTCAATATGGCAATCTAAGCTTATCAAATTCTGTGAAGTACTCGTGGATTCAAACTGCTTACTATACACCTAGATAAAAGCCTTGAGGTGTCTTGTTTCCAGAATGGGGTCACTTCTGGGGGACCTCCACTGTTTAGGCACCATAGGGGCTTTCCAAATGCAACATAGCGTCCGCTAATGATTCCAGCCAATTGTGCAGTCAAATGGCGCTCCTTCCCTTCCGAGCCCTGCTGTACACCCAAACAGTTGATTTCCATCACACATAAGGTATCAGCATACTCAGGAGAAATTGCACAATAAATTTTATGTTGAATTTTTTCCTTTTACACTTGTTAAAAAAAACGCTACCTGGTTGAAGTAACAATTTTGTGGTAAAAATGTATTTTTTTTATTTTCACAGCCTAACATTATAAACTTCTGGGAAACACCTGAGGGTTCAGGGTACTCACCAAACATGTAGATAAATTCCTTGAGGGGTCTATTTTCCAAAATGGGTCCACTGTATAGGCACCTCAGGGGCTCTCTAAATGCAACATGGAGTCCGCTATTGATTCCAGCCAATTTTGCAGTCAAATGGCACTCCTTTCCTTCCGAGCCCTGCCATGCGCCCAAACAGTTGATTTCCACCACATATAAGGTATCATCAAACTCAGGAGAAATTGCACAATAAATTTCATGGTGATTTTTGTCCTGTTACCCTTGTGAAAAAAAAATATACCTGGTTGAAGTAACAATTTTGTGGTAAAATGTTATTTTTTTTATTTTCATGGCTCAACGTTCTAAAATTCTGTGAAGCACCTGGGGGTTCAGGGTACTCACCAAACATCTAGATAAATTCCTTGAGGGGCCTAGTTTCCAATATGGGGTCACTTGTGGGGGGTTTCTGCTGTTTAGGTACCTTAGGGGACCTCCAAATGCGACATGGTGCCCGCAATCTTTTACAGCCAAATTTCCTTTCCAAAACTCAAATATTGCTCCTTCCGTTCCAAGCCCTCTCATTTGTACAAACAAAGGTTTCAGACAACATGTGAGGTATCACCGCACTTATAGGAAAGTGGGTAACAAATGTTGAGGTCAAATTTTTGGAATTACCTCTTGAAAAAGTGAGAAAATTGATGCTAAAGCAACATTTTTGAGAAAATTATTAAAATTTTCAATATGACAACGTAACGTTAACAAAATCTGTGAAGTACCTGTACCTGTGGGTCCAAAATGCTCACTATACCCCTAGATAGAAGCCTTGAGGGGTCTAGTTTCCAAAATGGCATCATTTGTGAGGGGTTTCTTCTGTTTAGGTACCTTAGCGGACCAGTAAATGCAACATGGTGCCCGCAATCTATTTCAGCCAAATTTGCTTTCCAAAATTCAAATATTGCTCCTTCTGTTCCGAGCCCTCCCATTTGTCCAAACAGAGGTTTCTGACCACATGTGGGGTAATGGCACATTCATAAGAAAGTGGGTAATAAGTTTTGGGGTCCATTTTGTTGTGTTATTTCTTCTAAAAGTGAATACATTTGGGTTAGAGCAACATTTTTAGGTAAAATTAAATTTTTGCTTTTTTTTCATTCCACATTGCTTTTGTTCATGTGAAACACCTGAAGGGTTAATAAACTTCTTGGATGTGGTTTTCAGTACTTTGGGGGGTGTAGTTTTTAGAATGGTGTCACTTTTGGGTATTTTCTGTCATCTAGGGCTATCGAAGTCACTTCAAATATGATGTGGTTCCTAAAAAAATGGTTTTGTTAATTTTGATGTAAAATAGAGAAATCGCTGATAAACTTTGAACCCCTCTAACTTCCTAACAAAAAAAAAATGTGTTTACAAAATTGTGCTTATGTAAAGTAGAGATGTGGGAAATGTTATTTATTAACTATTTTGTGTCACAGAACTTTCTGGTTTAACGCTTTTAAAATTCAAAAATTGAAAATTGCTAAATTTTCAAAATGTTTGCCAAAATTCAACTTTTTTCATAAATAAACGCAAAAAATATTGCCCTAAATTTAGTACTAACATGAAGTCCAATATGTGATGAAAAAACAATCTCAGAATCACTGGGATCTGTTGAAACGTTCCAGAGTTATAACCTCATGAAGTGACACTGGTCAAAATTGCAAAATTTGGTCTGGTCATTAAGGTGAAAATTAGCTCCGTCATTAAGGAGTTAATCTCATTTATCATAACTAGATACCCTGCAAGAAGCAGTCACATGTAAGAGAATGAGGAAAAACTGATACAATTTAGGCATTATATACATGTAGACACCATAACAGTCAAAATGTTGCACTACATATAACACACATATATATCCTAACCTTTCATATCGAACATCTAACGTTTAATAATCATTACATATTATTGCAGTGTGAAAATGAGTACAATTATCTCATGAGTACTCTCATGTATATGCCTATAACACCAGGGAAAACTATATGTACAAGAAATCCTAATATTAAATACCAATATATTCCCCATATTCGTTCACATGCATGAAGGATGCATATGTCCATGACTCTAAAGCCTGCTTTACACCTTTCAATTAAGCATACGATATCGTATGCGATGTGACACGCCCCCATCGTATGTGCAGCACGTTCAATTTGTTGACCGCGTCGCACAATCGATTAAAAGCTGTCACACGTACTTACCCTTCCATACGACCTCGCTGTGGGCGGCAAACATCCACTTCCTGGAGTGGGAGGGACGATCGGCGTCACACCGACGTCACACGGCAGCCGGCCAATAGAAGCGGAGGGGCGGAGATGAGCGGGACGTAAACATCCCACCCACCTTCTTCCTTCCGCATTGCCGACGGGACGCAGGTAAGATCTGTTCATCGTTCCCGGGGTGTCACACACTGCGATGTGTGCTGCCTCGGGAACATTGAATAACCCGACGTGCAATTTTCAGAAAATCTACGACGTGCATACGATGAACAGTTTTACGTTGAATCGCAGTCGCACATAGGTGTCACACGCTACAACACCACTAACGATGCCGCATGTGCATCACTTACGAAGTGACCCCGCCGACACATCGTTAGATATGTTGTAGCGTGTAAAGCCTGCTTAAGAGTTATGAATATCAAGCTCCGAAAATATCCAAATCAAATCTCCAAGTGGTAGGTAATAGATAGAAGAGTAGCCATATTGCAAAGTGCCCGTTCCATATGATGGAAAAATTTAGGTCCAAGCCTTCAACCAAACCCGATTCTAGTGAAAATTAAATAAAATTAAAAACATACAAACCACACACTTAAAATGATTAAAATAAATAAAATCACCGCCGCACAGGGTCAAGTAGCCATATACCATAATTAGCAAGCAGATGTACCTTACAGAAAAGGCGCAAAACTAATTTTCTCATTGAGGCCAGACGGACACACAGTATTCAATGTGTAAATCCATCTTACCTCTAACTGGGCCAGTCTTCTACTCACTTCACCACCCCTGATCCCAAGATCGATCTGATCGATCCCTAGGACTCTAAATAAGGCACTGTTGGAACTATGGTATACAAAAATGCTGGCTGGCTATGGATCCTGCAAAGCTCTCTGCTGTCCTGGAATTGTCCGAACCTCTTTCCTTGAAGGCGGTGCAACGCTTCTTAGGATTCATAAATTATTACAGGCAGTTCATACCCCATTTCTCTACTTTGGTGGCCCCTTTGGTGGCCTTGACTAAGAAAGGTGCTAATCCAAAAGTCTGGTCTACTGAGACATCCCAGGCTTTTGAGGCAGTAAAAAGACACTTTGCAACTTCTCCCGTTCTTCAAAGACCCGATGAGAATAAACCCTTCCTCTTGGAGGTTGATGCCTCTTCAGTGGGTGCTGGTGCGGTCTTGTATCAAAAGAACGGTGTAGGTAGAAAAAGGCCATGTTTCTTCTTTGCTAAAACCTTTTCACCGGCAGAGAGAAACTATACCATTGGTGATAGGGAACTGCTCGCCCTGAGATTAGCCTTGGAGGAGTGGTGTCACTTGCTGGAAGGAGTGAAACATCCTTTCCAGGTCTATACAGACCATAAGAATCTGACGTACTTACAAACCGCTCAGCGTCTGAATCCTCGCCAAGCCCGCTGGTCCTTGTTTTTCTCCCGCTTTCACTTCTCCATCAACTATCTGTCTGGGAGTAAGAATAACAAGGCAGACGCTCTGTCTCGCTCTATGGTTTCTACCCAGGAAGAGATTGACGAACCTCGTCTTATCCTTCCCTCCAGGGTTTTTCATTTGCTCTCTCCTGTGACGTTAGACCAAATCCCACCGGGCAAGACCTTTGTGCCGCCTGATCAACAGAATGATATACTGTCGTGGGCCCACACCTCAAAGGTGGGTGGGCATTTTGGTATTAGGCGGACACGAGAGTTACTGGAGAGGTGGTGTTGGTGGCCACACTTAGCCAGCCACGTCAAGAGATATGTCGGTTCCTGCTACTCGTGTGCTCGCAACCGTCCATTACGGCAGAGACCGGCTGGGCTCTTGCATCCTTTACCAGTGCCAGATAGACCATGGGAGGTGGTAGGCATGGACTTTGTGGGTGACCTTCCGTGTTCACAGGGACATAGATTTGTGTGGGTCATTACGGACCATTTCTCCCGGATGGTTCATCTCGTACCGTTATCGAGAATCCCATCTTCCAGGGTACTAGCCAAACTATTCCTCAAGCATGTCTTTAGGCTTCACGGGATGCCAGATCGTATCATTTGTGATAGAGGCCCGCAATTTGCTTCCCGTTTCTGGCGAGATCTTTGTAGCCTTCTGCAAATTGAGTTGAATCTCTCTTCGGCATACCATCCGGAGACCAATGGTTTGGTTGAGCGTACCAATCAATCCATGATTATATAGCTTCGACACTTTGTTGCTGAGAACCACGATAACTGGTCCTCCCTCCTACCCTGGGCAGAATTTGCCCTTAACAATTCGCTGGCTGAGGCCACTGGGCAGACACCATTCGTACTCAATAATGGGCAACACCCTAGGGTACCGGTACCGTTTCCCGCTGCTGCACCTTCTCCTCTTGTGGCCGACTGTGCAACTAATGCCAGAGAGGTTTGGGATTGGACTCAAGAGTCGATCCAAGCAGCTAAGGACCGTATGAAGACGGTGTCCGATCAGTTTTGTCGCCCGGCTCCTGTCTTTTCTCCAGGGGATTATGTGTGGCTCTCTGCAAAACACGTGAAACTTAGAGTGGGCTCTGTCAAATTTGCTCCTCGCTTCCTGGGTCCTTATGAGGTTCTTCGACAGGTAAATCCTGTAGTCTACCAATTGAAGTTACCCGTCCATCTTAGGATCCATGACAAATTCCATGTTTCACTGCTAAAGCCGGCTATTTTACCTCACGCTCATGAAGTGCACTCTCCTGCCTCTGATTTCTCTCGCTCTAGCTATGAGGTACGAGCCATAGTTGGTTCTAAGATGGTTAGCGGGTGCAGGTTCTTCTTGATATATTGGGAGGGCTATGACCCGGAACATCGCTCTTGGGAGCCTGAGGAGGCTGTCTATGCTCCCGACTTAGTTGCCGATTACCTGTCGCCGGGAGGGGGGCCCTTGAGGGGGGAGGTACTGTTACGGTTGCTGTGGCTCTGGAGACTATGTCCGGATTTCTTGCTACTGCACATGTGCAAGCGCTGGAGACTAAGTCCTATCTTGGAGCCATTGCACATGTGCGGGTGACATCATCGCTGACACGAGGTCACATGTCTCTGACATCTTCTAAGCTGATTGGCCACTGGTCATGTGCTTGTGACACGTGGTCACATGTCTCTGACACCTTCTATGCCGATTGGTCGCTGGTCATGTGCTTGTGACGCTTTGCTCGGTGATAGGCCAGCGTGACGTCATTGCTGTCATTCTGGCAGCGGATTGACTCTGGTGTCCTCCATCTTGGATGAGGCACAGAGTCTATATAAGACCCTGATGCACGCCGCCCGGTGCTCAGTCCTCTTGGTTCATGCATGAGGGTAGACGCCCAGTGCACGTCCCTCTAGGCATCTCTCTGTCTATGTTAGGTGAGCGCTACTGGCAGGGTAGTGTTCTTATACCTTACAGCTTCGGCTGCAGTCCGTATCCTTACCTCTTAGTGGAGCGGACATAGGCAGGTGCCTGAGGCACATGGTCCGGCTGGGCCTTGTGATTCTACTCGTAGGTGGACGTTTCCGCTAGGGTAACGTTCCTTATACTGCGTCTGGCAGTTGTTCGTATCCTCGCACACTAGGGGAGCGAACAGAGGTAGGAGCTTTATGCGGCTTACGCTGCTGTTCGTCTCTTTTGCACCACTAGAAGAGCGGACCTAGGCAGGTGCCATATCTAGTAGTTCGTGTCCTCGCACACTAGTGGAGCGAACGCAGGTAGGAGCTTTGTGCTGCTTACGCTGCTGTCCGTCTCTTTTGCACCACTAGAAGAGCGGACCTAGGCAGGTGCCATATCTAGTGGTTCGTGTCCTCGCACACTAGTGGAGCGAACGCAGGTAGGAGCTTTGTGCGGCTTACGCTGCTGTCCGTCTCCTAGCACCACTAGAGGAACGGACCTAGGTAGGTGCCATTTCACACTCACTGGTTTTGTCTCTGTGACCTTTAACAGAGACCATTCCACACACCCTCCAAGTAAGGGAGGAATTGCTTTATTTTCTAATTATATTCCTCTGTGAGTTTAACAGAGGTATTGCACTCTGCACTTGTGCTATTATTTTTTACAGTGGCACACTTATATACCCCTTATCCTCTGCCATAGTCTGCAGCAGAGTCTTTGCACGGTGGACCCTGACTGTCTGACATTCCTTTAGGTTTTATTATCAGACAGCCCCCCGTAACAGTTAGCTGCTCCTTTTAAGGCAGGAATGCAATGATTTTGAAATGTGTTTTGGGGGTTGAAGTTAATTTTCTTAGCCAATATTGACTTTGCAAGTAATTGCTCTTAAGCTGATTACTCTTTATGACATTCTGGAGTATATGCAAATTGCCATTAGAAACACTTAAGCAGTAGACTTTGTAAAAATTAATATTTTTAGCATTCTCAAAACTTTTGGCCATGACTGTAGATGTGAGAAGGGCACCACCCTCCGGGATCTCCTGGCATGCAGCAACGTCATAGACAAAAAAAAAAAAAAAAAAAGAGTATGCCACATAAAGGATCACCAGAAGAAATGTTTTTTTTAGGAAATTGAAAAAACTTTATTACATCATAAGTGTACAAAATAATGGCTCAAGGGACAATCGAACACAGAGCACAAGGATTAATGTACAAAGGAAAACACACATTGAAACATTAAAAACATTTGCCCAAATAGGGTATGGTTACTGAACACGCTAACCCCAACATGAATGTCAACACCGTTATGTGTCAAATAGCAGTTTTCTCATATATGATAGATAAGGCCCCACTGAGGATTTTATATTCAATATCCTCTTTTAACATGCATTATCCTGAATTGGTCACTGTAAAGCCTGTATCAGGTCGGAAAATTCATCAAAAAGTTGGTACAACTAAAGTCCACTGTTTTGTAGCATGGTATTCAATACATATATTTAAATCAGTGGTGAATTAGTATCAAACATACCACATGTGGAAAAGACTTTCATTATTGGTATTGAACCTTATCTTTCATTGGCTGGTCAGACACTCAACAATACAGAACAGGTACATATAAGTCAGCATAGGTTTAGTGAGGCATCTCGACAGATATCAGATTAGACCTTGAATCAGCACCTATTGGGTTCAGATCATCAGCCCTGGTAGACAGTGATATACACAAGGGGAGGGATAAGATAGTACAATTTCCCACATCAGAGTCTCCAATGATCCTGACCCAGTCACCAATGGGTTAAACACAGAGAACCTCACAGACTCATGACACTGTGGTCACTTTAACCCCGAGTAAACTGACTAGCCTATTAGTGATACAGGGAGGGAACAGCCATGCCAACAAGAATTCATCACAGCTCAGAGGAAAATAGCATGTTATATAGCAGTATAGTTACCAGATGTACCTCAGCAGCAAGACCTAGTGGCGACACGCTTGGGGTTCACCACGCTAACCCCTGTAATCTGTTTGTTTTCTTCCCCCATGCATTACAATAGGGACCCTGTCTTCTTGTTAGTACCCATTTAGGTCTTAACCCTTTTACCTCTAACCCATCAGTGTTCTTCGCACAATAATATTTTAACCACAATGACTATTAATTTGCTCTCCTATAATGTTAACGGTCTAAACTCACCTAACAGAAGATACCAGAACTGGAAAGAGGTAAAGCTTTCTAACGCTGATGTAATTTGTTTGCAGGAAACTAAGTTGGTTAGAAATAACCACCCAAAATTTGAGAACAAAAATTACCCACACTTATTTAGCTCGCTGAATGAGAGAAAATTTTCAGGAGTGATTACAATTATTAGGAATTCCGTTTCATTTCAATTACTATCAGAAACTAAAGACAATGAAGGACGATTCCTAATAGTGACATGTGTAATTAACAACTGTCCATGTACGATCGTTAATTTATATGCCCCTAACCATGGCCAAATTGTTTTCTTGAATAAACTCTGTAAAAAAATCCAAGAAGTTCAGAAAGGGGATCTAATTGTTTTGGGCGATTTTAATTTAATACCTGATAGTAACTTAGACACAACAGCCCCACCCAGACATTACAGACACACTTTAAAACATTGGCTTATTAACCAGAATTTTTAGATATTTTCCGTTGTCTGAACACCTCATCATGAGAATACTCATTTTACTCTGGCATCTATCAGACCTTCTCCCACATAGATTTGGCTCTAACAACCTATCAAACAATTTCCAAATTTAAAAATATAACAATAGGTCAAAGGACTTTCTCAGATCATTCACCAATCCATTGTGAATTAATACTCGGTCCATCTTTCTTGAACAAACCATTTTGGAAAAGTAATCCATACTTAATTAACTCACCAAAATACAATAAACAAATTAAAGGAAAAATTGACCTATATTTTAAGGAAAATAATACTGAGGATATTTGCCCCTTTATTCTTTGGAACGCGCACTAGGCCGTGTTGAGGGGAAGTTTGATCCAGATTTCGTCCATTCACAAAAAAATACAACGTGAAAAAGAAATTAAGATACTTTTTGAAATTAGGAATAAAGAACAAATACAGCAAAATCTATCATCCCCCTCACCTGAGTTACACAGGGAAATCCTATCCCTTAGATTAGCTCTAAGAGCCCTACTCCTTAAAGATTATGAGAATTTCTCCCACTCCATGAGATCAAATTCTTATTGTTTAATAAACAAACCATCCACCTTAATGGCCAGAAAGATCAAACAAACAAGAATAAAAAAAGCGTATACATCAAATTAAAAACCCCAATGGATCCATAGCAATGCACCCAAATGATAGTTAAATCATTTGCAGAGTACTATACTAAACTTTACAACTTAAAAGACGACCATTCGACCCCTCAACCAGATGACACCATAATAAAAAAATTTTTAAATGAAATTAACCTCCCTCAATTAACCCAAAAACAATTGGAAACTCTAAATCATCCATTTTCAGAAAGTGAAATAATAAGAACAATTTCCACCCTTAAAAATGGAAAAGTACCGGGTCCCGATGGCTTCGGCAACGAATATTTTAAGGCCTTTTCGACAACTCTAGCGCCTTATCTGTCTAAATTATTTTCTAAAGCAGCTCTCCTTGGAACTTTTCCTGGAGAAATGCTAGAAGCGGTGATTACTGTGATTCCCAAGCCTAAAGGTGCTGTTGATCAAGTTACCAACTACAGGCCCATTTCGCTTATCAATACAGATATAAAGATTTATGCGAAAATCCTTGCTAATAGATTAAAAGAAATACTTCCAAAATTAATTAATTTTGATCAAATGGGCTTTGTCAAGGATCAACATACTTCTGACGGCACTAGGAAAGTTTTAAATCTTATTTCCCTCATCAATGCCAAAATAATATCATCAGTTTTGGTGGTGTTGGATGCCGAAAAGGCCTTTGACAGGGTCAACTGGAATTATTTAGCAAAAACTTTGTCAAAGTTTGGCTTTAATGACCATAATATAAAAACAATAATGGCCTTATACTTGTGCCCGTCAGCCAGAATTTTTGCGAATAATCATTTGTCATCACCATTTCACATCACGAATGGCACCAGACAAGGGTGCCCATTGTCGCCCTTATTGTTTGTGCTCGCTATTGAACCGTTGGCCGAGAGGATAAGATCGGACAAGGAAATTATTGGCATTCAGACAAATAGCTATCATCATAAGCTGGGTCTTTTTGCTGATGATGTTATTTTAACATTATCAGACCCAATCACATCTGTTCATAAAGTACAAATGGTGTTGAACAAATTCTCAAATGCATCTTATTACAAAATCAACCCAAATAAATCTAAAATCCTACCCTTCATCCTGGATAATCAGACTATTCAGACCATACAAACCATATCGCGATTTAATTGTGAGTCAGATTCTATAACCTATCTAGGGATCCAAATCACCAATAATCTACCATCTTTGATAAAAGTGGAAAACCTCATAGAAGTGTCTCAAAAGGAAACAACTATCCTTGCTAAAACCGAAATGACCTGGCTTGGCAGAATAATGTCATATAAAATGTTAGTTCTCCCTAAAGTATTATAAAAGTATTATATTTTTTTAGAGCAATTCCACTTATTATTCTGACACCATTTATAAGCAAGTTCCAAAGTATTTTAAAATGAGTATGTATGGGAACGTAAAAAACCTAGGATCTCTAGAACCATTCTCATGAGACGCAAAATCAGAGGCGGCTATGGACTGCCAAATTTGGAGTGTTATTACAAAACTAACATTATTCAGCAAAGCCTCCATTGGATATATAATAATTACCATCTTCCATGGCTTGATCTGGAGCTCTCCCTAAACAATTATTCTTCTCTTAAATCCCTTATTTTCCTTCACCTATTAAACCCTAACCTATCTCTCCCAAACTTTCCTACACTGGCTGCTACTATATTTGCATGGAAATCTCTTTGCAAAATTAAAACAAAACTCCCCAAATACAACCAAATTAGTAATTTACCACTAAAATTTCTTTCAAGTTTATCTAATGTTGTGATCCCCCCAACCTGGCATGATCTCGGACTACGATATATACGTGACATACATAACGGTCACGATTTTACTCTATTTTTGAACCTCAAAATTAAATATAAAATAGTAGATTCTGAATTTAAACAACTGTCCATCAGAGGGACTCTCCACAAACTACTCAGCTACAAAAATTTGCTTCCAGAAATTGTAAGTCTACTTCTTTGCGATCTCGACAGCAAGTCAATCTAGAGTACTAAGAACATCTATGATGCCATAAATGATGATACTAAATTACACAATACTAGTTTTATGCTGAAATGGGAGAAGGATCTTAAGAAAAGCTTTACTGAAGACAATTGGCGATCTAGCCTTAAAGCGACATACTCTTCTACTCTTTCAGCAACTCTACATGAATCTTTTTATAAGATTTTGACAAAATGGCATTATGCGCCACTGAGATTAAGTAAATTTGACACAAAACACTCTGATCTGTGCTGGCGAGACTGCAATGAAAAAGGTACCTTGCTCCATATTATGTGGGAATGTCCAAAATAAGAACAATCTGGAAGGAAGTAACTGATTTGATATCATGTATTACCAAATCTAAATTAGTAATCTCTCCACAAATGGCTCTATTATCTTTAGACCTCAAAAATATAAATCTATTACATAAATCAATTAGGATTCATATATTCCTAACCACTAAACAACTGATCTTGGCCAACTGGAAAACCAGAAATGTTCCAACAATATCTGACGTTATCCATTCAGTATTAACTCATCACGATTATGAAAAAACACATGCCATATATAATAACCTCTTCCACTCCTATTATAAAAGATGGAGCACTTGGAGATCTTTTATCAACCAAAACTAATTACCTCATGTATTCCTGATTTATTGATATAAATTCACTTAACTCTACTCTAACAGGTCTTCGATGTTACAAACGATTAATCACCTTCCCTTTCCCTTCTTTTTTCTCCCTTTTCTAATTTCCTTGCCCCTCTTCTCTCCCATTAAAGTTTGTTGTTGTTTTTTTTTCTCATTGTTTTGTTTTGTTTTCACACTTATGAACTCTTCTGTTTTCAAATACTGTGAGTTATTACTAAGCTATTACTAATATAGCCATATTTGTTTCATAATTTTATACATATTTTGATCAAGATGGTTCTCCTTCTACCCTTCTCTTCCCATCCCATTTTACCTCCCTTAAGCGGGCTTTACACACTGCGATATCGGTCCCGATATCGCTAGTGTGGGTACCCGCCCCCATCTGTTGCGCGACACGGGCAAATCGTTGCCCGTGCCGCACAACGTCGCCCAGACCCGTCACACATACTTACCTGCCCGGCGACGTCGCTGTGACCGGCGAACCGCCTCCTTTCTAAGGGGGTGGTCCGTGCGATGTCACAGCGACGTCACTGAGCGGCCGCCCAATAGCAGCGGAGGGGCGGAGCTGAGCGGGACGTAACATCCCGCCCACCTCCTTCTTTCCGCATAGCGGCCGGGAGGCAGGTAAGGAGAGCTTCCTCGTTCCTGCGGTGTCACATGGAGCGATGTGTGCTGCCGCAGGAACGAGGAACAACCTTGTTACTGCTGCAGTAACGATTTTTGAGAATGGAGCCCCATGTCACCGATGAGCGATTTTGCAAGTTTTTGCAACGATGCAAAATCGCTCATCGGTGTCACACGCAACGGCATCGCTAATGCGGCTGGATGTGCGTCACCAATTCCGTGACCCCAACGAGTTCGCATTAGCAATGTCATAGTGTGTAAAGCCCCCTTTATTCCTCTATTACCCCCAATAAGTTGCTCTCTTTCCCTAATACTTTCCTTGTCCCCCAATCTTCCATATGCCACCCCTCCACACACAATTTGTTAATTAGCATAGTTACTTCTAATGCTTTGTTATTATTATCATTATATACACAAAATGCACAAGCTTTTGTTACAACTTGTTCACTTTCAAAGACCAAAATAACGTTTGAAAACAGAGACAAGAAGTCTGACACATAGTCAACAGCTGGAGAGGATGATACAGGAGCATCTCCAAATGAACATCGATGCCATGACTTTGCAACTGGAGCCTTGCTCATTTTGGGCTTCAAATCTTGAAAAATGGCCTGAGCTCTCCACTTACGCCTTGGAGATCTTGTCGTGCCCAGCTGCCAGCGTTGTCTCAGAACGTGTCTTCAGTGCTGCTGGGTGTGTGCTGACAGATAAGCGCACGCGTCTGTCCAGTGACAATGTGGACAGACTAACGTTCATCAAGATGAACAAGTCATGGATCCGCAAGGACTTTACTACCCCTGTGTCATCCTGGGGAGAGTTAAGGCTTGTGGATTTGGAATGTGCTTGATGCAAATGTACCTGTCAAGTTTGCAACTGGGACACAAGTGATGCCACTGAAGGGGTTAGTGTCTGTGTGGCCCAATTTTTGGAAAAAAGGGCGACTCTGCTTGGAGTCCCCCTGCTGTGTTTTTAAAAACGAGCCAAGATGAACAAGTCATGGTTCAGCAAAGACTTTGCTACCTACCCCGGTGTCATCCTGGGGACAGTTAAGGCTGGCGTATTTTGGAATGTGCTTGATGCAAATCTACTTGTGAAGTTTACAACAGGGGCACAAGTGCTGCCACTGAAGTGGTGTCTGTGTGGCCCAATTTTTGGAATAAAAAGGGAGACTCTGCTTGGAGTCCGCTTGCTGTGTTTTACATGATTTTAGAAGGGCGTGCCATGCCTATATCTGTGCCTCGTCCTCTTTTTCCTTGTCCAGCTGTTTTGTTTTCGCAGGAGTATATGTCCTTGTCACTTTCCCATGTGTTTGTGTTGCCTTGGGAGTTGTTTGTCACCTTTTGGACACCTTTGAGGGTGTTTTCCAGGTGTTTTTAGGTGTTTGTGATTGCCTCCCATTGTTTCCTATGGGGTTCGAGAGGTTCGTCGAATGGTTCGTCGAATGGGGCACCGTTCGACGAACTGAATTCGAACTCTAGGGGGGTGGCTCATCTCTAGTTAACACGTGCACATCGCCCAGGACCAGTAGTCATGTGCAAAATTGCTAGATACAAAATCTTAGCTACAGACAGATTTTTTGCTGAAAAAAAAATCCCTTGGGCGAGGTCATACGAGGGACAGACAATATATTGTGTTGAGAATGGTTTATATCACAGTCACCATTGTCAGTAGAAAATAGTGGTGAAAACACAGTGGTAAAAGACAGTGGTCCTAAATAGCACTGTGATTAAACTCAAATAAGGATAATTCAATATGCATAAGGCTAAGTTCACACTTCCGTTGTTTTGCATCAGTCACAATCCGTAGCCTTGAGGAATTACGGTATCCTGCAAAATATTTTGCAGGAATCCTGTTTTTCCCCATAGGCTTCTATTAGTGACGGATTGTGACTGATGATGCTGCGTTGCATCCGCTGCGTCTCGGTCAGTCGTTTTTTAACTGACCGCCGGGCGGGAGCAACGCAGCATGTAACGTTTTTTGAGCAGCGCGATCCGTAGGATTTCGCTGCGCATGCGCTCTCTGGTTCCCCACCCCCATAACCAGGATAAACATCGGGTAACCAAGCAATGCGCTTTGGTTAGTTACCCGGTATTTACAGTGGTTACGGGTGCAGGGAGGCCACGCTAAGCTGGTATCCAAGATAAATATCGGGTAACCAAGCAAAAATTGCTTTGCTTTTAGTTACCCGATATTTACCCTGGACACAGTATGCAAGGAGGCCGACACTTCACCACTCGGCTCCGCCCCCTCCCTCACTCCGAATGTGTACACTCACACACACACACACTCACACTCACACACACACACTCACTTGTCCCCAGCCCTGCAATCCCCGTGGCACTGATGTCCTCAGCTCCACGGCTCCGCCCCCTCCCGCATTCCGCATGTACACACGCATGTAGACACACACACACACACACTCTCTCACCTGTCCCCAGCCATGTAGACGGCGGCACTGACGTCCTCAGCTCCGCCCCCCGAACTCCGCCCCCCGCACACAACGGAGTCCGACAAAGAAATTCTTTTCTTTGTCACCGTTGTCATCCGTTGTACAATGCATTAGTCACATGCGTCAAGCAACGCATGTGACTGATGCAAAACAACGGAAGTGTAAACTTAGCCTAACAAGCTCAACAAATAGCACAATATATGTAGAACAGCATACAATTTTCTCATAACCAATACCAAAACATTAACTGGCAGAAAAAGGAAAGATCTCACCCATTTAGTTGATATTTACTGCCCATCACAGCATTCCTTGTTGACAGTCGGAGTCAGTGGAGGCTGGAAATCCAGCATGGAATAAGCTCACCCAAACCCCCAGTAACTCCCGTCCTAGGAGAAACCAAAACATATGTACAAGAGGCACCCTTTCTGCCACCTATAACCTGGTGTCCCTGGGAGGTATGTTGCCGGTTACTATGACGACTGGGTCTCTGCCTCCTCTGCCGCAAATCCTTCCTGCAACCTTTCTGTGAGGTAAATCCGGAGAGATGACGATAAATCATGATATTCAAGTATGTCAGGAAGCCCTCTCCTGGTGTCAACCCCCCTTTCCTTCACACAACTGGTTTAGCAACAAACTCCATGGCCATGTCCTGTGATATGGAAATGAGGTGGCTTTAGGACAAAGGACACAGGATGACTCCCTGCCGTCACCCTGTAACAAGAGTTGTATCTCATTAGCAAGGCTATGGAACTAGCAGACAGAACGACTCCAGTAAAAAATGGTTCATATCTCGCAAGCCATATTTCCGATAAATATGGCAACCATAAAAATGGTGTCTCCGCATGTGGACGATGCCGGCACCCCCTTTTTATGGGAGCAGGACATTGGGAAATGCCCCAGGCGTGATATCAGCCAATGGGGAACTGGCAGACAGGTCATGAGTCCCCTCGTTCTGTAGCTAAATTCATAACTGTCACAATGAGAGCATTGGCGTCCGCCTACGACGCTCCCAGGCAAAGTTATGGCCAATATCCCCTTTGCTGGATAATTCTGATCCATGCAGGGGGAGTGGCAGTGCTTCCCTGTGAGGTCACTAAGGTAGGAGGGGACCTGGATCTGCCCAGGTTGATAACCCTACTTCGGCCATTTTCCAGGGTTCTTCTGCTCGGGGGCCTGGTTGGGAAAGACCTGGAGAGGGAGTTCCTGGAAACCTGGTCTACAGCGCCCCCCTGTGGCCAGACACACAAGGTAACTGATGTAATTGTATACCTGTTTGTAACCCATGCTTTATCTGTAACTGTACTCTGACATAACTGTATATTCTGTAGATTCCCTATTGTATATATTGTAGTTTCTAGTGTGCTTTAGGCTGATTAAATTATATAATTAATCTTGGGCTGTTCTGTTATCTCGATCTTGAATCCCACGTCTGTGTGTTCGGCTAATAGTTACCGTGAAGCGGTTGGTGGCAGCGAGTTGTGCCAAGGATTATTGTGGGGAGGCCAGTGAGATTCGGGAAGATATTATATATTCCGCCCGCGGAGGTCGGGGGAATATATACCTTACTCTCACCGGGGACCCTTCAATAATCGGCATAAGTAGTATAGCGGCCTCCTTGCTTATTGTCGGGCAATTCCATAATTGGCCTGACTATAAGAGGGGCGCTAGAGAGCGCGTCACGTGCTCTGTCTGTCGGTCGGGAGGTATAAAGGAGGGGTGACCCCCACTTGTTACCCCCCGATTGTGACGTACTGGTAGCCAGCGCGGGGGATTTCTGAGTGACCCCCCGGTGGTTTGTGACATATTGGTGGCAAGCGGTGGGATCGAGATAATAGTGTGTGTGAGTGTGAGACCCATACTCCCAGACACTAAAGACTGCCTGCAGCAGCTGTGGCTGCTGGGGTCTTCAGACTAGCTCAACACTAGAGTGTCAGAGTGCAGATACTGTAAGGTGTGTGGAGGCATCAGGTGTCAGTTCTGTGTCAGTGACCAAAGGTCTGCAAGAATGGCTGATGGCACCAGGAGCAGAGCTATGCAACTGGCCAATGCTAAAGCAGGAGCCGAAGAGAGGGAGGACGGTGCTGTGGACAGTAATGAGGAGGTTGCCCACGAGTCCTCCAGGAGCTCGACGCCAGAAAACAGCTCTGCAGAGGACATTGCACAACCGGGCACTGCTGGACAAGATGAGGAGCAGCTCGCCCAAGGGTCCTCAACGAGCCAGACGCCAGCCCTCCGCTCTGCAATGGACAGTGAAGCACCAGGCTCCGCAGCGGGCCGCAGATCACCACGTGCCATTCCACCGAGCCTGGGAGGCTCGGATAGCCTTCTTCAAATGGCTATGGCCCTACGCCAGGCTGGAGACCGGGAGGGCTACAAGGAACTCATGGCCGAGCGTGAGCGGCAAGCAGCGCGTGAAGAGCGCCAGGCAGAGCGTAACTACCAGCTGCAGCTAGCTCAGCTCCGGCCCTCATCAGCCACCCGTGACCTTCCAGACACCAAACTTCCAAAGGTCCGTGTTGAGGACTTCCCAGTGCTGGAGAAGGATGGAGACTTGGACTCTTTCTTGACTGCTTTTGAACGGACTTGCTTGCAGCATCATCTGAACAAGGACCAGTGGGCCAAATACCTGACCCCCCGTTTAAGGGGTAAGGCCCTGGATATCCTTGGGGACTTGCCTGCTGAGGCAGATCAGGGCTACGACACCATCAAGCGGGCCCTGATCCAACAATACAACCTCACCCCGGAGTCCTACCGCAAGAAGTTCCGGACGCTGCAGAAGGGACCAAAGGACTCCTGGGCTGACCACCGGCGGGCACTTGCCCGAGCTGCCGACCACTGGACCCAAGGCCTGCAGCTTTCCACCGGACCGGAGATCCTGGACTTGGTCATCACGGAGCAACTCTTGTGGAACTGCCCTGAGGATCTCCGCCAGTTCATCCGAGACCAGAAGCCAAAGGGGTCCACGGCTACAGCTGCCCTTGCCGATGACTACACCAACAACCGGGCCCCTGAGGCCAGGAGAGCGGCCACCAGCAGCACCTGGAGAGGGGGTAAGATGAATTCTGCGACTGCCCCACCTGCCCCTAGACTGCAGGGGGTGTCCCCCTCAACTCCCCTCTCCAGGCCCGTGGCGGAACCAAGACGGTGCCACCAGTGCAACCTACCTGGACACTTCAAGGCCATGTGCCCTCAGCGTCCCAAGGCCCCGGCTCCGTCCCCGTCCCAAGGGCCGCCCAAGGTGTATTGTGTGGGTGGGGGTGGTGGTAGGTCCCTGGACAGCTTCCAACCTGTCACCGTCGGCCGGTCTGTGACCATAGGACTGCGAGACAGCGCCTCGGAGGTGACTCTGGTGCGGCCTGAGATGGTGTCCCCCCAAGACTTGATCCCTGGAAAAACCCTCGCTGTCTCCGGGATTGGAGGCACTGACCCGGCGCTGCCTGTTGCTGACATTTATGTGGACTGGGGCGCAGGGCGGGGGGTGAGGGAGGTGGGGGTAACTGATCGGATCCCCGCAAACGTGCTACTTGGGACAGATTTGGGGCAGATAACCTCCCAGTTTGGGCCCCAACCAAGGGCTGAACCTTCAGCCAGTGCTGACATGACTCCTGACAATGTTAGTGTGTTATCTATGAATGATGTAAGGGAGGAGGGAGTGAACTCTGATATTTCTGCTTGCACAGACACCATAGACACACACGCAGCTGCAGCTGTGACAGGGGAGGGGGTCAGAGAAAGGTGTGACAATGCCTCTACAAGTAACCAGCCTGTGAGCTGGGATCTGCTGCCCTCTGCAGGGATAAGCAGAGAGCAGGGTGCTGCAGGGGGAGGACCAGTGTGTGGGGTGGGGGCTACCACAGCAAATGTGGGGTCCCCAGAGATTTCACAGCGGGGTTCTGTTGCTGCAGGGGGGGAACAGGCAGGTGAGATTGGGGCCGGTCCAGGAGCGGAAGTGCTCCCAGGTAAGATCTCGGTGCAGGGTTCCCCCACAATCGGGGTGTCAGGAAGCCAGGTAGGTCTGCCTGAACCGGCGACTTGGTCAGGAACGGAGGAGGAGCAGGCACGACCCACGGTCGCAGCGGCTGTGGCCGCTGTCACCCGCAGTGGGAGTGCTGGAAGCCAAGGGGCCTCCCGGAGGTCCGATAGCTCTTCCCCTTCTGACCAAGTGGCAGCCGAGTCAGGTGGAGGCCAGGACACAGGTCCCGGGGTACTGACCGAAGATGTGACAGTCTCGTCGATTCTGGCCACATCTAGTCAGGAGTTTCAGGCAGCGTTAGAAGCTGACGACAGCCTGAAAGCTCTAAAGGAGCAGGCGGCACAGCCTCCCTCGGACTCGGACCCGGAGCGAGTGGTCTGGGACCAAGGACGGCTGTACCGGGCCACGGTCCAGCAGGGTTCACCGGAGGCGTGGCCCAGGGACCGACAGTTGGTGGTACCCTATCCGTTCCGGACGGAGTTGTTGCGGATCGCACATGAGATTCCGATGGCCGGACACCTAGGGATCGCTAAGACCAAGGCCAGGTTAAACCAGCATTTCTACTGGCCAAAAATGGGGGCCGATGTGGCTGCCTACTGCCGTTCGTGTGAAACCTGTCAGAGAGTGGGGAAGGCGGGGCCACGCCCCAAAGCCCCACTAGTATCTCTGCCAATCATCGATGAGCCTTTCAGGAGGGTGGCTGTGGATCTGGTCGGCCCGCTGGCCATCCCCAGCAGCTCCGGGAAACGCTTCATACTGACGGTAGTGGACTATGCCACCCGGTACCCAGAAGCAGTGGCCTTGTCGTCCATTCGGGCTGACAAGGTGGCCACCGCATTGCTGGAGATTTTCTCCCGAGTGGGTTTTCCCCAGGAAATGCTCACTGACCGGGGGACCCAATTCATGTCCCAGCTGATGGAGGCCCTCTGTAAGCAAGTCCAGGTGCGACATCTGGTGGCCAGCCCGTACCATCCACAGACTAATGGCCTGTGCGAGCGGTTCAATGGCACCTTAAAGCAGATGCTTAAGATGTTGGTCGACTCCCATGGGCGTGACTGGGAGCGGTATCTCCCACACCTGTTATTTGCTTACCGGGAGGTTCCACAGGCCTCAACAGGATTCTCACCGTTTGAGCTCCTGTACGGGCGACGTGTGCGGGGCCCCCTGGCTCTGGTGAAAGAGGCTTGGGAAGGGGATTTGGCCACCCCTGGAGTGTCGGTTATCGAGTATGTCATGCGCTTCCGGGACAAAATGCAGGCCTTGACGCAACTGGTACACGACAATATGGCTCAAGCCCAGGCCGATCAGAAGCGTTGGTACGACCAGAACGCTTGTGAGAGGACCTACCAAGTGGGTCAAGAGGTGTGGGTACTGGTCCCCGTACCACAGGACAAGCTTCAGGCAGCCTGGGAAGGCCCATACCTCGTGTACCAGCAGCTCAACCCTGTGACGTACCTGGTCACCCTGGACCCTGCCCGTGGAAGGCGGAAGCCCTTCCATGTGAACATGATGAAGGCACATCATGAGCGGGAGGCATGTGCGCTCCCCGTGTGCAACCTGCCCGAGGAGGGAGAAGCGGAAACCCTCTTGGATATGCTAGCCCAGGTTAGGGCAGGCGGATCCATTGAGGATGTGGAGGTTGGCCACCAGCTCTTGGAGGACCAACGGTCCCAGCTGTGGGCCACCCTACACCCCTTCCGGGGGTTGTTTACCAACCAGCCCGGAAGGACTGACTTGGCTGTCCATCACGTGGACACTGGGGATCATCCCCCGATCCGGCGTTCAGCATATCGGGTCTCCCTGGAGGTGCAGCAACACATGCGCCAGGAGATTGACGAGATGCTGGAGCTGGGGGTGATCCAGGCATCCAACAGCGCTTGGGCCTCGCCTGTAGTCCTCGTCCCTAAGAAGGACCGAACCACTCGGTTCTGCGTGGACTACAGGGGGCTCAATGCGGTCACGGTCGCCGATGCGTACCCAATGCCACGCATCGATGACCTGCTCGATCAGTTGGCCGGGGCTCAGTACCTGACCATCATGGATCTGAGCCGGGGATATTGGCAGATCCCCCTGACTCGCAAGGCCAGGGAACGCTCTGCCTTTATTACCCCATTTGGACTGTACGAGTCCACGGTGATGCCATTCGGGATGAGGAATGCCCCTGCCACTTTCCAGCGGATGGTCAACACCCTGCTCAAGGGACTTGAAGGGTACGCGGCCGCGTACCTAGATGACATTGCCGTCTTCAGTCCCACCTGGGAGGACCACCTAGAGCATCTAGCACAGGTGCTCAGGCGGATCCACCGGGCAGGTTTGACCATCAAGCCGGGAAAGTGTCAGCTGGCCATGAGCGAGGTCCAGTACCTCGGTCACCGGGTAGGTGGGGGAACGCTGAAGCCCGAGCCTGAGAAAGTGGAGGCCATCGCATCCTGGCCCACCCCCAGGACCAAGAAGCAGGTGATGTCCTTCTTGGGGACCGCTGGGTACTATAGGAGGTTTGTTCCATGCTATAGTAGCCTGGCAAAGCCCTTGACGGACCTCACCAAGAAGAAGCTGCCCTCTGCAGTCGATTGGACAGTGGACTGCGAGACAGCCTTCCGGGCCCTAAAGGACGCCCTGTCCAGCCCGCCCGTGCTACAGGCAGCCGACTTCACGCGGCCGTTTGTAGTACAGACCGACGCCAGTGACTTCGGCCTCGGTGCGGTGCTCAGCCAGGTGGACTCTGCGAGCCAAGAGCACCCAGTCTTGTACCTGAGCAGGAAGCTGTTACCAAGGGAAGTGGCCTATTCTACAATGGAGAAGGAGTGCCTGGCCATAGTGTGGGCCCTGCAGCGTCTGCAACCCTATCTATACGGGCGCCACTTCATCGTGGAGACGGACCACAATCCCCTCAGCTGGTTGCACACCGTCTCTGGGACGAATGGGCGATTGTTGCGATGGAGCCTTGCGCTCCAGCAATACAACTTCACCATTCGCCACAAAAGGGGCCGTGACCACGGTAATGCAGACGGGCTGTCCCGACAAGGAGAGGTCGCGGACGGGCGCACGGGGGAACACCGGAGTGTGCTGCCCCCTAGCGCCCTCAAAAGGGGGGAGGTGTGAGGTAAATCCGGAGAGATGACGATAAATCATGATATTCAAGTATGTCAGGAAGCCCTCTCCTGGTGTCAACCCCCCTTTCCTTCACACAACTGGTTTAGCAACAAACTCCATGGCCATGTCCTGTGATATGGAAATGAGGTGGCTTTAGGACAAAGGACACAGGATGACTCCCTGCCGTCACCCTGTAACAAGAGTTGTATCTCATTAGCAAGGCTATGGAACTAGCAGACAGAACGACTCCAGTAAAAAATGGTTCATATCTCGCAAGCCATATTTCCGATAAATATGGCAACCATAAAAATGGTGTCTCCGCATGTGGACGATGCCGGCACCCCCTTTTTATGGGAGCAGGACATTGGGAAATGCCCCAGGCGTGATATCAGCCAATGGGGAACTGGCAGACAGGTCATGAGTCCCCTCGTTCTGTAGCTAAATTCATAACTGTCACAATGAGAGCATTGGCGTCCGCCTACGACGCTCCCAGGCAAAGTTATGGCCAATATCCCCTTTGCTGGATAATTCTGATCCATGCAGGGGGAGTGGCAGTGCTTCCCTGTGAGGTCACTAAGGTAGGAGGGGACCTGGATCTGCCCAGGTTGATAACCCTACTTCGGCCATTTTCCAGGGTTCTTCTGCTCGGGGGCCTGGTTGGGAAAGACCTGGAGAGGGAGTTCCTGGAAACCTGGTCTACAGCGCCCCCCTGTGGCCAGACACACAAGGTAACTGATGTAATTGTATACCTGTTTGTAACCCATGCTTTATCTGTAACTGTACTCTGACATAACTGTATATTCTGTAGATTCCCTATTGTATATATTGTAGTTTCTAGTGTGCTTTAGGCTGATTAAATTATATAATTAATCTTGGGCTGTTCTGTTATCTCGATCTTGAATCCCACGTCTGTGTGTTCGGCTAATAGTTACCGTGAAGCGGTTGGTGGCAGCGAGTTGTGCCAAGGATTATTGTGGGGAGGCCAGTGAGATTCGGGAAGATATTATATATTCCGCCCGCGGAGGTCGGGGGAATATATACCTTACTCTCACCGGGGACCCTTCAATAATCGGCATAAGTAGTATAGCCTCCTTGCTTATTGTCGGGCAATTCCATAATTGGCCTGACTATAAGAGGGGCGCTAGAGAGCGCGTCACGTGCTCTGTCTGTCGGTCGGGAGGTATAAAGGAGGGGTGACCCCCACTTGTTACCCCCCGATTGTGACGTACTGGTAGCCAGCGCGGGGGATTTCTGAGTGACCCCCCGGTGGTTTGTGACACTTTCCTCTCCCAAAACTTTGTTCTGCAGCAAAATCTTTCGAAGAGGACTTTTGTTTTTCAACACAGGTCCACTTCGAAAAGGCTTTGCTGCAGTATTAGTCTGGTAGTGTGCACAAATGGTGCAACTATTTACAAGGCAAATTTTTGCTACTATCAGTCCAGCAGCTGGTGGTCCATTTTTTATCAAAACCAACATTATGCAAAACCAGGTTAAAAAAACAAAAAAGAAAAAACCGAACTAGAAGGTCACTTAATATATCTTTATTAATATAAAAAAATTGTATACATGAATAAAAAACACAGGGCTGTTGACTGGAAAAACGGCGTCAAAAACCTACATATCATATAATAATAATAATAGTCATAGTCATAATCAGACAGTAGTACAATAGGGCAAAGGGTAGTGTAAGGGAATTCAGAGGCTATGCATAAATATAATGAATGAATAAATAAATAAATATAGACATAGCAAAAAGTATCAAGTGCTAAGGGTTATAGCAGCAATTATATCGCAGTATGGAAATACAATCAACAAAAATTACAGCTGCTAACACCCAACAGAATCATCATGCATGAATTCCACGAATCACTAAGCCGATGGCCTAAGGAATGCAGGTGAAATGTAGAGGGAGGAGGACGGCTCAATTAGTATTAGCCAGTAGGGAAGAAAAATATACTTTTGTTTAAGTAAAGTTAAGAAAGTGTCAGAATCGGCACAATAGAGGTGTCAGAATCAACAAGATAAAGCATTGGATAATGGTATAATCACCTATGGCCACAGAGCACAGCCTCCTCCAGGTATGCGACGCCTGCCCCGACGCGTGCACGTTTCGTAGCCCTGAGGAAGTCGCTACGAAACGTGCGCGCGTCGGGGCAGGCGTCGCATATCTGGAGGAGGCTATGCTCTGTGGCCATAGGTGATTATACCATTATCCAATGCTTTATCTTGTTGATTCTGACACCTCTATTGTGCCAATTCTGACACTTTCTTAACTTTACTTAAACTAAAGTATATTTTTCTTCCCTACTGGCTAATACTAATTGAGCCGTCCTCCTCCCTCTACATTTCACCTGCATTCCTTAGGCCATCGGCTTAGTGATTCGTGGAATTCATGCATGATGATTCTGTTGGGTGTTAGCAGCTGTAATTTTTGTTGATTGTATTTCCATACTGCGATATAATTGCTGCTATAACCCTTAGCACTTGATACTTTTTGCTATGTCTATATTTATTTATTTATTCATTCATTATATTTATGCATAGCCTCTGAATTCCCTTACACTACCCTTTGCCCTATTGTACTACTGTCTGATTATGACTATGACTATTATTATTATTATATGATATGTAGGTTTTTGACGCCGTTTTTCCAGTCAACAGCCCTGTGTTTTTTATTCATGTCTAGAATTTTTTTATATTAATATAGATATATTAAGTGACCTTCTAGTTCGTTTTTTTCTTTTTTGGTTCAGTATCTAATCCGAATGGTCCCATTGATCCTATATCCCCACATTTTGGTTATATATCATTGACCTTATATTTAATATATACTAGCAATTTAAATGTGGTACGGATTTTATCCTTTAATTATTGGTGTTCAAAACCAGGTTAAAGGATAATCAACATTTATCAAACATTATGTTAACTGGTGAAACACTCTGGTAGCAACAGGTTTCAGCTACCGGGAACTTGATAACAGGGAATCCGGTTCAGCCAGCGTCCTGGTTTGGGTGTGTGACGCCCTGGCGCCGCTGTACCGCCCCGCGCTCGGCTGCAGCCGAGCCGCTCGGATCCGGGCTTGTTGGTGGGTGGCTCGAGTGCCTCCGGCTCGGGGGTCACTTCGCTCTGAAAGGGGGCTGGTGCTACTTAGGGGGTAGGTAGGTGTACGGCCAGAGCCGTGTATGAGTTCGTGACGCCACCCACGGGACGTGATGAAGGTGCACCACCGCTGCAGCTATGAGGCACCCGGGGGAGATGGTGATGCAGCAAGATGTTAACCCCTCCGTGGGCAGGGATGATGGCCCCGGGGCCCGTTGGGGAGAATAGCCGGGCGGTGCAGGGCGGCGTGCTGCCAGATGGCACTGTTGTACTCACAGTTACTGACACACACATGTCTGTGGTAAGCAAAGTTGATGGTGGTCGGTGCCCGCAGATGGCTGCGTCTGGTCCCCCACCCGGTTTGGTGGTCTTTGCCTTTCTCCTGCACCGTGTTGTAAATGTATTGACTGCCTATGCTTCAGCAACGAGAGTCCGCTCCCCGGCTTTGTGTATGTCGGAAGAGTCCATTTGCCCACAGAAGCTGGCCCGTGGGATCTCTCTGCTTGTGCGGTGGCTTTCTATCCCCCTCGGTGGGCTGTTGTCTTCAGTCGGAACTTGTTTGGGAAAGGACCTATAGTCAAGACCGCAATCAGTAGATTTGACTCGGCCCAGTGGCTTCCGGACCTCGTTCAGGGTCTGAGTACCTCCCTTGTGCTCCGGTTTCCGAGTCGGTTCCCCGGGTCGGTACCGGCGGGCCACTATTCTGTCTCGGTCCACCACGGTTCCACCGAGCCGTCTTCCCGGCTCCTGCAGGTTAGGCCACGGTCTGCCTCCTAGCCAAGGTGTGCAGGCTACGACCCTCACACCTGTCAGTCTCCGCTGCAGACCTGTCACCACAGGCCTGCTGCACTTGAACTCCAAACTCCTCACTAAACTGACAACTGACAACTCACTAACTCATTTCCTGCCTCAGGCTCTCTGAACTCCTCGGAGTGCGTGGAAAACCGCCTGGCTCCGCCCCCTGGTGTGTCCATTAAGCTCTGCGGGAAGTGACTACGGTTTGTAATGTCGTTGGCTGCTGTTACCTTAGTGCCCCGCACAACACCTTCCCCCAATATCTGTGACTACCTGGCTAGTCCAGGGCGTCACACCGCCAGATGGTCACAGAGAAACAATACACCCGACACAACACCATCCCACATCAGGTACCATCTGCCACAAAATCCTAGCCACCCCCCTCAGGGTAAGAAGGACACACCAGTGGGCAGGACCAGGCTGATTGGGAGCACCCACCTAGGGGTCTTGAGGATCCGGGGGAGGGAACCAGTGAGTTGCGCTGCAGTTTAGTTTGAGTTGAGTTCGGAAAGAGTCAAGTGGAGGTGCAGTTTGGAGTTGAAGTCTGAGCCTAGTGAAGGGTAGCCAGGGTAGTGGCCCTGGTCTACTGGCTAGGTGGCAAGCAGTGGACCGTGTACAAAGGCGACAGGAGTCCGGTCGCCGAAAATCCAAAGTGGACCGGGGCAGGGATGGAGCCTGCCGGTACCGACAGTGGAGATCCGATCCGGAAACCGTGCACAGGCGGGGTACCTGGACCCTAGTTAGAAGACGGTTGCAAGCCCCTTCTCTAATTTACCAGGCCGAGGACAAGGTTCCATATGTTATTCCAAAGTGTAAAGCGGGCTTTACACGCTGCGACATCGCTAATGCGGAGTCGTCGGGGTCACGGAATTTGTGACGCACATCCGGCCGCATTAGCGATGTTGCTGCGTGTGACACCGATAAGCGATTTTGCATCGTTGCAAAAATGTGCAAAATCGCTAATCGGCGACATGGGGGTCCATTCTTAAAAATCGTTACTGCAGCAGTAACGAAGTTGTTCCTCGTTCCTGCGGCAGCACACATCGCTGCGTGTGACGCCGCAGGAACGAGGAAGCTCCCCTTACCTGCCTCCCGGCCACAATGCGGAAGGAAGGAGGTGGGCGGGATGTTACGTCCCGCTCAGCTCCGCCCCTCCGCTGCTATTGGGCGGCGGTTCAGTGACGCTTCAGTGACGTCGCTGTGACGCCGAACGGACCGCCCCCTTAGAAAGGAGGCGGTTCGACCGTCACAGCAACGTCGCCGGACAGGTAAGTATGTGTGACGGCTGTTGTGCGACACGGGCAGCGATTTGCCCATGTCGCTCAACAGATGGGGGCGGGTACCCACACTAGCGATATCGGGACCGATATCGCAGTGTGTAAAGTAGCCTTTAGCCCAGATGGAGTGAAACGGCAGCCCACCACGGGGGAGAGGGTATCCGCAAACACCCACTGAGATCCTAAGGGTCAGTTTTCGCGGACATGTCTCCCAACCAGAACATACCGGGAGCGGACTTTCCCGTTCCATACGAGGTCGTCCAGAGGAAAAGTACAGAGTGCCGGAGGAAGGGACATTGGTACTGCAGCCGGGTGTGGGAACCGAGTACACCCGGACGCCGCGGCCGGCCACTGACACCTTGGTTTACCAGCAGACTTGTGTGCAATTATTCAACTGTGAGTACACCAAAACCTTCCGGTCCGGCGTGCCACCTCCGGCAGCCATTATCTCCCGTGTCCTGGACACTGAGCCCCGGGGCATCCACCCCTACCCACAGAGGGGTTAAACAGCCAGCTGCCACTCCATCGCCCCTGGGTGCTCTCCAACAGCAGCGGTGGTACTCCATATTACCACACACCGTGGGTGGTGTCACAAAGAATCTATAACAATCCCCTGTACAAGTTACGTCCCCTTTTTATTTGAGTGTCTGTAGACCCCTCGAGCCATTGCGGATCCGGATCCGAGCAGCCCGGCTGCTGACGTGGGGGGCGGCACAGGTGCACTGATCCTTTGCACTTCTACTGCCACCTGGTGGTACTGTGGTGACTGGTGCTGGTGGGTAAGACTGTACCTGGGAACCGGTCCCGACTCCCTGGTTCTGGGCATCCACTGGGCACACACGGGTAAAGTGCCCTGGCTGATCACATTGATGGCAAATCGGTATCAGGACGTCGGTTGCGTTTGAAGCAAGCTTCTCACCCAAGGTGGACTCCTCCTCTCGCTCCAGCACCAGGATCTCAGCACTAAATGCATGGTGAGCAACGCACAGAAGCCATTCGCCCTTGTGCGCAGTACCCACGCTGCCTCCGGAGTGCTGGAAGCCAAGTCTGACTCCCCCGGTTCTGAGATAGCTCTCCGCAAGTAGAGCTAGGCTCCAGGGGAGAAGGTTGGTGGTTTAGGAGTTGCTGCCACTCGGTTTGTGCTGTTCCTTACCAATACGATATTCCCTTTGTTCCAGTGCTGGTGTAGTGAACTGGTGATATTTACCTCCATGCATCCTGTAGTCTGTAGTTGGTGGGTCCCCATAGCGTGGAGCGGATTTGAGATCCCCTCCTGTTGTCTGCGTCCTGGCCCGTACGGTAGGCAGCTTGAACCTCTCAAGGGTCTGACCTCTTTCACCGTTCCCAGGTTCCCTCTCTGCTGCTGTGCTCTGGACACCAATGTCAGTAAGGTCCTTAATGAACCCCTCACCGTTCAGGTATTTATCAGGCACGCCTGTAACGTCTTCCTGAATTTGGGCCCTGTGCCCCACCGGTGCTCAGTCCTGTGAGAACTCACACATACTCTCCCAGCGACTGTACTCCTTTTTTTTTTTTTTTTAACATATCATAACATAAACATGAGATAGACATTAATCACAATTGGGTCATAATAACATTGGACTGTACTCGTTTTTACCCACGATTGGATGTGTCCCAGCCTATAGGTGACCACCCGTCAAGTCCATCTCTAGCCCGTCACCTTGTCTGGGGAAAAGGGCGTGGTTTTGTGTGTGCTGTGTTGTTTTACCAGCACTGGTCTTCTAGTAATCCGGGGTTGAATGTAGTACCCTGTGGAACCTGACAGTCAGGGGCGCCACAATTATATAGGATTTTTTTATGTTAATAACCTCTATGGATTAGTTGTTTGACAGTTTATACATAATCTCCTACTACAATTAAGGTTGAAAACTGAATAACATATTGAGCTGCAAAATATTGTATTGGTGTTTTTTTGCATAACAAAATTATATTTGCGTGAGTTAATTTTATTTCATCACCACTTTTGTAGTTTTCAGAAAGATTACACTTTTAATTTGTGGGTCACAATAAAACTGGTATATAACATGATAGCTCTTATTGTTTTGTGCACTCAATTTTAGTGGAAAAAAGGAGGAGGATCCAGCTTCCGAATAGTTCTAACATTCTTTCAAACTTTATTTTCCAACGATAAAAATAGGGTACAGTACAGGTCAGGAAGCCCCAGCATGGCAACGCGTTTCGAACACAGCCTGCGTTCTTCGTCAAGCCCAAAGGCTGAGTTTGAAACGTGTTGCCACGCTGGGGCTTCCTGACCTGTACTGTACCCTATTTTTAACGTTGGAAATAAAGTTTGAAAGAATTTTATTACTATCCGGAAGCTGGATCCTCCTCCTTTTTTCCTCTTGAACTGCAGCACATTCAGAGTGCTTTGATCCGTGCATGCTGGACCTCCCAACAGATGAGCTGGATACCTCTGCTTTTTCCACTCAATTTTAGTACATTGTTCCCAGGTGGAAAATCCAGAAAGGGGGAAAAACAGACGTTAGGTGGCCAATGAGAAGTGTCTGTAATAAGAACCATACACACAAGTTTTCCAGACCGGGGAAAAACCTGCTAAGGTTACAGTCACAAAGTCAGTTCTGAGCAAGAAGCAGAA
The DNA here is from genome assembly GCF_048569485.1 of Anomaloglossus baeobatrachus. NCBI lineage: Eukaryota > Metazoa > Chordata > Amphibia > Anura > Aromobatidae > Anomaloglossus > Anomaloglossus baeobatrachus. The sequence continues at coordinate 257,862,015 of NC_134357.1, forward strand.
CATTTTACTTCTTCACACAATTTTATAGTAGGAAACCTACTGTGAACAATGCCTGTATGGGTGTGATCCTTGTTTTGTGTGATCTATCCTTTAATAAATCATCACATTTTTAGAAATAAAAGTCAAAAATTCTAACGTGTATAAAATGTTCTAATTTTTTTCCCGTTTAGAATGTTGGTCCTGACTTGTTCTTCAAAGCTTGCCTCCCTCAGAAGACTGCTGACTAATAACCTTCCAGAGTCTTTAAAGGTAGGAGCTGAAATACAGAAATGTTTGTTTTACTTTTTGCATGCGTTTCAATAAGTATTACCGGTAGTTGCTCTTTTTGCTATATGTTCATGTTGTTTTTTATGTGCTTCTTCTCTGCATATTGCATGTTTTGGCAGGAAAAATGGAGCAGAATAAAAGCACATTTTTTTTGCATTTGTGCGTTTTTTCATATGCGTTTTTCCTGCTTTTTTAAGTCATGGCGATTGCAGGGTTCAGACGCTGTACCTCAGTGGTAGCCGCCGGGTCTCCACCTGATGTTACAGCCGGGACTCGGCTCTCACTGTTCGGAGTGGTGGCCGCACCGCTTCTGGTAGCTTAACCCTCTAAATTCTGTGATCAATGTGATTGCAGCATTTAGAAGGGAGGAAAAGGGATCGCTTATCTTTCCATGGTGATCGGGTCTCTGGAATGCGATCACAGGGACCCGATCGCTGCTATAGTAACCCTGGGTCGTCACCATGATGACCCCGGGTTACTGAGCTACGGAGAGCCTCACATACCATGCTGTATGTAGAAACAATTGATATGCTACTTCTTTTTTCAATAACAAAATCTGCAAGGAATAAAGAAGCAACATGGCACAGCAAGTCACAATTCTCATAAACTTTGCTGGGATGCTTTTTCCTTGCTATTATTTATTATAAGAAGCAAGGAAAGTACCATGAAAAAAAATGCAACCCCCCCCCCACAACATGTGCTTGTAGCCTTAATAGTTTTTTTTTTTACCATATCAATAGAGTACATCATAATCCTCTGATGGGAACCCCATCATTCAGAAAAAGAGGGATCCAAAATTCTTGGTAGAAAGATTGCTGCACATACTTGGTTCTTCTTCATTGTCTTGGATGGAGATACAGAAATAGCTGAGTGAGCAAGACCATCTTCTATGGCGAGAATGAGGATCTTCCGAGGTGTTAGACATTCACTACTGAGCTCATTATGGCATATGCAACCAAACGGATATACTGTTATGCCTTGAACAGGGTCTGATTGGGAGCACGAACTTTGACTTCTTAATTCAGTGATTTATTAATCCTTATTTCTTGTCCTGCTCCCTCTGCATCAAGCAGGGAAACAACTAATTTGGACAGCACAGTTTACCTTTAAATATCCCGTTTCAAATTGCAAAGTAGGTTGATTGGACAGCCAGGAATTTCATGGTACCAGGGTGATGTCCTGCCAGTTTTTTGGCTGTCAAGAAAGCCATTTTAGGAATGTACGATAGCATATGGGGCACTTGCACCTTGACATAGGCTGGAACAGTGGTGTAATAACAACACACTTCCCTGCACCAAGCTGCAGGAGAGGCCTATAACCTATGCAGTACCATTCATCAAGAGCACTAGGTAAGGTGAATACTAAATAGAATATTTTTCAGCGGCACTATTACTAAGTTGGGGTACAAACAAGGCCCTGTTATTGTGTGGAAGGCATTAAGATGGGTCACTTTTATGAAGTTGGAGGCACTATTACTGTGTAGATGCTGTAAGAAAGCTGTGGCCATCCGACATGACCGATATGGTGGCATGAAGTTTATTCTTTATTGAAGAGTGTACATACAGTACAGACCAAACGTTTGGACACACCTTCTCATTCAAAGAGTTTTCTTTATTTTCATTACTCTGAAAATTGTAGATTCACATTGAAGGCGTCAAAACTATGAATTAACACATGTGGAATGAAATACTTAACAAAAAAGTGTGAAACAACTGAAAATATGTCATATTCTAGGTTCTTCAAAGTAGCCACCTTTTGATTTGATTACTGCTTTGCACACTCTTGGCATTCTCTTGATGAGCTTCAAGAGGTAGTCACCGGAAATGGCCTTCCAACAGTCTTGAAGGAGTTCCCAGAGATGCTTAGCAATTGTTGGCCCTTTTGCCTTCACTCTGCGGTCCAGCTTATCCCAAACCATCTGTCTGGTGACTGTGGAGGCCAGGTCATCTAGCGTAGCACCCCATCACTCTCCTTCTTAGTAAAATAGCCCTTACACAGGCTGGAGGTGTGTTTGGAGTCATTGTCCTGTTGAAAAATGAATGATGGTCCAACTAAACACAAACCGGATGGAATAGCATGCCGCTGCAAGATGCTGTGGTAGCTATGCTGGTTCAGTATGCCTTCAATCTAATATATAAAGCTGAATGTGTGCGTGTCTGTATGTATTTATGTGTGTGTGTGTGTGTGTGTATCCGGGATTGGCATCTGCACTGTCGCAGCTACAGCCACAAAATTTTGCACATTCACACATCTGGACCCAGAGAGCGTCATGGGCTATGTTGTGAGGCGAAATTTTAACCCCACACGTTCCAATTTACCAATCAATTTTGCCACTATCTACATAATGGGGAAAAAGTGAAACGAAAAGTGTTGGCGCAAATTGACAGCTGCCAGATGTGATCAAGGGGGACTTAAAGAATGAGAGCGATGGCGCCAAAGAGTATATACCGTACAGTTGCTAAAGTGGGGAACGGACATGGGATACTCACCACACTCGGGGATATGAACAGACACACAAAATGTGCCACACACTACCACGTGCTTGAACACATATACCACCCTCAGCACACATCTCACCACACATACATCAACCTCGCTACATAATCGCTCTAAAACACACACAAGTCTGGTATTATCCTTCAAAAATAAAAATCTGATTAATAAGCAGCCAAACTACAAGAACAACAAATGTACCATATAGGAAATACAGCAGCTGTCCGTCACATGGCCTGTCTATTATGTGTATGTGTGAGCTAATATATACTGTCAGGGGGGAGGGCTTTCTGTTGCCTGGGGATTTATCAGGCTGCCAATAGCAACCAATCACAGCTCAGCTTCTAATTTGCTACAGTTAATTAATCTGAGCTCTGATTGGTTAATATAGGCAACAAAGGGCATTCTCAGTATAACAAAGCTTGTGTGAGGTAATAGGATGTCAGTTAGGGTATGTTGGTGGGAAGGCTGATATCAAGCGAGGCTTGCAGATATAAAAACAAGAGCTGCTTCCTTAAGAGCCAATGAACTTTCTGAGGAGAGGTAAGTGAGGCTTGCTGACATGAAAACAAGAGCTGCTTCCTCAAGAGCCAATGATCTTTCTGAGGAGAGGGAAGCAAGGCTTGCAGATAAAAGAAGAGCTGCTTCCTCAAGGGCTAATGAGTCATCTCAGCAGAGAGAAGGCCAACTTGCCACTAAAGGTCCAGTCACACTAAGCAACTTACCAGCGATCCCAACAACGATAGGGATCGCTGGTAAGTTGCTAGGAGGTTGCTGGTGAGCTGTCACACTGCGACGCTCCAGCGATCCCACCAGCAACCTGACCTGGCAGGGATCGCTGGAGCGTGGCTACACGAGTTGCTGGTGAGCTCACCAGCAACCAGTGACCAGCCCCCAGTCTCCTAGTTACAGCACACATCAGGTTAATTAACCCGATGTGTGCTGCAGCTAAATGTGCACAGAGCAGGGAGCAGCGCACAATGCTTAGCGCTGGCTCCTTGCTCTCCTAGTTACAGCACACATCGGGTTAATTAACCCGATGTGTGCTGCAGCTACATGTGCACAGAGCAGGAGCCGGCACTGACAGTGAGAGCGGAGGAGGCTGGTATCAAAGGTAAATATCGGGTAACCAAGGACAGGGCTTCTTGGTTACCCGATGTTTACATTGGTTACCAGCCTCAGCAGAAGCTGGCTCCCTGCTCACTGCACATTAGTTGTTGCTGTCTCGCTGTCACACACAGCGATCTGTGCTTCACAGCAGGACAGCAACAACTAAAAAATGGCCCAGGACATTCAGCAACAACCAACGACCTCACAGCAGGGGCCAGGTTGTTGCTGGATGTCACACACAGCAACATCGCTAGCAACGTCACAAAAGTTGTTCGTTACCAGCGATGTTGCTAGCGATGTTGCTTAGTGTGACGGGGCCTTAAGAGAATTGCTATTTCTTCCACCAAGGAACAGGAAATGGTTGGAGATTTGAAACATGCTGCCTTTTGTTACCAGTCAACTATCAAGATCATCCTAAAGTTCAGATAGGAAAAATGGATGTGGTCTGCATGTACTGCAGTGGCCTGAAATGGAAAGATGAACTGCCAGGTTTATGCTGTGCAAATGGCAAGATAAAACTTTCACCTCTCCTGTCACCACCAGATCCCCTAAAGTCTCTTATGACAGGTACCAGTACAATATCAAACCATTTCTTGGACAACATTAGGAAGTACAACTCCTGCTTCCAAATGACATCATTTGGTGTAACAAAAGAATGTTTATCAAAAGGCTCTCGAATAATGAGTAGAAGATTACTTCACATTACTTGGCCAATTTAGTTAAATCTGTGTGGAATATCTGTGGCGTTTAAATATATGTTGTGAAATGCTTCTATTAGTTTAGTTTTTGCCTTTTAATAATTACATTTCTATCTATCTGTTTTGTGGTTTTTGTGTGCAGAATACATTTTTGTTAATACATTCTATTTTATTAACAGCAGTTATTAACCCGGGCGAAGCCGGGTAGTACAGCTAGTAATTCCATAAAACATGACCATAAAACATAACCACCAGCAAAGGAGGGGAGGTAATTGAAGAGTACTGTTGTACATGATTGCAACATCAGCTCCACCATCATGTGCCCTCAGCCACACCACACCGACTTGAGGACACCCAGACGAGTGTTGCCCAACCACTGCCCTGCTGGAACCGAACCCAGCAGGGACCCATATTAACATGTCCTGATGTGACCCAGCACAGCAGGGACCCACCTTAACCACCATACCATTGCACCACCAGGGGTAACCTGTTCCTGCACTGGGTTCCCCCCAGCTCTTTGTGCAATCCACCGACTTCAAATAACCCCGTCCTTTCCGCTGACTGCTGCGACAAGTGAAATCTTCTCTCTGCGTCGATTCAGAAATCTCGAAAATAGGGAGGGTGGGTGGGCGATTCCGGATGTCTTCCAGGTACCAAATGACCAGCCCCCCAATAGCTCTGCCCTATATATACTACCCCACACTGACCTGCTGCTGAGCAATCAAATGTCCCTACAACTCCTATAACCCCAACTTCCAGTTTACCCTCCCAAAATAGCTCACACCTTAACCTTTTGCTATACCCTCTGGCCTAGCATCCCTCCTATTCATGTCGCCCTTCCTTGAGCCCCTTTGAGGCAGCAGACCGGGCTGTCTTGATTCTGGAAAGTCTGACTGACGGCCTTACCTGCTGTACCTCCCTAACCCAGTAACCCCTAACCCAACTTCTTAACCTAAAATAAAACACAAGACTGTGTGACATTGGATGTAAAAGGCCACAGCAGCCCCATTTATTATCACCAAAATAATCAATAACACTTTATCCATAAACATAGTAATAATTCCATAAAACATAACCATGAAACATAACCACCAGCAAAGGAGGGGAGGTAATTGAAGAGTACTGTTGTACATGATTGTAACATCAGCTCCACCATGCGCCCTCAGCCGCACCACACCGACTCGAGGACACGCAGCCGTGTTGCCCAACCACTGCCCTGCTGGGACTGAACCCAGCAGGGATCCACATTAACATGTCCCGCTGTGACCCAGCACAGCAGGGACCCACCTTAACCACCATACCATTGCACCACCAGGGGTAACCCGTTCCTGCACTGGGTTCCCCCTCCCCGCTCTTTGTGCAATCCACCGACTTCAAATACCCCCCCTCCTTTCAGCCACAGCAAGCACGTATGACACCTTGTACGTGCGAGTCCCGCCACCAAAGACCAACCAGAGCCGACACCACGGCTCCATTAACCAATACCTGAATGTCCACACCAGTCAGACTAAACCGAACCCCATTAGACCTCAAAATTCACCAGAGACTCCAAAGCTCCCCTGCCCCCAAACCATCCATAAAACCTGTACCCAGCTGGCTCTCAGCATCTGCCCAATGCACAGACTGCGTGACCAGTCCCCAACAAAAAGCATGAGACACCGGCCCCATCCTGAAGGAATTGGATGCAAACTCTGCCTCGTTTAGACCGCAACACTGCAGGCACCTCCAAAAATGCAGACAAACTGATAATTGAACAAAGCCAACCAGTCTTGATGTAACCAACAGGGCCCACATGTATTCCCTTAACCTCTGACACCTCTATGAAAACATGCTCTGTCAACCAACAAAGATGTCCCCAAAAGAAGTGACCCTCTACAAATGACCACACGAGCACAAACACCCAGGCGGGCAGACATGGGCCCAAGGCGGTCATGCCTGATGTCACGGAACAAACCCCTTGACGTCCCGGCACTCAAGTCCCTTCCAACTGGGTGCAGTACCAAAACATCCATTCAGTGGTCGCTCCTCCTAATGGGATAGCACCAATCCTAATATACCCCACTTCATGGCCATACCAATCACAAACCATTAAAACATCCCAATTACCCTAGCGCCATCAACTGAAGCCAGTCAAGACAAATGGAACTACTTAATATTATCGCTGAGCAAAAGTTCCATCCCCAAAAGAGGGTCCAAAACATCTAAAATAACAAGACACCTGACCGTTCGAGTAGTGCCCAAACAACCTAAACAACAAATCAGACCTGGCGTGCAATCCGCGGCCAGCCAATAACCCCGGTCAATTGTACGCCTCAAAAAGCAGCCCTAAATCCCAAACAAACAGCCAACCCCACCCTATTAAACTGAATAGGTCTCGACCTACTCCCTGAGATTGCCACTGTCAAGCAAACCCGTGGAAAACTCATAAAACCACAAGAAGGCGATAAGGCTTGTCATGTGGTTCCAAAGGATTCTGACCTTTGCTAATTGAACACCGTAAGGGCACCTCAGACAATTGAAAAAATCCTAATGGCAGTCCCGATTTGCCACCGCTGTCCCTTGCTTCAAATAAGTCCAGACACCACAATTCCAAACTGAGAAACTTGAACCAGACCTCTCACGGAACCTTGCATCCTCAAAAGACCAAACACCAACCACATTCTCACAACTCATCCTTGAACAACTACATCCAACACCAAACTCCCTTTGCTGGTAGCCGCCAGTCATGCCTGCCACTATACGACCATCAATCCTAACTAGTTGAAGAAAAAACCTGTGCCTGTTAAATGGCCCAGCCCTATTAAACAAAACTGCCTCCCAAATCACCAGAGTCATACAAATGGCGAAACACTTAGTACTAAAGTTGAGCGATGTTCGAGGTTCGCCAATTTCATGTTCGAGTGATTTTGGGGGGTGTTAGAGAGGCTCGACGAACTCGAGCTTTTTGCTAAGACTTTGCTTCTCGAGTTACGTTCGAGAACGGTTCGAGCACCAAAAAGCCAAGCTAGTTACTCGCTGGCTTTTCACTGTAATAGTGTGAGTCACTGTGTGAATCACGCTATTATCAAAATTCAGCGTATAGTGTGCGGGGGGGGGCGCGGTTTAGATCAGTGCTGCTGCTGAGCTGAGTGCTGAGAGAATGCCGATCGCCATTTTTTTTTTTTCACCCTAACCGCGCGTACAGTGGGGCGGGCCAGGCTGTCAGCAAATCACAGATACACACACTGCACAGTAGATTTTGGCCAGACAAGCAAGGGCTTGTGTCATAGGCTGTGCATGTCACATGTCTTTGCTCTATAAGATCCGGCCATTTTCCCCGTCGCCGCCATTATCTGTCTGCTGCGTGTGGGTGACAGTCACTGCTCCCGCTCCCACTGCTACTGCTGCTGTGTGCACTATAGAGATACAGTGCAATCTACACAGCGCTTTAGGAATTAGGGATTACTGGTTATTTAAGCCCTTTTCAGGGCTGATTTAAAGGCGTTCATAGCCATAGCTGCTAGGCAGGTCCGTGCAAACGCTGTGCTGGGCTTTGCTGTCCTGCTACCTACAGCACCCGTGCATTCTACCCACCTGGCCATTTTTTTTCACGCTATTTTATTTCCCCAAAGAGCTGACACTTTTTGTGGCATCCTAAAAGTGTCTGGAATACTAAGCTAGTGTTCCTTTGCTGTCCACTGACCCACAGCACCATGCATTCTACCCACCTGCCCATTTTTTGCCAGGCTATTTTATTTCCCCAAAGAGCTGACACTTTTTGTGGCATCCTAAAAGTGTCTGGAATACTAAGCTAGTGTTCTTTTGCTGTCCACTGACCAACAGCACCCGTGCATTCTACCCACCTGCCCATTTTTTGCCAGGCTATTTTATTTCCCCAAAGAGCTGACACTTTTTGTGGCATTCTACAAGTGTCTGGAATACTAAGTTAGTGTTCCTTTGCTGTCCACTGACCCACAGCACCCGTGCATTCTACACACCTGTCCATTTTTGGTACGCAATTCTAATTGCAAACTGTGCTGCCACTGTTAGGGGCATACTAAAATTGTCTGGGATACTACCTTAGTGTTCCTTTGCTGCCAATCACTGTACAGCACCTGTGAATGCTACACACCTGTCCATTTTTGCTACGCAATTCTAATTGCAAACTGTGCTGCCACTGTTAGGGGCATACTAAAATTGATCGGGATACTTAGTGTTGGCTCTTCAGCTGTCAATAAAGCTAGACCATCTCTGCATTGTACACACCTGTCAATTTTTAGCTACGTAATTCTAATTGCAAACTGTGCTTCCACTGTTAGGGGCATACTAAAATTGACCGGGATTCTTAGTGTTGGTTCTTCAGCTGTCAATAAAGCAAGACCACCTATGCCTTATACACACCTATCAATTTTTAGCTACGTAATTCTAATTGCAAACTGTGCTGCCACCGTTAGGGGCATACTAAAATTGTCTGGGATAGTCAGTGTTGGTTCTTCAGCTGTCAATAAAGCTAGACCACCTCTGCATTGTACACACCTGTCAATTTTTGCTACCACATTTTAAGTGTCCAATCTTGTTGCTAACAAAATGAGTGGCAAAAGGACAAGTCTCCACCCGCCATGCAGACTATGGTGTAACAGAGATGGCTGAGTCTGCAGAGCTGTTCAGTCACACTATACCCTGGGAATCAGAGGTCTGCTCCCAAGCTACAGTGAGTACAGACCAGTAAATGGTCTGCAGTGATGCCCAGAAGCTTTGTGAGTCTGATTAAGGCCCCGATGACCAGGTTTCTGAGCATAATGTAGACCCTCATTCCCCAACTGTAACACCTGTTGGTGGAGACAATGAGGAACATACTGATGGCGATGAGACGCAGATACCTGATTGGGATGACAACTTAACTATTCAGTCAGGGCAGGAAGAGGTTAGGTCTGAGGGCGAGGGTAGTGCAAACACAACGCTTGATGATGAAGTTCTAGATCCCACTTAGGCGGGCTTTGCACACTACGACATCACAGGTGCGATGTCGGTGGGGTCAAATTGAAAATGACATACTTCCGGCATCGCATGCAACATCGTAGTGTGTAAAGGCTTGATGATACGATTAACGAGCGCAAAAGCGTCGTAATCGTATCATCGGTGCTGCGTCGGCGTAATCCATGATTATGCTGACGTGACGGTCTGATGTTGTTCCTCGCTCCTGCGGCAGCACACATCGCTGTGTGTGAAGTCGCAGGAGCGAGGAACATCTCCTACCGGCGTCACCGCGGCTTCTGTAGGATATGCGGAAGGAAGGAGGAGGCGGGATGTTTACATCCCGCTCACCTCCGCCCCTCCGCTCCTATTGGCCGCCTGCCGTGTGACGTCGCAGTGACGCCATACGACCCGCCCCCTTAATAAGGAGGCGGGTCGCCGGCCAGAGCGACGGTCGCAGGACGGGTGAGTCCATGTGAAGCTGCCATAGCGATAATGTTCGCTACGGCAGCTATCACAAGGATAACGCAGTTGCGACGGGGGGCGGGGACTATCGCGCTCGGCATCGCAGCATCGGCTTGCGATGTCGTAGTGTGCAAAGTGCCCCTTACTGTCAACCCACATTCACGCACTAGAGGAGGTCAGCAGAGGCGGTGGAGGAGGATGCGACTGACGACAAAGTTACCTTGCGCCTTCCTGGACAGAGTCGGAGTACTGGAAGCACGTCTACAACTGCATCCTCAGCCACAACTCGAGCCCTGGTGCAATACATTATGACGTATAGCCTGGGCCAACGAGATGCAGAGGTGGGGCAGATTACGCTGCTGGAGTGGTCTCAGATCAAGGACCTATGCACCTTTCTGCAGAGTTTCGACATGGCGACGAATATGTTTAGCAATGACAATGCCATTATCAGCATGACAATTCCAGTCATTTACATGCTGGAGCACACGCTAAACACTATTCGGAGTCAGGAGGTGGGACAAGAGGAAGGGGAGGAAGTACAGGAGGAGTCATATGCACAAGGGATACCAACATCTACAAGGTCCAGACGTTCAGCATTACCAAGGCGGCAGGCATGGGACAGTGAGGGAGAGGGATTAACAAGGGCGCATGGTAGCAGCCAAAATGTTGAGGAAGGTGCAGGAGACCAGGAAAAAATGGAGGACGAACTCTCGATGGCCATAAAAAACTCAGCAGATGAGGGAGACCTCGGTCAAATTTCAGTTGAACGAGGTTGGGGGGAGATGTCAGAAAAAGAAAGCACGGTTCTCACCTCACCGCTACAAACACAGCGAGGACTTGGTCCACATTGATGTGCAAGACACATGTGCTCCTTCTTGCTGCACTGCCTACAACATGACCCTCAGAGTGTCCGAATTAGAAGTGATGATGACTACTGGGTTGCCACACTATTGGATCCCCGGTACAAGTCCAAATTTGGCGAAATAATTCCAGCCATAGAAAGGGACGCACATATGCAGAAGTATCAGCAGAAGCTGTTACTCAATCTTAGCTCGGCTTTTCCACCAAACACCAGTGGTGCACGGAGTGAGTCTCCCAGTTGTAACTTGGCAAGCATGGGACTGTCTCGTCATTATCAGTCAAACCGTACCAGCAACACTGTATCTGGTGTTGGTAACAGCAATTTTATGGAATAGTTTCATAATTTTTTTAGACCATCCAATGCAAGGCCACAAGAGACAAGACGTCTGACACATAGTCAACGGCTGGAGAGGATGATACAGGAGTATCTCCAAATGAACATCAATGCCATGACTTTGCAACTAGAGCCTTACTCATTTTGGGCTTCAAATCTTGAAAAATGGCCTGAGCTCGCCACTTACGCCTTGGAGATCTTGTCGAGTCCCGAAGCCAGCGTTGTCTCTGAACATGTATTCAGTGCAGCTGGGTGTGTGCTGACAGATAAGCACACGCGTCTGTCCATTGACAATGTGGACAGACTGACGTTCATCAAGATGAACAAGTCATGGATTAGCAAGGACTTTACTACCCCTGTGTCATCCTGGGGAGAGTAAACGCTGGCGTATTTTTGACTGTGCTTGATGCAAATCTACCTGTCAAGTTTGCAACTGGGGCACAAGTGATGCCACTGAAATGGTGTCTGTGGGGCCCAATTTTTGGAAAAAAGGGAGACTCTGCTTGGAGTCCCCTTGCTGTGTTTTTAAAAATGAGCCAAGATGAACAAGTCATGCAAGGACTTTGCTACCTACCTCGGTGTCATCCTGGGGACTGTTAAGGCTGGCGTATTTTTGACTGTGCTTGATGCAAATCTACCTGTCAAGTTTGCAACTGGGGCACAAGAGATGCCACTGAAGTGGTGTCTGTGGGGCCCAATTTTTGGAAAAAAGTGAGACTCTGCTTGGGGTCCCCTTGCTGTACTTTACATGATTTTAGAAGGGCATGACATGCCTATATCTGTCTACTCCTCTTTTTTCTCGTCCAGCAGTTTTGTTATCACATGAGTATATGTCTTTGTCACTTTCCCATATGTTTGTGGTGTCTTGGGAGTTGTTTGTCACCTTTTGGACACCTTTGAAGGTGTTTTCTATGTGTTTGCCTCCCATTGTTTTCAATGGGGTTCGAGAGGTTCGTTGAGCCTAACTCGAATGGGGCCTCCGTTCGACGAACCGAACTCGAGCCTTTAGAGGCTCGCTCATCTCTACTTAGTACATCAACCTGGCATACAGGGCTCGACGTGCACAAAGTTCGATAAGCCAACGTAGGCTAAATTGCCACGCCTTGACTTGTGCAGATTTGCCAAACTCATCCCCCCAAAACAGTACATGGCATGAAAACCCAAAATTAAAACCAAGACTGTCAATCCCAAGTCGCAACAACTCATGAACCAGCCACACCCAGTGGTATGATTAACCAATGCAGCGCTGGAAGAACTGACCCCACCCAAATTATCCCCTGACCAATGTACAAATACCATCCCCTCCCACTAGAGTCAGGGGCTACTCAAAAAGGGGGAAAAATCCAAACATGCCTGATATTGAAAGGAGCCAAGATGCCCAGCTACAACCATACCCTGTGGTACTAGAAACGGACATGAAAGCCCAAAAGTTTAACCCACAATGACCGTTGAAACCCCTGTCAATGTGAAATGATCTTCTAACCCCATGGTCGAACCTTGCAAAGTCCAGAAACCAGAACCGCAGTATTCAGTCCACTTATGCTTACCCATCTACCATCAAAATGCCAAGGTAAAACCCTGCAAATGCATGTGCCTATCGGTTAGAAATCCACACTTAGAAAGAAGTCTGCCAGCAGCGTCTGCTAACCCCTCAAAGGACTGCAAATCATGCCAGAAAACTATGTTGGTGTTCAAGAGACCCATAGCAATGGGCAAAGCTACAACGTTAACCACCAACCAGCCCAGAAACCTTCTAGAATAGCGGACTCTACTCCAATACCCATCCACGGCTACCCAAACAAGCACTCAAAAATACAGTGTGGCAAAACCATGAAGCACCGTACCATAGCTCGAGTGCCCCGCCACATTAAGCACAGGATGAAGCACCCCACTTGGCCCGAAAGCCAGCCAGACAATACAGACCCATAGCGGGTTCGGCCCGGCCACACTTTGCACCCAAACCCGAAACAACCAAACTACACAAAAGACAACTGCAAATTACAAACCTGTGAACAAGCAGGAATCCGCCTCATGCTTAGCCACGTACAGCAACTCTACCAGTGAAAGATCAAACAACGCTGCAAACTGACAAACGGCGGCCAAATGTTATCGTATCTAGAAGGATAACTCAGCCAGCGCACACAACCATGCCACTGCTCCGACCCATCAAAAACTGAGACAGACCTCTTACTCTGGAAATTTACAATTGAACTGTAAGGGAAGACACACTATGAATCCACACCAACCCTACGTGTCCCTGCTGCGGGGCAACCCCGCCATTGCCGTGGCTAGAAGGGGACTCCTAACAAACCCCTGACCAACAGGCTTAAAATCCTCTATAGCCTGCCACAACAACCCACTACCGCTTCTGTGACGCCCTGGCCTATCAGGTTGTCACAAGGGTGCCGTGCAACCTGCTCTTCTGCATGGTACCCGCTCCTCGTTGGTTAGGGGTCCTGTCACTTTGGTGTTGCTACCAACAGGTGTACACAAATCCTGAGGAACACTCTGCACCACACCCACTAAACACCCATTGGGCAGCCTTTCGCCACCCTAAACAAACCCCCCTTTTTATTCCTGGTGTCCGCGCGACCCCGCCTCTGATCCGGAGACCCCTCGAGCCACTGTGGATCCGGGTCCGAGCAGCCCGTTGGCTGTCGCGGGGGCGGCACACCTTAGGAAAACTTGGCGTCACGAACAGGATGCGAGCAGGACCCACTAACCTGGGTGAATTGCGCCTTGAAAAGTGAAAATCACAGTCCAAAAAAGAAGCCGAAGCCCCGCCCTTTGTCTTCAGCCTGAAACAAGAAATGGAAGTTCCCAGAGGGCCACAGCGCGCGAAAGAGTGCTGGGAGAAAATCGAGGGGGCGTGCCCGAACGTAGCAAAAGAGGAAAAGAAGCAGGGAAGCCAGGACTCTGCCATTTTGTTCCTGGACAACGCAGAGGCAAGATGGCGGAGCAGAACTGGTCACCGGAACGTGCTGTTCCCGGGACCGCAACGTAGATTGAAGAAGAGACCAAGCAGCTGTGCAGGAGGATGCGAACGCAGTTCCTGTTCATACTAAACCACTGGAGGGAAGAGATGAGGAGTCTGGCAGTGGCGGTGCGAGCCCCTGAGATTGAAATCCGACGTGAAGAAAGGGTAAGCGGTTACACAGTCCCTATTGATTATCCTAATCCGGCCATGGCGGCTGAGGGATCGGTCCGCCCCCGCTTTTGGCAACCACTCCACTGTCACCTACCCCGTCCTCGGCGGACGCCGAGCTGCAACTATCCATCCTGGCAACGGAACCTGCAGTCTGTTTTTATGAAGCTCCAGCAGCAGCCCCAAGGTCCATCGTCATCCCAGTCACGTCAGCGGTTCCCCCGGAGCCCGGCCAGATCAGACCCGGCCGCATCACCGGGCCCGTCCTTATAGGCGGAGCACCCGGACCCTACCACACCGGCTGCGGAGCAGTCTGTTTTCTCATCTACAGCTGCAGGAGTGGGACTTTCCAGTTCAACGGTTCCAGTACCGCGCGGTATCCCGACAGCTGTTGGGGCCACACGAGTCCAGTTCAAGCCGGAGCCAGTTGAGGAGCTGAGGCCGGACTCCGACGCCCCCTACTGGGAGCGGCACAGTCAGGAATTGCAACAGGAGATTGCTACCAGGAAACAGCGGCGGCAGGAGCTGCCCGCTCGCAACAGTTCGGAGAAGGAGCAAGTGAGGAGCACTGCTTCATGTGTCAAAGGGCCATGGTGACGCGGTCTGGTGGATCGCTTCGACCCCGAGCAGGGATGGGGTTTCATCCGTGAAGCAGACCTCACAGCGGGGATATTTGTGTCCCGGCGGGACGTGGCCCCACACCTTCCTTGGAAGCATCCTGGCCGCAACCTAGAGCCTGAAGAAATGGTCAGCTACACCCGACACTGCGGGGAGAGGGGCTGTTATGCCCTAGAGGTGACCAAACATGTCATGTTTGAGGAAGGGTACGTGTCCGCAGAGGTAGCACGCAGGCGGAAGGAGGCGTGGCTATGGGACCCGACCGTATATTACTAGCAAAAATATGGTACCATAAAATTGTTAGGTATCTGTGTTTTCCATTTGTTATTTTCCACAGTTTGATATTTTCCATATAGAAAATGAAAGAATTAATGAAAAGCTAATTGTACGGGAAAGTAACCTGATTTTCTCTAAATTGACAACAGTTGTACTACGGTACAGGAACGTTTGGTAGGTTTTACAGAGACTTCCACATTTTAATAGTTGATTAAAAATGGACCATGGTCACAGGACTGGCGTGACCAACATAAACTTGTGTCTTGTAAAAAAAACTGCACCCGTTGTGCCATCAGAGTTGTCTGACCTACCCCGAGACCTTAACCCGACCCAGGGACTTATCTAGGTTTCCAGGGGAAGTAGGTTGTTTGGGAGGGGGGTTGTTGGGATCCGAGACGTTGGGACTGGACTGTCGCAGTTAGGGACTGCAACGTAGAACGTTGGGTCCCCGCTGCCATCAAAACCGGTGGTGTCCCCTGTGGCAGACGAACTCTAAGCTAAACATTGTTGGTAACGGTTTAAGAGAGTACCTCCCCTGTGTGGGATGAACCCGTTTAAAATAAAAATGTTTGTTAACGCTTTTTCTTCCTTTTCAAAAAAAATAAAAATAAATGCTTGGTGTTCTGTAGCTCGCGGACGAGCTACATTTAACCAGGGGGAAATGTGATGCCTTGGCCTATCAGGTCATCACAAGGGTATCGTGCAACCTTCCCTTCTGCATGGTACCCGCTCCTCCTTGGTAACGGGTCTTGTCACTTTGGTGTTGCTACCAACAGGTGTACACAAATCCTGAGGAACACTCTGCACCACACCCACCAATCACCCATTGGGCAGCCTGAGGGGAATAGGGCCACCCAGATGGAGGGGTGGAAGAGGGAGGGCAGAGATGTCAGTTGTAGAGTAGTAGTTGAGCAGTGAGCAGCGGTGACAAGACAGGTCACGCTGTGGAGCTGGGGTCCTGTACCCATCCCAGGTGCCAGACGTTGGCCTGGCCAAAAGGACCTGGAACCCCGGTTGCAGGGGGTAGTGACAGGGGACACGGTGCTGCTACAGAGAGCAGGCCGGCTGCCTTGTGCTACAACCGGGCAGGGACCAGGACACGACGGGGTATGCGGACCCTAGGCTGGGAAGAAGCTTCACGCAGCCCAGTAATTCACTCGACGGGAACGGAGTCTTCAGGAACCGTTCACCACCCACTCCAGAATCGGGGGTACTAGCGCAACGAGGGGGATAGGACTTCCCACAAACGTCCAAAAAATCCCAAGCGTGAACCTTGAGAGCAAGCTCACCCTGCTAGCCATGCAGGCGAGCGGGACCCGAATCGCTTCAAATGATAGGGATCCATACGTAGGACACACAGTGCCAAGGGACAAGGCTTCAGGTTAACCTGCAACACCAAAAGGGCACGGAGTCAGCGTGCTCGCCCAAAAGAAGCAGGACATTCAAGAGTTTGGTTTACCTGGTGTCAGCGTCAGTGACTTTGGACTGTTTGAGTACCCGATATCCCTTTGCACCCGACGGGTTCCCCACTCCATCTATCACCGGATCCCAGGACACTACTCCCTCTGCCCACGGAGGGGTTAACATCTCGAGCTGTCCCACACCATCGTCCCCGGGCTCCCCCCAAATGGCAGCGGTGGTCCCTCATGTTACCACATACCATGGGTGGAGTCATGAACACTATCCCCTTTCACCACCCTAAACAAACCCCCCTTTTTATTCCTAGTGTCCGCTTGACCCCGCCTCGGATCTAGAGACCCCTCGAGCCACTGTGGATCCGGGTCCGAGCAGCCCGTCGGCTGTCGCGGGGGCGGCACACTTCAATAAACAGAAAACACACAACTCTGCCAAGTTTGGTAACCCAAACAGGGCGGTGACTACCAATATGCATCCCAATCGGGTCCACGGGGAGTTTTTTTTTTTATATACATATGACCTTCTCTCAAATTATTTCATCTGAACCAAAGCACCGAAGAAACTGTAGAGTCCCCAACTACTGTAGGATGTGAGGAACATCTCCCAGACCATAAGAAGTCTGTGAAACACAATCTAATTCAACCTATCCTGATAGTTAAGGGTCAACAATGCTCCACACACAATGAGACAATGAGTTGCTGATGTAGTACTGTCTTATAGATGATGCCTGTATCTGTCTGTCCTGCTCACTGGGTGGAGACCACAAGGGACATAATGTGGAGCCACTGGATGTGGCCTCTGAGAAAAGGAAAGAAAAACTGAGGAAATGCTTGGATCTAAATCCACATAAAGTTCAGAATCTGCTCTATCATAAGAGGAAGAACATCAGTAAGATATTTATAGACTCCTAATTTGACCTAACGACCCAGAACTGCGCTTCATATCAGTGAACAGTCTGCGTATACCCCCACCTCCCAAAGAGAATGCGAAACCTCCATAAGTGCGGTGACTAATTCCATCCATCAAACTTCCAGGAGACCCTCCCCAAGCTGAGGACCTTTGTCCGGGTCGACCCGCCAGCAAAGGACCACCAAACCATCCCACCAGGCTTACAACATTTCCCCATATGAAGCCTAGCCACAATACCTGTACCAAAGCACGACTAACTACACCACAACCATAACACTATAGTTATCCCCAGCACCCAAGCACAACTTGCCAAACGGGCATAACTGCAAAGCATCGCTTAAACCCGCGAAAGGGCAAACAACTCGAAATCAACCGTAACCTTTAAAGAAACAAACCCTTGAACAAAACTACCATCAAAATACAAACCCGAAACGTGCTGCATCACCAACCCCCCCACCTATATCAAAAAGCAGAGTACGAGGTGCAAATGAATCATAATTCTTACCAGGCTGACTCAAAGGTGTCCTCGAAACAGCAGTCACGTATGCTCCACGTTGAGCAGCCCCAGGCCCCGGGACCTCACCAGCTTCACCGGCAAGGTCGACCAACTGCCCAGGCTGGAAGCCATTTTTGAGATGGTTGTTGACCCAGAGCAGGAGTTGGGTAGTTCCGGCTGCTCCTCCATTATGCATCTGCCAGTTGTCATCCAAAAGGGGAGTGGGGTGTGGGGCCACCAACCCTCGGTCCATTGTCATCCCACCTCAGCGCAGCTCCAGGACCACAGGGCTCGTGCCCCAGTGTGACCCTGTGCCTCGTCGACTGACATGCTCCGGTGCTGTTAAGATTTCCAGGGTCTGGGCCTAGCTTAGCCCTGTGCTCCGCTGACCTCCTAACCCAGTGGAACAGGCCGCTGCTGCCCCATATCCCGCATAGGCCCTGCACAGCTGCACGGCTGCATTTCATGTGTCAGCTTTCGGTCACATGGATTCACAATGTCAGGGCATGTGATCGCGGCACCAAGCCACGTGACCATGCCCCGGGTCATGTGGCCGCGCCGCCTGCACCCCTGCTCAGCTCCGGTATCCAGGTCTTCGCTCGGCTCTGTCACCCGCTGTCCGCCTGAACCATGGGACAAACCGCCGCAGTCCAGAGTCCCACACTGGCCCTGCATGGCTGCGAAGGCTGCACTTCCAGTGTAAACTTCTGGTCACATGAGTGCCCTGGCGGGCCATGTGGCCATGCCGCCAGCGCATGTGACCACACCCATGTTCAGCTCCAGTCTCTGCCGCTGCCCGGGATCCTGCACCGGCTCTGCGCGGCCTAGCAGGCCGCACTTCCGGGTTCAAACGCCTGGTCACATGACTGCAGTGCCGGGCCATGTGACCATGGTGTCCGGACACCAGGGCCATGTGACCATGATGTCCGGACGCCAGGGCCATGTGATTGCGACGCTGGACCACGTGACCGAGCCGCCCAAATCACCATGCTGACCCCGCGCCGCAAAACAGAGGAGGTAGGAGGCCGGTGACATCACTCACCCCCTCATCGCTGCACTCTGCACGGCGTTGCTATACCTCCAACGTCCTCGATGCCGCTGCTGTCCCGGGTCCTGCTGCCCTCTGGATCCTGTGAGCCACCTGGATTTGGATCCTGCGGAGGCCTGGAACTCCTCAACCATCCTGGAAGCAACGGGAGCTTAGTCATCTCAGCTTCCCAATCGTCTACCATCCACCGCTGCCGTGTCCCCTGGAACCAGCGCTGCCCACGCCGCTCCACCAAAGCCAACATCCTTTAGGACAGGGGCCTCCTTTCTGGACCATTCTGGGTTCAACCACGATTCCGGACGTCTTACAGGTACCGAATGACCAGCGCCCAATAGCTCTGCCCTATATATACTACCTCACACTGACCTCCCCCTGACTAATCAAATGTCCCTACAACTTTTTTTACCCCTTTAACCCCACCTTCCGGTTCACCCAAAATAGCTCACACCTTAACCCTTTGCTATACCCTCTGGCCTAGCATCCCTCCTAGTCATGTCGCTGTTCCTTGAGCCCCTTTGGGGCAAAATTCTGGGCTGTCTATATGGATCAGGGACATTTTCAGCCCCCTAAACTCTAGAACTCAAGTGTGACTGCAAACCATATGCTTTCTGTAGCTTCTCCTCTGCATAAGTTACACGTGAACAGTAAAATGCAATTATCATCACAGCATAATATCTGGAGCTGAATCTCCACAATGCCCCTGTATGATACCATTACATGGGCTCTGCAGAGCTTCATCTTGAATAGAAAGTTTCCATGTTCAAATCCAGTACATTCATTGTTTATAGAACGGATGTAGAAAACCAAGTACAGTGGTACCTCGCTTAACGAGTAACCCTCTTAACGAAAATTTCGCTTAACAAGCAAAGCTTTCTGTAAATTTTTAAGCCGCTTTACGAGAAAGCTTTGCTGCATGAGCGAAATTCTCACCGCACACACTTCCGGTTTCGTCCATCCACCACACTCTGACCCGCACTTGCAGTCCACACAAACACACACATGCACGCACAAACACACACGCACGCACACACATACAGTATTATGCTCACCTTACCTTCCGTTCCACCGCCGGGCTCATGGTTCTTGTAGTTCCTGGGTACATTGCGACGTCCTCGCGGCGAACTACAAGACCCAGGAGGCTTGCGATGGAACGGAAGGTAAGGTGAGCATATAATATAACATAATATGTTTACCTTTCGTTTCATCGCCGGCCTCCTGGGTGCTGTAGTGCACCGCTGTGCTCCAGTCCACGCTGTGTATCTGCATCCATAGCGACGAGGGAGGAACTTCCTGTCACCGCTAATGGAAGGCAGAGCGCTGGCCAATCAGAGGCAAGCGGCTCTGCCTTTGACGTCAGCGCTCTGGCCAGGAAGTTCCTGCCTCGTCGTTATGGTAACGCGTTACACAGCCCAGCCCCGTACCAAAGAACAGCAAGTCCCAGCAGACCGGCGATGGAACGGAAGGTAAGGTGAGCATCTAATATGTGCGTGTGCGTGCTTGTGTGTTTGTGTTTCTGTGAGTTTGCTTGCGTGTGTGTGTGTGGTTGTGCATGTGTGGAATGATAGAATAGGGGACCAGGATGGGACATTTTAGAAGTTGTGGAACGGATCGTCAGCATTGCAATGATTTCCTATGGGAAATCTTGCTCTGCTGAACGAGTACCTTGCTTAACAAGCACACTCCCAGAACGGATTGTTCTTGTTAAGCAAGGTTCCACTGTACAGTAATCAGCTATTTCCAGCAGTCTCATAGACAGTGGAATGAAGGTTGAGCATACAAACCTTTGCGCTATTCAAGAAGGGTTTTTGCAGAGTCCATTTCCTTTTGAGCCCTGCTTTCTGAATTGTTGGGAGATCAATATTCGGTTCTCTACTAGTGAATCCCAATGGAACTGTGTAACCACCCCTATTGCATATGCCCATCTGTCTAAGACTAAAGTCACATATGTTTCATGGATCCAATTTGGAGCCCCCTGTCAAATGTTCCATAAATTTCATTACAAGAAAAAAGCAGCATCCAGTGTTATTCAAGCAATCAAAAAGGCAGAAAGAATGACAAAACCTCAATTAACTCCATTATATGTCACTGAGGTCTCTTGGAAGCCTTAAGGGTTTATTATACGACGGCTCCTACATAGCGTTGTAGCATTTTTTATGAATATATAACTACACAAATTATACACAATTCTTAAAACTAGTCTAAAAATTAAAGCATATATTTTTTTGGACATCTGTAGAACTATAGATTTGTTACAGTATAAAAAAGTCCATGAAGAAATAAAATATAAACAGGTGTAAAATTCACAGTAGAAAAATCTTAAAATTAAAAATTCTATTGGGTAAAATGCTAATTTATATTCCAGAATACTGGCCTATAACTGAAATGCAAAGTGATAATGGTTCATGATTCACTTCAATATTACAAGTTTAAAGTTTCCACCAATAGTGTATCAGTCAGTGGTCTACAAATATCTGAAAGGTAGTCACAGTGCAGAGGGAACTACCCTATTCTCACAAGTACAAGAAACAATGGGATGAAATTAAAAGGAAGGAGATTCAGATTAGACATTAAGAAAAACTTTTTGACAGAGAGTGGAACAGGCTACCAAGGGAGGTAGTGAGCTCTCCATCAATGGAAATCTTCAAGCAGAAACTGGATAATCATATAGCTGGGATTATTATTATTAATAATAATATTTTTTTTATAGAGCACCATTAATTCCATGGTGCTGTACATGAGAAGGGGTTACATACAGAATACATTTACAAGTTACAATAGACAGACTGGTACAGAGGATAGAGGACCCTGCCCTTGCGGGCTTACATTCTATAGGGATGACTTAGGAAAGCCTGCACTCGCTGGTAGTTGGACTCGATGGCCCTTGAGGATCCATCCAGTCTTCAATTCTATTATTCTATGTGCCTGCCTCAGCCTTAAAATGCATTTCATGCGTCCACTTCTTCAGGGAGTCTAAGTGGTGCGCCCTGTTACAGGGATTTTTCAGCAATAGGAAAAAGTAAATAGCTAAAAGAAATGCATTTAAATAAATTCCTATTTACTCTAAGGTAACAAATGACACTCCTTATGACTAAGACAATAATCGCTACAGAGTTAAAATGGCCTCTGTCTGATAACACTGATCGAAATTTGTCCTAGAATGTCAATAGGACAAGTGCCTGTGAGCATGTGCAATAGGAAGGTCAGCTGAAAACCAGGAGATAACCTAAACCATAATATATCAATTTCACTCTCACAGCAGTCTCAGTATTCAGAATGAGGAGGGGGGCAGCAGTGTGAGCAGCCTTTTCTTACCTCAGGACAATGGTATTGCCAGAATTATATCAGAAAGACAGGCTGGACTGCAGTATAGGCAGCCTCTTATTACCTCAGCACTTTTGGTATCTTAGGTAATAAATCAGAAAGATAGGATGGAAAATGGATAGCAGTGTGAGCAGCCTCTCATTACCTCAGCAGCACCCCTGGTATCTCTAATATTAATTCAAGAGGTCATTAGTATACCTCAAAAAGCAATGCACTTGGTTCTTGGTCTGCCCACCATTGTCATCAAACACCAGCCTACCTGAAAAACAGAGTTGCATATGAAGGCGCACAGGTCATGCCCATAGCAGTGCCTTTTTTCTGTAAAAGCAAAAATAATTTTTAGACAAATTATGTGTCAGTATTAGAGTTAGTGCTAATGGATTTGCAGAATCCAGTCCAGTGACCAGGTTGGCAATCTCTGACCTGAGACCCATTTTCTAAACACTAGTCCTTGCGGCTCTTTTTTTTAATAGCAGCTTGGTGAAACATCATCATTGTCTCTTGCTGCTCATGTATTGATGTACCAGGAGGTCTGATCAATAGATGAACCACAGACACTGGCAGAAAGGAGGTATCTATCAGGTCTCCTGTCAATCAGTCAGAGATTACAGACCTGGCTGCTGGAATGGCTCCTGCAAATACATTTCTACCAACTCTAGTCAATATATACTTAACAGTTTCAATAACAAATCAATCATAGACCAATGGTTATCCCCTTCGAGAAGCGAACCCCTACTTGCAGACCCTAATAATGTTTAATACTTGTGTATAAAGGTTCGATATCTGCAGTCACTAAATACATTTTAGGTTCCAAGATTCCAGTGAAACTTCCTCAGGACGTTATTTGCATCTCTGATATAGAAGGACAAGCAGTCGTCCACTGGCTAATCAATACACTTACAAATTAAGTCACATAGATGTTTTAGCAATTAAAATGCCACTTGTATTGAATGTTAATCTGAAGCCTTTTCCTTCTTTGTAGGTGTGTGGTGCTTTACATCATGTTATCAACCAAAATCCTTTTGGGCTTCAGGTTCTGGTGGACCAGTGGCCAGACGTTACTTCTGTCATATGTCGCCCACCAATGGAAGTGAGTTCTAAAAGAGATATTAAGGTTGATCAATGCCCCTGGGAAATTGTCCCTCTTGCTTTCCTTATCTGAAATTTAAGACACAGAAGATGAAATTGCATTTAAAAATGAGATTTAAAAAATCTGGATGTAATCTTGCAGATTAAGGATCACTCTAACCCGGCACTAAGTCCATTGGACCATGTCCAGCACTGATTGGATTTGGTGACCTGCAATACCAGACACAGCCTATGGATAAAAGTGGCACGGTCTTTGAAGAAAAAAAAAAAGAAAAAAAAAAGAAAACAGCCTTTAGATATATTTAGAAATGATATGAATCAAAATGAACCACTCTTTCCCCTGTAGCTCTACAAAAGCTTTAGCGTTTCTCTGGTCAGTGTTGGGATATACAGCTCTGGCAAAAATTAAGAGACCTCTGCAAAATTGTCAGTTTTTCTGATTTTTTTCTTTACAGGTATATTTTTGAGTAAACTGTAAATTATTATTTTATTCTATAAACTACTAACAACATGTGTCCGAATTTCCAAGCAATACATTTTGTATTTATTTTCTAAAAATGAGAAATGATCAAAATAACAAAAAAATGCATTGCTTTCAGACTTCAAATATTGCAAAGAAAACAAGTTCATAATCATTTAGAAACAACAATACTAATAATGTTTTAACTCAGGAAGAGTTCAGAAATCAATATTTTGTGGAATAACAATGATTTGTAATCACAGCGTTCATGCGTCTTGGCATGCTTTCCACCAGTCTGTCACACTGCTTCTGGGTGACTTTATGCCACTCCTGGTGCAAAAATGTAAGCAGTTCTTCTTTGTTTGATGTCTTGTGACTATCCATCTTTCTCTTGATTAAATTCCAGAGGTTTTCAATGGGGTTCAGGTCTGAAGATTGGGCTGGCCATGACAGGGTTTTGATTTGGTGGTCCTTCACCCACATATTGATTGACCAAGCTGTGTGGCATGGCACATTGTCCTGCTGGAAAAAAACAGTCCTCAGAGTTGGGGAACATTGCCTGACCAGAAGGAATCAACTGTTTTTCAGGATAACCTTATATAAGGCTTGATACATACGTCCTTTGCAAAGTTTAATCTGCCAAATTTCTATAGAAAACTGAAAACTTTACAGTGGTCCCTTAATTTTAATTTTTGCGAGAGCTGTATGTTGGTCTGTATAAGTAATTGGAAATAACTATATTCCTTAAAAGGGATCAGTCATACGTGAAAAGTGACCTTATTGTATGTTATGTCAAGTGTTCTCATTAGTTTGTAGAATGCATGTTTTACTGTTTTATGATAATGAGAAAAGCTGCGGGACGTGGCCGGATGCAGTGCTGAGCAGACGCTGTTAATCTCGGCTCCTTGCTTTTGTGCCACCCCCGTGACAGCCGACGGGCTGCTCGGATCCGAATCCAGATCCGCAGTGGCTCAAGGGGTCTCCGGACCCGATGCGGGGTCACGCGGCCACTCGAATTGAAAAAGCGGGGGGGTATTTACAAGGGGTGGAAAATAAAGTTTGTGACACCACCCAGGGGTCGTGGTAATGTGGGATACCACCGCTGCAGCGTTTGGGGGAGCACCCGGGAGCGATGGGATGGCAGCTTGTGATGTTAACCCCTCCGTGGGCAGGGGGAAGGTGTCCCGGGGCTCGGTAGTGTAAGGATGGGGACCCGTCAGGAGAAAAGGGGCACAGCGTACTTACACCATCCAGAAATTCTGACACCAACAATGGGTAAACCAAAGTCCTGAATGCCCTGCAGATGTTGTTGGAGTACGCTGGGTCCGTGCCCTTTTGGCATTGCTGGTTGGTCTGAAGCCTTGTTCCTTGGCACTGTGTTTACTCTTTGTGGATCCCTTTTGCCTGAAACTACTCGGGTCCCGCTCACCCGTGTGGCTTACGGAGTGAGCTTGCTCTCAGGGTTCACGCTTGAGATTTTCTGGACGATCTTGGGAAGTCCTATCCCCCTCGTTGCGCTAGTACCCCGATTTTGGAGTGGGTGGAGAACGGCTCGTGAAGACTTCGTCCTCGTCGGGTAAATTACTGGGCTCCGTGAAGCTACTTCCCAGTCTAGGGTCCGCGTACCCTGTCGTATCCTGGCCCCTGCCCGGTTGTAGCACAAGGCCGCCGATCTGCCCTCCATGGCAGTACTGTGCCCCCTGTCACTACCCCCTGTGACCGGGGTTCCAGCTCCTTCCAGCCCAACGTCTGGCACCTGGGATGGGTACAGGAACCCAGCTCCGCAGTGTGACCTTTCACTATCACTGCTGCGCACAAACTCTCTACTTTCTGACCTTTCTGGCCCTCCTTCTACCATCCTTCCATCTGGGCGGCCCTATTCCCCTCAGGCTGTCCAATGGGTGTCTGGTGGGTGTGGTGCAGAGTGTTCCTCAGGATTTGTGCATACCTGTTCTTAGCAACACCAAAGGGACAGGACCCGTGACCAAGGAGGAGCAGGTACCATGCAGAAGGGCAGATTGCATAGCACCCTTGTGATGACCTGATAGGCCAGGGCGTCACACTTCCATGTAAAGCATCTCAAACCAAACAAACACAGCTGGAAACTCCTGATAAGAGGAGATCAGAGACCCCAGAGCAGCGATGGGTCGCATTACCAGGAGGAGAGGAGCCGCTCCGGGCAAGATGTTAATTTTCACACCGGCCCTCAGGAAAAACCAAGATGGCCATAGCAGCAGTGAGAAAGAGGCTGGGGAGAGCCCAGCACACTCCATGAGGTCTGAGTCAGATCCCTCTGATCAGAAGTTACCAGGCATGTCTGGAAACCTCAGCTCCGTGCAGGTGCACCTCCCTCACACAGAGAATACAATCACCTCAGCACCGGCAGCCTAACAGCAGGTATCTGCAGCCCCTGATAATGACCTGAGCTCAGCCCCTGTAACAAAGGCCACTCTGAAGTTTTACATGGAGGAACTGAAGAAGTCCATACACAGGGACATCACCTCAGCCGTCACTGCTCTGCAGAAAGACATAGTACACATTGGTGACAGAACCTCACACATAGAGGAGAAGCTGGAGGAGTTCACCACAGCCCAAATCCAGCTTGTGGATGCTCATAATGAGGCAGATGAGGAGATCACTGCCCTGAAGCTGAAGCTGGCTGACCTAAAGGACCGCTCCAGGCGTAATAATCTGCACTTCAGAGGGATCCCGGAGAGCGTGACCGCAGACGCGCTGAAGGAGTTCCTAACAGACTTCTTCACTGCACTAATCCCCGACACAGAGCAGCGAGACCTCCTCATAGACAGAGTGCACAGGATCCCGAAACCCAAAAGTGCCCCTAACTCAGCACCCAAGTATGTGATCGCCCGGCTCCATTTTTACCACTTCAAAGAAGCTGTGACCAGAGCGACGACAGCAGAACTGGACCTGCCGGACGGGTTTAAAGAGGTGCTGGTGTTCACTGATCTGTC
This sequence comes from Anomaloglossus baeobatrachus, assembly GCF_048569485.1. Taxonomy (NCBI): domain Eukaryota; kingdom Metazoa; phylum Chordata; class Amphibia; order Anura; family Aromobatidae; genus Anomaloglossus; species Anomaloglossus baeobatrachus. Next base: position 257,888,946 of record NC_134357.1, read on the forward strand.
CGCCGCCACCCTGAACAGGAGACGAAAGTTCTCAACAGCCACCAAAGTCCTGAGGGATAATGGCATCTTATACAAGTGGGGCTACCCAGTCAAGCTCACTAGGAATGGAGTCACGCACGCCGTCATATCCCCCCTGGAGGCCATGACCCTGCTGTAGAGGTGGTCGCTGGAGACTGTGGATGAGGATACAAGCTCATGAATGAAGAAGAGGCCGCCGATGCTGATGAAGGAGTGGTCCTGATGCAGACGCAAGTTACATGTTTGTTTCTCTGTTGTTTACTGCTCTGCTTGTCTCCTTTTTATCACCAAAGCAGAGTTATATAAATACTTTCTCCATAACAGGCTGTGGAGGCACGAGGAAACTATCCTAGTTTTGTAGTTTCACCTCCCCCCATTATATACTGGATAACGGTGCATGTCCAGTGGGTTCACTTAGAATCGGACTCTATTTTTGGAACTGTTATAGTTACAATTTTGAGAATTAATATTTGTTATCCCCCATTTTTCTATCTTTCCTAATTTTCTATTGGTGACAAATAGATTTTATTTGTAATTTGTACTTCTAGATTGTATCTGTATATGGTACTTCACATTTCTAGCATCAATGCTAAAAGGTTAAACAGCGCATTTAAGAGATCTCTCCTATGAAGAGAAGCCCGGTCACTTAAAGCCGACATACTGTGCGTTCAAGAAACGCATCTGAATAACATGGATGCACACAGATTGCAGATCAGGCACGTCCCACATATGTATCACTCCCATGCAATAGACAAAAAGAGAGGAGTAGCAATAGCCATCAAAAACACTGTGGCCTTCCAGCTCATCCGCAGCATTGTAGACAGTGAGGGCCGGTATGTTATCCTGGTGTGCAGCATAAACAATAAGACTTACACCATTGGTTCCGTATACGCCCCAAACGCCAAACAAATCGGATTTGTCAAGGACACTATGGCCATAGTAGCTGATGTTAAAAAAGGTGCCCTTCTGGTGTGTGGGGACTTTAACATCACTCCATGTCCCAACATTGACAGATCCGCACATCCCAAACCTGGGGACAAGTCCTGATCACTTTCTCAAAATCTCCTATCAGAAGAGCTGTATGACATGTGGCAGGTCCTGCACGCCTCTGAGCGGGATTACACCTTCTATTCACACTCACACAAAAGGATATTCAAGAATCGATCTAATACTTGCAGACAAATGGTTGTTACAGGATATCCAGAAGGCCACGATAGGCACTATCACGTGGTCGGACTATGCTCCTGTCTCATGCTACATTACAGAGGGATATAACTACCCGACATACTCCCCATGGAGAGTAAACTTACCTGTTCTGCTCTCATATTAGTAGGCCCCAACTACAAGAGACATTAAAATAATACTTCACAATTAACAGTACACCTGACGTATCCTTATCAACAGTATGGTGCGCACACAAGGCTTATATTAGGGGAAAACTCATCCAAATAGCCTCCCGAAATAAAAAGCCATATTACAGCAAATAGTGGAAATCAACCAGAACATAGCCTCATTAGAAGAAACGCACAAGCAGAGTCCCACAAATACAACTCTCTAAAACCTGCAAAAACTGCGGCATGAGCTATACCAATTGCTCCAACAAAAGTACGAGCATACCCTACGGAAGAGTAAAGCCACATACTACTGGCAGGGAAACAGGGCAGGTAAAATACTGGCCAATAAAGTGAAAGCCAAAATGACCAAACAAAGACTACCCCACATATGGAACGATAAAGATGATAAAATATATATTCCTAAAGAGATCGTTAACACATTTGCAAACTATTACTCCTCCCTTTACAACCTCCAGGAAGACAACTCAACGCCACAACCTAATGCCCAATTAATACACCAATTCTTAGATAGCATAAACCTGCCCTAAATACCAGAAGACAAATTAGAGACATTAAACCAACCAATAACCCAATTAGAAATAAAACAAGTAATCAGAGCAACAAAAAGCAACAAGTCTCCCGGCCCTGACGGACTGACAGGCGAATACTTCAAATTATTTGAAGATATATTAATCCCCCATATGGCACTAGTTTTCCAAAATTCATTTGAAACAGGGGAAATCCCTAAAGAAATGATTCAGGCAACAATCGTACCCCTTTCCAAGCTGGGGAAAACACATGATCGAGCCATCAATTTCAGGCCGATATCATTATTGAACATCGATTTAAAAATCTATTCCAAAATTTTATCCAATAGAATATCAGATGTGATCCCGTTGTTGGTGCAAAAAGACCAGGTGGGATTTGTAAAATCTAGACAGACGTTGGACGGCACAAGGAGGATGATTGATATCATCCACATGACGGGGAAAAGTCGGAAGCCTTCTCTTCTCCTTTCCTTGGATGCGGAGAAGGCGTTCGACCGGGTGCATTGGGGGTTCCTATTTGAGGTCCTGTCTAAATTTGGATTCAGCGGCAATATATTCAGAGCCATCACCCCCCTATACTCTAGCTCATTAGCCTCAGTTCTCGTATCTGGTATGATATCAGACAAATTTGACATTACTGGTACGAGGCAGGGGTGTCTCCTCTCACCATTGATATTTGCACTAATAATTGAGCCCCTGGCAGAAAAAATCCATTTGCATTCTGGCATAGCAGATATTAAAATTGGGAAATCAGAACACAAAATTGGATTGTTTGCAAACGGTATTATTTTAGCTCTCACCAACCCCACAGAATCAATAGCTAGAGTCATGGAAGTAATAGATTCCTTCACTAAGCTCTCGTACTATAAATTAAACATCTCCAAGTGCCAAATATTAAACTTATTGCCCTCTGTCTCATATCCTGTGGAGCTGAAAACGAAATATCCCTTCAACTGGGACAATGAGAGTATAACCCACCTGGGAATCCATCTAGTCCCCTTCTCAGATAAAATGCTCTCACTAAATTATGAGGCTCCTAAGAAAAAGATGAAAGCAGATCTGCTGCGCATGAGACAACATGACCTGTCCTGGCTAGGAAGAATCGCATCCATTAAGATGTTCATCCTCCCCCAAGTATTATATCTATTCTGCAATCTGCCCATTGCTCTCCCCATGAAAATGCTCAAGGAAATACAATCCATTATAATGAAGTATATCTGGCAAGAGAAACAACAGAGAGGCAGAGCAGAAATTTAATATATCCCCATGAAAAAAAGAGGTCTGGGATGCCCCTCAGTGCTCAGATACTACAGAGCAGCCATACTCGAGCAGATACGCTTTATGTGGAATAATAACGACGATATGCACTGGATAGTGATCGAAAAACACTTGATCGGAACTACAAATGTGGCATCTTTCTTTTATTCATGTGCCCTAACCAACCCCAATAGAAAGCTGTGTATCTTGCCGACAGTGGACGCTGCTCTGGGGGTGTGGGGTGTACTGACTAATAAGCTGAGCTCTATAAAGGTGGTGCTCTCTAGCGCTCCTGTGGAGACGCTGGAGAAGTGCTTCCCGGACCTCCAGATCCAGACCTGGAAGCCCCTGGCGATCACAATGATCGGACACCTGTATGAGGGAGAGACACTGTCTCCCTTCATTGCATTTACACAGAAATATCACATCCCATATAAAGACTTCTATAAATATTTACAAATAAGACACTGACACTTCTTACATGAAAAGAGAGAGCTGATCTTCTTACAACCCTCTGCACTCCTCACAATGCTGCACAACCCGGATGAAAGCGTTATCCTTAAGTTATAACCAGCTGCTGGAGGACACGCTCCCCTCTCTGGACACATAGCTCCACAAGTGGGAGGGACCTACAGTGCACCATCACGCCAGGGCAATGGCAGACGTCATTCTCAATGATAGGAAAGCATACCAAATGTACAAACCACCTAGAAAATGCACGAAAAGTCCTGTACAGGTGGTACTTCACTCCATATAGATTGTTGCAAATCTACCGCAAGTCCTCAGTGGAAAGAGCGTGGTTTTCAGAGGATGATTCTACAAGTCATCTCCTACATCCAGTTCCTGCAAAACAGAATTCATGACACACAGAGCAATATTGCCCCCCATAGCAGCCACCAGGGTTTCCTGCATCTTTGGATTCTGAAAGGTTCTGTTGATGTCACCAGTAAACATAAAAGAGTTTGCCATGGGGTGAGAAGATGGCGGCCAAAGGGTTGTGAAGTGAAACCAAAACTACATTCCAGGCAGATCTATAGGCCGACGCTGATCCCATATGTCTCTTCTTCCTCCTCGGATAAAGAAAGGGCTGGAGCAGAAAATGAGCAGAGGCCCATATGACAGAGGTTGGTCCATGAGGGAATGGAGGGGTAGCTTTAAGGGAAAGAGATGGGGAGGGGCATGTGACACGGGGTGGGGGTAATACATAGGAAAAGTGCGGGAAGAGGAGCCATTTTAGGGTGCCTCAAAGACTGGAGTGTACCCTCTCTCACAGTCACCTACCTTATGGCAAACATTGAGGCTCTGTTGCGGGAGCTGAGGGCGGCTGCAGGCATTCGGGGTGAAGATTGGCTGCAGGAGCAGGTGTCCAGCCTGCTGGGTGAGGTGGAGCCGCAGCGCAGCACTGAGGGGTCCAAACGGCAGCAACGGAGGACCAGGCCTCCAGAGAGACTGAGCCCAGAGACAACCTCTCGCTCCTGGTGTTGGCTATGGAGCCCCTCTGGGGACCCTCCCACCAGCGGACACCGGAACGCTCCATCAGGTCGACGCTTGCGGTCGGGGAGGAATCCGGTCAGCCAACCTGGGGCTGCGGGAGGTGGCAGGCTGCAAAGCATGGTCGGCGCGAGGCCTGCACCTCCTCAGCAGCATGGACAGATGAATACTGTGGCAGGCCCTGGCGGCGATGCTCTGGTCGCAGGGTCTGCTGGGCGACGTGATGAGGAAGTGAGGAGTTCGGGTCCTGCAAGCTGGAGAGGCCGGGAGTTAGAGCAGAGGAGGCGGTGCATGCACAGTGGCAGGCTGGGGCCTTCTGTGGGTCCTTCGGATGAGGTGCCTTTTCAGGTGCCTGCAGCTAGGTCAGCTGAGGACAACCCCTGCACCGAGGAGGATGAATGCAGGGGGAGACAGCAAGCAAGGAGCAGGTGCAAGAGCATCAGAAGACAGAGCGGGCAATCATTTGTGCAACCTGACAGCTTGGAAGTATCTGAACTTTTGCCACCCCCAGCCTTCTTAGAGGTGAGGGGAGACAGCGGTGAAGCAGATGGAAGCGGTCAGGAGCCCCCCAGGTCGGGATCGGCACTGAGCGTATGGCAGGATTCAGGAATGGCGGCTGGCGGTGTCACAGCAACCGTGCAGCCTGGTGAGTATGGCTCTGTGTTGTGTACGTCCCAGAACTTAAATGTGTTAGGATTAGGATTGGGGGAGCAGTTGGCGTTCCCGGGTGCGGCCTTTGTTGGGGGGGTCCGTCAGCAGAAGGTAGCGGGGTCAGGGACCTATTAGGTAGCATCCGGGAGATTTTGGTGCGCGTCTGGAGCGCGGTTACGGGGGGTGGGGAGCAGCGTCTCCAATGGCAGCCTGGGTGGGTACCCAGGATAGTGCAGCAGTGTTAGGCAGTAGCCGAGGGAGTGTGTCAAGGCAGTGAGACAGTTACCAGTGGAGTTTCGGTGCCTGTTCAGACAGAGAAAGATAAGGCGGATGCGATAAAGTTAGATGATAAAGCAAAGGGTGAGGTTTACGTGTGTTTTGAGGGGCCATTGGGGGCTCATTTAAAAAAGGAGACGAAGGAAAAAATCTGGAAGGACAAGTACGTGGAGATTTTTTCTCTGCTTCCATTGGAAAAATTTAATTTGGATAAAGGAAAAAAGGATGATAGTAATAAGGAAAAAGAGGAAAAAAGGAGGTGGCGCCTGATACCGCAGACTTTTATGAACTGGTTACAGGCTTTTGCTATACTAGCAAGTGTGGTGGGTGAGAAGGCGCCGGAGAATTGTTCACCATTGTTCTGTTATTTAGATTTCATAGGAGAGGCACATAGGACATACGGAGGCCAGGCGTGGTTTCGTTACGATGAGCAATTCCGCCAAAGAAAGGCAGTTCATCCCAGTATTAGGTGGGATCAAAAGGATATTGGGCTTTGGTTGAAGGGCATGGCTCCATCGCGTTATGCTCAGTCCTTTCTTTGGGATGCAGGCGGAGGGTCTCAGGCAGGAAGCGGTGACAGCGGTGGCCAGGTCGACAAGTCTGGGGCATGCTGGAAATTTAATCAGGGGCAATGTACCTATGGGACCAGTTGTAAATTCAAACACGTCTGCTCGCACTGTAGCGGGTCCTCACATGGGGCAGCAAAATGTTTTAAGAAAGTGAAAGGGAAGCCCGGCGCTGGTAATAGCCAAAGGGGGACACCAGTTCGGCTTCACGCGATGGCCCCCTTTCTAAATAGATTCCCGGACAGGGATAGGGCAGTTCTTTTGTTTCAGGGTTTTCAAGATGGTTTCAGGATTCCTCCGCTGGTGCATCGGGTCCCTTTCTCTTTAAAAAAATTTGCGGTCAACATTGTTGTACCCAGAGGTAGTGAGAGAAAAAATTCAAAAGGAGGTGGGGCTTGGCCGGATAGCTGGCCCATTTCAGTTTCCTCCGGTTGAGGGTTTGGTAGTTTCTCCCTTGGGTGTGGTGCCTAAAAAAGAGATTAACAAATTCCGTCTTATTGACCACTTATCGTATCCGAAGGGTTTGTCAGTTAATGACGGCATAGATCCTGAATTGTGCTCGGTGGTGTACACGTCGTTTGATGAGGCGTTGCGGTGGGTACGACGGTATGGTCAGGGGGCATTGCTTGCAAAGACGGATATTGAGGCGGCCTTTAGGCTGCTACCTGTGCATCCGGATAGCATATGGTTGCTGGGCTGCCATTGACAGGGAGGTTTTTATTTGGATTGTTGTTTGCCGATGGGCTGTGCAATTTCTTGTTCGTTTTTTGAGGCATTCAGTTCATTCTTGGAATGGGTGGTGCGAGACGTTTCTACCATTCAGTCAGTTATTCATTATTTAGACGATTTTCTGGTTATGGGCCCACCTAACTCGGCGGTCTGTCAAAATGTGCTGGCAACGGTGGTTTGGGTTGCGCGGCGATTTGGGGTTCCTTTAGCACCGGAAAAGACGGAGGGTCCTTGTACACAGTTGAGTTTTTTGGGCATTTTAATTGATTCTGTGGCAATGGAATGTAGGAAAAGTTGGTGTCCTTGCGACAGGAGGTGGAGAGGGCCTTTGTGTTTTGCTGCTCACTCATTCCGGATAGGGGCAGCAACGGAGGCGGCGTCTAGGGGATTAGGTGCAGAAGATATACAATAAATTGGTAGATGGAGCTCGTTGCATTATAAATCATACATTCGTCAATGAGTTAATTTGTTCAGGTTTTGGTGAGGTGGACGGGGGTTTTTATTTCCTGTCAATTAGTTGGTACTTAGGTGTGTTTTGGTTCGTTTCTCTCTTTATTATAGATGGTGGTCCATACCTGGCGTGGATATTGGGGCATTCGTATGTGTACTGGGGAGTGAGACGTGCGGATGTCCGGCCAGATGGATGGCAGTTAGGTTTTCGTGGAGAGGTAGTGAAGATTAGAGGGGGTTTAAGGGGGATGGTGTGGAGTCGAGTGTTACCAGAGGTTCATAAGGCGGCTCGGTTAGACAGGATGCCTGACATCCTAGATTTGCATGTGGGGGGTAACGATCCTGGTTCTAGATCAGTGCGGGAGTTAATTAAGGACATTCGTTTTGACTTATTGAGGTTGTGGTCAACATTCCCGAAGGTTGTGATTGTGTGGTTAGACATCGTGCCCAGGAAGAAGTGGCGGGTTGCAAGATTGGAGAGGGGTATCAATACGGCCATGGTGAAGGTGAATAAGGTGGTAGCGTGTTTTGTAGCCCGTAATGGGGGTGTTGGAGTACGACATCACGACTTGGAGTCAGGTGAGGGAAATTTTTGGTTGGATGATGGCGTGCATCTGAACGCCATTGGAATTGGCTTATGGACTCTCGCAATCCAGGATGGGATCGAGCGAGCCCTGGAGTTGGTTGGGGGCGCAAACACCTAAGGTTTCATGGCGCGTGTGCGTTGGCGGTGGGGTGGGGTCCTGTTGGTAAAGTTGGTAAAGTTGGGGGCGGAGTTATATGGATAATTCCCTCTCGGATGGAATTGGGGTATTGGGTGATTTGGCACTTAATGGAGCTCTGGACGGGGGTGTGCCCTGGGAGCCGGTATTTATGGTATTTACACATTTTTGGGCCACTTATTGTGGCATGGTGCCTTTGAGCTGGGGGTTCACGGCTGAAGATAAAATAGAGATACCTTGCAATGTGGTGGTATGTGCCAGATCTGGTAAGTTCAAGGACCTCCCCCAATTGTCAGTTATTTAATTGGTTATTGTTATTTATGTTAATAAAATGGTCGCTGTGGCCAAATTTATCCAAAAGATGGTGTGGTGTGTTTATTTATATAGATAAGTAAAAGGGGAGGAAGGGTATGGAAAGGAATAAGGAAGGAATGCAGGAATTGGGCCATACACTATTATGGTGATGGCAATCCATGGCTCGTGTCTGTGACCCCAGACTCTCCTCCCAGTCCCTGCATCCCACAATCATCTTTAGCTACAGCTCTGGAGCTCAGCCCTTTGCTCCTGTAAACTCCTGCTGATTATCTCCCACAGCCTTTATTTGAGGAGGTGGAGATTGACTCTTGGTCATCTGAAGATGTTCAGGACCCTGTACTAGCCTCTGCCTTCTCCCTGGATCACAGCTATCTGTCCTCTGATAAGAGCCACACCTGCCCCTTGCTGCCAACAAAGAACACCCCTCAGGTACCACCAGAATCTGCATGAAGGAGACACATTCATGTGCATGGCAACAAAAGCAAAGCCAAGCGGCAGCAAGCTTCGGTCATAACCCAGGAAAGACCATAGCACCTAAACAACGCAAGTTGTCCCGTCTGCAACTGATCAGAAAGAAGTGTGTGAATAGATTCATCATGTTCTGTAGATTAAACAGGCATCCATACCTGAGAGCACACCCGGGAAAAGCATCAACAGCCGCAACAAAGGACCTGGTAGAGCTGTGGAGACTGATGTGAGCCCGCGAGAGGCGCCCATACTGTATTAAGGCTCTGCAGTTCAGTCTGCTCCATGATCGTCCGGTGAAGGGTGGCTCCTCGCGGCTGCCACATGAGAACGTCTCTCCACCCAAACCTGTGTCTTTGCTGCTGGCGGAGAAAGCTGTTCAATCCCAAGAAGTAATCGAGCCCTAACATGCGCTCCTAGTACTTACCACTGAGGACCCCAATGTTACTGATCCGTTGTACCCCAGTTTAGCTGTTGATGTTCCCCTGCAAAGTTGTGTTTGTTTTTCTGCATTTATAATACAGGATGATAATATTGAAAGAAAAACAAAAAAAAAAAGATCCAGCAGGTAATGTCATCTAGCTGCCCCACTCCATCACCCCGGGTACTCCCAACGGCAGTACTCCCTATCACCGCACACCATGGGTAGCGTCACGAACTATATATATCTCCCCTGTAAATAACCCCCTTCTTCACTCGGGTGTGACCCTTAGCCCCCGGGTCCGGAGACCATCGAGCTACGAGTAGTGATGTCCGGATCCGAGCGGTTCGACTCCTGCTGGGGCATTACAAATACGTGTGATCAATATAAAGGACTGGCACATGACTTATTCCTTCCAAAGACAATACTAAGGACCAGGGGACACTCACTAAGAGTGGAAGAAAAGCGATTCCGACGGCTAAATAGGAAAGGGTTCTTTACAGTTAGAGCAGTCAGACTGTGGAATGCCCTACCACAAGAGGTCGTAATGGCAGATACTATAACAGCTTTTAAAAAAGAGCTGGATGATTTCCTCAGTACACACAACATTGTCAGTTATAGATGATTTAGTGATGAAATGTATAATTGGTGGAGGAAGGTTGATCTAGATGGACCGAGGTCTTTTTTCAACCTATGTTACAATGTAATAAGTAGGTGCCTTTCCAGTGATCAGTTTATTTTAGCTATGTATTGTGGACAGAAGCAGCACAGAATATATCAATCTGCCCCTTTATATCTACCCCATCCTCCAGATTACAAATAAAATGTATCTATGATCATGTCTAAATAACACTGCTTTTTTTCCATAGGAAATGACGGATCCCTCAGATCCTTACACCAACACCTATTTTCTCTTCAGTAAAGACCCACAAGGGCTGCGACAATTCCTCCAAGATCCCCAAACTGTGAACTGGAAGCAGGAGTTACAGATACAAGGTAATGATAGTCTTGGTGATATAACAATTTACAAGGGGGAGATCTGTTCTCCGTGGGTGATATCACGCTTAGGGATGAGTAAACAAGAATGGTAAAGTTTGGGGTTCATCCCCGACACTGGGTGTCTGCTGCTTAAACTCCAACACCAACTTTAAAAAAAGTCTGTGTCCTAATTTGGAGTTCAGGTCTTGTTTGTATGCTAATAAAGTTTGTTGAACAACTGCAGTGTTTTTTCCACCTATTATTGATAAACAGCACAGGTAAAGCAGACATCTATGGGCTGGTATTATCCTGCTGGGAAAGCTCATGGGTATTTGGCCCTTTTCAGCCCACAAATAGGAGCCCGCAGCAGTCCCAGAAGGGGCACATCCATGCTTGTATGACGCCCCTGAACTATCAGGTCGTCACAGGGTATTGCACAATCTACCCTACCGTGCAGTATCCACCTCCCTGCACCACACCCACCAGACACACCAGTGGACGGCTTAAGTGGAACAGATGAGGTGAGAGAGACAAGAGTTGCTTGGAGGCAGAAATTAGAGTATATGAAAAGAGACTACAAGACTCCTGAAAGGAAAAATTTCTAAGTCGTCAGAAAAAGCAGAATTCAAGAGCGCTGAGAAGAGTGGCGAAGAATTGCCTGGATGGTTCTTTTGATATATGGCTGATAAGTGTGGAGGAAAACCCTGTGTATGTAATATATGGATGTCTGATGAGACTGGGATAAAGAAAAAAGATAACTCCCCAATCAGTATGGAAAGGCCCCGGTCTGGAAATTCATTGACAAAAGAAAAAAAAGAGAGAAAATCCAGCGATATAGTATTGCTGCAATCCAAGTGTGATGCCCTGGACTAGCCAGGTAGTCACAGTTAGTGCCCCGCATAACACCTGTCCCCTAATAAGGTGTCATCAGCCAACCACTAAAACCCTAGTCACCTCCCTCAGAGCTGGATGGACACACCAGGGGGGCGGAGCCAGGCAGTTGGCACGCCCACCAAGGAGTTCAGAGAGCCTGAGGAGGGAAAAGTAGACAGATTAGTTTTTGGGAGTGGAGAGTGGCAGCAGGCCTGTGTAGCAGATCTGCAGCAGTCTGACAGGTGCCAGGGTTGGAGCCCGGGCACCTTTGGCTAGGAGGCATATGGTGGCCTCAGCCTGCAGGAGCCGGGAAGACGGCTCGGTGGAACCGTGGTGGACCGGGACAGGGTAGTGGCCCGCCGGAGCACAAAGGGGGATACTCAGACCCTGAAACGAGGTCCAGAAGCTACTGGACTGAGTTAATTAACTGATTGTGGCCAGGACTATAGGTCCTTTCCCACCCAAAGTCCCGACTGAAGACAACAGCCCAACGAGGGGGATAGAAAGCCACCGCTCAGGCAGAGAGATCCCACGGGCCAGCGTCTGTGGGCAAAGGGCTCTCCCGACATCCACAAAGCCAGGGAGCGGACTCCTGACGCTGAAGCGCAGGCAGCCCACCAATACTCAAAAAGGTGCAGGAGAAAGGCAGAGACCACCACCCGGGTGGGGGACCAGACCGCAGCCGGCTGCGGGCACCGACCACCATCATCTTGGTTTACCAGAGACTTGTGTGTGTTACTAATCGTGAGTACAACAGTGCCCTCCGGCCGCACACCTCCCTGCACCACCCAACCGGCTCATTCCCAACGGGTCCTGGGGCCACCATCCCTACCCACGGAGGGGTTAACAACTTGCTGCCTAACATCTCACCCGGGTACCCCGTAAACAGAAGCGGTGGTGTCCACCTTCACCACAACCCGTGGGTGGCGTCACAAAGTCAAACACGGCTCCGGCCGTGCCCCTACGTCCCTTAAAGCGACATCCCCCCCTTTCAGATCGAAGTGGACCACAGGGCCCCCGGGTCCGAAGACACTCGAGCCACTACCCGGCGAGTCCGGATCCGAGCGGCTCGGCTGCAGCCGAATGTGGGGCGGTACACAACCACTTTATAAAGGAAGAGGTCAAGAGTCTCCAAGTTGTGTAGAACTGGGACAGCCCCAATCAGGTGTTTGATTAGATGAGGAAGTGCCTTTTATTAGCTGCAAATCTGTCTTGATGTGCTTCATAGTAAGAGTTATATGGAACATATGCACAAAATATATGAAGACATGATATTTTGAATCTATGAAAAGGACAGTATTGCATACAGTAGTGTTAACTCTGAACACAAATATATATTTTAAATATAAATACATATATATATATATATATATATATATATACACTATGTTCAGAATTACTAGGGCAAATGAGTATTTTGATCACATGATACTTTTTATACATGTTGTCCTACTCCAAGCTGTATAGGTTTGAGAGGCAACTACCAATTAAGTAAATCAGGTGATGTGCATCTCTGTAATGAGGAGGGGTGTGGTGTAATGATATCAACACCCTATATAATGTGCACTTAATTATTAGGCAACTTCCTTTCCTTTGGCAAAATGGGTCAGAAGAGAGATTTGACGGGCTCTGAAAAGTCCAAAATTGTGACATGTCTTGCAGAGGGATGCAGCAGTCTTGAAATTGCCAAACTTTTGAAGCGTGATCACCGAACAATCAACTGTTTCATGGCAAATAGCCAAAAGGGTCGCAAGAAGCGTGTTGGGCAAAAAAGGTGCAAAATAACTGCCTATGAATTGAGGAAAATCAAGCGTGAAGCTGCCAAGATGCCATTTGCCACCAGTTTGGCCATATTTCAGAGCTGCAAGGTTACTGGAGTATCAAAAAGCACAAGGTGTGCCATACTCAGGGACATGGTCAAGGTAAAAAAGGCTGAAAAACGACCACCTTTGAAAAAGAAACATAAGACAAAAAGTCATGACTGGGCCAAGAAATATCTTAAGACTGATTTTTCAAAGGTTTTATGGACTGATGAAATGAGAGTGACTCTTGATGGGCCAGATGGATGGGCCAGAGGCTGGATCAGTAAAGGGCAGAGAGCTCCACTCCGACTCAGACGCCAGCAAGATGGAGGTAGGTACTGGTATGGGCTGGTATAATCAAAGATGAGCTCGTGGGACCTTTTCGGGTTGAGGATAGAGTGAAGCTCAACTCCCAGACCTTCTACCAGTTTCTGGAAGACATAAAAAAACAGCTTTAGAATGCACAGCCAAAGGGTTCAAATAATGACTATAAGATGGGGGTGCACACGTCAAGCAATACACATATTAGAAAAGGAAGAGCAAGAAGCTTGACCATAAAAGGCACTCACTCCAAAGGTATATGAAAAGTTAAAAACAATTTTATCTGTGTACAAAATGTTAAAAACAACAATTGCAAAGCATGATAAAGTGCACAAAAATGTGATAAGACACCAAAGACAACAAACAATACCCAATTAGTCTTCCTACAAGAATATATGTAATGAATTCACCATAGAATTCACAGGGATTAGGTCAACCAATTTAATTTATGTCAGATAAGCACTGAAGTTCAAACAATGTGGTTCAGGCTAAATGACCCAATGATCAAAATATATTTCAGTGCATCAATACCAATACCTGGAAGTCCATAGCTGAACTCCAGTTTAAAGCAGCAAAAGAGATTGATTCAGTGGTCAAAATTCAGATCCACTGACCTAAATAAACATGATCCCTGTTATGGCAAATACTTAACTTATAATAAGATTGAAGACCTAGCCCGACGCGTGTCGCTAGAACAGCTTCATCAGGGGCAAAGGGTGTTGTACACAAATAAAATTGTTTTTAACTTTTCATATACCTCTGGAGTGAGTGCCTTTTATGGTCAAGCTTCTTGCTCTTCCTTTTCTAGTTTCTGGAAGACAACTTCTTCAAGCAGTGGTACAGGAAGAAGTCGGTATCGTTCAAGAAAAACATGATTTTCATGCAGGGCAATGCTCCATCATATGCATCCAACTACTCCACAGCGTGACTGGCCAGTAAAGGTCTAAAAGATGAAAAACTAATGACATGGCCCCCTTGTTCACCTGATCTGAACCCCATAGAGAACCTGTGGTCCCTCATAAAATGTGAGATCTACAGGGAGGGAAAACAGTACACCTCTCGGAACAGTGCCTGGGAGGCTGTGGTGGCTGCTGCTTGCAATGTTAATCATAAACAGATCAAGCAACTGACAGAATCTATGGATGGTAGGCTCCTGAGTGTCATCATAAAGAAAGGTGGCTATATTGGTCACTAATTTTTGGGGGTTTTGTTTTTGCATGTCAGAAATGTTTATTTCTAAATTTTGTGCAGTTATATTGGATTACCTGGTGAAAATAAACATGTGAGATGGGAATATATTTGGTTTTTATTAAGTTGCCTAATAATTCTGCACAGTAATAGTTACCTGCAAAAACAAATATCCTCCTAAGATAACTAAATCTAAAAAAAAAACACTCCAACTTCCAAAAATATTAAGCTTTGATATTTATGAGTATTTTGAGCTGATTGAGAACATAGTTGTTGATCAATAATAAAAAAAAATCGGATTAACAAAAATTATCAGGTGCGGGTACGGAGCTAATTCAGACTAACAAAAATCCTCGACCCCAATTAAAATACAAGTTTATTATAAATTCTTAAAATTCCCAATAAACACACAACATAAACAAACATAGGGTCAGGAAAACCCTTACACCGACTGATGCTAGAGTGCAGGGACGGGAGGGGCGGGGCCCTGATGACCCTAAATAGGAGGGTGTCCCTACCTAGCAACGGAGGGTATGACACCTTACGTTTCCGGGCGCCCCCGTTCCACGTCGGCTATCCCTTTTGCTCACCCTAAATATAGGAAAAGATGACCAGGAGTGAGGGGGGGCTGTCTCAAGTTGGTAAGGGTTTTAACAAAAAGATAATTAAAAGATGTGTATACTAGTTCAGATTTCTGACCCAATTGAAATAGAATACAACCAGGAGAAATTATTGGGTACAAAGTCAACTTCCCTGGCAGGGATGAAGACCTGCTTTTTTCAGGGAAGTTGATTTTGTCTTCCTTTGTTTTCCTACGTTACTGACCAGTATTATCTGTTGAAGGTGCGATTGGCACTCACGTTAGGGTAACAATATCTTTGGATGGTAGTGATTTTTCTGCCGATTATAGCCCTATTGTAATTATAATAAGATTATGAGGGCTCCCTTGTGACATACTATTGTGTGACATATTATTATGTGTCTGATAATTTGAATTGTGCAGAAAACTGTAATCTTTGTACCCAATAATTTCTCCTGGTTATATTCTATTTCTATTGGGTCAGGAATCTGAACAAGTATACACATCTTTTAATTATCTTTTTGGTAAAACCCTAACCAACTTGGGACGGCCCCCCTCACTCCTGGTCATCTTTTCCTATATTTAGGGTGAGGAAAAGGGATAGCCGACGTGGAACGGGGGGCACCCGAAAACCTAAGGTGTCATACCGTCCGTTGGTAGGTAAGGACACCCTCCTATTTAGGGTCATCAGGGCCCCCCTCCCATCCCTGCACTCTAGCATCAGTCAGTGTAAGGGTTTTCCTAAAATAAAAAAAAATCCTCTAAAATACAACTTGCCTAATAATTCTGTACACGGTGTATTGAAGTATATACTGTATGTGTGTTGAAGTATAATACATAATTATACAAAATATCCATAGTACAATGCATAATGAGAATATGTCGTGGGCACAGCAAGGTGCTTATATCAGATTCAACAAAAATAAAATGAAAATAAATACTGACAACACAAATTATAATCATCAAATTCCAGATTTTTAAACTCAATTTAGACATTCTGCATGCCGACTGTATTATACCTGATATTCACAAGAAAAAACTCACAAAGAGTCTTTAACGCATGAATTTTTGAAAATATAGAAAGCTATTTTATTGAAACAAAGATTTTTAAAACCACATAAATTTCAGTGTATGACCCACACAAAAAAGGGTGAACATGATCCCCAAAAATAACGTGCATATATAATTCAATTAATTTCTAAGGCCCGGTGAACACTTGACGTTTTTTGCAGCGGATTTCCTGCGGTTTTGCTGCATGTTATGTTCATAACATCTCTGCAGTGAATCACCAGAAAATCCTATGGGAAAAAAAATGCTGTGCGCACTATGGGGATTTTGACAGCTGCATGTTTTGCTGCGGGATTTCCGCAGCAAAAACAATTGCATGTGATTTCTTTTCCGCAGGTAGCTGCGGGATTTCACTCAATTGACTATAATGTAATCGTGAAATCCCGCAGGGAATAACGCAGGCAGCAAATTCTGTGCGGTTCATTGCGTTTTCCTACATTATTCTCTGCGGTATTTCACTTTTTTGGGACATAATGTTCATCACTGCCTGCGTTTTGCAGAGAAGTGATGTCATTATGACAGGAAGAGAAAGTTGAGCAGAGAGTAAACACACACTTCACACTCACACACAGACACAGACATATAGAATACATACAAATCAAACGTACATATAAAAATAAAAAAACAAAAAAACCAAAAACGTGGGCTCCGCCGTATTTTTACCGTCCAGCCAAGGTAAACATACAGCAGCGGCCCGGTATTCTCAGGCTGGGGAGGGCGAGGGCCAGGGTTAATGCCCCCCCTCCCGCAGCCGAGAATATCAGCCCGCAGCTGCCCCGGGACTGTCGCATTCATTATGCGACAGTCCCGGCGTTTTACCGGCTCTTCCAGATTGCCGTGATGCGGTGGCAATCCAGGTAATAAGGAGTTAAATGGCAGCGTATCGCTGTCATTTAAGTCGAGGCTTAATCATGGCAGCGTCTATGAGACAACTTACATGATTAACCCGTAAGTAAAGTGAATAAACACACACACCGAAAAATCCTTTATTTTAAATAAAAGAAAAACACAAAAAAGCCCCCCCCTTTCTTTTCTTTATTAACCCCTCCCAACACACAGCTCCGGCGTAATCCACCAAGGTCCCACGACACTTGCATACAGCCGCGTCTGACACACTGTACTGAATTCAGCCTCGTAACGAGCCTGCAGAGGTAATTACAAGTCATTTCTCATGGTCAGTAATGTGAACACACTACCGCTCGCGAGAACTGCAGTGTGTCCTCACAGGGACTATCTATTGATAGATAGATGGATAGATAATCAATAGATTAATCTGTCCTCTATCTATCTATCTATCTATCTATCTATCTATCTATCCTTCTATCTATCCATTATTTATTTATTTATCTATCTATCCATTATCTATCTATTTCTCTATCTATCTATAGCAGAAGGAAAATACCATTTTTTTCCCCAATGTGCTTTATTGCATTAAATGCATTAAAACACATGTACCAACTCGCGTAAAAACCGCACCAAAACCGCAATAAAACGCATGCGGATTTCGGTGCGTTTTTTTTTGCGGTTTTTTTTCAGGGCCTGTGGAATTTTCTTAAGAAAATTCCATTTTCTAGTGCGCACAGGGCCTTACTGTGCTCAAATATCATGCATATTACATAAAAAAATAATGTTACGGGTAGAGAAAGCACAAAAGGGAGGCTATAGGATAAGAAAAGAGGCCACTATAACATAGGATACAGCGGTATTTACAGTTGTTTACACCATCATTTCATTTATATAAAATAAATCAATTATTGATAGTAAATACAGTTAGGTCCAGAAATCTTTGGACAGTGACACAATTTTCGCGAGTTGGGCTCTGCATGCCACCACATTGGATTTGAAATGAAACCTCTACAACAGAATTCAAGTGCAGATTGTAACGTTTAATTTGAAGGTTTGAACAAAAATATCTGATAGAAATTGTAGGAATTGTACACATTTCTTTACAAGCACTCCACATTTTAGGAGGTCAAAAGTAATTGGACAAAAAAACCAAACCCAAATAAAATATTTTTATTTTCAATATTTTGTTGCGAATCCTTTGGAGGCAATCACTGCCTTAAGTCTGGAACCCATGGACATCACCAAACGCTGGGTTTCCTCCTTCTTAATGCTTTGCCAGGCCTTTACAGCCGCAGCCTTCAGGTCTTGCTTGTTTGTGGGTCTTTCCGTCTTAAGTCTGGATTTGAGCAAGTGAAATGCATGCTCAATTGGGTTAAGATCTTGGCCATTGCAGAATGTTCCACTTTTTTGCACTCATGAACTCCTGGGTAGCTTTGGCTGTATGCTTGGGGTCATTGTCCATCTGTACTATGAAGCGCCGTCCGATCAACTTTGCGGCATTTGGTTGAATCTGGGCTGAAAGTATATCCCGGTACACTTCAGAATTCATCCGGCTACTCTTGTCTGCTGTTATGTCATCAATAAACACAAGTGACCCAGTGCCATTGAAATCCATGCATGCCCATGCCATCACGTTGCCTCCATCATGTTTTACAGAGGATGTGGTGTGCCTTGGATCATGTGCCGTTCCCTTTCTTCTCCAAACTTTTTTCTTCCCATCATTCTGGTACAGGTTGATCTTGGTCTCATCTGTCCATAGAATACTTTTCCAGAACTGAGCTGGCTTCATGAGGTATTTTTCAGCAAATTTAACTCTGGCCTGTGTATTTTTGGAATTGATGAATGGTTTGCATCTAGATGTGAACCCTTTGTATTTACTTTCATGGAGTCTTCTCTTTACTGTTGACTTAGAGACAGATACACCTACTACACTGAGAGTGTTCTGGACTTCAGTTGATGTTGTGAACGGGTTCTTCTTCACCAAAGAAAGTATGTGGCGATCATCCACCACTGTTGTCATCCGTGGACGCCCAGGCCTTTTTGAGTTCCCAAGCTCACCAGTCAATTCCTTTTTTCTCAGAATGTACCCGACTGTTGATTTTGCTACTCCAAGCATGTCTGCTATCTCTCTGATGGATTTTTTCTTTTTTTTCAGCCTCAGGATGTTCTGCTTCACCTCAATTGAGAGTTCCTTAGACCGCATGTTGTCTGGTCACAGCAACAGCTTCTAAATGCAAAACCACACACCTGTAATCAACCCCAGACCTTTTAACTACTTCATTGATTACAGGTTAACGAGGGAGACGCCTTCAGAGTTAATTGCAGCCCTTAGAGTTCCTTGTCCAATTACTTTTGGTCCCTTGAAAAAGAGGAGGCTATGCATTACAGAGCTATGATTCCTAAACCCTTTCTCCGATTTGGATGTGAAAACTCTCATATTGCAGCTGGGAGTGTGCACTTTCAGCCCATATTATATATATAATTGTATTTATGAACATGTTTTTGTAAACAGCTAAAATAACAAAACTTGTGTCACTGTCCAAATATTTCTGGCCCTGACTGTATATACCACTGGATGCGAATCAATTATTGATATTAAGTACGTGCCACTGGATGCATCTATTTTGGGGATCAGGTTCACCCCTTTTTGTGTGGGTCATACACTGAAATTTATGTGGTTTTAAAAATCTGTCTTTCAATAAAATAGCTTTCTATATTTTCAAAAATTCATGCGTAAAAGACTCTTTGTGAAAACACAAATTACCTGAAAAAAACATCATACTTCTGTAAATCCTATACATAACTATTAATATATGCAGAAATCTGGCGAAAAGTAAGGGTGAAACAACACACCAAATTTAGTATAAATGTATGCAGTCATGTACTGAATCCCAAAACAAAAATGTACACATTTGCTTTGTAAATTTTTTTTTACATGAACTAAGTGAGCAATTGAAATCAAGTTTGAAGGATTCTGAATAATATACAATATCCTATTAATAAAATGGAAGTATATTACGATTAAATCATCCAACATAAATGCGCGCTGCATATATCCTTCACATGTATGCACCCGGAGAGCCAAAATAAAGACGTATAGGTGATGAGTGACCAAGGTTGTATTGTGCCATAAGTTCTAATATCTAAGAACTTACCCCAATCATACATCAGAAGCAAATTATAGATCATACCACAAACAAATAAATAATATCATAATACACTATGAAGAAAAAGACATGGATCGCACATCCCAAAAATACAATGATCTAAAGCCGCTAGGCAAAAAATTAAATTATAGGACATGAGGTTCTTTGTTACCATTCTGATCAGATTGTATTAAGCCCACTCCCACGTCACGGCAAACCTCTGAGTGGCTTCCTATTCTAAACCTTATAGTGCGGCACTGTGCACTAACCGCTGCTGCTCCTTTGGATCCTAGACCGTCACGCTGCCTCATCTGGGTTGGAGAATCGGTATATTGGGGACGCGCCTTATCTGTGGCTGCTGACCTGACAGCATGGGACGTCCTTTCTACAGGGAATCTGGTTTACCCTGAGTGTCTGTGTATGTGGTACCAATATAATGAGAAGATAAGTGACAAATTTCATTTTCTTGAGCATGATATAGCCATATGGAATATGATTTGGGATTTCCCTTATGAAGTATAGCTGGGATGTGGGCATTATCCCTTATGTGCTGAATTTTTGTCCTGACCAGGGAATATATGCATTGTTTTTAGGAATATTGTCTTTCAACTGATGTCCTGCCTGCAACCATACAGAGGGATGTTTTTTCTGAGCTCGAGCCCCAACACAGTACATACAGTATATATGTCTTTAACATCTGATATATTAAATCTGGTTATGTGTGATGTACAGTTAATAGTCTTGTTTATTCACTCCTGAAGAACCCTAGACAAATAGGGGTGGGTGGTTCCCTCCAATTTTTGGTAGGAATAGGTAATGAGTATATATAGGGCGTATTGCCATTGTATATCTCTGATGAAATTACATTGGTCAGATACGTATCTGAACATCTTTCTTTGATTTTTTCACACATTTATCTCCCATTTTTTTCCATCATTGTTGACTGGGCTATTTTTTTTGTTTTTGATCCTATGTTGTGAATCTCCTTGACATCCCATTTAGGGATTGATAGGGTCAACAGGTAAATGTCAATGGTGAGCGAGGGCGCCAACAGCGCAGGTAATAGGGCACTGACCTCCGCTGCAAGGTAGGGGCAGCTACAGGGCCTATTAGGGTCAGCTCCTTGTGTGTTGTGTTTTATTTCTAATATATTATAAACTACACCGTAGCTGTAGCAGTGTAAGTCCTTACAATTGTATATATAGTACATGAAAGGGCAGAGGTCCTTAGAGATAGCCGACACAGGCGCCAAGCCGCGCTCAAGTTTGTCTCCCAATTAACCAGGAGTTGAAAAATGTAACAGAAACATATGTTGAAATCTAGACA
The DNA here is from genome assembly GCF_048569485.1 of Anomaloglossus baeobatrachus. Lineage (NCBI taxonomy): Eukaryota > Metazoa > Chordata > Amphibia > Anura > Aromobatidae > Anomaloglossus > Anomaloglossus baeobatrachus. The sequence continues at coordinate 257,910,317 of NC_134357.1, forward strand.
GCTTACAAAGTGGAGTTGAATCATTCCACAAGATTTACATGGAGAGAATCGAAAGGAGAAAATGAAATCCAGCTTGGAAATCCAGTGTGGAATTATATGGGTATAACATGAGCATAGTGCAGTCATATAACCGTAGGGCTGAAAATCCCCAGGTCCCAAATAGTGGCAGACACCACATGGAGATGTCTTAGTCTGACTGTTTTTTACAGTTTGGATTTATTAAAAGCTTTTTTTCCGTCAATGACAGAAGCTTCCTCCATGTCGCCGTATTTTCTCTCTTTTTTTGTCATCTGATGAGACTGATCTCGTGTCACTGTATAATCCATATTTAATTTCTGCAGTAAAGTTGTGTTATACTGTATCTACCACCTGCCTGCTTTATGTGTTCATACAGTGCAAGGATAAAACCATCTTTACATTTTGGTGTATTCGGCAAGATATGAACAATTATATCTGAATATGGTGGATTTGCCAAACTTATCTGCATATCGCAGTTCTTATCTCCTACTTCAGACACAATCACATCATGTCTTTGAGTCTGAAGAAGAAGATGCCATCTCCGAAACGCATTACACATTAAATCGCTCTCAAGTTTTCTTGGATTGTCTTTTCTTGCATGGCAGCATGGTGATAAACCCTTTTTACACTGTTTTACTTGAAAATACATGGGTTACAACATGTTCCTGAAAGAGTGGGCAGAGATACTGGAATGTGTAACTCGCCCATATAGGGTCCCACATGGATTTGGCCATACTGCTGCTGGCTGCTGGAAGGAGAAGCCCGTAAAGCTGTGCTGATGGCTCCCAACAATATCAGAAAAAGCCTGTATGATGTTGTGATCTTGTGGAGAATTTAGACTTTTTATATGGCGACACCTCCTCTGCCGCCTCATTGAGAAGTTAATTCTTCTCTGGGTGTCAACATGAAGGCGAGACCTTCCGGCAGTTTGCACAGGCACTGTGAGGCCCAAATGAATAGGTCACACAGCAGTCCATCAACAGTCCAAAGACTAATTAATGGTGCACTTCTTCTAGAACCTCTGCATTACTTGTCAAAGGCAAACCTTTAAACCAGTTTTTGAGAAGAAGATTTCAGTGTCTCCTAAATTTTAATTGTCCAAAGTTACTCACAGAGGCGATTGAGTACAAAAAAAAAGTATTCAAAGTGAATGTACAAGAGGAAGCCACAGAGATCCCAGCCCCAGAAAAAACAAACAAAAAAAAACCAAACCAAAAACACCTCCCCAAGCCCCCAAAACTGTCTTTGGAGTTCTGAATTGATTTCTCTTGACAACCTCACAAATCAATTTGATGACCTGAAGGAAAAGGCAAATGCGCCAAGGCTAGTGATAGGCAGCCATTGTGTGAATCTTGTTGTGGTGCTGTCTGTGGGGAGAGATGCCAGTGTACTTTAGATCAGTTCTGAAAGATAGTCTAAAGAATATGCAAGATGACTCTATGATGTTTCCTACTGCCCAGAGAAGTCGGTGAGTAGAAGCATGCAGACCACTGGCACAGTGAGAACAACTACTGCCAAGTCAAACGTAGATGCAGTGTTTGATGGAATATGACAAAGATGAAGGTGTAACAAACCAGCAGTGGGAGCTGGAGCACCAAGAAAGTGCTAGGCAGAAAATCTCCACTAGATGGCACTAGTCTTCCTAATGGAAATAGCGGATGGTCGTGTGAGCCGGGTTCAGAGCCAGGAGGGTCACGTGGTACCAAGGGTGAGACGGAGTCCAGATAAAGAGCCAAGTCAGAAACCGAAAGAGAATGTCAAAGATCGGAGGAGCGCGGAAAACAAAGTTAAATAACAAGCCAAGGTCGGGACCTGGGAGAGCAGGTAATAGCAGGGTGCACAGGGGGACAGAACAATAAAGGAGGGAGGACGGGTGTCAGAGGGGACGGACACAGTCAAGAGGACGGGAGGCAGGAGGATGGACATAGTCAAGACGGGAGACAGGATCAAACAACTTACATTGACCAGCGACACACTGCTCTGGCATATATATAACTGGCACTGCAGGAACGGAAATAATAATAATTCGCCGTGATTCTGGAAACGAGGTACAGAGGGGGGGCCCCTTCCCCTGGCCACGCTCCAGGAAACACTGACAGCTGTGACTCATGACAGAAGGTTTCAGGAGCTGTGCAGTGGTTCAATGCTAAAGTTATGGCCTCATTAAGAGACATGATAACAACAGTAAAGTATATGTCAGTAGAATTGTAAATAGTCGGCCTGATCAGCTTTCCGGCCATCTAAAAAAGGGGCAATCTCTGGAATTCAACATTATTCATGGACTGCTAGGTCTAAAGGCAGACAATGTAACTGGTGGGCCTGCTCCTGTCTCCCAATTTTCCACTGGGTATCCTGTGCAATGTATTAAGAGTATCCAATACAGGACTGATATGACTACAGCATTGTAGAGGACTACAATAGACAATCAGAAAGGAAGTGTAAAGGGTGCGTGAAAGCACCCGCACCGTCGTTTGTGCGTCACGGGCAAATCGCTGCCCGTGGCACACAATATCGCTAGTATCCGTCACACGTACTTACCTTCCTAGCGACGTCACTGTGACCGGCGAACAGCTTCTTTTCTAAGGGGGCTGTTCGTGCGGTGTCACAGCGATGTCACAGGGCAGGCGTCCAATAGAAGCGGAGGGGCGGAGAGCAGCCGCATGAAAGACACGCCCACCTTGTTGCCGTTAGACGCAGGTACGGTGTTGTTCGTCGTTCCTGGGGTGTCACACGTAGCGATGTGTGCTGCCTCAGGAACAACGAACAACCTGCGTCCAAAAGCAGCAACGACATTTGGGAAATGGATGACGTGTCAACAATCAACGATTTGGTAAGTATTTTACATCGTTAGCGGTCGCTCGTACGTGTCACACGCAATGACATTGCTAACGAGGCCTGATGTGCCTCACGAATTCCGTGACCCCGACATCTCGTTAGCGATGTCGTTGCGTGTAACGGGGCCTTTAGAGAGTTGGATATACAGGTACATCTCAATAAATTGGATCATCATCAAAAAGTTAATTTATTTCAGTAATTCAATACAAAAAGGAAAAGGCATTGTTAGGCTCTCCGGGCGAGCAGAGATTTTAGTAGACCCACTGGGCCGCAACACACAGAAAACCCAGAGGGGCTTGACTATGGACCCGAACCTGGTTTTCAACAGAGCTCCTGATGGTGGAAGTGTTACACTGCAGGTAAAATCCAGGTGCCACTGGGGAAGACTGGTGATGCGTTGGCTGCACCCAGGAGTATGGGAGTGACAGTCTCTGGTATAGGCGGCATGGTGGCTCAGTGGTTAGCACTGCAGCCTTGCAGCACTGAGGTCCTGGGTTTAAATCCCACCAAGGACAACATCTGCAAGGAGTTTGTATGTTCTCCCCGTGTTTGCGTGGGTTTCCTCCGGGTACTCCAGTTTCCTACCACACTCCAAAGACATACAGTTAGGGACTCTAGATTGTGAGCCCCAATGGGAACAGTGTTGCCAATGTATGTAAAGTGCTCTGGAAGTAATAGCGCTATATAAATGAATATATATTATTATTATATTATTATTATATTATAGAGTTATAACCTATAATATATAATATATATTATATAATATATCCTATTATTATATTATAGGATGGATGGACGGGTAGATGGATGGACGGGTAGATGGATGGACGGGTAGATGGATGGATGACAGCGGCTGGAGTAGCGGAGCCATCCGGGATAGATGGACCGCAGCAGCTGGTGACAATACTTCATGGCAACGAGTATTGTGGTAGGCAACCGATGTGGAGGCTCGCAGCAGCAAATACTAGAAGTGGCACTATGCAATACAGGAAAGTATAAGCAATATGTCTAGCACAGCAGAACAGCAACAGCAGCGCAGAACTAGGGGACCTGACAACTAGCAATGACTAAACTGATTTCCTAGGCACCCATCATAGGGCTAGGGTGCCTTAAATACCTACAGCTTCCCAGCTGACCTGAGAAGCACTTCCTGGTTAAAGGGTGCTGGCCTTTTAAGAAAGGGTCGTGACCGTGGGTGCACCCTACGGGCAGAGACTGAAGCTCTGCATGGTGCAAAGATGCTCCTCCGGAAGCCTGTGTCGCGGGCGGAGGAGGGGACGCTGCGCTCTCCCACTGCTCGGGTCCGGCTGCTGCTGCTACTGCTGCTCAGTGGTGGCTCGAGCGGTGGGCCGGATCCCGGGGACTCGAGTGGCGTTCCTCGCCCGTGAGTGAAAAGGGGAATGGTTTTGGGAATTTATTGTCCGTGACGCCACCCACGGTTGTGGTGAGGTTGTGACACCACCGCTGCTCTGGACGGGGATCCCGGGAGCGATGACTGGGAGCAGCTTGGATGTTGGTTCTCCCCTCCGTGGGTAGGGGGTTGGTTGTCCCGGGGCCCGGTGAGGGAGGTAGGGATGGATGGCAGGCAGGTTACTGGGCCTGGCGAGGTGCAGGGTCGCGGGGGCAGCGCTGTGCCGCACGGCACGGTAGTACTCACTCAGCCAATCATGAAGACACAGTCCTTGGTAAAACACACGGCTGGATGGACGGGGCCCACTGACGGCTGCGGTGGTTTCTGCTCCCGGTAGGTTGATGGTGACTGCCTTTCCCTGCACCTGTGTAGTGTGTACGGTTCCAATGGGTTCCCACCGGTAACCCGCTCCCCAGCTTGGATGGGTGCTGAAGGAGCCCCTTTTGCCCGCAGGCTCTGGCCCTGGGAACTTTAGCCTTGGCGGTGACTGTGTTTCCCTTCACGGTTTGAGCTGTCGCCTTCTATCGGGACTTGACTGCTGGGAAACCCAGGAGGTTCCCTTTGCTAACGGATTTGACAAATTGGACGGCGACTCCTAGCCTTGTCGGGGTCCGTAAGCCCTGCCGGATGGTGCTGGCTTCTCTTTCCTCGCCGGTCCGGTACCGCCGAGCCACCGCCCGTCCACGGTCCTTTCGGTTCGCTCCAATCAGCCTCTCCTGCAGACGGTCACCACCATCTGCCAACCTTGCTGTACCGTCCGGGCCACACACCCGGATGTGTTTAGACAGTTGCTCTGCTACCACTTTACTTCCTTCTACTTCCACCTCAAACTCTCAACTCCTCAAACTTCAAAACTGAACTGACTCCTTTTCCCGCCTCCAGGACTGTGAACTCCTCGGTGGGCGGGACCAACCGCCTGGCCCACCCCCTGGTGTGGACATCAGCCCCTGGAGGAAGGCAACAAGGATTTTGTGTTTGGCTTAGGTGTGCCTAACCGGGGTGTGGGGTGTGTTGGTGTAGTTCTGTGACGACCTGGCTTGTCCAGGGCGCCACACCTGCAGCATGAGAAAGACGGGACTCCTGCAGCAGGACATCAAGACAGGTGAGAATGCCAGTGTCCTCACCGGGGGAGGGGAGCAAAAACATGCGAGGACACTGGCCTGGGTGTTACAGGCATATATCATATAAAGTTATTACAAACAGAGTGTTCTTTTTCAAGTGTTTGTTTCTGATAATGTTGATGATTATGACTTATAGCCAATGAAAACCCAAAAGTCATTAGCTCAGAAAATTAGAATATTATATAAGACCAACTGAAAAAAATGATTTTAAACTCAGAATGTTGGCGTCTACTGAAAACTCTATACAGTAAATGCACTCAATACTTGGTTGGGGCTCCTTTTGCATGAATTACTGCATCAATGCAGTGTGCTATGGAGGCGATCAGCCTGTGGCACTGCTGAGGTGTTATGGAAACTCAGGTTGCTTTGATAGCAGCCTTCAGCTCATCTGCATTGTTGGGTCTGGTGTCTCATCTTCCTCTAGACAATACCCCATAGATTCTCAATGGGGTTTAGGTCAGGCAAGTTCGCTGGCCAATCAAGCACAGTGATACTGTGGTTATTACACCAGGTCTTGGTATCTTTGGCAGTGTGGACACATGCCACGTCCTGCTAAAAAATAAAATTTACATCTCCCAAAAGCTTGCCATCAAAGGGAATCATAAAGTGCTCTAAAATTTCCTGGTAGAAGGCTGCGCTGACTTTGGTCTTGATAAAACACAGTGGACCTACACCAGCAGATGACATGGCTCCCCAAACCATCACCATCATGATTGTGGAAACTTCACACTAGACCTCAAGCAGCTTGGATTGTTTGCCTCTCCTCTCTTCCTCAAGATTCTGGGACCTTAATTTCAAATAAAATCCCAAATTTAGTTTAATCTGAAAACAACACCTTGGACCACTGAGCAATAGTCCAGGTCTTTTTCTCCTTGGACCAGGTAAGACGCTTCTGGCGTTGTCTATCGGTCATGAGTGGCTTGACACAAGGAATGTCCTGGATACGTCTGTGTGTGATGGCTCTTGAAGCACTGACTCTAGCAGCAGTACACTCCTTGTGACTCTCCCCCAAATTTTTGAATGACTTTTCTTAACAATCATATCAAGGCTGCGGTTATCCCGGTTGCTTGTGCACCTTTTTCTACCACACTTTTTCCTTCCACTCAACTTCCCATTAATATGCTTGGATACAGCACTCTGTGAACAGCCAACTTCTTTAGCAATGACCTTTTGTGGCTCACCTTCCTTGTAAAGTGTGTCAATAACTGCCTTCTGGACATCTGTCAAGTCAGCAGTCTTCCCCATGATTGTATAGCCTACTGAACCAGACTAAGGGACCATTTTAAATGCTTAGGAAGCCTTTGCAGGTGTTTTGTGATAATTATTCTAATTTTCTGAGATGACGTTTGGGTTTTCATTGGCAGTAAGCCATAATCATCAACATTAATAGAAATAAACACTTGAAATAGATCATGAAGGAGTGAAGGAACGGCATCTTCCAAGGAGCAATACCGTAAAATCAAAAAACCTTTATTCAAAGCATTTTAAAAACACAAAAAAATGCAGCATGTTAACACCTGACACGTTTCTGGTGCACAAAAAATCCCCTTAGTCATAGGAATTCCACCATCCTGATCCCCATCTTGTAGTAATGTCCCCATTCTGGTTCCCATCTTATAATAATATACCCATCTGATAATAATGCTGCCATCTTGTACTGATGCTTCTATTCTGGTCCACATCTTAAAGCAATGTCTCCAATCATGGTCCCATCTTGTAATAAGGTCTTCATCCTGGTCCCTATCTTATTGTAATGTCCCCTGTTATGGTCCGGAACCATGGAAGACCACCACAAATCATTGGTAAAAGGTGACAAGAGCATTGGCAACTAATCTGGCCGCCTTCCCCTCACTAACCATCACAACTAGAAGTAGCCGAGGGGTGAACTAACATCCTGTGCACCGCGAACCCAGCCGGAGAACTAACTATCCTAAAGGAAGGAAAGATGAATAACTGCCTCAGAAAATAGACAAGAATAGCAAGCCCCCCACATTCAAAGACTGCGGTGATATAGGAAAAACACAATACACAGATAGATGATAGGATTATCAAAACGTGAGGCCCCCACTGACTAAAATAGGAAAGGACAGGAAAGGGGCTGATGGTGGCCAGAGTAAAACCCTGCAAAATTCCAAATTCCTGATAGTACAAAAAGGCCCTCAGATCGCACGATCTGAACTCCGTCCTATACCAGGTGCTTTTGTCATAGCAATGAACAGAAAACAAGAATCATAACAAATTCAACAAGCCACAAACACATGTACCCAAAGGAGCTATACTCCAAACAGAACTGCAGGGAGTTCCCCAGCCAAGCGACTGAGGGGAAAATCCCTGCATGCAAATAACTGAAAACAACCACAGAAAATGACAAATCCAGATAAGAGCAAAAGAACCAAACAATAAATAAAGAGCAAGCACTTATCTGGGGTAGATGTGGTGTGGAGCAGAATGAAGCAGGCTGGTGAAACAAAGAACAACTGACATACGGCATAGCCAGCTATCAGACCAGGATTTAAATAAGCAGAGAGTTAGCAAAGGAAACGCCCATTGCACAACACACCTGGTCCAAGTCCAAACCATTCCTGGCCACCAGAGGGAGCCTTCCAGCAGCCAAAACATAACTAACATTCACAACAGTCCCCACCCTGTTCCCCATCTTGTAGTAATGTCCCTCAACCTGTAGTAATGTGATATGATAATAATGTTCCTCATCTTGTAGCAATGTCCCCAATCTTGGTCCCCATCTTGAAATAATGTATCCATCCTGATCAACATATTAATCAGGATAGATACATCTTGTAGTAGTGCCCACCATCATGGTATCCACCTTGTAGTAATGGAAAGTAGTTCCAATCACAGAGCAATGTTCCCATACTGGTCACCATCTTGCAATAATGATCCCACCATGTAATAATGTCCCTTATTCTGATCTCCATCCTGTAATAATGTCTACCATCCTGATCCCTATCTTTTAATTACGTCCTCCATCCTGAACCTCATCTTGAAGTAAGGACCCTATTCTAGTCCCCATCCTGTAGTAATGTCGGCATCCTGGTCCCCATTTTGCAATAATGTCCCCCATCCTAATCTACATCTTGTAATAATGTCCCCATTCTGGTTCCCATCTTGTAGTAGCGTCCTCATTCTGATGCTCTTCACAGAAAAAAAAGACTATTCTCAGCTGGTCTAGCTCCATCAGCAAATAGCATCTTCTTTTCTTCCACAGCCATGGTGGGGCTTGGCAGTGACGTCATATGCCACTCACTACCATGCATGCCGACATCAGCAGCCAGCCTCTGATTGGCTGGTGGTGGGTATAGGTATTCAGGTGCAGAGAACCAGTCTCTGCATCGCAATATACATTTCCATTGAATGTGTGTCCGAGGACACAAATTTAGCTGAAAAAAGTCATAGCATATGTGGTCCTCTGAGTCAGTCTTTAATTATCTTGGGAGCTACAGTGCAAACAGGCACCAGGATACAGCATCAGGGGCTGCATGAGACCTGTTGGTTGGAGACCCATGCTCTATGCGATGCACAAACTGTCACGATTTCCCTGTATTCCCCATGCAGGTAAATGATCACATGATAGCATATATGTGATTTTCATCATTGCAGTCATCTGCTGACTAGTCTCAGGCAGCTTCTCACAATTCTTTTCTACTGACAGAAGCTGGGGCAGACTAGTCCGCACATGACCACATGTATACAAATCACATTCACCTGCATGGGAAATTGTAACAGTATGTACATCACTGTTACGATTCTGCATTCTACAGTCACATAGTGAGTGTAGACTTTTCTTTTGTGACTGGACAGATTATCCCTTTAACCCCTTCAGCCCATTTCCATTTTTGCGTTTTTGTTATTTGCTCGCCTTCTTCCGAGAGCCGTAACTTTTTTATTTTTCCATGAATCTTGCCATAAGAGGGCTTGTTTTTTGCGAGACGAGTTGTACTTTTAAATGAAACCATAAGTTTTACCATATAGTGTACTGGAAATCAGCGCAAAAAAATTCCAAGTGTAGAAAAACTGCAAAAAAGTGTGATCGCACAATAGTTTTTGGGATGTTTTATTCACCGTGTTCACTATATGGTAAAACTGATATGTGGGTGTGATGCCTGAGGTTGGTGCAAGTTTGTAGACACCAAACATGTATAGGTTTACTTGTATCTAAGGGGTTAAAAGAAATTCACAAGCTTGTCCAATAAAAGTGGCGTACGTTTTGCGCCATTTTCTGAAACCCGTAGCGTTCTCATTTTTTGGGATCTATGGCTCAGTGATGACTTATTTTTTGCATCTTGAGCTGACATTTTTAATGGTACCATTTTTGCGCAGATGCTACGTTTTGATCGCCTGTTATTGCATTTTGCGTAAAACTTGCGGCAACCAAAAAATGTAATTTTGGCATTTGGAATTTTTTTGCCACTATGCCGTTTACCAATCAGATTAATTGATTTTATATTTTGATAGATCGGGCATTTCTGAACGCGGCGATACCAAATATGTGTATATTTCTTTTTTTAACCCTTTAATTTTCAATGGGGTGAAAAGGGGGTGATTTGAACCTTTGGGGTTTTTTTTGTTTTTTTTTATTTTTTAAAACTTTTTTTACCTTTTTTTTATTTTGTTTTACTAGTACCCCTGGGAGCTATAGCGATCAGCAATCCGATCGCTCTGCCCTATCTGCTGATCACAGCTATACAGCTGTAAACAGCAGATATGGTCGCTTCCTGATTCATTCGGCTCCGGGCCGAGTGAAACTGAAAGTGACTCGTCATAGCTACAGGTGTCATCACATGACCCCATGCTACCATGGCAACCATCACCGAAAGTCACGTGATCACGCACATGACTTCCGGTGGGGGCGGCGGTAAGTGAAAATCATTGCCGCGCGCATATACATCTCGCTGCCAGACTTTGGCAGCGAGATGCAAGGGGTTAAATGTTGCAAGTGGACGCAATTCCACTCGTAACATGCAGGCACACAAGTCAACTGTTAAACACAGCTGATATCTGCGCGGATCGCCGCATCCTGCCCGCGACAGGGGGCGGGGCTTAACGTCACACGCTCCATGACGGATAGATCCATCAAGGGTCGTGAAGAGGTTAATGCCAAGGCCTCGATAGCGTATAGCATCTGATGTGAAAGCATCGGATGTGACATGCTAATGACACTTGGCTTAAACTCTGCTGCAAGCGTGAGCCAAGTGTCATACTACTATGATATGATTTTTAAGCATGCGAGAATTGGAACATTGGTGAGGAAAAGATGGAGAGATGAATGTTCCATCTTCTCCACTGCCGGCCTCTGCATATATCAGACCACACTCGGATGACATCCAAGTGATGTTTGATGTTGCACTCACACCCATAGACTTGTATGAGTGCAAGTGAACCAAGATACGCAGCCAATTGCACCATGCAATGTCAAATATTGGCCCGAATGCAATGTGAGATATAAATGCTAATGTGTGTGAACCCTAAAACAAACAGCAGATGGCGCTTGTGCCTAAACAATATATGAACCACCTGTATTCCAACAGACTTTACCAGAACCGTGAATACAAGTCTCTTTGTCTCTTTCCTTCCAGTGAGCCTTTTGTGACTGATTCTAGTTTCAAATTCACCAAAGACATAGCAATAACTATCATGGTCATTGCGTTTCATCTAATTTATGATATGAAGCATAACTACTTTTCTCTGAAGAAGGTTGTCAGCAAGAAGGGTTGTCAGAAATAAGCAAAAAAGCTTACTGGTTTTTTTAATTAAAGCTTAATCAATTAAAGTAAAAATAATCTTTACTCATTCCAGCAGCGTCATCATTCCAGCAATATCAACGCTGCAGTTGCCGGAAAGTGACATGACTTGTGCCAAAAACCAAGGCCCTGACATTGCTGGAACGTTGCTGGTGTGGGAGGGGAGTATAGATTGTTTTTATTGTAATTGTGGTCTTGAATTAATTAAGTTGGGGTTGGGCAGTAGTGAATAAATTCATAGCTCGCAACCGTCCTGGATTCAGCGGGACTATCCCGATTTGAGGGCTCAGTCCTGCTATTCACTGCTCTTGTCCCCATTCCGCCTCTCAATGCAGTGCATAAATAAAAAATTCTCTGCAGTTCCTTCTCCTCCTGTCAGTGCAGAGCATTAAATAAATTTTCCACTGTTTTGATTTCCCCAGGTAGAAGAACTCATGAAATCTTTGTCCACGGGACAGTATTTCTAACATTGAGCCACTTGCCTGGACGGAGAGCTAGAATAGGATTTTATAATTTTGACCTGTATTGCAGACAAGGAGCCTGGAAGTAGAATATTCATAACTATATATATGTACATGTATATATATATATATATATATATATATATATATATATATATACATATATATACATACATACAAAAAATATTTTCCTTATATACACACATATGCATGCACACACACATCCCTAGAGGTAAAGGAAAATATTTTTTGTTCCTATAAAACTAGTATAAAATAATGATAAATCCCATCCTCCACCCTACTCTCTGTTTATCACCCCACCCATTCTCTACGCTCTGCAAGCGACTTTCGACTAACATCCACACTAATTCGAACCTCCCACTCCCGGATCCAAGACTTCTTCCGAGCTGCACCAACCCTCTGGAACGCTCTATCCCAAGAAGTTAGGACAAATCACAACTTACTCAGCTTCAGACGCACCCTAAAGACGCATCTTTTTAGGGCAGCCTATCACACTCCCTAATCAGATTCGATTCACATAGTCCCTCTACAATTTCTTACAACATAACTCCACATCAAACTCCATGGCACCCGAAGGCATCTCAAGGCTCGGGCCCACTGGTCCAGGAAACCACTATCTAGCCCCATTTCCGTGAGATGGCTGGATTGTCATTGTAAATAAGCACTTGAACCTTGCCTCTCCCCCCCCCCCCATCTCATTGTAGATTGTAAGCTCTCACGAGCAGGGTTGTGTTTTTTCTTTTTTTTTCCTCTAAATATTGTATTTCTATAACTGTTACTTGTTTGTATATGATCCTCCTGAATTGTAAAGCGCTGCGGAATATGTTGGCGCTATAGAAATAAAGGTTATTATTTATTATTATTATAAATAATTACAAAGATGTCATTTTTTAAAAAATTATCATCGCTCACTGGGACTCAAACCAGCAAGTTACAAACATTTTGCCAAGACACCTAACATTTGAGCTACAGACTCCAGTGATGGCACATGGAGAATTTTCCTTGCTTGAAGCTGCATTGCTCTGGATATAGACACGCATTCTACAGAGTAGTGCAAACATGGACTGATTGATTTTTTTCACTATTAAACCCATAAAAAATGTAATAAACATCTAGCGCTGAGACCATGTTCACATATAGCTTAAACACTACATTTTTTTCTGCAAGTGTTCACACCAAGCAATGCAACAACAATCTTATCTAATTATTGCATGTTTGCTGCTTTTTTTTATGCTTTTTCCCCCATATTTGATATATGTTTGGTGCAGGTGTGAATTCTGTTTCTTAATGCTTTTTAATACTACAGAATAGCTTTGATTCTGCAGTTTAAAAACGCAACAGCATTTTTTTTTTGCTTGCGTTTCTTCCAGGCTTCACAAAGAAGCCAATAGAGAAAAAGAAACCACCACAAGTGCACAGTTAAGCAGCATCTTTAGACAAACTGAGTATGGAGATTTCATGAAATCACATCCACTTTGATTGGATATTTAGTATGGGCTCACATGTAGCGTAAATGTTGCATTTTTTGCTTAGAAATTCTGCTGTTTTTAACTGTCCAAGCAAAGTGGATGTGAGACACGGGGGTCAGTGGGTGCTCTCGTCCGCTGATCCGGCCGCCTTTAGAAAGACAGCATGGTCCAGGGCTCATCCCAACTGAATGCCGACCTCCTTAACCTTGGGCGGAACACTACTCAGACAACACAGGGTGAGGGAATCACAATATTAAGACTTTATTGGATCCCCAAACAATTAACGGCACATAGCACATAACCAGCAAAACACACAAATGTAACAGGCAACAGAGTCTCACCCTTCCGCTAGCTCACCAGGGATTAGAATTTCCATGCCTCAGAGCTTCCAGGGCTACTTACTCCCAACCAGCAGCACCCCGCTTTCGGCGGGCACCCAGCGAGAATGGAATAACGCCGGATTTAGGAAGCTGGCTGAGGACCGCAAAGCCTGTAGTCAGGTGACTGGATTGTCCCAAGCTGGATTTCTTCCTTAGGTAGTCCTTGATATCTCACCCGAATCCTTGCTTTCGATGCTGAAGTCCATGTAGTATTATAATTCAGGTTCAGTTATGGCTTGCCAATCGGATCCGCAGATCCTAGATTGGTATCATGTAGCAAGAGTCTGCCTGGGCAATGGACAGTCCTTCTTATACCCCTGACCTCTCCATTCAGACCATTGGGGTCTTCACGATTGGTGGAAAAACTGGGCTCATATTGGCTAGATTTCAAGCCATATACAAAATATCCCTAGTAGTAATGGTCTCTGGCAGAGATGAGGGAGAGACAGCTAAGTTACATCGTATCTAGCAATACACACAGTAATACAATGGGAGGTTTGCATAATTGATTTGTCTGGGTATCTGACCTTCACTGGCCAAGGCAATTACATGAGTCAACAAGAACTTTAACACTAAACTCCTAAAGCTGGTGTCACACACAGCGACAACGACGTCGCTGCTACGTCACCATTTTCTGTGACGTTGCAGCGACGTCCCGTCGCTGTCGCTGTGTGTGACATCCAGCAACGACCTGGCCCCTGCTGTGAGGTCGCCGGTCGTTGCTGAATGTCCAGCTTCATTTTTTGGTCGTCACTCTCCCGCTGTGACACACACATCGCTGTGTGTGACAGCGAGAGAGCGACGAAATGAAGCGAGCAGGAGCCGGCACTGGCAGCTGCGGTAAGCTGTAACCAGCGTAAACATCGGGTAACCAAGGGAAGACCTTTCCCTGGTTACCCGATGTTTACGCTGGTTACCAGCCTCCGCCGCTCTTGCTGCCAGCGCCGGCTCCTGCACTGTGACATGTGGCTGCAGTATGCATCGGGTAATTAACCCGATGTATACTGTAGCAAGGAGAGCAAGGAGCCAGCGCTAAGCAGTGCGCGCGGCTCCCTGCTCTCTGAACTGTGACATGTAGCTGCAGCACACATCGGGTTAATTAACCCCATGTGTACTGTAGGAGAGCAAGGAGCCAGCGCTAAGCGTGGCTCCCTGCTCTCTGAACATGTAGCACAGCGACGTTATGATCGCTGCTTCTGCTGTGTTTGACAGCTAAGCAGCGATCATAACAGCGACTTACAAGGTCGCTGTTACCTCACCGAAAATGGTGACGTAACAGCGACGTCGTTGTCGCTGTCGTTTAGTGTGAACCCAGCTTAAGAGTCTTGTAGAAACAATGAGGGGCTTATCCCCCATTTATAAACAAACTATCATCAAGTTTGGCTGAATTTTAAGAAACTTAACCCATGCTAGGCACTGACAAAGTCCATGTCGTCACAGATGTGATTTCATGAAAAGATACCGCTGAACTCTGCAGTTTTTTCCATGCTTTTTTATAAGCTCCACATAGAAGCTTCTGGAAAAAAAAAAGCACTGCAATTACATGACCCTGGAATTGTAGATTCCAGACTTTTAGATATAACTATGCAGACACCATTTTATCTTTAGATAATTTTGGCCATAGCAGCCATTTATTAAACAATACATAACATGAAAACATTACAGTGTAGTAAGGTCCTTGAAGCTAAAAACACTGGTGATTCACATATCAAACCATATATCCAACTTGCTCCCAGCTGTTACCCACACTGGCTCAGGAACACCAAACAGTAAGTTTTATTTCCTCCATTAACCAAAAACACCCAACCAAGGGTGACTAACCATTCTGCCAATGAGGGGATCCATACCCGGAAGGATTCCCCGAACTAATTTGAACCAACTTCAAGGACCCACCAGTAAACCTGCCACAACAAGGGCACCTTGATAACCTTCAAGTGCCTGAGACCCCCCCCGCAGCAGCAGAGCCCGCTCAATACCACTTTGCAATCCGAGGGCCCATAAATCAATGCCCACTGCTTTCAAATGCACCCTGTCTGCCAACCAAAATTTTTCCTCTTTTCGTTCCAGCTCAAAATGTCGGACTGAAATTCCACCATTGCAGCTAACAAATTTTAAGATAGCCCTATTGACCTTCACTCGTGCCTTATTCAACTTTTCCACAGACTGCGCTTTTCGCCAAGTCCTCCTCGGAACCATCTCTGACCAAACAATTATCATACCTGGAAAAGACACAAATGATCGCAACAAATCATGTTTGACATCTTTTACTAGAATACAAAAAGGACACCCACCCAAATCATTCCCCCTGACGTGTAATACCAAAACATCAGGGGGCTATCCAACCGGGCATACCAATGAACTTCCTGCAACAGCCTATTCCACCCCATTCCCCTGATCCCGAGCCACCTGATGAGAGCCTTATCCCTCTCAAAACCGAGCTGTCTCCCGTTCTTTCTCGCATCTGCTCGCCGCACTCCCCAGTAAACAGATGAATGGCCCAAAATTCAGACCAGACGGGTAGGTAGGAGGGTTTCTGAAATACAAAATGTACAAAACAAAAAAGGCACAAATTAATTCCATTACTAACACCATATGTGAAACCCCCCCAACCACACCCCTTCTGAACAAGCCAAGTTCAGTTGCCCGCCACAGCCTGGGAGCAAACATATGACTTAAAACGCTGAGACTTTCACCCAACAATACGCTTGACTGTCTCAGCAGAAAGACCACACATTGAGGCCTCCGTCACTGCTCCGATGTGGAAAGAATGTAACGCAAAAGTTCCCGGATCTAACCCCATCGAACTCAGACAGGCCCGAAAAACGCTACTGAATTAATATCTGGACAAAAAAGAACCATCCTCTTGACATAACAAGGGGCTGTCCTGATTCGGGCGGACCCTTCTAAATCTCAAAAAACACTTCACCGGGCACATGCCCTAAACGAACTCGCCTACCCGCTCCTAATTGATCCGTTTTTGATTTCCGGATCCAAAATTTAATCCCATCCTCCAAAGTGATGATGTCACTATGACCCAAACCCCCAGGAGACATCTTACCAGGAGATACTAGCTCACCGACCCGCAATGCCTCGAAAAATGACAATGACAAGGCTAACTGAAACAATAATTTCTCAAACGCAGATGTACAAATTGCTCCCAATTCCCTACCCATACGTTCCAATAAGCTAAAACACACAGGCCTTCTACCATCGCACGGCCTATGGCCCTTACGAAAACCCTTCAACACCTGTACTATCCAAAAACTCTTTGTCAAGTCCCGTAAACCTCGCAACCTGAAACCGAACGCCAAACCTGCAATGAAACGTCTCACCTTCGAGGCAGACCAGCCTGCCACCGCCACTTCACCCAATTTTTCCAGCAGTACTCCTAACTGATCATCCTCAGGCAACACGCAACCGTCCACTCCCAAACACTGCTCCCAAATAACCCATGTGGACTGATACGCCGCCCATGTGTTACAAGACAATGAAGCCCGAATCAGCAATCCTGCTACTTGAAGACCACATTCCAGAGCTGTGCAGAGCACTCCAAGCCGCTGGCCTCTGCCTCCAGAGCGCAAACCCGGAAACGATCACACTGAAAACGAGAGAGGGAATCGGCTATTAGGTTCTCCACTCCTGGCACATGAGCTGCTGTGATGCACGCATTAATTTCCAAACAGATCAACACCAGCTACCACAACACCCGAACAATTGGGGGAGAAGATGCCGAGACATTAATAATTGCCAACACCACCCCCATGTTGTCGCAATTAAAACAAATTTTGTTATTCGACAACTGCTCCCTCCAAAGATGAAGTGCAACTAATATTGGAAAAATTTCCAATAGCGCCACATTCCTGGTCAAGCCCTCCACAATCCAGCTCTCCGGCCACCGACACGCACACTATTGGCCCTGAAAGAAGGCCCCAAAATCTGTACTGCCTGTAGCATCCTTAAACAATTCCAATTCGAAACTGTCCTGTACATCATTCATTAGTAGTGATCGACCGTTATACTGGTCCAAAAACTCGCCCCAAACCAATGAGTTCACTCTATGTTACGCCGACAAACGTATGTATTGGTGAGGGGCGAGTACTCCCGCCGTGGCACAATTTAGCTTCCGCGAAAAAACTTGGACCATCGGCATTACCCAACACGCAAAGTTGAGTTTACCCAATAGAAACTGAACCTCCCTCAATTGCAACTTCTTCACCAGGCATGCCCTCGCCACCTCATCCTTTAGCACGGCGACCTTATCGTGGGGGAAGACAAACTTCCCAAGCTACTATATCAATCATGATACCCAGAAAGCATATACAAGTAGTCGGCCTAACAGTTTTTTCAGGTGCCAAAGGAACCCCAAAACACTTTGATACCCATTCCATTGCTGCAACAATGCTCACACAATGTGCTGAATCAGCAGGTCCCGCGCACAAAAAATCATCCAAGTAGTGCACAAGCGAGGCTAGGCCAGAAACGTTCTGAACAGCCCATTGCAAAAATGAACTAAAAGTTTCAAAAAATGCGCATGATATCGAACAATCTATGGGCAAGCAGTGGTCCACAAAATACTCCCCCTCCCGAAAACAACCCAACAACCTAACACAGTCTGGATGTACGGGCAAGAGCCGAAATGTTAACTCAATATTCGTCTTTGCCATCAATGCACCCCTCCCACATCTTTTTACCCACTTTGTGGCCTCGTAGAATGACGTATATACAACGGAACAAAGCTCAGGCGGTATACCATCACTAACTGACTTGCCTCTGGGATGAGACAAATGATGAATCAGCCGAAATTTTCCTGCCTCCTTCTTAGGAACAACCCATAAAGGCGAGACCACAAAATCAGGAAAAGGAGGGGTCCAAAACATGCCCGCCTTTCTCCCCAACGTGACTTCCTTCCTTAATTTTTCAGCCACAACTGCCGCATGGTGATACGCTGAAGGGAGATTCCTAGTTCTCACCGGAACGTCAAAAGCAGGAGCAGGAATCCTGAAACCTTCCCCAAATCCCAACCTCAAAACTTCAGCCTTTTCCCTATCAGGGTACCCATTTAAGTACGGAAGCTCACTGGCATCTGTCCCTTGGAAATTGGCGGATTTGGGCATACCCTTCTTCACTTGGACACCCTATGGGACGTTCCATTACAGTGGGTACAGAGATATTTGAAACGGCAAGTGGCACCAAACTTGCATTGTCCCTCATTAAATTGTCAACACAAGCTCAGCTTTTTGGACCCTGACTGCCCGTACTGACCACTGCCTCCCTGACTGGCCGGAAGACCCGGCCCCACCCTGAAAGAACTGGCCAAACCTAGCCGGCACCATCACACACAACCACAAACTGATATCTTTTTGATCCCATTTTATGGACGGACGGATAGCCTTCCGCTAACGAAACTGTTCGTCATAGTGGAGCCAAGTTTGCTCCCCGTAGACTCTATAAGCCTCACTAATCAAATCCATATAGCAGAATAAATGAGAAAAATTCTCAGGCACCTTTTCACCAATTACATTAGCCAATATCGCGAACGCCTGCAACCAATTAGCAAATGTCTGAGGAATCAAACGCCACCGCCGCTTCTCTTCATCCTCCTTCTTGCTGTCATCCTTCTTTCCCTTATCCAAATTAAATTTTGCCAAGTGAAGGAGGGAAAAGATCTCAACGTATTCGTCCTTTCAGATCTGTTCCCTCACCTCCTTATTAAGATGGGAACCCAGTGAGCCAAATTAATCCTATCCTCCTTATTTTTTTCTGTCTGAACAGACACAGACACCGGGGAAGAAATGCTCGCGACCGAGGGCTCACTTGCCACAACGACGGACGAATTAACCACTCGCCCAGCCCCCCAATCCACGCAAGCAAAGTACGAATGCTACCTAAGAGCTTCAACAACTCCCCCATCCAACGTAACTCCCCCAATACCCGTCACTACCCCCCGTCCTAACCCCAACTGCCCTATCGCTCTCCGCACATTGAGTACCTGACCAGTTTGTGAAGACAAACATGATATAAAACCATACTCACCAGGCTGCACAAGGGTAGAGGCCCCGCCAACTGGACCGCCTGCATCCTAACGTTCGTCATGCCAATCCATCATGACCTGGCTCCTCCCCACCAACTCCTTGACCCCTGAACCTGTAAGGCCCAAGGACCCCTCAGGCCGCACATCCTGGACTTGTTGCTGATCGACGGCGCAGGCAGGACCAGGGGGCTGCAGACATTGTTCCCGGTCCCATAAGCGCAGCCCCCATCCACTCTCCACAGAGCCCCAATCCCAGGCAAGGCCTCTGCAGCTTCAGGCACTGGACGCCATGCCCGATTTCCAGCAGACCGCCACAGCCGTGGCCTGCCTGCATCCATATTACAGGGACCTGGCCGGATCATTCTCAGTGCAGTGGTAGTGCTCAGAGCGCTGACCAGAGTGCCCCGCCGCACCGCTGACATCACACGCTGACAAGGCGGCAGGAGGCACCGCTCTCAACTCCATCACAGGTCTGCTAACCGCTGCTGGGCCCAGCTGCCCATTAAATTCCTCCTAAGGCGGAGGGCTGCTGTACTTTCTTGCGGCGTCCGGCCTGGAGGGTCCCTAGAGGGGCTTCTGTGGCAACGCTGGGCCCTGAGAGTCAGGTCAGGCGACAACTTGTCTGGCGGCCTAGATGATCCCCGCAATCGTGTCCTGCAGCCAGCCAGTGGGATGGTCGCCAGCAGCAGCTCTCAGCCGCTCCAGGAGTTGATCCACGGACTCCATCTATGCAGGTAAGGGGATCGGGATCTCACTTCTGTCCCAAAAGAGCAGAAAGGTGTCGCTCCTCCCCCAGCTTGCCCTTTTAAACTCTACCCGGGCCCACTCCCCCCCACCCATTACACCCTGACCTCCCCTCCAATCAGTGTCATGCTGGCCTCCACACATGCCCGAAGGGGGGCAGTGCTCTGGCCATTCTTTATTAAGTGCAGAATCAAGGCTTTTCAGTAATATAAAAATGCAGCATCACATCTGCACCAAAAACACATGAAATAATGGGGAAAAGGCATAAAATAAATGCAGTAAAAATGCAATAACCAGAGAAGGTTAATATTGTGTAGTTTGGTGCAGACACCTGCAGAAAACAAAGAAACACGGATTTATGCAATGTGTGAACATGGCTTTATAGGCACAAATAAGAAACATGTTAATCTACTTAAAGAGATGGTGTCGTAAAAAAAAACAAATTTCAATAACTGAAAAAATGTAAAGTAATAATGTTTTAATGTTTTGTTTAAATATTATTTGTTTTTAATTGAGAAAATATAAAAAAAAAAATTAAAAAGTTTGATATTTTCTACTGTTAAACACTAGGGGGAGCAGCTACTGAAATCCTACAGAAATCCCACTATAGAAAAAGCTCACATTACAGCTGCAGTAAAGTGGGTGGAGTCTGCTCTCGTGTGTGATGTCACAGACCCCCCTCCTAATCTGAGTGTTTTCAACAGATAACAGAGAATGACATATAGGGATATAGTGCAGAGCCATTTTGTTGTTGACCAGAAATGTCTAAAGTGTCACCAAGGACAGCAAGAGCATCACACCGGATAGGATTAGATACACAGCTCAGCAGACAGTATCACACAGGAGAGGATTAGATACACGGCTCAGCAAACAGTATCACACAGGATAGGATTGGATACACAGCTGTGCAGACAGTATAACACAGGAGAGGATTAGATACACAACCATGCAGACAATATCACACAGGATAGGATTAGATACACAGCCCTGCAGACAGTATCATACGATAGGATTAGATACACAGCCGTGCAGACACTATCACACAGGAGAGGATTAGATACACGGCTCAGCAGACAGTATCACACAGGATAGGATTAGATACATGGCTCAGCAGTTTCACACAGGAGGATTAGATACACAGCCCTACAGACAGTATCACACAGGATAGGATTAGATACACAACCCTGCAGACAGTAGCAGTAACGGGGGCTGGGTAGAGTGGAGGGAGGGGGTGTCATCAGAGATGGTAACGGTGGGGGGAGGGGCGGCAGCAGTAGTGGGGGCAGAGCGGGGGGAAGGGGTGTCATCGGAGACGATAACGGCGGGTAGAGGGGGCGGCAGCAGTAGCGGGGGCAGAGCGGGGGCTGGGGAGAGTGGAGGGAGGGGGTGTCATCAGAGACGGTAACAGTGCGGGGAGGGGCGGCAGCAGCGGGGCTGCAGAGAGCGGAAGTGTCATCGGAGATGGTAACGGTGGGAGGGAGGGGCGGTGGTAGCAGTAGCGGGGGCAGAGCGGGGGCTGGGAAGAGCGGAGGTAGGGGTTTCATCGGAGATGGTAACGGGGGGAGGGGAGGTGGCCCGTACTCACACATCCCGGCGGTTGACAGGGGTATAGTGGAGCAAACAGCATACGCTGTGAGCTCCACAATGATGGCGCTGATCTCCTCCCTCTGCTATGATCCTGACAGCCCAGGGGGCACGTCCAGGTCACAGCAGACGCCCACTGTAACGTTACTGATGGGGTCGGATCCCGACCACTGTTCTCTATGCACATGGGCTGCCATAAAGGAGTAACTGTTGTTACACACACAGTAAATCCAGCATGGCCCCCAGTGTCTCCAATAAAATTAGAATTAAATAAAAACTAAATAAGCTGCAATTTTCATTTTGTATTAAAAATACTTGGATTTCATAATCACTATTTTTAATACAAAAATAAAAAAACGCGATACGTTACCTTTAAAGATAAAGATCTGCCTTTTAGAAATATGAATAAATGAACATTCCTGGGCATCTACTGAATGTCCCTCACTGCCAAATGGGTGTTTCTTGGGGTGTGGCTAGGGGAGTGGTCAAAACGTGCCGCTGTGCGTGCCTCACAATTTGTTCCTCTTTCTGTTTCTCACAAGTTGGGAGCCATGATAAACCCTATAACAAGATACAGCAGCACTTTAGTCTATAAGCTGTATCTGGTATTGCAGCTCAGCCCCATTAACTTCCATTTAATAAGATGCAATATCAGACACAACCCAACTATCATTTTATCCTTCAATGTAATTTACAATTTTGCAGGGTGTCAACCATCACTGACTGATGTGCTTCAAGAGGTCAGCTCCAAACATGGCAGCCAAATGCATACCACAAGTAATCCGTTATATATGAGAGATGGGATAGAGAGTGAAGACCTGGAAAAGATGAGACAAATAAGGTACATCATTTAGGCTGCAATAATGCATGTCATACGAATGGTGGCACAAGTGCCCATGGTGTTTTGGTTTGTATTGTTTCTATGTCATCTGTATATATGTATGCCATCAGCAAAAAAGCTATCACCATGAGTTATGATCATGAAAATGGTATTGAAGGGGTTTTCCACACTTTTTCATCCCTTGCCATATATCATAGCTCTTCAAAACAATACCTTTTGTAATATATTTGTATTGGATGTATAGCTTCTATGAGCGCATCTCAGGAGGGATCACATATTACTTGATTGTTATGCAATTATTTTTCCTCCTCTGTTATGTCTGATACTTCCAGAAATCAGACCAAATGAACGGAAGTTGTCACTGGAGTCTTAACCCCTTCACGACCGGACGATTTTTCGCTTTCCGTTTTTTTGTTTGCCATTCTTCTTCCAAGAGACGTAACTTTTTTAATTTTCAGTCAATATGGTCATGTGAGTTATTATTTTTTGTGGAACGAGCTGTAGTTTTAAATGAAACCATGAGTTTTACCATAGAGTGTACTGGAAAATGGCAAAAAATTCCAAATGCGGAAAAATTGCAAAAAAGTTCGATTGCACTATTGTTTTTAAGATATTTTATTCAATGTGTTCCCTATATGGTAAAATTGATGTGTCGGTGTGATGCTTAAGGTCGGTGTAGGTTTGTAGACACCAAACATGTGTACGTTTACTTTTATCTAAGGGGTTAAAAAAAAAATTTGAAGTTTGTCCAAAAAAAGTGGTATACATTTTGCGCCATTTTCCGTGACCCGTAGCGTTCTCAATTTTTGGGATCTATGGCTCAGTGACAGCTTGTTTGCGTCTCAAGCTGACGTTTTTTAACGGTAACATTTTTGCGCAGATGCTACGCTTTGATCGTCTGTTATTGCATTTAGTGCAAAATTTGTGGCGACCAAAAAACTTAATTTTGGCGTTTGGAATTTTTTTTGTCACTAGGCTGTTTACCGATCAGATTAATTGATTTCATACTTTCAGAGATCGGGCATTTCTGAATGCGGCAATACCAAATGCATGTATATTTTTTTGTAACCCTTTAATTTCCAATGGGGCGAAAAGAGGGTGATTTTAACTTTTAGTTTTTTTTCTTTTTTCTTTTAATTTTTCAAAACTTTTTTTAAATCTTTTTTTTTTTTTACTTTACTAGGTTTCCTAGGGGACTATAACGATCAGCAGTCTAATCGCTGATTCATTTCTCCCGATTAGAGCAGCAATGCTCAGCCTAGGAGAAATGATCATCTCTTGTAACAAGCAGCACCTGGCTGTTTCTTAAAGGATCTGAGTCATGTGAGCACAGGAGTCATCACATGACCCTGTGCTACCATGACAACCACCGGATCCATGTGATCACATCACGTGACTTCCAGTATTGGCCGGTGAGTACGGATCTACTGCTATCGCCGTTAATACGGCGTTGTCACATCTTAACAGCGCCATTTGAGGGGTTAAAAAGCACTGGCAGATAGTGATTTCGCTCGTGCCTAGCAGGCACACGTCAGCTGTATAAATCAGTTGAGATGTGCGCTGATCCCCGCCTGCAGCTCGCAGCAGCAAGTGGGGATTAACACTATGACCGCTAGGACGTAACTTTACTGCCCGTGGTCGTTAAGGGGTTAATGGTGGGTGTAAACATTCTGGTGTATCACAGTTAGGCTACAGTCACACTGGCATGAGTGTAAGGCAAGAAAATCTCACATTGCTTTCGGCCCCATTTAAGACAATGGTGCAGCTCATATTTGCGAGTTTTTTCTCAGCCCTAATTGGACTGAGGAAAGAAACACAGCATGCTGTAATTGTCTGCAAGTCTTCTATCACTCGCACCCGTACAAGTCTATGGGTGCTAGAGGAACTTCGGACTGCACTCGGATGACATCCAAGTGCAGTGTGATATACATACAGGCTGACAATGGAGTTGATGGAGAGATTAATCTCTCCCTTTCCTCTGCAGCTATGATCTGATTGCAAGAGGGAATTACAGTTGCATGACACTCGGCTCACACTTGCAGCAAAGTGGGAATAGAGGGTTATTAGCATATCTCATCACATGCTATATGCTAGTGTGACTTTAGCCTTATTCTGCACTACTGTCTCTCAAGCTAAGCTTCATTCAGCAGTAACTACAGGGTCACACCTTTTGCTTTTGATATG
Source organism: Anomaloglossus baeobatrachus (assembly GCF_048569485.1). Classification (NCBI taxonomy): domain Eukaryota; kingdom Metazoa; phylum Chordata; class Amphibia; order Anura; family Aromobatidae; genus Anomaloglossus; species Anomaloglossus baeobatrachus. Next base: position 257,935,176 of record NC_134357.1, read on the forward strand.
CAGATTACAACCCTTCACTAGCAAAGGGTTTAGGTAATTCAATCACTGATGAGGAAAGCTGAAGAGCACCAAAATTTGCATTAAAAACACAAGGACAGGGCTGTACTGGTCATCTGGCAATTGCCATATAGGCTAGTACCTACGCTGGGCTGCTCTGACATAATATCTCCCAATATCTTCCGCAGCACAGGGTGCAGAAGGGAGGGGGCATGTTAAGTGTTGGATCACAGGCTACTGCATTGCATAATGGAACTTGTAGTAATAGAGCACGGTAAGCCTGGAGAGAGGAAGTGATGGATGTAAACATCAGAGCTGCAGCTGGCAGACACTATTTAATGCTATCTGCATGATAACAGGTTTATATTACTATAATAAGAGTATGGATGCATTAAGTGGCACATAATAGCACGACTGATGAATAAAAACTGAAATGAGTTAGGGTCATGGATAACTTCTTTAATGATTAGGATTTGCAATCTTTCACCCATCTTATTGCAGTAAAACGGTTTCAGATATGTAGAACATTACTGTCTGAGATGGCGTGAACAAAAAATAAAATACCAGTACCTATGCGAAAGTAACTGGCAAACATATCCAGTGCCAAACCAGGTGTAGAAAAGATTTAAAGTAATATAGAATCACAAAGAACCACATGTACAACACTACCTGGCAATTCGTGTGGTATGGAAATGCCTTCTTAAACTAAATCTACTCTTATCGTAACTGACACCTCTTCTCCCCAAAACACTTGCCAATTTTTTCTCATTAATAAATGCCTGAGATTGAAATAGAAAAGGAAAATAGAACTTACAACTGAGATTCCACCACTTCTATGGCCAATCTAATGTGCACCTACATTGAAAATTAAAACTTTATATTGCTTAGACAAACTAATGTCCAGTACCTATTTTTCAAGGTACAATCAAAATGGTAGCCTCCCATGCACCACTCAGTAGTCTGTGCAGTCTTAGTATAACTCTCCACAAAGTTGTCAAAACATACAAGGCCCAAAATCCAAGGCACCAGACGTGTACATCTTCACCCATTTATAGCTAGAAAAAGGCTCCATGAGGATGAAATGTTGCATGTTTTCTGCTCTGTATATGCTGCATCTGATGTATAGATCAAAGGAGAATGTCTGGTGCCATGGATTTTGGACCTTGTAATTTTTACTAGGACACAAGAGATGTAGCCCAGTCATTGCTCTCTGCTTATTGTGTAGTGAGTAGTGATGGGCAGACACGCAGATAACTGTGACCGGTGGGTCTAAGCTGGTTTAAAAAAAAAAAAAATGGTTACAGATTGGTCCTGGATATCTGGCCGGATGCCAGTCTCCATATAAATATATGGGGACCAAAACCAGGCAATTAAAAATGGTGGTAGAAAAGATAGGGGGATAGCAGTTGTACTTATCGAGTCTCCGGCGCAACTGTAACTGCTTCCAGGCCACTCATTCACTTTCGGGGCCACTCATTACCTTCATTCTATATGCACTGCTTTCCCTGCCCATCAGTGTCTGTGACTGGTTGTAGTCATAGGCGCCCTCACCCTGAGTGTCAGCTGACTTCTATTCAAAGACGCTATGTGTGTCTATCATGGTATAAAAATAAATATATAAATAAAATATTTGGCATAGGGTCCCCCTATGTTATGATACCCAGAACAGATAAAGCCAACGGCTACAGGCTGCAGCCCCCAGCCGTGCGCTTATCTTGGCTGTGTATCAAAATAAGAAAAAAACACATGCAGCTTTTTTTTATTATTATTATTATTATTATTTAAATAATTTAAAAACAGTGTGTGGTCCCCCCCTCCCCCAATTTTGATACCTGGCCTTGATAAAGCCAAACAGCTGGGGGCTGGTATTCTTAGGCTGTGGGGACCTGTGTTTATTGGCCCCTTATCTAAAAAGAAAACATCAAAAAATCCTATATTTGAAATAAAAGACAAAGAAACACCATCTTTCATCATTTTATAAACCCCCAAAACACCCCTGCAGGTCCAACGTAATCCACATGATGTCCCATGATGATTCCTGAAGGCCGAGTATCAAAATTGGGGGGGGGGGGGGGGACCGCACACTGTTTTTAAATTATTTAAATAATAATAATAATAATAAAAAAAGCTGCATGTGTTTTTTTTTTATTTTGATACACAGCCAAGATAAGCGCCCAGCTGGGGGCTGCAACCTTTAGCCGTATGCTTTATCTGTGCTGGGTATCATAATATGGGGGACCCTTTGCCAATTTTTTTTATTTATTTTTACTGTACAATAGACCCGCAGACAGGGTTTGTCATTGGAAGTGTCAGACAAGCTGTCACTCAGCGTGGGAGGGTGTCTGACTTCAAACAATCCCAGACGCCAGTCAGAAAGCTATATTCAATGAAGGATAATGAGCAGCCCCGGAAGTAAATGAGAGGTCAGGAAGCATTTATAGCCACTCCAGTGCCGCCGTAAGTACAGCCCACTTGCTTTATTATTTTTTTTACTTTATTTTTCCTTTATTCTTTTGTATTACACTAGTTGCTGGACTCGGATCATTAGTTGGAATTCCCTGAGAATTCTGGGCCCGGACCCGGCACTCTGGTACCTTTTGACTCCGCGCGGGCCCAGACTTTTACAGTCCGGGTCCGGGCATCACTAGTTCTGAGTCATCAACAGTGGATTAAATAAAGGAGGGGTATGCTGGTCCATTGGAAATACAACCAAATAACACAGAAAAATAAAAAAATATATATGTGATAAATAATAAAAATAAATACTCAAATATATTGTGCTATGTATTTGGTAAAGCAAAGCAATCTAGGTGAAATTATTACATTGGATGAATATTTATTTAATTATCCAGAGATACATAAAATTATTAGGGATGATCGAATACCTCAAATATTCGGCTTTACGAATATCCGAAGAATAGGTCGCTGCTATGCGAATATTCGATGCACAATGTAAGTCTATGGGAAGTCTGAATAGTTCCGAATAGTTGTTATTCGGGTTTCCCATAGACTTACATTGTGCATTTAATATTCGATTAGCGGCGACCTATTCGGCAAATATTCGCGAAGCCGAATATTTGAGGTATTCGATCATCCCTAATAATTATGCATGCATAAAATGAATTAATATGATCGGCAAGGTTAACGCTAATAAGTACATTATATCCATGTAAATTCATGCACTGAAAGAAGTTGCTAAAAAAATCTCTCTCATCTGTTTTAGATATAGGAGGTTTAATATAAAGTCCCTATCCCATTGTTTAGATATAGCAGGAAGGTAAATAAACATATTACATAGTGAGTGCCCAAATGTGTAAAAGTCATAGGTATGAGTTTCCATGTACAGGATACTGCAGATGGAGAATCATGAATTAAGATGGATCACCATGTGTATTGGTTGCCCCAAATACTTTATACACTGAGCAAAAATATAAACTCAACCCTTTTGTTTTTTGGCTCATTTTCATGAGCTGAACTCAAAGAACTAAGACTTTTTCTATGTACACAAAAGGCTTTTTTTCCTCAAATATTGTTCACAAATTTGTCTAAATCCGTGTTAGTCAGCTCTTCTCCTTTGCCGAGATAATCCATCCACCTCACAAGTGTGGCATATCAGGATGCTGATTAGACTGCATGATTATTGCACAGGTGTGCCTTAGGCTGCCCATACTAAAAGGCCACTGTAAAATGTGCATTTTTGTCACACAGCACAATACCACAGATGTCGCAAGTTTTGAGGGAGCGTGTAATAGTCATGCTGACTGCAGGAATGTCCATCAGAGCTGTTACCTGTCTATTGAATGTTCATGTCTCTATGTTAAGCAGTCTCCAAAGGCATTTCAGAGAATTTGGCAGTACATCCATCCGGCCTCACAGCAGCAGACCACGTGTAACCACACCAGCCCAGGACCTCAACATTCAGCATTCACCTCCAAGAGACCAGCCAACCGAATATCTGCTGCAAAAATCGGTTTTCATAACCAAAGAATTTCTGCACAAACTGTCAGAAACCGTCTCAGGAAAGCTTATCTGCATGCTAACTGCAGTTTGTCTTCATAAACTGACTTGAGTGGCAAAGGTTCACATTCAATGGCGTCTGGCATGTTGGGTAAGTATTCTCTTCACGGATGAATATAAAAAGAGATCAAGAAAAACAGCCGTACAAAACACCCGAGGGGAGCAAGGAACTTGCATCACCAAAGTGTGGTATATGGGTGGATGAGCTGAGTAGATGTAGTGAGACCCACGGATGAAATGACATAAAGCACCAAAAAAGTAGAAATTAATTCTACAAAAACCGAATTAAGGTCAAAAAGAATTCATTTATTAGTTACACAAAGGTAAAAAGATACAGTGTTAAGCCACAAGGCAGGAAAACCAAGCAAAAAGACGGTGTCACATGTGAGTAAATACATAATGTGGGGGCAGAGGCTCCATGTAAGACATACAATTTTGTGTGAGCAGGAAAAGAGGGGAGATAAGAGTTCAGTATAGTAATGTGTGGGGGAGGAGATTCCAGTGCACAGAAGTGAAGCATCAAATGGCAGGAGCATTTTACGAGATCGCAAACATACTAATAACAGAAGTAGAAACAGAAGGAATTTTTAATACAGGATTGATCCCTACACAGATTATTAATAATAATACTTCAACACAAAGAAATGAAGCGCAGAACAGTAATGGAAATGTAGCAATCCTAGGGACCACCCATTACTCTGATCTATCCCTATTAACACTACACGAAGATACAAACACACAAGATCCCATACAAACAAATTCAAATACACCAACTACTCTAATAGAATTACAAAAGAATAATAATCCAACAAAAAATGAAAATAAAATGAAGATTACGCAGTTTTTTCAATTGGCTCCAGGCCGCCACCCCAATAGAAAAAGAGGAAGGAGGGGATGTAGAGGAGGAATCAAGCAAAACCGAGGGAGAAAAAAACAAACAAGAGCTGACCACGAAAAAAACAAAGACAACATAGCTCAAATGAACGAATTATTAGGACAAATAAATTCGGACAGAGAAAAAACAGGGATTTTCAATATCTCTAACTATGCACTAACAGATAATGAAAAATCCTTACTGGAACATGGTCTATCTTTCAGTCCAACCTCAGGCCTTGATACATTTTCTTTATATCTTGATCTAAACGAATTTTTTAAAAAACTAACAGTGCAACGTCACATTTTAATAGAGGAAAAGGGTAAACAGGGAATCTGCCCCACACAGGGACAAAAGTATACAGAAGGATCACCCTCTCAGGTGAAACATGTAAACCCAAAAAAACGTTAAAAGCAAATTTTATCCACTACACCATAAAGGTTCCCATGTAGAGACCTTTCAGCAACTAGTATTAAAAGATATTAGAACCCTCGTCCTCCCTAAGAAAAGGAACAACCTAACATTTGAAGAAAGAAAGGCTATCACATCACTACGTGAAAATAATATAATTATTAAAAGAGCGGATAAAGGAGGGGGCATAGTGATAATGGATCGATCCTGGTATATAAACGAAGGGAATAGGATACTCCAAGACCCAGAATATTATGAACTATTGGAGAAAGACCCCTCAGCCACTATTCTCCAAGAATACAATAAAGTCATTCAAGATGCCCATCAAAAAGGGCTACTAAATAAAAAAGAGAAAAGATTTCTAGATGTTACTTGCTATTCAATACCATATTTTTACTTCCTACCTAAAGTGCATAAAGACCCAAAAATCCCCCGGGTCGCCCAATCATATCGGGTATAAACTCCATAACCAGTCACTTATCCCATTATATAGATTTATTCCTCCAGAGTTATGTAATAAAACTAGACTCTTATTTGAAAGATTCCACTCAACTGATCAGAGAGCTGATGGAATTACCTCTAATAGAGAACAGTATCCTTCTCACATTGGATGTCTGTTCCCTATATAACAATATAGCACATGACAAGGGCCTACAAGCAGTTGAATATGTACTGTCTAGAGATATGGAAATATCTGACTCTCAAAAATACTTCCTACTAATAGCAATAGAATTTATATTAGAAAATAATATTTTCACTTTTGAAGGCTCACATTATAGACAAACCAAAGGCAGTGCGATGGGGACTAGATTCGCACCCAGTTATGCAAATATATTTATGAGTGCATTCGGGTCATTCTCCATCGCACAGTCCAAATATGCAAAACATGTAATAATGTACCGCCGTTTCATAGATAACCTGTTCTTGATCTGGAAAGGTCCTAAAGCAATGGTGGATGAATTTGTAGGGGATCTAAATAAGAATAACTGGGGCCTATCCTTTACAGCTACATATTCGGATAAGTTAATACAGATATACAAATCATGGTGGATGGGTCAGGGAAGGTTACAACATCCACCTTTTTTAAACCAGTGGATGTCAACAGTTATTTGAGATTTAACAGTGGACATCTACCCAGATGGATTCAAAACATCCCATACGGACAGTATAGAAGAGTAAGAAAAAACTGCACGGAAGATGACGATTTTAAAATAGAATCAAAGGTCCTAAAAAAACGGTTCCTTGAGAAGGGGTACCCAAAAAAACTAATACATGATGATTACAAGAGAACCAACTCCCTCTCAGAAGAGATATGCATAAAACCAAAAACTGATACCCTGATGGAAAAAAGCGAAAAAAAATGATATGACCAAATTTACAAAATGGAGTCTGGTGACCACATATTGCCAACCACGAACAATTATTGAAAACCTGTTGGAAAAATACTGGTTCATATTGAAGGGAGACCCTATTTTATCTGAACACATACCAAAAAAACCTGTTATTATATATAAAAATGTTTGGGGAACGTGGTCGCACCCAGTAACACAACAATAAAATCAAGAATATCTACAATTGAAAACACTAATATAAATGGATGCTACCCATGCCTAACATCAAAATGCATGTGTTGTAAAGTGATCTCCAAAGGGGCAAAGACATTCACTTCTAAAACTACAGGTGAAATCTTTCCAATAAAATTCAGATTAAACTGCCAATCAAAATATGTAGTTTACCTGCTAGAATGTCCATGCGGTATACAATATGTTGGACGGACTGTACAAGAAATGCACCAAAGATTGAACAAACACCGCCATAATATAAGATCGGGATATCAACTGCATAGTAGGGGGAAGGGGGAAAGGGAGAAAGAGGAGAGAAAAAAAGAGAAAAAAAGGGAAAAAAGGAGGAAAAAAAATAAAAAAGGAAAAAAAGAAAAAAAAAAATTTTTTTTCTTTTTCCTTTTTCTTTCCTTTTCTTTTCTCTTTTTTTTCAAAAAAATTCTAGAAAAAATTATAAAAAAAGGAAGAGAAAAAAAGGAAGGATTTTATAAGGAGAAAGGAAAAGAAGGAAGGGGGAAAAAAGAAAGAGCGAAAGGAAGAAAAGAAAAAGGAAAAAGGGGAGGAGAGAAAAAAAAAAAATATTTTTTTTATTTTATTTTATTTTTATTTTTTTTTATAATTTTTTGTTTAACTTTATCCCTATAAATTTTCTCTAAAAAAAAGATACCCCAGAATAAGGCAACCAGATGGTTATAGACGGATAAGAAAATAATATCCCAGAATACTTTTATCTATAAAATCCTGAAAGGACCCACTTCCCTAGTTCAATAATAATATAATAAAAACAATAAAACCATAAACCAATGAAAATGTCAGAAAAAGACATATACATACACACAAATAAGAGAGAAAAAAAGGGAAAAGAAATTATGTAGGCACATATACATCTAAACAATTAACGGTCATATAGGTTTAGATATATAAAGAAATGTATATGTGAATGTAAAGAAAATATGAGGGAGATGACTTATACTGTACTGACTATTTTTGACCTGAATTTTATTAATAGTAATTTTTTTTTATAAACATAAATTTTAATAAATTTTATAAATATTTATACATATTTTTATATTCATTGTTGTTTAAAATCTATATATACAGATACAGAGATATACGTATAACATTAATATATACAAAATCAGCCATAGTAAGAGTAACTATACAGTTTATTCAACTCCATCTTAGTTTATTTATAATACATTTGGAAAATAGTATGTTTTTAATAGTATATTATTTTAATAGTATATTATTTATTTTAATAATATATCTTTTAGTGGAATTCCTTATACGAGCTCCAGCTATCAGGGGGTTTAAGGGTTAAAATTCTAATGTTCCAAGAGCGGCACACCCAAAAGGTCCACCCTTTTGGTTTTTTAATCTATATAAGAAGTTTTAAACACTGCTCCTGTTATACCTGATGAAAGCATATTGTCTGCTGAAACGCATTGTATTAATAGGAGCTTATAATTAATAAAGTAAAAAAAAAAAAAGTATTAATAGGAGCTTATAATTATAAAGTACAACATTTAATATCAGCAAGTGGTTCCATATGCGCTACATCAGACCGAAAGAACTCTTTTCCACATGGATGTAGCCGACCTATGGGGATAATGCAAGGCACCAAATTTTTAGAACAAAAAATTCTAAGAGAAACTGATTTGGTCAAAGATAACAATTTTATTAATGATTAAAAGTTAATGAATGCCAACTGGCAGAAAGACTAGAACAGGGGCATCACATGTATAAATATTAAAAACTCAAGACCCCCTGACGAAGGTGACGCCGAAACGTGCGCGTCGGGGCTGGCAACACATGTGTACACAGGTCTTCTCCTGCACAGGTAAATACTTCCTATTTATCATGTCTCCTTTTGGGCGGTTTCTTTACATACCTGCCCTGGACATCAATGCTTAACAAGCCATATAAGTTATACCTTTTTGCTGTAATTATACATTTTTCACAGAATTTTTTCACAGCATATTTACAATGCATATTACAGCTATAATCACTGTACATACAAATGTGTTATCTCTCTCTCTCTCTCTCTCTATATATATATATATATGTATATATATATATATATATATATATATATATATTGTTTTAAACACTACATATCCTGGCTTCTATTATCACATGTTTGCTATACAGTGCCTACAAGTAGTATTCAACCCCCTGCAGATTTAGCAGGTTTACACATTCGGAATTAACTTGGCATTGTGACATTTGGACTGAAGATCAGCCTGGAAGTGTGAAATGCACTGCAGCAAAAAAGAATTATTTCTTTTTTTATTTTTTTTTTTTTAAATTGTGAAAAGTTTATTCAGAGGGTCATTTATTATTCAACCCCTCAAACCACCAGAATTCTGTTTGGTTCCCCTAAAGTATTAAGAAGTATTTCAGGCACAAAGAACAATGAGCTTCACATGTTTGGATTAATTATCTCTTTTTCCAGCCTTTTCTGACTAATTAAGACCCTCCCCAAACTTGTGAACAGCACTCATACTTGGTCAACATGGGAAAGACAAAGGAGCATTCCAAGGCCATCAGAGACAAGATCGTGGAGGGTCACAAGGCTGGCAAGGGGTTGGGCCTACCTGTCTCCACTGTTGGGAGCATCATCCAGAAGTGGAAGCTTATGGAACTACTGTTAGCCTTCCACGGCCTGGACAGCCTTTGAAAGTTTCCACCCGTGCCGAGGCCAGGTTTGTCCGAAGAGTCAAGGCTAACCCAAGGACAACAAGGAAGGAGCTCCGGGAAGATCTCATGGCAGTGGGGACATTGGTTTCAGTCAATACCATAAGTAACGTACTCCACCGCAATGGTCTCCGTTCCAGACGAGCCCGTAAGGTACCTTTACTTTCAAAGCGTCATGTCAAGGCTCATCTACAGTTTGCTCATGATCACTTGGAGGACTCTGAGACAGACTGGTTCAAGGTTCTCTGGTCTGATGAGACCAAGATCGAGATCTTTGGTGCCAACCACACACGTGACGTTTGGAGACTGGATGGCACTGCATATGACCCCAAGAATACCATCCCTACAGTCAAGCATGGTGGTGGCAGAATCATGCTGTGGGGCTGTTTCTCAGCCAAGGGGCCTGGCCATCTGGTCCGCATTCATGGGAAGATGCCAAGAACCTCCGCTCCTCCATCAAGGATCTTAAGATGGGTCGTCATTTCATCTTCCAACAAGACAATGACCCAAAGCACACAGCCAAGAAAACCAAGGCTTGGTTCAAGAGGGAAAAAATCAAGGTGTTGCAGTGGCCTAGTCAGTCTCCTGACCTTAACCCAATTGAAAACTTGTGGAAGGAGCTCAAGATTAAAGTCCACATGAGACACCCAAAGAACCTAGATAACTTGGAGAAGATCTGCATGGAGGAGTGGGCCAAGATAACTCCAGAGACCTGTGCCGGCCTGATCAGGTCTTATAAAAGACGATTATTAGCTGTAATTGCAAACAAGGGTTATTCCACAAAATATTAAACCTAGGTAGGGGTTGAATAATAATTGACCCACACTTTTATGTTGAAAATTTATTAAAATTTAACTGAGCAACATAACTTGTTGGTTTGTAAGATTTATGCATCTGTTAATAAATCCTGCTCTTGTTTGAAGTTTGCAGGCTCTAACTTATTTGCATCTTATCAAACCTGCTAAATCTGCAGGGGGTTGAATACTACTTGTAGGCACTGTACATACTATACCTGTGAACACTTGATTCTAATTTTTATGGTATTTTATATCCACACTTACCCTGTATATTTTTTACACTGTTAAATAATTTAACAGCTATAGTATTTTTGTATCCAATTTAATACCTATGCAGTGACACCTGTTCATGACTTTTTAATATTTATACATGTGATGCCCCTGTTCTAGTCTTTCTGCCAGTCGGCATTAATTAATTTTTAATCATTTATAAAATTGTTATCTTTGACCAAATCGGTTTCTCTTAGAATTTTTTGTTCTAAAAATGTGGTGCCTTTCTTTTGTTTCTTGCACACGAGACAAAAAATAGAGAATTTCTACTGTGTAAGTCCCCGTTACCCCCTGGGGCTCAGAAGAAATTGTGTAGGAGTTGCATTTTGGAGTCCATCAGAGAGGAGAACCTACACTTCGCCTCTAGTCTTAGGACTATGGTAAAGACTGAGATTAAGGAGTCCCTTAAGGCCATGTCCCACTTACACCCCAAAGGGTCGCAGAAGGTTGTGTCCCAGGACATAGTCTCAGAAAAATCTTCTGAGTCAGAGGGAGACTCGGCTTCCACCTGCTCGTCACCTTTATTGTCATCTTCAGAAGGGCCAGAACGAAGGCCCTGTTTTGCACAGACTGAGGTTAACCGAATGATTAAGGCAGTTAGATCCACAATGGGTCTGAAGGACACTCGTGAACCTGAGTCCCTGGAGGACCTTATGTTTGGGGGCCTGGAGCGTAAGAAGAGATGCTCCTTTCCTGTTAATCACAGGGTTAAGCAGGTGGTAGAGGAGCAGTGGAACAAACCCGACAGGAGGGCTGCATTGTCATCTACTTTAAAGAGGAAATATTCCCTTTAAGACTCCAGAAGCCGCTTGCTGGGCAGAAGCCCAAAAATTGACTCAGCAGTAGCTAAACTGGCCAGAAAATCTTCCCTTCCATTAGAGGTTCTGGGCTCCTTAAAGGATCATTTGGATCTAAAAGCGGATGGCATTCTAAAAAGCTCTTGGGAGGCATCTACAGGTTCCCTGAGACCCTCTGTTGCCTGAACCTGTGTGGCCAGATCCCTCATGGTATGGCTCCAGTAGTTAGAGGCCAGGTGAAGAACAACACACATAGATATAAGATTCTTTCCTCCCTACCTCTTTGCAGGGAACAGCAGCCTTCCTGGCAGACGCGTCCACAGACTCCGTTAGACTTTCAGCAAAATAATCAGCGTTGTCCAACTATGCCAGGAAAGCACTCTGGCTTCAGAGCTGGCCGGGAGATGCCCAGTCTAAAGCCAAACTTTGTAGCATTCCCTGTGTCGGAAACTTCCTTTTTGGGGATGCCTTAGATGACATTTTGAAGAAGGCTGTGGACAGTAAACAAGGGTTTCCCAGGTTTTCTTCACGGCAATTCCAGCGTCATTCCTTTTGTAACAGAAAATACCCCAAGAGGAAGTCATCCAGTGATCAAGTCACCTGGAGAGATCAAAAAAGGAAATGCTCAAACTTCATGTTCGGTGGCTCCTCCAAGGACACCAAAAAATCAGCCCAATGACATCAGATCCCAGGTAGGAGGAAAACTCTCCTACTTTTTCTCAGGCCTGGGAAAAGATAACAGCAAGCAGCTGGATTATGGATATCGTACAGCATGGAGTCAAGTTGGAGATTCACTCGACCCCCAAGGGGTCCCTAATTATAACATCACTCAGCAGGGTGGAAGAAAGACGCCTTGCTCTACAGGAAGAGGTGTTAGACCTCATCTACAAAGCAGTCCTCATGGAAGTTCCCAACATCGAAGTGGGCGAGGGATTCTAGTCCCTCCCGTTTTCCTGGTTTCAAAACCAGAGGGCACTTACAGGACAATAATAAATCTGAAGAGGTTAAACAAACATCATAAATATCGTCATTTCAAGATGGAGTCAATTAAGATGCTGTTTCCGAATTGCTACAGGGGAGTGTTAGATCTCAAGGATGCATACTACCATGTCCCCACTGACCTCAGCAGATAAATCCTTACTAGAAAGGGGGTTGTCATTTTCACCAGTGGCTAAATTTGATCCGTTTATAGCCACTAAAGACCTCCATATTTTGGCCCGTTCTTTAATTTTTAAGAAATATTTTTTTGATGACACCTTAAATTCTATGTTTCCTTCAGCACAAGAACAGGAGGCTCTAAGGATTCTAGAGCAGTTATCTGATGAGAGCTCGACTAGTGGAGAAGGTAAGATTCCACCCTCCATTAGACCACGTTCCAAAAAGTTTCCATCATTTGCATCATGCTCTAATATTGAACTGTTTATTCAGATAGTATCTGAAAATTTTAAGGAAATTGCCACACAGGTAACATCGAGGAATGACAATCTTTCCCAGGAGGAACGAACTCTTCTATATGAATAAAAAAAATCTATCGAATGTGGTGCTGAAGCCGGACGATAAGGGTGGCAAAATCGTCGTCTGGCCATCGGATATGTATGAGAAGGAGGCATTTCGCCAGTTATCTAATAAAGAGTGCTATAAAAAATTAACATACAATCCTCTGTCTAGCTTCTCTAAATTACTCAAGAACATATTGAAAAATGCCTTAGACGACGGTGTTGTCACCTCCGACCTGGCTTCAGCGCTACAGGTTAATGAGCCATCTGTGGCGACTATGTACCTACTTCCTAAGGTGCATAAAAATAGTTCGATTCCTCCCGGTAGACCTATCATCTCCGGTTGTGGCAATTTCCTTGAGAACGTTAATAAGGGGATAGAGTCCATCCTTCAGCCCCTTGTCCAAACCCTCCCATCCTTTTTAAAGGATACGGGTGATCTACGTAAACGTGTTGATGGTATGCATCTTGGGGATGATACACTATTAGTTTGTGCAGATGTGGAATCGTTATATACTAATATACGCCACTCTGATGGATTGGCAGCCGTTCAGTACTTTATAAATATGTCTAATTTATCATCGCGGATGGTCAATCTTGTCATGGCACTTCTTGAATTTTCTTTAACCCATAATTTTTTTCTTTTTAAGAGGGCCTTTTACCTGCAGCTCCAGGGTACAGCGATGGGCGCGGCCTTCGCGCCCTCGTATGCCAACTTGTTCCAGGGGCTGTGGGAGAGGGACCTCCTCCTATCAGATCAATTGTCGTCAATGGACCATGTCCCATTTTGGGCACGGTACATTGACAACATTTTTTTGATCTGGCAGGGGTCTTCTATTTTGTTACAAGAGTTTTTTTCTGTAATTAATAATAATGACCGTAATATTTATTTGACCTATTTATTTTCTCCTGACAAGATTGACTTTCTGGATGTGGTCCTGAAGCGTGATGCTTCGGGATTCATACAAACGGACCTCTTCCGTAAACCAACGGCTACCAACTCATTTTTACATGCTTTATCCTCCCATCCTGCTTATATGATCAAAGCGGTCACTGTGTGGCAATTTTTAAGGATCCGTAGAGTTTGTTCTACTGATGAAGACTTTGAAACTCAAGCCAGAGAGCTGATGATGATGTTTAGAGATCGCGGATATAGCAACCGATCTATTAAGCATGCTTACCATCGTGCAAAGTATGCTACACGTGACCAGTTTCTGTATCCTAAAAGGAAACAGCAATGCAATGAGGTAGTCAGGTTTGTTGCACAGTACCATTCTCAGTTTCCTGCTATGAGAGACTGTTTATCTAAGTCATGGTCCATTCTTAGGGCAGACTCTATCCTCCGCAAAATTCTCCCTGTCAAGCCCCTATTCGGAATTAGAAGATTAAAAAACCTATATGACCACCTTGTTCGTTCTCAGTATAGGCCCCCCTTGGGCCAGACTATGTTCGGCCAGAAAATACCATCGATTCGGGGTGGATGTGTCCCCTGCGGTAGGTGTGTCGCCTGTCCCAACATATTGCGCTCTGACTCCTTCTGTGATTCATCTAACCACAAAACATTTCCTATTAAACAACGTATCACATGCACTAGTTGTGCGGTCGTGTATCATGCGACCTGCACTTGTTGCAAAATTTATGTCGGGTTAACTACCCAGCAACTTAAAATACGGGTCAGGGAGCATGTGTTTGGAATTTTGGCGGCGGCTATAGTTGAGGACACATCCACCCTTAAGACATTGCCAATAATGATGAGCGAGTATGCTTGTTACTACTCGGTACTCGCACGAGTATCACTGTACTCGGGCTACTCGGCGGGGACCGAGTAATCTCGCGATACTCGTGCTGTACTCGTGGTCTTCATCCCTGCATGTTGGCGCTCTTTTGAGAGCCAGCCCTCATGCAGGGATTGGCTGGCAGACCACTGCAATGCCACAGCCCTGTTAGTTGTGGAATTGCAGTGATTGGCCGGCCTGCACAGCGTGACCGAGCCTTTATACCGGCGGGCGCGCTGTGCTCTGCACACAGCCATCCAGACAGTCAGTGCAGGGAGAGTGTTGCTGCTTCAGGGAAAGGTTTGCGGCCCTTTATAGTTATTTCCGTAGCAGGGCTGCAAACAGTGTGACCAGAAGTCCTTCTCAGGACTATTATATTTGTATACAGGCAGGCAGGGTATAGCCAGGTCGGAGTACAGTAGCAGAGTCCTTCTCAGGACTATTGTTGCTGTATACAGGCAGGGTATAGCCAGGTCGGAATACAGGCTAGCGACCAGAAGAGTCCTTGTCAGGACTATTGTAGAAGTATACAGGCAGGCAGGGTATATAGCCATTCCTAGTGGTGACCGTATACCAGCCTTCATCATATCTGGGGCTGGTGTACACAGTCTAAAACAGTCCTGATAGTGTCAGACTTCTCAGTAATTGTCGCTCCTAAAAACCTGTTAGGTTCTTAGTGCGTCTGTGCTTGCATTTAAAAACCGCACGTGTGTGCCTGTCGGTGGCAGCGTACAGGTGCACGTTTTGCACAAACTATTATATAACGCACAAGTCTAGTGTATAATACACGTCAGTCAGCAGTGTCTGATAGTGTCAGACTTCTCAGTAATTGTCGCTCCTAAAAACCT
Organism: Anomaloglossus baeobatrachus; assembly: GCF_048569485.1. Classification (NCBI taxonomy): domain Eukaryota; kingdom Metazoa; phylum Chordata; class Amphibia; order Anura; family Aromobatidae; genus Anomaloglossus; species Anomaloglossus baeobatrachus. The sequence continues at coordinate 257,950,717 of NC_134357.1, forward strand.
GTTAGGTTCTTAGTGCGTCCGTGCTTGCATTTAAAAACTGCACGTGTGTGCCTGTCGGTGGCAGCGTACAGGTGCACGTTTTTCACAAACTATTATATAACGCACAAGTCTAGTGAATAATACACGTCAGTCAGCAGTGTCTGATAGTGTCAGACTTCTCAGTAATTGTCGCTCCTAAAAACCTGTTAGGTTCTTAGTGCGTCCGTGCTTGCATTTAAAAACCGCACGTGTGTGCCTGTTGGTGGCAGCGTACAGGTGCACGTTTTGCACAAACTATTATATAACGCACAAGTCTAGTGAATAATACACGTCAGTCAGCAGTGTCTGATAGTGTCAGACTTCTCAGTAATTGTCGCTCCTAAAAACCTGTTAGGTTCTTAGTGCGTCCGTGCTTGCATTTAAAAACCGCGCGTGTGTGCCTGTCGGTGGCAGCGTACAGGTGCACGTTTTGCACAAACTATTATATAACGCACAAGTCTAGTGTATAATACACGTCAGTCAGCAGTGTCTGATAGTGTCAGACTTCTCAGTAATTGTCGCTCCTAAAAACCTGTTAGGTTCTTAGTGCGTCCGTGCTTGCATTTAAAAACCGCACGTGTGTGCCTGTCGGTGGCAGCGTACAGGTGCACTTGTGTGCGTTTTGCACAAACTTGGATATAACGCACAAGTCTAGTGAATACACGTCAGCACAGCATTGCAAAATGCGCAAGGGTGTTGGCAACGAACTAGGAAGTGGACGTGATGGTGGTGCAGGCAGAGGCCGAGGTCGTGGGCAAGCTCTAATTTCGCCACAACAAAGGGCCACATCTACTCGCTCGCACGTCCTGTCCCAAATTCTTGGGGACCGCAGCAGTACACCGCTCTTGAACCAAGACCAGTGTCAGCAGGTTGTTAGTTGGATAGCGGATAATGCTTCCAGTCAGATTGGCACCACCACAAACACTCTGTCTTCCACACGGTCAAGTGTCAGTAGCCGTGATACTGCACCGCACATTTCAGAACCTGATCCTCCTTCCTACCACAAAGCTGAGTACACGTCCTCGGACATTACTGATCCCACACTTGGACACTCGGAAGAGCTGTTCACGTTTCTATTCGCACATTCTGGCCTCTCGCCAGCTCATGTTGAAGTGGGTCATGAGGAGATCGTATGTACAGATGCCCAAATATTTGAGCAGCCACGTTCTCACGAAGTTGGCAACGTGTCTCAACAAGGGGTGGACGATGATGAGACACAATTGTCAGGAAGTCAGGAGGAGGAGCAGGGTGCAGAAGAGGAAGACGACGAGGTGGATGATCCAGTAACTGACCCAACCTGGCAGGAGGATATGCAGAGCGAGGACAGCAGTGCACAGGGGGAGGGAGGCATAGCATCCCAACAGGCAGTAAGAAGCAGGGTGGTGGCTCCAGGCAGAAGTCAGGCAACCGTTCCCCAGAACAACAACACGACACAAGGTGCCTGTACAAATGTTAGGTCTTCCCGAGTCTGGCAGTTTTTTAAGTTGGCTCCAGATGATTCTAAAAAGGGCATTTGCAACACCTGCCGTGCCAGCATCAGCAGGGGTACCAAAACTAGCAGCCTGACCACCACCAGCATGATCAGGCACATGTCAGCCAAGCACCCGACTTTGTGGGAAGTACAACAGAGTCGAGGAGCAGTGCTTGCTGATGTCACTGCTACGTCTTCGCTTGTTGTGCATGCGAGCCAATCCCCTGTCCATGCTGCCTGCGAACAAGCCTCCTCCGGTCCTGCACCTGCAGTTCCCTACGCAGAAATAACACCATCATCAAGCACGTCCTTGTCCAAGCGCAGCGTTCAGTTATCCATTCAGCAAACCTTTGAACGCAGGCGCAAATACATTGCCAACACCCCACATGCCACAGTTCTAAATGCTAACATTTCGCGACTGCTTGCGCTGGAAATGTTGCCTTTTAGGCTGGTGGAGACAGAAGCATTCCGCGACCTGATGGCGGCAGCTGTCCCACATTACTCGGTCCCCAGCCGCCACTATTTCTCCCGGTGTGCCGTCCCCACATTGCATAACCACGTGTCACAAAACATCACACGTGCCCTGAACGCTGTTTCACCCAAAGTCCACCTAACCACAGACACGTGGACAAGTGCTTGTGGGCAAGGCCGCTACATCTCGTTGACGGCACACTGGGTTAATATTGTGGAAGCTGGGACCCAGTCTGAGCGAGGGACGGAACACGTCCTTCCCACACCAAGGTTTGCAGGCCCTACCTCAGTCAGGGTTTCACCCACACTCTACAGCTCCGGAATGTCATGCTCTTCAGCCTCCTCCTCCTGCGCATCCTCATCCACTTTACCCTCCACACCAGTCCCAAGCTGGAAGCACTGCCTCGGCGAAGCGGCAACAGGCTGTGCTGAAGCTAATCTGCATAGGTGACAAACCCCACAATGCAGAAGAGGTGTGGACAGCTCTGAAACAGCAGGCAGATCACTGGCTCACACCTCTAAACCTAAAGCCAGGAAAGGTCGTGTGTGACAATGGCCGGAACCTGGTGGCGGCTTTGAGGCGAGGCCAGCTGACACATGTTCCATGCGTGGCTCATGTGCTCAACCTCGTGGTTCAGCGGTTTCTAAAGTCATACCCAGAGCTGTCTGATCTGCTGGTAAAAGTTCGCCGCCTGTCTGCACATTTTCGAAAGTCACCTACTGCTTCAGCCGGCCTTGCCGGCTTTCAGCGCCGTTTGCATCTTCCGGCTCACAGACTGGTGTGTGATGTCCCCACGCGTTGGAATTCAACTCTGCACATGTTGGTCAGGATATGTGAGCAGAAGAGGGCAGTTGTTCAGTACCTGCATCACCTAAGCCGTCGGGAAATGGGTCAAACTCCACACAACACCTGAGGAGTGGAGATGGATGTCCGACCTATGTACCATCCTCCAAAACTTTGAGGACTCCACCAAGATGGTGAGTGGTGATGACGCCATTATTAGCGTCACCATACCGCTTCTCTGCCTTCTAAAACGGTCACTGCTCAAAAACAAACATGATGCATTGCAGGCGGAGCGCGATGAGTTGGAGCAAGAAACAAGAGTGGGTGTCGGTGATAACACACAGCCCAGCCTCGTCTCATCACAACGTGCAGTGGAGGACTATGACGAGGAGGAGGATGAAGACATGGAGCAACTCTCCGGCCAAATTGAGGATATGACATGCACACCAGTCATATCCTCGGTTCAGCGTGGCTGGCCAGAGGACAGGGTAGATGAGGAGGAGGAGGAGGAGGAGGACAGCATGTTCAGTCATCGTGTTGGTCAGGATACTGAAGTACTGGCTGTTAAGAGTCTGTCGCACATGGCTGACTTTATGGTAAGCTGCCTGTCTCGTGACCCTCGCGTTAAGAACATCTTGGCCGACAATCATTACTGGTTGGTAACACTGTTAGACCCACGCTACAAGGAGAACTTTATGTCTCTTATTCCCGAGGCGGAGAGGTCAGCCAAAATGCAGCAGTTCCGGAAAGCCATAGTCACGGAAGTAGGCAAAGCATTCCCCTCACAAAACGCTAGCGGCATAGGTCAGGAATCAGTGGACAACCAAGGCGTACAGCCGAGAGGGGCACAAGTCCAATCCGCCAGAGGTAGGGGAACAGTCTTTAAGATGTGTGACAGTTTTCTCAGCCCCTCACGTACCACAGCCCCTGAGGTGCGGGGTAGTGCCACAAGAAATCCTAAGTTTGCCCAGATGCTCAAGGACTACCTTGCAGATCGAACAACTGTACTCCGACATTCCTCTGTGCCTTACAATTATTGGGTATCCAAGCTGGACACGTGGAATGAATTGGCTCTCTACGCCTTGGAAGTCCTGGCCTGCCCTGCCGCTAGCGTTTTGTCAGAGCGTGTTTTTAGTGCCGCAGGTGGAATCATTACAGATAAACGCACCGGCCTGTCAACTGAAAATGCTGACAGGCTGACTCTGATCAAGATGAACAAGGGTTGGATTGGGCCAGACTTCACCACACCACCAGCAAATGAGAGCGGAATTTAAAGTTTGTAACGGGAATTTGCCATGTACCTCCACTCACCCATGGGTACACACTTCTGGACTTTGGATAATCGCTGGACTGCTCCTCCTTCTCCTCATGCGCCACCATGATGACCGTTACAATAGTTAGGCCTTTGTTTGAGGTATACCCCCAGTGGTAAATTTTTTCGCCCATTCTTTCAGAATGGACATTACAACGACAGGAGACCCGCTCCTTTGCAATGGGAACAATGTTTTGAGGCCCTCATGCACGTCTCTATCCAGGGACAATGTGGAGCCTCCCAATTTTTGGCTGCCCTGCCTAAGGGCTATACTACAATAGACCCACTTCCTGACAATGGACACTTCAGGTTTACAGGCCCTCATGCACGTCTCTATCCAGGGACAATGTGGAGCCTCCCAATTTTTGGCTGCCCTGCCTAAGGGCTATACTACAACAATAGACCCACTTCCTGACAATGGACACTTCAGGTTTACAGGCCCTCATACACGTCTCTATCCAGGGACAATGTGGAGCCTCCCAATTTTTGGCTGCCCTGCCTAAGGGCTATACTACAATAGACCCACTTCCTTACAATGGGCACTTCAGGTTTACAGGCCCTCATGCACGTCTCTATCCAGGGACAATGTGGAGCCTCCCAATTTTTGGCTGCCCTGCCAAAGGGCTATACTACAATAGACCCACTTCCTTACAATGGGCACTTCAGGTTTATAGGCCCTCATGCACGTCTCTATCCAGGGACAACGTGGAGCCTCCCAATTTTTGGCTGCCCTGCCAAAGGGCTATACTACAATAGACCCACTTCCTTACAATGGGCACTTCAGGTTTACAGGCCCTCATGCACGTCTCTATCCAGGGACAATGTGGAGCCTCCCAATTTTTGGCTGCCCTGCCAAAGGGCTATACTACAATAGACCCACTTCCTCAAAATGGGCACATTAGACTCAAGAGGCCTTCATGTACGTCTCTTCTCAGGGACATCGAAGTGCCACACAATGTTTTCACGTAAAATCTTTCATGTAATCTCCAAAAGTAACATACACCAGCTCTATCTCACTATTGGGTATGTGCCCTTAACATTTCCGCCATGAAAATTCATTTTGGTGTCATTTTGGAAGGTTTTCTGGTGAGTCTATAAAAATGGCGTAAAACGCGGACAATATTGATCACAGCTGTGACTTTTGAGTGATAAATGCTTCAAGGGATCTTCCCCATGCTGTTGCCATGTCATTTGAGCACTCTTCTGAGACTTTTGTGACATTTTTAGGGTTTCTACATGCTGCCGGGGGTAATTTCATAAAAATACTCGGGTCTCCCATAGGATAACATTGGGCTCGGTGCTCGGGCCGAGTACACGAGTATCTTGGGATGCTCGGCCAGAGCCTCGAGCACCCGAGCTTTTTAGTACTCGCTCATCACTAATTGCCAAGACATTTTAGGCTATATTATGGTTCGGATGCAAGGGGTCTCAAGGTTAACGGCATCGATATGCTTAATGTCGATGCCAGGGGTGGTGCTGTTAGTGTGCGTTTGGCTCAACTTGAGGCCAGATGGATTTGGACGTTGAATACGACACATCCATCTGGCCTTAATGAAAATAATAGCTTTTCCTCTTTTTTATGATGTTTTTAGTTTGAAAGTACTGATTTTAATTTTTCTCCTCCCCTTTTTTCATTTTTTAGTAAACTTATCATGCTTTCTCACCCGCGTGTGAACCTGTTGCTACGTAGAATTCTTCACCAGCAAGCGTGGCAGTGGAATTTTTTCTCATGAAGATATTATATTATTGTGGCCATGTTTTATGCTTGACAAAAAAAAAACAAAACAGTTTTTAAACCAGAGAGAGACTTCAGAATAGCGTTAGGTACCCAGTTACGACATATGCCGTGAAGGGGCAACTGGGCAGATATACAAATGGCCATTTATATATGCTAAATATCTCATTTTTCTTAAGATTTTCCTTAGCAGTAATGCAGGTCCATGTTCACACATTCATTGTTTCCATACTTTAGCATTATCAGAGTGCAAGCTGTCTTTTTTTGTATTGTATGTTTTATGCTTGAGATATTTGTATTATGTATCATCATGTTATAATGTCTTTTGAAAAATTGTGTATGTTTGACTGCACTTATTAATCTGGTCTTTGACTATTTTCCCATTTTTTTGCACTATATGGCCACAATATATGCATGTTTATTGTGTTTCTTAGTTCTAGTTCTCATGAGCGTGTGTAATTTTATGCATGTATTAAATGTCCTCACATGCCGATTTTTCGATTGCTAAAATGTTTATTTGCCTATTCACTATTGGTGTAAATAGTAATTGCTATCTTTGCGGTATAATGGCGCCGGATCTGGGGTTGACTACTGTACGTTCGGGTTTCCGTAGGTATGGGCCGCGGACCGGCCTGTCGCGTCTGTATGGGTCACGTGACTATGAGCTCACTCGGTCATGTGGCTCTGACGTGGCCGCCTCTCGGCGTCCCGTGACTTTGCGGTGGCGCGAACGTCATCACGCGGTCCGCCTTTGATTGGCTGCGTAACCGGATATAAACATGGTGCTCTTACCTGGTTACCGCCCCGTGACGAAGGTGTTCGAAACGGCCGTCGGGCTGTCTACTGCTGCATCTCTGTCGCCCAGGTATAACCACTACACCGGCTTAGGCTTACCTTATATGGTTATTATGCTTTAGAACCGACCTCTTGTGCGATCTTTTGTCAGTTTATTCAGGTATTGGCTATTTGTATATTACTGTATTGGGTAATTATATACATCATATTATTATGCTAATAATGGTAATGATGACACCATGTTCCATATTTTAGGGTTCGTGCTGGTAATTTAGATATTTACCCTTATTCACTAATTGACCATGCTCTAAACACCATATATGATTATTTATGGATTCATGATCCCCTTTCTTGTAGGTGTATATTATACACCATATATTATATATTATATTAATAATTCTAGTATGCCCCATATTGGTGGTTTGGGACTGGTCTATTAGTCATTTACTCTGACTAATTACCTTGCTACTCTGACATTATATATGGGTGATATCGATTTTTGGCCCTATTTTTTCAACAGTAACAGTCTGGTCCTTGCTGATCATCATTCGGTCTATTATGAATATGATTATATTTTACATCTGATTACATACCGGATCATGCATTGGTGTAGTATATGCTAATCTTTAGCCTTACTTTTAGCCCAATAATTTGTGTCTATGTGACCTCTAGTATGTGGTAGATTTATTTTGGGCATGAGATTCAGCAGTTTTTTTTAATTGCTCACCACTGATCTACAGTTAGGTCCAGAAATATTTGGACAGTGAAACAATTTTCGCGAGTTGGGCTCTGCATGCCACCACATTGGATTTGAAATGAAACCTCTAGAACAGAATTCAAGTGCAGATTGTAACGTTTAATTTGAAGGTTTGAACAAAAATATCTGATAGAAATTGTAGGAATTGTACACATTTCTTTACAAACACTCCACATTTTAGGAGGTCAAAAGTAATTGGACAAATAAACCAAACCCAAACAAAATATTTTTATTTTGAATATTTTGTTGCGAATCCTTTGTAGGCAATCACTGGCTTAAGTCTGGAACCCATGGACATCACCAAACGCTGGGTTTCCTCCTTCTTAATGCTTTGCCAGGCCTTTACAGCTACAGCCTTCAGGTCTTGCTTGTTTGTGGGTCTTTCCGTCTTAAGTCTGGATTTGAGCAAGTGAAATGCATGCTCAATTGGGTTAAGATCTGGTGATTGACTTGGCCATTGCAGAATGTTCCACTTTTTTGCACTCATGAACTCCTGGGTAGCTTTGGCTGTATGCTTGGGGTCATTGTCCATCTGTACTATGAAGCGCCGTCTGATCAACTTTGCGGCATTTGGCTGAATCTGGGCTGAAAGTATATCCCGGTACACTTCAGAATTCATCCGGCTACTCTTGTCTGCTGTTATGTCATCAATAAACACAAGTGACCCAGTGCCATTGAAAGCCATGCATGCCCATGCCATCACGTTGCCTCCACCATGTTTCACAGAGGATGTGGTGTGCCTTGGATCATGTGCCGTTCCCTTTCTTCTCCAAACTTTTTTCTTCCCATCATATTGGTACAGGTTGATCTTTGTCTCATCTGTCCATAGAATACTTTTCCAGAACTGAGCTGGCTTCGTGAGGTGTTTTTCAGCAAATTTAACTCTGGCCTGTCTATTTTTGGAATTGATGAATGGTTTGCATCTAGATGTGAACCCTTTGTATTTACTTTCATGGAGTCTTCTCTTTACTGTTGACTTAGAGACAGATACACCTACTTCACTGAGAGTGTTCTGGACTTCAGTTGATGTTGTGAACGGGTTCTTCTTCACCAAAGAAAGTATGCGGCGATCATCCACCACTTGTCATCCGTGGACGCCCAGGCTTTTTTTGAGTTCCCAAGCTCACCAGTCAATTCCTTTTTTCTCAGAATGTACCCGACTGTTGATTTTGCTACTCCAAGCATGTCTGCTATCTCTCTGATGGATTTTTTCTTTTTTTTCAGCCTCAGGATGTTCTGCTTCACCTCAATTGAGAGTTCCTTAGACCGCATGTTGTCTGGTCACAGCAACAACTTCCAAATGCAAAACCACATACCTGTAATCAACCCCAGACCTTTTAACTACTTCATTGATTACAGGTTAACGAGGGAGACGCCTTCAGAGTTAATTGCAGCCCTTAGAGTCCCTTGTCCAATTACTTTTGGTCCCTTGAAAAAGAGGAGGCTATGCATTACAGAGCTATGATTTCTAAACCCTTTCTCCGATTTGGATGTGAAAACTCTCATATTGCAGCTGGGAGTGTGCACTTTCAGCCCATATTATATATATAATTGTATTTCTGAACATGTTTTTGTTAACAGCTAAAATAACAAAACTTGTGTCACTGTCCAAATATTTCTGGACCTAACTGTATATATTCTTGTGCCCTCATTTCTTGCTCCTAAATATCTCTATATATTTATTTATTGGAATAAACATTTTGTTAGCATAAACTTGGACTGTGTTCGCCTCTTTGCTCTTTTTTACTTCACGGCAATTTCAGCGTCATTCCTTTTGTAACAGAAGATACCCCAAGAGGAAGTCATCCAGTAATCAAGTCACCTGAGAGATCAAAAAAGGAAACGCTCAAACTTCATGTTCGGTGGTTCCTACAAGGACACCAAAAAATCAGCCCAATGACATCAGATCCCAGGTAGGAGGAAGACTCTCCTACTTTTTCTCAGGCCTGGGAAAAGATAACAGCCAGCAGCTGGATTATGGATATCGTACAGCATGGAGTCAAGTTGGAGTTTCACTCGACCCCCAAGGGGTCCCTAATTATAACATCACTCAGCAGGTTGGAAGAAAGACGCCTTGCTCTACAGGAAGAGGTGTTAGACCTCAACTACAAAGCAGTCCTCATGGAAGTTCCCAACAGCGAAGTGAGCGAGGGATTCTAGTCCCCCCCCGTTTTCCTGGTTTCAAAACCGGAGGGAACTTACAGGACAATAATAAATCTGAAGAGGTTAAACAAACATCTTATACATCGTCATTTCAAGATAGAGTCAATTATGTCGGCAATAAAGATGCTGTTTACGAATTGCTACAGGGGAGTGTTAGATCTCAAGGATGCATACTACCATGTCCCCATTCAACCAGCACATCAGCAGTTTCTGAGAGTGGCCCTTCCTTTGGCATATTTACCAAGGTGGTAGCAGAGGTGATGGCTCACATAAGAAAAAGGAATGTACTCATTATACCATACCTGGTCGATTTCTTAATAGTTGGACACTCACAACATCATTGCAGCACCCAGTGACCAAAATTCTGGAAGACCCGGGGTGGCTAATAAATTTGAAAAGATCCAGGCTAAAAATCCCTTTTTAGGGCTGATTCTAGATTCTCAGACCCAGCTGTACCATCTCCCTGTAGATAAGATCTTCCATATCCAAGCCTTGGTGTCCTCCAGGATACAGGAGCCAATCAAGTCCCTCAGGAAGGGCATGTCTCTCCTAGGCTCTCTCATGTCTTGCATCCCAGCAGTGTTGTGGGCACAGTTTCACACTCGTCCCCTACAGTGGGGGGTATTAAGAGCCCACAGGTAGCTAAGGGGGTCCTTAGAAGTGAAGATAGACCTCCACCTCCCTGTCATAGATTCCCTTCGGTGGTGGTTGGAAAAAGAGAATCTCTCAGTGGGGGTTCATTGGGTAAATTAATATATCAGATACCATCACTACGGATGCGAGCGCCTTTGGTGGTTCACACCTGAGAAGACACATAACCCAAGGGAGAGGGAATTGTCACGAGAGTCAGAGTTCCTCCAATCTGAGGAAGCTATGGGCGGTGGGACGGGCCTTCAGACAGTTTCTGACTTATTATGGGGTCGCCAGGTCCATCTTATGTCTGACAACAGGGTTGCAGTGTCTTATTTGAAAGGGGTGTGGTCTCTGAACCAGGATATTTTCCAGCAGATAGTGGAACTTTGGGGGGTACCGATAATAGACCTATTTGCCACCAGAGCCAACAAAAAGTTCACAGGTTCTGTTCCCTGAATCCTCACGAGAAGTCATGGGCAGTAGATGCCTTTCAGATTAATTGGGGCTCGGGCCTGTTATACGCCTTGCCTCTGCTAATTCTCATACCTGCAGTTCTCCGGAAGATTTGGGAGGACCAAGCAAGGGTTATTCTGATTGCCCCCTTTTGGCCCAGGAGGCCGTTTTTTTTGGCTAAAAAGAATGTCTCTTCAGACCCATGGGTTCTTCCGGGAATTCCGGACCTTCTCTCTCAGTGCCCAGTTGTTCATCCTGAGGTTCCAGGTCTGCATTTGATGGCCTTGAATTTGAGAGGGACCTGTTAGAAAGCCATGGATTCTCAGAAAATATAATTTCTACACTATTAAAGAGCAGTAAACCTATTACCACTAAAAATTACGGTAGGCCCTGGAACAAGTTCCTCTTCTCCTCTGGGGAGCTTCCGGTTGGGGAGGTTCCTCTGGGTTCCATTATTGAATTCTTACAGAAAGGACTGGAACTGGGCTTAACAGTTAGCACTCTTAAAGTCCAGGTTTCGGCTTAGCGGCCCTATACAACTGTGATTTAGCAGGTAATCGTTGGGTCAGAAGGTTTTTGAGATCCTGCCAGAGGACTGCTTCGGTTCCTTCCCCAAAGATTCCTCCCGGGGATTCAAATTTAGTATTGGATTCCCTTCGAGCCCCTAGGTCAGGTTTCACTAAAGATACTCACTTTAAAAACTGTTGCAGTCACATCAGCCAGGAGAATAAGCGATCTACAAGCTCTAGCTTCCAACCCTCCTTACACTCTTTTTCAGATAATAGAATAACCTTAAAAACTGACTCTGCCTATTTACCCAAAGTGACTGGATTATTTCATAGATCCCAGGAGATAGTCCTACCTTCCTTTTTTCCCTTCTCCAAAAATCTGAAAGAGGAAAAACTTCATAATCTGGACGTAAAAAAATTGACTAATTCAGTACTTAGTCTACTAAGGGGTGAAGGAGGAGTCAGGCACTGTTTGTTTGCTTCCAAGGGTCAGGAAAGGTTTGGTGGCCTCTAAAAGTACCTTAGCTAGGTGGGTCAAAGAAGCAATTAGTCTGGCCTATTGTTACGGGGGGCTGTCTGATAATAACTGAAAGGAGTATCAGACAGTCAGGGTCCACCGTGCAAAGACTTTGCTGCAGACTATGGCAGAGTGCAATACCTCTGTTAACTCACAGAAGGATATAATAAGTAAGTAAAGCAATTCCTCCCTTACTTGGAGGGTGTGTGGAATGATCTCTGTTAATAATCACAGAGACAAAGGCAATGTGTGCGAAATGGCACCTACCTAGGTCCGCTCTTCTAGTGGTGCAAAAGAGACGAACAGCAGCTTAAGCCGCACAAAGCTCCTACCTGCGTTCGCTCCACTAGTGTGCGAGGACACGAACCACTAGATATGGCACCTGCCTGGGTCCGCTCTTCTAGTGGTGCAAAAGAGACGAACAGCAGCGTAAGCCGCACAAAGCTCCTACCTCTGTTCGCTCCCCTAGTGTGCGAGGATACGAACAACTGCCAGACGCAGTATAAGGAACGTTACCCTAGCGGCAACGTCCACCTACGAGTAGAATCACAAGGCCCAGCCAGACCATGTGCCTCAGGCACCTGCCTATGTCCGCTCCCCTAAGAGGTAAGGATACGGACAGCAGCCGAAGCTGTAAGGTATAAGAACGCTACCCTGCCGGTAGCGCTCACCTAGCATAGACAGAGGAATGCCTAGAGGAACGCGCACAGAGCGTCTACTCATATGCATGAACCAAGAGGACTGAGCACCATGCGGCGTGTGTCAGGGTCTTATATAGACTCTGTGCCTCATCCAAGATGGAGGACACCAGAGCCAATCCGCTGCCAGAACGACAGGAGTGACGTCATGCTGGCCTATCACCGAGCAAGACGTCACAAGCACATGACCAGCGACCAATCGGCATAGAAGGTGTCAGAGACATGTGACCTCGTGTCAGCGATGATGTCACCCGCACATGTGCAATGGCTCCAAGATTGGACTTAGTCTCCGGCGCTCGCACATGTGCAGTAGCAAGAAATCTGGACTTAGTCTCCAGCGCTCGCACATGTGCAGTAGCAAGAAATCTGGACTTAGTCTCCAGCGCTCGCACATGTGCAGTAGCAAGAAATCTGGACTTAGTCTCCAGTGCTCGCAGCAACCGTAACAGTACCTCCCCCTCAAGGGCCCCCCTCCCGGCGACGCAGGTAATCGGCAACTAAGTCGGGAGCATGGACAGCCTCCTCAGGCTCCCAAGAGCGATGTTCCGGACCATAGCCCTCCCAATCTATCAAGAAGAACCTGCGCCCTCTAACCATCTTAGAACCAACTATGGCTCGTACCTCATAGCTAGAGCGAGAGGAATCAGAGGCAGGAGAGTGCACTTCACGAGCGTGAGGTAAAATAGCCGGCTTTAGCAGTGAGACATGGAATTTGTCATGAATCCTAAGATGGACAGGTAACTTCAATTGATAGACTACAGGATTTACCTGTCGAAGAACCTCATAAGGACCCAGGAAGCGAGGAGCAAATTTGACAGAGCTCACTCTAAGTCTCACGTGTTTTGCAGAGAGCCACACAAAGTCCCCTGGAGAAAAGACAGGAGCCGGGCGACGAAACCGATCGGACACCGTCTTCATACGGTCCTTAGCTGCTTGGATCGACTCTTGAGTTCGATCCCAAACCTCTCTGGCATTAGTTGCCCAGTCGGCCACAAGAGGAGGAGGTGCAGCAGCGGGAAACGGTACTGGTACCCTAGGGTGTTGCCCATTATTGAGTACGAACGGTGTCTGCCCAGTGGCCTCAGCCAGCGAATTGTTAAGGGCAAATTCTGCCCAGGGTAGGAGGGAGGACCAGTTATCGTGGTTCTCAGCAACAAAGTGTCGAAGGTATATAATCATAGATTGATTGGTACGTTCAACCAAACCATTAGTCTCCGGATGGTATGCCGAAGAGAGATTCAACTCAATTTGCAGAAGGCTACAAAGATCTCGCCAGAAACGGGAAGTAAATTGCGGGCCTCTATCACAAATGATACGATCTGGCATCCCGTGAAGCCTAAAGACATGCTTGAGGAATAGTTTGGCTAGTACCCTGGAAGATGGGATTCTCGATAACGGTACGAGATGAACCATCCGGGAGAAATGGTCCGTAATGACCCACACAAATCTATGTCCCTGTGAACATGGAAGATCACCCACAAAGTCCATGCCTACCACCTCCCATGGTCTATCTGGCACTGGTAAAGGATGCAAGAGCCCAGCCGGTCTCTGCCGTAATGGACGGTTGCGAGCACACGAGTAGCAGGAACCGACATATCTCTTGACGTGGCTGGCTAAGTGTGGCCACCAATACCACCTCTCCAGTAACTCTCGTGTCCGCCTAATACCAAAATGCCCACCCACCTTTGAGGTGTGGGCCCATGACAGTATATCATTCTGTCGATCAGGCGGAACAAAGGTCTTGCCCGGTGGGATTTGGTCTAACGTCACAGGGGAGAGCGTATGAAAAACCCTGGAGGGAAGGATAAGACGAGGTTCGTCAATCTCTTCCTGGGTAGAAAGCATAGAGCGAGACAGGGCGTCTGCCTTGTTATTCTTACTCCCAGACAGATAGTTGATGGAGAAGTGAAAGCGGGAGAAAAACAAGGACCAGCGGGCTTGGCGAGGATTCAGACGCTGAGCGGTTTGTAAGTACGTCAGATTCTTATGGTCTGTATAGACCTGGAAAGGATGTTTCGCTCCTTCCAGCAAGTGACGCCACTCTTCCAAGGCTAATCTCAAGGCGAGCAGTTCCCTATCCCCAATGGTATAGTTTCTCTCTGCCGGTGAAAAGGTTTTAGCAAAGAAGAAACACGGCCTTTTTCTACCTGCACCGTTCTTTTGATACAAGACCGCACCAGCACCCACTGAAGAGGCATCAACCTCTAAGAGGAAGGGCTTATTCTCATCGGGTCTTTGAAGAACGGGAGCAGTTGAAAAGTGTCTTTTTACTGCCTCAAAAGCCTGAGATGTCTCAGTAGACCAGGCTTTGGGATTAGCACCTTTCTTAGTCAAGGCCACCAAAGGGGCCACCAAAGTAGAAAAATGGGGTATGAACTGCCTGTAATAATTTATGAATCCTAAGAAGCGTTGCACCGCCTTCAAGGAATGAGGTTCGGACCATTGCAGGACAGCAGAGAGCTTCGCAGGATCCATAGCCAGACCCTCTTGTGAGATAATGTAACCCAAAAAAGGCAATGAGGACTGCTCGAATACACATTTCTCGAGTTTAGCAAACAATGAGTGCTCCCTTAAACGGGAAAGGACACGAACGACATCCTGACGATGAGTCTCCAGATCAGGAGAAAAAATCAGGATGTCGTCCAGATACACCACTACTGAGGATAACAGTAAATCCCTGAACACATCGTTTACGAAGTCCTGAAATACTGCGGGTGCATTACATAACCCAAAAGGCATGACGAGGTATTCATAGTGACCGTCTCGGGTGTTAAAAGCGGTCTTCCATTCGTCACCCTTTCGAATTCGTACCAAGTTATACGCACCCCGCAGATCCAACTTCGTAAAAACTTGAGCTCCTCTCAGTCTGTCAAAGAGCTCCGAAATTAAAGGTAATGGGTATTTGTTCTTTATTGTGATTGCGTTGAGACCCCTGTAATCTATGCAGGGACGCAAATCACCCTCTTTCTTCCGAACAAAGAAAAACCCAGCTCCCGCGGGAGAGACAGACTTACGAATGAACCCCTTCTCTAAACTCTCTCTTATATAGGTCGACATGGCCTCCGACTCAGGTATCGACAGGGGGTAAACCCTGCCTTTAGGTGGAACCGAACCTGGGATAAGGTCTATGGCACAGTCATACGGCCTATGGGGTGGAAGAACCTCAGCACCCTGTTTGGAGAACACGTCAGCGAAATACAAATAGGGTGTAGGTATGGGAGAGAGATCAGTTGATGCAACCGCAACGACCTTAGGTGGTAAGGGAAGACATCGGGACTGACATTTCGAACCCCAACTAATAATGCTGTCAGACTCCCAGTCAATGTGAGGAGCATGAGTCCGAAGCCATGGAAGACCCAGAAGGACGTCGTCTATACCCTCAGGCAAAACAAGAAAAGAAATCTCCTCTATGTGACCCTGAGACAGGGAAAGGCGCAAGGGAACTGTCCTCAATGTAATGGAGTCAGACAACATAGTTCCATTAACAACACGGACAGGAATAGGCGCCTCTAACATGATAGAGGGAATATTGTGTCCCTTTACAAATCCTGAGGACACAAAAATCCCGTCAGCTCCGGAATCCACAAAAGCCATAATAGGCCATGTATTCTCAGATAACGAGAGCTGACCTGGGATACAACACTTAGAGGGTGCAGAAGACGTCTCTAGTAACCCCCCTCTAATGGTTACTAGGCCAGGGAGTTTCCCTGACGACTAGGACACTTGTTGGCATAGTGCCCAGCCTGACGACATACGTAACATATAGGAGGACCAGACTTGCGTAGTCTGGAGGACGTATGACCTAACTCCATAGGAGTGGGAGATGTTTCAGATGCTGAGGAAGATGGTAGTGGACCCTCAACAACTGGAATAGCCCGATGCTTAGGGCGTGAGGAAGAGACCTCGAGTCTACGTTCCTTATGGCGTACATCGATCCTCGTTGCTACTGTGATCAAGTCCTCCAGAGAAGCAGGGACCTCACGAGTAGCAAGGGCATCCTTGACATAGCCTGCCAACCCTCTCCAGAAGATAGGAATCAACACCTTCTCTGGCCAATCTAGTTCTGCCACCAGAGTTCTAAAAGCAATGGCATAAGAACTAGTGGATAACGAACCCTGAGATAGATCTAACAGTCTCAGGGCCGCATCATGGGTAACCTGCGGACCCATGAATACCGCCTTAAGAGCATCAAGAAAGTCTTGATGTCTCAGAGTAACCACATCAGAGCGCTCCCATAGGGGAGTCGCCCATTCTAAGGCTTTGTCCTGAAGTAAGGAGATGATAAAGCCTACTCTGGACCTCTCCGTAGAGAAGCGAGAAGAGTTGACCTCTAGGTGTATCTGACACTGACTAATGAAACCACGACATGATCTGGCATCGCCAGAATATCTGTTTGGCAGAGCAAGTCGAGGATCATGTGCAGATGTCACCATGGTCTGAGGTTTATCCTCTATACTCTTGAGCCGTGACTCAAGTACTTGTATGTAACGGTGTAACTGCTGATATTCTGCCATAACTGCCAGACCCTTGGCTCAGTCCTAATGTTACGGGGGGCTGTCTGATAATAACTGAAAGGAGTATCAGACAGTCAGGGTCCACCGTGCAAAGACTTTGCTGCAGACTATGGCAGAGTGCAATACCTCTGTTAACTCACAGAAGGATATAATAAGTAAGTAAAGCAATTCCTCCCTTACTTGGAGGGTGTGTGGAATGATCTCTGTTAATAATCACAGAGACAAAGGCAATGTGTGCGAAATGGCACCTACCTAGGTCCGCTCTTCTAGTGGTGCAAAAGAGACGAACAGCAGCTTAAGCCGCACAAAGCTCCTACCTGCGTTCGCTCCACTAGTGTGCGAGGACACGAACCACTAGATATGGCACCTGCCTAGGTCCGCTCTTCTAGTGGTGCAAAAGAGACGAACAGCAGCGTAAGCCGCACAAAGCTCCTACCTCTGTTCGCTCCCCTAGTGTGCGAGGATACGAACAACTGCCAGACGCAGTATAAGGAACGTTACCCTAGCGGCAACGTCCACCTACGAGTAGAATCACAAGGCCCAGCCAGACCATGTGCCTCAGGCACCTGCCTATGTCCGCTCCCCTAAGAGGTAAGGATACGGACAGCAGCCGAAGCTGTAAGGTATAAGAACGCTACCCTGCCGGTAGCGCTCACCTAGCATAGACAGAGGAATGCCTAGAGGAACGCGCACAGAGCGTCTACTCATATGCATGAACCAAGAGGACTGAGCACCATGCGGCGTGTGTCAGGGTCTTATATAGACTCTGTGCCTCATCCAAGATGGAGGACACCAGAGCCAATCCGCTGCCAGAACGACAGGAGTGACGTCATGCTGGCCTATCACCGAGCAAGACGTCACAAGCACATGACCAGCGACCAATCGGCATAGAAGGTGTCAGAGACATGTGACCTCGTGTCAGCGATGATGTCACCCGCACATGTGCAATGGCTCCAAGATTGGACTTAGTCTCCGGCGCTCGCACATGTGCAGTAGCAAGAAATCTGGACTTAGTCTCCAGCGCTCGCACATGTGCAGTAGCAAGAAATCTGGACTTAGTCTCCAGCGCTCGCACATGTGCAGTAGCAAGAAATCTGGACTTAGTCTCCAGTGCTCGCAGCAACCGTAACACCTATATAGGCCAAAATGTCCCGGTTCCTAAAGCCATTACAGCTTATACCACCAGAGCAGTCTCAATTTCCTAGGCTGAAAAGGCTGAGGTACCCATCGATCTGATTAGTAAAGTGACTACTTGGTCATCCCCTTGCACCTTTTATAGACACTATAGAGTGGATTTGTCTTACTCAGTGGATTATCATTTGGTAGAAGGGTTCTACAAGCGGTGATCCCTCCCTAGGCTTTGGATCTATCATAATCTCTCTAATGGTACTGTCATAGGGGAAGGGAAAAATCTAAATTATTTACCGGTAATGTTTTTTCCAAAGCCCATGACAGCACCACTGCTTCCTTGTATAGACACGAGGTGCTAGTCCTAGGTTTTTTTACTATGTTGGTGTTGGTTGAATTAATATTATTTTTTGTTTGGTATTCCTCTCTTGCTCTGTAACCTAACTGATGTGGTAGAGAGGTACCACCCCTTTTATTTCAGTGGGTTTCCTGTCTAAGATGGGATGACCTCTCTCTCTGGTGGTTGTGTCATGGGATCTGGAAAAAAACATTACCGGTAAGTAATTTTGATTTTCCCCCATATTCCATTGTATTTTGTGAGTCTATAATTCACTGGCTGATGAGGACAGGAGATAGACATAAGCCATGCTCGCAATAAGGCTCTCTGTTGTAGCCCATTGACTTCTTAAAATATTTTTAACATTTTGATGTCCGTCTTTGTTAATATGTAATAAAAGCTTTGTAATTTGGAGATCCCAGTGTCTTTGCATATTTCTTTCCTTCTTTGTATGTCAATATTGCATTAAGTATGCTCACTGGATGATCCCTTTATATTTGTAGTACCCTCATTCTTTTTTCTGTTTGTGTCTGAACCAATTACAGAGGGTAGAAGTACCTATAAGCTGCTCACCTCAATGAGGAAAAACTCGCAAAGTAACAAGTAACCCGAATGCCATACTATTCGTGCGAGTAGCAAATAGTACTTCATCGGGTTACTCGTTACTTTGCGAGTTTTTGCACATTGACTTGCATTGCACATGCTATTAGAAACGAATACTCGAGTATTAGACAGTATTCGTTATGAGTATAGCGAGTACCAATAGTTAGGTACTCGCTCAACTCTACTGCTAATATGAACCTGTATGCAGTCTGCTCTGTTATTTTGAGCTTTTCGAACATCATAGTTTACAGTACATTGATCGATTTGTTAGAGAATCAAGTGTGAAGAACTTCTGAAAGTAGTCTGATTAATCCCATTGTCTTGCAGTAATGGAGTCCTAGTTTCAAATTCAATGAAGGATAATATTCCTTGTCTGTGTTGCACACAAGTGCCTGAAACTGAACTTGTTCTAGCAACTTTATTGTTCACCAATATCCTTAAATTTGATTATCTGTGACACTTTTCTGTTTCTACATTTTTTGTTTCCTGCAGTGACCTACAATTCTCTAGCCTGAAACCTGAAGAAGCCAACCTGGTCAATGAAGTCTGGGCATTTGGTGGGAATCCACACAGTGAACATTACATTAGTCGGTGCATCCAGAATTTTCCCAATATTTGCGCAAGAAGATTAGGGGTTGGGAAGCCTGTTGCTTGGACAATAAGTGAACAATCTGCCGAAATGCGTATGGGGTTCACCGAAAAAAGTTACAGGAATCAAGGAGTGTTTCAAGCATTGATAATTCAATTGACACATGAATTAAATGCTAAGGGATTTCCGCTCTACGGCCACGTGGCCGCAGACAATAAGAGCAGTCAAGCAGCTACTTTTGGCGCAGGATATCTGTTGGCTGGAAGATGGCAACAGTGGAACTTTCAACCCCAATGACCTTTTCTCAATTTCTTTATTATTCATGTTAACTACTGTAAGAACATGATCATACATGGAGATTATTAAATGTGTCTAACATAAATACATTGTGTTTTATGTATTGCTCTAGTTTCATGCTATGGTTTTCAGCAGCCTAACTGAAGTCTTATGTGTAGATTCCCTTGCAGATTTTGCTTTTCTCTGTCCTTGCTTTACCCTTGCCTGCACTAAATGTTGTGCTGGTTAACCAATAGGAATGATGAGAAAATAGAGAGCCTGTTGTTTTATGAGTGGAGTCTTCCCTTGGCAACCCCATAAGCCTGTCACCAAAGATTGACCGGCTGTTGTCCATGCACTTATTTTTTTTATTTAACACGAGCACATGACATCTTTAAGATGCTGGTGTACCCGCCAAGTTTTTCTACAGGAAAACTATTCAGAAAAATGCTGGTGGTGTTTCTCCTGGAGCCACTTCTTTGGCATCTTCTTTTTTGTAATATTTGTGGCAGCTCAGCTGTCTTTTTTTTCACTTGCATGTATTGAGTAGCTTTCAACCGCAAAGAAGATGCTGTGTGGACATACTCTATCCTGTACGGTGTTGCAGTCTATCATTACGAGTGATTCCCCACTGAGAGATAGTAGAATGAATGCAGGTGTATCCAGGAGACAGAGGGGATTTGGGGTATTCCAATAAGCATGCTGTTAGGATTTTCCGACATTGCCAGTGACAGTGAGTGGTCACAAGAGCACAATTATGTGATTTGCATACTTCCAGACACGTTCTGACTAGACTTGCTCGTCATCACTCAATTCACTTGTATTGAGCAAGGTGAAGCACGGCTAGTTCAGAATATGCCCAGAAGTCATGTGACTGCCAACTCTTAATTGCAATACAGGAAAATCCTGACAGCTTGCAATTTGCATGCTGTAAGGATTCAGAAATATGACATTACATAGAATGACTGCAAACTTTTATAAGAAGACCAAACATCCCCTTTAAATAACTTCTATCCTGAGGAGGAAAGCTGTTACTCTATCCAGAGGCAGCAATCTGGTTGGGTTTAACAATTATACAAGAGGCAATGATATATTTTTAACATAAGTAAATTGTTTGTGTAATGCCCCTGCAGCAGTCGGACTGCTCGGGTCCGGGGTTACTGTGGCTCGACGGTCTCCGGACCCGGGGGTTTGCGGCCACTCGAAAATAAAGGGGGTTATTTACAGGGGATAAGAGTTCGTGATGCCACCCGTAGTTTGTGGTAAGGGGAGTACCGCCGCTGCCGATGGGTGTACCTGGGGAAGATGGAGTGGGGCAGCCAGATGACGTTCCCTCCACGGGTAGGGAAGACCCGGGACTCTGGATGGTGAAAGTGTAGGGGAGCGTGGTGCAGGGGAGGACAGCGTACTCACTCAGGCCGTGCTGGTGTCGGTTTGACCATTAAGCAGACTCTGACACAGGAGTAAACCAAGTCTATGGGTGCTGCTGCCACTTTAGGGGAGCTCGTCTGGGAATCTGCTCCCGTTGGTATTGCTGGTGATCTGAAACCTGCCTCCATGCACTTGTATTTAGATGTTCTTCTGAGTGACCCCTTGGCCTGAAGCTGTCGGAGTCCCGCTCCCTACTGTTAAATAGAGGAGCTGTGCTCTCAATGGCTGACACTTGGGATTTCAGTGAGCCACATAAGCTGGAAAGCCCTATGCCCCTCGTTGTGTTGTTGCCTTAGATCTCTGAGCTCTTGGGGAAAGTTCATAAAGAGACTATCCTCCGCATGTTAATTATCCGGTTGCGTGAAGCTACTCCCTGATCTAGGGTCCAGTACCCCGCCGTGCTCGGTACCGGTTCGGTTACTAGATACTCCGGTGCCAACCGTTCTCCAAAACTAAGTCTGAGCACCCTTCTCCAATACCTTGCGACCTTGTCTCGGACTCCTTCGGTCCCAGACTACTGCGACCTAGCCAACGTCTCCCAGGGAGCTACAACTCCCAGCTCCTCACTCTTTGGGAGCTACTACTCAACTGACTCTAAGCTCTGCTCTCCACTTCCTCCCTCCCACCAGTCTGCCCGACCCCTAGGTGGGTAGCCCTGTTCCAGCTAGACCACGCACTCTTGTGCCTGACAGGGTGTGGTGTGAGGTGTGGCTAGGATTTGAATGCTGATGGAAGCAATACCAATGGTTAGGATCCCAGAACCATGGGGGGGTGAGCTCTGCACCATAAGAGAAGGGAGTGCAGTTCCCTGTGACACCCTGATAGATTCAAAGGCATCACATTTGTATTTACAACCTCAGTAGGCTTGTACTGGCAATACTTCATACAGCCTGTTGGCAATGTCTTCAGCAGCGCTGGGTGGGGATCACAAACTGGAGCGGGCTGGCTTGGGGGGAAGAGGGGCAAATGCTCCCCCAGCAGCAGTTTCGGGCCGCTTGGCTATCAGCGGCCGACACAATACTTTACAAGTGCCGGCCCGGCCTAGTGCTTCAAAATCAACCACACTTAGCACTGACGTCCCCAGCGCGCCAGGCGCGCTGCTTCTTCATTGGAGTCTTAAAGAAGAGAAGAGGTCAGCAGTGTCCATGCAGGGTAGGTACAGGGCCAATCCTGTGTGTCTGTGAAGTCTTTGAGATGTGGGGAGCTATTGCTCCAGCTTCAGCCTCCACACAAATGTTCCCCAGTCAAGCTACCTCAATAACTCACAGTGAGCGACAGCAGACAACAATAAACAGCATCAGACACTGACTGCTCCTACGCTCCAGAACATTATGTATCATATACAGTGCCTTACATTATATATGTGATGTTCTGCAGCCAGGTCCAGGTGTCATCAGTAAGCGCACACACACATATATATATATATATATATATATATATATATATATATATATATATATATATATAAAAAAGACACTGTATATATACAATTAGTGTGGCTGGTATATGACATATTGTGATACAGACATCACACATTACAACATAAATTGCGGTATGATGTGTTTTTTTTGCCAGGAGGTGCAGATTGGGTGCAGGAATATACTATGGAAGTTCCAGCAGCAAATCTGCATCTCTTGGTAAATAAAAACCAGGATTTTCTTCCAAGAGATGCAGGTCTGTGAACTGAGGTCACCTTAGGTCAGTTACCTGCGATCACAGGCAGAGGGCCGTGGGAACCTCCAGCTGTGCCCGCAAATAACCTGAGTGATATTACCGGTTATTAAGCGGCTCATTCTCTGCCTGAAGCTCACAGCGGGCGGTCACGTTCTATGGCTGCATGCTGTGGCTTCAGATGTAGCAGAACTGGAATTGTTGTGGGACCTTGTGTAGATTACGTTGGACCTGGGTGTTTTGGGGGTTAATAAAGGGGTGAAAGAGGGTGGGGTTTTTTTGTATTTTATGTCAAACATAGGATTTTTTCAGTGTTTGTGTTTATTACTTTCCACTTACAGACTAGTAATGAGGGGGGTCTAATAGACACCTCTCAGTGCTAAATCTTAAAAAGGGCTTAGTGGCAGCTATAAGCTGCCATTAAGATCTTATTACCCTGATTGCCACCCCACCAGGTCAATAAGGATGAGCCGGGTAAAGTTCTGGGATTGTGACATCTAATGGATGCGGCAGTCCTGGTGGGCTGCAGGCTGTTATTTTTAGGCTGGGAGGCTACCAATAACCTGAGTCTCTCCAGACTCAGAATACCAGTCCTCAGCTGTCGGGCTTTGTCATGGCTGGGATTCAAAATAAGGGGGACCACATATTAGTTTTTTAAATTATTTATTTAAATAATAAAAAAACAAAAACACGCCTGCATGCGGTTCCTTTTATTTTGATACACAGCCATGATAAGCACATGGCTGGGGTTGCAGCCAGTAGCTGTATGCTTTATCTGTGCTGGGTATCATAATATGGGGGAGCTTAATCCAATTTTTATGTATTTATTTATTTATTTAGTTTTACACCACGATATTGACCTGTAGAAAGGGTCTGTGATTGGTTGCAGTTAGACACGCGGTTATAAAGTGCTTTCTGACTGTAATCAATCACAATAAGGAATAATAAGGAATAATAAGGAATAACGTTTGGAACACCATTCTATGGATGATATGGATTGGCAATAGGTGTGGTTGGGGAGGGTTCACAAACGAAAAACTACTAACAATAAGGAATAACGTTTGGAACACCATTCTAAGTCTGAACTGGGTGCAAAAACCTAAAAAAACATCACTATGGGGAGATAAGGTATGCACACCAGTGACTATGTAAGGGGAATACATGAAATAGCAGAAACTGCTGTGTAAATACTGACTTGAAAAATCCAATAGCTATATGTAAGAGTGAAAATGTGAAAAATGGAATCTGCATTACTGCCATGAACATATGAATAAAGAGAAATTTAGCTACTGAATTGATCAATGCAATAGAGCCCCAACACTACGCCAAAGTATTTCTCTACGTTGGGGTCCCTAGCTTGTGTGTGTCCTCTCATGCAGTTAAAAAAATTATTGTTAGTAGTTTTTCGTTTGTGAACCCTCCCCAACCACACCTATTGCCAATCCATATCATACGCATAAATAGCCTGGGTCTCAGCTTCCCATACACGGTAAGTTTTTTAACTGCATGAGAGGACACACACAAGCTAGGGACCCCAACGTAGATAAATACTTTGGCATAGTGTTGGGGCTCTATTGCATTGATCAACTCAGTAGCTAAATTTCTCTTTATTCATATGTTCATGGCAGTAATGCAGATTCCATTTTTCACATTTTCACTTTTACATATAGCTATTGGATTTTTCAAGTCAGTATAAACACAGCAGTTTCTGCTATTTCATGTATTCCCCTTACATAGTCACTGGTGTGCATACCTTATCTCCCTATAGTGATGTTTTTTTTAGGTTTTTGCACCCAGTTCAGACTTAGAATGGTGTTCCAAACGTTATTCCTTATTGTTAGTAGTTTTTCGTTTGTGAACCCTCCCCAACCACACCTATTGCCAATCCATATCATACGCATAAATTGCCTGGGTCTCAGCTTCCCATACACGGTAAGTTTTTTAACTGCATGAGAGGACACACACAAGCTAGGGACCCCAACGTAGAGAAATACTTTGGCGTAGTGTTGGGGCTCTATTGCATTGATCAATTCAGTAGCTAAATTTCTCTTTATTCATATGTTCATGGCAGTAATGCAGATTCCATTTTTCACATTTTCACTCTTACATATAGCTATTGGATTTTTCAGGTCAGTATTTACACAGCAGTTTCTGCTATTTCATGTATTCCCCTTACATAGTCACTGGTGTGCATACCTTATCTCCCCATTGTAATCAATCACAAACACGAGGACTGCCGGTGGGCAGGGAAAGTAGTGCATATGGATGAGCGATAATGAGCGGCCCTGGAAGCAGTTACAAATGCGGGTTAGACTCAGTAAGTATAATGCACTTGCTTTATTTTTGTTTTGTTTATTTTTCCTTCCCAAGTTTCCGGACCCGGATCGTTACCCGGAGTTCCCTAAGAACACCTGGATACTTTTGAAACCGCGTGGATCTGGACTTTTCTAGTCCAGGTCTGCCCATCACTATTCGCAAGACCTACACCCATTGTATGAATGCCTAAAAGCAAAAAATGTTCAATTGACCTCAGAGCCAGTAGACGCCTTTCACATGTTGAAACAGACATTCACCACAGCACCTGCCTTGGGCATCCCCAATTACACATTACCATTCACTTTGTTCTGCCATCAGCAGAAATGATTTTGCCTCAGAAATGCTCACCCAAAAACATGATGATCGGATGCGCAGATTAGCATATTACTCCAGTGGTCTGGACAGTATAGCCTGAGCACTGCCCACACGGTTCAGAGCTGTGGCTGCAGCCTCAAAGTAAATCCAGCCACACTTATGCCTTTAGACTTATCAAAGGGGGAAAGTGAGAGTGATAGCAACTTACAAGTCTTGCAGGAAGCGGAAGCAGAAAAACATACAGAGTAGGTTGGTAATGATAGTGACTCAGCTATAAATCACAGTGTACATGATTGCTAGGAACTGATGATGGCTGAAATGCAAGGCTTGCCAAATGTGAAACACCTCTAATTAACCCTGATTCAGAGGTTTTTTTGTAGATGGTTCCAGATGGTTCAATGAGCAACAAGGATATTTTGCTACCGGGTATGCAGTAGTCCAAGATGGTAAGGTAACAGTTCAGAAGCCACTCACATCTTGTGAATCTGGACAAGAGGTGGAATTGAAGGCTTTCACTAATGTATGTACATTAGGAAAAGGATTAAGAAATAATTTGCAACAAACCAACAGGGGTAGCTAGAGCACCAAGAAGGTGCTAGTCATAAAATCTCCACTAGATGGCACTAGTCTCCCTAATGGAAGGAGCGGATGGTCCCATGCGCTGTGGGAAATTCTCAAGTAGATGATGCAGCTAAGCAAGCAGCCAGTCTGCCATTACTCACCTTGTCCTTGCCAAAAGCACCAGATTTGACTCTATAAAAATGTGGCGCCCCTGAATATATCAGGATGCCACAGGGTACTGCAATCCTTGCCAAGGGTGCATGGCCTACCTTCCCGGTTCCAGGTTCCTAAGAAATCGGTGTCACTAACATCAGCACAAATCCATATCACACCTCACATCAAGACCTGTAAGACACAGCAGTGGGTTGGATAAGCGGAATAAGGCCACCCACCTAGGGGTCAGGCAGACTGGTGGGAGGAAAAAAGGAAAGTAGTGAGAGCCCTCAAAGAGTGAGAAGCTGGAGTAGTAGCTCCCGGGGAGCTAGACTGAGTTTGGGTCGCAGACAGCGGTCTGGGACCAGAGGAATCTCTGGCAAATAAACAACAAGATTCATATTCCCAGGAGCCTTTATCTAATGATGGTCAATCAGGCACATGGCCCAACACACCTGTCAAAGGGAGCAATGTGCTCCCTGGTTCTCAAATATTGGTTTGCCCCTGCAAATTCAACCCTCATTGCAATGTTTGTTCAGGGATGTCTTACATGTGCAAGACACAACCCTGGGGGGTTATCAAAACCCCTAAGAAACACACTCCTAGATCATTGTATCCATTTCAGAAACTGCAGGTGGACTACATTCAGCTACCCAAAGTAGGTACATATGAGTATGTCCTTGTGGCCATAGATTTGTTCTCAAACTGGCCAAACGTTAGGCCAGTAACTGCAGCTACATCCAAAAACACACCCAAAAAAATATCTGAGGTGGTCTGCAGATATGGGGTTCCTGAAGTGATAGAGAGTGACTCAGGTACACACTTCATGGGTGAAGTAATGGGACACATACTGGAGTCTCTAGGAATTACACAGACCTTACACATTACAAATCATCCCTAGAGTAGTGGTAAGGTTGAAAGGCTTAGTGGGACGAGTAAGCTAAACATTTCAAAACTGTTGGGAGTCACAGAGGTTTATCAATTGGGTAGTGGCCTTACCTGTGGTAATATATGCTATATGTACTGCCCCTACAGGGCAAGAGGAGCTCAGTTCATATGAAATCCTGTTTGGCTCAGATGTCATGAACATGGTTGTACTTCCCACGATAGCTGCATGCAGGCTACCCCCCCCAACTTCCTATTTGGTGGAACTACATGAACACTTGTCAAAAATTCACTCACATGTTTTCTCTTCAATTACAGAACCTAATTCCCTTGAAGGAATGCATTAATTGAATCTTGGAGACTGGGTGGTTTTAAAGAAACACGTCCCAAAAATCCTTGAACCCAGATTTGATGGACCCTATCAAGTGCAATTGATCACGCCTGCTACTGTTAAACTTGAAGCAAGAAAAATGTGGCTGCAAGCCAGCCATTGCAAGAAGGTTCTGGGATCTTCTGCACAAAATGAGAAGGGAAATGACTTTCCTGATTCCATTGCTGATATGGATCAATAACATACGAACAAATAGCGCAGACAGCGTTTATATTGCAACACCACTAGACCCAGAATAGGTTTTTAACAAGTCTTATATTCATGCCACCATAGGGGGATGACCTTCATGACCCAAAAGATTCTACAGGGGTAATCAGGAATATAATTAGCTCAAAGGAGTATCCATGGCTTCTCTTGGATTTAACAAGGAGAAGACATACGTACTCAATATTTAACAAAACAACTAAACTCATTGTTCGAAACATGAAATATCCTGTAGTAAATTTTGGGGAGGTGCCTATGGACAAGGTATATTTCACAGATCAGACAGATTTTCACGGGCAGCTAAATTGTTTGCCAGTAATGACATTTCTGCAGCTCTGCAACCTGAGTTACAAGATTATACACAGCAGCTAGAGAAATTATCTTTAAAAGGGACTCGGATTTGGTGGGATCACACCACACTGAACAATTATGTTCTTAAAAAAATGATTCCCCGTGGTCTGAGAATCAAAAAGATACCAACAACTATTTTCTCTGAAAGTTTCACTGTTGAATGGAACTGCATTTTGTCTGAGTGTTCATTCAAATTAATGAAATTATTCATCAAATATGCAAATGATGAACTCCAGAAATTACAAAAGGAGATTGCTAACCATACCGATGTTATCAAAAATCATTTGCAAGGGGAGGATTTTGACTAGAGTTGAGCGCGGTTCGCGGTTCGAGGTTCTCCAGTTCTAGGCTCAAGTGATTTTGGGGCCTGTTCTAGATCGAACTAGAACTCGAGCTTTTTGCAAAAGCTCGATAGTTCTAGAAACGTTCGAGAACGGTTCTAGCAGCAAAAAAACAGCTAATTCCTAGCTGGCTTTCCGCTGTAATAGTGTAAGTCACTCTGTGACTCACACTATTATGACATTTCAGTGTATAGTGTGCGGGAACAGCGCCTTCAGATCACTGCTGTTTGTATAATGGCGATCGCCTTTTTTTTTTCCTTGTTTTCCTTCCCTAAGCGCGCGCGTCTTGTGGGGCGGGCCAGCATGTCAGCCAATCCCAGACACACACACAGCTAAGTGGACTTTTAGCCAGAGAAGCAACGGCATGTGTGATAGGATGTCCATGTCACATGTCCCTGCATTATAAAAACGAGTATCTGCCCGTCCGGACGCCATTATCTCTTCTGCGTCCTTGGTGTCAGACATCACTGGCGCAGCTCCGTCCTTTGTCCTATCGCCGATACTGCTGTATGCGCTCCATACACAGCGCTAGACAGCTTAGGGAGAGCACTTTCTATCAGTCCTTTTAAGGGCTCGTACCGGCAGGGTCAGAGCCATAGGTGAGGAAGTCCTGAAAACAGAGACAGCGTCTGTGTAGCCAAGGTCAGGGATTTCGTCGCTGCATTTCCCCATTAGGAGGGAATAGAAAGGCAGGCTTCCATTCCTCTACCCAGAGCCCCACAATCCTGGCACTGTACCCTCCTGTCCTCTGCACACTCCAACTCTTTTTAACTAAGCCATTATACTAGCAAACAGTCAGTGTACCTAGTGGCATCCTAAACGTGGCTATTGTACTTTTGTGTAGTCACACTAGTGGAAAGATATTTGCAGCACGTCTGCCTGCATTGCACACTCAAACTCTTTTTAACTAAGCCATTATACTAGCAAACAGTCAGTGTAACTAGTGGCATCCTAAACGTGACTATTATACTTTTGTGTAGTCACACTAGTGGAAAGATATTTGCAGCACGTCTGCCTGCATTGCACGCTCCAACTCTTTTTAACTAAGCCATTATACTAGCAAACAGTCAGTGTACCTAGTGGCATCCTAAACGTGGCTATTGTACTTTTGTGTAGTCACACTAGTGGAAAGATATTTGCAGCACGTCTGCCTGCATTGCACACTCCAACTCATTATAACTAAGCCATTATACTAGCAAACACTCAGTGTACCTAGTGGCATCCTAAACGTGGCTATTGTACTTTTGTGTAGTCACACTAGTGGAAACATATTTGCAGCACGTCTGCCTGCATTGCACACTCCAACTCTTTTTAACTAAGCCATTATACTAGCAAACAGTCAGTGTACCTAGTGGCATCCTAAACGTGGCTATTGTACTTTTGTGTAGTCACACTAGTGAAAAGATATTTGCAGCACGTCTGCCTGCATTGCACACTCAAACTCTTTTTAACTAAGCCATTATACTAGCAAACAGTCAGTGTACCTAGTGGCATCCTAAACGTGGCTATTGTACTTTTGTGTAGTCACACTATTGTAAAGATATTTGCAGCAGGTCTGCCTGCATTGCACACTCCAACTCTTTTTAACTAAGCCATTATACTAGCAAACAGTCAGTGTACCTAGTGGCATCCTAAACGTGGCTATTGGACTTTTGTGTAGTCACACTAGTGCAAAGATATTTGCAGCACGTCTGCCTGCATTGCACACTGCAACTCTTTTTAACTAAGCCATTATACTATCAAACAGTCAGTGTACCTAGTGGTATCCTAAACGTGGCTATTGTACTTTTGTGTAGTCACACTAGTGGAAAGATATTTGCAGGTCTGCCTGCATTGCACACTCAAACTCTTTTTAACTAAGCCATTATACTAGCAATCAGTCAGTGTACCTAGTTGCATCCTAAATGTGGCTATTGTACTTTTGTGTAGTCACACTAGTGGAAAGATATTTGCAGCACGTCTGCCTGCATTGCACACTCAAACTCTTTTTAACTAAGCCATTATACTAGCAAACAGTCAGTGTACCTAGTGGCATCCTAAACGTGACTATTGTACTTTTGTGTAGTCACACTAGTGCAAAGATATTTGCAGCACGTCTGCCTGCATTGCACACTCCAACTCATTATAACTAAGCCATTATACTAGCAAACACTCAGAGTACCTAGTGGCATCCTAAACGTGGCTATTGTACTTTTGTGTAGTCACACTAGTGGAAAGATATTTGCAGCACGTCTGCCTGCATTGCACACTCAAACTCTTTTTAACTAAGCCATTATACTAGAAAACAGTCAGTGTACCTAGTGGCATCCTAAACGTGACTATTGTACTTTTGTGTAGTCACACTAGTGGAAAGATATTTGCAGCACGTCTGCCTGCATTGCACACTCCAACTCTTTTTAACTAAGCCATTATACTAGCAAACAGTCAGTGTACCTAGTGGCATACTAAACGTGGCTATTGTACTTTTGTGTAGTCACACTAATGGAAACATATTTGCAGCACGTCTGCCTGCATTGCACACTCAAACTCTTTTTAACTAAGCCATTATACTAGCAAACAGTCAGTGTACCTAGTGGCATCCTAAACGTGGCTATTGCACTTTTGTGTAGTCACACTAGTGGAAAGATATTTGCAGCACGTCTGCCTGCATTGCACACTCCAACTCTTTTTAACTAAGCCATTATACTAGCAAACAGTCAGTGTACCTAGTGGCATCCTAAACGTGGCTATTATACTTTTGTGTAGTCACACTAGTGCAAAGATATTTGCAGCACGTCTGCCTGCATTGCACACTCAAACTCTTTTTAACTAAGCCATTATACTAGCAAACAGTCAGTGTACCTAGTGGCATCCTAAACGTGGCTATTGTACTTTTGTGTAGTCACACTAGTGGAAAGATATTTGCAGCACGTCTGCCTGCATTGCACACTCCAACTCTTTTTAACTAAGCCATTATACTAGCAAACAGTCAGTGTACCTAGTGGCATCCTAAACGTGGCTATTGGACTTTTGTCTAGTCACACTAGTGCAAATCTATGTGCAGCACCTCTGCATGACACCCTCCTGCTCTGTTTTTAATAAGCTATAATGATAGCAAAAAATACTGCCATTTAGTGGCATCATAGAACTGGCTGTTGTATTCCATTAGTGCCCCACTGGTGACAAGCTATTTCTAGCACCTCTACATGACACCCTCATGCACATTTTGCTACGCTAATGTTATAGCAAACTCAGGGAATTCATTGCTGCATTTGATAATTCGGAGGGATAGAAAGTGAGGCTTCCTTTAGCTTTTCCTTCTGTTCATAGACAGCATCTCCAAGTTCACACCCGAAGAGCAATTTCTCCTCCACGTCTAAGTGTGGAGAGGCAGCTAGTGCGCATGCGTGTGCCGATTTACCCCAGCTGCAGCCTAACTACAGTGTTTCGCCTAGTGAGTATGCTCAGCCTGACTGTGCCATTCCTGACGCTAAGTCTTCATTTCGGGATACAGCGCATGCTCCCACACTAAGTGTCAAAAGCCTCTTTGCACAGGTGCTTGCATTCCGTGCCAAGTCTAAGTCCTGTTTTGTGCCTAGACACCATACTAAAGCTGATAGTCTTTTTTCAGAGACTGTATTTCATGCTACTGAGCATGCTCAGGCACTTACTGCATCAGAGACTAGGTCCGGTAATGAACTCTTTGGCCCTGCCCCTGATGTGGGGGTCCCATATAGACCACAGGGCATCAGGTGTCCTCCCAAATGGCTGGCAGAGGCCCGCCCCTATGACTTGTCACCGCATTATTGATGGTCAGACGATGACTGGTGAGGTGTTTGTGTCGTAGCAGCCATGAGGTCATCATTGAAGTTGCGGTTCCAAATAGGACGCTAGTTATGCCACTCATGACGTGTCACTCTACTTTTGTCTCCAGGAGGTTCATTGTGGTTCACCCTGGTTTGGGGCGGACCCAGGTTATAAAAGGGGCTGGAGCCAACAAGGAGATGCGCATTCTTCTATTATGCTCCGAAAGAGCACACCTCCATGTGTTGAACCCATTGCGGCTTTAGGCCAGAGGTAGGCAGGGATAGGGTGTCGATGCAGGCCACCACCACAGTTGGTAATGCAGAACGGTTAAGACGAGCTCCTGTCCTACCAGTCCTGCTTGTGCAGCCCAGTGGCATTAACAGGCCTGCTGCTGCTGATGCGCCTGCTGTCCACAGGTGTGGCCCCTACGCACACGGTCAGCGTACTCAATGGCCCCTGTGTTGTTAACAGGGAGTTCCTGGGCTGGGTGGGCATGTGGACCCTGTGACGCTAACAGGGCTCCCAGTCTCCAGATCCGAATGGCGTCTAACTCGGTTCAGGCTACTATTAGTTTCATAGCCACACAGCTCTGTATCCTCCACCAAACCTTCCAGTTGCCAACCTCTCCTTTTCCAACTGGGAGCACGGTGGACACTGACTGCTGATGGGGATATATACCTTTCTCTTTCTTTTCTTATTAATTTTCGTTATATAGCGGTAACATAGTATATACCACCTTATCCAAATCTGCCAGTCCCACTGTAACAGATGGTGTTTCTTCAGCAAATGTTACTGTTGCTTAACCACCAAATCCACGGACCAAAACTTTTTTCCCCTTTCCAACACACCTGTTCCCCTTTCCACCAGCATCTGTCCTTTTTCAACTCATTTTGGTATATGACCAAAAGTGCAACTCTGCAGGGACACCGTACTCAACGCCTTCTCAGCACAGCAGCCAGCCCTCGGTCCCTCAGATGTGGACAAGTAAAAGACCATTTCCTCCTATCCATGACAAAGCGTTGAGATTCACTCTGTGCAGCACTGGTGTTTAGTGGAAAAGCAGATCTAAGATTGCGTACCACATTCTGCAGATACTCCTGTATACGTGCGTCCATTTCTATGGCAGGAATCGCCAAATTTTGTCTTGTACCGGGGATCTAACAGTGTGGCAACCCAGTAGTCAGGATTACTTCGAATTCGTACAATCAGAGGGTCATGTAGGTAGTGCAGCAAGAAGGCGCTCATGTGTCTTGTGCATCCAGGAGGACCAAGTCCTTGGTGTGTTGGTGGCAGAGAGGTGAGAATCGTGCCTCCTTCCTCTGCCCTCTCCCCACAACCTCGCACAACCGAAATGTGAGCAAGCTCTCACTCATCTGCTGAGTCTTCCATGCCCATCGCCAGTTCGTCCGCCATTTCTTCATGGGCTCCTGCACGTTCCTCAACACTTTTTGCTGATACTATGCGCCCTTGTTAATCCCTCTCCCTCACCATGACTGCCGCATAGGTGCCGCTGACCATCTGGACCTCGTAGATCTTGTTATCCCTTCCGCATATGACTCCTCCTGTACTTCCTCCCCTTCCTCTTGTCCCAACACCTGACTCCGAATAATAATTACAGTGTGCTCCATCATGTAGATGACCAGAATTGTCACGCTGAGAATGACATTGCCAGTGCTAAACATCTTCGTCGACATTTGTAAACTGTGTAGCAGGGTGCATAGGTCCTTGATCTGACACCACTCCAGCAGCGTGATCTGCACCACCTCTGGATCAAGTTATCCCAGGCTATATGTCATAACGTATTGCAGCAGGGTTCGGCGGTGCTGCCACAAACGCTGCAACATGTGCAGATTCAAATTCCTGCGTGTCGGCACATCGCATTTCAGGCGTTTAACCACCAGACCTAAAGACTTCTGTAGCGACGAAAGTTGTTGAGCGTGCCCGCTGCACAAGGCCATGTAGGCCGGGATGGTGTTTTAAAAATTGCTGGAGAATTAGGTTCAACAC
The DNA here is from genome assembly GCF_048569485.1 of Anomaloglossus baeobatrachus. Taxonomy (NCBI): domain Eukaryota; kingdom Metazoa; phylum Chordata; class Amphibia; order Anura; family Aromobatidae; genus Anomaloglossus; species Anomaloglossus baeobatrachus. Next base: position 257,984,892 of record NC_134357.1, read on the forward strand.
GTGAGCCATACAAGGCACGTGTGTCACATTGCCCTGACGATGGCCCGCAGCCAGGTTTGCATCATTGCCGCACACGGCTGTTAAGTCACCAACGGAGTACGCTCCGTCAATTTGTACTCCGGTCGCCAGGTGACAACGTGTTCCTTTCATGCATAGTGCTGATGATGGGAGAGGAGTCGATGCCAGCGGCGCAGGTGGACGCAGGTTATGCTCACCCACTGGGCTGCATTACCTTGACAGATGCAGAATCTCTGGCTGAATGTAGCTGGTGGGTATCTCACAGATGAAATACCATCATTCAGCTACAACCAATGGGAAGACACCACACCCTTTTTTATGCCCATCCTGTCTGCAGACCACTGCCAGACATAGCTCTGCTTTTACCCCCAGTTCAGTTTTATGATTTTGTGTGCTTGTTACCTGACTACTTTTCCTGCTTGCTGTTTATGTACCGTGTTGGCCGATCCGCATTTCACCTCTGCTTGTTTTCTGATTAAGCCCTGGCCGTCCCATTCTGTTCCTGTTCCTCAATTAATGTTTTGACCCTGCCTGACTACTATTCTCTGGAACTGCAGCCTTCCACAGGTATTAATCACCTTGGGCCCTGTGTAATTCCTAATCCCTGTATAGGGGTTAAAGGGTTTCAGGGTTCTAGGGGTCCTGCTTGGTGAGTGACTTCCCTCTAGCCTATCATTTACAGCCCATCTGAGTGTGTGGATCAAGGAAGGCGTTACACCGTGCTCTCTGCAGAAGGCCATGTGGGCCAGAATAGTGCTTTAAAAATTGCTGGACAACCAGGTTCAACACGTGAACCACACAAGGCACGTGTGTCACATTGTCACAGCGAAGGGCCGCACCCATGTTTGCATCATTGTCGCACCCGGCATTCCCTGGCTGCTGGTTGAGTGGAGACAACCATTGATGAAACTCGGTCTCCAGAGCTAACCGTCCACAACTTCTCAGCGGTGTGACTCACATTTCCCATACATTTCAAAGTAAACCTTTGACCGCCTGATGGCATTGAGCTCTGCTGCCAGCATAGTAAGGAGGTGTGTGGTAGTCCTTGTGCGCAGTTACAAGGAAGGGTGGCCTGACCACACAGGGTTTGCGCCAAGGTGGAGGACCCACACGAGGTTGAAGAGGCAGAAGCAGTGTATTAACTTCTACATACAGAAGAAGGATTGACACAACTCGTGGGGACGGCAAGACTTGTACAACAGACCCTTCTCCATCTCTCCCCACAGTAACCCATTGCCCAGTCAGCGACATGTAACGCCCCTGTCCATAATTACTGGGCCAATTATCTGTGGTGAAATGCACCCTGTCACACAGAGTTTCTCAAGGAATCAGTGATGTTTAGTGCGACATGCTGGTGTAGCGCGTGCACGCCTTTGTTGGAGAAGGAGTGGCGCCTGGGCATCGGCTCTTGGGGCACTGCGATTGGCATAAGGTCTCGAAAATCATCGGTTAAAAAGGATGGAAAGGCAGCATTTTGGTAGCCAACAGTTTCCAGATGCTGAAAGTCAACCTCTAAGCCATGTCATGCCCTTCTAAAAGCATGTAAAACACAGTAAGGGGACTCCAACCACAGTCTCCCTCATTTCCACTAACTGGGCCAAACACACCCCACTTGACTGGCATCGGTTGAGCCCCCTTTTGAAAAAGAAAAAGATGCTTTGCATGAAGCACTCTCAAAAATACGCGTGCCTTTCCCGTCCCCTGGCTGACCCAGGGGAAGAAAAGTCCTCTGAGAGCCATGACTTGTTCATCTTGGTTCTTTTAGAAACACAGCGAGGGGACTCCAACCACAGTCTCCCTCGTTGCCACTAATTGGGCCACACACACCCCACTTGACTGGCATCAGTTGACCCCCCCTTTTGAAAAAGAAAAAGATGCTTGGCATGAAGCACTCTCAAAAATACGCGTGCCTTTCCCGTCCCCTGGCTGACCCAGGGGAAGAAAAGTCCTCTGAGAGCCATGACTTGTTCATCTTGGTTCTTTTAGAAACACAGCGAGGGGACTCCAACCACAGTCTCCCTCGTTTCCACTAACTGGGCCACACACACCCCACTTGACTGGCATTGGTTGAGCCCCCTTTTGAAAAAGAAAAAGATGCTTTGCATGAAGCACTCTCAAAAATACGCGTGCCTTTCCCGTCCCCTGGCTGACCCAGGGGAAGAAAAGTCCTCTGAGAGCCATGACTTGTTCATCTTGGTTCTTTTAGAAACACAGCGAGGGGACTCCAACCACAGTCTCCCTCGTTGCCACTAATTGGGCTACACACACCCCACTTGACTGGCATCAGTTGACCCCCCCTTTTGAAAAAGAAAAAGATGCTTGGCATGAAGCACTCTCAAAAATACGCGTGCCTTTCCCGTCCCCTGGATGACCAAGGGGAAGAAAAGTCCTCTGAGAGCCATGACTTGTTCATCTTGGTTCTTTTAGAAACACAGCGAGGGGACTCCAACCACAGTCTCCCTCGTTTCCACTAACTGGGCCACACACACCCCACTTGACTGACATCAGTTGACCCCCATTTTCAAGCTTACAAAGATGCTTTGCATGAAGCACTATCACAAATACGCGTGCCTTTCGCCTCCCCTGGATGACCCAGGGGAAGACAAGTCCTCTGAGAGCCATGATTTGTTCATTTTGGTTCTTTTAGAAACACAGCGAGGCGACTCCAACCACAGTCTCCCTCGTTGCCACTAATTGGGCCACACACACCCCACTTGACTAGCATCAGTTGACCCCCCTTTTCAAAATGAAAAAGATGCTTTGCATGAAGCACTCTCAAAAATACACGTGCCTTTCCTGTCCCCTGGCTGACCCAGGGGAAGAAAAGTCCTCTGAGAGCCATGTCCACATTGTCAGTGGACAGACACGTGTGCTTATTAGAGATGAGCGAACCGGTCGCGGTTCGGCTCGAGGTTGGTTCGCCGAACGGACCTCCCGTTCGAGTTCGGTTCGTCGAACGTTCGACGAACCGAACTCGAACTGCATAGGAAACAATGGCAGGCAATCACAAACACAGAAAAACACCTAGAAAACACCCTCAAAGGTGTCCTAAAGGTGACAAACAACTCAAACACATTGGAAAGTGACAAGGACATATACTCATGCGAAAACAAAACAGCTGGACAAGGAAAAAGAGGAGGACACACAGATATAGGCATGGCACGCCCTTCTAAAATCATGTAAAACACCGCAAGGTGACTCCAAGCGGAGTCTCCATTTTTTCCAAAAATTTGGCCACACACACACCCACCCCTTCAGTGGCAGCAGTTGTGCCCCAGTTGTACACTTCACAGCTACATTTGCATCAAGCACATTCAAAAATACGCCATTCTTATCCATCCCCAGGATGACACCGGGGTAGGTAGCAAAGTCTTTGCTGACCCATGACTTGTTCATCTTGGCTTCTTTTAAAAACAATGTAAGCAAGGGTTACTCCAAGCGGAGTCTCCCTTTTTTCCAAAAATTGGGCCACACAGACACCCACCCCATCAGTGGCAGCACTTGGGCCCTAGTTGCAAACAGGATGTTTTGATTTGCATCAAGCACATTCAAAAATACGCCATTCTTATCCGTCCCCAGGATGACACCGGGGTAGGTAGCAAAGTCTTTCCTGATCCCAGCTCTGTTCATCTTGGCTTCTTTTAAAAACACATCAAGCAAGGGTTACTCCAAGCGGAGTCTCCCTTTTTTTCCAAAAATTGGGCCACACAGACACCCACCCCATCAGTGGCAGCACTTGGGCCCTAGTTGCAAACAGGATGTTTTGATTTGCATCAAGCACATTCAAAAATACGCCATTCTTATCCGTCCCCAGGATGACACCGGGGTAGGTAGCAAAGTCTTTCCTGATCCCAGCTCTGTTCATCTTGGCTTCTTTTAAAAACACATCAAGCAAGGGTTACTCCAAGCGGAGTCTCCCTTTTTTTCCAAAAATTGGGCCACACAGACACCCACCCCATCAGTGGCAGCACTTGGGCCCTAGTTGCAAACAGGATGTTTTGATTTGCATCAAGCACATTCAAAAATACGCCATTCTTATCCGTCCCCAGGATGACACCGGGGTAGGTAGCAAAGTCTTTGCTGATCCCAGCTCTGTTCATCTTGGCTTCTTTTAAAAACACATCAAGCAAGGGTTACTCCAAGCGGAGTCTCCCTTTTTTTCCAAAAATTGGGCCACACAGACACCCACCCCATCAGTGGCAGCACTTGGGCCCTAGTTGCAAACAGGATGTTTTGATTTGCATCAAGCACATTCAAAAATACGCCATTCTTATCCGTCCCCAGGATGACACCGGGGTAGGTAGCAAAGTATTTCCTGATCCCAGCTCTGTTCATCTTGGCTTCTTTTAAAAACACATCAAGCAAGGGTTACTCCAAGCGGAGTCTCCCTTTTTTCCAAAAATTGGGCCACACAGACACCCACCCCATCAGTGGCAGCACTTGGGCCCTAGTTGCAAACAGGATGTTTTGATTTGCATCAAGCACATTCAAAAATACGCCATTCTTATCCGTCCCCAGGATGACACCGGGGTAGGTAGCAAAGTCTTTCCTGATCCCAGCTCTGTTCATCTTGGCTTCTTTTAAAAACACATCAAGCAAGGGTTACTCCAAGCGGAGTCTCCCTTTTTTTCCAAAAATTGGGCCACACAGACACCCACCCCATCAGTGGCAGCACTTGGGCCCTAGTTGTACACTTCACAGCTACATTTGCATCAATCACATTCAAAAATACCCCATAATTAACCGTCCCCAGGATGACACCGGGGTAGGTAGCAAAGTCTTTGCTGACCCATGACTTGTTCATCTTGGCTTCTTTTAAAAACAATGTAAGCAAGGGTTACTCCAAGCGGAGTCTCCCTTTTTTTCCAAAAATTGGGCCACACAGACACCCACCCCATCAGTGGCAGCACTTGGGCCCTAGTTGCAAACAGGATGTTTTGATTTGCATCAAGCACATTCAAAAATACGCCATTCTTATCCGTCCCCAGGATGACACCGGGGTAGGTAGCAAAGTCTTTCCTGATCCCAGCTCTGTTCATCTTGGCTTCTTTTAAAAACACATCAAGCAAGGGTTACTCCAAGCGGAGTCTCCCTTTTTTTCCAAAAATTGGGCCACACAGACACCCACCCCATCAGTGGCAGCACTTGGGCCCTAGTTGCAAACAGGATGTTTTGATTTGCATCAAGCACATTCAAAAATACGCCATTCTTATCCGTCCCCAGGATGACACCGGGGTAGGTAGCAAAGTCTTTCCTGATCCCAGCTCTGTTCATCTTGGCTTCTTTTAAAAACACATCAAGCAAGGGTTACTCCAAGCGGAGTCTCCCTTTTTTTTTCCAAAAATTGGGCCACACAGACACCCACCCCATCAGTGGCAGCACTTGGGCCCTAGTTGCAAACAGGATGTTTTGATTTGCATCAAGCACATTCAAAAATACGCCATTCTTATCCGTCCCCAGGATGACACCGGGGTAGGTAGCAAAGTCTTTCCTGATCCCAGCTCTGTTCATCTTGGCTTCTTTTAAAAACACATCAAGCAAGGGTTACTCCAAGCGGAGTCTCCCTTTTTTTCCAAAAATTGGGCCACACAGACACCCACCCCATCAGTGGCAGCACTTGGGCCCTAGTTGTACACTTCACAGCTACATTTGCATCAATCACATTCAAAAATACCCCATAATTAACCGTCCCCAGGATGACACCGGGGTAGGTAGCAAAGTCTTTGCTGACCCATGACTTGTTCATCTTGGCTTCTTTTAAAAACAATGTAAGCAAGGGTTACTCCAAGCGGAGTCTCCCTTTTTTCCAAAAATTGGGCCACACAGACACCCACCCCATCAGTGGCAGCACTTGGGCCCTAGTTGCAAACAGGATGTTTTGATTTGCATCAAGCACATTCAAAAATACGCCATTCTTATCCGTCCCCAGGATGACACCGGGGTAGGTAGCAAAGTCTTTGCTGATCCCAGCTCTGTTCATCTTGGCTTCTTTTAAAAACACATCAAGCAAGGGTTACTCCAAGCGGAGTCTCCCTTTTTTTCCAAAAATTGGGCCACACAGACACCCACCCCATCAGTGGCAGCACTTGGGCCCTAGTTGCAAACAGGATGTTTTGATTTGCATCAAGCACATTCAAAAATACGCCATTCTTATCCGTCCCCAGGATGACACCGGGGTAGGTAGCAAAGTCTTTCCTGATCCCAGCTCTGTTCATCTTGGCTTCTTTTAAAAACACATCAAGCAAGGGTTACTCCAAGCGGAGTCTCCCTTTTTTTCCAAAAATTGGGCCACACAGACACCCACCCCATCAGTGGCAGCACTTGGGCCCTAGTTGTACACTTCACAGCTACATTTGCATCAATCACATTCAAAAATACCCCATAATTAACCGTCCCCAGGATGACACCGGGGTAGGTAGCAAAGTCTTTGCTGACCCATGACTTGTTCATCTTGGCTTCTTTTAAAAACAATGTAAGCAAGGGTTACTCCAAGCGGAGTCTCCCTTTTTTCCAAAAATTGGGCCACACAGACACCCACCCCATCAGTGGCAGCACTTGTGCCCTAGTTGGGCACTTCACAGCTAGATTTGCATCAAGCACATTCCAAATCCACAAGCATTTACTCTCCCCAGGATGACACAGGGGTAGTAAATTCCTTCTGGATCCATGACTTGTTCATTTTGATGAACGTCAGTCTGTCCACATTGTCACTGGACAGACGCGTGCGCTTATCTGTCAGCACACACCCAGCAGCACTGAATACACGTTCAGAGACAACGCTGGCAGCTGGACACGACAAAATCTCCAAGGCGTAACTGGAGAGCTCTGGCCATTTTTCTATGTTTGAAGCCCAAAAGGAGCAAGCCTCCAGTTGCACAGTCATGGCATCGATGTTCATTTGGAGATACTCCTGTATCATCCTCTCCAGCCGTTGAGTATGTGTCAGACTTGTTGTCTCTGGTGGCCTTGCAAAAGAGGGTCTAAAAAAATTATGAAAAGATTCCATAAAATTGCTGTTACCGGCACCAGATACGGTCCTACTGGTACGGGTAGACTGGTGAAGATGACGAGACCGTCCCATGTTTGTCAAGTTACAACTGGGAGATTCCCTCCCTGCACCTGCACGGTTGTTTGGTGGAAAAGCCGAGCTAAGATCGAGTAACAGCTTCTGCTGATACTCCTGCATACGTGCGTCCCTTTCTATGGCTGGAATTATGTCACAAAATTTGGACTTGTACCGGGGATCTAATAGTGTGGCAATCCAGTAGTCATCATCACTTCTAATTTTGACAATACGACTGTCATGTTGGAGGTAGTGCAACAAAAAGGCACTCATGTGTCTTGCGCAGCCATGCGGACCAAGTCCACGCTGTGTTTGTGGCATAGAGGTGCTACCCGTTCTTTCTTCCTCTGACATCTCCCCCCAACCTCTTTCAACTGAAATTTGACCAAGGTCTCCCTCATCCGCTGAGTCTTCCATGTCCATGGACAGTTCGTCCTCCATTTCTTCATGTTCTCCTGCACCTTGCTCAACATTTCGCCTGCTACTATGCGCCCTTGTCGATCCCTGTTCCCCATGGTCCCATGCCTGCTGCGTTGGTGATGATGAACGTCTGGACCTTGGTGATGTTGTTGTCCCTTGCACATATGAATCCTCCTGTAGTTCCTCCCCTTCATGTTGTCCCACCCCCTGACTCCGAATAGTGTTTAGCGTGTGCTCCAGCATGTAAATGACTGGAATCGTCATGCTGATAATGGCATTGTCAGAGCTAAACATATTCGTCGCCATGTCGAAACTGTGCAGAAGGGTGCATAGGTCCTTGATCTGAGACCACTCCATCAGGGTGATCTGCCCCACCTCTGCATCTCGTTGGCCCAGGCTATACGTCATGACGTATTGCACCAGGGCTCTGCGGTGCTGCCACAGTCGCTGTAACATGTGGAGAGTTGAATTCCAGCGTGTCGCCACATCGCATTTCAGGCGATGAACCGGCAGGCCGAAAGACTTCTGTAGCGATGCAAGTCGCTCAGCTGCGGCGCTTGAACGCCGGAAGTGAGCAGACAGTTTTCGTGCCCTGTTCAGAAGGCCATCTAGGCCGGGATAGTGTGTTAAAAATTGCTGCACGACAAGGTTCAACACGTGAGCCATACAAGGTACGTGTGTCACCTTGCCCAGGCGAAGGGCCGCACCCAGGTTTGCAGCATTGTCGCACACGGCCTTACCAGGCTGCAGGTTGAGTGGAGACAACCATTTATTAAACTCGGACCGCAGAGCTGACCACAACTCCTCAGCTGTGTGACTCTTATTCCCAAGACATGTCAAGCTAAAGACCGCCTGATGCCGTTGCGCTCGACTGCCAGCATAGTAATGAGGCGTGCGTGATTCCTTCTGCGCAGTGAGAACGCTGGTGGCCTGACCAGGCAGGCTTGGGGCGGAGGTGGAGGACCCAGATGAGGTGGAGGATGCAGAAGCTGTGGCGGAACTTGGACAGACAGAGGATTGACACACAAGTCGTGGGGACGGCAAGACTTGTGCAGCAGACCCTTCACCATCTATCACCATAGTTACCCAGTGCCCAGTCAGCGACATGTAACGTCCCTGTCCATGCTTACTGGTTCAAGTATCGGTGGTGAAATGCACCCGTTCACACACAGAGTTTCTCAAGGAAGCGGTGATGTTGTGTGCGACATGCTGGTGTAGCGCGGGCACACCTTTCTTAGAGAAGTAGTGGCGACTAGGCATCTGGTACTGGGGCACAGCGACAGACATAAGGTCTCTAAAATCCTGTGTGTCCACTAGGCGGAAAGGCAGCATTTCGGTAGCCAACAGCTTACAGAGGGATAGAGTCAACCTCTTAGCTTTGTCATGGGTCGGAGGAAGTGGCCTTTTATTTGACCACATCTGAGGGACAGAGATCTGGCTGCTGTGTGTAGACGGTGTTGAGTAGGGTGTCCCTGGAAAAATGCAGGTTTGTGAGGAAAGTGCAGGCGGAGACATGATGTTGCCTTCATCCAACGTTGGTGCTATCGATGTCTGAGAGAGCTGTACACACTCACTTGTTTCCCCTTCCAAACCAACTGACGACCTTACAAGCAAACTGCCTGTTGCGGTTACAGTGGTGGAAGTTTTGCGTGGAAAAACAGGTGTGACAGCTGTCCCCACAGTCCTAGAAGATGAAGAGCGCGCGGATGCACTGGAAGGGGCGGGCGGTGGATGGTTCGCTCCGCTAGCCGGCATTGCAGCACGGTGAGCTTCCCACCGGGACTTATGATATTTATTCATGTGACGATTCATGGAAGAAGTTGTCAAACTGCTGAGGTTTTGACCTCTACTAACAGAATCATGACAAATGTTACATATCACATGAGTTGGGCGATCTTTTTCGATGTGAAAAAAGGCCCAGGCTAGGCAAGGCTTAGAGGCCATGCGACCTGTTGATCCACCCCGAATAATGCTCATAGGCAGAGTGGTGGCTGAGGATGCAGTTGTAGACGTGCTACCAGTGCTCCGACTCTGTCCAGGAAGGCGCAAGGTAACTTCGTCGTCGGTTGCATCCTCCTCCACCGCCTCTGTTGACCTCCTCGAGTGCCTGACTGGGGGTTGACAGTAGGTGGGATCTAGAACGTCATCATCAATTGTTGTGTTCGCACTCCCCTCCCCCTCAGACCGAGCCTCTTCTTGCCCTGACCGAATATTTAAGTTGTCATCCCAATCGGGTATCTGCGTCTCATCTTCATCAGTATGTTCCTCATTGTCTATAACCACAGGTGTTACAGTTTGTGACAAAGGGTCAACATTATGCTCAGAAACTTGGTCCTCACGGCCTGAATCTGAGTCACAAAGGTTCTGGGCATCACTGCAGACCATTTCCTGTTCTGTACTCACTGTAGCTTGGGAGCAGACCTCTGATTCCCAGGCTATAGTGTGACTGAACAGCTCTGCAGACTCAGCCATCTCAGTTCCACCATACTGTGCAGGGCTGATGGAGACTTCAGAGCTGGGAGAAATCAAGTGTGATTGGGATGACAACTCAGAGGAATGGTGTTTTTTGGATGCGGTACTTGAAGTGGCTGAGAGGGCACTTGTTGGACCACTTGAGATCCATTCAAGCATTTTCCTTTTTTGCCCATCATCTACCTTTGTTCCTCTTGTTCGTGTCCGTAAAAAAGGGAGCACATCGGATTGTCCACAATAAGTAGTAGACATCTTACTTTTGCTAGTAGATGGTCTATCTTCAGCAGATGATAATGGAGCTTTGGCACCTTCCCCACTGACAAAACCTTTTTTGCCTTTTCCACCACGCCTCTTCCCCTTTCCACCAGCATCTGTCATTTTGCCACTCATGTTGATTGCGACAAGATTGTGGACTGAAAATGTGGTAGTAAAAATTGAGAGGTGGTGAAGATTGCAGTGGTGGTCTAGCTTTATTAACAGCAGAATAATAAAGAATAAATATCCCTGACAATGTAACTTAGTTATAATTCGTTGGAGTGTGCAACGCAGGCAGACGTGCTGCAAATGTCTTGGCACTAGTGGGACTATAGCAAAGTCCAATAGCCACGTATAGGATGCCACTAGGTTCACTGAGTGTGTGCTAGTATAATGGCTTAGTTATAATTAGTTGGAGTGTGCAACGCAGGCAGATGCGCTCTGCAAATGTCTTGGCACTAGTAGGACTATAGCAAAGTCCAATAGCCACGTATAGGATGCCACTAGGTACACTGAGTGTGTGCTAGTATAATGGCTTAGTTATAATTAGTTGGAGTGTGCAACGCAGGCAGACGTGCTGCAAATGTCTTGGCACTAGTGGGACTATAGCAAAGTCCAATAGCCACGTATAGGATGCCACTAGGTACACTGAGTGTGTGCTAGTATAATGGCTTAGTTATAATTAGTTGGAGTGTGCAACGCAGGCAGACGTGCTGCAAATGTCTTGGCACTAGTGGGACTATAGCAAAGTCCAATAGCCACGTATAGGATGCCACTAGGTACACTGAGTGTGTGCTAGTATAATGGCTTAGTTATAATTAGTTGGAGTGTGCAACGCAGGCAGACGTGCTGCAAATGTCTTGGCACTAGTGGGACTATAGCAAAGTCCAATATCCACGTATAGGATGCCACTAGGTTCACTGAGTGTGTGCTAGTATAATGGCTTAGTTATAATTAGTTGGAGTGTGCAACGCAGGCAGATGCGCTCTGCAAATGTCTTGGCACTAGTAGGACTATAGCAAAGTCCAATAGCCACGTATAGGATGCCACTAGGTACACTGAGTGTGTGCTAGTATAATGGCTTAGTTATAATTAGTTGGAGTGTGCAACGCAGGCAGACGTGCTGCAAATCTCTTGGCACTAGTGGGACTATAGCAAAGTCCAATAGCCACGTATAGGATGCCACTAGGTACACTGAGTGTGTGCTAGTATAATGGCTTAGTTATAATTAGTTGGAGTGTGCAACGCAGGCAGACGTGCTGCAAATGTCTTGGCACTAGTGGGACTATAGCAAAGTCCAATAGCCACGTATAGGATGCCACTAGGTACACTGAGTGTGTGCTAGTATAATGGCTTAGTTATAATTAGTTGGAGTGTGCAACGCAGGCAGACGTGCTGCAAATGTCTTGGCACTAGTGGGACTATAGCAAAGTCCAATATCCACGTATAGGATGCCACTAGGTTCACTGAGTGTGTGCTAGTATAATGGATTAGTTATAATTAGTTGGAGTGTGCAACGCAGGCAGATGCGCTCTGCAAATGTCTTGGCACTAGTAGGACTATAGCAAAGTCCAATAGCCACGTATAGGATGCCACTAGGTACACTGAGTGTGTGCTAGTATAATGGCTTAGTTATAATTAGTTGGAGTGTGCAACGCAGGCAGACGTGCTGCAAATGTCTTGGCACTAGTGGGACTATAGCAAAGTCCAATAGCCACGTATAGGATGCCACTAGGTACACTGAGTGTGTGCTAGTATAATGGCTTAGTTATAATTAGTTGGAGTGTGCAACGCAGGCAGACGTGCTGCAAATGTCTTGGCACTAGTGGGACTATAGCAAAGTCCAATAGCCACGTATAGGATGCCACTAGGTACACTGAGTGTGTGCTAGTATAATGGCTTAGTTATAATTAGTTGGAGTGTGCAACGCAGGCAGACGTGCTGCAAATGTCTTGGCACTAGTGGGACTATAGCAAAGTCCAATAGCCACGTATAGGATGCCACTAGGTACACTGAGTGTGTGCTAGTATAATGGCTTAGTTATAATTAGTTGGAGTGTGCAACGCAGGCAGACGTGCTGCAAATGTCTTGGCACTAGTGGGACTATAGCAAAGTCCAATAGCCACGTATAGGATGCCACTAGGTACACTGAGTGTGTGCTAGTATAATTGCTTAGTTATAATTAGTTGGAGTGTGCAACGCAGGCAGACGTGCTGCAAATGTCTTGGCACTAGTGGGACTATAGCAAAGTCCAATATCCACGTATAGGATGCCACTAGGTTCACTGAGTGTGTGCTAGTATAATGGCTTAGTTATAATTAGTTGGAGTGTGCAACGCAGGCAGATGCGCTCTGCAAATGTCTTGGCACTAGTAGGACTATAGCAAAGTCCAATAGCCACGTATAGGATGCCACTAGGTACACTGAGTGTGTGCTAGTATAATGGCTTAGTTATAATTAGTTGGAGTGTGCAACGCAGGCAGACGTGCTGCAAATGTCTTGGCACTAGTGGGACTATAGCAAAGTCCAATAGCCACGTATAGGATGCCACTAGGTACACTGAGTGTGTGCTAGTATAATGGCTTAGTTATAATTAGTTGGAGTGTGCAACGCAGGCAGACGTGCTGCAAATGTCTTGGCACTAGTGGGACTATAGCAAAGTCCAATAGCCACGTATAGGATGCCACTAGGTACACTGAGTGTGTGCTAGTATAATGGCTTAGTTATAATTAGTTGGAGTGTGCAACGCAGGCAGACGTGCTGCAAATGTCTTGGCACTAGTGGGACTATAGCAAAGTCCAATAGCCACGTATAGGATGCCACTAGGTACACTGAGTGTGTGCTAGTATAATGGCTTAGTTATAATTAGTTGGAGTGTGCAACGCAGGCAGACGTGCTGCAAATGTCTTGGCACTAGTGGGACTATAGCAAAGTCGAATAGCCACGTATAGGATGCCACTAGGTACACTGAGTGTGTGCTAGTATAATGGCTTAGTTATAATTAGTTGGAGTGTGCAACGCAGGCAGACGTGCTGCAAATGTCTTGGCACTAGTGGGACTATAGCAAAGTCCAATAGCCACGTATAGGATGCCACTAGGTACACTGAGTGTGTGCTAGTATAATGGCTTAGTTATAATTAGTTGGAGTGTGCAACGCAGGCAGACGTGCTGCAAATGTCTTGGCACTAGTGGGACTATAGCAAAGTCCAATAGCCACGTATAGGATGCCACTAGGTACACTGAGTGTGTGCTAGTATAATGGCTTAGTTATAATTAGTTGGAGTGTGCAACGCAGGCAGACGTGCTGCAAATGTCTTGGCACTAGTGGGACTATAGCAAAGTCCAATAGCCACGTATAGGATGCCACTAGGTACACTGAGTGTGTGCTAGTATAATGGCTTAGTTATAATTAGTTGGAGTGTGCAACGCAGGCAGACGTGCTGCAAATGTCTTGGCACTAGTGGGACTATAGCAAAGTCCAATAGCCACGTATAGGATGCCACTAGGTACACTGAGTGTGTGCTAGTATAATGGCTTAGTTATAATTAGTTGGAGTGTGCAACGCAGGCAGACGTGCTGCAAATGTCTTGGCACTAGTGGGACTATAGCAAAGTCCAATAGCCACGTATAGGATGCCACTAGGTACACTGAGTGTGTGCTAGTATAATGGCTTAGTTATAATTAGTTGGAGTGTGCAACGCAGGCAGACGTGCTGCAAATGTCTTGGCACTAGTGGGACTATAGCAAAGTCCAATAGCCACGTATAGGATGCCACTAGGTACACTGAGTGTGTGCTAGTATAATGGCTTAGTTATAATTAGTTGGAGTGTGCAACGCAGGCAGACGTGCTGCAAATGTCTTGGCACTAGTGGGACTATAGCAAAGTCCAATAGCCACGTATAGGATGCCACTAGGTACACTGAGTGTGTGCTAGTATAATGGCTTAGTTATAATTAGTTGGAGTGTGCAACGCAGGCAGACGTGCTGCAAATGTCTTGGCACTAGTGGGACTATAGCAAAGTCCAATAGCCACGTATAGGATGCCACTAGGTACACTGAGTGTGTGCTAGTATAATGGCTTAGTTATAATTAGTTGGAGTGTGCAACGCAGGCAGACGTGCTGCAAATGTCTTGGCACTAGTGGGACTATAGCAAAGTCCAATAGCCACGTATAGGATGCCACTAGGTTCACTGAGTGTGTGCTAGTATAATGGCTTAGTTATAATTAGTTGGAGTGTGCAACGCAGGCAGATGCGCTCTGCAAATGTCTTGGCACTAGTAGGACTATAGCAAAGTCCAATAGCCACGTATAGGATGCCACTAAAAAACACTTAGTGTGTGCAAGTATAATGGCTTAGTTATAATTAGTTGGAGTGTGCAACGCAGGCAGATGCGCTCTGCAAATGTCTTGGCACTAGTGGGACTATAGCAAAGTCCAATAGCCACGTATAGGATGCCACTAGGTACACTGAGTGTTTGCTAGTAAAATTGCTTAGTTTAAAAAAGTTGTAGTGTGCAATGCAGGCAGACGTGCTCTGCAAATGTCTTTGCACTAGTGGGACTATAGCAAAGTCCAATAGCCACGTATAGGATGCCACTAGGTACACTGAGTGTTTGCTAGTAAAATTGCTTAGTTTAAAAAACTTGGAGTGTGCAATGCAGGCAGATGTGCTCTGCTAATGTCTTTGCACTAGTGGGACTATAGCAAAGTCCAATAGCCACGTATAGGATGCCACTAGGTACACTGAGTGTGTGCTAGTATAATGGCTTAGTTATAATTCGTTGGAGTGTGCAACGCAGGCAGATGCGCTCTGCAAATGTCTTGGCACTAGTGGGACTATAGCAAAGTCCAATAGCCACGTATAGGATGCCACTAGGTACACTGAGTGTTTGCTAGTAAAATTGCTTAGTTTAAAAAAGTTGTAGTGTGCAATGCAGGCAGACGTGCTCTGCAAATGTCTTTGCACTAGTGGGACTATAGCAAAGTCCAATAGCCACGTATAGGATGCCACTAGGTACACTGAATGTTTGCTAGTATAATGGCTTACTTAGAATGAGTTGGAGTGTGCAGAGGACAAGAGGGTACAGTGGCAGGATTGTGGTGCTCTGGGTAGAGGAATGGAAGCCTGCCTTTCTATTCCCTCCTAATGGTGAAATGCAGGGAGGAAATCCCTGACCTGGGCTACACAGACGCTGTTGCTGTTTGCAGGACCTGTCACTTATGGCTCTCTGACCCTGCCGCTTTGAGCCCTTAAAAGGACTGCTAGAATGTGCTCTCCCTAAGCTGTCTAACGCTGTGTATGCAGCGCATACAGCTGTATCGGCTATAGGACTCAGGAGGACGGAGCTGCGACACTGATGTCTGACACCAAAGACGCAGAAGGCAGATAATGGCGTTCGTGAAGAAAATGTCCGGTTTTATAATGCAGGGACATGTGACATGCAGATCCTATCACACATGCCGTTGCTTCTCTGGCTCAAAGTCCACTTAGGTGTGTGTGTGTCTGTGATTGGCTGACATGCTGGCCCGCCCCACAAGACGCGCGCGCTTAGGGAAGGAAGACAAGAAAAAAAAAAAAAAAATGGCGATCGCCATTATAGAAACAGCAGTGATCTGAAGGCGCTGTTCACGCACACTATACACTGAAATGTGATAATAGTTTGATTCACAGAGTGACTTACACTATTACAGCAGAAACCAAGCTAGGATTTAGCTGTTTTTTGGCTGCTAGAACCGTTCTCGAACGTTTCTAGAACTATCGAGCTTTTGCAAAAAGCTCGAGTTCTAGTTCGATCTAGAACATGCCCCAAAATCACTCGAGCCGCGAACTGGAGAACCACGAACCGCGCTCAACTCTAGTGCTTATCTGCCAGCAGACCCCCAGCAGCACTGAAGACAGGTTCCGAGAGAACGCTGGCTGCAGGACACGACAAGATCCCCAAGGCGTACGTGGCGAGCTCAGGCAATTTATCAAGATTGGAAGCCTAAAATGAGCAGGGCTCAAGTTGCACAATAATGGAATCGATGTTTCCTTGCATATACTCATATATCTGTGTGTCCTCCTCTTTTTCCTTGTCCAGCTGTTTTTTTTTCGCATGAGTATATGTCCTTGTCACTTTCCCATGTGTTTGTGTTGTGAGTTGTTTGTCACCTTTTGGGCACCTTTGAGGGTGTTTTCTAGGTGTTTTTATGTGTTTGTGATTGCCTGCCATTGTTTCCTATGCAGTTCGAGTTCGGTTCGTCGAACGTTCGACGACCCGAACTCGAACGGGAGCTCCGTTCGGTGAACCGACCTCGAGCCGAACCGGGACCGGTTCGCTCATCTCTAATTTTCAGAAAAACGTAAAATCCAAAATTAAATGTTGCTTATAAAAAACGTAAATTTGAGAGACACACAATGGACTACTCAAAAAAACAAGTTTATGAGTGGGGTCGGTGGTCAAAATTTCACAGAACTCCTAGACCCTTTTAAAACATCGCAACAATAACAGCTTTGATAATACCAGAAGATCTTGCATCATTTTTTCCTCATCTGATAGAGAGTTGTCTGATTTCTCTCCCGGTAGTACAGAGGATGAGTACTCCTAAAAGATCTCAATCAAATTATTATAAGACATCGAAAAAATAAAAAAAAATAAAAAAAATGCACAAGACGGGGTGGACGCAAACACCATGGAAATGGATGGCACCGTGAGGAGACAACTAAAAAGTTACAACAGTGCCACCTGCATGTTATCAACTTGTCTTCCGCCCCTCTGAGTGACTCTGATCAACAACTTCTTTCCAAAGGGTTACATTTTGCCCCTATGAATAACAAATTTGCCATTTTTTCTACTGTCAAAGATATAAATAGATTTATTCGGAACATCACAGTAAATAAACATTTTATTTCGGACTCTGACCTGGATGCTACATCCTTCAATACCTTATTTGCAATGAATTCAACAACTTGAATTTTTGGGAACAAATTGGTTTGATTAAAATGATGGATTTGCCATCTGCAGATTCTCTTAATCCTGATATTAAAAAGCAATCTGATTTTGGTGCAAAAAAGATTTTATCCAGTGGAGGCAAGTACACCTGCAATGGATAAATTCCAGGATGTTTTGAACGATTTAAAATATTACAGAATTCCATAAATCCAAAAAAAAGTAACTTAACCACTGCTAGACATACTGTAAGTCTTTAAAATCTTTACGTGACAAAAGTGATTTAACTATTAAAATGTCAGACAAAGGCGGATCACTAGTGGTTATGAATACACATGATTATATCTCCTCTATTGAAAGGTTATTGTCGGATTCTGATGTTTATGTGTAATTGCCTGTAGATCCGTCTATGGTTTTCCATAAAAAGGTTAATGATATTGTATCTCAAGGATTTTCTCTTGGAATTTTTGAAAGAAACATGTTAATTATTTAGTGGTTGAAAATCCTGTCATTCCCATCATGCATGCGTTATTCAAAGTCCACAAAACTATCTCTCCATTTGCTATGAGACCCATAGTTTCAGGTATCGGCTCTATGTTTGAACACTTGGGGGAATGGCTGGATTTTCATCTTCAGCCTTCGGTGACCCGTATTCCTGGTTATTTACAGGACTCACGAGATGTCCTTAAAATGTTTAATGGTGTAAGATGGTCGGAAAAATGAATTTGGGTTATATGTGACCTTTCTTCGTTATATACTAGCATACCACGTCATGTTGCAATATTAGCTATTGATTATCATTTGAATAGCAGCTGTTTTAAGGACATTTCTGATATTGTTCACAACAATCTTTTTTTCCTTAAGGAAGATCCTATTATCAATTCTATTCTAAATAATGGCATTAGAGTTGTTTCTAGAAAAGCACCGACATTAGGACTATTTCTTCCACGTAGTCTGATTAAATCGCATAACTAGGCTTTTTCTGGAAAAACTTGGTTGAGCACAAAAGGATACTTTAAGTTCGTTTTTTTCCCCTGTAAAACATGCTCTTTTTCAGTAAAAAACATCCCTTTTTATAATTTTGATCATAACATATCATATAAGATCCAGAGCTTCCTTAACTGCAACACCGATTTTGTAGTCTATATCATGTTTTCAAATGCCTGTGATGTCAAAGATGTAAGTTCAACCAAAAGAAAATTAAAATGTAGAATCAGAGGACATCTATATGACAGAACAGAAAGTTCAAATAGAAACATTTCCAATGTGGCAAAACATTTTGTCACTGTTCACAATCGAAATACTAATAGCTTCCAAGTTTTTGCTTTAAAAACAATACACAAACATGTTCGTCGAGGTGATCGTGAACAGGTGTTGCGGGATAGGGAAGCTTTTTGGATTTTTTTCATTAAATACACAAATACCGCATGGTTTCAATTCAAAAAGTGAAGTTATGCTTCACTATTAAAAGATGATATTTATGTGTAGCTGGTTGATATCGTTGGTATTTTCATTATTTCTGTCCATTTAGCTGGTATTTTATGAATAGTTTTATCTACTTGTTTTTGTTTTACGTGGATTTTTCGTCACACACGTCACTAATTATGTATAATGAATGTAATTCGTTTAAGATTGTGTGGTGACCTATTCACAAACTCACCAAGTCTAAGGGCGGCTTTGCACACTACGACATCGCAGGTGCGATGTCGGTGGGGTCAAATCGAAAGTGACGCACATCCGGCATCACTTGCGATGTCGTAGTGTGTAAATCCTAGACGATACGATGAACGAGCGCAAAAGCGTCGTTATCGTATCATCGCTGCAGCCTCCGACATTTCCATAATGCCGGTGCAGCAACAGGTGCGATGTTGTTCCTCACTCCTGCGGCAGCACACATCGCTGTGTGAGAAGCCGCAGGAGCGAGGAACTTCACCTTACCTGCCGCCGGCTGCAATGAGAAGGACGGAGGTGGGCGGGATGTTTACATCCTGCTCATCTCCACCCCTCCACTTCAATTGGCCGCCTGCCGTGTGACGTCGCTGTGACGCCGCATGACCCGCCCTCTTAGGAAGGAGGCGGGTCGCCGGCCAGAGGGACGTCGCACGGCAGGTATGTGCGTGTGAAAGTGCCGTAGCGATAATAATCGCTACGGCAGCTTTCACTAGATATTGCACGTGCGACGGGGGCGGGACTATCGCTGCAGCATCGGTAACACATTGTTACCGATGTCGCAGCGTGCAAAGCCCGCCTAAGATCAGTCTCTGATCGAAACACATATGTTCAGTGCTGGTTGTGACGCCTGTCTTTTTTCATGTGAGATTTACTATTTTGTATGATTTTAAGAATTCAATAAAAAAGCTGATTTTATTGGAACATTTTCCTGGAAGCTGGTCCCTTTCCTTCATCTGTGGATAGATAAAGGCTGCCTGAACCAGTCAGCCAATCTTTGAGATGCTTCAGATGCAGCGGAGTTTGATGGAGAGTTATGTTGTGAGAAGTCATGGAGGGACTGTGTGTTACACTCCAAGGTGCTGCCGTGCCTTCAGTGTCACCTCCCGTTGCTCCTGATCCTCCTCGGCGGCGTTCTAGTCTCCTGGTGGCAGAAAATGCTGTAGGGAGGAATTTTTGGAGTTCAGAGACTGTCTCGATTGTCTCCTACTGCGTAGGTGCAAACTGTGGTTTCTTCTCCTGAGCCTAAGTGGAGGAAAGGCTGTAATGCGCATGCGTGTCATGTGGCAGCCGGTGATGTCACCGATGACACGCTATCTTCCCATTGGTAGCATGTGACGTCACCAATAAACACTCTGTAGCGCTATTGAGTAAGCCCCGCCATCTTGTCGGCAGTGGCTAGATTATAAAAGCCTCTGGAGCCCGCACATGGGCGCTCAGTCGTCTTTGTCCATGCACACAGTAGCCGCTGGTGCATGTGCTCTTTTGCTGAGTAGCTGTAGGTTTAGGAGCCATGGTCAGTGTACATCCGCCATTGTCTGTCAGTATAGTGAACTGTTACCTCGGACCTGTTAGGGTTAGAGTTAGCCGGTTAGGTAGGACAGCTGTCTCCCTCTGAGCAACCTTACTTCTACCAAGCAAAACAGTGTGGTTAGCACTGACTTTGCTGGCTGCTACCTTGCAAGGCAGTGTGGTTAGCACTGACCTTGTATCCTCCTACCACACAGTACTGTACAGTTAACACTGCCCTTTATATATACTGTGTATATTCCTATTGGCCTCTGTGAGGTAACAGCGGCCTTAATATTTACACATACTATAATTTCTGTAGTCACTATAAGGTTAATAGCGATCTACTACATTTGCATATATTCTAATTTAGTAGTCTCTGTGAGTTAACAGAGACTACCGTATATAATCACTTCGCCACTGTGAAGTAACAGCGGCAAGTACTGCTTCTGTAGTACAGTTCTGGTGTGGAGGTTAATACCAACCGTGTACCATTTATCAGTGTGTACATTTGGTGGTATCTTCATATTTTTGTTCATCACCAGCTGCAGATTAATAACACTGCACAGTGGACCCTGATTTTCTGATAACTTACCATCTATATTCTATCAGACAGCCCGACAACAACAGTACGACTGAGCCAAGGGTCTGGCTGGCATGGCAGAAATCCAGTAATTACACCGATACATCCAGCAACTGGAGTCTGGGCTTAAAAACCTGGAACAGGCTTCTCCACCAGTGGATATTGCTGCTGTAGCTGCATCAGCAGCCGGTCAAGCAGTGGCATTGGTTTCACCTGCAGTGCAATCCACACGCACTGGATCCCAACTGTCTTTACCCAATAAATTTTTGGGAGATAGTAAGACATGTCAGGGTTTCCTTAACCAATGTAAAATCCATCTGCAGTTGTTGGCCTCCCGGTTTCCCACTGAGAGGTCAAAAGTAGGCTTCATTATCTCTCTACTGCAGGATAGAGCTCTTGAGTGGGCCATTCGTTATGGGAGAGAGATGATGTGGTTACCAACTCTGCTAACGCCTTTCTTGAGGCGATGAGGAAGGTATTTGTAGGCCCACAAGTCACGCATGACACGGCCTTGCAATTATTTGAGTTGGTCCAGGGGTCATCCTCAGCTAGCCTTTTCACGATAAAATTTAGAACTTTGTCCTCTGAACTTAATTGGCCTAATAAAGTTCTAGTGCTCATCTTTTGGAAAGGCTTAACAAGTCACATCAAGGATGCTCTAACCACTAGAGAAATTCCTACCACATTAGAGGAATTGATTAAGGTAGCAACCATGATTGACATTAGACACATCGAGCGAAAGCTTGAGACAGCTCCGTCTCGTCCTCGGGTACTGTTAGCTCTGAATTTTTCCTCTCCGGTAGCTACCTCTCCAGCCTCAGACTCCTCTCTTACACCCATGGAGGTAGGACTGACGGGTTCTAAGACTCAATGGCCAAATATTCTTCTGATATTCTTTGCATGTCGTCAGACGGGGCATTATGCCAACAAATGTCCTACCCGACAGGGAAACACTCCCGTCTAGTTACGCTTAGAGGGGGGCTACTAGACATGTTTCCATTAACCTCTAAACTATTTTTTCCGGCACCCACTCTTTTTTTACCACTAACCTACCCATAAAGGCTTGCGTGGATTCAGGGCCGGATGGGAATTTTGTTTCCTCCAACTATGTACGCCAACACATTATTTCACTAATCCTCCTGCCCAAGCCTATTCATTTTCAGGTAGTAAATGGGTCTGTGTTGTCTGAGGTGGTTATAGGACTATTCCTGTGTCTTTATCCTTGCCACATAACCATGTAGAGGAGATAACATTCCTGGTCTTACCTTAGGGCATGGATAAGGTACTTTTGGTATTACCTTGGCTCCGGACTCACTCCCCACTAGAGATGAGCGAACCGGTCCCGGTTCGGCTCGAGGTCGGTTCGCCGAACGGAGGTCCCGTTCGAGTTCGGCTCGTCGAACGTTCGACGAACCGAACTCGAACTGCATAGGAAACAATGGCAGGCAATCACAAACACAGAAAAACACCTAGAAAACACCCTCAAAGGTGTTCAAAAGGTGACAAACAACTCACAACACAAACACATGGGAAAGTGACAAGGACATATACTCATGCGAAAACAAAACAGCTGGACAAGAAAAAAGAGGAGGACACACAGATATAGGCATGGCACGCCTTCTAAAATCATGTAAAACACCGCAAGGTGACGCCAAGCGTAGTCTCCCTTTTTTCCAAAAATTGTGCCCCACACACACCCACCCATTCAGTGGCAGCACTTGTGCCCTAGTTGTACACTTCACAGCTAGATTTGCATCAAGCACATTCAAAAATACGCTATTCTTAACCGTCCCCAGGATGACACCGGGGTAGGTAGCAAAGTCTTTGCTGAACCATGACTTGTTCATCTTGGCTCCTTTGAAAAAACACATCAAGCAAGGGTTACTCCAAGCGGATTCTCCCTTTTTTTTTCAAAAATTGGGCCACACAGACACCCACCCCCTCAGTGGCAGCACTTGTGCCCTAGTTGTACACTTCACAGCTAGATTTGCATCAAGCACATTCCAAATCCACAAGCATTTACTCTCCCCAGGATGACACAGGGGTAGTAAATTCCTTCTGGATCCATGACTTGTTCATTTTGATGAACGTCAGTCTGTCCACATTGTCACTGGACAGACGCGTGCGCTTATCTGTCAGCACACACCCAGCAGCACTGAAGACACGTTCAGAGACAACGCTGGCAGCTGGACACGACAAAATCTCCAAGGCGTAACTGGATAGCTCTGGCCATTTTTCTAGATTTGAAGCCCAAAATGAGCAAGGCTCCATTTGCAAAGTCATGGCATCGATGTTCATTTGTAGATACTCCTGTATCATCCTCTCCAGCCGTTGACTATGTGTCAGACTTGTTGTCTCTGGTGGCCTTGCAAAGGAGGGTCTAAAAAAATTATGAAAAGATTCCATAAAATTGCTGTTACCAGCACCAGATACGGTCCTACTGGTACGTGTAGACTGTTGAAGATGACGAGACCATCCCATGTTTGTCAAGTTACAACTGGGAGATTCACTCCCTGCACCTGCACGGTTGTTTGGTGGAAAAGCGGATCTAAGATCGAGTAACAGCTTCTGCTGATACTCCTGCATACGTGCGTCCCTTTCTATGGCTGGAATTATGTCACAAAATTTGGACTTGTACCGGGGATCTAATAGTGTGGCAAGCCAGTAGTCATCATCACTTCTAATTTTGACAATACGAGGGTCATGTTGGAGGTTGTGCAACAAGAAGGCACTCATGTGTCTTGCGCAGCCATGCGGACCAAGTCCACGCTGTGTTTGTGGCATAGAGGTGCTAACCGTTCTTTCTTCCTCTGACATCTCCCCCCAACCTCTTTCAACTGAAATTTGACCAAGGTCTCCCTCATCTGCTGAGTCTTCCATGTCCATGGACAGTTCGTCCTCCATTTCTTCATGTCCTCCTGCACCTTCCTCAACATCTCGCCTGCTACCATGCGCCCTTGTTGATCCCTGTCCCCCATGCTCCCATGCCTGGCGCCTTGGTGATGATGAACGTCTGGACCTTGGTGATGTTGTTGTGTCTTGCGCATATGAATCCTCCTGTAGTTCATCCCCTTCCTGTTGCCCCACCCCCTGACTCCGAATAGTGTTTAGCGTGTGCTCCAGCATGTAAATGACTGGAATCGTCATGCTGATAATGGCATTGTCAGCGCTAAACATATTCATCGCCATGTCGAAACTGTGCAGAAGGGTGCATAGGTCCTTGATCTGAGACCACTCCATCAGGGTGATCTGCCCCACCTCTGCATCTCGTTGGCCCAGGCTATACGTCATGACGTATTGCACCAGGGCACGGCGGTGCTGCCACAGTCGCTGTAACATGTGGAGAGTTGAATTCCAGCGTGTCGCCACATCGCATTTCAGGCGATGAACCGGCAGGCCGAAAGACTTCTGGAGCGATGCAAGTTGCTCAGCTGCGGCGCTTGAACGGCGGAAGTGAGCAGACAGTTTTCGTGCCCTGTTCAGAAGGCCATCTAGGCCGGGATAGTGTGTTAAAAATTGCTGCACGACAAGGTTCAACACGTGAGCCATACAAGGTACGTGTGTCACCTTGCCCAGGCGAAGGGCCGCACCCAGGTTTGCAGCATTGTCGCACACGGCCTTACCAGGCTGCAGGTTGAGTGGAGACAACCATTTATTAAACTCGGACCGCAGAGCTGACCACAACTCCTCAGCTGTGTGACTCTTATTCCCAAGACATGTCAAGCTAAACACCGCCTGATGCCGTTGCGCTCTGCTGCCAGCATAGTAATGAGGGGTGCGTGATTCCTTCTGCGCAGTGAGAACGCTGGTGGCCTGACCAGGCAGGCTTGGGGCGGAGGTGGAGGACCCAGATGAGGTGGAGGATGCAAAAGCAGTGGCGGAACTTGGACAGACAGAGGATTGACACACAAGTCGTGGGGACGGCAAGACTTGTGCAGCAGACCCTTCACCATCTATCACCATAGTTACCCAGTGCCCAGTGAGCGACATGTAACGTCCCTGTCCATGCTTACTGGTCCAAGTATCGGTGGTGAAATGCACCCGTTCACACACAGAGTTTCTCAAGGAAGCGGTGATGTTGTGTGCGACATGCTGGTGTAGCGCGGGCACACCTTTCTTAGAGAAGTAGTGGCGACTAGGCATCTGGTACTGGGGCACAGCGACAGACATAAGGTCTCTAAAATCCTGTGTGTCCACTAGGCGGAAAGGCAGCATTTCGGTAGCCAACAGCTTACAGAGGGATAGAGTCAACCTCTTAGCTTTGTCATGGGTCGCAGGAAATGGCCTTTTATTTGTCCACATCTGAGGGACAGAGATCTGGCTGCTGTGTGTAGACGGTGTTGAGTAGGGTGTCCCTGGAAAAATGCAGGTTTGTGAGGAAAGTGCAGGCGGAGACATGATGTTGCCTTCATCCAAAGTTGGTGCTATCGATGTCTGAGAGAGCTGTACACACTCACTTGTTTCCCCTTCCAAAACAACTGACGACCTTCCAAGCAAACTGCCTGTTGCGGTTACAGTGGTGGAAGTTGTGGGTGGAAAAACAGGTGTGACAGCTGTCCCCACAGTCCTAGAAGATGACGAGCGCGCGGATGCACTGGAAGGGGCAGGCGGTGGATGGTTCGCTCCGCTAGGCCGCATTGCAGCACGGTGAGCTTCCCACCGGGCCATATGATATTTATTCATGTGACGATTCATGGAAGAAGTTGTCAAACTGCTGAGGTTTTGACCTCTACTAAGAGAACCATGACAAATTTTACAAATCACATAATTTGGGCGATCTTTTTCTATGTTAAAAAAGGACCAGGCTAGGCAAGGCTTAGAGGCCATGCGACCTGTTGATCCACCCCGAATAATGCTCAGAGGCAGAGTGGTGGCTGAGGATGCAGTTGTAGACGTGCTACCAGTACTCCGACTCTGTCCAGGAAGGCGCAAGGTAACTTCGTCATCAGTTGCATCCTCCTCCACCACCTCTGTTGACCTCCTCGAGTGCCTGACTGTGGGTTGACAGTAGGTGGGATCTAGAACTTCATCATCAATTGTTGTGTTTGCACTCCCCTCCCCCTCAGACCGAGCCTCTTCTTGCCCTGACCGAATATTTAAGTTGTCATCCCAATCGGGTATCTGAGTCTCATCTTCATCAGTATGTTCCTCATTGTCTATAACCACAGGTGTTACAGTTTGTGACAAAGGGTCAACATTATGCTCCGAAACTTGGTCCTCACGGCCTGAATCAGAGTCACAAAGGTTCTGGGCATCACTGCAGACCATTTCCTGTTCTGTAGTCACTGTAGCTTGGGAGCAGACCTCTGATTCCCAGGCTATAGTGTGACTGAACAGCTCTGCAGACTCAGCCATCTCAGTTCCACCATACTGTGCAGGGCTGATGGAGACTTCAGAGCTGGGAGAAATCAAGTTTGATTGGGATGACAACTCAGAGGACTGGTGTTTTTTGGATGCGGTACTTGAAGTGTCTGAGAGGGCACTTGTTGGACCACTTGAGATCCATTCAAGCATTTTCCTTTTTTGGCCATCATCTACCTTTGTTCCTGTTGTTCGTGTCCGTAAAAAAGGGAGCACATCGGATTGTCCACGGTAAGTAGTAGACATCTAACTTTTGCTGGTAGATGGTCTATCTTCAGCAGATGATAATGGAGCTTTGCCACCTTCCCCACGGACAAAACCTTTTTTGCCTTTTCCACCACGCCTCTTCCCCTTTCCACCAGCATCTGTCATTTTGCCACTCATGTTGATTGCGACAAGATTGTGGACTGAAAATGTGGTAGTAAAAATTGAGAGGTGGTGTAGATTGCAGTGGTGGTCTAGCTTTATTAACAGCAGAATAATAAAGAATAAATATCCCTGACAATGCAACTACAGCCCTTAAACTGGCAGCAAAAATTGCTAGTATAATGGCTTAGTTATAATGAGTTGGAGTGTGCAATGCAGGCAGAGGTGCTGCAAATGTCTTTGCACTAGTGGGACTATAGCAAAGTCCAATAGCCACGTTTAGGATGCCACTAGGTACACTGAGTGTTTGCTAGTATAATGGCTTAGTTATAATGAGTTGGAGTGTGCAATGCAGGCAGAGGTGCTGCAAATGTCTTTGCACTAGTGGGACTATAGCAAAGTCCAATAGCCACGTTTAGGATGCCACTAGGTACACTGAGTGTTTGCTAGTATAATGGCTTAGTTATTATGAGTTGGAGTGTGCAATGCAGGCAGAGGTGCTGCAAATGTCTTTGCACTAGTGGGACTATAGCAAAGTCCAATAGCCACGTTTAGGATGCCACTAGGTACACTGAGTGTTTGCTAGTATAATGGCTTAGTTATAATGAGTTGGAGTGTGCAATGCAGGCAGAGGTGCTGCAAATGTCTTTGCACTAGTGGGACTATAGCAAAGTCCAATAGCCACGTTTAGGATGCCACTAGGTACAATGAGTGTTTGCTAGTATAATGGCTTAGTTATAATGAGTTGGAGTGTGCAATGCAGGCAGAGGTGCTGCAAATGTCTTTGCACTAGTGGGACTATAGCAAAGTCCAATAGCCACGTTTAGGATGCCACTAGGTACACTGAGTGTTTTCTAGTATAATGGCTTAGTTATAATGAGTTGGAGTGTGCAATGCAGGCAGAGGTGCTGCAAATGTCTTTGCACTAGTGGGACTATAGCAAAGTCCAATAGCCACGTTTAGGATGCCACTAGGTACACTGAGTGTTTGCTAGTATAATGGCTTAGTTATGAGTTGGAGTGTGCAATGCAGGCAGAGGTGCTGCAAATGTCTTTGCACTAGTGGGACCATAGCAAAGTCCAATAGCCACGTTTAGGATGCCACTAGGTACACTGAGTGTTTGCTAGTATAATGGCTTAGTTATAATGAGTTGGAGTGTGCAATGCAGGCAGAGGTGCTGCAAATGTCTTTGCACTAGTGGGACTATAGCAAAGTCCAATAGCCACGTTTAGGATGCCACTAGGTACACTCAGTGTTTGCTAGTATAATGGCTTAGTTATAATGAGTTGGAGTGTGCAGAGGACAGGAGGGTACAGTGCCAGGATTGTGGGGCTCTGGGTAGAGGAAAGGAAGCCTGCCTTTCTATTCCCTCCTAATAGGGAAATGCAGGGAGGAAATCCCTGACCTTTGCTACACAGACGCTGTCGCTGTTTTCAGGACCTGTCACCTATGGCTCTGACCCTGCCGGTTTGAGCCCTTAAAAGGACTGATAGAAAGTGCTCTCCCTAAGCTGTCCAGCGCTGTGTATGGAGCGCATACAGCTGTATCAGCGATAGGACAAAGGACGGAGCTGCAACAGTGATGTCTGACACCAAAGACGCAGAAGAGATAATGGCGTCCTGGAGGAAAATGTCCGGTTTTATAATGCAGGGACATGTGACATGGACATCCTATCACACATGCCGTTGCTTCTCTGGCTAAAAGTCCACTTAGCTGTGTGTGTGTCTGGGATTGGCTGACATGCTGGCCCGCCCCACAAGACGCGCGCGCTTAGGGAAGGAAGACAAGGAAAAAAAAAAAAAAATGGCGATCGCCATTATAGAAACAGCAGTGATCTGAAGGCGCTGTTCCCGCACACTATACACTGAAATGTCATAATAGTGTGATTCACAGAGTGACTTACACTATTACAGCGGAAAGCCAGCTAGGAATTAGCTGTTTTTTTGCTGCTAGAACCGTTCTCGAGCGTTTCTAGAACTATCGAGCTTTTGCAAAAAGCTCGAGTTCTAGTTCGATCTAGAACAGGCCCCAAAATAACTCGAGCCTAGAACTGGAGAACCTCGAACCATGCTCAACTCTACTCCCCACTGATTGATTGGGCTACAGACAAAATCACTAAATGGGGTTCTTCCTGTCAGGGGCATTGTCTACCAGCCACGGTAGAGTCAGTTCAAATTGATAATTCCCCTGACCTGTCTCTCTTGCCTAGTTCTTACCACTCATATGGGGATATGTTTTCCAAAAAAGGAGAAGAGAAATTACCCCCTCATAGGCCGTATGACTGCGCCATAGATCTTGTTCCCGGGGCTGAACCACCCCATGGGAGAGTGTACCCGTTGTCTACCCCTGAGACAGAGGCTATGCCAGCTTACATAAGAGAGAGCCTAGATAAGGGGTTTATTAGGAAATTCGTATCACCTGCCGGTGCAGGATTCTTTTTTGTCCGCAAGAAAGAGGGTGACCTTCATCCTTGCATTGACTATAGGGGACTCAATGCAATTACGATTAAAAAAAAATATCCCCTACCGTTCATTTCCAAACTTGACCTGCGGGGAGCTTATAATCTTGTGCGTATCCGAGAGGGTGAGGAGTGGAATTGAACACCAGAGATGTACCTCATCATGCCTTTCGAATTATGCAATGCCCCCGCAGTGTTCCAAGATTTTCTAAATGACGTCTGTTGAGATCTATTGTTATCATCTGTGGTGGTATATCTAGATGATATACTAATATTCTCACCAGATCTCGAGACACATCATTGTGACATAATTCGGGTCCTTTCTTGGTGACGCCAGAACTCCTTGTACACAAAGCTCGAGAAATGTTTGTTCGAGCAACCCTCTCTGCCCTTTTTGGGATATACAGTCATATGAAAAAGTTTGGGCACCCCTATTAATGTTAAACTTTTTTCTTTATAACAATTTGGGTTTTTGCAACAGCTATTTCAGTTTCATATATCTAATAACTGATGGACTGAGTAATATTTCTGGAATGAAATGAGGTTTATTGTACTAACAGAAAATGTGCAATCCGCATTTAAACAAAATTTGACCGGTGCAAAAGCCAAACCCAAATTGTTATAAAGAAAAAAGGTTAACATTAATAGGGGTGCCCAAACTTTTTCATATGACTGTATTGTGTAATATTAGGGTTTGGCCATGGATCCCTCTAAGGTTGAGGCGGTGAAGAATTGGACTGAATCACAGTCTCTAAAAGCCATTCAACATTTGCTCAGTTTTATTAACTATTACTGACAATGTATACCCCACTTCTCCACTCTGGTGACTCCCATGGTGGCTTTACCCAAAAAAGGGGCTAATCCCAAAGTGTGGTCTGCAGAGACTATTCAGGCGTTTATGGCTGTAAAGTCACATTTCTCGGGTTCACCCGTATTACATAGGCCTGATGAGAGCAGACTATTTCTTATGGAAGTGGATGTCTCTTCTGTGGGAGTCGGAGCGGTAATATACCAGAAAGATGTGAATGGCAGGAAGAGACCATGCTTTTTCTCTTCCAAAAAGTTTTCTCCCACCAAGGGGAATTATACAATAGGGGACAGAGAGCTTCTTGCCATGAAATTGGTCTTCTCAGAATGGCGACACTTGCTTGAGGGTGCGAGACACCCATTTCAGGTTGAAACGGACCACAAAAACCTGGTTTATTTGCAGACAGCGCAACGCCTAAATCCCAGGCAACTAATATGGGCTCTGTTCTTCTCACGCTTTAATTTTTCACTGCACTTCTTGGCCGGTGAGAAGAATGTTAGAGCTGATGTCCTGTCTAGGTCTGTGGTGGATCAAGATGAAGGATGAGGAGCCTCGTATGATCTTATCATCTAACACCTTCCATACAGTGTTTCCCATCCCCTTGGTTAAGATTCCCCAATGTAAAACTTATGTTTCACCTAAAAGTCAGAACGACATTTTGTCTTGTGCACACATGTCCAAAATAGGAGGATCAGATGTACCCAGGAGCTACTTTAGAGGTGGTATTGGTGGCCACGACTGGCTAGGGATGTCAGGGGATATATGGTCAATAGATGGTCGAGTCAGGCTTTACTCTTTCTTTAGGAGATATATACATGCCTGTCTCTCCTGTGCCAGTAACCATCCCCCTTGTCAGAGACCGACTGGTTTAATCCATCCATTGCCGGTTCCAGATATACCCTGGGAAGTAATGGACTTTGTAGTTGACTTACCCCGGTCCGATAGACACAAGGTTATCTGGATGATCTCAGATCACTTCTCACACATTGTCCATTTAGTTCCCTTACTGCATATTCCCTCCTCTCGGGTTCTGGCTAAGCTTTTCATTAAGCATGTGTTCAGGCTTCATGGGATGCCTGATAGGATTGTATATGACCGCGGTCCACAGTTTGCCTCCTGGTTCTGGCAGGACCTATGTAGGTTATAAAGCATCAAGTTGAACATCTCCTCTGCTTATCAGCCAGAGACTAACGTGTTGGTTGATTGTACAGTCATGGCCAAAAGTTTTGAGTCTACTGGTTAAGTTTTTCTAATGGCAATTTACTTGCAAAGTCAATATTGGCTAAGAAAATGAACTTTAACCCCCCAAAACACATTTCAACATCATTGCATTCCTGCCTTAAAAGGAGCAGCTAACATTGTTTTAGTGATTGTTCCATTAACACAGGTGTGGGTGTTAATGAGGACAGGGCTGGCGATCAATCAGTCATGATTAAGTAAGAATGACACCACTGGACACTTTAAAAGGAGGCTGGTGCTTGGTATCATTGTTTCTCTTCAGTTAACCATGGTTATCTCTAAAGAAACACGTGCAGCCATCATTGCTCTGCACAAAAATGGCCTAACAGGTAAAAGTATCGCAGCTACAAAGATTGCACCTCAGTCAACAATCTATCGCATCATCAAGAACTTTAAGGAGAGAGCTTCCATTGTTGCCAAAAAGGCTCCAGGGCGCCCAAGAAGGACCAGCAAACGCCAGGACCGTATCTTAAAACTGTTTCAGCTGCAGGATCGGACTACCAGCACTGCCGAGCTAGCTCAGCAATGGCAGCAGGCTGGTGTGAGTGCTTCTGCACGCACTGTGAGGCGGAGACTCTTTGAGCAAGGCCTGGTTTCAAGGAGGGTAGCAAAAAAGCCACTTCTCTCCAGAAAAAACATCAGGGACCGACTCATATTCTGCAAAAGGTACAGGGAGTGGACTGCTGAGGACTGGGGTAAAGTCATTTTCTCAGATGAATCCCCTTTTCGATTGTTTGGGACATCTGGAAAACAGCTTATTAGGAGAAGAAGAGGTGAGCGCTACTGTGGCGCCCTGTACAAGCCAGGACGTCACAGGTACTGCAACAACACACCCCACACCCTGGTTAGGAACATCAGAGTCAGACACAAATCCTTGTTGCCTCCCTCCAGGGGTTGATGTACACACCAGGTGGGGTGGAGCCAGGCGGTTGGCCCCACCCACTGAGGAGTTCACAGTCCTGGAGGCGGGAAAGGAAGGGAGTTGAGTTCCGTGAGGGAAAGTGAGAGGAGTGAAGTGGTAGAGGAGCTAACTGACCGTGTCCGGGTACGTGGCCCGGGCACCTAAGAGCAAGGTTGGCAGACGGTGGTGACCGTCTGCAGGAGAGGCCGATTGACGCACAACCGTAAAAACCGGGGTCTGGCGGTGGCCCGCCGGTACCGAACCGGGGAGCGAAGAAAAGCCAGCACCATTCAGCAGGGCCTACGGACCCCGACCAGGCTTGGAGTCGCCGTTAAACCGGTCAAATCCGTCAGCGACGGGACCCTCCGGGGTTTCCCAGCAGCAAAGACCCGACTGCAGGCAACCGCTCAACCGTTAGGGGAAATACAGCTACCACCACAGCTAGAGTTCCCAGGGCCAGAGCCTGCGGGCAAAGAGAGGCTCCTCTGGCAAACACACCACTGGGGAGCGGGCTACCGGTGGGAAGCCATCGGGGCCGAAAACACATCAAAGGTGCAGGGAGAGACAATCACCACCAACCTACCGGGAGTGACCACCGCAGCCACCTGTGGGACCCGTCCATCCAGCCGTTTGTTTTACCAGAGACTTCGTGTACGTTACTGGCTGAGTGAGTACCACCGTGCCGTCTGGCACTGCGCTGGCCCCGTGACCCTACACCTCCCCAACTCCTGCCATCCACCTTCCAATTGCCATCACCGGGCCCCGGGACCCCCAAATCCCCCTACCCACAGAGGGGAGAGAAACATATCGGCTGCTCCCTGTCATCGCTCCCGGGATCCCCGTCCAGAGCAGCGGTGGTGTCCCATTATCACCACAAACCGTGGGTGGCGTCACGGACTACATCCCCAAATCAAACCACCCCTTTTACTCACAGGCGAGGAGTGCCGCTCGAGTCCCCGGATCCGGCCCCCCGCTCGAGCCACCGAGCAGCAGCAGCAGCCGGACCTGAGCTGCAAGCGCGGTCGAGCAGTGCACCCACCGCCCGTGACACTACCACCAGTCTTGTCTCATGCCAACTGTTAAGCATCCTGAAACGATTCATGTGTGGGGTTGCTTCTCAGGCAAGGGAATCGGCTCACTCACAGTCTTGCCTAAAAACACAGCCATGAATAAAGAATGGTACCAGAATATCCTCCAAGAGCCACTTCTCCCAACTGTCCAAGAGCAGTTTGACTCCCAACAATGCCCTTTCCAGCATGATGGAGCACCTTGCCATAAAGCAAAGGTGATCACTAAATGGCTCATGGAACAAAACATAGAGATTTTGGGTCCATGGCCTGGAAACTCCCCAGATCAAAATCACATTGAGAACTTGTGGGCAATCATCAAGATACGGGTGGACAAACAAAAACCAAAAAATTCTGGCAAAATTCAAGCATTGCTTATGCAAGAATGGACAGCTATCAGTCAGGATTTGGTCCAGAAGTTGATTGAGAGCATGCCAGGGAGAATTGCAGAGGTCCTGAAGAAGAAGGGTCAACACTGCAAATATTGACTTGCTGCATTAACTCATTCTAACTGTCAATATAACCTTTTGGTACTCATAATATGATTGCAATTATTTTTCTGTATGTAATGTAAACATCAGACAAACACAATTAAAAACCAGAGGGCAACAGATCATGTGAAAATATAATTTTGGTGTCATTCTCAAAACTTTTGGCCTTGACTGTACTAATTAGACCCTAGTTACATATCTGATGCATTTTGTTTTAACCAATCATGATGATTGGTCTGTGCTGCTCCCGTGGGCTGAGTTTGCGCTGAACAATTCGATGGCTAATGCCACGTTGAAAACACCATTTGTCCTTAACAACGGACAACACCCTCGGGTTCCTATTCCTCTACATATTTCCACTCTTTCGCCCAAGGTGGCAGATTGGGCGTCCAAGACTAGAGAAGTATGGGATGAAAGCCAAGAGGCTATTCAGGCAGCTAAAGACCACATGAAGTCTGTAGTAGACAGATTTCGCCATCCCGCTCCTATATTTTCTCTGGGTGACTATGCCTGGTTGTCGGCAAAAAATGTGATGCTCAGGGTTGAGTCTGCCAAATTTGTCCCACGATACCTGGATCCCTAACTTCGCATACCAGCTCACCTCCGGATTCATGATACATTTCATGTATCTCTATTGAAACCAGCACGACTTCATAGAGTCGTTGAGCGGTCTCCGTCTTCCACTTCCTCCGCAAACAACTTTGCCGTTCGGGCTATAGTCAACACTAAGTTGGTTCAGGGTCCGAGGTACTACTTTGTTGATTGTGAGGGATATGGTCCAGAGCATCGCTCATGGGAGCCAGAGAATGCCATTCAAGCACCTGACCTTATTTCTGCCTTCAAGCGTTAGAGCAGAAAAGACGTTAGAGGTAAGGGTACTGTTACACGCCGGGGTGATGCCGTGCCTTTGGTGTCGCCTCCCGATCCTCCTTGGCGGTGTTCTAGTCTCCTGGCTGCACCACGTACTGTAGGAGGAACTTTTTGGAGTTCATAGACTAAAGGCCCTGTCACACACAGAGATAAATCTGCGGCAGATCTGTGGTTGCAGTAGACAATTAGTGCCAGGTTTGTGGCTGTGTACAAATGAAACAATATGACCATGATTTCACTGCCTTTAGTCTCGATTGTCTCCTACTGCGCAGGTGCAAACTCCGATTTCTTCTCCTGAGTCTAAGTGGGTGAAAGGTTGTAATGCGCATGCGCGCCACGTGGTGGCCACTTATTGATAGCGGGTGATGTCCCCGCTGACACGCTATCATCCCATTGGTGAGTTCACCGCTGAAGCACTGATTTCCCATTTTTAGCGGGTGATGTCACTTATTACGCTCTAAAGGGTGGTCGCCACAAATGCATATTACTGGGCCACCTCTGGCCCAGCTGAAAACACGCTCTCACTTCACAGAAGCAGACAGGCAGACCTGCACCTCCCAGGCGTATAAAGAGAGGTGCATTTAGTGTATCAGGCAGCACAAAATGCTAGTAGTCCTGCCTTGTATTTTCAAAGGCTACTAGCAACGTATTAATGTGGCTTATGTGGACGGATGGCACAAGTCAGGCTGTGAACCCCTAAATATTGTGGAAACAGGACTGATGCATTTACTGGATCAGGCAGCACTGATTGCTAGAGTACTGCTTTGTAACTATTTTCAAAAGCCACTCGCAACATATTAATGTGGCTGATCTGGATGCCACAAAGCAGTTGTGAACCCTTAAATATTGTGGACACAGGTCCGGATTCCCTACCTAATCCACAATCTCTCCCTCCCTGCTGTGTTCAATGCTATCAGCTTTTAAAAGATCTATTGTATTCTGGTTTCTGGATGGTACTATGGAGGTAGTGACACACACTGCTTTAAACACTGTCTCTGCTTGGAAATCTGTCCCTCCCTACACTGACCTTCACTGCAGGTAGCCCTGAAAGGGCTTTTTGTGTTATTAATAGGCCTACACTCTCCCTAGCAGCTGCTTGCCCTATCACTATGCTGATACAACGCTGGCTCTGGATGCAATATAAGTCTACGGGGACCAGAATCCAGCAATTAAAAATGGTAGTAGAAGGGATGGGAGCAAGTGAGCTATGCTTACTGAGGCTCCGTCACAGCTGGACACTGCTCCCATGGCCACGCATTAGGTTCCAGTGCCCGCATTATCGTTCATGCATATGCACTGTTTTCCCTGCCCACTGGTGTCTATGACTGGTTGCAGTCAGAGGCACCCCCACCCTGAGTGACAGAATGTCTGACACTTCCAGGCGCTGCATCTATCATGGTATAAAAATAAATGAATAAAATATTTCGCATAGGGTCCCCCCTATATTATAACCAACACAGATAAAGCATACAACTACAGGCTGCGACCCTCAGCTGTGTGGTTATCTTGGCTGTGTATGAAAATAGGAAGGAACTGCATGCAGCTTTTTTTAAAATAATTTAAATAAATAATTAAAAAACGGAGTGCGGTCCCTTTAATTCTGGTACCCAGCCAAGATAAAGCCCAACAGCTGGGGGCTAATATTCTCAGACTGGGGAGGACCATGGTTATTAAGTCACCACCCAGCCTAAAAATAGCAGCTTGTAGCTGACAGGGATTGTCGCATCCATTATATCCAATGAGCCTGGCGCTTTACCCGGCTCTTCCCTATTGCCCTAGTGCAGTGGCAATCGAAGGTAATATAAGAGGTTAAAGGCAGCCTACAGCTGTCACTAAGCCCTAGATTAGTAATGGGGAGGGACTATGAGAGCCCCCATTACAAATCGGTAAGTGAAAGTAAATAAACAAACAAAAAAATCCTTCATTTAGAATGAAATACACAAAAAAAACCCTTTCACTAATTAATTAACACTCAAAGCACCCTGCAGGTCCGATGTAATGCACATGAGGTCCTACAACTATTCCAGCTCTGTTACATCTGAACTGACAGCATGCGATCATGGAACATGACTGCTCGCTTTGAGCTGCAGGCAGAGAATAAATGAGTCACAGCGATCAGCGGAGATGTCACTCAGGTTAGTTGCGGTCATAGCTGGAGTCCTCTACCTGTGACCGCAGGCAACCTGACCTCAAAGGACCTCAGGTGACCTCATTAAACTCCGTTAACTCACCTGCATCTCCTGGCAGAATACTGCGGGGTTTTTTTGCCTATATATACAGATTTGGTGCTAATATGTTTACACCATATTCCTGCACCCATTCTACACCTCCTGACAAAAAAATCTCATCACTACCGAATTATACCTCATGCGGTTTTGAAGTGGGTATTTTTTGCCAGGAGGTGCAGATTGGGTGCATGAATATGGTGTGAAAATTTCATCACAAAATTTGCATCTCCTTTGGTCCGCCCATTACTATTAACGATGTTTTTGATCCTAGATGATTAAATATATGCAAGTGTACAGTGAGTACATATACAGTATATACGTGTGTGACCTAATGTATGGTTTGTTTTTCATAAGTCAATAGAGAGAAAGTTTCCAGCTCTGTAACGTTAGATGACACCAGTACCACAGGGACTATGCATGACGTACAGCACGCCAGATTGCTCAAGGAAAATCCATTTCCCAAGAAGACTGGGACTCCCAGTGGCCCAATTGGCTCAGGCAACTTAACTCTGCCAACCGGCTCAAAAGAATAAGATAATGACTGACAAGTGTTGTATATCTGTTGCACAGATGTTGCTGATGATAATTTTTTGAACAATTAAGTTGGTGTCTGGACTCTGCATTTGCTTTGCAAGCTTAGAGCCAAGCATGATAGGATTTAAATTGATGTTATATTAATTTTTTTTGTGAGCCCCAAAAACACAGACTCAAGGATAACCCAAAAGGTGACAGTCAGATGGCCTAGGTCAACTATCCCTCCTTTTTGAAAGCAGATACCCCCAGTGTTTAAAGGAAGAACAGAGGACTTCATCTCTGGAGGGGTTCCCATTGTTGAGTTAGCACTTTGGGTTGTTCCCCTGTGTGGAGGCCGCTACAGGCATGCCTCCACATACGGCAACAAGGTTGTTATACCATAGGCCTGTGTTGGGGTTCACCTCTAGATAGTTATCAACATTAGTTTAGCAATAGAGAAGGTGTGTGTTCCTCAATGGAAAATAAACCAAGAGTGCTTGATTTAGCCAGTGAGCAACTGACTCAGCCTGGGGACGGATCATTGTATTTCCTTGCGTGAGTGGCCTCTCTACACACCCCAGCTAAGTACCAGCTGACATAGGGGTTCACTGGTATAGACAGGTGTAAACTAGGTAAATTTGTGGTACACGATAATCCAAGGCATAGGTGTATGTTTATAAATTCAAACAAGAGGAAGGAAATGTTAGGGAAATCATTGGATTTACGAGCTGCACACTATTATTATTATTGTTTGAATTTGTTATGGTATAATAATAATACACCTGTCATTCTGGCGAACGGCAAAAAAAGAAAAACTCATCTTACCGGATCCGTTGTGTGCTCAATGCATTTTCAATGGACTTGCGGTCAGATGTGTTTGCATGCGGTTGCGTGCGTTACTGTCCGGATCCGGTAATTTGCGGTATTTTATTCTGATACAAAAACGCAACATGTTGCATTTTTATATCAAGATAAAATACCGCATCTCACCGGATCCGGTACATTGCGGCAAGCTCTGCAATGCTTTTCAATGAGCGCCAGATCCGTTTTGTACTGCAAGTCACCGCATCTGATTTGCAGGATCCGGTTTCCAGTACTGAGCATGCCCAGAAAGTAGGAAAAAAAAGTTATCTTGAAGTATATATACACAGGAGCATCCACATTGTCTCAGAATTGCCTGAACACCCCAGAGCGTTGACCAAATGGAAGTTTTGTCACACTGTGCTTTTATAACGGCCAGCTTTATTTTTATTTGTTCTAATGTACTTTCTTTATACCTTCACTGCTTGGCCCCCCAAGTCTTCAAAACAGTGAGTATATTTAAATTGTATCTATTTCTCCATGCTTTCACTACACGGAGTTGTAATGTACTTCCTTTATACATTCACAGATACATTATGTCACAGAGACGTGGTGGCGGAGCCTCCCCCTCCCTGACAAGTGAAACTTCCCATTCAATGGAAGTAAGTCAATTTTGAATGACAAATTGGTCCTGCATCTGATAAAATGTTTTTCCTTCTTGAATTGTGATACGTCCTCTCTTTCAGAATAGTCCATCGGCAGCGGAGCAGGTTGAGGAGGATGAGGGAGGAGCGATGCAGGTCCAGGAATCTTCCGCTAGAAGTACTTGATCAGCATTCAGCAAACATTATCCTAGAGGAATCATGATCTCAATACTAATAATTTTATTATTTTCAAGGAGCTGATGCTGATGCTGGTCCTACAGGTTCTGGGACCTCATCCTAGAGCCGTGCTCGCGCGCACCGTGGCGGTGTAAGTTTTTTTTTTAAATAACAAGTAATATACTCCCTTTGCATTACATCTCAGTTGTCAGAGTACTCGTGTACCTTTCTAAAAAAAACTTTGTTTTTGTATTATTTTCAGGTTTCAAGACCCAGCAGCAGCAGTCCCCAGGTTAAAGAGCAGGAGCTGGAGGCCTTCATAGATGGGGATCTGGTGATCTGCGACGTCGAGGCACGACCAGCTTTGTGGAACACTGCCAACCACCACTACTGGGATAATGTTCTCACACGGCGACTGTGGGATGAGGTCTCCCGATCTCACATTGATTGTTGGGAGGACCTGGATACAAAGACGCAGTGTCAGCTCCGTAAGTATTCCACTTTTAAGTGCATGAATGTCAATACTTTATTAATTTTTTTTACAGGGATTGTATTTGTAGGTTGTTTTGAAGTTTTGAAATTTTTCTACATTTTATTTTGCAGGTGAAAAGGTGATGAAAAGGTGGCGGTCTATTCGTGATCGCTACAAGAAGGGCTTCAATAATGAGATGAGGGCTCCCAGTGGTTCTGCAGGTCGACGCCAGCGTTACAAGTATTATAATGCTTTGTCTTTCCTGAGACCAACGTTGGCGACACGCAGGTAATCAGATGTAACTGCTGTGTTATCTGCAACAGGTCTATGCATTAAAATTCATGTACTAATACTTTTTTTTTTAACACCCCACAGCACTACTGGGAGTGTATCCAGACCCTCAGAAGTCCGTCGTGGAGCAGTCCGAGAAGAAACCGCCACCTGCCCACCTTAAGCCGACGACACTGCTGACCTCTCTGGTAACCCCTCATCCTCCCAATCCTGCCAACCCTCCCAACAAAACACCAGTGCTACAGATTCCTGCCAGGCTGCAGATATTCCATTGGAAGGACCTAGTGTAGGCTTTCCCCTATCCCAGGCCTCTGACACTGCTCAAACACGTAGACCCGGTTTCCTGTCTGTTCGTCAGTGCCAGAGGCCTATGGATAGGAGCCTTATGCCTGAGTTTGTGCACATGAGCTCAGTGTTCCAAGAATCTCTGAAGTACCTACATGAAAAAGTGACATCAGGTTTTGTCCAAGTTCAAAGAAGATTCAGAGATGTCAATGACTGCTTGGACAAACTTGAGGCCGATGCTACAAAATCAGTCAACCATTTGTTTTTGTTGACTGTACTACGGCATATGGAAAGTCTACCCAGTGACATCCAGTTAAATATAATGCAAGCCTGTCAGGAATCTCTAGCACATGAAATGACTCGCACTCATCCCACCCAACCTTACCAGGCCCCTGTCCCACCTCAAACAAAAACCTCCCAATCCTATCAGCCCCTCACCCAACCTTACCAGGCTCCTGTCCCACCTCAAACACAAACATCCCAACGTTATCATCCTCCCACCCAACCTTACCATGCCCCATCTCAACAGTACCCTGCACCCTCCCAACAATCATCTCCGCCTACCCATTATCCTGAATGTCATCCTTCCCCTGCCACTAATCGTGACTCTCCTGCCATCTTGCCCTCCCCCCATTTCCACACCACTACCACCACCCACCCATCGTCCTGAGTCTTCCCATAGTTTTTTTCTCAGATCTCCTGATTCCTACACCTTCACCTGTTCCATCCACTCCCTCCACCAATGACCAGGCCCTTCACACCCCCACAACCAGAGAGGTCAGCCTGGCTAATTTATGCGGAGATTCCTTGATTCCAAGTTCACCGGACAGCGAAAGCAGTTCCACCCCTACCCGGCACCACAGTTTTACCAGTCTTTAATTTTGTAAATAATAAATTCTTAGTTTTGTTTTACCATCTTGTGTATGTTTTCATATTGTATACAATATGCATTGTATTACACAATCTACAAGTTGAAGAGTCTGTGTGTGTGTATCAGGTACATTGTGTGTGAAGCGACATAGTATGTGTTTCTGTATACTGATACATTGACAGTTTTTGTGCGATTCTGTTTGTGAGTATGAAAGGAAGTCTGTCTCTGTGTTGCTTTAAATAGTTGTACACTATCCATTTCATCGTTTGTGACGCCATATTTTTTATTTTGAAAGCCAGCTATTTATGTGGTTCCGAAACTATATATAGGAATATATAGTTTGGGAACCCCATAAGCTGACGTGTTTTATCTGTTTATACATATACATACAATATATACACAAATATTCATATATTGTATTTAAATATATACAATCATAGAAAAAAATATAAATTTTAACATATATACACACGTGTGTGTATTTAGACACACAACACCACGTGTGTGTATTTAGACACACAACACATGTGTGTATTTAGACACACATACATATATATTTTATATATATATATATATATATATAATGTGTGTGTCTAAATACACACACATATATATATATATATATATAATATATAAATATAAAAATATATGTATATTATAAACATAAAAATAGATATATATAGTTAACTATCCACCAACTATTTGACCCACCTGTATAGACAGACACATATGTCTGTCTATACAGGTTGGTCAAAAAGTTGGTGGACAGTTAAATATATACACACACACACACACACACACACACACAGAGTGTATATGTATACAGGGCCGTATTTGCCACTAGGCACCCGTGGTCCCGTGCCTAGGGCGGCACGTTGCGGGGGGCGGCACTTTCTGGCAGCAAAAAAAAAAAAAAAATATATATAAATTTTTTTTTTTTTTTTTACATCCCCGCCCCCCATCCCTCCCTCCGTTACACTCGGCTGTGTTCCGGGGGGGGGGGGGGGAGGCGCACTTCTGCTGTCTATTTAAATACATGGCGGGCGCCAGGCATAGTGAGCTGACTAACCCCGGAAGTTCCATGGCCTGCACTTCCGGGGTCAGAGGCGCGCGGGCGCGACAATCAGCTCACTGCCCCGTGCTGCAGCGTCCAATGCTGCAGATGACACACGCCGCGGAGGAGGACACGTCTGCAGCTGGAGCAAGCCAGAAGAGGAGCCAGCCAGAGCAGGGCGGCGGGCACCGGAGCAGGTAAGGCAGAGCCTAGAATGTATGGGCACCTTACAGGTTAGTTGATGATCGTTGCAAATTGCGATGCCTCTTTTTGTCCACTGTAATCATGCAAGGGGAGGCTGGGGGGAGAGAGGCTGAGGCTGGGGGAAGCTGGGAAGAGAGGGAGGCTGGGAAGAGAGAGAGGCTGAGGCTGGGGGGAGGCTGGGAAGAGAGAGAGAGACTGGGAAGAGAAAGAGGCTGAGGCTGGGGGGAGTCTGGGAAGAGAGAGAGAGGCTGAGGCTGGGAAGACAGAGAGGCTTAGGCTGGGGGGAGGCTGGGAAGAGAGAGAGGCTGAGGCTGGGAAGAGAGGCTGAGGCTGGGGGGAGAGAGGCTGAGGCTGGGGGGGAGGCTGGGGGGAGAGAGAGGCTAAGGCTGGGGGAGAGAGAGGCTAAGGGGAGAGAGAGGCTGAGGCTGGGGGGAGAGAGAGGCTGAAGCTGGGGGGGAGGCTGGGAGAAGAGAGGCTGATTCTGGGGGAGTCTGGGAGGGGGAGGCTGATGCTGAGGTAGGCTGATGCTGAGGGAGGCTGGGAGGAGGGAGGCTGATGCTGGGGGAAGCTGGGAGGGTGAGGCTTGGAGGAGGGAAGCTGATGCTGAGGGAGGCTTGGAGGAGGGAGGCTGATGCTGAGGGAGGAGGGAGGCTGATGCTAAGGGAGGAGGGAGGCTGATGCTGGGGGAGGCTGGGAGGAGGAAGGCTGATGCTGGGGGAGGCTGGGAGGAGGGAGGCTGATGCTGGGGGAGGCTGGGAGGAGGGAGGCTGATGCTGGGGGAGGCTGGGAGGAGGGAGGCTGATGCTGGGGGAGGAGGGAGGCGGAGGCTGGGGGAGGCTGGGAGGAGGGAGGCTGAAGCTGGGGGAGGCTGGGAGGAGGGAGGCTGAGGCTGGGGGAGGCTGGGAGGAGGGAGGCTGGGAGGAGAGAGGCTGATGCTGGGAGGGGGAAGGTGAGGCTTGGAGGAGGGAGGCTGATGCTGGGGGAGGCTGGGAGGAGGAAGGCTGATGCTGGGGGAGGCTGGGAGGAGGAAGGCTGATGCTGGGGGAGGCTGGGAGGAGGAAGGCTGATGCTGGGGGAGGCTGGGAGGAGGGAGGCTGATGCTGGGGGAGGCTTGGAGGAGGGAGGCTGATGCTGGGGGAGGTTGGGAGGAGGGAGGCTGATGCTTGGGGAGGTTGGGAGGAGGGAGGCTGAGGCTAGGGGAGGAAGGGAGGAGGGAGGCTGAAGCTGGGGGAGGCTGGGAGGAGGGAGGCTGAGGCTGGGGGAGGCTGAGGCTGGGGGAGGCTGGGAGGCTTAGGCTGAGGGAGGCTGGGAGGAGGGAGGCTGAGGCTGGGGAGGCTGGGAGGAGGGAGGCTGAGGCTGGGAGGGGGAAGGTGAGGCTGGGAGGAGGGAGGCTGATGCTGGGGGAGGCTGGGAGGAGGGAGGCTGATGCTGGGAGGAGGGAGGCTGATGCTGGGGGAAGCTGGGAGGAGAGAGGCTGATGCTGGAGGAGGCTGATGCTGGGGGAAGCTGGGAGGAGAGAGGCTCATGCTGGGGGAGGCTGGGAGGAGAGAGGCTGATGCTGGAGGAGGCTGATGCTGGGGG
The DNA here is from genome assembly GCF_048569485.1 of Anomaloglossus baeobatrachus. NCBI lineage: Eukaryota > Metazoa > Chordata > Amphibia > Anura > Aromobatidae > Anomaloglossus > Anomaloglossus baeobatrachus. The sequence continues at coordinate 258,028,272 of NC_134357.1, forward strand.
AGGCTGGGAGGAGAGAGGCTGATGCTGGAGGAGGCTGATGCTGGGGGAGGCTGGGAGGAGAGAGGCTGATGCTGGAGGAGGTTGATGCTGGGGGAGGCTGGGAGGAGAGAGGCTGATGCTGGAGGAGGCTGATGCTGGGGGAGGCTGGGAGGAGAGAGGCTGATGCTGGAGGAGGCTCATGCTGGAGGAGACTGGGAGGAGAGAGGCTGATGCTGGGGGAAGCTGGGGGAGAGAGGCTGAAGCTGGGGGAGGCTGGGGGGAGAGAGGCTGAAGCTGGGGGAGGCTGGGGGGAGAGAGGCTGATGCTGGGGGAGGCTGGGGAGAGAGAGGCTGATGCTGGGGGAGAGGCTGCTGGTGAAGGCGGGAGAGAGCGGCTGCTGCTGGGGGAATGGGAGAGAGGGGCCAATGCTAGAGACAGAGGACAAGGGTTGAGGGATAGAGCAATGACAATATCGATGGGGGGGAGTGTAAGGACTCAGAATAAGAGGGGGCCAGCATTGGGAGCTCATTATGGAGAAGGGCAGCATGTCTGGGCTCAGTATGGAGTGGAACAATGTAGGGGAGTCAATATAAAGAGTGGGGTAGTGTGTGTGGGGGGGTCTCAGCATAAGCGTTAGTGTGGTGGTCTTAGGATGAATGGGGCAGCATGGAGGTGTCATTATGGAAAAGAGGAAGGCAGCATTAGGAGCTCATGGAGAGGGGCAGCATGCACGGGACACTGAGGAGGGGGCAGCATGCATGGGACATTGTGAGGAGGGGACAGCATGCATGGGACACTGTCAGGAGGGGGCAGCATGCATGGGACACTGTCAGGAGGGGGCAGCATGCATGGGACACTGTCAGGAGGGGGCAGCATGCATGGGACACTGTCAGGAGGGGGCAGCATGCATGGGACACTGTCAGGAGGGGGCAGCATGCATGGGACACTGTCAGGAGGGGGCAGCATGCATGGGACACTGTGAGGAGGGAGCAGCATGCATGGGACATTGTCAGGAGGGGGCAGCATGCATGGGACATTGTGAGGAGGGGGCAGCATGCATGGGACATTGTGAGGAGGGGGCAGCATGCATGGGACACTGTGAGGAGGGAACAGCATGCATGGGACACTGAGGAGGGGGCAGCATGCATGGGACACTGTCAGGAGGGGGCAGCATGCATGGGACATTGTGAGGAGGGGGCAGCATGCATGGGACATTGTGAGGAGGGAGCAGCATGCATGGGTCACTGTGAGGAGGGAACAGCATGCATGGGACACTGTGAGGAGGGGGCAGCATGCATGGGACACTGTGAGGAGGGGGCAGCATGCATGGGACACTGTGAGGAGGGGGCAGCATGCATGGGACACTGTGAGGAGGGGGCAGCATGCATGGGACACTGTGAGGAGGGGGGCAGCATGATGTGAGGACAATGTGCAGATTATATTTCATAATTGAGGAAGGTGTGGTGGATATAATTTATAAGGGAGGGCAGTGTGTAGTTTATTAGTTTATTAGGGGCAGTGTGACAGTCACAGTATATAAGTGGGGACGGTGGGAATATTTTATACTCATGCTATGTTTTGATGTGACTGTGGTGATTCCCATTGGGGGGGGGGGGGGTTAGTGCCCTTCGTTTCTCATTGATACTTTTTCAAGTGTTTTACAGAGTAGATCTGCCTTAAACAGAGGTCGTGTGCGAAAACTCAGTTTTACGTTGTCAATAAGGGGTGCGACCACTTAAAGTGCCTAGGGCAGCACGAAGGCAAAATACAGCCCTGTATGTATATATTTAACTGTCCACTAACTTTTTGACCAACCCGTATATACGGTACAGACCAAACGTTTGGAAACACCTTCTCATCTCTAGAACAAACTGTTAAGAGGAGATTTTGTGCGCAGGTCTTCATGGTAAAATAGCTGCTAGGAAACCACTGCTAAGGACAGGCAACAAGCAGAAGAGACTTGTTTGGGCTAAAGAACACAAGGAATGGACATTAGACCAGTGGAAATCTGTGCTTTGGTCTGATGAGTCCAAATTTGAAATCTTTGGATCCAACCACAGTGTTTTTGTAGAAAAGGTGAACAGATGGACTCTACATGCCTGGTTCCCACCGTGAAGCATGGAGGAGGAGGTGTGATGGTGTGGGGGTGCTTTGCTGGTGACACTGTTGGGGATTTATTCAAAATTGAAGGCATACTAAATCAGCATGGCTTCCACAGCATCTTGCAGCGGCGTGCTATTCCATCCGGTTTGAGGTTAGTTGGACCATCATTTATTTTTCAATAGGATAATGACCCCAAACACACCTCCAGGCTGTGTAAGGGCTATTTGACTAAGAAGGAGAGTGATGGGGTGCTACCCCAGATGACCTGGCCTCCACAGCCACCAGACCTGAACCCAATCGAGATGGTTTGGGGTGAGCTGGACTGCAGAGTGAAGGCAAAAGGGCCAACAAGTGCTAAGCATCTCTGGGAACTCCTTCAAGACTGTTGGAAGACCATTTCCGGTGACTACCAGTTGAAGCTCATCAAGAGACTGCCAAGAGTGAGCAAAGTAGTAATGAAAGGAAAAGGTGGCTACTTTGAAGAACCTAGAATATAAGACATATTTTCAGTTGTTTCACACTTTAAGTATTTCATTCCACATCTTTTCATTCATAGTTTTGATGTCTTCAATGTGAATCTACAATTTTTAGAGTCATGAAAAGAAAGAAAACTCTTTGAATGAGAAGGTGTGTCCAAACTTTTGGTCTGTACTATATTTATATACATATATATATATATATATATATATATATATGTCTGTATATACAGGTTGGTCAAAAAGTTAGTGGACAGTTACATAAATGTATATGTATATAGGGACGGCACGGTAGCTCAGTGGTTAGCACTGCAGTCTTGCAGTGCTGGGGTCCTGGGTTCAAATCCCACCAAGAACACCATCTGCAAGGAGTTTGTATGTTCTCCCCATGTTTGCGTGGGTTTCCTCCGGGTACCCCGGTTTTCTCCCAGACTCCAAAGACATACAGATATGGAATTTAGATTGTGAGCCCCAATGGGGACAGTGTTCCTGATGTATGTAAACCGCTGCGGAATATGTTAGCGCTATATAAAAATAAAATAAAGATTATACAAGGTGGTCAAAAAGTTGGTGGACGGTATCAAATATGGTGTAAAGTGAAAGTGGGTCAGTTGACCTTAGGTGGACAACCATTCCGATTCCACCTATCATTTTTCAAAGATGAGTAATGTAAAAGTAAAGTAAAAGTGGACAACCATTCTGATTCCACCTATCATTTTTCAAAGACTCTGAGTAATGAAAAGTGGAATCAAATTTGTTGCTAAGGACAACTGAACCAGTTACAATTTACACCATGTTTGATACTGTGCACCTACCTTTACACCAGCCTTATACACATACACAAATTTGATTCCACTTTTCATTACTCACCAAGTCTTTGAAAAATGATAGGTGGAATCAGAATGGTTGTTCACTTTTACTTTACACCATATGTGATACCGTCCACCAACCTTTTGATCACAGGGTATATAAAGATTAATGCATATATATATATATATACATACACACATACATAGATACTGTCTGTGTATATATATACACTGTACATATATATATACATACATAGATACTGTGTGTATATATATATATATATATATATATATGTATATATATATATATACACATACAGTTAGGTCCAGAAATATTTGGACAGTGACACAATTTTCGCTCTGCATGCCACCACATTGGATTTGAAATGAAACCTCTACAACAGAATTCAAGTGCAGATTGTAACGTTTAATTTGAAGGTTTGAACAAAAATATCTGATAGAAATTGTAGGAATTGTACACATTTCTTTACAAACACTCCACATTTTAGGAGGTCAAAAGTAATTGGACAAATAAACCAAACACAAACAAAATATTTTTATTTTCAATATTTTGTTGCGAATCCTTTGGAGGCAATCACTGCCTTAAGTCTGGAACCCATGGACATCACCAAACGCTGGGTTTCCTCCTTCTTAATGCTTTGACAGGCCTTTACAGCCACAGCCTTCAGGTCTTGCTTGTTTGTGGGTCTTTCTATCTTAAGTCTGGATTTGAGCAAGTGAAATGCATGCTCAATTGGGTTAAGATCTGGTGATTGACTTGGCCATTGCAGAATGTTCCACTTTTTTGCACTCATGAACTCCTGGGTAGCTATGGCTGTATGCTTGGGGTCATTGCCCATCTGTACTATGAAGCGCCGTCCGATCAACTTTGCGGCATTTGGCTGAATCTGGGCTGAAAGTATATCCCGGTACACTTCAGAATTCATCTGGCTACTCTTGTCTGCTGTTATGTCATCAATAAACACAAGTGACCCAGTGCCATTGAAAGCCATGCATGCCCATGCCATCACGTTGCCTCCACCATGTTTTACAGAGGATGTGGTGTGCCTTGGATCATGTGCCGTTCCCTTTCTTCTCCAAACTTTTTTCTTCCCATCATTCTGGTACAGGTTGATCTTTGTCTCATCTGTCCATAGAATACTTTTCCAGAACTGAGCTGGCTTCATGAGGTGTTTTTCAGCAAATTTAACTCTGGCCTGTCTATTTTAGTAATTGATGAATGGTTTGCATCTAGATGTGAACCCTTTGTATTTACTTTCATGGAGTCTTCTCTTTACTCTTGACTTAGAGACAGATACACCTACTTCACTGAGAGTGTTCTGGACTTCAGTTGATGTTGTGAACGGGTTCTTCTTCACCAAAGAAAGTATGCGGTGATCATCCACCACTGTTGTCATCCGTGGACGCCCAGGCCTTTTTGAGTTCCCAAGCTCACCAGTCAATTCCTTTTTTCTCAGAATGTACCCGACTGTTGATTTTGCTACTCCAAGCATGTCTGCTATCTTTCTGATGGATTTTTTATTTTTTTTCAGCCTCAGGATGTTCTGCTTCACCTCAAATGAGAGTTCCTTAGACCGCATGTTGTCTGGTCACAGCAACAGCTTCCAAATGCAAAACCACACACCTGTAATCAACCCCAGACCTTTTAACTACTTCATTGATTACAGGTTAACGAGGGAGACGCCTTCAGAGTTAATTGCAGCCCTTAGAGTCCCTTGTCCAATTACTTTTGGTCCCTTGAAAATGAGGAGGCTATGCATTACAGAGCTATGATTCCTAAACCCTTTCTCCGATTTGGATGTGAAAACTCTCATATTGCAGCTGGGAGTGTGCACTTTCAGCCCATATTATATATATAATTGTATTTCTGAACATGTTTTTGTAAACAGCTAAAATAAAACTTGTGTCACTGTCCAAATATTTCTGGACCTAACTGTAGATACTGTGTGTGTGTGTATATATATATATATATGTATATACATATATATATAGATACTGTGTGTATATATATATATATATATATATATACATAGATACTGTGTGTATATATATATATATATGTATATATATACATAGATACTGTGTGTGTATATATATATATATATATATATATATACACACACAGTATCTATCTATATATATATATATATATAGATACTGTGTGTGTATATATATATATATATATATATATATATACATAGATACTGTGTGTACATATATATAAATATATATATATATATACCGTATACACATAGATACTGTGTATATATATATATATATATATTATATATATACACACAGTATATTTATTATATACATACATATGTGTACATAACTGTTAAATTTATATATACTGTTACGGAGGGACTGGCGGATTAGGATAAGGATATGTATTCCCAATCGCCAGTCGGGGTCCACCGTGCTCCCAGATGGAAAAGGAGCTGCTGGCAACCCGAAGGTTAGGTAGAGAATACAGAGCTGGGTGGCTCTGAGATAACCCAGGAAACCTTGGAACCGGTCACGTGTGTAGGGACACGTTAGACAGGACCGGTTAGCATTTCGGTGCACCTGGCGCTACACCCACCACGTGTGCAGGGAACACATCAGGCCAGGTGGTGACCAGGTAGCGTTGACTGGAAGAGCGCCGCGAAAGTGCCCTGTGGGCCACGTGTGTAGGACACGTCAGACCGAGCGGTGCCTCGATTAGCGTTTCTGGTCACCTCTTGACTGGTCACGTGTGTGAAGGACACGTCAGGCCAGGTGGTCACACCGGTAGCGTTGACTGGGATGCCGAAGAGGATAACAGGGTCCACACAACCAGCCTAGGAACTCCCTGTTAACGCCACAGGGGTCCTGGGGTATGCTGTCCGTGCACGTAGGGGGCACAACTGGACAGGTGGCGCAGCAGCCGCAGCCCAGTTAAGCTCCACTGGGCTGCACTAGTAGGACTGGACGGTATGAGGTGGAAGCCCAGCGCCTGACCCTAATGTGCTGAGCCACAGGTGTCTTGGCATGACAAGCACCAGACGCCTAACCCTACCTACCGCTTCCAAACAAAAGCTTGAGCCGCAATGGGCTCTAACATGGAGGTGTGCTCTGTCTAAGCATAGGTGAAGACTGCGCACCTCCATGTTGTCTCCAGCCTTTTATAACCTGGGTCCACCCCAAACCCAGGGTGGACCACAATGGCACCTCCAGGGACCAATAGCGGAGTGCCACATCATCAGTGACAACACCAGCGGCCTATCCGTCACCGCCACGTCACTGATGACATCATGGCAGCCACGCACCAAACACCTCACCAGTCATCATCTGACGACCAATGGTGGGGTGCCAGGTCATAGGGGCGGTCACCTGATGCCCTCTGGCCTATCAGGGCCTGCCACCTTACGGACATGGCCAGTGAAGTCCTTCCCGGACTTTGCCTCCAATGCACTAAGTAGGAGCATGCTCAGTAGCCTGAACCAAGGACTTATCCTCAGAAATGGCACTATCCGGCTATGCATGCTCACTAGGCGAAGCACTGGACTTAGGCTCTGGCTGGGGTAAATCGGCACACACATGCGCACTAGCCGCCTCTCCACACTTAGACAGGGAGGAGCAAGAAGCCAGCTGGACGACCCGAGGCACGGCCAAAAACGGCAGCCGGCGCCTGGGTGCAACTAGAACCGCAGCAGCCCGCTTGCGGCTATGGCAGCGCCGATTCGTAACAGTACCCCCCTCTAGCGGCCTCCACATTCCGATGGTCTATAGTCGCCACAGGTAACACTGTGCGACGGGTGGGAGATGGAGATATGCAGTGGGAGCTACAAAACTCACTCTACCGCACAATCTCCCCTGACGACCACTCGATATGTGGGGAATGCCGCTTCAGCTAAGGCATGCCCAACAGAATATCATCTGCACCCTTAGGGAGAACCCAGAACGAAATGGTCTCCCTATGCCCAGATGACATGGCAAGGGTAATGGGCACCGTCCGGTGGAGAATTAACTTGGGCAAAAAGGACCTATCCACTACACGGACTCTTACTGGCCTTGGCATTTGCACCAGTGGGATGGCATGCCGCTGAGCAAAAGAGGAGATACGATTACCCCCAGCCCGTGTGGACCAGCTTGACCCCTTAAGGGATATGGACAAAGGAAACGTCACCCTAATGGATGACGCCTGGTCCAGTCTGCCACCAGCTATGGTCACTGATCGCGGTCACTTAACTTGACGCTTTGGGTACCGGTTGGCATAATACTGCCCACAAGCAAAACAGGAAGTACCCTTGTGACTCGATGACCTAGCTTCAGCAACCCTAGAGATGTCCATAGAAACAGGGACGTCCCCTAAGGGTGGTGCAGTGGGAGAGACCATTACAGTGGCTGAACGACCCTCTGACCTGCGCTTCAGCTGACGTTCGGAAGTCTGCAGGCCAATGCGGGTAGCCAGAGTCATGAGGGCCTCAAGGGTAGTTGGTATCTCGCGCGCCGCTAAAGCGTCCTTCACATGCGAGTCCAACCCCTTCCAAAAAAGTGGAATGAGGGTCCTCTCTGGCCACCCCAGTTCTGCAACAAGTGCCCTGAACCTCACAGCCTACTGACTCGAGGGGTACGCCCCTGATCCAAAGTCAGTAGCTGTAGGGCCGAGTTGTGAGTGACCTGAGGCCACAGGAACACTTGCCGCATGGACTCCAAGAACTCATCGGAGTCCTGAACTACGGGGTCATTCCTCTCCCACAATGGTGTGGCCCACTCCAGTGCTCTATCAGAAAGCAAGGAGAAGATAAACCCCACTTTCGACCTCTCTGTAGGGAACCGTGTAGCCAGCAGCTGCAGATGGACTGAGCACTGGTTCACAAATCCCCTACATGCCTTGCTGTCCCCTGAAAACTTGTTGGGCAGCGAGAAGTTAGGGAGGGGTGGAGTGGGCTTGGTGGCAGACACCATTGCAGCCGCTCCAGCCACCACATCATCCATATCAGCAGAAAGAGCAGACTGCTCCAGAGACCTCACTCTGGCCTCAAGCTGCTGTATGAGCTGACGTAGCTGCTGTATCTCTGCCATGCCAGTCAGACCCTGGCGCAGTCTTACTGTTACGGGGGGACTGGCAGATTAGGATAAGAATGTGTATTCCCAATCGCCAGTCGGGGTCCACCGTGCTCCCAGATGGAAAAGGAGCTGCTGGCAACCAGACGTTTAGGCAGAGAATACAGAGCTGGGTGGCTCTGAGATAACCCAGGAACCCTGGCAACCGGTCACGTGTGTAGGGACACGTCAGACCGGACGACAACCTGGTTAGTGTTTCGGTGCACTATACTGACCACGTGTGCAGGGAAAACGTCAGGCCAGGTGGTGACCAGGTAGCGTTGACCGGAAGACCGCTGCACAAGCGCCCTGTCGACCACGTGTGTCGGACAAGTCAGACCGAGCGGTCCCCCGATTAGCGTTTCTGGTCACGTGTGTGAAGGACACGTCAGGCAAGGTGGTCACACCGGTAGAGTTGACTGGGACGCCGAAGAGGATAACAGGGTCCACACAACCAGCCTAGGAACTCCCTGTTAATGCCACAGGAGTCCTGGGGTATGCAGTTCGTGCATGTAGGGGGCACAACTGGACAAGTGGCGCAGCAGCTGCAGCCCAGTTAAACTCCACTGGGCTGCACTAGTAGGACTGGACGGTAGGAGGTGGAAGCCCGGCGCTTGACCCTAACGTGCTGAGCCACGGGTGTCTTGGTGTGACAAGCACCGGACGCCTAACCCTACCTACCGCTTCCAAACAAAAGCTTATGCTGTAATGGGCTCTAACATGGAGGTGTGCTCTGTCTGAGCATAGGTGAAGACTGTGCACCTCCATGTTGTCTCCAGCCCCTTTTATAACCTGGGTCCGCCCCAAACCCAGAGTGGACCACAATGGCACCTCCAGGGACCAATAGCGGAGTGCCACGTCATCAATGACAACACCAGCGGCCTATCCAGCACCGGCACGTCACTGATGACATCATGACAGCCACGCCCCAAACACCTCACCAGTCATCATCTGACGACCAATGGTGGGGTGCCAGGTCATAGGGGCGGGACTTCGCGAGCCAGTCCGGAGTGGCCACATCATCAGGACACCTGATGCCCTCTGGCCTATCAGGGCCTGCCACCTCACGGACATGCCCAGTGAAGTCCTTCCCGGACTTCGCCTCCAATGCACTAAGTGCCTGAGCATGCTCAGTAGCCTGAATAACAGTCTCGGAAATCAGACTGCCTGAGCATGCTCAGTAGGCACAACACAGGACTTAGACACAGCACGCTGTCCAAGTACCTGTGCAAGGAGGCTTTTCGCACTAAGTGTAGGAGCATGCTCAGTAGCCTGAACCGAGGACTTAGCCTCAGAAATGGCACTATCAGGCTGAACATGCTCACTAGGCGAAACACTGGACTTGGGCTCTGGCTGGGGTAAATCGGCACACGCATGCGCACTAGCCGCCTCTTCACACTTAGACGTGGATGAGCAAGCAGCCAGCTGGACGACCCGAAGCAAGGCCAAAAACGGCGGCTGGCGCCTGGGCGCAACTGGAACCACAGCAGGCTGCTTGTGGCTATGGTGGCACCGATTCGTAACATATACAACACACTAAATTGTGTATATATGCACTAAATTGTGTACATATGTTTATATAAGTATATACAAACACATATAGTATGTATATGTTTATATGTAAGGACAGATATTTTTTAAAAAAATATTTATTTTTAAAAATATATAGAATAGAAATATATGGATATATTAATAAGTGTATACAGATACAGTATATACTTGTTGATATATGTGTATATATAAAATATATATCTAAGTCTATATATGAATATGTTTATATTTAATAGGTATGGAATGTCAAATTATATATATATATATATATATATATATACTCATATATCGGATGAACAGACACCTTTTACAAGACAGAGATATTGCAGGAGACACTTAAGGTACCGTCACACTTAGCGACGTTCCAGCGATCCCACCAGCGATCTGACCTGGCAGGGATCGCTGGTGCGTCGCAACATGGTCGCTGGTGAGCTGTCAATCAGGCAGATCTCCACAGCGATCAGAGATCAGCCACCCGTGTAACGACACTGTGCTTGGTAACCATAGTACACAACGGGTTACTAAGCAAAGCGCTTTGCTTATAGTTACCCAATGTGAACCTTGGCTACGTGTGCAGGGAGCAGGGAACCGGCTTCTAGAAGCAGCGGACGCTGGTAACCAAGGTAAATATCGGGTAACCAAGCAAAGCACTTTGCTTGGTTACCCGATGTGTACCTTGGTTACCAGCGTCCGCAGACATTCAGATCGTTGCTCTCTCGCTGTCAAACACAGCAATGTGTGCTTCACAGAGGGAGAGCAACGACCAAAAAATGGTCCAGGACATTCAGCAAAGACCGGCGACCTCACAGCAGGGGCCAGGTTGTTGCTGGATGTCACACTCAGCGACATCGCTAGCAAGATCGCTGCTACGTCACAAAAACCGTGACTCAGCAGCGATGTCGCTAGCAATGTCGCTTAGTGAGAGGTCAAGTCAACAGAAAGACGGAGTTTACTACTTGGTCACCCTACTTAAAAAAAAAGCAATACAAACAACATGTGAAAAAAGGAACCGGTTTATTTATTTATTTATTTAGTGAAAAAGCAAAATGAGGAGCAATGCAGAATGAGAACTACAACATACAATCAACAGTAAATGTAATTTATTTCATAAAGGGTGTAGAAAACACACCACCCTCACACATAGTAATCCTGCCATGACACTCGACCTGCGTCAGAGATGAAATAAGCTGCAAAACGGTCCCTGAGTTCGCATACAGCTGTTGTGGTCCGAAGGCGATTATTATACAAAAAAAATACAAAAAAAGAAAGGTTGCACTCTGATAATGCTAAAGTATGGAAACCATGAATGTGTAAACATGGACCTGCATTACTGCTAAGGAAAATCTAAGAAAAGTTAGATATTTAGCATATATAAATGGCCATTTGTAGATCTGCCCAGTTGCCACTTCACGGCATGTCTCAACTGGGCAGATATACAAATGGCCATTTATATATGCTAAATATCTAATTTTTCTTAGATTTTCCTTAGCAGTAATGCAGGTCCATGTTCACACATTCATGGTTTCCATACTTTAGCATTATCAGAGTGCAAACTGTCATTTTTTGTATTTTATGTCATGTTCAGTTATGCACCTGTTCACACCTCAGTTTGGTGAGCGAAGGCGATTATTGGCATAATTGTCCAATGTAATTTCCAAATCCACAGGGTCAACAACAAGTCTTTCTTGACTCAATACATAATTCTGCAGAACTAAGCACGCTTTCACAACATCATCAACCGTCTCTGTTTTCAGTTGAATGGCTGTGGTCAGAATGCGCCACTTTGCAGTCAATATACCAAACGCACATTCCACCATTCTTCATGCCCTCGTTAGGCGGTAATTAAAAATACGTTTTGTGCGATCAAGGCCACGACTGGAGTATGGTTTAAGAAAATTTACACACATCTGGAATGCTTCATCGCCAACAAGAACAAATGGCATTGGTGGTTCAGACGTGTGGGCAAGGGGTCTGGGTGGTGGTAAATTAAAATCATTACCATATAAACGGCGGCCCATTGCAGACAGCTTGAAGACCTGTGAGTCATTGCATCGGCCGTATGCCCCAATGTCCACAGCAACAAAACGGTATTGGGAATCCGCTATTGCCATTAACACTATAGAAAAATATTTTTTATAGTAATAAAATTGGGACGCCCTGCCTGATGGTTTTTGGATCCTGATATGTTTCCCATCTACCGCACCAATACAATTAGGAAACTGACATGTTTCAAAAAACTTCTCAGAGATTTCAAGCCATTGCTGTGTGGTAGGATGGGGGATGAAATCTGGCTGTAGTACTTCCCACAAAGCCTAGCAGGTCTCTTTAACAATTCCAGAAGCTGTTGAAATTCCAACTCTGAACTGGAAGACAAAGTCTAAGAATCTGTGTCAAAGAGTGAAAAAAAAACACAAAAAAAACCAATAAATTTGTAGGTGCAACACAAGAAGAAATAAAAAAAGACAGGTGACAATGGAAAAAACACAGCAATCAATTTGTGAGAAAAATTATGGAAACAAAGGTGATGTAAAACAATACATAACAGTAAAGCAATAATATAAAAATTGCATACCTTAACGTCAACATAAGACGCTCCTCAGCAGAGGTTGCCCGTCGAATTTGGGTGTCCTGTTTTGAAATTAATGATAGAACACGTTGCAACAGATCTTCAAAACAGGACTTGGACATCTGGAAATAGTCCATAAATTTCTCCGGGTCTTTACACAGCTCAGGGTACAAACAGGAGAAAGCACCGCGTGTCAGACGATGAGAATTGAGTGGATGCAGCCAAAAGCGCTGACGTCTCAACACCCATCTTTTGATCGGCTCCTTCTCCACCACTCGAGCATGCAAGCAACAAATCTCCAAAGCCATAGCCATAAAATGATTGTAATCCCGATCGACATATTCAGCAAAGTCCATAGAGCCTGACATCCTCGCAGAGTGACAGCAACAAATGGGGTCCAGAGAACAGTCAAACAATCTATATATACACCCTTGTGGGGGTGTAAAAAAAAAAACGGATCCGTCAAAATTTGGCAAAAAAAACAGCAGGGAAGCCTGTACACAAATCTTCACATAATGGTGGACTATGGCGTCAATTTGTTAAAAGAACCAATAAGCATCATGTGCAAATGTGACGCCCTGGCCTATCAGGTCGTCACAGGGTATTGTGCAATCTGCCCTCCTGTGCAATATCCATCTCCTCCTTGGTTCTGGGTCCCCAACCAATGGTGTTGCCAACAGCAGCTAATTAAAATCCTAGGAACACTCTGCACCACACCCACCAGACACACCAGTGGACGGCCTGAGTGGAATAGGGTCGCCCACTTGGGAGGTTGGTTAAGGGGAGGTCAGGAGTGTCAGGAGACAGAAAGTTGGAGTCAGAGTCAGGAAGTGAGAGGAGGTCAGGAGCTGGGCTCCTTGGAAGTACTAGGTGGCAGACGGTGGTCTGGGCTTGGTAGGAGCTGGACCCCTGGTCGCAGGGAATCGTGACAAGGGGCACGGTATTGCCAAGGAGGACATCTGGTGGCCTAGAACCATCACCGGGCTGGGACCAGGGTACGACGGGGTACGTGGATCCTAGGTCAGGGAGTAGCTTCAGGCATTCTGACAATTGACCGGACGAGAATGGAGCCTTCAAGATCCGCTCTCCACAAGCTCCAGATTTGGGGTAATAGTGCAACGAGGGGAATAGCACTTTCCACTACAACGGTCCAGGAAATCCCAAGCGTGAACCCTGAGAGCAAGCTCCCTCAGTTAGCCACACTGGGGAGCGGGACCCGACTAGTTTCAGGCTATAGGGGCCAACTAAGAAGAGAACAGTGTGCCAAGGGAAAGGTCACAGATCATCCGGCAACACCAGCGGGAACAGGACCCAAACTTGCTCCCCTCAGCAGTAGTGAGTGGTGTCCAGAACTTTGGTTTACCAAGTTGTCGGTGTCAGCTTTATGGACTGACTGAGTACGCAAGTGACCCTTACCTCCCCAACGGCACATCCCTGTCACCATCACTGAGTCCCGGGGCATTCCCCCTCCCCGTGGATGGCTTAAACACCAAGCTGCCCACTCCCTCCATCGCCACCGGGTACTCCCCAGCTGCAGCGGTGGTACTCCATCTTACTACACACCACAGGTGGCGTGACGAACTTTAACCATACAGCCCCATGTAAATACCCCCTTTTATTTTAGTGGCCGCACGACCCCGACCCCCGGGTCCAGACGCCCCTCGAGCCACCGCGGATCTGGATCCGAGCAGCCCGGCTGCTTGTCGTGGGGGGCGGCACACAAACAAGGGTGTAACCAAAAATATTAAAACTGTATTGAACTATTAAATACATTTTCTATATAAACCCAACAATAGGTGGGGCTCCACCTATTTGGGATAGTGCTGATACCAACATCTGTGTGGTGTCTGTTTATATTCACTCGTGCACGATAGGCCTCCACTACATCATGCTGAAGCAATAAGGTCATTTCATTATCACATTAGTTCATAATTTAAGAAACCTAGTATTAATGTAGTCTTTTCCTTTAAGACTCCTCTAGCCTTTGAATTGGGTAGAATTAGGGGAAAACATCAGACCTCTAGTTTTTAAAGGCTTCACCAAAACCTTTCAAAACTTTCCACAAAGCAGGGAATGTGTCAAGCGAAAGAAGGTGAGGGGAGTCCTGTGCAGAGCAGGGAGATAGAGAGACGAAATGCAAGCCAGGATATTATAAATCAGATCTGGGGAGTGGGAGAGCCCTTGACAGCTTCAGAACAGCAGCAGTCCTATGATCAAAGGAAGGCCATAGAGGATGTACTGGTGCTGAGCCCATACAGTGACCCATCGGGACATGGCCACTCACCCAGACCCCAGAGGGAAGAGAGAATCCAGTGGCACATACTGTACATCATACCCACCATAATTCTGGTAAAACTAGCAATACAGAAACGCAAGTCGGATTAATTTGGGGGAACCAACCTCACCCCAACATGGGACCCTGAGGCCAGCCAGCCAGTAGTGGGAACCCCACTGGATTGGTGGGCACAAGTACCACAACTACCCACAAAACAGGACTTCAAAGCTTTGATAATGGAGGTTAAAGAGACCTGCCGTGCTGAAATTGCAGTGGTCAGACAGGAGGTGCTATCTATGACGAAAATTGAGGAGAACCACAGTGAGGCAAGAACAGTGATACGTAACCTACAGACACAAGTCTCTACCCAAGCGACTACCATCAAAGATCTTCAGTACTATGTAGAAGACTTAGAGAACCGTGGAAGGAGACACAACATCAGAGTGCGGGGAGTACCGGAAGTCCGGGAAGGAGAAGATGTGAGAAAAATCTTACACTCTATCTTCAATCAGGTTTTACACCAACCGGATGACCAAGCTATCAAGATGGATAGAGCACACAGAGCCCTGAGAGCAAAAAATATGGAGAGCAATCCCTGAGATATAATCTGCCATATTACGGACTTTGCCTTTAAAGAAGAGATAATGGCAAGAGCCAGCCCTCCAAGGCAAATCAGCTTCCAAGGATCTAAAGTTCAGCTATTCCAAGACCTATCCTGGATCACACTACAACAGAAGAGAGCTCTTTATCCACTCTTGTTCAGCCTCAGAGAAAAGGAGAGCCCATATAAATGGGGTTTCCCGTTTAGTCTTACTGCTGGGAAGAAGATTGAGAAAAAGAGTTTTCAGGCTGATTATAAAATATAACAACTTTATTTGATATGAAAATTTAAAAGAAATTCAGTTTATATAATTACAATATCAAGGTGCAAAATAATGGGTGAGAAACCCACATTTTTTCTGAATGTCCCTTATGGAGTGGCATTTGCATTAAATACGAGATGTGCATTGCACAATTGTTTATGTGTCTTACTGCTGGGAAGGGTGACAAGGTTGCGATCCTGAAAGTTCCGGGGGATCTTGGAAGATTCTGTGGGACCTTTGGGTTTAGTCCTCCTGAGCTCCCGGACTGGTGCTCGGATGTGTCTCCTGAGCCTCTACCCCTCATCTGGTAGAGGGTATCTCCTTGAAAGAGGCGATCGAGAGGCCCCTGTAAAGATGGGTGTACCTGAAGATGACCGTAGTCATGTAATGTGTGTTAAGATCTTAACTTGCCTTTGTTCCCAATAGGTTTCAATATGTAAAATAGGGGATTGAATAGTTGTAGTTTATTATCTGATACACCCTCTGTTTCCGAATATGTGTATAGTGCTCAGAGAGGTGGGACAAAATTGCCTACCGTTTATTGTTCATGAAAGGTTTGACGTGCTCCCATTACAGGAGTTGGTGGGATACTGAGATAGTGGTGAGTGAGGCATAAGTAGAGGAACAGTGTCCACAACGCCTGTGTTTGTTGCATAGATAATCTAATTTATATTACAGTCTAATAAATGTTGCCAAATTTGTCTATGTTATCAAGTTATGTTCTAAGATGTTCTATACCGCTCCTAGCCCTTATCTTTCCTAGAGTCCAAAAGCGTAGCCGAATCTCTCGGACAGAGGTCCCATACACCACAGATCCTTTAATACTAATCAGATCATATGCATGGTCCGTTTTGAAAGCTCAATATGGTTAACATATTTTCACTTAATGTCAAGGGCTTAAATTCGGTAACTAAGAGACGACTGATGTCTCGAGAGTTGCGTAACGAGAGGACGGATATAGTCTTTCTTCAGGACACATTTCTCTGCATCTGGGCCATTTAAATTCATACAGCATTTGTATCCACAATCTTTCTCGGCCACATCGTCGACCAAAAAGGCGGGAGTGGCAATTCTGATTTCCCGTCTGTGTCCCCTTCAGATACTTGAATCAAAGATTGACCCTTTGAGCCGATATGTCATACTCAAGGGAAGCCTGAAGAGAACACGGGTCTTGCTCTGTAACCTATATGCTCCTAACACAAACCAAACCCAATTTATTTCATCAGTTCTTTCCCAGCCACCTACAAACTGGGGATCGGCACAGATAATCGGAGGAAACTTCAATACGTAAATAATAATATTTCAGAATCCATGAACAAGATGCCCTCGACTAAGAACAACTCTAGCTCACGGAAAGATAAGCATCTCTCCATGAACTTCTGAAAAATCTATAAGCATTTACTATATGATCTTTGGAGCGTGGACAATCCATCGGCACGACAGTATACTTTATATTCCAACCGCCACCAAACACATAGCCGAATAGATTATATATTTATAATCTGGTGACTTTGAGGACCTTGCGTTGGGCTAATGTGGGTAGCATCTCATGGTCAGACTACGCTCCTATTTCGATAGACCTAGAATTAGAAACTAATCCTCCCAGAGTGACTCATTGGCGCTTTAATGAGCTCTTGTTGACAAATAACATCACACAGGAAAAGTTAAGGGAGGCCCTTCAAAATTATTTTTACAGACAATAGTCCCTCAGCTCCCTCCCTCCCCATATTGTGGGAAGCCCATAAATCAGTATTGAGAGGGGAGTGCATTGCACTTTCCTCCCACATGAAAAAAATGGCTAAACTAGATAAGTCTAGACGTGAAAGTAAATTAAAAAAAACAGTCATGCTTACTAACCCATCCCTCTAAAGCTCGATTAAAAGAAGTCATAGACCTTAGAGCCCACTTAAAAATCTTGGCTCATGGTGAAGTGGAAAAACTCATTAGGTACTCCCATCAACAGTATTACAAATATGGTAATAAGGCACATACATTACTAGCCAGAAAACTGAAAGATCAGGCCCCTAATAACTCCACTTAGGCATGAAAGGATTTTGCTATTTTTGTAGGGTCGTAGTGTATAGTCCCTGATGAGTCTTTAATGCTATATTATTCTACTCTTTACTCCTTACCCTCTAATCTACTGTCGTCCCCTAGAGACAGAGAGTCCTACGCGATTATTTGATTTTCTGCCATCTTCCAAAGTTACCTGAGGAAGCACTACAAGATCTAAATATAAAAATAACTATAACTAAGGAAGAGGTAGATCTAATTATTAAAAATCTCCCGTAACACAAAGCTCTGGGCCCAGATGGTTTCCCTTCTTTATATTATAAAACCTATGTAGAGGCGTTGTCCCCTCACCTTGCGTCCTTATTCAACAATTTCATGAATGGGGAAGAGATTCCTGACTTGTTCCTCTATTCATATATTATAGTAATACTGAAGGAGGGTAAGGATCCCATGGACTGTGCCAGTTACCGACCCATAAGCCTTCTTAATTCTGATTTAAAAATATTTACGAAAATGTTAGTAGAGAGACTGTGTGTCTGGCTCCCACAACTGGTACATAAAGATCAAGTTGGCTTTGTACGATATAGACAAGCAGCTGATAACACTAGAAGCTTGGTGGGTTTGGTGAAGGTGGCTCACAGGGGGCGAGTGGAGACGGTTCTACTAGGTCTGGATGCGGAAAAAGCCTTTCATAGTTTCATAGTTTTTAAGGTTGAAGGGAGACTCTAAGTCCATCTAGTTCAACCCGTAGCCTAACATGTTGATCCAGAGGAAGGCAAAAAAACCCCAATGTGTCAAATAAGCTCCAATCGGGAAAAAAATTCCTTCCTGACTCCACATACGGCAATCAGACTAGTTCCCTGGATCAACACCCTGTCATAAAATCTAATATACATAACTGGTAAGATTATATTTTTCAAGAAAGGCGTCCAGTCTCTGCTTAAATGTTAGTAGTGAATCACTCATTACAACATCATGCGGCAGAGAGTTCCATAGTCTCACTGCTCGTACAGTAAAGAATCCTCGTCAGTGGTTATGATTAAACCTTCTTTCCTCGAGATGTAGCGGATGCCCCCGTGTTCCAGTCGCAGGCCTAGGTGTAAAGAGATCTTTGGAAAGGTCTCTGTACTGTCCCCTCATATGTTTATACATTGTGATTAGATCCCCCCTAAGCCTTTGTTTTCCCAAACTAAATAACCCCAAGTTTAATAACCTGTCTTGGTGTTGCAGCCCACCCATTCCTCTAATAATCTTGGTCGCTCTTCTATCTACCTGTAAGATTATGCTATTTATAACCTTCTATACTTTTGCTATCAAGAAAAGCATCCATTCCTCTCTTAAATTCATTCAGTGAGTTGGCCATCACCACTTCCTCAGGAAGAGAGTTCCAGAGCCTCACTGCTCTTACCGTGAAGAACCCTCTTCTATGCTGACCGATTAGATTGGTTGTTCATGTTCCAGACACTAGATTAATTTGGACTCTCAGGCCCTTTTATCATAGCGCTAAAAGGCCTCTATTCGCGTCCAACTGCAGTGGTCAGTCTGCCACATGTCCACTCGGGAAACTTCCACATAAGAAATGGGATGAGGCAGGGATGCCCACTATCACCACTATTATACGTCTTGAGTGTCGAACCCCTGGCTATGCAAATAAGGGAGAATCCTAATATCCAGGGCATACAAATCAGAACTAAAATCTTTAAAGTCGCGTTGTTTGCGGATGATGTGATGTTGTCCTTGAGTACTCCAGGGGTGTCATTACCAAATCTCCACCAGACACTGGACAAATATGCCAAGGTGTCTGGATACAAACTAAATACGAATAAAACTGAAGTGTTACCCTTAAATATCCCAGACTCTAAACTCCAAAACCTAAAGCAAACATTTAAATACAATTGGCACACCTTTTCTATACGCTATCTAGGGGTACAGATTCCAAATACAAAACACTATTCCAAGCAGATTTCCCCCACTAATCAAGAAAGTGTCAGCTGACCTCCAAAAGTGGTCTTCTCTTCAACTGTCCTTTTTAGGCAAGATAGCTGTAGTGAAAATGTCGATCCTTCCACGCTTCTTATACCTATTTGAGACTATACTAGTAAAGGTACCCTTAGCAGTGTTAAAGAAGGTTCAGTCGTCTCTTATGAAATTCACATGGCATTCCGGCAGACATAGAATCCCAGATTCTGCATTGACGGCCCCTAAAAAACGAGGGGGACTATTGTGCCACGACCTAACATTATACTACTACGCCACATATTTATGCAATCTCTCCTCCTGGTCTACCCTCCATGCTTATAACAAGTGGACAGAAATAGAAAAATTCTAATGTAATCACAGCTCACCTAGACCTATATGTATCCCAAATGGTGGATGGTGCCAGGCACATCAGGCCGGATCCTGGTGTAGTAGCGATGAACAAGAAAAGTGGAAAAAGCCAACAACCATCTTGGAAAAACTTTGAAGCTTTATTGTGAAAAATCCATAAAAAACACACAGTAATTAATATTTCTGCTTGTGTGTTAAATGCTGATGAGATTAGAGTCCTACAATTGGGTCTTAATTATGTTCCTACTTCTAATAGTGATCTTTTTCAGACCCTTATGGATGTTAACCGTTTTGTTGGGCTTTTAACTATCAAAAGGCATTTTTTTCAGGAAAATAATATGGAACAAAATAATACCAGCAATGAACACAATGAGTCTGAAAGGGCTCTATCCTTAGCACATAATATTGTGTCAATGCCTGAGCCTTTAACTAGTGCACACAGTCTTGGAAATCAGGTTAGTTATTCATTTCATTTTTCTGATCACTGCATATTGAACCTGCTAACAGATCTACAGGGAGATACCGTACAAGATGGCTCTAATGCCATACCCAGATTTCCTGTACCCAATCCTGATTACTACCCTTTACAACCCAGAACCTCTTTTATGGACATTTTTCAGCATAGGGTAGAGAATGCTTTGAGGGAGCGAATTTCCTCCCATAATGTCAACACTGCTCAAAATCTACCATTCAAATTCAAACAAGCAGTTAAAACCCTACAATCCAACACCAACGTCACAATCAGACCCTCCAACAAAAAAGGATTTGTCATGGTTGTTGGGGTTTTGACAGTGGTCTCTATTGCAGAGAAATTGTAAATTAGCTAATTTATATATGGCTTGGTAGGAGGAAACAGTATTATACATGCCCACCAATCCATTCAAACAGTCTATATCCTGGTATGCAAGGTATATAGACAATTTGATCTTTATTTGTGACAATAACATCAACGAACTTGAGTTTGGGACATTCATGAATAACAATGTATTAAACCTGACCTTTGTTACTAGTACCCGGGGCACCATTACTCCCTTTTTAGACATTCTCTTGGAAGATGATATAGTCTCACAGAAAATGATCACAAAAATGTACAGGAAACCAACAGTTCACCAAGGAACTGACTGTACCAGGGATCATTCAACAAGTGAAAAATCAAAGTTCACCACCCGATATAATTAATTTAACACAACAAGAAGTACGCCTACGTCTGAGTAAATTAAACATTGACAAATCCCCAGGGCCAGATGGCATTCATCCACGAATATTGAGGGAATTGAGCTCCGTAATTGACAGACCGCTGTATCTCATCTTTTTAGACTCGCTTGTAACAGGGTTGGTGCCTCAGGATTGGAGGATTGCTGATGTGGTACCGATATTTAAGAAAGGTAAGAGGGTAGATCCAGGCAACTACCATCCAGTAAGCCTGACATCAGTAGTATGCAAAGTTTTTGAGGGCATTTTAAGGGATGACATGCAAAATATATTGCAGAAAATAATATAATAACTGACAGACAGCATGGATTCATGAAAGATAAGTCGTGTCTAACCAAGCTGTTGGGGTTCTATGAGGGGGTAAGTGCAAACATGGATATTGGTAATGCAGCTGATGTGATTTATTTGGACTTTGCAAAGGCATTTGATACTGTACCACATAATAGCCTTATACTAAAGCTCCAGAAGCAAGGACTGGGGGAAACTATATGCAACTGGATAAGGAATTGGCTAAAAGATAGGAAACAAAGAGTAGTCATAAATGGAACATTCTCTAAATGGGCCATAGTCAGCAGTGGGGTGCCGCAGGGATCTGTGCTAGGACCAATTCTTTTTAATCTCTTTATTAATGACCTTGTGGATGGGATTGATAGTAAAGTGTCAGTCTTTGCTGATGACACCAAACTATGTAGGATATTAAAAACTGACCTTGATATTATAATATTACAAAAAGATCTAGATAAGATGTCAGAATGGGCAGATACTTGGCAAATGAGATTTAATGTTGATAAATGTAAAGTAATGCACCTAGGACGGAGTAATCCTATAACTGCGTATACATTAAATGGAAGTAAACTTGGGACTACAGAACAGGAGAAGGACTTGGGTATTCTCATTACAAATAAGCTGAGCAGCACTCAATGTCAAGCAGCAGCTGCTAAAGCAAACAAGATTCTAGGGTGTATAAAAAGAGAGATTAGATCCCGCGATCCCAACGTATTATTACCCCTCTATAAATCACTTGTAAGGCCACATCTGGAATACGGGATCCAGTTTTGGACTCCACATTTTAAAAAGGACATTCAGAAGTTAGAGTCAGTTCAAAGGCAGGCAACTAGACTACTACAAGGAACGGAAGGCTTCCCATATGATGACAGGTTGAAAAAGTCAGATATGTTTAGCTTAGAAAAAAGACGTCTCAGGGGAGATCTCATTTATATGTATAAATACATGTGTGGTCAATATAAAGGACTGGCACATGACTTATTTCTTCAAAAGACAATACTGAGGACCAGGGGGCACTCACTGCGAGTGGAAGAAAAGCGATTCCGGCAGCTAAATAGGAAAGGGTTCTTTACAGTTAGAGCAGTCAGACTGTGGAATACCCTACCACAAGAGGTAGCAATGGCAGATACTATAACAGCTTTAAAAAAGGGCTGGATGATTTCCTCAGTACACACAACATTGTTGGTTATAAATGACTTAGTGACCAAATGTAGAACTGGTGGAGGAAGGTTGAACTAGATGGACCTAGGTCTTTTTTCAACCTTAGTAACTATGTATACGTAAGGGCAACATGGACTTGTTACGAGTCTATAGTATAGAAAGAGTTAATCTGTCCTTGCGAGGAAGGAAATTGAATACATTTACTTAGGAAATGCGGAGCACTTTGGATACTAAAATTAAACACTCGCATTCCAATGGGTTTAAATTATAAAAATGATTTATTTTATTTATACTAACATTTTATGTAAGCATTATTTTTATATTTATTTTTATCATTAAACTAAATAAATATAATTGTAACATACAGCATACTATCAGCATAAATGCGTTTTTTTGCATGATTACTTATAGATTTTTGTAGTATATATTCACACTATACATAATTGCAAAATGCAACATATTAATAGTACATATACAGTACAGACCAAAAGTTTGGATACACCTCATTCAAAGAGTTTTCTTTATTTTCATGACTCTAAAAATTGTAGATTCACATTGAAGACATCAAAACTATGAATTAAAACATGTGGAATGAAATACTTAAAGTATGAAACAACTGAAAATATGTCTTATATTCTAGGTTCTTCAAAGTAGCCACCTTTTGCTTTGATTACTGCTTTGCAAACTCTTGGCATTCTCTTTATGAGCTTCAAGAGGTAGTCACCGGAAATGGTTTTCCAACAGTCTTGAAGTAGTTCCCAGAGATGCTTAGCACTTGTTGGCCCTTCTGCCTTCACTCTGCGGTCCAGCTTACCCCAAACCATCTCGATTGGGTTCAGGTCTGGTGACTGTGGAGGCCAGGTCATCTGGTGTAGCACCCCATCACTCTCCTTCTTAGACAAATAGCCCTTACACAGCCTGGAGGTTTGTTTGGGCTCATTGTAATGAAAAATAAATGATGGTCCAACTAAACGCAAATATGCAATAGCATGCTGCTGCAAGATGCTGTGGTAGCCATGCTGGTTCAGTATGCCTTTAATTTTGAATAATTCCCCAACAGTGTCACCAGGAAAGCACCCCCACACCATCACACCTCCTCCTCCATGCTTCATGGTGGGAACCCGGCATGTAGAGTCCATCCGTTCACCTTTTCTACAAAGACATGGTGGTTGGATCCAAAGATCTCAAATTTGGACTCATCAAACCAAAGCACAGATTTCCACTGGTCTAATGTCCATTTCTTGTGTTCTTTAGCCCAAACAAGTCTCTTCTGCTTGTTGCCTGTCCTTAGCAGTGGTTTCCTAGCAGCTATTTTACCATGAAGGCCCACTGCACAAAGTCTCCTCTTAATAGTTGTTCTAGAGGTGAGAAGGTGTGTCCAAACGTTTGGTCTGTACTGTATGTGTTCTTTTTACTGATACATAACCACACATGGACTCATTAGAGTATTGTTGCTTGTTAGTCCCTGTCTCAAAAGAGGTAGTAAGGAAGTATCTAAAAAGTGTTTTGTGGGGCGTGGTCTGGCCATGCAGGAGTGAGGACGCACAATAGCTTTGCTCCTGCTCCTGGATCGGTAATTAGCCGTCGCAATCAGCTGCATGAGCTCCTTACCGGACCATGAGTCAGAGGAGAGGCAGGAGATTACAAGGGAGCGAGGACCGAGACCATCAGAAAGCAGAAAGAGGCATTCAGCGGTTCTTTCCCAGCAAGACACAGACAGCAGCCTCCCACAGCACAGATAAGATGGCCACTGCAGCTCCACGAGGTGCAGCTGCAGTGCGAGGCAGATGAGGAAAGACAGGCGGGCAGAGAGGAGGGCCCCTCCAGCAGTTAGCACGGGACTTCCAGACTCACAATACGAGCCCTGGAGCAATAACAAAAGGACCCAGCAGGCAGCAGGATGCATCAGTGTTATCTGACCACACACTGACAGAGATGGCTGGAGGAGAGATCATAAGACATGGCAGCCCTGGAATGCAGGAACAGCAGGTACAGGAGGGGAAATCTCCTTTCTCAGGATCACAAGCAAACTCCTCACCAGAGACTGGGGGGCAGGGGAGGCTGCAGAATCCGTAAGGCCCCTTGAGTGGAGGAGGGGGGTTGGGCCTTGTTAGGGCCATTGGGGGTCCAGACCCTGCCAGCTTTAAATTAACCCCGGAGGGAACAGGGGTTCTGGGAGAATTAAAGGAGCTACGTGCTCACATAACTGCCATGCCTTCCAGGGAGGATAAGGAGGCTTACATAGCCAGATTGGAGTCTGCCTATAAGGATGAACTGGCTGCGTTACAGGGAGATGTGGAAAAGGTGGAGGCACAAGGACAGGCACATAAAGGGAGACTTCAGGCCCTCGAAAAAAACGTCCAGAGTCAGCAAAAGATGACAGAACAAAACTCTCAGCAATTGCAATGTATAATTGAAGCTATGGACGATGCAGAAAATAGGGGGAGAAGAAATAATATTAGAGTGAGGGGGCTGCCAGAGTCTGTAGAATCCAGAGACCTTCCAGACACTTTACAAGCCATCTTTAATGAAGTTCTGGGAGAACCTACTGGTAAAGAACTGGAGCTTGACAGAGCCCATAGGGCCCTGGGCCCTAAACCTGTGGAGATGGATCGTCCAAGAGACGTTATCTGCAGAGTGCACCACTATGTTCTCAAAGAAGCTATTATGCATAAGATCCGCAATAGGGCTTCAGTGTCTTTTCAGGATAGAAAGCTTTTTATTCTCCCAGATCTGTCTCGTCTCACCCTGCAGAGAAGAGCCCTGAGACCCCTGTTGGATATGCTACGAGCTTATGACTTTCCTTACAGCTGGGGATTCCCGTTCCGCCTACAGGTGCAGCACGCGGGGCGCTTACATCTCCTGCGGTCCCCATCCGATATGGTAGCATTCACTATGGCTCTGGACATTCCGATGGTCACCATAGAGGACTGGCCTGCTTTTCCACTGAGCCCGACGGGCGGTGTGCCGCGTGAGAGGCGAGAGGCAGGAGACCCTGACCCGAAAAGGAGGAAGAGAATGGAAGGCCCCGAATCTCCCTTGAGAAGGGGACGAGTAGCTTAGAATGGCGGATCTTAGATAGTGCAGGAATGTGGCAACTGAATGAGGATCTTTATTCATGGTTGATTTGAAATAGATTGGAATATAGGGAACTGTATAGAGGGGACCTGTTAGGGTTAATATGATTCTGTTCCCATTGGGGTTTAACATAGATCCTCCTTCTCCCTTCTTGAGGGTATTGACTGGGTGGGGAGCTCTGTTTGGTTCGCCGTGTCTGGGGATATAGTTTGTTTAATGTTAAGACTAATCTTATTGCCATAAAGTTTAGCTTGATTCATAGCTGGAGCGTGAATGATGTTGTACTCTCCGATCCGGGGTAGGTAGCTCCGCATTGGAAAGCACTCCCTGACTGGGATTGTACGTCACAAAGTAGTGACGTCGGTGTTATATCCCGTAGTTAAATATTTTTAAGTATCTGTTAACCAGTTCAAATTATAACGTGATTTGGGGTACGGTGGTACCCATGAGAGGTTTTTTTCTTATCTTTTTTTCTCTCTCTCTTCTTCACCTTCTTTCCCCCTCTCTGATTTCTATATCTTCCCTGCTCACTTTCTTTCCTAAGCTCCTCTCTTTTTCCCACTACACCCGAACCTCTCTTGAACTCAACTCCGCCCCACTAGTTACCTTTCCTCATTTACACCTACCCTCCCATTTTCATAGCTGAAGTCTCCTCTCCCCCTCAAGATGACACAACTAAAATGGGGATTCCTCAATGTGAGAGGGTTGAATATTCCGCAAAAAAGAACCCAGGTGCTATACGATATGCATAAGAAAAAGGTTCATATCCTATTATTGCAAGAACTTCAGAACTGACCATCTTCCCTGCGTCAAAGACAGATACTATACATCATGGCTGCATAGCACAAATCCTGAATCTAAGTCAAAAGGGGTTTCTATAGGCCTTCATAAGTCCCTGGTACTCTCGGTCCTGGACACTGTGATTGACCCAGAGGGTAGGTACATCTTTTTAAAAATTAGGGTTAACTCTACACCCTTGTTATATCCCGGTGATCAGATGTCAGGATGGTAGCTCTACCCAGAATCCGGTGCAAATAACAGAACAGTTCCAGAAATATTATAGGGACTTGTACCATATTAAGGGACAATTTGGGGACATGGACCCAGAGGCCCTTGAACACAAAATTGAGGAGTATATACAAAAAACGGCTCTCCCGACTGTCCCCATGGACTCGACAGAGGCATTGGAAGAGGACTTCTCTGAAACAGAGGTGGCATCTACCATTGAAGATTCCCCGGCGGGGAAGAGTCCAGGGCCCAATGGATTTACTCCCAGGTTTTACAAATGATTTAAGGAACAACTGGCCCCATTTTTAACAAAAGTGTTTAACTCCGTTTCTGATAGTACTCCTTGGGTAGCACAGTCCCTGGAGGCCCATATCAGTGTTATTCCCAAACCAGGAAAGGATCATAGCATAGTAACTAACTATAGACCCATATCTTTAATTAATATAGATATCAAATTGTACTCCAAGGCTCTGGCCAATTGGCTTGCTCCATTGCTCCCGGAAATAATACATACAGACCAGGTAGGGTTTGTTAAAGGGCGGGAGGCCAGGGATAATACCAATAAATTGCACTTCCTTATGGCTCGGTCGAGGGCTCACTCCATACCTTTGTGTCTTCTATCGGTGGATGCAGAGAAGGCCTTCGACCGGGTCAGCTGGAGGTTTATGCTGGCCTCATTGCGGCAATTGGGATTGGGATCCAGATTTATTGAGAGGGTGGCTTCCCTTTACAATAGACCCACGGCAAGGGTGCGAGCAAATGGATTCCTGTCCCTTCCGCTTCCTATTCATAATGGAACCAGACAGGGGTGTCCCTTGTCCCCCCTGCTGTATGTTATCATAATGGAGCATCTGGCGGTAGCCATTAGAAGCAATAACCACATAAATGGAGTGGAGGTGGGAGGGAGACAATGTAAAACGGCCCTTTTTGCTGACGATCTTCCCTTGTTTCTTACTCAGCCGCGGGCATCCTTCCCATCCTTGATTAAGGAATTTGAGGAGTTCGGGAACCTCAGCAATTTTAAAGTGAATTTTTCCAAGTCTGAGGCCTTGAATGTGACATTGCCCGACGGGGAGGTGAAGTATCTGGGGGACAACTTCCCATTCAGATGGCAGAATTCAGCCTTGAAGTATTTGGGGATTATGGTCCCTAAGGATACTGCACAAATTTTCTCCTTAAATTATTTGCCCCTTCTAAACAGAACAATTAGGGAACTAAACAAATATAACAAACGAAGACTCTCCTGGTTTGGTCGTATTAATACAATTAAAATGGATGTTCTACCTAGGTTTTTGTTTCTGTTCCAGACACTCCCCATTGGGCTGCCAGCAAGTTTTTTTTCCAGACTCCAATCGGCTCTGTAGAGGTTTGTTTGGGGAAGTCGGAGACCCCGAATTGGATTTAAGACTCTATCTAGAAACAAAGAAAGGGGTGGGGAGGGGCTCCCCAACTTTAGAATTTACTACAAAGCGGCCGTTCTGACGAGACTAATTGATTGGCAATTTCACTACAAATCCAGCAGTGGGTGAGTTTGGAGCAATCCAGCGCTGATAAACCTTTGCGGTATCTCCCGTGGTTGGGTGGAGCGAGTAGGAGACGGTTAGGAAATGAGGCAGACCTTGTAAGGGCAGCCCTGAAGATTTGGGATATAGAGGTCAGAAGAGGGGGACTAACCTCAGGTAGGGGACCGTTGAGTCCCCTCTTTGACAACTCAGAGTTTCCTCCTGGTCTCACTTCGGGACGTTTTTTGGGGTGGAGTAGAGGGGAGGAACCTCGATTTTATTTGAAACATGTTGCCTCCTTGGGAAATACTTGGGGGAGAGAGAGGGTGGAGGTGTCTTGGATGAAATATTCGCAGTTGAAATAGTTTCTTTCCTTTGGGGGCAGAGAAAAAATATTCGCTGCTTGCCCTACACAGTTTGAAAAATTGTTCTTATTGGAGTTGCCGCCTACTCACTAAATTTCACTGCTCTATAATCACATGAACCAGAAAGATGACGCTGCTGGCATTAAATTCGCCGCAAGATGGAGGGAGGAGCTTGGGGTAGACGTGACAGAGGAGGAATGAAAAAGGGCCTTTTTTTGGACCCACAGGTTGTCAATGGCTTGCTCAGCACAAGAAAAAAATTACAAAGTCTTCACCTGATGGTACCGTTGCCCGGAGACCCTACACAAGATCTTCCCTCAGGTATCTGATAGGTGCTGGAGATGTGGGGTGGATAGAGGCTCCATGTTACATATTTGGTGAAGCTGCCCTAAAATTCAAACTTTCTGGGAGTCAATATTCTATGTGTACAGGAAGATGAGTGGAAACCAGGTACGTAGCTCTCCACAGGTGGCTCTTCTCTCAGTTCTTCCGGGCTCTATCAAATCCCAGAAGGGCGACTTGTTGAGATTTTGTTTAACTGCAGCTCGGATGGTTATCCCAAGACTGTGGAAGTCCACAAGGAGCCCCTCCTTGGCGGATTGGGTAGGGGCGATGGTCAGCCTTCAGAGGATGGAAGACCTCACTGCGGAGAGGGACGGAACAGGGGATAAATTTGCTCGGATCTGGGGACCTTGGATTGTGTATCTGGACCCCCCAAAATTCAGGGAGGTACTTGAAGGGGTGTGAGTGAGAGAGGAGACTATATTCCCATTCCCCTTCCCCTCCCCCCTTCTTTTCCTTTTTCTTTCTTTTTTCCATCTTTCCCTCTTCTTCTTTCTTTCTTACCTCCCTTATATTCTTCACTTTTTCGTTATCTATTTCCATCTCTTCAATCAGATCCTTTTTCTCTTTTCTCTGGTCTGTTATTTTATTTTATGTGTAGTCAAGGTTTTTTAGTTACTTTGGACATTACCGAAACAATAGAGGATAAGTTGTTTGCCTCTGGCGCCAATACTTATGTAAGGTCTTTTAGTACCTTGGCTATTACTGAATAGGTAAATGATAAGTTGCTAATCAAGCACAATTATACAGAAAGGTTCTCATATAATAAGTTTGTTTTTCTTTTCTGTATTTCATGGAAAAATGTATATGCATATTGTACTGATATTCCTTTATACGATATTGCTTAATAAACACAGTTTAAACATAAAAAGTGTTTTGTTGCTACCTAAATTGCCAACTCTAAATTACACAGTGAACTACATGTCTAGGTATTGTTATTGGTGCCTGCTAAAAAAGGCGTCTTGGCACTTTACTGTGTCTGCTCCAAATTATGCAGTGAACCGCCTTTGTAGGTAGTGGCACTTTTTAGTTCCTTCACAATATTGCCAACTCAGGCAAAAAATAAATAATTTATCTTTTGTGTCAAGTGTCTCACAGGTGTGGTTGTAGAGTTATGAAATATCTTTTTCAAAGGGGAGGGGTACATTAACCATGAGTGGTAAAGCACGATGAGGTGTCGTGGAAGGGGGAACAGGCGGGGTGTTTGAGGTGTATGTCTGGGAAGTTCTGTTATTCTAGTGAGCAAACGCCACCTCACCCTATCCCAAGAGAAATTAGAACAACTTCCGTTAGTGGACAGCCTACTCCACTAAATTTGGCAGCCGCACATTGCTTCAACTTTGAAGTGAGGCTGATAAAAAGCAGGTGCTAGAATGGATGGCAAGCGTTGCATCAAGTGGCCTCTGCACCTCTTCCCCCACCTCAACATCACACACTCTTCATTCTTCAGGTGTCATGCCAATTACACTTGTTTGCACCCTCGTCACAAATCTCCAACCAACAAACTGACTGTGGGGAACCGCACATGGGCAAGTCTGCAGAGCTGTTCACACATTCTATTTCATGGGCATCACAGGTCCGCTCTGAAGATTCCCAGACTCTTGAATAGGAAAGCATCTGCACCAATGTCCAAAATTTTAATTAGTTGGATCCTGGCTCGGATGAAGTAGGGCCTCAGCAGGATCCAGACCCTCACCAACTGATGTTAACCCTTGGGGGTGGATGTGATGATGATGAGACTCAGACACCTGAGGCACATGCGTACTGTGTTATGATGTCAGATCAGGAAGAGGAGGAGGGGGACAACATACAGCATGACGATGAAGTTGTAGATCCCACTTGGTGTGAACCCAAGGCACTCAGCTGAGTAGCTCAACAGATATCAAGGAGGACAAAGCTGGGGATGTTACAGTGGTGATTCCCGCACAAACATGTAGTGATGCGACTCAGTAGAGGCAAAAATTCAAATAATGTGACTACTTCATGCATGAACACGCACATGCGCAACCAACATGCATTACTGTGGAAATCTCACTGCACTAAAATGCAGACTACCAAGCCTACCCAACCACCGGCCACCAATCAACCTCGTCTGTTGCTTCTTCCTCCTCCTATGATCAACATCTCATGAGCCAAGTAGTTGGGTGTCCCACACAAAGTTGTCAATAATGAGGTTTCGCCAAGAATTTTGGACTGCTCAAAATCTGTGATCTTTACACAACATTCTTCATTAGTGGACGATAGCACCACATTTTCAAGTTTTAGATCGTGATGATCCCTTTAAAGTGTAGACCGCCTAATGTTAATTAAGATGAACAAAACGTGGATGTCCAGTGTCTTTGCTACCCCAGTCCCAGACTGTGCAGAGTAGGCAATGGTGTACTGCCAGGCTTCTGTAACCAAGTGTCCTACACCTGCCACTCAGGCATGTCTTCATTTTTCAAACTAATATGAAGGCCCACAGCCTGTGTGTTGCATGGACTGTATCTCCCTGCTGTTTTAACGCCCTATGGGGAGGGGGGCAATTGATGCTACTGTACTGCTGTTTGCCTGAAAGGATTTAGCATGTCAAAACTCAAAAATGCGTCTGAAACTTATGTCTTATGGGTAGTGCCAGTTTTCTGGGAGGGACAGGCCTACACAATTCAAAAATATACTGATAGGGACCTTAGATTGTGAGCCCTAGTGGGGACAGTATTGCTAATGTATGTAAAGCGCTGTGGAATTAATAGCGCTATATAAACGAATAAATATTATTATATTATTACACGGTCACTGTAGCATGTCTTCATTTTTCAAATTAAAATGCCGGCCCACAGCCTGTGTGTTGCAAGGATCGTACCTGCCTGCTGTTTTAACGCCCTATGGGGATTGGGACAATTGATGGTACTGTACTGCTGTCTGCCTGAAAGGATTTTTAAGATTTATATTTTCATATAATACAAATATTAACAAACGGTAAAAATATATAACAATCTTTAAAAATGCCTTGTCAAAGTTTTTATTTGTAATACTGTTGACATAAATATCCTTTAAAACAAGAATAATGGTTTCTCCAAATGTAGTCTAAAATCTTATGACATGTGGTACAAACCTAATGGTATGTTGCTTTTAGAAAGTATAACGGTTACAGACAGATGGACCACACATGGTTGATGGATCAAACATGCCAGGAGGATCATTACCAAAAGAAACAGCCTGCAAAGTAGGCGCCATGGGATATGATGGCCAAACAGGGGCTGCTGCTGGTATGGTATTTGGTGGCGGAGTAAGTGAATAGCTGGGTAATCTTAAAACGTAGCTTTTAATAATATTAATTAAAATGCAGGGGGAAATTAAACAAACTAACAAACAAAACATAAAACATAGTGTCCCTCTTGAATAATAGAAGGAACAAAATTAGGTACCCTACCGTGGACCACAAAATAATGTATTGGTTCCTAATATTACAGCTGCTGTGTATATATAACCCTATATATGTTGTTCACCACACAATCAAACAGGGAAAAAGGTTACAACAACATGCAGAAGAGGAAACAGACCACAAAAAAGAAAGAGGCCCTAAATATTATTTTTGGTCTCTGAAAACTCACTAACTGTGTTTAAAAAAACTCCCGTATGAAAAAAGGATTGTTGATATTCAGTATTAAGACATATAATAAATAGAGTTGAGCGCGGTTCGTGGTTCGTGGTTCTCCAGTTCGCGGCTCGAGTGATTTTGGGGCATGTTCTAGATCGAACTAGAACTCGAGCTTTTTGCAAAAGCTCGATAGTTCTAGAAACGTTCGAGAACGGTTCTAGCAGCCAAAAAACAGCTAAATCCTAGCTTGGTTTCTGCTGTAATAGTGTAAGTCACTCTGTGAATCAAACTATTATCACATTTCAGTGTATAGTGTGCGTGAACAGTGCCTTCAGATCACTGCTGTTTCTATAATGGCGATCGCCATTTTTTTTTTTTTTTTTCTTGTCTTCCTTCCCTAAGCGCGCGCATCTTGTGGGGCGGGCCAGCATGTCGGCCAATCACAGACACACACACACCTAAGTGGACTTTGAGCCAGAGAAGCAACGGCATGTGTGATAGGATCTGCATGTCACATGTCCCTGCATTATAAAACCGGACATTTTCTTCACGAACGCCATTATCTGCCTTCTGCGTCTTTGGTGTCAGACATCACTGTCGCAGCTCCGTCCTCCTGAGTCCTATAGCCGATACAGCTGTATGCGCTGCATACACAGCGTTAGACAGCTTAGGGAGAGCACATTCTAGCAGTCCTTTTAAGGGCTCAAAGCGGCAGGGTCAGAGCCATAGGTGACAGGTCCTGCAAACAGCAACAGCGTCTGTGTAGCCCAGGTCAGGGATTTCCTCCCTGCATTTCACCATTAGGAGGGAATAGAAAGGCAGGCTTCCATTCCTCTACCCAGAGCACCACAATCCTGCCACTGTACCCTCTTGTCCTCTGCACACTCCAACTGATAACTAAGCCATTATACTAGCAAACACTCAGTGTACCTAGTGGCATCCTATACGTGGCTATTGGACTTTGCTATAGTCCCACTAGTGCAAAGACATTTGCAGAGCACGTCTGCCTGCATTGCACACTACAACTTTTTTAAACTAAGCAATTTTACTAGCAAACACTCAGTGTACCTAGTGGCATCCTATACGTGGCTATTGGACTTTGCTATAGTCCCACTAGTGCCAAGACATTTGCAGAGCGCATCTGCCTGCGTTGCACACTCCAACTAATTATAACTAAGCCATTATACTTGCACACACTAAGTGTTTTTTAGTGGCATCCTATACGTGGCTATTGGACTTTGCTATAGTCCTACTAGTGCCAAGACATTTGCAGAGCGCATCTGCCTGCGTTGCACACTCCAACTAATTATAACTAAGCCATTATACTAGCACACACTCAGTGAACCTAGTGGCATCCTATACGTGGCTATTGGACTTTGCTATAGTCCCACTAGTGCCAAGACATTTGCAGCACGTCTGCCTGCGTTGCACACTCCAACTAATTATAACTAAGCCATTATACTAGCACACACTCAGTGTACCTAGTGGCATCCTATACGTGGCTATTGGACTTTGCTATAGTCCCACTAGTGCCAAGACATTTGCAGCACGTCTGCCTGCGTTGCACACTCCAACTAATTATAACTAAGCCATTATACTAGCACACACTCAGTGTACCTAGTGGCATCCTATACGTGGCTATTGGACTTTGCTATAGTCCCACTAGTGCCAAGACATTTGCAGCACGTCTGCCTGCGTTGCACACTCCAACTAATTATAACTAAGCCATTATACTAGCACACACTCAGTGTACCTAGTGGCATCCTATACGTGGCTATTGGACTTTGCTATAGTCCCACTAGTGCCAAGACATTTGCAGCACGTCTGCCTGCGTTGCACACTCCAACTAATTATAACTAAGCCATTATACTAGCACA
Source organism: Anomaloglossus baeobatrachus (assembly GCF_048569485.1). Classification (NCBI taxonomy): domain Eukaryota; kingdom Metazoa; phylum Chordata; class Amphibia; order Anura; family Aromobatidae; genus Anomaloglossus; species Anomaloglossus baeobatrachus. Next base: position 258,062,736 of record NC_134357.1, read on the forward strand.
CACTCAGTGTACCTAGTGGCATCCTATACGTGGCTATTGGACTTTGCTATAGTCCCACTAGTGCCAAGACATTTGCAGCACGTCTGCCTGCGTTGCACACTCCAACTAATTATAACTAAGCCATTATACTAGCACACACTCAGTGTACCTAGTGGCATCCTATACGTGGCTATTGGACTTTGCTATAGTCCCACTAGTGCCAAGACATTTGCAGCACGTCTGCCTGCGTTGCACACTCCAACTAATTATAACTAAGCCATTATACTAGCACACACTCAGTGTACCTAGTGGCATCCTATACGTGGCTATTGGACTTTGCTATAGTCCCACTAGTGCCAAGACATTTGCAGCACGTCTGCCTGCGTTGCACACTCCAACTAATTATAACTAAGCCATTATACTAGCACACACTCAGTGTACCTAGTGGCATCCTATACGTGGCTATTGGACTTTGCTATAGTCCCACTAGTGCCAAGACATTTGCAGCACGTCTGCCTGCGTTGCACACTCCAACTAATTATAACTAAGCCATTATACTAGCACACACTCAGTGTACCTAGTGGCATCCTATACGTGGCTATTGGACTTTGCTATAGTCCCACTAGTGCCAAGACATTTGCAGCACGTCTGCCTGCGTTGCACACTCCAACTAATTATAACTAAGCCATTATACTAGCACACACTCAGTGTACCTAGTGGCATCCTATACGTGGCTATTGGACTTTGCTATAGTCCCACTAGTGCCAAGACATTTGCAGCACGTCTGCCTGCGTTGCACACTCCAACTAATTATAACTAAGCCATTATACTAGCACACACTCAGTGTACCTAGTGGCATCCTATACGTGGCTATTGGACTTTGCTATAGTCCCACTAGTGCCAAGACATTTGCAGCACGTCTGCCTGCGTTGCACACTCCAACTAATTATAACTAAGCCATTATACTAGCACACACTCAGTGTACCTAGTGGCATCCTATACGTGGCTATTGGACTTTGCTATAGTCCCACTAGTGCCAAGACATTTGCAGCACGTCTGCCTGCGTTGCACACTCCAACTAATTATAACTAAGCCATTATACTAGCACACACTCAGTGTACCTAGTGGCATCCTATACGTGGCTATTGGACTTTGCTATAGTCCCACTAGTGCCAAGACATTTGCAGCACGTCTGCCTGCGTTGCACACTCCAACTAATTATAACTAAGCCATTATACTAGCACACACTCAGTGTACCTAGTGGCATCCTATACGTGGCTATTGGACTTTGCTATAGTCCCACTAGTGCCAAGACATTTGCAGCACGTCTGCCTGCGTTGCACACTCCAACTAATTATAACTAAGCCATTATACTAGCACACACTCAGTGTACCTAGTGGCATCCTATACGTGGCTATTGGACTTTGCTATAGTCCCACTAGTGCCAAGACATTTGCAGCACGTCTGCCTGCGTTGCACACTCCAACTAATTATAACTAAGCCATTATACTAGCACACACTCAGTGTACCTAGTGGCATCCTATACGTGGCTATTGGACTTTGCTATAGTCCCACTAGTGCCAAGACATTTGCAGCACGTCTGCCTGCGTTGCACACTCCAACTAATTATAACTAAGCCATTATACTAGCACACACTCAGTGTACCTAGTGGCATCCTATACGTGGCTATTGGACTTTGCTATAGTCCCACTAGTGCCAAGACATTTGCAGCACGTCTGCCTGCGTTGCACACTCCAACTAATTATAACTAAGCCATTATACTAGCACACACTCAGTGTACCTAGTGGCATCCTATACGTGGCTATTGGACTTTGCTATAGTCCCACTAGTGCCAAGACATTTGCAGCACGTCTGCCTGCGTTGCACACTCCAACTAATTATAACTAAGCCATTATACTAGCACACACTCAGTGTACCTAGTGGCATCCTATACGTGGCTATTGGACTTTGCTATAGTCCCACTAGTGCCAAGACATTTGCAGCACGTCTGCCTGCGTTGCACACTCCAACTAATTATAACTAAGCCATTATACTAGCACACACTCAGTGTACCTAGTGGCATCCTATACGTGGCTATTGGACTTTGCTATAGTCCCACTAGTGCCAAGACATTTGCAGCATGTCTGCCTGCGTTGCACACTCCAACTAATTATAACTAAGCCATTATACTAGCACACACTCAGTGTACCTAGTGGCATCCTATACGTGGCTATTGGACTTTGCTATAGTCCCACTAGTGCCAAGACATTTGCAGCACGTCTGCCTGCGTTGCACACTCCAACTAATTATAACTAAGCCATTATACTAGCACACACTCAGTGTACCTAGTGGCATCCTATACGTGGCTATTGGACTTTGCTATAGTCCCACTAGTGCCAAGACATTTGCAGCACGTCTGCCTGCGTTGCACACTCCAACTAATTATAACTAAGCCATTATACTAGCACACACTCAGTGTACCTAGTGGCATCCTATACGTGGCTATTGGACTTTGCTATAGTCCCACTAGTGCCAAGACATTTGCAGCACGTCTGCCTGCGTTGCACACTCCAACTAATTATAACTAAGCCATTATACTAGCACACACTCAGTGTACCTAGTGGCATCCTATACGTGGCTATTGGACTTTGCTATAGTCCCACTAGTGCCAAGACATTTGCAGCACGTCTGCCTGCGTTGCACACTCCAACTAATTATAACTAAGCCATTATACTAGCACACACTCAGTGTACCTAGTGGCATCCTATACGTGGCTATTGGACTTTGCTATAGTCCCACTAGTGCCAAGACATTTGCAGCACGTCTGCCTGCGTTGCACACTCCAACTAATTATAACTAAGCCATTATACTAGCACACACTCAGTGTACCTAGTGGCATCCTATACGTGGCTATTGGACTTTGCTATAGTCCCACTAGTGCCAAGACATTTGCAGCACGTCTGCCTGCGTTGCACACTCCAACTAATTATAACTAAGCCATTATACTAGCACACACTCAGTGTACCTAGTGGCATCCTATACGTGGCTATTGGACTTTGCTATAGTCCTACTAGTGCCAAGACATTTGCAGAGCGCATCTGCCTGCGTTGCACACTCCAACTAATTATAACTAAGCCATTATACTAGTACACACTCAGTGAACCTAGTGGCATCCTATACGTGGCTATTGGACTTTGCTATAGTCCCACTAGTGCCAAGACATTTGCAGCACGTCTGCCTGCGTTGCACACTCCAACTAATTATAACTAAGCCATTATACTAGCACACACTCAGTGTACCTACTGGCATCCTATACGTGGCTATTGGACTTTGCTATAGTCCCACTAGTGCCAAGACATTTGCAGCACGTCTGCCTGCGTTGCACACTCCAACTAATTATAACTAAGCCATTATACTAGCACACACTCAGTGTACCTAGTGGCATCCTATACGTGGCTATTGGACTTTGCTATAGTCCCACTAGTGCCAAGACATTTGCAGCACGTCTGCCTGCGTTGCACACTCCAACTAATTATAACTAAGCCATTATACTAGCACACATTCAGTGTACCTAGTGGCATCCTATACGTGGCTATTGGACTTTGCTATAGTCCCACTAGTGCCAAGACATTTGCAGCACGTCTGCCTGCGTTGCACACTCCAACTAATTATAACTAAGCCATTATACTAGCACACACTCAGTGTACCTAGTGGCATCCTATACGTGGCTATTGGACTTTGCTATAGTCCCACTAGTGCCAAGACATTTGCAGCACGTCTGCCTGCGTTGCACACTCCAACTAATTATAACTAAGCCATTATACTAGCACACACTCAGTGTACCTAGTGGCATCCTATACGTGGCTATTGGACTTTGCTATAGTCCCACTAGTGCCAAGACATTTCCAGCACGTCTGCCTGCGTTGCACACTCCAACTAATTATAACTAAGCCATTATACTAGCACACACTCAGTGAACCTAGTGGCATCCTATACGTGGCTATTGGACTTTGCTATAGTCCCACTAGTGCCAAGACATTTGCAGCACGTCTGCCTGCGTTGCACACTCCAACTAATTATAACTAAGCCATTATACTAGCACACACTCAGTGTACCTAGTGGCATCCTATACGTGGCTATTGGACTTTGCTATAGTCCCACTAGTGCCAAGACATTTGCAGCACGTCTGCCTGCGTTGCACACTCCAACTAATTATAACTAAGCCATTATACTAGCACACACTCAGTGTACCTAGTGGCATCCTATACGTGGCTATTGGACTTTGCTATAGTCCCACTAGTGCCAAGACATTTGCAGCACGTCTGCCTGCGTTGCACACTCCAACTAATTATAACTAAGCCATTATACTAGCACACACTCAGTGTACCTAGTGGCATCCTATACGTGGCTATTGGACTTTGCTATAGTCCCACTAGTGCCAAGACATTTGCAGCACGTCTGCCTGCGTTGCACACTCCAACTAATTATAACTAAGCCATTATACTAGCACACACTCAGTGTACCTAGTGGCATCCTATACGTGGCTATTGGACTTTGCTATAGTCCCACTAGTGCCAAGACATTTGCAGCATGTCTGCCTGCGTTGCACACTCCAACTAATTATAACTAAGCCATTATACTAGCACACACTCAGTGTACCTAGTGGCATCCTATACGTGGCTATTGGACTTTGCTATATTCCCACTAGTGCCAAGACATTTGCAGCACGTCTGCCTGCGTTGCACACTCCAACTAATTATAACTAAGCCATTATACTAGCACACACTCAGTGTACCTAGTGGCATCCTATACGTGGCTATTGGACTTTGCTATAGTCCCACTAGTGCCAAGACATTTGCAGCACGTCTGCCTGCGTTGCACACTCCAACTAATTATAACTAAGCCATTATACTAGCACACACTCAGTGTACCTAGTGGCATCCTATACGTGGCTATTGGACTTTGCTATAGTCCCACTAGTGCCAAGACATTTGCAGCACGTCTGCCTGCGTTGCACACTCCAACTAATTATAACTAAGCCATTATACTAGCACACACTCAGTGTACCTAGTGGCATCCTATACGTGGCTATTGGACTTTGCTATAGTCCCACTAGTGCCAAGACATTTGCAGCACGTCTGCCTGCGTTGCACACTCCAACTAATTATAACTAAGCCATTATACTAGCACACACTCAGTGTACCTAGTGGCATCCTATACGTGGCTATTGGACTTTGCTATAGTCCCACTAGTGCCAAGACATTTGCAGCACGTCTGCCTGCGTTGCACACTCCAACTAATTATAACTAAGCCATTATACTAGCACACACTCAGTGTACCTAGTGGCATCCTATACGTGGCTATTGGACTTTGCTATAGTCCCACTAGTGCCAAGACATTTGCAGCACGTCTGCCTGCGTTGCACACTCCAACTAATTATAACTAAGCCATTATACTAGCACACACTCAGTGTACCTAGTGGCATCCTATACGTGGCTATTGGACTTTGCTATAGTCCTACTAGTGCCAAGACATTTGCAGAGCGCATCTGCCTGCGTTGCACACTCCAACTAATTATAACTAAGCCATTATACTAGCACACACTCAGTGAACCTAGTGGCATCCTATACGTGGCTATTGGACTTTGCTATAGTCCCACTAGTGCCAAGACATTTGCAGCACGTCTGCCTGCGTTGCACACTCCAACTAATTATAACTAAGCCATTATACTAGCACACACTCAGTGTACCTACTGGCATCCTATACGTGGCTATTGGACTTTGCTATAGTCCCACTAGTGCCAAGACATTTGCAGCACGTCTGCCTGCGTTGCACACTCCAACTAATTATAACTAAGCCATTATACTAGCACACACTCAGTGTACCTAGTGGCATCCTATACGTGGCTATTGGACTTTGCTATAGTCCCACTAGTGCCAAGACATTTGCAGCACGTCTGCCTGCGTTGCACACTCCAACTAATTATAACTAAGCCATTATACTAGCACACACTCAGTGTACCTAGTGGCATCCTATACGTGGCTATTGGACTTTGCTATAGTCCCACTAGTGCCAAGACATTTGCAGCACGTCTGCCTGCGTTGCACACTCCAACTAATTATAACTAAGCCATTATACTAGCACACACTCAGTGTACCTAGTGGCATCCTATACGTGGCTATTGGACTTTGCTATAGTCCTACTAGTGCCAAGACATTTGCAGAGCGCATCTGCCTGCGTTGCACACTCCAACTAATTATAACTAAGCCATTATACTAGCACACACTCAGTGAACCTAGTGGCATCCTATACGTGGCTATTGGACTTTGCTATAGTCCCACTAGTGCCAAGACATTTGCAGCACGTCTGCCTGCGTTGCACACTCCAACGAATTATAACTAAGTTACATTGTCAGGGATATTTATTCTTTATTATTCTGCTGTTAATAAAGCTAGACCACCACTGCAATCTTCACCACCTCTCAATTTTTACTACCACATTTTCAGTCCACAATCTTGTCGCAATCAACATGAGTGGCAAAATGACAGATGCTGGTGGAAAGGGGAAGAGGCGTGGTGGAAAAGGCAAAAAAGGTTTTGTCAGTGGGGAAGGTGCCAAAGCTCCATTATCATCTGCTGAAGATAGACCATCTACTAGCAAAAGTAAGATGTCTACTACTTATTGTGGACAATCCGATGTGCTCCCTTTTTTACGGACACGAACAAGAGGAACAAAGGTAGATGATGGGCAAAAAAGGAAAATGCTTGAATGGATCTCAAGTGGTCCAACAAGTGCCCTCTCAGCCACTTCAAGTACCGCATCCAAAAAACACCATTCCTCTGAGTTGTCATCCCAATCACACTTGATTTCTCCCAGCTCTGAAGTCTCCATCAGCCCTGCACAGTATGGTGGAACTGAGATGGCTGAGTCTGCAGAGCTGTTCAGTCACACTATAGCCTGGGAATCAGAGGTCTGCTCCCAAGCTACAGTGAGTACAGAACAGGAAATGGTCTGCAGTGATGCCCAGAACCTTTGTGACTCAGATTCAGGCCGTGAGGACCAAGTTTCTGAGCATAATGTTGACCCTTTGTCACAAACTGTAACACCTGTGGTTATAGACAATGAGGAACATACTGATGAAGATGAGACGCAGATACCCGATTGGGATGACAACTTAAATATTCGGTCAGGGCAAGAAGAGGCTCGGTCTGAGGGGGAGGGGAGTGCGAACACAACAATTGATGATGACGTTCTAGATCCCACCTACTGTCAACCCCCAGTCAGGCACTCGAGGAGGTCAACAGAGGCGGTGGAGGAGGATGCAACCGACGACGAAGTTACCTTGCGCCTTCCTGGACAGAGTCGGAGCACTGGTAGCACGTCTACAACTGCATCCTCAGCCACCACTCTGCCTATGAGCATTATTCGGGGTGGATCAACAGGTCGCATGGCCTCTAAGCCTTGCCTAGCCTGGGCCTTTTTTCACATCGAAAAAGATCGCCCAACTCATGTGATATGTAACATTTGTCATGATTCTGTTAGTAGAGGTCAAAACCTCAGCAGTTTGACAACTTCTTCCATGAATCGTCACATGAATAAATATCATAAGTCCCGGTGGGAAGCTCACCGTGCTGCAATGCCGGCTAGCGGAGCGAACCATCCACCGCCCGCCCCTTCCAGTGCATCCGCGCGCTCTTCATCTTCTAGGACTGTGGGGACAGCTGTCACACCTGTTTTTCCACGCAAAACTTCCACCACTGTAACCGCAACAGGCAGTTTGCTTGTAAGGTCGTCAGTTGGTTTGGAAGGGGAAACAAGTGAGTGTGTACAGCTCTCTCAGACATCGATAGCACCAACGTTGGATGAAGGCAACATCATGTCTCCGCCTGCACTTTCCTCACAAACCTGCATTTTTCCAGGGACACCCTACTCAACACCGTCTACACACAGCAGCCAGATCTCTGTCCCTCAGATGTGGTCAAATAAAAGGCCACTTCCTCCGACCCATGACAAAGCTAAGAGGTTGACTCTATCCCTCTGTAAGCTGTTGGCTACCGAAATGCTGCCTTTCCGCCTAGTGGACACACAGGATTTTAGAGACCTTATGTCTGTCGCTGTGCCCCAGTACCAGATGCCTAGTCGCCACTACTTCTCTAAGAAAGGTGTGCCCGCGCTACACCAGCATGTCGCACACAACATCACCGCTTCCTTGAGAAACTCTGTGTGTGAACGGGTGCATTTCACCACCGATACTTGGACCAGTAAGCATGGACAGGGACGTTACATGTCGCTGACTGGGCACTGGGTAACTATGGTGATAGATGGTGAAGGGTCTGCTGCACAAGTCTTGCCGTCCCCACGACTTGTGTGTCAATCCTCTGTCTGTCCAAGTTCCGCCACAGCTTCTGCATCCTCCACCTCATCTGGGTCCTCCACCTCCGCCCCAAGCCTGCCTGGTCAGGCCACCAGCGTTCTCACTGCGCAGAAGGAATCACGCACGCCTCATTACTATGCTGGCAGCCGAGCGCAATGGCATCAGGCGGTCTTTAGCTTGACATGTCTTGGTAATAAGAGTCACACAGCTGAGGAGTTGTGGTCAGCTCTGCGGTCCGAGTTTAATAAATGGTTGTCTCCACTCAACCTGCAGCCTGGTAAGGCCGTGTGCGACAATGCTGCAAACCTGGGTGCGGCCCTTCGCCTGGGCAAGGTGACACACGTACCTTGTATGGCTCACGTGTTGAACCTTGTCGTGCAGCAATTTTTAACACACTATCCCGGCCTAGATGGCCTTCTGAACAGGGCACGAAAACTGTCTGCTCACTTCCGGCGTTCAAGCGCCGCAGCTGAGCGACTTGCATCGCTACAGAAGTCTTTCGGCCTGCCGGTTCATCGCCTGAAATGCGATGTGGCGACACGCTGGAATTCAACTCTCCACATGTTACAGCGACTGTGGCAGCACCGCAGAGCCCTGGTGCAATACGTCATGACGTATAGCCTGGGCCAACGAGATGCAGAGGTGGGGCAGATCACCCTGATGGAGTGGTCTCAGATCAAGGACCTATGCACCCTTCTGCACAGTTTCGACATGGCGACGAATATGTTTAGCTCTGACAATGCCATTATCAGCATGACGATTCCAGTCATTTACATGCTGGAGCACACGCTAAACACTATTCGGAGTCAGGGGGTGGGACAACATGAAGGGGAGGAACTACAGGAGGATTCATATGTGCAAGGGACAACAACATCACCAAGGTCCAGACGTTCATCATCACCAACGCAGCAGGCATGGGACCATGGGGAACAGGGATCGACAAGGGCGCATAGTAGCAGGCGAAATGTTGAGCAAGGTGCAGGAGAACATGAAGAAATGGAGGACGAACTGTCCATGGACATGGAAGACTCAGCGGATGAGGGAGACCTTGGTCAAATTTCAGTTGAAAGAGGTTGGGGGAAGATGTCAGAGGAAGAAAGAACGGGTAGCACCTCTATGCCACAAACACAGCGTGGACTTGGTCCGCATGGCTGCGCAAGACACATGAGTGCCTTTTTGTTGCACTACCTCCAACATGACAGTCGTATTGTCAAAATTAGAAGTGATGATGACTACTGGATTGCCACACTATTAGATCCCCGGTACAAGTCCAAATTTTGTGACATAATTCCAGCCATAGAAAGGGACGCACGTATGCAGGAGTATCAGCAGAAGCTGTTACTCGATCTTAGCTCGGCTTTTCCACCAAACAACCGTGCAGGTGCAGGGAGGGAATCTCCCAGTTGTAACTTGACAAACATGGGACGGTCTCGTCATCTTCACCAGTCTACCCGTACCAGTAGGACCGTATCTGGTGCCGGTAACAGCAATTTTATGGAATCTTTTCATAATTTTTTTAGACCCTCTTTTGCAAGGCCACCAGAGACAACAAGTCTGACACATACTCAACGGCTGGAGAGGATGATACAGGAGTATCTCCAAATGAACATCGATGCCATGACTGTGCAACTGGAGCCTTGCTCCTTTTGGGCTTCAAACATAGAAAAATGGCCAGAGCTCTCCAGTTACGCCTTGGAGATTTTGTCGTGTCCAGCTGCCAGCGTTGTCTCTGAACGTGTATTCAGTGCTGCTGGGTGTGTGCTGACAGATAAGCGCACGCGTCTGTCCAGTGACAATGTGGACAGACTGACGTTCATCAAAATGAACAAGTCATGGATCCAGAAGGAATTTACTACCCCTGTGTCATCCTGGGGAGAGTAAATGCTTGTGGATTTGGAATGTGCTTGATGCAAATCAAAACATCCTGTTTGCAACTAGGGCCCAAGTGCTGCCACTGATGGGGTGGGTGTCTGTGTGGCCCAATTTTTGGAAAAAAGGGAGACTCCGCTTGGAGTAACCCTTGCTTACATTGTTTTTAAAAGAAGCCAAGATGAACAAGTCATGGGTCAGCAAAGACTTTGCTACCTACCCCGGTGTCATCCTGGGGACGGTTAATTATGGGGTATTTTTGAATGTGATTGATGCAAATGTAGCTGTGAAGTGTACAACTAGGGCCCAAGTGCTGCCACTGATGGGGTGGGTGTCTGTGTGGCCCAATTTTTGGAAAAAAAGGGAGACTCCGCTTGGAGTAACCCTTGCTTGATGTGTTTTTAAAAGAAGCCAAGATGAACAGAGCTGGGATCAGGAAATACTTTGCTACCTACCCCGGTGTCATCCTGGGGACGGATAAGAATGGCGTATTTTTGAATGTGCTTGATGCAAATCAAAACATCCTGTTTGCAACTAGGGCCCAAGTGCTGCCACTGATGGGGTGGGTGTCTGTGTGGCCCAATTTTTGGAAAAAAAGGGAGACTCCGCTTGGAGTAACCCTTGCTTGATGTGTTTTTAAAAGAAGCCAAGATGAACAGAGCTGGGATCAGCAAAGACTTTGCTACCTACCCCGGTGTCATCCTGGGGACGGATAAGAATGGCGTATTTTTGAATGTGCTTGATGCAAATCAAAACATCCTGTTTGCAACTAGGGCCCAAGTGCTGCCACTGATGGGGTGGGTGTCTGTGTGGCCCAATTTTTGGAAAAAAGGGAGACTCCGCTTGGAGTAACCCTTGCTTGATGTGTTTTTAAAAGAAGCCAAGATGAACAGAGCTGGGATCAGGAAATACTTTGCTACCTACCCCGGTGTCATCCTGGGGACGGATAAGAATGGCGTATTTTTGAATGTGCTTGATGCAAATCAAAACATCCTGTTTGCAACTAGGGCCCAAGTGCTGCCACTGATGGGGTGGGTGTCTGTGTGGCCCAATTTTTGGAAAAAAAGGGAGACTCCGCTTGGAGTAACCCTTGCTTGATGTGTTTTTAAAAGAAGCCAAGATGAACAGAGCTGGGATCAGGAAAGACTTTGCTACCTACCCCGGTGTCATCCTGGGGACGGATAAGAATGGCGTATTTTTGAATGTGCTTGATGCAAATCAAAACATCCTGTTTGCAACTAGGGCCCAAGTGCTGCCACTGATGGGGTGGGTGTCTGTGTGGCCCAATTTTTGGAAAAAAAGGGAGACTCCGCTTGGAGTAACCCTTGCTTGATGTGTTTTTAAAAGAAGCCAAGATGAACAGAGCTGGGATCAGCAAAGACTTTGCTACCTACCCCGGTGTCATCCTGGGGACGGATAAGAATGGCGTATTTTTGAATGTGCTTGATGCAAATCAAAACATCCTGTTTGCAACTAGGGCCCAAGTGCTGCCACTGATGGGGTGGGTGTCTGTGTGGCCCAATTTTTGGAAAAAAGGGAGACTCCGCTTGGAGTAACCCTTGCTTACATTGTTTTTAAAAGAAGCCAAGATGAACAAGTCATGGGTCAGCAAAGACTTTGCTACCTACCCCGGTGTCATCCTGGGGATGGATAAGAATGGCGTATTTTTGAATGTGCTTGATGCAAATGTAGCTGTGAAGTGTACAACTGGGGCACAACTGCTGCCACTGAAGGGGTGGGTGTGTGTGTGGCCCAATTTTTGGAAAAAATGGAGACTCCGCTTGGAGTCACCTTGCGGTGTTTTACATGATTTTAGAAGGGCGTGCCATGCCTATATCTGTGTGTCCTCCTCTTTTTCCTTGTCCAGCTGTTTTGTTTTCGCATGAGTATATGTCCTTGTCACTTTCCAATGTGTTTGAGTTGTTTGTCACCTTTAGGACACCTTTGAGGGTGTTTTCTAGGTGTTTTTCTGTGTTTGTGATTGCCTGCCATTGTTTCCTATGCAGTTCGAGTTCGGTTCGTCGAACGTTCGACGAACCGAACTCGAACGGGAGGTCCGTTCGGCGAACCAACCTCGAGCCGAACCGCGACCGGTTCGCTCATCTCTAATAATAAATAACTGAATGAAAAGCATCAAGTGCTTAAAAGTAGGAACAATTTCACCGGTATTTAGACATCAACTTCGGTGATGGTTCCCACACCATTGTTGCTGGACCTGTAAGGGGGAGCCATATTGCATAACACATAACCCCTTCAAAAAGGACCCATAAGGACGTGCTCGTAAGTCTCCCAACGCGTTTCGCATAAACTCATCTGGGGAGCTTTACTTAGGTAGAGCACAAAAAAACATCATGACAGAGGTAGATGCCAAACCAGAATAGGGAATTTTGCCCATATAAATAGAGGCAAGGTTTACAAGCAATTAAGAAATTACCATTTTCATTGGATGGCTGTGATCCCACACAGAAAATTAGAAATTGCTATACTAGATGTATTAAGTACCTTAAAAAAAACAGAAAGGATATACAAATTAGAGCATGTAACCATTATGGCCACCATGAGGATACAGTACAACATCAGCACTCCGCTAACCGGAAGTCCCATAGACTTAATGTAACAGAGAGGACGCATGCACAAAGAGCCACAATGCGCTGATACGGGGAGCAGTAAAGCCTCCACCCCCCCCCATGATGTGGATCCCGCGCATACATCCAAGGGATGAGATGAGAACCGCGCACGTCACCATGGCAAGCAGTACTTAACACAAAGAGGCAGTCCAAAAACAACCTGCATATATCACAGACCCTGTTACTGCGGATATACAGGGAGGCGGGACATATAGATTAAAGGCGTTCCTAATACCATAGCGACAAGCACTTGATAATGATAGGCGAAAAGATTTAACCCCATATGCAAAGTTCTATGCCTGTAACTAATGTAGGAACGGGACACAGAAATGAAATACGCATACAATTATAACAAGGGGCACCAAAGGAACAAAAAATCCCACTATCCCCCACAACAATAAAAATGAAACCAGAGCCAGCATGCAAGGTGCAAATTCTCAACCACCTAATCATTTATGATATTGAAGAAATGACATATGTATGATTAAGTGGTAGTGTTTTTTCACCAGTTTTTCCTCATATGATTGATAAATCTCTGAGACAGATTGTGGAGGGCGGTTCCCTGTAATAACTGTCTGTTGAGAATAATAACGTATAGTGGCTAACTGCCGGACCTAGTGAGGAAGTGTTTTTGTGCGTCGTACCTGATTATTTGGCCCGTTTGATCTTGGTGACCTAAAATCAAGGATTACATTTTATATTCACGTTTTTATTTGATCATAGATCATTTTAATAAGCACCATTAAACGTTATATTTTAAGAAAAAAAAATTTTCATGCTGTAACATGAAGGATCTACTCTTGCTATAGTGAACATTGACAAATTGGAGGGATAATTTTTTTTCTCAGTATCGTGCTATATTTGATTATTCACTATTTAAAATGGCTGGCTTTTTGTCCACAGAAATGGACACTAAGGTATGGGCTAATGAAGCCAAAGATGTGTTTTCTGAAAAATTATTGGTACAGAAAAAATATACGCCATGTCTTGACGGGGCCTTTAAGGATTTGACCAAAATCTATAAAGACAAAATAGTCTCCTGGTGGGAAATAAGATCTTTAGAAAGTTACATGAAGGACAACATTGTACCCAGACATCTAAGAGTCATGGTACAACCTGGGTTTAGGTATAAAAACTCTGACATAGGAATGAAATGGGAAAAAGAGGCTACAGAATGTTCACTAAAGTTCATGAAAATCTTGCTAGATGAAGAAAAAAGAAATTTGTCCACACTGGAAAGCTCCTTAAAGGAACAAATAGAAATTACACGTAAATTCTCGGGGGAAAGTGATTATGCGAATAAAGAAATTATTTTACAGGGAGCAGTGGAAAAATTCCAATACCATCTGAAGGAAAAAAAAACATAGGTTCTATGTACGAGACTTTAAAGATTTTAGGGACAATAGAGCCTATGTTTATTCATTCAACAAAGCCCCGAGGCACAGTGAGACAGACATATCCTCAACAGAAGGGAAACTTTCTGATCAAGAGATTATAGGGCATGTCAGAGTTTTACTGAATGCACCCTGACTGCTGTGCCCTGGTAGTAAGGGGTTAAGTTCCCTCTCATGTCCGATTCTCCCTCCTCCCCTTCCAGGGGTGTTATCCAATGGGAATGTTCCCATGATCCCACTCTTTCCCCTATAAATATTCCCCCTCTTCCTGGTTCCGGTCTCTCCTCACCTTGTGAGATCCGGACGCTGCTGTCGTTCCCGGTGAGAGATGGCTGACATGCTGGACAAGGCTGTCAGGGACAGAATCAGGATGGAGGGTGACGCGTGGCTTGCTGCTATTACAGGTGAGCAGCGTTCCCCTCCTCCTGAGGCTCAGACGCAAACTCCGGCCGGCAGGCGGCCTGCTCGTCTAAGCCACCCGCCTGAGCGTCTGAGTCACACACTGCGCACGCGCGCGGGGCGGGCGCGCGCCCCACGTGCGCGCAAATCACGTGCGCACCGTGCACGTTCCCCCACTCAGTAACGCCCACACGCCCGACCACAGTAACACACGCGGCGGCCGCAAGCCTCTCCTGTCCTACAGGCAAAGCGGCGCCGCTGTAATTAATAAATCAAATCCCTGCGCTCCGGAGGCAAGGCTTAACCCCATCCTTGCTGCTTCAGCCCAACACTCCACATGTATTAGCGCCGCCACACACGGCCATGGGAGGAAATAATAGCTGCAGATCCTCTTCAGCAGAGGAGTCTGCTAATAGTGTGCCATCATCTACTCTCTTACCTCCCCTGCCACACTGCACTAATGGAGAAGCAGGCAGGGTGGGGGCAGCTGCTCCCTCAACTACATGTTATCTCCCCAGTTGTCTCGTTAACACTTGGACATGAGTGGGGGAATGACTTTGCCCCCTGCGGTGGCAGCAGTGATGGCTCTGTCTCCTGCAGCAGCTGCAGTGATGGCTTTGCCGCTTGCTGCACCTGCAGCTACTGTTGGGATGGCTTTGCATCCTGTTGCTCCGCAGGTGCTGGCATTGCCCCCGGCGGCACCAGAGGGGATAGCCTTGCCTCACGCATCACATACAGTGTCGGCCTTGCCCCTGGAGCTGCAGAACCTACCCCGGGTCCTCCCTGTCCACGATGCAGTGGATGCTGGAAGCACGGCCCATGGTAGGCGACGCCTGGGCGCGGAAACCGCTCCGCTGCTTCTGACTCCTCTAACTCCTCACATTCCCGCAGCCTATATAGACGCAGGCGATCCAGTAGGGATCGCGATCGCCGCTCTGCCTATTCTTAGCGACGGTCCACATCCTCTCGCGGAAGCCGTCGGTCTCAGTCATCAGGATGGCGTTCGCCATCAACCACGGCTGATTCATCCGACGACTCCAGGACATCCAGCTGGCACTCTCGTCGCAGATCACGCCAGAGAGATGCCGAACCCTATGTGGTTCAACCACATGCCACTGGATCGGTAGCGGCTCAACATATATCGGTGAATCCCACAGATGCTCCAGCGGTCGGTGAGTACAATTATTCTGGGGCTTGGGGAGGTGCCGATACTACAGCTATGTCATTAAAAGCTCTGTTAGCCCATTTAAATACCCCGAATAATAAAAAAAAATATAAAAAAATAAAAAAAATTAAAAAAAATCATTCTAGGTTAACCCTTTATTAATCTGAAATCAACCTGAAAAGAGATACGAGCCCGCTCCTAGGGCTGATATACATAATGATACATTCTTTCGCGGTATCCCCCCCCCCCCTTAGGCTCTCACCTTGACCCAGAGACTGTAAAGAAAAAAAAAAAAAACCCAGGGTTGCTATTAAAACTATTAATAATTGGCTGCAAGCCTTTCTTCGTATTTAGGTGTGCATGGGTCCTGACCGTTGTCCTGAGCTTTTTATATATGTTGACTCCATATATAACGCGTACAAGGCGCACGGCGGGCTGCGTGGTGGCGTTATGACGAAGATTTCACGCATCGTCTGGCCCATCAACCGCACTTAGGGTGGGGGGGGTTAAAACTACGGACTCCTGGTTGCGCTTCATGATGACTCCTAAAGTCCCCTTTCATGTCGCGGCCCCTGGCAGCTCTGCCGGTTCCAATTCAGTGGCCGTGCGTAGACCCGGCGGCACTGCCGATTCTTTGGTCTCTGTAGATATTAGCTTGAATGCTCTACCTGCGGAGGCCCCCATGCAGCAGCAAAATGCTCCCGCCCTTCGGCAAAATTGCCAACAAAGTCGTCAAATTCACCTGAAAATCGAGACACCAGTGAGCGTATCAGAGACGGGGCCATGGCTTGATCGGTACCTCAATAAAGAGGCGGCAACTCAGCTGCGCTTCGGCTTCACTTTTGGATTCTTTACCTCCTTTTTAACCTTAACAGACAACCCATTTTTGTCCGGAATCTAAAGTCGGCGACGGAACTCCATGAGGTTTTGCTTGATAAACTAAACAGCGAGTTAGATAAACGCAGGTTTAAGGGACCATTTAAGGTGATACTTTTTTACAACTTTTGGGTGTCTCCGTTTGGGGTCATTCCTAAGAAGGAAACAGGAAAATTCCGTCTAATTCATCACCTGTCTCACCCAAAAGGTTCATCCGTCAACGATGGTATACTTGAATTGGACACGTCAGTCACGTAGGTCTCTTTTGACAAAGCTGTGGGTTTAGTTCAGCAAGCGGGACCGGGGGCGCTGATGGCCAAGTCAGATAATGTGTCAGCTTTTCGCCTCTTCCCGGTCCACCCTGATTGCTACCAGTTGTTGGGATGTTTTGTAGACGGTTGTTATGACTACGATACGTGCCTTCCTATGAGATGCTCAATCTCTTGTTCCTATTTTGAGCTATTTAGTTCTTTTTTGGAATAGGTTGTACAAGTTGAATCCAGTTCTCAATCTGTTACTCATTATCTTGATGACTTCTTTTTGCAGGCCCCCAAGATTCCACTCACTGCCACTTTCTATTACATACGTTTTGCAGCTTGATGTCCAGATTCGGTGTCCCATTGTCAAAGGAAAAAAACAGTCTGTCCTTTGCCAGTCCTTTCTTTTCTTGGTATTGAGATAGATTCAAACGCGATGGTTTTTTCGTCTCCCAGATGACAAGGTATTGAAACTGCGCTCACTGATCATGGGGTTTTGTTCGGTCCGTAGAGTGACCCTCCGTCAGATGCAATCTTTCTTGGGCCTTCTAGTATTGCCTGTCTCGTCATGCCAATGGGTCGAGTTTTTCCTGGAGGTTATCACTGGCTACAAAAGGCGTTTGGCTTCCCCATCTCCGTACCAGGATTACATTCCGCCTATGGGCTGATTTGTTCATTTGGAACGATTTTCTATCCAGGTACAATAGGAAAACTTGTTGCTAGGATAACTTTGTCTCCAATGAAGAGCTATCACTCTTTTCCGACGCATCTGGATCGTTGGGTTTTGGTGTTATTTCCGGTGTTCAATGGTGTGCTGAGCATTGGCCCCAATCTTGGCACGCCAATGGTCTCGTGTCCAATCTAACTCTCCTCGATTTATTCCCCATTGTGACACCTGTCGCGATCTCGGGCCCGTCCTTCAGAAATAAACGGATTTTATTCTGGACTGACAACACGAGGGTGGTGCACGCGAAAAATCACCTGACTTCATCCTCTTTGCCAGTTATAAAATTACTA
Organism: Anomaloglossus baeobatrachus; assembly: GCF_048569485.1. Lineage (NCBI taxonomy): Eukaryota > Metazoa > Chordata > Amphibia > Anura > Aromobatidae > Anomaloglossus > Anomaloglossus baeobatrachus. The sequence goes on from NC_134357.1 coordinate 258,080,693, forward strand.
AAATTTTTGTGCTTCAAGTTTTGAGCTCAATATTTGGTTCAGGGCTCGCCATGTGCCTGGCGGGTGCAACACTATCGCCGACTCACTTTATCGTTTTCAATATCAGAAGTTCCGACAGCTCTGTCCTTGTGCCCAAACAGAGGGAATATCGAGCCCACACAGCATATGGGATCTGTTGGAATGCAGCTGATGCCGTTGGTGACGTCTTCAGGGGCCACGGCTGGCTTACGGTAAGGCATGGGCGGAATGGTTAGTTTTTTCGCAGCAAATTACATGGCTTTGGATGTTACCTGCCAGTACCTGTATCACCTGTACTGGCTGTCGGGGCTTGCTTTCCATTTCAAACTACGAGGTTGGCTGGACATTACTAAATTTTTTATAATCCAACAAGCAGTTAAGGCGTGGGCAGGGGGCAGCCTAGAAGGGAGCGCAGAAGGCCGGTTTCTTTTAGCTTTCTTCCTAGTATCATCGGACACATCTCTGCCATTTGTCCTCCTCCTTTCGAGTCTGCTCTTTTCTCTGCTTCTTTTGCTATAGCCTTTTTGGCGCGTTGTGCATTGGTGAGTTGCTTTCTCCTGGTGGAGGCACCCACGGGGGCCTTCGGCACGACGACATCACATCGGGTAATGGGGGTTTAAGGATAAGAATTCAGCAATCTAAGACTGATCAAACCGGGAATGGCTGCTGGATATTTTTGTTTCTATTCCTGGCCCAGTGTGCCCTGTTAGACTGATCCTTAACTACATCGCTTTGCGCCATGGTAACTCTTCATTCTAGTCCATGAAGACGGTTCCCCCCCTGACGAGATTCCAATTCTTAGCGGTTTTTGTAAATGTTTAACGTTTCTGGGTCTGCCCGCCAGCGAGTTTGGTACTCACTCCTTTGGATAGGGGCGGTGACTGAGGCCGCTTGGGCGGGATTGCTCAATGCATAGGCCGGTGGTATTCCGCATGTTTTGCGAAATGTATTAGTCCGGAATTATTGCTTCTTTAACAATGATTTACACAGGTTTGCCTTATTGTATACGTGTCACTAACAGTTTTTTCCTTTTAGGCGCAGCTAAGTCTGTAATTTGGTTACTGGGCCACTCCTATATTTGGCTTTCGTGGCTTCGAGGTGAATTGGAGAGGCATCAGGGGTCTCATATGGGCTCAAGTTATACCTGAAGTTGTGGAGATTGCCAGGTCTGCCTTAACTCCAGTGGTCCTCGTCATTCCCGCCGGGTGAAATGACCTCGGTTCCCGCCGCAAGATGGTATTGAGCAGGCTTTGTTCTTTATGGGTGGGGGTCGGAGCACAGTCTAGGGCCTCTGCTCCTCCGTGGCGGTTTTGAGCCAAACAGTTGTTCGATTACGAAAGCTAAAGTGCGCCGGAAGTCCGGCCTGGCACAAAGTTTCGTTTGAAAGTATTGATTAATAATGGTTAATTGTGCTGTGACCGACCTCCATCCACAATAAAAGATGAGAGTTGTTTAATTTTGATAAAGCTCTCCTAATAAAGTTTGGATTTTGGTTAATTTGGTCTCGGAGTGGTTAATCGGACATGGGAGGGTCTTGTTTGCGGGGTGTGGGTCTCAGCAGTCTATAGGGCATGTCAGTGTTTTACTGAATGCACCCTGACTGCTGTGCCCTGGTAGTAAGGGGTTAAGTTCCCTCTCATGTCCGATTCTCCCTCCTCCCCTTCCAGGGGTGTTATCCAATGGGAATGTTCCCATGATCCCACTCTTTCCCCTATAAATATTCCCCCTCTTCCTGGTTCCGGTCTCTCCTCACCTTGTGAGATCCGGACGCTGCTGTCCCACCCTCCCTCCCTATCTTTTGGTTAATCTTTTCAAGTCACAGCGGTTTTGAGCCAAACAGTTGTTCGATTACGAAAGCTAAAGTGCGCCGGAAGTCCGGCCTGGCACAAAGTTTCGTTTGAAAGTATTGATTAATAATGGTTAATTGTGCTGTGACCGACCTCCATCCAGAATAAAAGATGAGAGTTGTTTAATTTTGATAAAGCTCTCCTAATAATGTTTGGATTTTGGTTAATTTGGTCTCGGAGTGGTTAATCGGACATGGGAGGGTCTTGTTTGCGGGGTGTGGGTCTCAGCAGTCTAAACGCAGTAGTTTTAGGCCTATGCAACATTACAGGAACTCCAAAGGGAGGGGCGGTCAAGTAACAGAGGAAACTCATATGCCTCCACTAGTACGAGAGGAGGTTTTTTAGACGATCAACACAATCTGAGGAGTCTGCAAAATCAGATGAATTGATGGCTAGAAGAGCTCCTCAAATTATTAATTTATCATCTAGAACTTTAAGTGACATTGAAACCTCGATCTTAAGTAAAGGGTTGTCCTTTATACCAACAACCGATTTTGATGATTTTAGTAGTGCGAAGAATCTGCACATCTTTGCCAGTAGACTGAAGTGGAGAAAACATTTTTCCAATAATGATAAAAAAACATGTAGTGACTTGGGTATTCCTGATGAACTATTACAGGATGTGAGATTATTGTACCATCTAAGTGACGTTAGCCCCAATGAACAGGGAGAAGGACCGTTTACATCCCTAAAGAAAAAAAGCACAAAAATGCCCCCCTCCCCCACCACAGACTGAGATAGACGTCGTGGATATATTTGTCAATTTGGTCACGGAGGAAATTAAAAAAGGGTTAAGAGTGACAACAGGAGACATAATTTAACAAGGGCAGAAATGACGAGTCTTCGGAACCTCGAAAGTGATGATGATTTAACCATCAAGCCCTCCGATAAGGGGGGAATACTGTTCTTATGGACACTGACAAATATAAAAAAATGTGTATGGACATTTTGGATGATGAAGGTTGCTACTGTATATTAAGAGAAAATCCATACCCTGGGTTCGCCCTAGAATTAAAACGCATGTTGGATGAGGCATTGAGTATCAAGTTAATAGATAAGAATGAGTATGAATTTTTACTCCCAAAGTTTCCAAAGGTGGCAACCTTTTACTCATTGCCAAAAGTAAATAAAGGTTTAAACCCATTAAAGGGCTGTGTTACAGGGGGCTGTCTGATAATAAAACCTAAAGGAGTATCAGACAGTCAGGGTCCACCGTGCAAAGACTCTGCTGCAGACTATGGCAGATTGCAATACCTCTGTTAAACTCACAGAGGAATATAATTAGTAAATAAGGCAATTCCTCCCTTACTTGGAGGGTGTATGGAATAGTCTCTGTTAATAATCACAGAGACAAAGGCAGTGAGTGTGAAATGGCACCTACCTAGGTCCGTTCCTCTAGTGGTGCCAGGAGACGGACAGCAGCGTAAGCCGCACAAAGCTCCTACCTGCGTTCGCTCCACTAGTGTGCGAGGACACGAACCACTAGATATGGCACCTGCCTAGGTCCGCTCTTCTAGTGGTGCAAAAGAGACGAACAGCAGCGTAAGCCGCACAAAGCTCCTACCTGCGTTCGCTCCACTAGTGTGCGAGGACACGGACCACTAGATATGGCACCTGCCTAGTTCCGATCTTCTAGTGGTGCAAAAGAGACGAACAGCAGCATAAGCCGCACAAAGCTCCTACCTCTGTTCGCTCCCCTAGTGTGCGAGGATACAAACAACTGCCAGACGCAGTATAAGGAACGTTACCCTAGCGGCAACGTCCACCTACGAGTAGAATCACAAGGCCCAGCCGGACCATGTGCCTCAGGCACCTGCCTATGTCCGCTCCCCTAAGAGGTAAGGATACGGACTGCAGCCGAAGCTGTAAGGTATAAGAACGCTACCCTGCCGGTAGCGCTCACCTAGCATAGACAGAGAGATGCCTAGAGGAACGTGCACAGAGCGTCTACTCTCATGCATGAACCAAGAGAACTGAGCGCCATGCGGCATGCGTCAGGGTCTTATATAGACTCTGTGCCTCATCCAAGATGGAGGACACCAGAGCCAATCTGCTGCCAGAACGACAGGAATGACGTCACGATGGCCTATCACCGAGCAAAGCGTCACAAGCACATGACCAGTGACCAATCGGCATAGAAAGTGTCAGAGACATGTGACCACGTGTCACAAGCACATGACCAGCAGCCAATCGGCATAGAAGGTGTCAGAGACATGTGACCTCGTGTCAGCGATGATGTCACCCGCACATGTGCAATGGCTCCATGATAGGACTTAGTCTCCAGCGCTTGCACATGTGCAGTAGCAAGAAATCTGGACATAGTCTCCAGTGCTCGCACATGTGCAGTAGCAAGAAATCTGGACATAGACTCCAGTGCCACAGCAACCGTAACAGGCCGGCCCATTGTGTCCGGAATGGGCAGTCTGACTGAAAACCTCAGTGTGTATGTAGACCGTATCCTTAGGCCATTCGTGAACTCTCTTAACTCGTACCTTAGAGACACAACAGATTTTTTAAGGCATATTGAGGACATTTTTCTGGAGGAGGGCATGCTGCTATGCAGTATAGATGTAGAGGCCCTCTACTCCTCAATCCCTCATGACAAGGGCCTTGCAGCAGCGAGGTACTTTCTGAACTGGTGTGGAAATCATCTTCAGGGCCATAATGAATTTGTAATGAAGGCTCTTGAGTTTTGTTTAACTAGGAACGTGTTTACTTTTGGGGGGAAGTACTTCCATCAGCTCAGGGGCACTGCGATGGGGAGTTGTTGTGCCCCATCGTATGCCAATTTGCTCCTGGGCTGGTGGGAGGAAACCACCATTTTTGGGGGTGAAACGGACACAGAGGACATAGTCCTCTGGGTCTGTTTCATTGCTGACATTTTTGTGATATGGAAAGGGGATCTTAATGGTTTTGAGCATTTTGTTCAGAATCTGAATCAGAACAGCATTGGACTTACATTTACTCACGAGGTGAGTGACCATAGGCTAGCGTTTCTGGACATTTTGGTTGAAAAAGGCCCTGATGGCAGACTATTGACTAGCACATTCCGCAAAGAAACGTCATCAAACTCTTTACTACGATGGGAGAGTGCTCATCCCTTTTCTCACAAGAAAGGTATACCGAAAAGCCAGTTTATCAGAATGAAAAGAAATTGCTCAGATAATGAGCAATTTCTAAAATAATCTAGAGATTTGAAAGCAAAACTGGATGAAAGAGGGTACCCTAAACACATTATAAATGAAGCATTTGAAAATGTTAGGATAATGGATCGTACCATGATGTTGACTCCCATACCAAAAGATTTTACAACCACGGAAGTAACACGACTTTTAACTACCTATAATAATGGTTCTACACATTTGAGAGAAATTATAGGTGGATACTGGCCGATTTTGAAAATTGATGAAACTATAGGCCAGTTAATTTCTGATAGCCCTGCAATAACATTCAGATGAGCACGGTCCTTAAAAGATAGGCTAGTACATAGCCATTTTAATGAGGTATGGACCAGGGTACAAGCTAATATAAAAGGATGTTATAGGTGTCATAACTACAGTATGTGCAATATGATGGATGAACGCAAAGACTTTGTAGACCCTAATACCAACCAGAGTTAATAAAATTAGATCATTGATAACGTGCAGAACGAAAGGGGTTATTTATAGAGCAGGGGAACACAGACGAGACATTGTCAATAAGAAAGATACTAGTGTGGCACGACATGTTAACACTGTACACAATGGGGATCCAAAATCAATCTCGATAATGGGTATTGACCATATAGACCCTCCGCCGAGGGGCGGTAACTGGGATAATCTGTTACTGAGGAAAGAATGCTACTGGATATTCAAGCTTCAGACAGATACACCGCGGGGTTTGAATGAACAATTATCCTTTGTTCCTTTCCTCTTTACACGATAGATATAGGGACAGTTCAGGAGGGACAGTCTACGTTGAGCGGGGGCGCCATATGTGTAGGAATTAGGGTGCCAACCTCCGCAGGCTAGGAAGGGCCATTTATCAACATAGGTTGTCAAGATAGTGTGCACGCTTGGTGGTGGGTACTGTCCTTTCAACTACATTACTTACCCCTGTAAGAGAAGCTATATCTAATCTGTTCTATAAGAGAATGGCGAGTGAGTTTCATAGGTCCCCTAGACTCCCCACAATAAGGTTTACTCAAAAAAAAAAAAAATGAGCTAATTTTGGTGTGGTTTTAATGTCACGGTCCAATCCTAAATCTCAGGGCTATCAGGGCCTCTGGATTAATAGGGTAAATTGGTGTCATAGGCTGATATGATCATATTTAATAAATGTCCACATTAACATCGCTATGATAATGTAATATCTAATAACATCTAGTTCCAATAAGAATGGTGTATGTCAAATTCTGTGTCAGGATATATAAATAAATAAATGAGAGGCTGAAGGGAATCTAGAAAACACAATGAGGTGCCTATAGAAGTTATAAATGTATTGAAAAGAATAGGCCACCATTTAAATTGATACTATTGCTGTAGAAGTGAGATTGTTATATTTCACAGCAAACAGGCAGGGAGTCTGTGATTTGGATTATTGCTGCCTGAAAACGATATGGAAGGATTTCCAGCGCTGATATTTCTAGGCTTTATTGATGAGGTCTGCGCAGGGCGCGCAGGGCGCACAGCGCTGCTGGAGAGGATGGATTGAATGTGTGGGGCGCACAGCGTGCGTTCCACACACTTTCTTGTTTCCAAGGGGCGTTCCTTTGACTCACGTGGTGCAGACGTTAGGTCCGACCATGTGATCCTTCCTGTTGATTGCGATGCAGTGAGCATGCACAAGGAATATAAAATGGCGGCGCCCATAGCGTTCAGCGCGGCGCAGCATGAATATGTATGTCAGCGGACACGTTAAGGTAAGTTGCAAATTTACTCTAACATGGTGGGCCACGATATGGTCTGCTGGAGAAAGGATTACTAAAGTCCTGCTGTTTTAATTACAGTCCGATGTGGGCATTAACTTATGGTAGAAAAGCCATTATATGGAATTGATTGATGACATTCTGGATGTGCAGAGTCTAAGTAACACAGAATCCCCTGATGATTTTGATGTGAATGAAAACGCGTTGGAAGTTACATGATGTCTGCCCGGTTTCCAATTTGGATGGAGCAATAGGAGAGCCAAGGAAGCAAAACAGCATTTTTTTCTCCACATCATATGGAATTTTGATGATGACTAAGCCCGCTGTGTGGTGAGATCACTCCATTTCTATAATAGTCATTTATGATATTGAAGAAATGACATATGTATGATTAAGTGGTAGTGTTTTTTCACCAGTTTTTCCTCATATGATTGATAAATCTCTGAGACAGATTGTGGAGGGCGGTTCCCTGTAATAACTGTCTGTTGAGAATAATAAGGTATAGTGGCTAACTGCCGGACCTAGTGAGGAAGTGTTTTTGTGCGTCGTACCTGATTATTTGGCCCGTTTGATCTTGGTGACCTAAAATCAGGGATTACATTTTATATTCATATTATAGTTTTTATTTGATCATAGATCATTTTAATAAGCACCATTAAAAGTTATATTTTAAGAAAAACATTTTTTCATGCTGTAACATGAAGGATCCACTCTTGCTATAGTTAATATTGACAAATTGGAGGGATAATTTTTTCTCAGTATCGTGCTATATTTGACTTTCAACTTCCCCATCTTCGGCTATTTTCGGGTTTCCGATTGTGACGTAGTAGCGGCGCCAGGTTTAGAAAGCCTTCTTTCTCCGACGTGCGTACATCGTTCCAGGGCGCGACGTGGTCCGTGTGATTCATCACAGGTATAGATGCAGCACATGTAGTTCGTTTTGCACACTACCTCTATGTTTTACACGCTGTCTCTTTATTTAGTTATATATTTCTGGTTGGTATAATGACCACTGATGAGGATTCTTTAACGGTTTCATGATACATAAACATTTGATATTGGATGCAACATATAAATATATATTAAATATCTGTTTTTCTTTGCAGTCATACACAAGGGATTTCCCTAGTCCAATACGGCAGATTCCGACAAGAATTTTTCTTCTGATTATTTCTCCTGAGCTTTTGTGACCATATCCTTAGGTATTTTTCCTTTTTGTATTGTTAATTGTCATTTTTCTTGTTTGATTTATTATGTAACATATTGGCATACCCTTGTTTTTCTTTGTACGTTGAATGTAATATTATGAGAAAAATCTCTCTATGATCATGTATTTATGCAAACATTTGTTTTATACAGATAAACCTTGAGAAAAGCTAATGCTAAAACGTTGACTTATGGATATGCCACAATAAAATAAAATTATTTGTTTGCAACAAACCTACTTATAAATAGATTTTTTCTGTGTGTATGGTATCTGATCTGAGATTAGTTAATTTTCCATACACACCACTTCAATTTATCTGGCAAACACAAGATAATCCTAGTGATTTGATATATTTTTCCTGGCGTTTGCCTGCTATACAACAAGATTATGGCATTTTCTACTCTCTCATTTAATAATGAAAATGCTACAGCAATTATTTCCAATGTTACAACGGCTGGTGATTTTTTACATACATCAGTGGCTGAAACTTGTACACGTGATCTTGAGAAGGAAGCAAGACGTCTCACAGCTTTGGAGCTTCACAGTGCGAACCTAGCTGAATACCATAAAGTCCAACGTATTCCACGGGGGCTACGAGTACAATTGAGACCCACCCTATTCTCGGAGAATATTGATTATTGTAACCAGTTTGAAAGCTTGTTAAATAAATGTTCGATGGACATTTTACATCTTACTATGAATTTTCTCCAAAAAGAAATTGTGGAGGTCAAAACTAACATCACAGCTCTTGAACAACAACTACAGGATACTATGAGTAATGAAGCTTTTTCTACAATTAAAATTAAGGTAGACACGACTATTACCTTCTTCCGGGAGACTATTTAACAACGTAAGAAACAGAAATTTTTACGGGATATGGAAGACTACAAGTCAAACCGGGTGTACAAATGGAGATTCTCCAATTATTTCAGGGATGGACGACCACAACGTAGGAACTATTATTTTAATTCTGTTACATTTGCTAGTTCTGATAGCGACCTTTCATCTACATCGCATCAAGGATATCAACAGAATCGTGCCTAGAAGGAAACAACGCGGGGGAGGAAACATGGACACTAATCGATCTAATATAGTCACTCGGTCACAGGTAAATGTGCAAAGTATTGTCTACAATATTTCATCTATTAATCTGTCTCCGGTAGAATTACAGTTGTTACAAAAAGGCTTGTCGTTCTGTCCCACGCCTGCTTTTGATTCATTTACCCTTAATCAAGATTTAGCTCGATTCTACCGTGCACTTAGATTTAAGGTACATTTTTCTGAATAAGACAGTCCACTAGCCTCGACATCACAGACGCAATCTGATATGAGTGACAAGTTCATTTTGCATAATTTGGGTCTATATACTAAAAGTAATTTTGCACCTCCTCGTAATTACCATGCATTAGAAACATTTGTATCTATGGTTCAGAGAGACATTGAAGCTAAAATGAAATGTATTGAGCAGGGTAAAATGGCCCTGAAACATAATTTATCTGTTGAGGAATCTCGAGCCCTTATGGACCTTAGGAATAACCGTAATTTAATTTTTAAACCAGCTGATAAAGGTGGCTCTATTATAGTGATGGATCGGTCTTATTATATCTCTGAGATATTATCTCAATTGAACAAAGAAATGAATTATGAACCAATTTCCTATAATCCTTTCTTTAATATTGCTAGGTCTATTAAAATTCTGGTTGAAAAATACTAAAATAAAAATACCATAGATAACAAATTACCTGAGTTTCTCATCAATCACTATCCCACCATACCTGTTTTTTACACTTTGCCAAAAATTCATAAGAACTTACATCGTCCCCCAGGTCGTCCTATAGTCGCCTCCACTAATTCTATTCTACCACCCTTTGCAATAGTTCTGGACAAGATATTGACACCATTGATACCTAAAATTCCGTCCTTTATTAAGGATACCTCACATTTTGTTACAACCATTAAGTCAATAGGACCATTACCCACTAACTGCCTTCTCGTGACACTTGATGTCACAAGTCTATATACAAGTATTGAACATACGGCAGGCTGTGTGGCAGTTCTTGAGTTTCTGAAGGAAAATACTCAATTTAGTGAAGATAAGATCAGTTTTTGTATGGATCTTTTAGATATGATATTATCAAAAAACTTTTTTCTATTTGGTGATCAATTTTATTTTCAAAAACGGAGTACAGCAATGGGATCTAACGTGGCCCCCGGTAGGCCAATATTTTTATGGCATCTTTTGAGAAGAAATATGTATACACCCATAGGTTATTTGTACATATTCTAATTTGGAAAAGATTCATTGATAATGCCTTTTTAATTTGGCACGGGGATGATATTACTTTGAATCAATTTTTCCATGACATTAATACTAGTGTTCCAGGTCTTACTTTTACATTACATTCCGATCGATCCTCTATCAATTTTCTGGATACACAGGTTTCAGCATCTGGAGAGGGCCAGCTTAACATTGATTTATATGTAAAACCAACAGATTGCAATAGTTTGTTACACTTCTCGAGTTGTCATCCGTGACATATCAAAGGGTCCTTACCCAAATCTCAATTTTTTTAGAATCAATCGGATTGTAAGTAGTGATGACTAACGCAAATTACGTCTGGAAGAGATGAGTAGAAAGTTTATGGCCAGAGGATACCCTGATAAACTTCAAAAATCTATTTTAATGTCTGATTTATCTACACCACAATTACCTAAAAATAAACGTATGGTATTTATTAGTACATACTATCCCTTCATGGCCTTATTCAACCAATGCATATTGAAGCATTGGAGACTTTTAGGTGATGCGTATCCAAAAATTCCAGAATTTAGTTCCCCACCTATTCTGTGCAATAAGAGATCAAGGAATTTGAGAGACTTTCTTGTGAGGGCCGACATAGGACCTATGAGTGGACTATCCACCCAGACAACCTTTGCCCCTATGCGGAAGGGTACTTTTCCCTGTTTGGGATGTTTACAGTGCTCAAATGTAACGAAGGGTGAATTCTTCACTCATCCTAGGTCAGGAAAGAGATTCTCTATTAAAGGTTATTTTATATGTCAGTCCTCATTTGTAATTTATTTAATCAAATGCCCATGCGGTCTCGGATATGTTGGGAAGACTACTCAGCATATCCGAGACCATATCTCACAGCATAAATCGACGATTAGATGTAAAAAGACTCTATTGCCAATTCCTTTTCATTTTTTGAGCCAGGGACATTCGATTGCACAGCTACGATTCCAGGTACTGGAGCAGGTTGATTTACCACGGAGGGGTGGTAACAGAGTAAAGACACTGAAATGCCGCGAGGCATTTTGGATCCATACTTTACAGACATTAGAGCCACGGGGTATGAATAGGGAATACGAGATATTCTACGAGTAATGAGGCTGGGTTCCAAACGTATATGGACTAAAATGTATAGAAACAGTCAATTAATATTTCTCGGATCGCGTGTGGTGGCACCACATGATGAATGGAATTAATCCTTTTAGGCTATTTTATACATGTATATATGTATATATGCATATAGATGAATGTGTATGTATATGTTTGTGTCATGTATGTACATGTATATATACGCTATTTTTCCTTTGTATATTCCTTTTTTCTTTTATTCTTCTTTTTTGTGTCTATTCGGGTTAGTATGACTGCAGTTTACTCAGATATAATGGTCACCTATGGTATATTATACATCTTATGACATTACTAATTTATACTTTTTTTCTCTTCTTTTTATATTTTCGGGTTATAAGTCCAATGATTTGGTGAGGATAAATGAATTTGTTTGGAAACCTATTTATCGATAGAATCCTTAAATGCAATAAGCTTTCCAACTAAATGTTTTAGTGCAATAGCTTATATTTAGGCCACTATATCATGTTTGTATATAGTTTTTAACGACGCACGTACTGCATATGTTTGATATAAGCAGGTGTTGTTATGTCCTTTAACTCCTCGGGTTTCTTCGGATTCCTGAACGCATGTGCGATTAAATAGTGACATAACTTTGGTTACGTTACTTCGGCTTTCAACTTCCCCATCTTCGGCTATTTTCGGGTTTACGATTGTGACATAGTAGCGGCGCCAGGTTTAAAAAGCCTTCTTTCTCTGACGTGCGTACATCGTTCAGGGCGCGACGTGGTCCGCGTGATTCATCACAGGTATAGATGCAGCACATGTAGTTCGGCTTTCAACTTCCCCATCTTCGGCTATTTTCGGGTTTACGATTGTGACATAGTAGCGGCGCCAGGTTTAAAAAGCCTTCTTTCTCTGACGTGCGTACATCGTTCAGGGCGCGACGTGGTCCGCGTGATTCATCACAGGTATAGATGCAGCACATGTAGTTCGTTTTGTACGCTACCTCTTTGTTTTACACGCGATCTTCTTTATTTAGGTATATATTTCTGGTTGGTATAATGACCACTGATGAGGATTCTTTAACGATTTCATGATACATAAACATTTGATATTGGATGCAACATATTTTTAATATATATATATATATATATATATATATATATATATATATATATATATATCTGTTTTTCTCTGCAGTCATACACAAGGGATTTTCCCTAGTCCAATACAGCAGATTCCCACAAGAATTTTTCTTCTGATTATTTCACCTGAGCTTTTGTGACCATATCCTTAGGTATTTTTACTTTTTTTATTGTTAATTGTCATTTTTCGTGTTTGATTTATTCTGTAACATATTGGCATACACTTGTTTTTCTTTGTATGTTGAATGTAATATTATGAGAAAAATATCTCTATGATCATGTATTTATGCAACCATTTGTTTTATACAGATAAACCTTGAGAAAAGCATTATGCTGAAATGTTGGTTTATGGATATGCCACAATAAAATAAAATTATTTGTTTGCTACAAACCTATTTCTTAATAGATTTTTTTCTGTGTGTATTGTATCTGATCTGGGATTAGTTATTATTCCATACACACCACTTCAATTTATCTGGCAAACACAAGATAATCCTAGTGATTTGGTCATTATATTGTCATCGTGTTGCTATACAATAAGGTTTGCACATTTTAGAAAGTTGTCATCCCCCTCACGGTAACCCCTCCCTCTCCATTTTACGTATGTCAACCATCTTGCTAACACATCTTTGCAGTCCTGGTTCAGAATTGTCTTTTTTACCTACTGTCCTGTGCATAATACAAGAATTCAGCTGGAAAAAAACCCACTTCTTCTGGAATCTTCATACCTGCCTTTGCAGTTGAGTCAAGCTATGTGACTAAAGCCCAATGTATCTTACAATGTGTCGGCGGGGTCACGTCGTAAGTGACGCACATCCGGCATTGTAAGGTACATTGCAGTGTGTGACAGGTAAGTGCGATTGCGATTGAACGGTAAAACGTTCATCGCACGCACATCGTTCATTTCTCTAGAATTGAACGTGAGGTTGTTCAATGTTCCCGAAGCAGCACACATCGCAGTGTGTGACACCCCGGGAACATTGAACAGATCTTACCTGCGTCTTGCGGCTCCCGGCCGGTAATGCGGAAGGAAAGAGGTGGGCGGGATGTTTACGTCCCGCTCATCTCCGCCCCTCCGCTTCTATTGGCCGGCTGCCGCGTGACGTCGATGTGACGCCGAACGTCCCTCCCACTCCAGGAAGTGGACGTTCGCCGCCCACATCGAGGTCGTATGGAAGGGTAAGTACATGTGACGGGGGTTAATCGTTTGTACGGCATGTTCAACAAATTGAATGTGCCACACATACGATAGGGGCGTTGCAAATCGCATACGATATCGTATGCGAAATTGCAACGTATAAAGCAGGCTTTAGTCTCTACATTTAAGTTGTGGTATAAGAGACAACCTCAGAAATTATGCCTCAATTGCCCTACACTTGCAGTTTAGTTAGAAAGTCATAATAACTATCCTATAACAGAATTCTTTTCCATTTCCGTAGAAGGCACCTGACCTGAGAGACGTGTTTGGGCATAGAGAGAGAATACAAACCAGGTGCGCTCAAATGCAAACAAAAGGAGCAAAAGAAACTAATAATATAATAATAATATTTATTCACTTATATAGCGCTATTAATTCCACAGCGCTTTACATACATTGGCAACACTGTCCCCATTGGGGCTCACAATCTAGGTTCCCTATCTGTATGTTTTTGGAGAGTGGGAGGAAACCGGAGTACCCGGAGGAAACCCACACAAACACGGGGAGAACATACAAACTCCTTGCAGATGGTGTCCTTAGTGGGACTAGAACCTAGGACCCCAGCGCTACAAGACTGCAATGCTAACCACTGAGCCACTGTGCCGCCCTGTGAAGAAAAGACTAGTTTCATCTTGTATGTGTGACGCCCTGGCCTATCAGGTCGTCACAATGATGCCGTGCAATCTGCCCTTCTGCATGGTACCCGCTCCTCCTTGGTTACGGGTCCTGTCACGTTGGTCTGGCCAGAAGGAGCCGGAACCCCAGTCGCAGGGGGTAGTGACAAGGGGTACGGTGCTGCTACAGAGAACAGGCCGGCTGCCTTGTGCTACAACCGCACAGGGGCCAGGGCACGACAGGGTACGCGGACCCTAGGCTGGGAAGAAGCTTCACGCAGCCCAGTAATTCACCCGACGGGAACGGAGTCTTCAGGAACCGTTCCCCACCCACTCCAAAATCAGGGTACTAGTGCAACGAGGGGGATAGGACTTCCCACAACCGTCCAGAAAATCCCAAGCGTGAAACCTGAGAGCAAGCTCACCCTGCTAGCCACGCAAGTGAGTGGGACCCGAGTAGTTCCAAGCGAAAGGGATCCATACAAAGGACACACGTCTTGACACTAAAACTAAAGAAGTAGAAGAGTCACTCAAAAAATATTCTACAAGTGACACATATAAATGTATGAGGGAGCAAATGAATATTAAAATATCTAAATTAGAGGATTCCATCACATCTCTCAAAGAGGGGAAATTCAAAAGGGACTCAAGGGATTATGAGACTAATAGGGTGTATAACTGGCACCAGTTCAGACGGAATCCTACTAACACGCCTAAATCTATATTGAAGAAAAAGAAATTCAGCCCTTTTTCTAAAAGGGTTAGTTTTTCCGCTATGGATCTGGACTCCACGGATGTGGATTCTACGGATTATAATACGGATACTTCTGAACAAAACGCATCAGCGGCTTCTACATCGATTCAGGATCCAAAAAACTTTCCAGCTCCAAAACAACAAAGGAAAAAACAAGGCGGGCCGGTATCAAACATTCCGGCAGAAAATGTTTTTCAACACAGTCACTTCACGAGGGGAAAGAAACATTAACCCCTGGCCAAGGTTTTTCCGTTATTAACATGTCTGCCAGCATCCTCAATCATCATGAGATCCGGACCCTGGAAAAGGGTCTTAATTTTGTGCCTTCAGTTGATTTCAATCTTTATGAAACCATCCTCGATGTTAATCGCTTTATACGTAAATTAACTGTTAAGAGACACTTTTTCCAGGAATCTACCATTGAGGATACCTCTAATATTGAATCTGAACAGGCTCCTCTTTTTTTGTCATCCTTTCAGGAGCAGATGACCCTACAAAATTTACGGGATCTCTCACAGGATATATGTGTTTTGTCTGATGATATTTCTATTTCCAGGAGGATTCCTAATCTATATATATAATTGCCTTATTCTGTCTGTCTGTCTGTCTGTCTGTCATGCTCCAAAATTGTGTCCTTACGGTGACACAAAGCTGATTGGCCGCTGGGCTCACCATGGCCCCGCCCCCCCACATGGATTGGCCTCTCGCCCCGGCTCTCTGCAGGCCCCGCCCCCTCACGCAATGCACGCTCGCTCTGGCCCAACTGACACGGAGCTCCGACTCCCAGGTGAGTACACACACACACATCAGATCACACTCACTCTCACACACACCTCACACATCACATCCACACACTCACAACATCCTGGGATATCGCTTGCTTCTACACCAGCTCCGTCACGATCCCAGCAGCGCCAGACATAACCTTGCGATGCTGGGATCTTGACGGAGGCCGTGAACGCTGGTAACCATTATACACATCGGGTAACTAAGGTCCCTTGGTTACCCGATGTGTATCATAGTTACCAGTGTACACCGGCTCACACTCACACACACCTCACACATACATCACATCGCATCCACACACTCACAGCATCCGGCAATATCGCTTGCTTCTCGGCCTCGATACTGTGCTGTTGTGACCTTCCAGGACCTGCCGGAGGATCACATGGCCAGAAGCATGTGGTATCTCCGGATGTTGTGAGTATGAGCGCGTATGTGCAATATCGTCAATGTGTGTGTGCGTGAGTGTATGCGATCGAGTGTGTGTGAGTGTATGCGATCGGGTGAGTGTGGGTGTGTGTGAGTGTATGCGATCGGATCTGTGAGTGTCGGCAGAGGAGCATGGCGTGCTGGAGGAGGCTGGGAGGAGAGAGGCTGATCCTGGGGAAGGCTGGGATGGAGAGGCTGATGCTGGGGACAGAGGCTGATGCTGGGGACAGAGGCTGATGCTGGGGACAGAGAGGCTGATGCTGGGGACAGAGAGGCTGATGCTGGGGACAGAGAGGCTGATGCTGGGGACAGAGAGGCTGATGCTGGGATGAGAGAGGCTGATGCTGGGATGAGAGAGGCTGATGCTGGGGACAGAGAGGCTGATGCTGGGGACAGAGAGGCTGATGCTGGGGACAGAGAGGCTGATGCTGGGGACAGAGAGGCTGATGCTGGGGACAGAGAGGCTGATGCTGCGGGGAGAGAGGCTGATGCTGGGGACAGAGAGGCTGATGCTGCGGGGAGAGAGGCTGATGCTGGGGACAGAGAGGCTGACGCTGCGGGGAGAGAGGCTGATGCTGGGGACAGAGAGGCTGATGCTGGGGACAGAGAGGCTGATGCTGTGGGGAGAGAGGCTGATGCTGGGGACAGAGAGGCTGATGCTGGGGACAGAGAGGCTGATGCTGCGGGGAGAGAGGCTGATGCTGGGGACAGAGAGGCTGATGCTGGGGACAGAGAGGCTGATGCTGGGGACAGAGAGGCTGATGCTGGGGACAGAGAGGCTGATGCTGCGGGGAGAGAAGCTGATGCTGGGAGGAGAGAGGCTGATGCTGCGGGCAGAGAGGCTGATGCTGCGGGCAGAGAGGCTGATGCTGGCACAGCATGGCGGATGGAGCACGTTTGGGAGTGCGCAGCATGGCGGATGGAGCACGTTTGGGAGTGCGCAGCATGGCGGATGGAGCACGTTTGGGAGTGCGCAGCATGGCGGATGGAGCACGTTTGGGAGTGCGCAGCATGGCGGATGGAGCACGTTTGGGAGTGCGCAGCATGGGGGATGCAGCACGATGGGGAGTGCGGAGTATGGCGGATGGAGCACGTTTGGGAGTGCGCAGCATGGCGGATGGACCACGTTTGGGAGTGTGCAGCATGGCGGATGGAGCACGTTTGGGAGTGCGCAGCATGGGAGATGGAGCACGATGGGGGGTGCGCAGCATAGGGGATGGAGCATGATGGGGAGTGCGCTGCATGGGGGATGGAGCACGATGGGGAGTGCGGAGTATGGCGGATGGAGCACGTTTGGGAGTGCGCAGCATGGCGGATGGAGCACGTTTGGGAGTGCGCAGCATGGCGGATGGAGCACGTTTGGGAGTGCGCAGCATGGGAGATGGAGCGCGATGGGGAGTGCGCAGCATGGCGGATGGAGCACGTTTGGGAGTGCGCAGCATGGGGGATGGAGCACGATGGGGAGTGCGCAGCATGGCGGATGGAGCACGTTTGGGAGTGCGCAGCATGGCGGATGGAGCACGTTTGGGAGTGCGCAGCATGGCGGATGGAGCACGTTTGGGAGTGCGCAGGACGGGAGATGGAGCACGATGGGGGGTGCGCAGCATAGGGGATGGAGCACGTTTGGGAGTGTGCAGGATGGCGGATGGAGCACGTTTGGGAGTGCGCAGCATGGAGGATGCAGCACGATGGGGAGTGCGGAGTATGGCGGATGGAGCACGTTTGGGAGTGCGCAGCATGGCGGATGGACCACGTTTGGGAGTGCGCAGCATGGCGGATGGAGCACGTTTGGGAGTGCACAGCATGGGAGATGGAGCACGATGGGGGGTGCGCAGCATAGGGGATGGAGCACGATGGGGAGTGCGCTGCATGGGGGATGGAGCACGTTTGGGAGTGCGCAGTATGGGAGATGGAGCACGATGGGGGGTGCGCAGCATAGGGGATGGAGCACGATGGGGAGTGCGGAGTATGGCGGATGGAGCACGTTTGGGAGTGCGCAGCATGGCGGATGGAGCACGTTTGGGAGTGCGCAGTATGGCGGATGGAGCACGTTTGGGAGTGCGCAGCATGGGAGATGGAGCACGATGGGGAATGCGCAGCATGGCGGATGGAGCACGTTTGGGAGTGCGCAGCATGGGGGATGGAGCACGATGGGGAGTGCGCTGCATGGCGGATGGAGCACGTTTGGGAGTGCACAGGATGGGAGATGGAGCAGGATGGGGGGTGCGCAGCATAGGGGATGGAGCACGATGGGGAGTGCGCTGCATGGGGGATGGAGCACGATGGGGAGTGCGCTGCATGGGGGATGGAGCACGATGGGAAGTGCACACCTCCCCCCAACACACACACACCGCGCGCGCGCGCACTGCATAACACACCACACACACACACTGGGAACCACAAACAACTGCCCTACACAGACACCCACACACAGACAACGCTGCACACACAAATATACGTACATACCGCACAACACACACATTGCACAAAACATACCTCCCCCCAAAACACACCACACACACACAAACCGCGCAACACACACACAACGCTACAGACACACAGCGCTCCACAAACAACGCAACACACAAACAACACCGTTCTCACCCCCCGTCACACCCACACAACACCCAGAACATGTACAGCGCCCTACACAAACACTTGGTAACTACACACAACAACATCTATATATATATATAACAAAAATCATACATGAACTACACAATACGTAAATTCTAGAATACCCGATGCGTAGAATCGGGCCACCTTCTAGTCCTTCATATTATCCTATGGAATCCCGATGTGATCAAATGTCTGATTTCCAGACGGTAGTTGAAAAGGAATTAACTAAATTACAACATCAATCAAAACCTTCCTTTTCTAACCTATCTAAACAAGAAAAATTGGCTATACAATCATTAAAAAATAATTCTAATATTATTGTCTGTAATGCGGATAAAGGGGGCGCAGTTGTAGTACTGGATGTCGGTTTATATGAGAGGGAGTTATGTCAAATGCTCAGTGACACCAATGTATATAAAAAACTCCATACAGATCCTGTACATGGTATCAGGAATTCTCTAGAGCAATTAGTTGAGGAGGGTTTTCATATGGGACTATTTAATGAAAAACAGAAGGAATTTTTTATCCCGACCTGTCCCCTGACTCCACTACTACACGCGCTCCCTAAATCCCATAAGGATATGTTTCCTCCAAAATTCCGTCCAATTGTTTCTGGAATCGGGTCGATTACGGAACATTTATCCGAATGGCTGGATGATCATTTACAGGATTTGGCTAAAGCCTCTCCTAGTCATATAATAGATAGTAAGCATGTCTTGAACATTATTTCTGGTATCAAATGGCAAAAAGAGTATAGTTGGATCTCCTGTGATGTACAGACTCTATATACATGTATCCCCCATTATTTGGCTATTTTGGCCCTTAAAAGTTCATTGGAGAGATACACCAATTATTCATCTGATTTGCAGCACCTTATCCTTGAGGTAACAAACTTTCTTTTGAAAAATAATTATTTTTCATTTTTGTGGGTGTTCTATCTTCAGCTTCAAGGCTGTTCGATGGGGGCGAAATTTTGGCCCTCATTAGCATGCATTTTTTTGCACTGGTGGGAGGAACAATTCATATTTAATCTCTCCAACCCCTTTTGTTCTGATACTGCCATATACTTGAGATATCTTGATGATGTCTTAATTATATGGCATGGAGCCTCTGAAACTATATCAGCAATAATGCACACAATCTTTCCTTCACATATCAGCATCATCTTACAAAAATCAGCTTTTTGGATATGTCCCTTTATGGTAATCACATGACGGGGGTTATTGTAAGCAAACTGTACCGTAAACCTTGCTCTGGCAACTCACTTTTACATGCCAAAAGTTGCCATCCCCGTCATGTGATCCAAAATATACCAGCGGGTGAATATGTAAGAGCGGTCAGATGTTGTACTACTGCTGCTGATTTGGCTGAGGAATTTACAATTATTGATAAGAGATTTAAAGCGAGGGGTTACTCCCAAGCTCATCTGGATCATTCCAAAAATAAAGTGAATCTCAAGGATAGGGATCAGTATCTTGACATGTCAGTGAATAAAAAGAAAAAAACTTTTAATTTTGATAAAAAACCCCCAGTGGTTTTTTCTACTAAATATAGTAGAAATGATCATCAGGTTACAAATATTATCAGGAGATTCCTCCCTATTCTTTTGTCAGATGAAACCCTATACAAAATTCTTGATCAAGGTGTGCAATTTGTGTCTAGGAAAAACGCATCTCTGGGCAGTCGATTATCCCCTAGTGATCACACAGCTTCAACTCGGAGAAATGTTAATCCTAATACTAGTCTTAATTGGCTTCCAACATGTGGGTCTTACAAGTGTGGGGGTAAATCCGCGGTCTTTGTAGATTCATGGTCGGTGCACAAAAAAGAGAATTTTGTTTACTTACCGTAAATTCTTTTTCTTATAGTTCCGTCATGGGAGACCCAGACCATGGGTGTATAGCTACTGCCCCCGGAGGACACACAAAGTTACTACACTCAAAACGTGTAGCTCCTCCCTCCTAGCATATACACCCCCTGCTAGCCAGTCCTAGCCAGTTTAGTGCAAAAGCTGAAGGAGGACATCCACCCACAAGAAGAGAGAGTAAAATCCGGAAGAGCCGGAACCTCTGTCTACAACAATAACAGCCGGTGAAGACACACGGAACAAGAAACCTGCCAACAGGCAATAGGGAGGGTGCTGGGTCTCCCATGACGGAACTATAAGAAAAAGAATTTACGGTAAGTAAACAAAATTCTCTTTTTCTTTATCGTTCCTATGGGAGACCCAGACCATGGGACGTTCAAAAGCAGTCCATGGGTGGGAATAAACAGACAACTGAGAAGCAGGCAAACCTAACTTCACAAATGGGCGACAGACGCCGGAAAGATGCGTCTGCCCAAGCCCGCGTCTGCCAAAGCATGAGCATGCCTTGGGTAGTGCTTCGAAAAAGTATGCAGACTAATTCGAGCTGCAGTCTGACAGACCTACTGAGCCGTAACCTGGTGCCTGAAAGCCCAAAAAGGCGCCGACAGGTCTGATCAAATGTGCTCTGATCCCCGGCGGGGAAGGCACTTGAGTACACTTGTAGGTCTCCGAAATGGCCGACCTAAGCCAACGAACCAGGGTCGGCTTAGATGCCGAGAGACCGCTACGCTGACTAGCAGTCAGCACCAGAGAGAGGTGCACCGCCTAATAACGGCAGTGCGAGACACATAGATCCGGAGCGCCCGCACCAGATCCAGGATATGCAACGCTTCCTCAAGCGATGAACAGGAGCCGGACAAAAGGAAGGCAGGAAAATTGCCCCGGATAAGGTGGAAGCAGTAACCACCTTAGGGAAAAAAGTCCGGAGTCGGACGGAGACCACCTTGTCTTGATGCAAAAGACCAAAAAAAGGGGGTGACTTCGAGAGAGTGCAGCCAGAACTCTCTGGCGGGAAAATATAGCCACTAGAAAGACTACTTTCTGTGAAAGATGAAACAAAGAAACCTCCCCAAGAGGCGCAAAGGGGGGTTTCCGGGAACCGGGAGGACCGGATTAAGGTCCCAGGGCTCCATAGGCCGCCGGAAGGCGGAATGATGAGAGATGCGCCCTTAAAGGAGCGCACCGGAGCCAGCCGGACGATACGCCGCTGGCACATACTGACAGAGCCGAGACCTGTCCCTTAATGAGGGATAGTCCTAGCTGTAGACCGGACTGTGGAAGGGACAGGAGGGTCGGCAAGGCCAAAAAGGTCAAAGGACACTTTGGAGCTCGAGTCATAGCGGAGATGACTTCAGGAAGGATACCAGAAGTCGCCAAGATCCGGGACTCAAGAGCTACGCCGTCAATCTGAGAATCCAGAATTCTGATGGAAAAAACGGACCTTTTGAGAAAAGGTCTGGACGGTCCGGAAGATGCCATGGCAACCCAACGGACAGAAGGAGCAGGTCAGAGTACCAAGCCTGCCTGGGTCAGTCTGGAGTATGAGAATGACCCGACGGCCCTCTTTACTGATCTTGCGCAGGACTCTGGACAAGAGGTAGAGGGTAAAATACGTAAAGAGACGAAGCTGGGGTCAAACATGAACCAGTGTGTCTACCGCAAAACCTGAGGATTGTGGACCACGGTTGGACAGCTGAAATAGTCTGCCTCGCAGTTTTCACATCTAGGATGTGGGCTGCGGATACGGTGGACTAGGAGTCCCTTGTCCACTGAAGAATGTTGAGCCGCCAAGATTGCCAGGCGGCTGAGTGTCCCGCCCTGGAAGCTGACGTAGGAAAAACGCTGTCACGTTGTCCGACTGGACTCGAATGTGCCTAGCCGCCAACAGATGGTGAAGGCTTAGAGAGCTAGAAATACAGCTTTGATTTCCAGCACATTGATCCAGAGGGCTGATTCGGACAGAGTCCAAGCGCCCTGCGCTCCACGGTGGAGAGATACTGCTCCCAAGGCGGATAGACTAGCATCCTGGTGAGGCTCACCCGGGACGGGGCCAGGAAGGAGCGCTCCTGAGACAGAGTGGCCGAAGCCACCACTGAAACGAGCCTCTGGTCAGTGGCGAAGCCACCACCCCGTGGGAGGAGGGAGTTCGCTTGTACAGCGGAAAACATCCAGTCTCAGAGGACGCAGGAGAAACTGGGCAAGGAATCGCTTCCATTGATGCCACCGTCTGACCAGCACCTGTATATGGTGTCTGATAGAACGACGCCGACCGCCAGCGGAGGGACTACTGATCGACTAAGAGCAGCTTCACAAGTGCCGATAGAGTCTCGAATTGCGTCCCTGAGAACCTCTGGTTCGAAGTCAGAGTGGACTTGGGCAGAAAGACAAGCCACCCGAATAGGTTAGAGTGGCGAGAGTGAGCGAAGCACTCTGCTAAGAGTCAGCACTGGATGAAGCCCCGACAAGAAGGCCGTCCAGGGCAAAAGATCACTGCCAATCCCTAGGGGTGCAGGACCCTAATCACAGCTGCCCCAATGAGAATACTCGAGGGGCCGTGGCTAACCCCAAGGGAAGAGCCACGAATTGGACCACTCCGATTGTCAAAACGTAGTCAACGCTGGTGTGAAACTGCGATTGACCCCTGCAGATAGGCATCTCTGATGCCGATGGCTGCTTGGGAATCTCCTTGGGTTCTTGATTGATCCGGTGAAAAACACATGGAACAAGACCGAGACTCCATGTGAAAACGCCACACCTGACTATGCTTGAAAAGCTAAAGATCCAGGTCGGAAGGCACCGCCCTCTTCGGGGACTAGGAATAGATTTAAGCAAAAATCTCAGAACCGTTCCCAGTCGGGAACCGGTACAATTACTCCATTGGTCTGCAAGAAATGCCACGGCCTGTGAGAAGGCGGCGGCCTTGGAGCCGGAAGGAGTTGACAGAAAAAATCTGTTTGGCGGGTGGACAGAATTCCATCCTGTAGCCATGGGAGATATAATCCCGCCCCCACTGAACGGAGACGTTGTAGAACCATACGTCGCCAAGTGGAGAGAGCCTGCCACCGACCAAGGAGGTTGTTGGCGTGGCTAGATAGCTCGGAGGAAGCTGGCTCAGTGGCAGCATCTCCTGCGGTCTTCTGAAGACGCAGCTTCGAGCCATTTGGTTCTATGAACCTAGGCCGAGCTAGAGGACGATCAGATGGAGGAACGGAAACCACCGAAACCTCAACTGATTCCTGCCCTGGACAGGTTCCCTGGTTTAGGATTGTGGCGAGGAAGCACACTCCCCGCCAAGAGCTTCCTTAATTTCACCCAGCTTGGTTCCGGGGAAACTGGGCCCACCAAGGGGGAGCCCAGCCAGGAACCTCCATAGAGGCATCTGCCTTCCAATTTCGAAGCCACAGGAGCCTGCGGATAGCGAGGAAGGTAGCCCAGACCACCGCCGTGCGGCGTCTAGCATGGCAGACCTGGCAGAGGATGAAAAGACTGAAGTCTGGAGTTCAGGCAACCGTTTTGGGCATAGAGTCCCTGTGAGAGAATGCATCTCCTCCAGAGAAGCAGAGAAGTTACAAAAAACCGCACTGCTGTAAGCTGAGGAGAACAAGCTCCTGCCGTTCCCATACCGACTTGGCCCAAAGGACAACCGGGCGGACCGCAGAACCTTAAGTAAAGAGCCATCAGCCACTGACATAACGGTCCGGGCTGAGCCACCTGAAGTGAATGAGCCCACTTCTTGACCACCATGGGTGGACAGGGGAAACACAGTCCTCAGAAACACGCTTCATCTCAGAGCGGAGTGAGGTCCAGTACAAAATTAATGTACGGTAGAATCCTATAGAGGTGCCGTCAGCCACTGATACAACTAACCGGGCAGTCTAGACCGGAGTGGCTACCCTCTCTGAAGGGAGGGGGAGACAGGCAGCAGAACCCCGCTGTGGGGTCTGCAGGATAGGCTGTGGGCTTGGACGCAGCGGGCTGAAAACTGGAGTGGTTAAGTAACACACTCCTTGACCTGCTAAAGGTAAACTGTGCCTTTCTGCCAGCGGGGAATACTCCCCTGATCAGGCGGAC
This sequence comes from Anomaloglossus baeobatrachus, assembly GCF_048569485.1. NCBI lineage: Eukaryota > Metazoa > Chordata > Amphibia > Anura > Aromobatidae > Anomaloglossus > Anomaloglossus baeobatrachus. The sequence goes on from NC_134357.1 coordinate 258,105,512, forward strand.
ACAAGAATAATGGACGCAAGCCAATCATTCGCATCTGCGTCACCTACGGACGGATCAATGTACATAAAGTAGCGTCCGTGTCCGCGGTAGAGACATCTTCCTCGTCCGGTGAATCAGCTCGTAATCGGAGCTGCGGGACGGGGAGGACAGGGGACCCTGCGTCTCCCTGTCAGGAGAACGGGGTCTGAGCCCAGAAGGAGAGTCCCTTGTGAGCTTGGCCGAGCGAGCAGAAAACGCCCTGAGAGGGGAACTGCATGCTCAGCAGATGCCGGGACAGCCGACCCCTGGAAATAGGAATCCTATGGGGGTCAGCCACCAAAACCGGAGCAGCTGGAGGGACCATTAATGAGCCCCCATGCTGAGGGGCCACAGTGGTTAGGAGCTCGGTATAGCCGTACGAGACTACCTGCAGTGGAAAATAAAGAAACAGCCTGCAGCCTCGCTCTGTGAGACATGCTGCAGAGGTGGGGGCTCTGTCCAGCATGCGTAGAATACCCAAGACAGGGGTTCAGCCTGGGGGGACTCCCACCTAAGAACCATTACAGTGTGCCGGTTCAGGCAATATGAGGTTACATGCAGCACATGTAGAGTACAGCCTTGTAGCTTTGCTGCTAGAGTGAGACATGCTGCTGAGGGGGAGATTCTATGATAAAGAATTAACTCCTTCAGCATGCCTGAGAGTGTCATGCTGCTGAGGAGGAGATTCTATGATAAAGAATTAACTCCTTCAGAATGCCTGAGAGTGTATAAAAAGTGCACAACCAGGGGTTGTGACTTATCAGGCCATATCATGAGTGCCCTCCGGATTCCAAGCCTGGACCCTCAGCCAGTATTCCCTCCCTGTGCTGCAGGGCAGCCAGCGCCGACCAGTGTACTAAGACGCTGGAAAATGGCGCCAGAGTGAGGGGGGGAGGCGGGGGTTAACCCAGGAGCGGGAATCGGAGGGCGAAGGGGATGTACAGGGGAGGGAATCATCACCTCAAAACGGAGCGTCCTCCCCTGTGCAGAGCGGCCGGCGGGCGGCTCTGCAGCGTCCCCCTGCATGCCTGACATGCAGGGGAACGAAACGAAACTAGGCCGCGGCTGAAGTCGGGGCCTAAAGTTATGCATGCGGCCGAAAATCAGGCCTCATCGGCGCGGTTCTCAGTAAAAACTGTGGAACCGGCCGGAAACACAGTAAACAAAGCAGCATTATTCAGCAATCACTGTCCCCCCCAATAAAAGTGCCCCACATGCAGAAAGACCCTCTGAATAAACGTCTCTATACTTAGCTTTGAGACGCAGGGTCCAGTCCCTGTGGGGTGGGGGTCAGTGCTCCGTCCAGCAGGGTCCTGCACAAGGGCTGCGGATGGAGGCCGGTCTCCTGCAAGGCAGTGAGAACCGTGTTGGCTCCCACTTCAAATCAGAGCCCCTAAGGGATGTTGAAGGAGCGCGGCATGAAGAGCTCCTGCCCTGAAGTCAACCTTAACAGCACTGCCGCCAGGGGAGTGTGAAGGGACATGCCGGGGGTCCAGTGGACCCGCTTTTCTTCCAAATCTTTGTAAAAAATGAAAAATCAAAAAGGGATGCATGTGTGTGTGTGGATCCTCCTGACACAAAGCAAGAAACTGGCTAGGACTGGCTAGCAGGGGGTGTATATGCTAGGAGGGAGGAGCTACACGTTTTGAGTGTAGTAACTTTGTGTGTCCTCCGGGGGCAGTAGCTATACACCCATGGTCTGGGTCTCCCATAGGAACGATAAAGAAATTTTTCTTCCAATGTTAATGGAAAGATTTTTAAAATTAAGGATATGCGGCACCGATCATGTTATCTACTGTATTTCCTGCAGTGAATGCTGCCTTCAGTATATTGGCAGTACGACCCGTCCTTTGAGACGTAGGATTTCAGAGCATGTTTATGACTCTAATCACACCACTACTACCAGGAATCTATCTGGGGCATCACAGCATTTTTTTTCTAAACATGCTGGTAATATCGACACTTTGCAGGTGGTTGCTCTTGAGAAAGTTAGATTGCCAAAGAGAGGAGGTAATTTGAAGGAATTATTATTACGCAGAGAAACATTTTGGATTTTTGCTATGGATACACGATATCCTCTAGGCATGAACCGCAAGAGCGATTTGCACTTTATTTATTGAATGTATCTGTAAAAAATGTTTTATTATGATTCTCTTTTTGGTGGTTTTTTTTTTTCTCTTTTCTTCCTTATCCTGGCTTCTTTACTCTCCTCCCACTTCTGTCCTCACTGGGTTCACAGCTTATTTTAATTAGTCCATTTCCATTCATTCAGTAGAGACTGACAAAGGGTATGTGCGCACGTTGCTTTTTACCTGCTTTTTACCTGCTTTTTTGCTGCTTTTTCTTCTGCGCTGTTTAATGCCAAAATGGATGTGTTCTTCTATTCAAGCAAAGTCTATGGGAATTTGGGTTTCTTGTTCACACTATGTTGTTCAAAATGCTGCCTTTTTGTGGCAGAACTTTGGTCAAAAACTCAGCTTTTCAAAGAAGCAACATGTCAATTGTTTTTGCCATTTGGGTTTTGCACTGCAAAGCTGAGTTTTTGACCAAAGTTCTGCCACAAAAAGGCAGCATTTTGAACAACATAGTGTGAACAAGAAACCCAAATTCCCATAGACTTTGCTTGAATAGAAGAACACATCCATTTTGGCATTAAACAGCGCAGAAGAAAAAGCAGCAAAAAAGCAGGTAAAAAGCAGGTAAAAAGCAACGTGCGCACATACCCTAAGAGCCATTGGGTTCGAAATGCATCCTCTTTGACAGTTGTTTATACCCTGTTTGGACCTTTTTTTATATGGATTTTAATTTGATTTAATAAAATTTTTGGATTTTAATATCCCTTGGACTTTGCTGCTGGATTACCCTCTGTCTACAATCTGGATTGCCAGTATACCCTTTCCCTTGCGCGAGTCCTGGATACGGTGACCCCTCCTTTGGCTACAGGTGAGCGGATACCAATCTTTCTTTTTGTCCCTGATGTTGCCACTAGCAGGTGTACACAAATCCTAAGGAACCCTCTGCACCACACCCACCAAACACCCATTGGGCGGCCTGAGGGGAATAGGGCCACCTAGATGGGGGGATGGAAGAAGGAGGGCAGAGATGTCAGTTGAGTAGTAGTTGAGCAGTGAGAAAGTAGTGACAGGACAGGTCACGCTGTGGAGCTGGGCTCCTGTACCCGTCCCAGGTGCCAGACGTTGGTCTGGCCAGAAGGAGCCGGAACCCCAGTTGCAGGGGGTAGTGACAGGGGGTACGGCGCTGCTACAGAGAACAGGCCGGCTGCCTTGTGCTACAACCGGGCAGGGGCCAGGGCACGACAGGGTACGCGGACCCTAGGCTGGGAAGAAGCTTCACGCAGCCCAGTAATTCACCCGACGGGAACGGATTCTTCAGGAACCATTCCCCACCCACTCCAAAATCGGGGTACTAGCGCAACGAGGGGGATAGGACTTCCCACAACCGTCCAGAAAATCCCAAGCGTGAACCCTGAGAGCAAGCTCACCCTGCTAGCCACGCAAGTGAGTGGGACCCGAGTAGTTCTAAGCGAAAGGGATCCATACAAAGGACACACAGTGCCAAGGGACAAGGCTTCAGGCCAACCAGCAACACCAAAGGGACACGGACCCAGCGTGCTCGACCAACTGAGACGGAGCATTCAAGAGTTTGGTTTACCTGGTGTCAGCGTAAGTGACTTTGGACTGTGTGAGTACCCGATATCCTTTCATTCCCGACGGGTTCCCCACTCCATCCATCACCGAGTCCCAGACACCACTCCCCCTGCCGACGGAGGGGTTAACATCTCGAGCTGCCACACCATCGTCACCGGGCTCTCCCCAAATGACAGCGGTGGTGCCTCACGTTACCACACACCGTGGGTGGCGTCACGAACATTATCCCATTCACTACCCAAAACACAAATTCCCCCCTTTTTATTCCGAGGTAGCCGCGAGACCCCGCCTAGGATCTGGAGACCCCCTCGAGCCACTGCGGATCTGGGTCCGAGCAGCTCGTCAGCTGTCTTGGGGGCGGCACATATGCCTTTGACCAGTATTTTTTTGTTAGCCAATCTGCAAAGCCTTCAGAGAAAGTTGATGATGTGGATCAAAAGCAAAGTGGCATTAGATTGATGATGCCTAACCGAGAAGAAAAAAAAGGTGATCCAGCTCAGCTGTGGCAAGGTCCGCCATGCAAGGATAACACTCTGGTAGTGCAGGGATCCAATAGAAGAAAAAAAAATGGGCTGCACATGGGCTCCCTATTTTGTCCCTTGTAATGACAAGTATTTTTTACATCCTTTAAAATAAAGCTTACACAAGATTTTATATTATTCCGGAAGCTGGATTATTTTTTTCTTCTATTCTAACCGAGAAGACACTGCAGTCAGCATTGCACTTAGCAATTACCTAACTAACATCCAGATTTCCCCAACAGACCCATGGAAAGCCCATATTGTTTTTGATTTTGGCTATTTAGTAAGAAAGATGAAAAGATTAGAGTCCGGACAGTCCGTGCAAAAGTTTCTCTAACTTCAGAAAAGGCCTTGAGAAAATAGAACATAGTGAAAGGTCTAATACTCATGAAGAAGCTGAAAAAACTTTTCCTATAACAAAATACTTCATCGGTTATCACAGCACAATTATAGCAAGGCTCATCAGAGATGAAAGGGAGCACAAAGAAATAGAAAAATCATTCATAGCCTAATAGATGTCATTCTTCTTTTAGAAAGACAGGGTTTGCATTTCAGGGTTACAGAGAATATGCTGGCCTGGGTGGCTCAGATGTCAATGAAGGCAATTTCTTGGAGCTACTTAAATTACTAGCACAGAATAAATAACACTCTTCTTGAACATCACCTGAAGAATCCAGTTGTTTGTGTTAAGTATCTGAGTTCAGAATCCCAAAATGAGCTGATTTGTACACTGGCAAGTAAAAATACGTGCACCATCGTAGAGCGCGTAAAAGAAGCACAGGGTCCCAATAAAGAGAGATACGCCTTGTCATTGGCTGTCGTCTTACAAGAATTGGACAATTTGTAAACCAAGTATCTCATTTTTTCCAATAGCAGTAATGCAGTACCAACATTTCTATATTCAATGTTTGCATATTTTAGCTTTTCAGAGTGCTGCTGTACATATTTTTGTAACTTTTTTGAATTTATAGCATTCACTTGTTCACACCTAGTGGATATGCTGGTCACTCTTTTTTATATTCGTATTCCACTCCTTGTTTACTTAGCATTCTGCCCTTCAGCCAGGTCGTTTTCATTTTAGCTGGATCCTACGTGGCCATTACATCTAGATTTTTTAACCCAAATACAGGTGTACTAGGATAGGGTCCTGACAGATATACGCCTTGTTGTTGTCTGTTAGACTTGCATAAATTGGCCAAATTGTAAGCCACGTATCTCATTTTTTTCTCATGGCAGTAAAACTGTGCCAAAATTCCTATATTTCATGTTTACATAGTTTAGCTTTTCAGAGTGCTGCTGTTTCATAACTTTGTTGAATTTTCAGCATGCACCTGTTCACACCTAGTGGATATGCTGGCCAGTCTTTTTAAAAAAAATTACGAGTATAACTGTTTTTGAACATCACCTGAAGAATTCAGTTGGTCGTGTTACTTATCTGAGTTCAGAATCACGAAATGAGCTAATTTGTGGAACGGCAAGTGAAACTATGTGCAGTATTGTGGAGTTAGGAAAAGCAGCACAGTTCTTTTCAGTAATTGTGGATCCTACAAATTATATCAAAAGATCTGACTAATTCTTATTATTAAGATATGTAACAAAAATAGGAAACAGCATTGAGCATTTATACAATTCAAAGGTGGCAGTGCAGAATCATTCTATGATGTAAAAGTTGTCATTAATGAGCTTTTGTCAAAAATCTGTGATCTTTACACAACATTCTTCATTACTGTCATTACTGGACAATAGTGTAATGCATATCTTCACTGTTTAAAAAACAAAAAACAAAAAAAAACCTGACCCAAAACCTGTGTTGCATAGACGTCTCCCGATACTTTGTTGACCAACTTTGATAAATGGCTGGTTCCACAGAACCTGGAGATAGGGACGGCCATGTGGGGTTAGAGTGCAAACCTAGTGGTGGCACTACGGCTGGCCAACACAACGTCTGGGCGACATCACATATGCACTATATTGATCAACCTGGTTGTACAACAATTTCTTGGACCTGGATGTGGTGCTGCAAAAGGCACGGTCAGTATGTGATCACTTTTTCAAATTAAGAAGCCAGCCCACAGCCTGTGTTGCATGGACCGTAACTCCCTGGTGTTTTAAAGCCCTATAGGGAGGGGGCAATTCATAATAGTGTACTGCTGCTTTGGAAGGCCTAGATTAAAATGTCTCTAAATATTATGGAGACGGTACTGCCAGTGTTCTGACCTGCCACCGGCCCACTAATGCATGTCTTTATTTTCTAAAAGCCATAACTCTCTGGTGTTTTCAAGCCCTATGGGGAGAGAGCAATTCCTTATGGGGTGGAGGTAATTAATAGTAATGTACTGCTGTTTTGAAAGGGTCAGAGACTAAAAGAAGTGTGTCCAAATGTTGTGGAGAGGTTACTGCCAGTGTTGTTTGAAACAGAGGCCTATGCCTGCCACTGGCCCACTAATGCATGTCTTGATTTAAAAAAAAACAAATAAATAAGGACTTCCGGGAGGCGGAGCTTTGAGGTGGCCGCTTCAAAGAGGAGCTCCCCATATCACTGCAGCCTGAAAGCCATTACACAGGCAACACAGCAATTAAAACCCAGCAGAAATTGGGGATAAGGACGGGACAAGCGCGGTGAGAAACCCCATCTCTCCCGATACCTGGAAGTGCAAGGTGCAAGCTGCGCCAGGACATAGAAGTGCAAGACTGAAACCCCCCACACACAGCTGCTTTAAGATCCACAGAGGAGAGGAGGTGGCTTGGTCGGTCACGGAGGAAGGAGGCCAGTAGTCAACCCGTTGGTGGAGGCGGCAGGTCTGCAAATTGGTCGGCAGGGAGCCGGTGGCAGCAAGAAGAACAGGCCGGGCAGAAATGGAGAGGAGCCTCGGGCACAGGCGTCATTGTCCTGGGCGTGCCCCGTCTTAGAAGCGGTCGGACCGCTTGGATCTGGACAATGCTGCTCGGGTGGCTCGAGGGTTTCTGGACCCGGGGGCTCGGGGGTCGCACCGGTATGAACTGAAGGGGTTATTTACAGGGAAGTTTAGGTAGTTTGTGACGCCACCCGTAGTGTGCGATAATGGGGAGTACCATCGCTGCCGTTGGGAGTACCCGAGCGATGGAGTGGGCAGCTAGATGACGTGACCCATCACAGGTAAGGGATTACCCTGGGACTCTGGATGGTGCCTTGGGAATGCAGGGGCTCGCAGGCTCGCCGGTTGCATGGGTTAATCAGGTACTCACTCAGAAGAACGCAGACTGACAACATAGTAAACCAAGTCTCTGAAGGTCGTTGTCTCCTGAGGGGAGCTCGTCTGGGTCCCGTCCCCTGCAGCACTGCCTAGTGGTCTGTGGCCTCTCTCCTGGCACCTGAATTTTAATTGTCCATTGTGGCCCGTCAGCCTGGAGCTTTCCGGGCCCTGCTCCCTGCTGTGGCTAGCAAGAGAAGCTTGCTCTCAGGGTCTCACGCTTGTGATTTCAGTGGGCTGCTTTTTTTCTTGGAAAGCCCTATCCCCCTTGTTGCACTAGTGCCCCCGATTTCTGAGTTGGTGGGAACAGTCCATATAGGCCTTGTCCTCCGCAGTTAATTGCCAGGTTGCTTGAAGCTTCTCTCCGACCTAGGGTCCGTGTATCCCGACGTGCCTTCGGTCCCAGCCTGGCTGTTGAACTGTGGCTGGTGGATATCCTCCAAAATTAGCCCAGCACCCAATCACAACCTCCGCGACCGGCTCTCCGACTCCTCCGGGCCCAGACCACCATCTGCGACCTAGGCTTCTTTTCCTGTGGAAGCTCCAACTCCCAGCTTCCTTGAGCTCCTCACAGCTCGAGGGCTGCCACTGTTCTTCCTCTCACTTTTCTCCCCTAGAGCCGACTCTGCAGCTCCTCTCTCTTGGGAGCCACTACTCGACTGACTTGTCACCTCCCACCTCCCTGCCTGACCCCTAGGTGGGTGACCCCATTCCAGCTTAAGCAGTCCACTGACAGGGTGTGGTAGAAGGTGTCACTAGGATTTGTGAATGCTGGTGGAGGCAGTACTACAAGATGGGGACCAAGAACCATGGGGGTTGAGCCCTGCATGGGGAGAGAAAGATTGTGCAGAACCCTGTGATTACCTGACTAGTCCAGGGCGTCACACTATTGCAGCCCACAAGGCAGGGATCAGTGAGGGCCTCAGTATAAAATCCATAAAAGTGGCTGAAAAAACGCCAGGAATAATACAAACACTGAGAGCAGTCTGCAGGAGCCGCAGTGAAAGGGAGAAAGGAGAAGCAGGAGCGATAGCTGGCTGTTATACAAGAACTTTGCATACTATCATTGTCATAGCCCAGAAGCTGTTACTGGCAGCAGGCATAGACAAAGCTGACAAGTGAGCCTTATGTCCCTAAGCCCATCAAGCCACTCAGTAACTAAAAGAGTCTATAACAAGTGCTTAGCATAAGTGCTGGGCTGCAGCAGTTACCGCCGGAACTGTGGTTCAGGCAAATATATAGTAGAACTACAAGTCACAAGCAGCAGACCACTGTATTACAGTGGACACTTACACAGGCGCCTGGCAACAGAAAATCATGTCTGCCGAACACAACAGACACCTAAATAAGCTGCCCTACTGCAGATAATTTGTAAATATACAAGTTGCACTGATGTAACCTTTTGATTTATAAGTGACGTCACTCTTATTCCAGAGCTCCAACCAAATATATACAAAAGATGGAGAAATTTGTTGGCGAAAACCCTGCTACATCATGCAAGGGCATCATAGTGAAAAAGAGGGGGCAAAATACACTGTCGCAGACAAAAATAAACCCTGAGACTGACTCGGACTCCCCTCAATCCACAGTTCAAGCCATCACTGAGCTGTTGATGCCGGTGGTGGATGAACGACTGGCAGCTTTTCAATCTTCACTAGATGCTCAGGGCTCGACGTTCCCAGATGGAGAACAGAGAATCTCTGACTTAGAGGACTCCTCCAGGGAGCTCAAGGAGAAAATAGAGGGCAGAAGCAAAGTCATTGATGAGCTGTTAAATAAAGGTGATGACCTAGACAATAGGTCTCGACGCAATAATCTCTGACTGGTGGGTCTTCCTGAGTCAATCCAGCAATCTGAACTTTTGAATATCACATCAGAGTGGCTACCTAAGGCCCTAAACCTGGAGATACAGTTGGGTAAAATAGCCGTTGAAAGAGCACACCGAGTGGGACCACCCAGGAGAGACAGCGACAGCAGGCCCTGACCAGTCATATTCAAAGTCCTGGACTTTCAAGACAAAGCAAGGGTGCTGGCGGCCTTCAGGAGGAACCGGACCCTAATGTATGACAACAACAAGTTTCTTCTATTCCAGGACTTCTCAACAGCTTTGGTGGCGAAATGCAGAGCCTTTGGTCCTGTATGTAAAGCTCTAAAGCTCTGTATGTAAAGAAAAGAACATTAGATGCACTCTCCAGTATCCAGCTATCCTTCGGTTCATTATGGAGGGAAAATTGTGGGCATTCGAGGATCCTATCCTTGCCACACAACAGCTACAAGCAACAGATGGAGCATCATAAGCCGTTAATTTAGACAGTCAATATGTGACATCATGATTTCTTGTTAAAAGTATTCACATGTTTTGGTTTGTTATTTTTGCAGTACTTTCCTTTGGGGTAAAGAATTGCAGTGATCTTAGTTGAATAAAGATACAGTTAAAGGGGAATGGGAGACTCTGCGTGCGTACCTATGAGATATCTGTTAGGAGGATTACCGTCCTCACTTGCTGGGATGGGTGAGGAATCCCAATTTGGTTTTTTATGACTATAAGGTCTTTACCTAAAATGGGAATAGGATAATGGCAGACTCAGGAGCCACAAACGTGTCCACGTTACAATCGTTACATTTGGGTTTGTGGAATGTCAATGGTCTAAACTACCGGTAAAAAAAAAAAAGTCAAACTATTTGCATCGTTTAGATTTTCATATTATCTTTCTACAGGAAACACAATGGATTAGGGGTAACCATCCCCTACTTCGCAGTAAGAAATATGTCACATGAGCAAAAGCTTCGTACACCAAGAAACAAAGAGGGGTAGCTATATTACTTAACAAACATGTTAGCCATGCAGTAATTGATGTAATGCAAGACCCTATGGGGAGATTTCTTTTGGGCAAGCTTACCATAGAAGGTATCATGTATACTCTAGTGAATGTATACGCGCCCAATGTGCCTGATCCCCGATTTCGAGCCAGATTGTTACATAGCATAGTGAGCTGGGAGACGACTAATCTAATTATAGGAGGAGATTTTAATGAGGTTTATGACGCAGTCTTAGATAAGTCAAATGCTCAGTCAGTTTGTCCATCCACAACATATAACTGCTTACAATATATTATGGGAGAGAATTCTTTCGGTCTATTGTAGCGCTTAAGGAACCACTAGCTGATATTAAATGTTGTATTTTTATTTTTTCAATTACAAGCTCCTATTAATACAACGCGTTTCAGCAGACAATATGCTTTCATCAGGTATAACAGGAGCAGTGTTTAAAACTTCTTATATAGATTAAAAAACCAAAAGGGTGGACCGTGTTGCGGTGGTAGATGCATGGAGATTGCAACATCCAGTAGATAAAGATTACTCACCTTAAGGCCTCTTTACACGCTGCAATATCGCCCGCGATCTCGTCGTATGTGCGTCCCGCCCAGCTCGTCTGTGCGATGTGTGTTCATCGCTGCGTGTTCATTGTTTTTGCGTTTGCTTGCGGTCACACGTAGCGAACTCGTTTGAATTCAACAGCGAAGTTACTTCGTTCCACAATGTAATGAGGAACCTTACGTGTCGTTGTTTAGAGGTCACACCACATGGATTTTTATTTCTCAAGGCGATATAGGCGTTGTTTCCCAGCACAAAGTTCACCAAGGCATTGTTTCATTGTTACTCGATACGCCCCTTATTGCCTCAAGTCATTCGTGTAATCAGCGCAATTGATGTTCATTGGATGTTGTTAGTATTAATGTGCGCAGATGCGTGTTCCTTGTTCCTGCTTTTGACTCCCCATTTCAGTTTTGGCTCGCACAAGGGAACTGTAGTAAATTTCGCCTTCAAGAATTGTCAAACATTGCTGCATGGTATGTTTTTTTAAATTTGTTATTTAAATTTGTGTTTAAAATTCCTTTAGAGATTGTGTAATATCATAGGGTGAAACTATTTGCTATTCTTACATTTTTCTTAAGCTAAATTTTTTTTTGATTCACTGTATATAATGATAATCATCCATTAACTGTCTTACAGATGTGTACTAATAAAGAGAAATTCCTTGGGGAATTTATTGAGGTTTACCGAACCCAAACTCCTTTGTGGAAAGTGAAAGCCCCCGAGTCTAGCAATAGACAACTGAAAAAGGATGCATACCTAAAAATGATTGCGGTATTCGATAATTACCATCCTAATCTTAAAGGGACGGAGGATATAGTGAAGCGTAAAATCCAGGCCATTCGCACAGCATATAAAAAAGAGTTAAACAAAATCGAAGATTCAAAGCGGTCGGGGGATGGCACCGGGGATGTATATGTGCCTACTCTGTGGTACTTTGAGTTACTAAATTTTACCAGAGACCCGGAGCTCCCCAGGGCATCCACAAGTAGCCTCAATATTCTTAGAGAAATACCGCCAGATGCTAGTAATGAAGTAATTATACCTGAGGTAATTTTTTAAACCATTTAGTGTAAATTTTTAAAATGTTAAATGTTCAAACGTTTTTCTGAAATATTTTCTTAAAATTTTTTTTTGTTAATTTATATTTTTCCTTTTTCATTTAAATAATTATGTAAGTGCTCAGTTTTTAATGTTTTTTTTATTTGTTGTTTTTTTTTCTACGATTAAACTTATATTTTTAAATTAATTAATAAATAAAAAATTTGAAAATAATAAAAAAAAATAAGATAGTTTGTTAAAAAAAAATTTTCATTACTTTGTATTGCAGGAGCCAACAACAAGTCAGCAATCTTCTTCTGAACAGCTCCTAAATGACACTGCAGGAAGCCAAATAAGTCAGGATGACTTGATTGAGGCTGGACCCTCCAATGTTTCGGAACCACTAACTTGTTTTAGGAAAAAAAAAAACATCCAAGCAAACACAACAACGGCTGTCACGAAAATGATGGGTGTTGCCCAAAACATTCTGGACCAGCACAACTGACCACCCCTTTCTGGACTGGCTATTTTTGTGGATGATGAAATGCGTGTTATCAGCCCTGGTCAGAAATATCTCGCCCAATGCCTTATACAGGATATGTTACGTTTAGCTAGAGCTAATAAACTCACTGATTCATCCTTTGTTGCTATAGGAGAGGTTTGTGACCCAGTTGAGGTTTTAGAGGTGCCCGAAAAACCACCAAGTGTAGATGAGCCATCCATAGTCCCACAAACAAAGGTTGCTCTGCGTGGCCGTAGCTCACGCATCAATATTTTGAATAAACGGAAAAAGAAGTAGGATAATGCTAAATAATGTGTTTCAATGCATGTAATTATTATTTTCTGCATGTTATCTACAACATAATATAATTTTTAAAATTTGTAATATGTGAAATGCAACATATATTTTTGTTCATAATGAGGTTTACCTTGTGAATAAACATGGAAAATGAAGTACACATTTTTTTTGTTATCTTAACCTTTGTCCGTCTGAATAGGTACAATTGTAACTATTCAGTTTTAAAATTGCAATACATTTTTTTTTCCAAAAGCCATAGAGGACTGAAATTTCGTGACATCTCTGCAGTTTTGGTCCAGAATATATTGGCCAAATTTCAATAAAATATCTCCACCCCCTTCCGAGATAAGGGGTCGCTGTTAACGTTGTAAAATTATGCAGCCTGACGAAGGTTAATAAGGAAATTTCTGAAGTTTCAACAAAATTTCAAATATTTATTTATATTTGTTTATGTTAATGTTACACATAAAAAAAGTGTTTTAAAAAATTAGCATTAACTATCGATAACACTACACACAAAGTCTGTTTGTGATTAGCAATCATCTTGTTTCAGATAGCCCAAACATAGTTAACAATTATAGCAATATTTTTTAACAATTTTTTTTTTTATTATTATTATTGTTTTGTTTTTTTTTAAATTTTTAAAAGTGAATTTTTTTAAATAACATAAAACATTATTAATTAGTGATGCTGATTAATATATCGAAGGATCATGGCATCATGGGCCTCAGAAGCTTCTTTAAGCCTTTTAACAGACACATAAATGTCATATAAAGTTATGATATCTGCAAAATAAAAAACATATATTTAATTATTAAATTAATTTAAAAGTTGAAATTACACATTTTAAATATGAAAAATATTATTAAATATAATTCATAGTTGACATTCAATTAAAGTATGTTTAATCTAAATTTTAAAAATCAAAAATTGAAAAGAAAAAAAAATTAAAAATGTACCATTCCTTGCAACATTGTCTTCACCTTCATCTCCTAATGATGAGCTCAAGGTCCATCCTGTTCCTTTACCACCTATGTTTATACAAACCAAGAGAAATATGGCAATTAAATTATGTAAATAATTGAATTTAAAAAAAAAAAAAGAAAACAAACCAAAGGCAATTACAAAAACTACACACCATTATCATTTTCATCAATGTTATCCTCTAAATCCAATGAATGTTCAGCTTGTCCAGATGATGCCGTATTGGCATCATGATCAAGGTCGTGTAATGTGTTAAATGAAGAATCATTTGTGATACTCTCGTTACTGTTATTTATGCTTCTTGGCTCTATGTAGGCCTCATTTTCTGCATTATTGTTTGAGGGCAGGCTTGCTTCATTAGAAACTTGGTTTTCTTCTGTTGATAGAGCAAACAATTAATTGATTTATGTAGATTTTTGAACTTAATATGTTGGGTTTTTTTAAATAATATTTTTATAACAAAAATGCTAGGTAAACGGACAAAATATTACTATTTTTTTATTTTGTAATAAAAAAAAAAGAAAACAAACATTAAAGACACAATATTTTCACGATTACACAAAAATCTTAAAACAAACCATTTAAAAAAAAGGATAAAAAAAAAGACAAAAAATTTTTAAACAAAAAAAACCCATTTTATATATATATATATATATATATATATATATATATATTGTGAGGTAGCGACCACCAATGTTGTGGATGGTCGCAGTGGAGAAGGATCCCCCTGTGATATTGAACTGAAGGTGTGACTGTGGGACTTGTAGTTCCACAGAACTTGGGTTGTAATTAAGGGTTAGGTTCCCTTTAAACTGTGACCAGTGTGATGGACAGAGCTGGAGAATCACATACCTCCACCTGTGGGTGTATCCGGTTGGGTTTTAAGAGACTGTTAGTTTTAGAAACAGAGGGAGCCTGAGAATGCTGCACATGGAGGATGTGTGCTGGAGATCTCAGTCTGTGTCAAGACTGAAGAGAGACTCCTGGAAATCAGTCCAGGTGAGGGCTGGGGAAAATACTGCAGCCTGGCTGGAGAGGGCTGGAGGTTGCAGGAAGCACCACAGTGATTTGTGTTCGCTGGCTGGAGCCAGAGTGTGGAGAATCCACTATGAACACTTAATTGGACTGGAAGCCCACGGTATGTGGATGTTATATTTTCCTTTAAGCCAGGAGAGGCTTTGTTACATTTGGAAGGGCAGTTTATGTTGGTTACTAATAAACTGCTGCATTTTTGAGAGACTGCGTTGCCTGTGTATGCCTAAGCTACCCTGCATCACTGCAAGCGAGTAAACCCCCCGGGTTGCGGTAAGCAACGTTCACAATATATATATATATATAATTAAAAAAAAAAAAAAACAGTACATTACATTACCACATCAGTGAACAATTGCAGTCAACTTTAGTAACCAAGATCTTACCTGCAAGCAAAACAAGGTTTTGGCGAATTTCAACAATTCTGTCCTTAGAACGGTACTGTAAATCAGCCCATTTTTTCAAAACTTGTTTAGGACTTCTTATAATTACAAAGTTACGTGCAAGGCCCCTGCATATTTTTCTAACTACAGAACGTTTATGTGCCATAGGTCGTTTATAGCTCTTGCACATATGTAATCCAACGCATCCATCCTTTTCATCAAATAGGTCACCTCTCCTTGGCCCCAGACATTTGCTCGTCTGTTTCCAGACATTTTGCTTTCGGTTTCTGTTATGATCCTCAAGTATACAGTCTGGTGAGTCACATGGTGTGTTTGACGTTATAACGTCATTACGTTTGTGTTTGAGAAGATAAGAATGTCGGTATGTGTATATCGCCATTGTGTAGATTGCTAATACTTATGTGCGCATTATTTGAATGCGCTAATGCGAATTTTTATAAACTAAAACATTGCTGCATATTTGACACGGTTTTTAGTGGTGACAAATTAAATATGCAAAATATATTATTTTGTTTACATTTTTTTAATGAGTGATTGTAATGTAACATATATTTGGCCAAAATTAAGCATTATGGTTTACATTCTAAAATGTAAATAAATTTAAAAATATGGTATACATTTATACACATTTAACAAAAAAAAAAAAATTAAAACAAATTTGACAATACTTTGCAAATAATTATTTATAATCCAAAATATATTTTAAATTAATATATTTTTTTAAATAAAGTTAAAAAAAAACCATTATGCATGTAATTGTTAATTATTCATATTTATTTTTACATAATTAAAGATTATCATTCATGAAAAAATTCAAACAACAAATATCTTACACAAGGAGCCATCAATTTCTGGATCATCAATCAAACTTTGTTTCATGCACAAGGAACATAATGATTGACATCTTTAAATGATGTATTAGTTGATCATCAAACAAAAATTAAAAAACGCAAATTTGTAAAATTAATTATACACTTGCTGCCATGAAACAGCCCCTGGCCCATTTAAATAATTACAATAATTTGTTCGATTTGCCATGGCATCTGTCTGACTACGTGAAAGGGGTGGCTGCGGAAATAGGTCATCAAGCTGTTTACTTGATGATGCCATGCACCAAGTTCAAGGACACCATTGCTATGATTTTCAATATCTACATTCCCAGGTGGTACATATTCTAGGCCATCTCTTTTTCGTAGAAAGTTATGCAAATAACAACATGCAATTACAACTTTGTCTATCGATTCGATTTTTAAGTTGATTGGCATTGAAAATATACGAAATCTACTACTTAAGATGCCAAAAGCATTCTCGACAACTCTTCGTGCTCTGCATAGACGGTAATTATAAATGCGCCTTTCAACATTCAAGCCGGTAAGTGGATATGGCCTTAATAAATTACGTAATAATGGAAAGGCCTCGTCTGCCAGAAAAAAAAAAATTTAATTTCCAATGGTATTTTGGTTTGATGGTAATTGTAGCTGATTTTGCTTGAGACAATGGGCAAATTCCGTATGCTCAAATACGCCCCCGTCACAAACTCGCCCATTCATCCCTACATCGATGTAAATAAATTCATAAGTGGCGTTAACAACTGCCATAAGGATAATGCTGTGGTAGCCCTCGTAGTTATAATAATATGATCCTGAATTATGTGGCTGCATTATCCTTATGTGCTTGCCGTCGATAGCGCCCCCACAATTAGGGAATTGCCATAATAGGTTGAATGTTTGTGATAGATGTTCCCATTCACATGCAGATTTTGGAAAATGCATGTAGTCTTGTAATGCATGTGCTATTGCCAGACATGTCTCCGGAATCAAGGAGCTTAGCAGGGAGCGAGACACTGCAGAAGAATATTGGAGGTCAGTCAAACTGCGTCCTGTCGCCAAAAATCTAAGGGTCACCCCCAAGTGCTCGTCTACAGGTACTGCCTAACGCATGACAGTATTATTGCGCATTATATAAGGGCGGACTTTCTCCAAAAAGGAAAGTAAATGAGCTCTCGGACATTCGCAGGTAGTTTCTGAAGTCATGCGGGTTATGCTCTTGTAGTTCTCTAACCAGGTGCATGTGTGTATAGCGTTGTCTCTCGAGGAGCCATTTGCGTGCCCAAATACGTCGCTTTTTGGTTAGGCGTCGCATGTTATGATCCTCGGCAAGGGCTCCTACGGCTACAAGCATGGATGCTATGACGGCATTTTTGTGCTCACTGCGCATATTTGGTCTGCAAAACAGATATTGATATATTTTTGGCAATTTATGCTTATTTTTTTGTGTAAATGTTAAATTTAAGATGGTTTTTAACATACAAAATTACTAATGTAAAATATGATACATAACATGATTGGTCACACTAAGCTTGTCGCAATAATTCGAGAACAATTTCGAATTTCTGATAAAACATGCCTGAGATACAATACCGTTTACAATAATATCAATTAATCAATGAAATTAAAAAACAAAAAAAAATAAAAATAAAAATAAATTACTCACATGAGATGTATAATGATCTATAATGAACGCAGTAATGATGCGTAACAATCCTCCGTACGCAGGAACAGCAGGACGCGTCCAAATACTAGAGAATGAACAGGCGAAATGGGACAACGCAGAAAGGATGGTTGCGTCTTAAAGATATTAATGTCCAATCATGGAGCAGATACGTTAACAAATAGGAGCCAAGTAGGCGTATTAACCATTTGCACTATCATACACGCCCGTATCGATGATGACGCACGATGCAGCGATTTACAAAGTCGTTTTAGTAGTGTCACACGTAACGACAAGCATACCAAAATAACCGAGCAACGATATTTGAAATGAAAAAACGATTTTTGAGAATGAGGACCCATGTCAACGATTAGCGATAAATCACGCTTTTGCGACGATTTCACATCGCGAAAAGCTGTTACACGCAGCAACCTCGCTAACGATTCCCGATGTGCGTCACCAAAACCATGACCTCAACGAGAACGCTCGGGCGATATCGCAGCGTGTAAAGCCCCCTTAACTCACATGTCCACAATACACATGCTAGAATAGATTATTGGCTGATAAGTACCTCGCTTTTGCCGCATCTGATGTCTTCCAATATTTTGGACAAACACATATCGGATCATGCGCCAATCACTTTTAGAATCACACTTAAAAGAGAGGTAGTACGGGAAAGAAGGTGGAGGTTTCCATCATATTTATACCATTGTGAGGATTTTAAAAAGTCTATACGAAATTACTGGAGTTTTTTTTTATGAGAATGACAACAGCGAGCATGAAGGAAACACAAATCTGTTCTGGGCAGCTGCCAAGGCGGTGGTACGAGGTCAGAAAATTTCCTATATTAGCCATAAATGTAAAAACCTATTGGAACGACCGTTATGAGCATAAAAATTACTAACACAAACATACAAACAGTTTAAACTCAACAACAAACCCTCAACCAAACAAAAATTTCTAGAAGCAAAAGAAGCAGCGGACACGTTGGCCCATGAAAACGCACTATATAACTTAGGCTATCAAAAACACAAATACTTCAGATGGGGTAATAAACCGGGCAGGTTATTAGCATCCCTTACAAAACCCTCAAGAACAGCTAATAGAATCCATAAAATAAAAAAAAAGGATGGCACAATAGTGTCAAAGGATGGGGAGACACTGGAGTTCAGAGACTTTTTTTAGTTCTTTATATAGGGCACAATTGGGAGGTAGGAATGGAGAGTCAAAAACAAATTTTTTTGCAAGAACCATTGGGCCCATCACTAACAACAGATCAAGAAACCTTACTTAAAAATCCCATACATACAGTACAGACCAAAAGTTTGGACACACCTTCTCATCTGTAGAATAACTGTTAGGGTACGCTCACACGAGCGTGAAAATCGGACGAGTGCAATGCGAGAAATTCTCGCATTGCACTCTGACCAATGTTAGGCAATGAGGTTGAGCTGTTGGTCAGCTTTTCTCGCATCCAGATTCTGGATGCGAGAAAAGCGGCAGCATGCTGCGATTGTCTGCGAGAGCCGTATCTCTCGCACCCATTCAAGTGAATGGATGCGAGAGATACATCAGACTGCACTCGGATGTTATCCCAGTGCAGTGCGATCTACGCACAGGCTGACAGTGGAGGAGATGGGAGGATTAACCCCTCCCTCTCCTCCGCAGCGCCTGCACTCAGCTTCACAGCTGTGACCCGATCGCAAGATCGGGTTACAGTCGCATGACACCCGGCTCACGCTCGCAGCAGAGCCTGAGCCGGGGGACATTAGCATATCGCATCCGATGCTCTCGCATCGGATGCCATACGCTCGTGTGAGTCCAGCCTTAAGAGGAGAGTTTGTGCTGCAGGCCTTCATGGTAAAATAGCTGCTAGGAAACCACTGCTAAGGACAGGCAACAAGCAGAAGAGACTTGTCTGGGCTAAATAACACAAGGAATGGACATTAGACCAGTGGAAATCTGTGCTTTGGTCTGATGAGTCCAAATTTGAGATCTTTGGATCCAACCACCGTGTCTTTGTGGAAAAGGTGAACGGATGGACTCTACATAACTGGTTCCCACCTTGAAGCATGGAGGAGGAGGTGTGACGGTGTGGGGGTGCTTTGCTGGTGACACTGTTGGGGATTTATTTCAAATTGAAGGCATACAGAACCAGCAAGGCTACCACAGCATCTTGCAGCGGCGTGCTATTCCATCCGGTTTGCGTTTAGTTGGACCATCATTTATTTTTCAACAGGACAATGACCCCAAACAGACCTCCAGGCTGTGTAAGGGCTATTTGACTAAGAAGGAGAGTGATGGGGTGCTACGCCAGATGAACTGGCCTCCACAGTCACCAGACCTGAACCCAATCGAGATGGTTTGGGGTGAGCTGGACCGCAGAGTGAAGGCAAAAGGGCCAACAAGTGTTAAGCATCTCTGGGAACTCCTACAAGACTGTTGGAAAACCATTTCCGGTGACTACCTCTTGAAGCTCATCAAGAGAATGCCAAGAGTGTGCAAAGTAGAAATGAAAGCAAAAGGTGGCTACTTTGAAGAACCTAGAATATAAGACATATTTTCAGTTGTTTCACACTTTTTTAAGTATTTCATTCCACATGTTTTAATTCATAGTTTTGATGCCTTCAATGTGAATCTACAATTTTCGAATAATCAGATTGTTAAGCGGGGGGTGTGCTTCGCTTTTAATGAGTCGTCGTGCAAATGGAAGGGTAACTGCCGTTTTCGACACGAGTGTTCATTCTGTGGCGGGGTGCACCCCTTGTTTAAATGCTTCAGGAAGCATGGTCAGCCCAGTGTACCGGTGTCTGGAAGCAAGGAGCATTTTTTCAAGGGCCCCCGACGCCGGTGAGCCTGGAAAAAATGCTTCCATGGTTCGGTCGCTTCCCCATCAGTGGAAAGCG
Source organism: Anomaloglossus baeobatrachus (assembly GCF_048569485.1). Lineage (NCBI taxonomy): Eukaryota > Metazoa > Chordata > Amphibia > Anura > Aromobatidae > Anomaloglossus > Anomaloglossus baeobatrachus. The sequence goes on from NC_134357.1 coordinate 258,125,980, forward strand.
GAGCTCATCCGTGATGGTTTTAGGGATTGTTTTTATGTGCCTTCATTTTCAGGTGTTGGGTGTAAGGTAACTAGGAATTTAAAATCTGTCAATGTGCAGCTTGACGCTGTTAGGTTGCACATTGACAAAGAAAAAGGATTAGGTAGGGTAGCAGGCCCTTTTCAGTCCCCTCCATTTGTTAACTTTAGAATTTCTCCTTTAGGGATTGTTCCTAAAAAGGAGCCAAATTCATTTAGGGTAATCCATCATTTATCGTATCCTAAAGGTAGTTCATTGAATGATGAGATTGATCATAGTGCAGTTTCAGTCAGCTATGCATCATTTGATTTAGCAGTTGATTTGGTAAGGAAGTTTGGAAATGGTGCATTGCTGGCTAAAGCTGACATTAAATCTGCCTTTCGTTTACTACCTGTGTGTCCTGGTTTTAATTCATTGGGTTTTTATTTTGATTCACGGTTTTATTTTGACAAATGTTTGCCCATGGGTTTCTCACTTTCTTGTTTTCATTTTGAATCTTTTTCCACATTTTTGCATTGGGTAGTTCAGGAATCAGTGGGGGAAGGGGGGGCTTTACATTATCTCGACGATTTTTAGTTTGTTGGGGATCGGCTGTCAGGGAGTTGTTCAGAATTGTTAGGTAATTTCATTCGTATTATGTCATGTTTTGGGGTACCTTTGGCAAATGATAAGACGGTTTTTCCTTGTACCAGGTTGGAGTTTTTGGGCATTGTGTTGGATTCTGAAACAATGGAGTTGAGTCTCCCTCAAGAAAAATGTTTTAAGTTAAAGGGTATAATTGTTTGTTTGTTGAGCAGGGAGAAGGCTACCTTACGGGAGTTTCAATCTTTGTTAGGTAGTCTGAATTTCGCGTTGAGGATTATACCTATGGGTAGGGTGTTTTCTAGGAGATTATATGATGCTACCAAAGGGGTGAAGTCAGCGAATTCGCATATTAGAGTTTCGAGGGAGATTAAGGCTGATCTGCAGGTATGGTTAGAATTTTTAGAATCATTTAACGGTTTTTGTTGTGTGCAGAGTGACTTTGTGTCATCAATGGAGCTAGCACTGTCTTTTAGTTTAGCAAGTGGTTTTGGTATTGTGTTTGGTTCTCATTGGTGTGGAGGGATCTGGCCTAGTGACTGGCGTGTGAAAGGTTTATTAAGCAAAAGAGTTGTCTTGGAGTTATTTCTGTTGTTTGTTGTTATTTCACTATGGGGTGAAATGCTGTCCAATAAGCGTATTCTGTTTTATTCGGACAGCCAGGGGTTGGTTTTCTCAGGAAATTGTCTTTCTTCAAAGTGTCCTGTTTTGTGTTGCTTACTTAGGAAGCTGGTTTTTCTATGTCTTAAGTATAACATTTTGCTTAAGGCGTGTCTTGGGTTGTTAAATGCTAACCCTGCTGTTGATCATCTATCTTTTCAGAGGTTGGAGGAATTTCGGGCGTGTTTGCCAGGGGCAGACTCGGAAGCAACCCTTTGCCCGTCCCATTTATGGGGGGCAATTTCGAGTTAATCCCATTTTATATAAGGAATTCTCTGTCGCCAGCTACTTGGAAGTCGTATTCTGATGCATGGTTGAAGTGGGTGCAATTTTGTGAGGAGAATGGCTTTGAAATTCTTTCGTCTGATGTTCAGGTGTTTTTGCAGTTTATTAGTTTGCATGTGGTAGGTGGTTATAGGTATTCTTCTATTCATAAAAGTTTATCAGGGGTTTCGTTCTTTTTTAAGCTAAATGGAATGGAGTCTTTGTTTAAGCATTTTTCAGTGTGCCAGTGTTTAAAGGGATTGAAGAGGGTATCGTTTACCCCGGATACTAGGCGTCCGATATCTTTTGATTTGTTAAAAGGATTATGGGGTATCCTCAGTGAGGTTTGTGTTGACCACTTTGAGCTTACTTTGTTTAGATCTATTTTTGTTGTTTCTTTCTTTGCAGCATTACGTATAGGGGAAGTGGTTTCCGCTAATAGAAATAGTTCATCGGGTTTATTGCGTGAGGATTTAGTTATAAAAGGACAGTTTGTTTTTCTTTTTATTAGAAAATCTAAAACAGATCAACTTGGGAAAGGTGTTTCTTTAAAGTTAAAGGCCATACCGGGTTGTCCGGTTTGTCCAGTTGCTAATTTGTCCAATTGGGCTCTTATTCGTCCTGATCTAGGCGGTGTTTTATTTTTACATAGGGATGGTTCTTCTGTTTCCCGGTTCCAGTTTTCTGCAATCTTAAAAAAATACAAAAAACCTGAGCTGAAACAATGTTCAGTAAACATGCAACATTAAGCATGTGAATTGCAGCCTTAAGACTAGAAAAAAACCAAAGAGAAAAATTGCATGAAAAATACCCTGACTATAAATAAATAAATTGCAAGTGCTTAATAACAGGGTACTTAGTGTATACATTTTTGCAAAAAGGTAAAAAGCTGTCTCACCTCGTCACGGTGTACCCATCTGAGACAGTCCCTAACCTACTGAAGTTAAAAACATTATCCATACCTGACTAGTGTCATGTCAAACTCCAATATGGATGGTGGCAAGTGGTCAGCTGTGTCCCAGATTAAATACACAGTGAAGTGAGACGCAATTAGTTGTTCAGTCTCAGTATTAGGAGGGCTGCGCCCCCAACTTGCAAAAAAGCAAGATAACATACAAAAACACAAAAAACCTGAGCTGAAACAATGTTCAGTAAACATGCAACATTAAGCATGTGAATTGCAGCCTTAAGACTAGAAAAAAACCAAAGAGAAAAATTGCATGAAAAATACCCTGACTATAAATAAATAAATTGCAAGTGCTTAATAACAGGGTACTTAGTGTATACATTTTTGCAAAAAGGTAAAAAGCTGTCTCACCTCGTCACGGTGTACCCATCTGAGACAGTCCCTAACCTACTGAAGTTAAAAACATTATCCATACCTGACTAGTGTCATGTCAAACTCCAATATGGATGGTGGCAAGTGGTCTTTACTTTACTAGACTTTTCTAGTCTTAAGGCTGCAATTCACATGCTTAATGTTGCATGTTTACTGAACATTGTTTCAGCTCAGGTTTTTTGTGTTTTTGTATGTTATCTTGCTTTTTTGCAAGTTGGGGGCGCAGCCCTCCTAATACTGAGACTGAACAACTAATTGCGTCTCACTTCACTGTGTATTTAATCTGGGACACAGCTGACCACTTGCCACCATCCATATTGGAGTTTGACATGACACTAGTCAGGTATGGATAATGTTTTTAACTTCAGTAGGTTAGGGACTGTCTCAGATGGGTACACCGTGACGAGGTGAGACAGCTTTTTACCTTTTTGCAAAAATGTATACACTAAGTACCCTGTTATTAAGCACTTGCAATTTATTTATTTATAGTCAGGGTATTTTTCATGCAATTTTTCTCTTTGGTTTTTTTCTAATCTTAAAAAAATGCTTGGGGAAACTGGGGCTGGATGGTGGAGGTTATTCATCCCATTCATTTAGAATTGGAGCTGCAACAGAAGCTGCTAGTGCGGGTCTAGGTGTTAAGAAGATACGCAATATTGGAAGATGGTCTTCAAATAGGTACAAATTATATGTCCGTCCTAATCTATTGTGATTTATTTATGTTTTTCTTCAATTATTCTAGGCCCACTAGTCATCTGGCTGTTCGGGCACTCGTTCATCCACTGGGCTCAGATCAGAGCTTCAAGTAGAATTTATTCAGAAAACCTTTTGTTTAATGTGGACTCTGTTAATGTCTTTTGGTTTGGTATTAGGGGCTTGAGAATTGAAAATTTGGTCTGTAGTGTTAAAAAGTTCATCGTTCGTTACCCTACTCCAGATTTATTGATTTTTCACATAGGGGGTAATGATTTAGGTAGAATAAAAACACTGGATTTAATGGGTCAATTAATGAGGGATTTTTCTTTAATTCAGAATATGTTTCCAGGTGCTTCGTTAATTTTTTCTGAAATAGTACCTCGTCTGATTTGGAGTAGTAGTGAGCTAGTTTTTATGGAAAAAATCCGGAAAAGAGTGAATAGGTCAATGAGTAAGTATTTGCAAAAAATGGGTGTTTTTTCTTACAGGCATATTGATTTAGAGGGTTATATTCAGGGTTTGTATAGAGGGGATGGGGTCCATTTATCAGAAGTGGGTCTTGATATTTTTAATCTAGGGATGCAATATGCAACTGAGCAATGGCTGTGTTGTTTGGGGGGGCCTGCGTATCTGTGATACTTAGGCCGGGTGGAAAAAATCACCCAACTTTCGTTGGGTGGATTTATGGTTCAGTATGTTTATATGGATATGTAAATTTTTGGTAATTTTTGGAAAGTATTTATTTATGGAAAAGTATTTAATTTATTTAAAGTTATACATTTTAACGTAACCATTAATAAAACAACACGGCCATTTTTTGCCAATGCATCTCTGGAGTCATGTGTATTTATTTTAACTGATTGAATGTATGTGTATGTGGGCTCTATGCTACCATGGGACTACCTGCATACTTTACTGGAATTTAGACAGTTTGGTCCCTGGTTCTGTGAAGCAATTAGAATGATTTATAAGGAGCCTCAGTCTAAACTGTCAATAAATGACACACCCTCAAAGCCTTTTGAGGTTCAAAGAGGGACAAGGCAGGGGTCTCCGTTGTCGCCCCTGCTCTTCAATCTATCTCTAGACTCCTTATTGAGAGCTCTGCAAAACTTGGCATCATTTCATGGAGCAAAGGTGGGCTCAACATCAATAAAGCTCTTGGCCTTTGTAGATGATATCTTATTATTTATAGCAAATTCTGTGCAGATACCAGCAGTATAGAAACAGGTGATAAAAAACCGTTCCTAAATTACCTCTCAAGATTAAGATAAATATCAGCAGTGAGAAAGGGGATAATACATAACTTTTAATAGAATTATCATTTAAAAAATTGCGTAGTGCTGCAATTTATAAAAGATTTTTGTGGAAACAAATGAAACAACATTCAGTCAGTAATATACCATATTCACCAGATGGACATCGAGGGGCTTCAACACCAAATCAGTGTCCAAGATTCATAGACACTGTGAAGTGATGACTGCTATGAGCCGGGTAAGCAAGGCATAAACCTATAATCCTATCTGTTAGTTAGGTTAGGGTCATAGGAGGATATATTCCAGTGGGAACCAAACCTCCCAAGATGACTCACCAGTGAAATGTACAGTGTGGGGTTAATAAATCCCCCAAGAAACAAGCTTTTGACGATACATGGGAACACCAAAAATTACCAACCGTAACCTAACAAAAATCCATCCAAGATCACAGTGGTGTTTCCTGGATTTAATTCAGAGTATAGTCACGGCAGTAAACAAATAGGTGTAATTATTGCCTCTTGCTTATAATATCCGGTTCATTAATACATCATACAATTGTACATAAAAAATGGATTGGTCTCACCCAGTTGTAGGTGCAGGTCAGTAGTTAGAAAAGGGTCATCAGGATAGATAGATCGGGTGGCTGTCCATGGCCGGGTAGGAGCTCTCTCCCTGGCAGGAACTAGCTGAACCCTCAAACCTCATTAGCTCCAGCCTTTACAAGGGCCGTCCCAAACTGACCCTGAATAGATTGGCCCTAAAAATTCATCACCATGGAACCTCCCAAGTATTACTAGTAGTACTAGTATTATGAAGTTTTTTTCTGAATGTGAACACAGCTACGCCCCTTTCGGCCATGTTTTTTCCATCTCCTATATAAGAAAGTCCTTGGTTACCCCTCTCCACACACAGCAGTTTTTAATTGCAATGAGATGACACACAGTTAGGGTCATAGAGCTAGGGACCCCAATATAGAGATATACCTTGACGAGGTTTTGGGGCTCAGTTACATTGATCAATGCGATTGCTAAATATCTCCTTTTTCCTAATATTCATGGCAGGTATGCATTTCATTATTCACACTTTCAAGTTAGCAAGTGGCATTTTTCATTGTATGTTTCAATGTTTTTCGGTATGCTTATAGCATTATACTATTATCTAACTTTGATGTGCAGCCTTATGTACTATGTATTTTTTTGGCTTGCACTCATAATATATATTAGTGCTCACTTCAGTTATCCTATTTAATAACATTACAGGTAGACAGTTGACCCAGATTAGGAGTCGGGAAAGAATATTTTTCCCTATGAAAAAAATTGGCTCCTACTCTGTGGGTTTTTGCCTTCCCCTGGTTCAACACTGCAGAACAGCTGCACTAAAAATAGGTTGAACTAGATGGACATAATGTCTTCCTTCCGCCTTACATACTATGTTCTGCTGCATAAAACTGCTGGTAAATTATTAAATACTGCATTTCGCATTTCATTTGGGAACATAAGGGGTGTACACGTATAAGCCTGATAAAGCTACAATTACCTAGGGAGGAGGGGGGCATCAACATGCCAGATTTAGGCAGGTACAACCTTGCAGCAAATTTCCGTTACATCTTGGATTGGATTAGGGGGAAATCTCTTTTTGCTAATGCTCAATTAGAACAACACAGTCCACTAACAGCTTTCATGCATTTGAAAGGTGATGAAATACCAAACGAGATTAGAGAAATTTGAACAATATGGCACACGATTCAAACATGGAGAAAGGTACGGAAAATGTGTGGAGCAAGCGCCTGGGATAGGCCATTTCAGCCTTTTGTAGGGAACCCGAGATTCCTCAAGGGTAAGACACTGTTACAATATGATATACTGGCAAGGCAGAGATGTGTCTTGGTGGCAGATCTACTAGAATCCAGGCATTCACTACTCTCATATGAAATATTGGCACAATGCTTCCAAGCTTTTGCGGGAAATCACTTTTTATCCCTCCAAGCATGCAGTTTTGCACAGAAATGCAACGCCTATAAACCAACACTTGAGCGAGGGACAGACCTAGGTAAATTTCTGAGGAAAGCTAGAATGCAGACTTTCTCAACAAGTCATTTATACGCAAGACTAAAAAATAAATAAATAAATAAATAAAATAAATACATTTTTATATATATAATATATATATATATATATGTATGTATGTATGTGCCGGCCCGCAGCCTGGGTTCCATGGACCTCTATCTGCTGTTTGTTCACTGACCTTGCTGAATGGCAGGCCATATGCGAATAGGGTGCAAACTTAGTGGCGGCACTACAGCAGGCCAACTCAATGTCTGGGCAACATCATATATGCACTGCATGGATCAACCTGGTTGTACAGCAATTTCTAAAACAGGATTATGTACTGAATGCACTGCTGTAGAAGGCACGGTCAATATGTGATCACTTTTTCAAATTAAAATTCTGGCCCACAGCCTATGTATTTCGTGGACCGTACCTCCCTGTGTACTGCACTGCTGTTTTTAAAGGCAGAGACTATAAAACATCTCTCCAAATGTTGTGTAGAGCTTACCGCTAGTGTTCTGGCCTGCAACTGGCCAACTAATGCATGCCTTCATTTATTTAAAAAAAATTCTGGCCCATAGCCTATGTGTTGCGTGGATGTAAATCCCTAATATTTTCAAGCCCTATGGGGAGGTAGCAATTGATGCTATTATACTGCTCTGTGGTCTGCCTGAAAGGTTTTTGAATCTGGAGGCTCCAAGACGGGTCTCCAAAGTTGGGTCTTCTCTGTAGTCAGGCCCGGACTGACAGGCGGGAGGGGCGGGACTTCTCCCGGTGGGCTGGTGGGTGGAGGGGTGGGGGGGCCGCCCCCCGCCTCTCCCGCACTGCCTGCTGTTTAAAATTATTTTGTGGCTGCCGCCACCCGCCGGCCGCCACTATAGCGGCGGGGTCCGTTGAGCGGCCCCCGCCGCCAATTTTCAATGCTGCTGGCCGCCGCCGGTATTATACCACCAGTGCGCCACCACTGACGTCACTGGTCGCAGTCGCACAGCATCACTCACACAGTCTCTCACTCTCTCAGACCTGCTGCTGCGCTGCGGCCCGGCTGTGACGAAATCAGCCGGCTCCCAGCGCGTTCTTTGTAGGCGGAGAGTGAGAGCAGCTGCAGCACACACATCTCTCTCTCTCCCTCCCACGAACCGGCAAAACGCGGGCGGACACCGGCGGCGTGACCCCACCGGCCCGGACTGGCACTTGTCCCCGAGGAGCCCTGGCTGTCTCGCTCCATCCCTGTGTGCGCAGTGGCAGAGTGGAGGAGGCTGGAGCTGACCTGGCTGAGAAGACACCCGGCAGCCAGCGGACACTGGAATCTCTGCCCCGCTCCATCAGGCTCCTGAGCACAGCAGTAAGCCAACTCGCCAACATCTGGACTGGGGCTGCAGGGATGGGGGGTGGGGGGGTGAGGGTGGCAGGTGGCACTGCTGGGGCCTGCCTGGGGGCCTGCATAACCCCTGCTGGGAGGCTGCCTGCTTGTATATAACCCCTGCTGGGGGGCCTGTATAATCCCTGCTGGGGGGCTGCCTGCTTGTATATAACCCCTGCTGTTTTTTGTGTTCCAAAACCAGTAGTGACTCCAAAATCCAGAACAGGAGTCAATCTTTCAATTATAGTTTTTCTCTGCAAGGTTCACTCCTGGTTCTGGCACACAAAAACTGATCGGATCTGATCAGGAAAAAACTGAAGTGTGGACATAGCCTAACTTAGGTTACACAAAGCAATTATATTTCATTATTTCATTCACAGCTTGCTTTTACTGCTGTGAAATAGATCCAAACCCTGCCAAAAAAAGGAAAGGTGGCGCAGAGAAGGTCAGGGAATAAAGGAAGAGGAGACTAGAAGCTGATGCTGCAAAATGTGCAAAGTTATCAGACTTGTTCTCACGTGGCACAACTGGTCAAGCCACAGCACAAACAGCTGCTAATCTGCCTCTTACAGAAACTGAAATAACATCTCAAGAAGTAACTAGTTTAGATTCTTCTTCAAGTGATGCTGAACCAGAGGTTATATTAAATAGGGTGGTACTTGGAGATCCCTCTCCACCACGTACTGCATCTGAGCCAGTTGCATCGGTATTCAGTATTGTACATGTGGATTCAACTGCTCAATCTGTTGCTCCATGTTCCAATGTGTATCCACCATCAGATAGTGCTTCTTCCAGTGTGGAACCCACCTCTGGAGAAAGCATCAACTATTTTGCACGTCCTTCAAAAGTCCAATTGTCTTTATTTTTGAAATATCACCCTAAACAAGATACACAAGATCCTAATTTACAAAAAGCCTTCTTTCGCAAAGATGGAACAAACCGAAGATGGCTAACTTATGACACTGAAAACAAATTATTTTTTTGTACTGTCTGTCTGGCATTTTCAAAATCTTCTTCAACTGGTCCATTCATGTATGGGTTCAAAGATCGCAAGCACGTTCATCAAAGAATGGAAGAGCATGAGAAAAGTCAAAATCACAGAAGTAGTGCTGAAGCATATTTTTTAAAGGCAAGCAGTGCTGATATAGGGAGCCTTCTTCTTCAAAACCAAATGTCAATTCACCGAGAGCAAGTTCAAAAAAGAAGACAAGTACTTCATAGGGTGATAGACATAATAAAGGTGATTGGAAAATGTGGACTTAGCTACAGAGGGGATAAAGCGGAGGCAGCCTATACGTTCAAGGATGTGAGTTTAGATTATGGCAATTTTTTGGAACTAGTTCTACTGTTAGGCAAGTATGATGTCTGTTTGCAAGAACATGTAAATGAATGCATTGAAAAAAGCCAGCAGCAGCATTCCAAAGGTGCTAGGGGAAGAGGATCTCTAATAACGTTGCTGTCAAAAAACACTGTAAATGGAATCCTTGATGCCATCAAGCAACTTATTCAGAGTACTATTCAAAAAGAAGTTAGAAATGCTGGAATGTTCTCCATCCAAATTGACACATCAAAAGATATAACATCAAAGGATCAGATGACCGTTATAATTCGGTATGTCACTAACCAAATTCATGAAAGGCTACTTGCAGTAGTTGACTGCAGATTAACCACCGGTGAAGCAATACACCAGCTTCTAATGAAAGTTCTCACTTTATGCAACATAGATGTGACTAAATGCATTGGAAATTCCACTGATGGAGCTGCTAATATGCAAGGGATTTACAATGGCTTTTCCACTTGGTTAACAACTGTCTCTCCTGGCCAAATACATGTGTGGTGTTATTCACATATCCTAAACCTAGTTTTGTCAGACACCACTAAGACTACTTTGCAAAGTGCATCATTATTTATGCTGCTCAATGATGTAGCAATGTTCATTAAAGACTCATATATTCGAATGAATTTGTGGGAGACCGTAAGCCAGGACCCTCTTCATCGCAAGCTTTCAACAATAGCTGAAACACGTTGGTGGTCAAAAGATGTTGCTTTGAAAAAGGTTTTTGGATCCTTTGGCAAGCCAGATTCTGCTTTATATGTCTACCTCATTGTCATGCTTACAATTTTCCATACTTCAAGCAAGAATAATGCAGATGCTCGTGCAAAAGCGAAAGGATACTGTGACAGCCTTCTTCGATATCAAACGATCATTACAGCCCAAATTTTTCTACGCATATTTCAACTAACCACTCCATTATCTAAGTATCTACAAACATCGGGCATGGATATTTTAGCAGCTTATCGGATGGTGATGGACGTACAGGAGACTCTAAAAAGCTGTGCTAGATCATTTGATGATGTCAAAGAAGCTGCAAATAATTTTGTGAAATGGGCTAATGACCAGCTTCAGGAGAAATATGGAGAATTTAGCATTGAAATCGAAAATTCTATGCCTGAGAAAAGAATTAGAAGGAAAAAACGAATGGCAGGTGAAGTAGCGGAAGATGAGGTACATGCAAATGCAGTAACTGCATACGAGGTGGAAGTCCATAATGTAATCTTGGACGTTGTCACACAGAGCATGGAGAGACGTTTCTCAGCAAATGGGACAATATATACAGACTTTGCCTGCCTTGATCCAAGGAACTTTGAAAGCATAAGAGAAAATGGATTAAATAGTCCTGCTTTGGAAGAGACAAGCAAACTATTGATTACATTTGATGAGAGAGCAACACCCGAGAATCTTCGCAGTGAGCTGTACAGCCCGGCTTCGCACTGGGAGAAATTGAAGAAATCTCCATTAGAAGAATACAATATTAGAGTGGCAGTAGACACCAGTCCAGAAGATGAAAGCACTGATGACACCGAACTGGTGAATAAAACTTGCTCATCATGCAAGAACTGTTCTTTTTGTGTCTATCAGTTACTACAGCGCTACAATTTATTAACTGATGCTTATAACATCATTGGACAGGCATACAAATTTCTTCTAAGGCTGTGTGCACACGTTGCGTTTTTTACCGCGGAAACGCTGCGTTTTGAACCGCAGCATTTCAGTGGCAAATTGCATGCGTTCAGCTTTCCCAGCAAAGTGTATGAGAAAGCCGAAAAATCAGTGCACACGCTGCGTTTCTAAACGCAGCGTTTTTGATGCCAAAAATCGGTGCGGAAAGAAAAGCAGCATGTCACTTCTTTTGTGCGTTGTGGCTGCGTTCTCTCCCCCATTGAAATCAATGATGTGGGGTCAGAACGCAGCTACACCGCAGTGACCTTCTTTTTTGTTGCGGTCCGCGGGCTTTGTCGGCATGCCAGAACGCAGGCATTTACCTGGAAGTGAGGTCAAGAGGTTTCCTGTTGACCTCACTTCCTGGCAAAGTCCTGGAAAGCCGGTTTGCTGTTGTCCCGACTCCCGAGGAATCGCCATTCCTGAGTAATCTTCTGTGGGCCATGGCGTGGTACAACAGACGGAAGATGGATGTCCCTAAGCTCATTAGTCTGGTGAGTATATAGTGTTTTTTGTTTTCTTTTCACCCCTTAACTACCGCCGATCCGCCTTTGAACGGCGGTAAGGTACTTTTTCCGATCCGCCGCTTTTTTACGGCGGTCGGAAAAAATGGTAGAGCGCCCCCAAGATTCAGAAAATCACCGGGATTTCAGCTACCGGGGGTAGCTGAGACCCTGGAGATTATGATTCCCGGTCCCCGCTCACCCGATCTCCAGTATACACCGTATACGGATGATCAATGACAGCGCCGGTAAAAAAAAATGATTTATCTCCCATCTGGCATGATCAAACATGCCAGATGGGAGATAAATCTCCTCCCCGGTTTCCTCTGGTCCCCCGGTGTCCCCCCAACCCCCTCACCTACGCCCCCCACGACCCCCAACCCCCTCCCGAAAGTCCAAAATGGCCGCGTGCACAGTAGCGCACCGGCCGCCATACTCCTATGTTATCTGTCGCATGTGCCTTGAGACATGCGACAGAAAAATGCACCCAGGCCCTGCCAGGTCACCCCAATTCCCCCCGGTATTCCCCCTTACCTGTCCGGTCGCATCACTGATCCCCCGCGGCCCCCTCCTCCTTCACAGCAGACGCCGGCCGGTCACATGTGCAGAGCAGCTGACAGCCAGCACAGTGTTCAGTGTGAGCTGTGCTGGCTGCTCGGCAGTCTGCAGCTGTGACCCGGGGAGAGTGGGTGCAGATTTTTGCACCCACTCTCCTCAAATGGAGGGTCTGCCTTCCTAGAAAATGGGGGATACGTTCCCTGAACGTGCCCCCATATTCTAGAAGGTCCAGAGCCGACGTGGGACATCCAAATGGATTTCTGCGGACCCATTTTTTTTGATTAAATTGGAGAACAAGGGAATGATTTGGGGAGTGTTTTTTCTAATAAAAAATGTTTTGTCTTTTTTTGCTTTTGTTTACTGTGAATTAGTTATGTCGGGTGTCTGATAGACGCCGTGACATCACTAATTGCTGGGCTTGATGCCAGGTGACATTACACATCTGGTATCAACCCCATTTATTACCCAGTTTGCCAACGCACCAGGGCACGGGATGAGTTGTGGCGAAGCGCCAGATTTGGCGCATCTAATGGATGCGCCACTTCTGGGGCGGCTGTGGCCTGCTATTTTTAGGCTGGGAAGAGTCCAATAACCATGGCTCTTCCCACCCTGAGAATACCAGACCTCAGCTGTCAGCTTCACCTTGGCTGGTGATCTAATTTGGGGGGACCCCACGTTATTTTTTTTTTTATTATTTTTATTTATAAATAAAAAAAAAAACCTGGGGAGCCCTCCAAATTGATCACCAGACAAGATGAAGCTGACAGCTGTGGTTTGCAGGCTACAGCTGTCTGCTTTACCCTGACTGGCTATCAAAAATAGGGGGGACCCCACGCCATTTTTTTTTTTGTTTTTGTGATAAAAACTAGGCTAGGCACCCTTTAGTGCCACATGAAAGGTACTAAAGGTGCCAGCTTAGAATATGCAGGGGGGGTGGGACGTTGTATATATATTTGACCTTCATTGACGCTTTTTAGGCTGGATGCCCACAATCGGGGTTTGCAGCAATTTGGGCGCAGAGTGTTTTCCCTGCGTCCATGGCGCTGCGTTGTGCAGTAGAAGCACAGTGGAAGGATTTTTAGAACTCTCCTGCCCACTGTGCTTCTTTTCTCCGCAGCATAAACTGACCGGTGGCGCAGCTTCCTGAGCCCTCAGCATGTCAATTTATGCTGCGTAGATGAGTGTTCTCTGCAGCTAGAATAGAGCTTAAGTCCACAGCAGCCTGAACCCAAATCGTGGGCATGGCCAGCTGCGTTCTCCCGTGGGCAACACTCACATCTCTGCAGGAAGGCTGACACTGTGTACTAGACGCCGTGTCGCTGGATCATGGCCACATAGCCCAACAGTGAGAATATTGTTGCTACAGCTACATTTTGGGGGAAGTAGCTGTGGATTCAAAATGCTTAATATACTCCTGAATAAAATCCTTGAGGGGTGCAGATTCCAAAATGGGGTCACTTGTGGGGGTTTTCTGACGTATAGGTACCCAAGAGGCCCTGCTAATGTGACATGGTGCGCGAAGTTTATTTCAACTTTTCCAAAATTAAAATGGTGCTCCTTCCATTCCAAGCCCTCCCATTTATCCAAACAGGTTTTTGGCCACATGTGGGGTATCCCTGCGCTCACAAGAAATTGGAAAACAACCTGTGGGGTCCACATTTTGTTGTTGCCTCTTTCAGTTCTTATCTATCTTTTATTTCCATCTCTCTATTTATCAATCCTTCTAGGCTATTCTTTTCTTTCAGTTTATCCATCCATCCTTCTATGCTTTTCTTTCTGTTTATCCATCCATCCTTCTATGCTTTTCTATTTATCCATCCTTTTGATAATAGTTTACCCTTCTTTTTTTTTATTTTCAAGCACATGGGTGTTATGATTTAATTTCAGTCACTATTTTCTGTTTATTAGGTGGAGTCTATGCCTTGCTTATGGGATATGGCTTCACCAGACTACAGCAAGAAGCAGCTGAGGGAAAATAGCTGGATTACGGTCTGCCGGGAGCTGTACCCACGTTGGCATGAGGCCGATGCCAATCTTCAGAATAACATTGGTAATGTGCAATGATGCTTTCTACCATGGGAAACTATATTTGTAACAAATGTGTTGTATTTATTTATATATATTTTTTTTTTTTTTTTTTTAAAGAAAGTGACATCCGCAAAAGGTGGAGATCAGTGAAGGACCGCTTCAAGTGTCTCTCCGAATGTAACAAAAGTGGTGCTTCGCCTTCCAAAACACATATTGCATACCATGAGGAGTTGCAGTTCTTGTGCAGCGGAAGAGTGTTACGCCAGTAAGTTTAAAAAAAAAAAAAGAGTTGGTAAATTCATGATTACATCCATTTTGTTATGTATTCACAGGACAGAAGGAAATATTGGTCAGCCAGAGGAGCCTGGGTTTGAGAGCACCATCGACAATGAAGACCAGTCAAGCCATGCCTCAGAAGAATTGGTGGTGCCGCCAATAATAAGTGTAGACACTCTCTGTCCCACCACAAGCGGGTCTTCTACAGCTGCTCCCAGTTCTGGCACTGGTGGTCGTGAGATCCAGAGAGCCAAAAAAAGAAAAAACCCCACAACACTGGCTAGTACCAAACAAAATGACCCCCTGACCAACCAAACATTGGAATTCCTTAAAAACACATCAATGGAGGATGAGTTTGATACTTTTGCTTCAAGCATGGCCAAGCGTTTGAGGCAACTAAACAACAAAGCCAAACAATCGGCCTGTATGACGGCCTTTTGTGGCTTGCTTGCTGGGTTTGAGGAAGAAGGATCGTTCCCCACTGCGGGTGAATTAGTGTGTGGTGTAGAAAAAATGTTTACCTTGAAACGACAGCCACCACAAAATGTCACTATACCGCAACGATCAGCTGTCAAACATGTTAGCTGTACCACACCCTTCCAACAGTATCCTGCTTCACATGTGAGACCTAGCAACACATATTTGCAACATGTCAGCCAAGCAAAAGTTGACCCTACTGACCACCAGATGTCAGGGCCATCCCAAGGCTCGGAAGCCATGGGCGGGTACTTCTCGCAAGATTTTTTTAATCTTTAAATTAATAATTTCATTAAATAACAAACTTATATTTGTTTACATTTTGACATTTAAAAGGTATCAACCACTGACGACTCTCTGTTCTTTTAAACAACATTTTTTATATTTGTTTAGTAATAAGTTTAATAAATATATTGTTATACACTATATTTGCTGTGTGTGTGTGTTATTTAAATGCAAGGTTTTGAAAACATTCAAGGTTTTAAATATAAAAACAACATTCTTTAAAAACACATTTTTAATTCAAAAAACACAAACATGTCAGACTGTTAGCACAAAGGTCGCTGGCCACAGTGTAGCATGCTAATGACTGGTGAAAAAAACTTGTAACATCTTGTCTTTCAAGCGGGTTCCTGTCTTCTCTGCTGATCAGGCTGCACAACACCGACACTGGAGTATTGCCAGTGCACGGCACCTTCCGGACTCATAAAGTAGTCAGTGAAGGTATCTCGCACAGAGACACCAGAGTTACTTGGCCGACCAGAAACTGTTAATACTGGCATAAAGCTTCGTGCCTGTGCTTCTTCAAATACATCACTGGTGTACTGACGACCAAAATTGTGGAGAGCACAGCACGCTTTTATGACAGCATCAACCGTGCTTGGTTGTAACTGGATGGCTGTGTGAAAGATCCTCCACTGACTACTCATGATTCCAAAGGTGTCACATAGACGCTGCCATGATCAAGCCTGGACTTGGTTGCGGCGATGCGCAGCCATTAACTACTTATATTACCCTGATTGCCACTGCATCACGGCAACAGGAAGAGCCGGGGACACTCCGGTACTGCTGCATAATGGATGCGACAGTCCCGGGGCAGCTGCGGCTGATATTCTTGGCTGCAGGAGGAGGGGGGGCATTAACCTTGCCCCCCGCCCTCCACAGCCTGAGAATACCGGGACACCGCTGTGTGTTTACCTGGCTGTACGGTAAAAAAAGGCGGAGCACACGTGTTTTTTTTTTATTAAATTTGTCCGTTTGATTTGTATGTGTATTCTATATGTCTGTGTGTGAGTGGTGTGTGTGTGTGTTCTATGCCTGGGTCTGTGATGTGTGTGTGTTTACTCCCTGCTCCGCTTCCTCTTCCTGTCATAATAACATCACTTCCCTGCAAATCGCAGGGCAGCAATGTACATTACCGCAGGTAAACCGCGAAATACCGTAGTGAATTACGCATGAAAATGCAATGAACTGCACAGAATTTGCTGCCTGCGTTATTCCCTGCGGGATTTCACGATTACATTGCAGTCAATGGAGTGAAATCACACAGCGACGTGCGGAAAAGAAGTGACATGCAATTGTTTTAGTAGCAGGAATCCCGTAGCAAAACATGCAGCTATCAAATTCCGCATAGTGCGCACAGCATTTTTTTTTTCACATAGGTTTTGCTGGTGATTCACTGCAGAGATGTTATGAACATTTTCTGCAGCGAAACATGCAGCAAAACCGCAGGAAATCCGCGGCAAAAACCGTTAAGTGCGCACAGGGCCTTAGATCCAGATTGTATATGTCAACAAAAAAAGGAAAATAACCTATAGAGACCCATATAGAAATATGGTATTACATAAAGATATACATATGTAGCAAAATAAAAAGACTAGGTTTTGCTCACCGCCTTAAATCGCTGTAAAGTAAGGTGAAATGGCCTTTCTCCTCACGTGCCATAACAAGAGGATGCACCCACATCCTTTTGGTCATTGCCTGCAACATATCGTATTGGTTAATAGAGAACAATAAAGAAAACAGAAACGTTATACAATTTTGGGCAAAAAATTACCTGGCGTCTACGACGACAAAGTAATAACAGTAGAATAAGCAGCCGACTTCGTTGGGCCCTGCGTAGACGTATCTGTCCTGTGGTTTGTGGCATTTTTTATAACAGCCAAGATCACTCTGTTTCCACAATGGAGAATGTAGAGAATGTGGAGAAGAAGGAAATGACATCACAGGTTTTTTTTTCCCAAAGGTCTGTGTTCAACCAACTTTATTAACACTGACAAGTCTTAAAAAACGCACCTAAAAAACCGCATGAAAAACGCATGAAAAACGCATGCGTTATCGATGCGTTGTTTCTCAAAAAGCATTGTTTACAATTCTCCCCTCTGCCAGAGGGTGCGTTTTTTTCCGCGCTGAAAAAAAAGCAACGTGTGCACATACCCTAAGTCTCTCCATTACACAAGTTGCTTGTGAACGAAGCTTCTCGACTTTGAAATTTCTAAAGAATAGATTAAGAAATAGCATGAATCAGAATCATTTAGAATCTTTCATGCTAATGGCTACAGAAAAGGACATACTGATGAAACTTGATGGAGATGATATTATTGACAAACTGTCTGAAAAAAGCAATCTGTTGTCAAGTTTGTTGATGCCTTAAGTAATCTGATATACCATTCCTTTTTGATTACATTAGAAAAAGGATGTGCAATACGGTACTTGTACGAAGTTCTCTTTTTTTTACTTTGACATTGACTTTAACTCAGGAATGGTGTGTACTACCGTATACAGGTACATCACCACAGGTTTATTTTTAGGGAATGAGGGTAACTTCCTATTGTTCTGAAGGAATGTGCAAAGTAGCTGGCATATAGGTCCTTACAGTATTTTGTATGTTACATCAGTGTTTGTTTAGTTGTATGGGTTTGCGTTTTTTGAGTTGCACTTAAATTCAGTTGCACTTACTTGAATTAAGCTAACGTAACGTGGCAGTATTGCAACAATTTATATGTTGTTTGTAACATAAATACTTCTATGCTGTAAAAATACGTTTTCTACATCTAGAGAGCTTGGAACACACTAGTATCATGTTTAAAGTTTTATTCCATGGAAATAACTTTCCAGGTATTACGGTGTATAAAATTGCAAAACAGTCATAGAATACTGATGCAATTAATCAGTGTTTGGAGATGTTATTTATTTTTGCTTCATAAATAATTTGACTACATACATAAGCTTGAGTGTTTCGATGACTTGGAAGCATTGCACTTTTGTTTTTAAAGGGGCTGTCCACTATACAGACAATGCCTTCTCAATTACTATGTTGCCCCTTCTAAATGACAGACTGTTACCAACTCTGGTGGGGCACCTTTCCAGCTACATCGGCGCTGGGTCTCCTAGGGCTTGCATGACATGTCACATGAGCCCTGCAGCCAATCAGCAGCTGCTCAAGGACTGCTGAACTCTTATCCAGAGAAAGAGCAGCAGCACATCTGCTTATCAGTTTCCATGGTGGGTGTGAAGCAGCCCATTGGCAACCACTTGTTAGCTGCAGGGCTGATGCAGCATATTGTCATTCAAACCCCAGGTTACTCCATACCAAATTTGCTGAAACAGGGCCATCAGCAGAGGCGAGTATAGGTGAATATTATTTTACATGGGGTAATATATTAAGTGAGAATGGGATGTCTTGAGTAGTGGACAATCCTTGTATATTGTACATTTTTATGTCAATTTTTTTCTTTATGACATGCTGCACATATTTAATTGTTTTATTTTGAGAAGGATGATGTTAGTATATTCTATACGTTTAATAAAAAATATTTAAAACCATGACTCTTTTCTGTTATGGTAATTACACATATCTTTATGGCAAGTTCCAGCTACAGTACTGGTGCTGCATGCGTACAAGTATGTATTGCAGTGCTAAATTTACCACAATGCTAATGCAAATGGTTATTTTTTTGGAAAGCGATTTTTGCATGTGGGCTGCTTTGGTTTGAGTTCCAGGGCTAAATTTCAGTCCCAGTCCGGCCCTGTCTGTAGTGGCATAGGAATGGGAGCACCAGCCCTACATCTGTCTGTCATCCACCTCCAGATTACCTCCGTTATCTGCCAACATTGTGAAAAACGACTAAGTAGAGGCAAAAATTCTATAAATTTAACTACTATGCATGGATGAATCAGCACATGTGCAAACAAGATGCATTACTGTGAACAATTGATGGTACTGCACTGCTGTTTTTGGAAGGCAGAGACTAAAAAAATGTGTCTCCAAATGTTGTGTATGTGTTGCCCAGGGAACGTGGTACTCGGTACCGGGCGGTTTGCAACTGGGAAATGTCACTTTGGTGGCCGTTGCCCAGTCCCGTGCCCTGGGTGCTTTTTTAATGGGGAGTATTTACAGGGGAGAATAAAGTCATTTGTGTGATGCCACCTGCGAGTTGCGGTTAATATTGTGGAACTGCTGCTGCTGAAGTGGGTACTCCCAGGGTTTGTGGTAATGGCAGCTGTGGTGGTAGGCCCTCCGCAGGTAGAACTGAGCCTGGGAGGTATATGATCGAGTAATATGGGAGACCACACCGGGGTTGTAATTAACATTCTCTACTCAGTCTTGACCTTCGGACAGCTGGTTCAGGTCACTGTATTTCCAGTGCCAGTTGATGACTCGGTTGCTCTGTCCTCGACACTCTCACTGTGGTTGGGTCCCCGTAGCGTGGAGCGTTTGGGGGCCGACTGTCCCTTTGCGGTGGCAGTCTCCTTCTCCGTATGGCTGTCAGTGTGGACCCTGTAGGGCTGGTCTGTGTCCCGAACCCTGATCCTTGCTTTACTGCTGATGCCCCCAGATTTGTGGGTCAGTCAGGTCCGTGAAGGTCCCTTCACTGTGCAGGTATTTGCCAGGCCATCCATACCAGGGGGCACTGCCCAGTCACACAAGGTGATGGCCACCTAGAGGGCGGAGCCAGACCAGGGAAATAGACAGCCTGGTGGGGGTCCACAGCAGAGTCTGAGTAAGAAGTGAAAGTAGAAAGACATACCTGAGAGCTGGGTTAAGTAACGGTGACCCGGGGGCACAGGAGAATGGTCGCCAGGGCAGGTACACCCGAGTACCGCTGGGACCAGAGCACGCATGGGGCACAGAGCCCTAGGTCAGGCGACATAACTAGGGTTTTGGTGTCTGTTGGTGTTGCTGGCACTGGTGTTCCAGGTCCCAGGGGGTAGGTCCTGCATCCCTATTAGGATGCAGTTCCCTGTAGTGCCCTGAGTGTCTCAGGGGCACTACAGGTACACGATACTGCCAGTGTTCAAGCCTGCAACTGGCCAACTAATGCATGCCTTGATTTTCTACACATATACAATTTCTACACAAAATACCGGCCCACACCCTGTGTTGCATGGACCGTAACTCCCTCGTGTTTTCAAGCCTCATGGGGAGGGGGAAATTCTCTATAGGGCAGGGTCAATGGACATTAATGTACTGTTGTTTTGGAGGGCAGAGACTAAAAGATGTGTCTCCAATTGTTGTATAGAAGTTACTGCCAGTATTGTTGGAAACAGAGGCCTATGCCTGCCACTGGCCCACTAATGCATGTCTTGATTTAAAAAAAAAACACAAAAAAAAAACAGCGCTCAGCTTGTGTTGCATGGACCTCTCGTTACTTTGTTGACCGACTTTGATAAATGGCTGGTTCCACAGAACCTGGAGATAGGAAAGGCCATGCACAATTAGGGTACAAACCTAGTGGCAGCAGTACAGCTGGGCGACACAATGTCTGGGCTAAATTACATATACACTGCATGAATCAACCTGGTTGTACAGTAATTTCTAGGACAGGATTATGTCCTGCAGAAGGCACGGTCGGTATGTGATCACTTTTTCAAATTAAAATGCAGGCCCACAGCCTGTGTGTTGCATGGACCATAACTCCCTGGTGTATTCAAGCCCTATGGGGAGGGGGCAATTACCTATGGGGTGGGGGCAATTACTATTAATGTGCTGCTGTTTTGGAAGGCAGAGACTAAAAAATGTGTCTCCAAATGTTGTGTCTCTACATGGCAGTAGCCCAGTAATACATGTATTGATTAAAAAAAATAAATATATACCGGCCCACAGCCTATGTGTTTTGTGGACTGTAACTCCCTGATGTTTTAAAGTCCTATGGGGAGGAGGCAATTGCCTATGGGGAGGGGGCAATTGATTGTGCTGCACTGCTGTTTTGAAAGGCAGAAACTACAAAATGTCTCTACAAATGTTGTGTAGAGCTTACTGCCAGTGTTCTGGCCTGCTGTGGCGCCCCTGACCTGGTCAGGCACCACTGAGTACTGCACCCATGCTGGGGACAGTACAACACAGGTAATCCAGAAGGCTGACCGAGGTGTGACTACACAGGCGCATAGTGATCAGGTCTCACACATGTACCTTTGGGAGGACCCCTGGGGATCCCAGGAGGGGGCAAAGCCTTCACCTCCACTTGAGGAGTGGAGGGGGCGAAGCCTCCATCTCCACTCAAGGGGTGTGGTAGAGAGCCTGGTTGCTAGGTGGCGTAGGCAGGCACAAAGGGAAAAGAGAAGGAGGAGTAAACAGTCTGAAGCAGAGTGTGGAGGAGTGAGGAGCATGGAAGTGGAGCTCAGACAGGAGCAGCATTGCAGGTCCCACGAGTGAGCCAGTTTAGTGCAGCAGTCCAGGAAGAGCAGAAGCAGACCCTGGAGCTGTTGCAGTCTAACAGCGTCCGCGCAGTGACTACCGACGGGGAAGAACGGTCACCTGGTAGTGCTGCCCGAACACCACACACAGCTGGAGAGAGAGCAGTGTAGTGGAAAGTAAGGAGACTGTCAGGGAGTACCAGGCCCAAACGGGCGGCAGATCCCGATGCGGGGATAGATCCACCTTTCCTTGCTAAACCTGCCGGTGTGGGGCCCTTAAAGCCCACACCACAACACCACAAAAGCCGCAGCCACGTAGCCACAGTTAGGGCCCATAGTTCACAGGAGGCAAGCAGCTGGAGTGATCTGGTCCAGGCGACAAGCAAACGGCAAACAAAAGAGGGGAGCAGCTACTTCCCTGGGTGACCCCATAGGGACTAAAAGTCGGGGTTACCACAAACCACAGAAGGGCTAAGGAAGGCGAGTCGGTAGCCACCCTCATCAGTCAGCCTGAAGGATACCTGGTTCCAGCCTGGTTCATCCCAGCTACGCCCGGGTTACTCACCCTGCCATCAACAGTGAGTAAAACCCCTGAAAGACATTTTGCTTGTGTTGAGTTATTCTGCGCCTTGTGGTTCTACACACCTACACAGGGCCCTGGGGCTTGCCTCACTCTCAGGAGGCTATTACAACTGGCTGCACCCACCATCAGCCCCAGGCATCCCTTAACCTGCAGTGGCGGTCCCCACTGACCGCAATTCTGAGAGTGGCGTCACGACAATCCTAAAAGAAGATCTCCTACCTGTGACAAGATCCAGCTGAGTGGAGTCCCTGAAGGTAATGCACCGACACTGCACTTGCGGGGCTTCACACTGCCACTGGCCCACTAATCCATGTCTTCATTTATTTAAAAAAATAAATAAAAAAATACCAGCCCATAGCCTATGTGTTGTGTGGATGTAAATCCCTGGTGTTTTAATGCCCTATGGGTAGCGGGAAATTGATGCTACTATAGTGCTCTGCTGTCTGCCTGAAAAATGTTTGAATCTGGAGGCTCCAAGATGGGTGTACAATTTGGGTCTTGTCTGTAGTGGCATTGGTATGGGAGCACCAGCCCTACACCTATCTGTCATCCACCTCCAGATAACATCCACGATCTGCCAACATTGTGAAAAACGACTCAATAGAGGCAAAAATGCAATAAATTTGACTAATACATGGATGAAACGGCACATGCGCAAACAAGACGCAATACTGTAGTAATCTCACTGTGTTAAAATGCAGACAAAATGCAGACTACCATTTGCCTACCCAACCACTGGCCACCAAATCATCTGCTGCTTCCCTCTCCTGTGATCAACACATCATGAGCCCAGTAGTTGGGTGTCAAATTTATGCTGTTTCGCCAAGAATTTAGGACTACCAAAAATCTGTGATCTTTACACATTTTTCATTACTGGACAATAGTGTAATGTATGTCTTCATTGTTTTTAACAAAAATGCTGTTCCACAGCCTGTGTGTTGCATGGACTGGAACTCCTTGGTGTTTTAAAGCCCTATAGGGAGGGGGCAATTGATGGTACTGTATTGCTGTGTTGGAAGGCAGAGACTATAAGATGTGTCTCTAAATGTTGTGGAGAGTTTACTGACAGTGTTCTTGGAATCAGTGGCCTACGCCTGCCACTGGCCCACTAATGCATGTCTTGATTTTAAAAATAAAATACCGGCCCACAGCCTGTGTTGCATGGATTTTAACTCCCTGGAGTTTTAAATCCTATGGCGTGGGTGGGCAATTAATGCTATTGTACCGCTGTGTCCTTGGAAGGATTTTTAAGATCCAGACAACAAAAACGAAGGTGAAACCTTTGTCTTGTGGGTAGTGCCAGGATTCTGTGATCAAGAGCGCGAGACCAGTCACTGTAGTATGTAGAGGGGGCAATTAATGGTATTGTACTGCTGTGTCCCTTGAAGAATTACTATATAAGTCTCCAAGTTGTCTTGTCTGTACTGGCAGGAGTATGGGAGCACCAGCAATACACCTGTCTCTCATCCACCTCTATATTTCTTCTGTCAATAGCCTTGGAAGCTAATGGCTATTATAAAACAGTGGTGCTGGACTGTAAAACATATTTTTTGCTGTTCTGCAAACCTTTCGACCATCCTAAAGATGTTTTCTGTATTTTATGTTTGGCCTCCCATTGAATTCAATGGGGTATGACATTCGGCTCGGCGAAGCGGGGGGTTCGCTCATCTCTAGGTAAGACTGTGTAATTGTAAAATCTAAAAATTTCATATGGGAAGTGTCAAGTCCCACGAATTGGGAATCATACAGCATGATTGTATAGTACTGTATTGTCATTATATTGTTGTCATCGTGTTGCTATGCAACAAGGTTTGCAGATCTTAGAAAGTTGTCATCCTCCCTCACTGTAGCCACTCTGATGTCAGTAATCTCTCACTCCTTCCCCATTTCATGTTTGTCAACCATCTTGCTAACACATCTTTGCAGTTCTGGTTCAGAATTGTCTTTTTTCCCCTCACCCATGACAGCACCACGTAAGAGAGGTATCCGTCCAGCCGGGACAGGAAACCATTCTGAAATAAAAAGGCGGTACCTCTCCCCCTCTTCAGTTGGTTTCCTGTCCGTGATGGGAGACTTCATTCTGTGTGCAGTACAGAAGAAAGTCATGGGCCAACAGAGGCTTGAACTTACCCAACGCCGTCCGGCGACCGGAAGAACAGGATGGGTCCTGTGGCGCCGTTCTTTGGGGTTGGAAGGCGCCGTCCACCAACCTTTTTCGAATCTGGTGTCCATGCGAGCGGCACAGACCATCTAATGGAGGTCTCGGGATCGCTGCACCACCCTCCCCTTGCCTCTCCTCAGTGTCCTCTCTGCGGCCTGCTAATTCTGCAGGCCTTCTGGGAGCGGGGCGCGCTCTGTGAGGTGAGCCAAAAGCATGCTGGGGGACATGGGCGTGCTCGAGTGACGTCACAGGAACGCGCAGACAGTACAGGGCTGCAGACAAGAAAAGATGGCGGCGCCCATGCGATATCATGGCGGCATGGGCGGCTGTGCCCCGGAAGTGGAGAATCGCCAGTAAGTCATGGACAAGGGGGAGGAGTTTTCTGGGAACGGAGGAGGCAGGGCCATGGCCTTTAAAAGACCTCTGGCTGGGGATGCTTCTGCTCTTGCGAATGCCTGTATTCTCACCATGGATGAAGAGAAGCAACAGCTCTCCCCGACACCTCACCAGCATGTACATAAGGATGGCAGTCGGTCCAGTGAGGCCAGTTGTCCCGGCCGTGCCAGCCAGAGGACCAGGACTTCCCGCAGCTCCACAGCTTCCGTCAGGACTGTGGATGATCAGGCACAGCCTCCAGATCTGGTATCCTTCGTTCTATTAGATTGGTGAGTGATCTTCGAGAATGTCACCTTATTAATGGGTCCCTTGTGTTTTTTTTCTTGTTTCCTGCAAAAACACTAAGTTGCACCCAAAAAAGCAACTTATAAATGAAAGAATAAGGAATGCCCTTTGTGTCAAGCGCCGCTTGCGTCACACTGGTAGAAAAAGCTGTGTTCAGAATGTACACGCAGCACAATAGCTGAAGAGCCCTCAGGGGTTTCTGCTGAAATCAGATTGGTCATCTGTTCTAAAGTACAGGATTCTTTAAAAAATATTCTGAGGAAAAAGGAAAGTAAGCTAGTCGACTCTGATTCCGGTTCATCCCCCTCATCCAGTAATTATCTTTGCTCAGACTCCTCATCGTCCGACAGTGACATGTGGGGCAGACCATGTTTCCCTGTCGAGGATGTGGAAAAGCTAGTCAGAGGAATACGGGCCACAATGGGTCTTAAAGATATAAATCTAGAGCCCCTGAAGCCATCAGGGAGCTCCAAGGTACTGCATCCCTTCCCAGGGATCCAGAAGACCATGCCGGTAACATCCAAACACTCCAGATAGCCCTGTTTCCCCCAACATCCCCCATAGAATGGTACCAGGCTACGGTTGGAAAAATGGATGGCCGCCTGGAGGTGGAGCCAATCCAGTCCACTGGACAACCAGGTGGGAGGGGCAGACAGTGGACGGTGAGACAGTAAGACAGTAGTCAGTCTGTAGTTGACAGTGAAAGTGAGCAGACGCACTGGCAGAAGTGAACACTGACCTGAGGACCCAGGTGGTTAATTAACGGTGGAGTATGGTGGAGCATTCCCAGAACTACGCACCAACAGGACCCTAGGTCAGGCAAAAGCTCCAGGCAGACATCATAACACCTGCACAGTGAGGGGACCATCAAGGACCTCACTGACCTTGAAGTTTGGGACTCAGTAGCAACGGGAGAACCGGGGACAGGACTAGAGACTCCAACCCGTCATAGGGACTGCTGTAGAAGACAACTAGGAGAAGACCCCCAAGCTGCTCTACGTCACAGGGACCCACCAACCAAAAGGCAGGTGCAGAGGAAGAAGCCACCAGGTCACTAAACCAGCACTGGGACTAAGGGGACCTGAAGGTGAAAGCAGCCAACCTCGGGTGACCAGTTACCACCAGAATGTGAGTAAAGAACCAGTTGCACTGAAACCCTCTTGTGTGGCCTACTTTATTCCGACACCCGTTACATCACCTACATTCGGGGCCAGGCCCTGCTTGCGGAGGGCCTAACATCCAGGCTGTCACTAACACCAGCCCCAGTTGCAGGAACTGTGCAGCGGCAGCTCCATTTACATAGCCGCAAAACCGCAAGCGATGTCACGTGTGAACATTATTCTAATACCCTGTAAATATTTCCCCTTTTTCATAAAGCACCCAGGCCACGGAACTGGGCAACGGCCACCAAAGTGACATTGCCAAGTTATACACCGCCCGGGACAAAGTACCCCATAACTCTGGGCGACACATAAAGACCCCAAGATCTCTTGAGGATGTGATATTTGGTGGGTTAGAGGAGAAAAGGAAGAGTTCCTTCCCTGTGAACGCTAAAGGGTGCTTTACACGCTGCGACATCGCTAACGATCTCGTTAGGGATGTGACACGCCAGATCGCAGATAAGGTTTGCTGAGATCGCACATAGGTCATTTTTGTAGTGCCGGTCACATGTGCGATCTCGGCATATCATAAGTGTGATCTGGCGTGCTACATCCCTAACAAGATCGCTAGAGATGTCGCAGCGTGTAAAGCACCCTTAAGGTGGAGTTGCTCATTCAAAAAGAATGGAATCGTCCTGACAGAGCTGGAGCTCTCCCCTCCTCTTCTAAATGAAAGTACCCGTTTGAAGATAAAGATTCTGTTCCATGAGAGAAAGCCCCAAAAATAGATGCTGCAGTGGTTAAGTCTTCCAAAAGATGGGGTCTGCCCTTGGAAGATTCAGGGATATTAAAGGATTGCCTGGATAAAAAAGCTGACATATCTGGGAGTTAGTGGCGGGCAGTATAAAACCCGCTATTGCTGGTACCTGTGCAGCACATGCATTAATGATTTGGCTTCAGCAAGTTGAAGATTAACTCAAAGACAAAACGCCTCATGATCAAATCCTGTCAAACGTGCCACTATTACAGGGTGCAGTAGCATTCCTAGCAGACACATCCGCAGACTCTATTAGGTTGAGAGCCACATCCGCCAGTTTGCCCAATGCCGCTAGGAGAGCGCTATGGTTTTAAGGTTTTAACTTTGAAGGCTGTCCGTGGGACTTGCAGTCTAAACATAAGCTATGTGCAATGCCATTTGACTGTCAGCTCCTTATTGCTAAGCAACTGGAGGAAGCCTTGGAAAACGCGGCAGATAAGAAGAAATCCTTCCCTAGGTCTTCATCAGGTTCCTAGCATTCTTGCTTTCGGAGGAAAACATTTTACAGAGGAAAGCCTCCTGACAATCGAAAGTGGGAACACAAGCCCACAAGAGACTCAGCGTTCATGTTCGGCGGCTTCACCACTTCCACAAGAAAGTCATCCCAATGACGGAAAGCCGCAGGTGGGAGGACGGTTTTTTAATTTTCTAACCACCTGGGAAAGCATTTCCTCCAATACGTACATTCTGAAGACGGTCTCAGAATATAATTTATGATCTATCCTCGACAACGTTACATTCTAATGCCTCTTCGGAGGTCACTGGAAGAACAACGAGCTCTAGAATCAGAAGTAATAGGGCTGGTGGACAAACAGGTCCTTTGCGAGGTTCCACTTGCAGAATGAGGGAAGGTGTTTTATTCCCCTCTTTTTCTGGTATAAAAAAAAAGACGGCTTGTTCAGGACTATAATAAACCTGAAGAAACTCAACAAATTCGTCCAGAACCATCCCTTCAAGATTCAATCCGTACAGTCAGCAATCAAACTGTTGCATCACAACTACTATATGGCGGTAGTAGACCTAACAGATGCCTACTACCACGTCCAATTCATCCGGATCACTAAAAATATTTAAGGGTAGCGCTGTCTTTCCAGAACAGGATTTGTCATTTCCAATTCACAGCCCCTTCCATTCGGACTTTCCAATGCTCCACAAATTTTTACAAAAATAGTGGCAGAGATGACAGTCTTCTTAAGACTCTGCTTCTTGTTCCCTACCTGGACGACTGTCTGGTCATCGGCAACTCAAAATAGCATTGTGTAGAACAGGTACAGAGCCTTCAGGTAGTCCTGAAGAACCCGGGCTGGATTATGAACTTGGCCAAGTTTCGGCTGGAGCCAGCTACAGTTCAATCATTCCTAGGCATGCTGTTGGATTCAGAACGCCAGATGTGTTGTTTGCCGGACAACAAAATCCTAAAGATGTCAACGCTTGCCCTACATGCAATACACCATCCCAAGATGTCCCTCAGGAGGGCCATGTCTATTTTAGGGACCATGACCTCCTGCTTCCTGGCGGTACCCTGGAGCCAGCTCCACTCAAGGGGTCTTCAGTGGGAAATCCTCTCTGCCCAAAGAAAATTAGTAGGATATTTAGAAGGGGAAGTAGTTCTTTCCTTGGAAACAAGGAATTCCCTCTGGTGGTGGACATCCAGGGGCAATCTTTCCAATGGAATTCTGTGGCTACCTCAGGCACAGAAGATAGTCACCACAGATGCTAGCCAACTGGGGTGGGGGGCGCACCTGGAAGTGCACTTGTCCCAGGGGTCCTGGTCAATCTTGGAAGCAGCACAACCCTCCAACCTCAGAGAGCTATGGGCAGTAGAAAAGGTGTTGAAAGCTTTTTCTCTTATCATCCAAGGCCGCAATGTCTGGATACTATCGGACAATCAATCCATGGTAGCTTATATAAATCACCAGGGGAGCACGAGATCTCAGGCTCTGATGACTGCGCCTTACAGTCTCTTCCAGTGAGCGGAGCAGCACCTTCTCTCCCTCTTGGCTCTTCACATAAAAGGACTTTCAAATACAACAGCAGACTTTTTGAATCGCCACGAGGTAAAGCATGGGGAATGGCGTCTGAATCCGAAAAATTTTCAGCGCATTGTGGATCTGTGGGGGAGACCTCAAATAGATCTGTTCGCCACCCGGTCTAACAGACAGGTAGCCAGGTTCTTCACCCTAAACCCTGCAGAAACATCATATGCAGTGGACGCACTCCAAATTCCATGGACTTTCCAACTGGCTTATGCCTTCCCTCCAATTGTCCTGCTACTATCTGTTATACGGAAAATCAGGGAGAATCAGGCGAGGGTCCTTCTCATCGCCACTTTTGGCCCAAGAGGCATTGGCTCTCTATTCTGAGGTCTATGTCACTCATGGATCCCTGGGTCCTTCAAGAGATTCCAGATCTCCTAGTGCAAGGGCCAGTGTTCCATGCACAACAAAAGGGCTTCCATCTGACAGCATGGAACTTGAAAGATCATTATCAACACGTCGGGAATTCTCCTCAGCACTTGTTTCTATATTACTAAAAAGCAGAAAACCTGTCACAACAAGGATTTATAGTAGAATTTGAAAAAAATCCTTCTCAGATACTCCCTTAGCTGCAGGGATTCCTATGATAACTATTTTAGAATTTCTGCAAAAGGGCTTTGAATTAGGACTAGCAGTCAACACCTTAAAAGTTTAAGTTTCAGCCTTAGGGGCCCTGTATGATTTTGACCTGGCGGGAAACAGGTGGATTATAAGGTTCAAGAAAGCATGCAATAGATCCAGGTCGGTAGTCATTTCTAAAGTTCCTCCCTGGGACTTAAATTTAGTATTGGAAGCCCTCACAGGTCACCCCTTCAAGCCTATTGATACAGTGCCCCTTAAGTTTCTAACCCTGAAGACGGGTCAGTGATATTCAAGCGCTCTCGATTGTTCCTCCATATACTCAAGTACTTGAGGATAGGATAATATTGCGACCTGATCCGGCCTATCTCCCTGAGATTTCTTCAACCTTTCACAGATCCCAGTAAATAATTCTGCCCTCATTTTGCAGTGCTCAAAAAAGTTACACACATTAGATGTCTGGCGGGCCCTGTTACAATATATGTCAGCAACAGAGCAGTTAAAAACAACACAAACTTTGTTTATAGCCTTTCAGGGTAATAAAAAATGATTTGATGTGACTAAAAGCACTATCTCTAGATGGATCAGGGAAGCTATTGTCTTAGCTTATTCTTGTAGTGGTGCTGCGCTCACTCCACCCGAGCGGTGTCGACTTCCTGGGCAGAAAAAGCACAGGTATCTCTTGACCAGATCTGCAGGGCTGCTACTTGGTCCTCACAAACTACTTTCTTCAAACACTACCGGCTGGACCTATACTCCTCGGCTGATCTTTCCTTTGGTCGGAGGGTTCTTGAAGCCGTGGTCCCTCCCTAAAACCATACAGTTCTTTGTAATTCTCTCACGTGGTGCTGTCATGGGTGAGGGGAAAATACCAAGGTTACTTACTGGTAGCCGTTTTTTACGGAACCCATGATAGCACCCATATAATCCTTTCTCTTTTTCCTTCACCCTTTGGTGTGCACTATAATGGTGTGCGTGTGTGTGTGTATTAGTGGGTGATGGAGTTAAGTTACTAACGATTGTTGGAGGTCCTCTCATTCTCGGAAAACAACTGAAGAGGGACAGAGGGACAGCCCTTTTATTTCAGTATGGTTTCCTGTCCTTGCTGGGTGGATCCCTCTCTCACGTGGTGCTGTCATGGGATCCGGTAAAACCGGCTACTGGTAAGTAACCTTGGTGTTTTTACCTACTGTTCTATGCACAATACAAAAATACAGTTGGAAAATAAACCACTTCTTCTGGAATCTTCATACCTGCCTTTGCAGTTGAGTCAAGCTATGTGACTAAGCCTCTACGTTTAAGAAGTGGTATAAAGGCCCAGTCACACTAAACAACTTACCAGCGATCCCAACAACGATACAACCTGATAGGGATCGCTGGTAAGTTGCTAGGAGGTCGCTGGTGAGATGTCACACTAAGCGACGCTCCGGACAGGAGAAACAAGAAGCTTGACCATAAAGGCACTCACTCCACAAGGTATATAAAGGGTTAAAATTTTTTATTTGTGTACAAAATATTAAAACCAACAATAACAAACATGATAAAGTGCACAAAGTGTGATAAAGCACCAACACTGACACTCCTTGCCCCTGATGAAGCTGCTCTAAGCGACACGCGTTGGGCCAGGTCTTCCTTATTATAAGTTAAGTATTTATCATTACAGGGATTGTGTAAATTTAGATCAGTGGATCTGGATCTTTTGACTACTGGGTCAGGATTTTTTTTTTTTTTTTGCTGCCTCAAACTGGGGTCCAGTCAAGGACTTATAGGTACTAGTATCAGTGTACTATATTATCCTCTGATGATTAGGTTATTAAGTCTGTACTGTATTGTTTGAATTCCAGTGCTTTTTGATATGAAGTAAACGGCTTGATATTCAAAAAAATTTTTTCATATAAAAAATTTTTTTTTCATATAGATCCAATCCCTGTGAACCTTATGGAAAATTCATTATAAATAATTTTATAGGAAGACCAACTGGGTATTGCTTGTTGTCTTTGGTGCTTTATCACACTTTGTGCACTTTATCATGTTTGTTATTGTTGGTTTTAATATTTTGTACACAAATAAAATTGTTTTTTAACCCTTTATATACCTTGTGGAGTGAGTGCCTTTATGGTCAAGCTTCTTGTTTCTCCTGTCCAAAATGTGTTTTGCTTGACGTGTGCACCCCCATTTCATGGTCATTATCTGAATTCCTTGGCTGTGCATTCTAAAGCTGTTGTTTTGTACTAAGCGACGCTCCAGCGATCCCACCAGCAACCTGACCTGGCAGGGATCGCTGGAGCGTCGCTACACGTGGAAGCATGCTGCGCTTGGTAACTAAGGTAAATATCGGGTAACCAACCCGATATTTTCCTTGGTTACTAGCGCACACCGCTTAGCGCTGGCTCCCTACACACCTAGCCACAGTACACATGGGGTTAATTACCCGATGTATACTGCAGCTACATGTGCAGAGAGCAGGAGCCGCACACACTGCTTAGCGCTGGCTCCCTGCTCTCCTAGCTACAGTACACATTGGGTTAGTTACCTGATGTGTACTGCAGCTACATGTGCAGAGAGCAGGAGTAGCGCACACTGCTTAGCGCTGGCTCCCTGCTCTCCTAGCTACAGTACACATGTGGTTAATTACCCGATGTGTACTGCAGCTACATGTGCAGAGAGCAGGAGCCGCGCACACTGCTTAGCGCTGGCTCCCTACTCTCCTAGCTACAGTACACATGGGGTTAATTACCCGATGTGTACTGCAGCTACATGTGCACAGAGCAGGAGCCGGCACTGACAGCTGAGAGCGGCGGACGCTGGGAACGAAGGTAAATATTGGGTAACCAAGGTAAGGGCTTCTTGGTTACCCGATGTTTACTGTGGTTACCAGCGTCTGCAGAAGCCGGCTCCTGCTGCCTGCACATTTAGTTGTTGCTCTGTCGCTGTCACACACAGCGATGTGTGCTTCACAGTGGGGGAGCAACAACTAAAAAATGGCCCAGGACATTCAGCAACAACCAACGACCTCACAGCAAGGGGCCAGGTTGTTGCTGGATGTCACACTAAGCAACATCGCTAGCAAGTTGTGCATCAGCAGCGATGTTGCTAGCGATGTTGCGTAGTGTGACGGTACCTTAAGAGACAACTTCAGAAATGATATCTCAATTGCCCTACACTTGCAGCTTAGTTAGGAAGTCATAATAACTATCCTATAACAGAATTCCTTTCCTTTTCCCTAGAAAGCACCTGATCTGTGAGACGTGTTTGGGCAGAGAGAGAAAATACAAACCAGGTGCTCTCAAACGCAAAGAAAAGGAGCTAAACAAAAGGCTAGTTTTATCTTCTACGCCTCTGACCAGCTTTTTTTTGATAGCCAAGCTGCTGCGCCTTCAGAGAAAGTTGATGCTGTGGATTAAAAGCAAAGTGGAACCAGATTGGTGATGCCTAACCGAGAAGACACTATCAGCTTAGCAGTTACCCAACCACCATCCTGATTTCCCCGACAGAACCATGGAAAGTCCTTCACTTTTGCAGGAGCAGTGGTGATGAGGTATCTGTAACATGTGATCTTATTAGAAGCTTAGGCTTTCCAACGAGGGCTACTGGCCACTTTGAAGAGCTAAGTTAGCCCCAATCCAGGTTCTAGTAACACCACCACTTGCTCTGCCAGCATATCTAAATTAAACATCAAAGAGCCTTACTATTGATATAAATAGAGTTCTTTTATTATTATTATTTATTTATAGAGCACCATTGATTCCATGGTGCTGTACATGAGAAGGGGTTACTTACAGAATACATATACAAATTACAATAGACAAACTGGTACAGAGAGAAGAGGACCCTGCCCTTGCGGGCTTACATTCGGTGTCCGTGTCAGCCAGGATTGAATGATCACTAAGTCAATTTTCCCTATGACCCAGAATAAAGAAGATTCAGTACTTCGGGGTACAGTCGCAAAGTGGGAAACTCATTAACACTTGAGCGACAATGGTTAATCGCCTAAAACAAACCATCTATATTGTTTAGATGTTGGCTATTTAGTAAAAGAGATGAAAAGATTAGAGTCCGGGCAGTTCCATGCAAAGGTTTCTCTAACTTCTGA
The DNA here is from genome assembly GCF_048569485.1 of Anomaloglossus baeobatrachus. Taxonomy (NCBI): domain Eukaryota; kingdom Metazoa; phylum Chordata; class Amphibia; order Anura; family Aromobatidae; genus Anomaloglossus; species Anomaloglossus baeobatrachus. The sequence continues at coordinate 258,159,732 of NC_134357.1, forward strand.
GAACTATTGAGAAAATAGAACAAAATGAAAGGTCTAATACTTATAAAGCAGCAGAAAAAACTTTGCATATAACCAAATACTGCATCGGTTGTCACAGCACAATTATAGTAGGGCCCATCAAAAAGGGAGCACAAAGAAATAGAAAAATAATTCATAGCCTAATAGATGTCATTCTTCTTTTATAAAGACAGGGTTTGCATTTCAAAGTTACAGAGAATATACTGGCCTGGGTGACCCCGATGTCAATGAAGGCAATTTCTTGGAGCTACTTAAATTACTAGCACAGAATAAATAACACTCTTCTTGAACATCACCTGAAGAATCCAGTTGTTTGTGTTACATATCTGAGTTCAGAATCACAAAATGAGCTGATTTGTGCACTGCCAAGTGAAAATACGTGCACCATCGTAGAGTGCGTAAAAGAAGCACAGGGACCCAACAAAGAGAGATACGCCTTGTCGTTGGCTGTCGGCTTGCAAGAATTGGCCAATTTGTATACCAAGTGTCTCATTTTTTCCAATAGCAGTAATGCAGTACCAACATTTCTATATTCAATGTTTGCATAGTTTAGCTTTTCAGAGTGCTGCTATTCATATTTTTGAAACTTTGTTGAATGTATAGCATTCACCTGTTCACAGCTTGTGGATGTGCTGGTCACTCTTTTTTATATTTGTATTCCACTCCTTGTTTACTTAGCTCTCTGCCCTTCAGCCAGGTCGTTTTCATTTTAGCTGGATCCTACCTGGCAATTGCGTCTAGGTTTTATTTAACCGAGATACAGGTGTATTAGGATAGGGTCCTGAAAAACAGATATACGCCTTGTCATTATCTATCAGACTTACATAAATTGGCCACATTGTAAGCCAATTATCTCAGTTTTTCCAATAGAAGTAATACAGTGCTAACATTTCTGTATTTCATTTTTACATAGTTTAGCTTTTCAGAGTGCTGCTGTACATATTTTTGTAACTTTGTTGAATTTAAAGTTAGTGGACATGCTGGTCAGTCTTTTTAATATTTTTTATAACTGTTCTTGAACATCACCTGAAGTACCCAGTTGGTCATGTTACGTATCTGAGTTCAGAATCGCAAAATGAGCCGATTTGTGCATCGGCAAGTGAAATTATGTGCACCGGTAAATTAAACTAAGTGCAGTATTATAGAGTTCGTAAAAGCAGCACAGTTCTTTTCAGTAATTGTGGATTCTAAATATTATATCAAAGGATCTGACTAATTCTCCTTATTATTAAGATATGTAACAAAAATGGAAACAGCATTGAGCATTTATACAATTCGAAGATGGCAGTTCAGAATCATTCTATGATTAATTGCTATACTCCCCAAAGAACTTAGTCTTAATGAGACTCTAATGAGAGGACAAGCTTATGATGGGTCAAGGACAATGTCTGGTCATTTATTGGGGCTGCAAGCTGGGGTAATCAAAACTGCTCTGAAAAATCATTTTATGTACACTGTTGTGCACACCAAAGCAATTTGATACTGATAGACAGTGCATGTGTTGTGCGGTGCTTACATTTTCTTTGGTACACTTGAAACTCTACATTTTTTATATCAAGATAATCTAGGTATAAAATTATTGAGGAAACACAAGATAAAATCCTGGAAGGCACAGTGTTAACACTGAAGAGGCTATTTTCTCTAGGAAACAGGCGGCTGATGGAGTAATCCAAAGTCTCTTCATACTTGAGGCTCTGAGCTGCATCAACATTCATAATGGCACCAGCCCAAAAACTGCTGCTGAAGCCAATGGTCTGTTAACAAAAAGAAGCACTTGTCAATTTGAACTAATATTAATTTTTTGGAATATACTCAAAGATGAAAATGGTCACCTTTCCTCTGACCTGTATACTGTAAAACACTAACCATAATACCTTATTAAACGTCAAACTTTTCCATTCCCTTGCTATGAAACAATTCATACCCAGATCACAATTTTAAAAGGTGGAAAAAGACTCCAATCTCTACACATATACAACGTCTCCATGAGATGAGACAAACATTTTCTAACATGTATCACCCTACATCCACTCTCACAAAATCCCTAATTGCCTGACATGATAGATCTCGTTCGCAAACATCTTTGTCCATACCAACCACCCATATTCAACATGTTACATAAAACCATCAGAAAACACTGAGGTATTCTAAAAACAGCTTACTCACAGGTAAAGGAGTTTCAGCAACCACTCCTCCCCGTTTAAAAAAAAGACCCTCAAACCTCAAGGACAACCTAGTAAGGTTTTTCTCTAACTCCATGAAACATTGATATTATTTTCCATTTAATTTCTGTCATAAATGACCACACTATTTCATTGTATCTACAAACATGTCTTCTCCCCTAATGTTCTACCATGCTCTCTCACCTCCTGGGTACTCTGCTCACCCTTAAATTTCCAACACTGTCAGTACACCTATCTACCTTGCTCTTATAACATTACGCCATAATGACTATATAATCCCCATATGCCATGTCTGCATTACAGTAACTAGATGATTTCAAAGTGGAGAGGGAGAAGGGTCATGGAATAAAAGATTGTTTAATTTATCAATATCTCCTTCTGGATTACTGGCGGATTGCGCGGGTTTAACCCCTTCTCCCTCTCCACTTTGAAGTCTGAAACACGTGGGGCCGCAGCAGCCGCCATTATCTCATGCTATCTGTGGTGGTTGTGACCTCTCACAACCTCAATCGGTGAGTGCATTTACCATTTGCTAACCGTGTGTTTAATCTGGTAAAACCCTATCAGCGCTTCTCTTTTCTAGCTTAAGTAACTAGATGATGCCATTCTTCTTCACTTAATTTGTGCTCTTATGTTGTTCCATGATTTCTGTATAATTCATGACTGCTGTTATATGGAATTAACATGGTATATTATGTGCTTTTAACACTATGCTGTCATTCCTCTTCAGAATCGTGCATGACAGCTTCCACGAGAATTCCGTACCTAACAGGCTTTGCGTATGCTACATGTTCCTCACAGAGAATGTGAGATGTTCTAGATACAGCGCTTCTTTCACAGCAGAGATGCTGTCCTGAGATCCCCATACAGCCAGACACGGCCCCTCTCACATGTCAGGATAACATCCCCTTTCAACAAACGAATCACAAGCAGCCATCACGGAGCAGGTTCCACCATGCTATTGGCTGAGGCAATCTCCATCACCCGCTACTTCATTTTATCTCACTGCGCTCTCCCACAACCTGTCAGCGCTTATTACATCAGCGCTCAATCGTCCTGATGCCAGTGATAATTATACGTTTGGTATGTTTGAATGTTTTTTTCCCTGTACAATATGCTGCATTATGCACACTTAATTTTATGGAATGCGCTCACTGCATTCATTTTGTGAGCACACAGTTTATATACCTGTTTTAATGGGAAAATGTTACTGTTGGTGTGATCTCTTATGTTATACTCTTATTCCCTATACTGCAGTTTTCTAAGATGTCTTACCTCATTTCTAACTCTGTAACGAAATCCCATCCACATGTTTATCATCATCAGAGCCTGAATATTATAGAAAGCTTGTTTTCCACCTTTACTATTGTTGCTGTTTTGCTTTTCCACCAGTTATGACAATATTTTTTTATCTATTTTTACCCACTTTATATATTCCCATTTATTGTATGATGTTAGCACACTGATGATGGTCGCCTGACCGAAATATTTGTGCCTGTTTAATTTCTGGATATTTAAAATAAATAGAACAAAATCATCCATTAAGTGCCAAGTATTGCTTGATACGACATTGGGGTTTGGAACCTAAAAAGTGCACCACTTAGCCAAAAGTGGAGCGCTATATTGGCGCCCCTGAGGCTTCAGTAGCCACAGGGCATTGCATTTCATTTATGGTGCAATGCTTTGACTCAGGTGATGATGGAGTTAATCACTGGTGTTGTTTTCTCACTTACAAAACATCTAGCTATGAGTTACCACTTACACAGGAAGCCAGGCAATCTGGGGAAATCTAGCCACTAAGAGTCATCCCAAGGGTGGGGGCACTGAGTTAGTAAGAGTGACACAAACCTTTTTGACTTCAGTTCAGTCTGGGAGCAGGAGAGAACAGACAGTTCTGCTTGGGGGCCTGGGTTGGAGCCTAGGACCCCAGATCAGTCAGGCAGGTAGACGGTAGTGGCCGCCTGCAGGAGACCGGGAATATGACCGGCGGAATTGTAAGGGATCGGGACAGTGTAGTGGCCCGCCGGAACCAAACCGGTGAGCTAACTGGATACCGGAGCACCAGGCAGGGTACTCAGACCCCAAACTAGGCTATAAGCCACCACCATAGTCAAATCAACTGATTGCGGTCTGGACCTCAGGGGTTCATTCCCACCTAAGTCCCGATTGAAGGCAACAGCCCAACCCGTCCGGATAGGAGCCACCGCCAGAGGCCAGAGATCCAAGGGGCCAGCGTCTGCGGGCAAACGAGCTCCTCTGACACATATACGCTGGGGAGCGGGCTACCAGTGCCCAGGCACAGTAGCCAAGATCACATACAGGTGCAGGAGAAAGGTGCCATTACCAACCGATCTGGAGAAACTGCAGCCGGCTGCGGGCCCCGTTCGTCACCCCGTTTGGTTTACCAGTGACTCTGTGTGCTTTAATCGTGAGTACACCAGTGCCCTCGGGCCTTGCACCGCACCGCAATCCCGCGCCCTGCAACCTCACTACCGGGCCCCGGGACAAACTGCCCCTACCCACGGAGGGGTTAACACCAAGCTGCGCCACTACACCGATCCCGGACGAGCCCCCGTACCTTCACCGCAGCGGTGGTGTCCATCATCACCACAACCTGTGGGTGGCGTCATGAACTGTACAACACAACCACCCCACAACCCCTGCGTGCACCGCCACTACACCCCTTTCAGAGCGACGTGACCCCCGGGTCCGGAGGCGCTCGAGCCACCAACACACACGAGCCCGGACCCGAGCAGCTCGGCGGTCGCAGCCGAAGCCGCGGGGCAGTACAGAGGCCAGGACCCCAGTCATCGCTGCAACCGACAACACGCTTCCCAGGGACCCTTCACCCTCTTTTCTTCCCCTTTTATACCTTGCACCAGTCTGTTTGTCTATTACATGTAGCCGATGGGGCTACGGAGCCGGGTCAGGCCAATCCCAGCAACCCGAAAAAACCACTCGCCCGGTGACGAGTAACCCCTGAGGTCCCGTGGGGTGCTACACTATTGCTATCTTCCAGGAAATAGCCAGCTGATGCAGTAATCCAAAGTTTGTTCACAATACTTGAGGCTCTGAGCTGCATCATCATTCATAAAGAGAAGGGATGGAGCGAGGGCGCAACCATAGTGGAAGTACGGACATGACAGAGGTTTGTAAGGCTAGGCACATATAGGGTTAATAGGGAGTTTGAGCACCAAAGGGTTAGCAGGATATGGTGAGAGTGATTGGAATTGGAATGGTCACATGGACAGGGTCGGATATGAGATTGGTGGGAAGTTTGTAGGAAGGGGTGTGGAGAAGGACGGAGTACCTTTATAAGAAGAAGAGACGTTTGGACATCCTGTCTCGTGGATCCAGGACCGGTAAACGACATGGACCCTGCGGTGGCAGCTGTGCTGAGGAGGACGATGGAGTAGCGAGGCCACGAGTAGCTGTAGGAGCAGCTGAACTCTTTGCTGGAGCCGGGGGATGTTCCAGCTCCTCCACCCACCAGACATTGGAGCCCGCCAAAGTGCTTGAGCCCCAAGGTCCCCAGGCAGCAGAGGAGGATGAGGAGTATGTCGGTGTCTCCTTCAGCAGTAAGGGAGTAGTGGCATCTTGCTGCTGGGAAAAATTCTAGGATCCAGATCAGGCCAGTGAAGGAGCGCATGCGGGGGACGGAGCCTCCTCTTGCTTCGTCAGGACCCAGGGAACTAACCTCTTTGGTGGTGAGGCCCCCTGAGGTGTGCAGGGCGTTGCCTGCGAGTCTTTCAGCGTTAGTACTGGAGGGCGCCGCTGTATTATAAGACAAATGGCGAGGGGAAGCAAAGGTCGGTAGGCCGCAGGCGCTAGTGATGGGAAGTCCGGTTCTTTTTGGTGATCCGGTCCCATGACTCCGCTCACTAAAAAGGCTGAATCTTTCGGATCGTTCATAGCTCCCTATTAAATATGTGTTCACCCCAGGTGAACACACAGTTAAGATTATAGAAACACCGCTAAAACCTCGCCCACCATAGACTAAACCCCACCCACTTATAACAGACCAATTAGATTTTTGAGTGGGCGGGGTTTAGTTCAGGTGGGCATGGTTTTGTGTCCTGAACACCGGAGTTTTACGCCTAGTGAGAGCCATTAAGAGAATTCAGTGGCTATCACTGGGGATCCGGCTCCTGTCAGTAACAGCAGGGAGCCGGATCTTTGTGTCGGATCATTCGCGACCGACACATCACTAGCAGGCGCAGCCTAGGAGTGGCAGGCACGACCTGATAACGTCACAGGGGTAGCGACTAGCTCTACGCCCTTTGGATGATGGACTCCTGGGAAGCAATAGTGCTTGTCCTGGGTCGACACTACATCACTAGGGCAGCAGTGGAATCAGCGGGCTGTGTCCCGTACCGGCAGGGGGGTTTTCACTCCTGCAGACCTCCTGCACAGCAAGAGGTCAGCGAGATCAAGAGGACGGCGGATCAGGAGAGGAGTCCGACATTCAGGAGGATGCCAAGGGAGTCCCAGATGACGGTCCTTGGGTCCAATCCAGCGTAACAGCTGTTCCAACGTCTGCCCAAAGTCAGCCTGGTGAGAACCGCGATTATGTTTGTCCTCGTCCTGTGTGTCTCCTGTGTCGTCTCTTCTGTCTGGTGTGAATGAGCGTAGACAGGCTTTGGTTAGTGCTGGAAGTTTAGCACAAGTGCAGGGTTTCGGTGAATTTGTCGGTCAATTTTTAGCTGATATGTGTTGTGTTATCGCTCATTTAACTGCTCAGGGGGATGGTCAGTTGTCGCCAGTTAGTGCATGGATGGGTAATAGTGATCGAAGTTCAGTGGTTTCTGCCGCGGTGTCTCCGGTTGCGGTGTTGCGGTACTCAGTAGGGTCAGCGGACTCTGGTGGTAATGCAGTGGTTTTTCAAGTTACGGTTTCGGGGATGGGTTCCTCGGCTGGGTCAGCAGACCCTGGTATTAGGTTGGATGATGTGGCGCGGGGTGAAGTGTATGTCTGCTTTAATGGGGTCTACCTAAAGCAAGATACGTGGGAAAAATTTTGGAAGGATGAGTATGTGAAAAGTTTTTCTCTACTCCCCTTGGCAAAATTCAATCTGGATAAAGTGAAGCCAGATGAAAGCAAAAAGGAGGAAAACGAAAAATGGTGGTACCATCTGATACCTCGTATCTTTTAAACTGGCTGCAGGCATTTGCCATTTTAGCCAATGTGATTGGGAAAAAAAGCGCCGCAAAAAATAGTTCCCCGTTATTTTCTTATATGGATTCTATAGGTAATGCCTATAGGGTCTATGGTGGCATTGCTTGGCTTCGTTATGATGAGCAGTTCCGCCAAAGAAAGGCTTTTAGACCAGGTCTTCAGTGGGACCATAAGGACATCGTGTTATGGATGCACCTTATGGGGGCCCCGTGTTCTAATCTGCTGCCGTTTCGGCCGGGGGGTCAACATCCAGTTTGACATCCTCGGCCCACCAACGACCAGGTTGTTGCTAGTAGTTTAATGACAGTCAGTGACGGTATGATGAAAACTGCCATTTTAAAAATGAGTGTGCCTTCTGCAGTGGAAATCACGGGCAATCTAAGTGTTTCAAATAGTCAAAAGGGCATACCAAAGACACTAACTAAAAAGGGAGTGACACCGGTGAAAATCAAAGTGATGCTACCTTATCTAAGGGAGTATCCGGATAGGGCTGTGGCAGTGTAACTGGAACAAGGTTTTTCCGTCGGTGTTAAAATCCCATATTTGCTAGATGCTAATGTTTTTTGCCCAGTTAACCTGAAGTCTGAACAACTCCATCGTTGGTGTCGGACAAACGTCTTAAGGAGGTGACCCTGGGGCACATGGCGAGGCATTTTAATGAGCCCCCCATGGCCCCACCTGTAGGTTTCTTCTCTAGGGGTGGTGCCAAAGAAGGAACCTAATAAATTCAGACTGATCCATCATCAATCCTACACACCAGGCCAGTCAGTAAAGGACGGTATCAGTGACAAGTTAAGTACAGGTTCCAACGTGTCTTTTCATAAAGCCTTGGTGTAACTGCGGAGGTACGGGCATGGTGCCTTGATGGTAAAAACGGATATTGAAGCCGCCTTTCGCCTGTTTCTGGTGCATCCCGAATGTTTTTATTTGTTGGAATGTTTGTGGAACAACAAATTTTTTGTAGATCGTTTTTTGGCGATAGGATGTTCGATCTCATGCTTATTGTTTGAGTGTTATATCACCTTTGTGGAATGAGTGATAAAGCAGGAATCTGGGCAGTGTCATGTTGCATTACCTGGACGATTTTTTGTGCCTGGGTTCTGCTGACATCGATTGCTGTTCTCTGATACTTCACACGATTGAGCAGGTAGCAAGGAATTTTGTAATCCCGCTGGCGCCCGAGAAGACTGATGGTCGATCCACGACAATGCGGTTTTTGGGGATCGAATTGCATTCGGTCACCATGAAGTGCCATTTACCAATTGATAAGATTATGGATTTGAGATCTGAGGTACAGGCAGCTTTGATAAGTAAAAAATTGAGCTTACGTCAACTCCAGTCATTGTTGTGAAAGCTGAACTTCTCATGTTGAATCATGCCCATGGGGCGGATTTTTTGCCGGCAGTTGGCTGCAGCCACCACCGGTGTTCAGCACCAGGGTCATTTTGTCTGCCTTTTCGCTTGTCAAAAGACAGACCTAAGAATTTTGTCTTCCATTATGGTTAAGTTTAATGGAAAATCTGTTCTGATGGAGGATTGGGTAGATAGTTCAGATTTTGAAATATATACTGATGCCTCAGCTGCACACTGTTTCGGTGCTTACTTTTAGGGAAAGTGGTTCTCAGGCTCATGGCCAGAGGTGTGGAGAAATGGCCTGGTTTGGAATTTGGCTTTTTTTGAGTTATTTCCTATTGTGGCCACCATTGAGGTATAGGGCAAGGCATTCCGCAATAGCAAGGTCAGGTTCTGTTGTGATAACATCGCAATTGTGCAAGTTATTAATAGTTTGACCACTTCCTCTCCTCCGGTGGTGAAGCCAATGCAGCATTTTGTCTTGAGAGGTTTAGAGGTCAACGCATGATTGTCTGCAAAACATGTGCCGGGTGTAAGTAATTGCTTAGCGGATGCCATTTCTCATTTCCAGTGGGACTAATTCTGCTTGTTATCTCCAGGTGCGGAGCAGCGCTCCACCCCCTGCTCGGATCATCTATGGAGTCTGCTATCTGTGTAGCAGTTGATTTAATGTTGCAATTGGTAGGAGCAGCAACGAGGGCAACATATGAGGCTGTATGGAAGGAGTGTTTGGAATTCTGTATGTTGGTGGACAGAGATGGGATGAATGATGATCTTTTAATGTATTTTTTTGGGCATTGTTTTTCAAGAGGGGTGTCTTGATCAAGCCTTTTAAAGAAAATGGCAAACTTGTCATTTTGCTTTAGGATAAGGAAGATTGGGGATGTGACGAAGGATTTTTTAGTTCAACGGGCCTTAAGAGGTTACAAAAGGCATTTTATGGGTCAGGATCGTAGAAAGCCAGTGTCTTTTGTATTGCTGGGGTACATGTTAGAAGCCCTGGAAAAGGTCTGTGTAGATGAATATGAGGCACTGTTGTTTCAAGTCGCCTTCTTGTTGGCATTTTTTGGGGCCTTTAGAATTAGTAAGTTGATTAGCAGAACAGTGTTGTCACAGGATGGTTTGTTGTGCAGAGACGTGGTATTCTTTTAGGATCGGGTAATTTGTGTATTGCGACGGTCCTAAACAGACCAGGCCGGCAAAGGAAAGTAGGTGGTTTTGCTTGGAGTAGCAGGGTTGCCAGTATGTCCAGTACACAGGATTGATGAGTACTTAGTTCAGAGGCCTAGGATGATGGCTAGATCATTTTTAATTCATGAGGATGGGAGGGCCTTTTCGAGATTTCAATTTGTGGCGGTTTTCCAGAAGGTTTTAAGATGTTTGTGTTTGAATTATAAGGAATTTGCGTCACATTCTTTTAGAATCGAGGCAGCAAAAAAGGCAGCTTGGTGGGGGCTGACTGAGAGTGTGGCGAAACAAGTTGGTCACTGAGAATCTAATAGGTACAAGTCTTATGTGCGTCTCTAGTTTGTTTGGCAATAGTTGTTTGTTGCCTTGTTTTTCTTGTGGTGTCTCTAATTTTATTTTTTCCAAATACGAACGAAATCTTAGTATGGATTATGGGGCACTCGTTCGTACATTCGGGTACACTGCGAGGGGACCAAAGGCCTGAAAGTAGATGTCTGGGTCTCAGGAGAGAGGAGGCAAGTGTGCGCTGGATTGGAATTAGGGGCAAACTACGGAATGGAGTCTTACCCCAGCATCAGTACTATGCTAGACTGGATCACCCACCGAATGTTTTAGCACTGCATGTTGGGGGTAATTACCTAGGGGTACGGTCATCTAGAGACTAAAGGGTGCTTTACACGCTGCGACATCGCTAGCGATCTCGTTAGAGATGTGACACGCCAGATCGCAGATGCGATCTGCCGAGATCAAACATGTGACCGGCGCTACAAAAAACGACCTATGTGCGATCTCGGCAGGGATATAAAGTTGGATTTGTTGAGGATTCGGGAAATATTTCATAAGACGGTCATGGTATGGTCGGAAACTGTTGCGCGCCTTACTTGGCGGTATGCTCCCTCGGTGGACAAAATTGACAGGGCCAGGGGAAGCGTTAATAGAGCCTGCTCAAACTTTGTGAGTAGACATGGCGGAGTGGTGGTGCGACATAAAGATTTGGAGGTACGTGACCCGGATTTCCTACGAGAGGATGGGGTTCACCTAAACGATATGGGCATGGACTTGTGAAATTTGGATCTGAAGGGAGTAATAAATAAGACATTGAAGGTGTGGCGAGACTATCGGGCACAAGGTTTCACGTCCGATCGCTGTGGAGGTGAGGAGGTCAGGGATGGCCTTTGTTAATGGAGTGAGGGCTCACATCGGAGGTATGCTGACCCTTCATACTTGGTTATGGTTAATTTCCGGCTGGGACGGTTCCCAGGAAACAGGTTAAAATTTGGAAAGTATTGCACTGTGACATTTGTCAACCCAGAGGTGGAGTGGTACGACTGGGGATGGTTTCTGGTGCTGTTCAGTGGTTCAGGCCATCCAGGATCTTCTCAGAGAAAAGGATTACGGTTATGATGGTTATCAGTTTGACTATGTTCTTAATTGTAATTAATAAATTCTACCGTGGCCTTATATTTCCATTAATAGAGAAGAAAAATTATGGACCAAAAAGCACTCAACTCACAAAACATAGATAAAAATTACAAAATGTGTATTGATTTTTAGCATAAAAACATTAAAATCAAAAACCACCATCACAACTGTATTGTATAAAAAGGTTAAATCTCATAATATCAAAGCATACAAGTGCAATATTTGTGCAGCTTTCCAATCAGAAAAATATCTTAATCCGTATAGTTCAGTTCTACAGACAAATATACCCTTGTGCACTATGCAGATCTATCCAGAGTACAAAAATAATGACTGAAATCCAATATAGCAGCAAAATCCATGAGAGTAATTAGTTCAAATAAAGTTATATATGATGCATCAATAGTATAACAACCCTATCCAAGGATATACCTGAGAGGAGATAACCCATAGGAAGCAGCCATTTATCATCAACCGTTCAGTTACTCTGGACGAACATAACCTCCAAATAGTGGTGGTGTGTAAAACACCCAGCCCTACGCGTGTCGTTCAATAAAGAACTTCATCAGGGGAGAAAGGTGTACAGAGCAATACAGACATACATATATAGAGACATAAAAATCAAAGAAATCAAACGATACCAGTGTGTGATGCCGTCTCCCAGCTAATCGGTGTCAGGAAGTCCCCCGTGCGCATCTGCTAGGAATTTAGCCTTCCGCGCATGCGTGCTTCTATGCAATTTGACTAATAGTGAAATTCACAAAAGCCATTTACGTTCATAATATTCAAAGCAGGTATAAAGCGGCACTTTTTTTGTTTTTCAATATACAGCCCTATGCGCCTGTGCGTTCGTATCTAGGTCAGCATATATAGACTAATACGGAGTATTTTGCAGTATATTCCTCCCAAAACAAAGAATTTGCAATGCTTATGCACAATTTAAACTATTGATGATATATACTAAACATCTCACTTAAATTCGTGTCACTAAGATTATAGTGATATTTATTATGAGCATATAGTGGCGATCTATTTGGATCCATTTAGTACGGAATCCTTTAAATATGCATACTTGTATGTATTTAGGTATAGATACGTATTCACTGAATGCACTATTTAGAGTTTGCAACCCCAAATTAAGGACTCACATTATCTTATTTGTTGGAACCCCTTAACAAGGTTACCAGAAAAAAGCACCTTCTATTTTTACATCCTTGAGTGATCTTATCAAATACAAAGGATATCCAGATATTCCTTTTTCCTATAGAGTAAATAGTTATATTTATATTTTCTTAAACCAATGATTAATGATAATAATCAGAACAACCTGCCTATGTCATGACATGGAAACTAATTTTAGCCTCATATTGGAATTATCCTATTTTTTATGCACATATAAATATACATTGATAAATTTATAGTTAACCAAATAGTTGTTTATTCCATTAGTTTTTTCATATAAGACCCTCAATTGTGAATGGCCATGAAACCACCTGGAAGAAAAATTCACTATTGTTACCCTTACATATGTATGATCCGTCAACTGATGATGATTATATGTACTTTGTAATTTTTTTGCAAAAATAATAATTTTTTGTCCTGACGGATGATATATATGTAAGGGTAACAATAGTGAATTTTTCTTCCAGGTGGTTTCATGGCCATTCACAATTGAGGGTCTTACATGAAAAAACTAATGGAATAAACAACTTTTTAGTTAACTATAAATTTATCAATGTATATTTATATGTACATAAAAAATAGGATAATTCCAATGAGGCTAAATCGGGCTGTATATTGAAAAAGAAAAAAAGTGCCGCTTTATACCTGCGTATGCCTGCTTTGAATATTGTGAACGTAAAGGGTTTTTTTTCGTGCGAAAAATCCCCCCAGAGATCAACTACTCCAGTACCAATTACGTTGGCCAACCACGGACAGTCAAATTAGATTTATTGGTACGTATAACCACCAGCGGGACACGATGAGGGATATCCTGGGCAGACATTGGCCGGTCCTTTTCACGGACCCCATTTTGGCTGATGTTCTTCCCAGGAGGCCCCTCATGACGGCCAGGAGGGCGAGGAACCTTGGAGATCTTCTTGTCAATAGCGATTACGTCCCTCCCCGCTCTAATCCTTTTGGCTCCGGTGGTCCGCTCTGTGGCTGCTTCCCATGTGGTTATTGTGTGGCATGCCCTAACATTCTGAGAACTACATCTTTTGTTTGCTCTGAGGGGAAGAGAACGTTCTCCATTGGCCAGCACATTACTTGTGCATTTACACACGTAGTTTACTACGCTACCTGTCCGTGCTCCCTGATTATTGAACATTAATGCTGCTGGTTCTGTGGAGGACATTTCCCTTTTGAAGACCCTCCCCCATCACTTCTGTAAACATCACGGATGTGACGCAAGGTCTTTGAAGGTACTGGGCATTGACGTAGTCCACGGGGGTGTTCGGGGGGGCAATCTACGTAAGACTCTCGCGCAACGTGAGTCGAAGTGGATTGTCTCCCTCAACACCCTGGTCCCCCATGGTCTCAATGATACAGTCAGTTATTCTCCATTCTTGTAACATGATCGAGTCCTTTTCCTAGATGTGCCCCTTATAATTGTCCCATTCCCTTCTGTGTTGTGCATCAGGATCTGCGGTTCTGTCCCTTATAAGTCGTTTTGACATTACTTGTACAATGCTATAGATTCCATTTAAAATATACAGTATTGGTTCTTGGTTGCACCATCCCTGAACACAATTGTTGTCGTTTTTAATATTAATATTCCTTTTTTAATCTTTCATGTTTGTACTTCTCTTTTTAATTGTTCCTCTTGTGTATGATTTTTGTATAGGTATCGCTTCTGAGTGCCTGCGGAAATTGTCTTCCTTATCCTGCCTTGATTTCCTCCCTTATTGGTGGACGTTTTGGAAAACTCAGAAAATCGGAACTATATATGATTATATTACTGCTATTATGTCAAACTATATATACCCTCTCCCTTTTTTCCTTTTTTCATTCTGTTTCACTTTTCTTATTTTCATACACTTCCTGTTACGTTTCTATATCGCTGTGGCTGTGCGCGTGTGCCGGTCAGCTGACTGCTGAGGGGTGTTGCATGACGCTGCCCACTCTGGACGCATGCGTGGGAGTTATGGAGATGTCCGTTCTCCCGCGCATGCGCCCTACATGTTAGTGGTCTTCTGTCTGCTCCGCCCTCTGGCCTCCGCTCCCGGCGCATGCGGTGTCAGCCACCGCGACGTCATGATTGCTGACACCTGCGCTGACCCTTCTTAAGGCATCAGCGTCTTCAGACATATTACTCTCTCGAAAAAGCGCCCAAACGAAACAGACGCTGGAACCCTTTACCTGCCACCACGCTCTGCCATCCCACCAGGTATCATTCATTTACTGACCTTTACTGACACGGTCTCTCTATTCTCATCCTCTATTGTTCACCCTGTGAATTTTTACTTGTGATTGCCCATGTCAGCGGTGTATATACTGCACTTCATTTATGTCTACTGACACGGTCGCTCCTCTTTTTTACATCTTCCACTGTTTGTCTTGTGAATTACTCCTGCAGTTGCTATCTTTATCCTCCCTCCCTTGTATCCGACTTTGTGATATTTAACTCTTACATGTTTTATGGGGAGTTTTTGATAATGGAGGTCTTCTAACACTTAAAATCTCGTTTATTTTCATCTTACCTCTCTGACCCATGACTAGTTTTTATACATTTTGTCTGAGATATTATTGCCACTGCAGCCCTTCCTCTTTGCTACATGACTATTTTGTAGTTATATTTACTATCTTAGGGCTCGCTCAATAATTTCCTTCCGGTGGCCTGGCCTCAATATTCCACGACTAGTCCTCACTTTTTCTGGCCACTACTGGCACATAGACGCACAGTTGGTAATCCCCACCACTTCTTTATTTTTTGTCTTCCCTTTGGCATTCCCTGTTTTATACAGGTTTATGTATCTGGGCCTTATACATAATTTCTGCTTTTTGCTGTGGATTATCAGCGGTGCATCTAATCTCCCCTTATTCCCTTTTTTCAGATCCTCCCCTTGATTAAGGTTACCTCCACACGACTACAGGGTGCTCTTCAGGGGTTCCCCTGCACCTTTTTCCTTACTGGCCCCTCCATATGGGTTATGATATGAGACCTCTTATACTGTTTACTATATGTTAGTGGTTTTACTACAACTAATATTTATTGGTCTCTCATATCCCATTGGAGCCATTTACCTGGTTTACTAAGATAAACAATAACAGACGAAGTGGAGGAAAGCTTGACACGCCCAATGGAATAGGTCACCACACATCCAAGGAGTGCAACGATATGAAGTCCGCTAGGTGGACTATAACTTGAATAAGAGGGAAAAAAAAAATATCGGAACATCCAACGTAAAATAATTTCTTTCTTTATTTTCACATGGTATTAAAAAAGTCCATCCATATTCAGAAGACCCTGACGCGTTTCCGACGCAAAAGAGCATCCTTAATCATAGGCTAACATTTTTAGTGAGCTCTAGACATTTATAGGTAAAGATCATCAATATAGTTAGAGACAATTAGTAACACATAATTAAAAATCACACACTAAAAACAAAAAGTAGGATTTGACAAAAAGAAGGGGGAAGGAATTGTGAAACACCATAGTATAGAGTATCTCATATAAAGTACAATTAATAGTATTTCAGCAACGACATAGAGCAAGTCATATTTAATCTCATTGCAATGAACTGTGTGACTGAACACATTGGAGGGAGAGGAAAAAAAAAAAATGGAGATTTTATTCCTTTTTTCTTTTTATTCAATATATATAATATAGATCATTTCTATAATTCACACCTCCTGGAAATTTGTTTTTTAATGTAAGGATGCAGTAAGCTTCTCTCAAAGCTAGATTTTTCATCCTGTTACCACCTCAAGTGGATGCATTGACTTTCTCACTAGCAAAATAAGAGAAGCTATCCAGCCCTCCCCTATGTGTAGTTATAAAGTGTTTGGCAGCTCCTGAGTATGAAGCATTGCCATTATTAATGTTTGCAATGTGTTCAGCCACACTTTTTTTATTTTGCGAGACGTATATCCAACATAGCGCAATTCACATGTTGCACATTCAATAAAATAAATCGCATGATCTGTATCACAATTGATAAAAGATTGTATCGTATGCGTCTTACCAGAAGGAAGTGAAATCACAGTTTTTCTATTTTGGGCATAAGGACATACATTACATCTGGATCCCCCACACCTATAAAAACCTTTCACTTGCAACCAATGTTGTTGTCGGTTTACTGTGGAAAAAAGGCTGGGGGAAAGTATGTTTCCCAAGGATCGACCTCGTCTTGCCACACACAACGCGTCAGGGTCTTCTGAATATGGATGGACTTTTTTAACATTATATGAAAATAAATAAAGAAATTATTTTACGTTGGATGTGCCGATATTTTTTTTCCTCTTATTCAAGTTATAGTCCACCTGGTGGACTTCATATCGTTGCACTCCTTGGATGTGTGGTGACCTATTCTATTGGGCGTGTCAAGCTTTCCTCCACTTCGTCTGTTGTTGTACCATTGCCTGCTTGGGAAGCTCCGCTTGTGGATCTAGAAGCAGATCCTGGAATAAGGGTAAATACCCATTATTTGCACATTGACTGTTTACTATTTGGTCACCATCTCTATATATACATTTATATGAAATATTTTTATTATTCTAAATTCTTATTGTGAGAACACTGTTAGTATATCATGGACAAGTGCTATGAAAGAATTGCACAAATGTTCAAGGACCCCAGTGATTTTGCAATGGGTACTTCAGATCTTCAAAGCACCTTTAATCAGCTAGATAAAATCTCTGGACAAAAGGTACGTACATGGTGGGATTATAACACTCTGAAAAATTATATAGACAGACACATGATCCCTAGAGGACTTCGCATTGAAAAAATTCCCACAACAGTTTTTTCGGATGAATTCCAGGAGAAATGGAACCATATTTTGAGCAAATGCTCTTTGGAACTTATGGGTTTAATCTGTTCTTATGAGGAAAAGAAATTGGACAATCTCAAAAAAGATATTGGTGATGTTTTTGCATCTATTGCTGATAAAAAAGAAACAGAGGAATATATTCGTCTCAACAAAAAAATGACTGACAATTTATCTTCTTTGGAGGATCATATTGTAAAAATTAAACAGAAAAAATTGAAACGTGATGTATGGGACTACAGTAATAACAAAGTGTATACTTGGAAAAGATCACAGAATGTCTTTAAAAATAAATCTATTTTGAAACATAATCAAAATGGGCCTGAGTTTGACAACAGAGCTAGACATGTTTCGTTTTCTTCATCTGATCATGATTCCACTGATTATGGCTCAGATTTTTCATCTGCTGATCAGGGAGCCATACCAAAAAAACGCCTATCAAAAAACGGAGTGGTGGACGAGAAGATAGAAGATCCTCTAGGAAACATCAGGAAAAAAAATCCACCAGAGGTCCGAAGAAGAGATATCAAATCAACAATGGCCCAGTGTATGCATAGTAACCCCTACTATTCTCTCAAATACTCAGATGAACATTCTCTCTAAAGGGTTACATTTTGTCCCTGCTAAAGGGTTTAATCTCTTTGAAACTATTAGGGACGTGAACAAATTTGCACGTCTCTTTACGCTTAAGAGACATTTCTTTAAAGAGGAAAGTGATTCTATGTCTGCGCCTGTAACTAATGTCATTGATGATGATTCTTCTGATTCCATTGTAAAATCTCGTATGTTGTTTTCTGAACAATCTGCACTGCTCGCCTTGGAAAGCCTGCATAGTGAGGGCAGCTCACAGCCTCCCTTTGTTGCACTGCTGGCCTTGGAAAGCCTGCATAGTGAGGGCAGCTCACAGCCTCCCTTTGTTGCACTGCTGGCCTTGGAAAGCCTGCATAGTGAGGGCAGCTCACAGCCTCCCTTTGTTGCACTGCTGGCCTTGGAAAGCCTGCATAGTGAGGGCAGCTCACAGCCTCCCCTTGTTGCACTGCTGGCCTTGGAAAGCCTGCATAGTGAGGGCAGCTCACAGCCTCCCTTTGTTGCACTGCTGGCCTTGGAAAGCCTGCATAGTGAGGGCAGCTCACAGCCTCCCCTTGTTGCACTGCTGGCCTTAGAAAGCCTGCATAGTGACGGCAGCTCACAGCCTCCCTTGTTGCACTGCTGGCCTTGGAAAGCCTGCATAGTGAGGGCAGCTCACAGCCTCCCCTTGTTGCACTGCTGGCCTTGGAAAGCCTGCATAGTGAGGGCAGCTCATAGCCTCCCTTTGTTGCACTGCTGGCCTTGGAAAGCCTGCATAGTGAGGGCAGCTCACAGCCTCCCCTTGTTGCACTGCTGGCCTTAGAAAGCCTGCATAGTGACGGCAGCTCACAGCCTCCCTTGTTGCACTGCTGGCCTTGGAAAGCCTGCATAGTGAGGGCAGCTCACAGCCTCCCCTTGTTGCACTGCTGGCCTTGGAAAGCCTGCATAGTGAGGGCAGCTCATAGCCTCCCTTTGTTGCACTGCTGGCCTTGGAAAGCCTGCATAGTGAGGGCAGCTCACAGCCTCCCCTTGTTGCACTGCTGGCCTTGGAAAGCCTGCATAGTGAGGGCAGCTCATAGCCTCCCTTTGTTGCACTGCTGGCCTTGGAAAGCCTGCATAGTGAGGCAGCTCACAGCCTCCCCTTGTTGCACTGCTAGCCTTGGAAAGCCTGCATAGTGAGGGCAGCTCATAGCCTCCCTTTGTTGCACTGCTGGCCTTGGAAAGCCTGCATAGTGAGGGCAGCTCACAGCCTCCCCTTGTTGCACTGCTGGCCTTGGAAAGCCTGCATAGTGAGGGCAGCTCATAGCCTCCCTTTGTTGCACTGCTGGCCTTGGAAAGCCTGCATAGTGACGGCAGCTCACAGCCTCTCCTTGTTGCACTGCTGGCCTTGGAAAGCCTGCATAGTGAGGGCAGCTCACAGCCTCCCTTTGTTGCACTGCTGGCCTTGGAAAGCCTGCATAGTGACGGCAGCTCACAGCCTCCCCTTGTTGCACTGCTGGCCTTGGAAAGCCTGCATAGTGAGGGCAGCTCACAGCCTCCCTTTGTTGCACTGCTGGCCTTGGAAAGCCTGCATAGTGACGGCAGCTCACAGCCTCTCCTTGTTTGCTTTGATGGTAATTTGCAATACAAAAATAATACATATTATCCTTTGGAGGCTCGTGTTCCATCGCTGGATCTCTTTCAGTCCTTCGTTGAGAGGGATCTAGTGAGGTTGCATGAGAAATCCTTTACAGATAATCGGTTCAAACATTTTGTTAAAAATGAATTTAGAGCATTACATGAATTGCAGCACAATAAAAACATTGTTATACGCCAGAGTGACAAGGGAGGCTGTGTGGTTGTCTTGGACTCCATTCTTTATGCCACACAAGTCATGTCTATTTTGTCCAATTCTAGAACATATGTACGCCTTTCTAATGATCCCTCAGTGAAATACAAAGAGGACTTGAAGCGGTTAGTTGAGGAAGGTATTGCACTAAATTTTTTTGAGTCTAAATATAAAAAGGTTTTTTTGCCTGATCATCCTGTAACTCCCATTTTTCATGGGTTGCCAAAATTACACAAAGACATCTTTCCTCCTCCACTGCGACCCATAGTTGCAGGGATAGATTCCTTGAATGAGGGTATTAGTTCATGGCTGGATGGTGTTTTACAGCCATTAACCCATAGAGTCCCTGGCTTTCTAAAGGACACCAGTGCAGTTCTGAAATGCTTTGATAATTTTGTTTGGCAACAGCATTATAGATTTTTGACATTTGATGTGGTGAATTTATACTCCGTTATACCCCACCAACTAGCGGTACTGGCTATTGGTCACCATTTGAGGAAATACGGTAATTACAGTGAGGAATTTATCAGTTATGTTTTGGAAGTCACAAATGATCTACTCAGGAGCAATTTTTTCATGTTTGATTCTTCTATGTTCTTACAAGTAGCGGGCGCCCCGATGGCTCGAAATTCTCCCCCACTTTAGCTATATTATATATGGCTTGGTGGGAGGAGTTATTTCTCTTTGCTGATACCAATCCATTTTTCGCAGATATAGTGTGGTTCGGCCGCTATCTCGACGACTTGATCTTTGTCTGGTCGGGCGACATGACTGCCGTGCCTCACTTTTTGGAGTTTCTGAACCAAAATGATTTAAATTTAAGTTTTACCTATAGTCATGGTGGCCCACAAGTTCCTTTTTTGGATATTACACTCACTGGTGATCCTTGTACGAAATCAGTTAATTCTTGTCTTTATAGGAAAGAAACCACAGGTAATACTCTACTCCTTGCTTCAAGCAATCATCCCCGTCACACAATTAATGCAATAACACATGGAGAATTCATGCGGGCAAGACGCCTATGTTCTAGTGATGCCAGCTTTGATAGGGAGAGTTCAATAATAAAAAAACGATTAAAAGAGAGAGGTTACTGTACTGCTGCCCTAAATCACACATGCAATATCGTACGTAGTCGTTCTAGACAGAATGCACTATATAATAATCACCAACTTCCCAGGGGTCATTCTGATAAAAATCAGAGATTCATTTTCTCTACAGCACATAGTGTTCATTTTCAGCAAATAAAAGCAATAATTCTCAAATATTTGCCTGTTGTCAATCAGGATGACACCCTGGGAAAGGTACTAAAAAATGGTTGCATGTGTGTGGCAAGACGAGGTCGATCCTTGGGAAACATACTTTCCCCCAGCCTTTTTTCCACAGTAAACAGACAGCATTGGTTGCAAGTGAAAGCTTTTTATAGGTGTGGGGGATCCAGATGTAATGTATATCCATATGCCCAAAATAGAAAAACTGTGATTTCACTTCCTTCTGGTAAGACGCATACGATACAATCTTTTATCAATTGTGATACAGATCATGCGATTTATTGTATTGAATGTGCAACATGTGAATTGCGCTATGTTGGATATACGTCTCGCAAAATAAAAAAAAGTGTGGCTGAAAACATTGCAAACATTAATAATGGCAATGCTTCATCCTCAGGAGCTGCCAAACACTTTATAACTACACATAGGGGAGGGCTGGATAGCTTCTCTTTTTTTGCTAGTGAGAAAGGAAGAGCCCGGACTGCTGCCCCGAAGGGGCTCAAGGGAGGGCTACATGACTAGGAGGGATGCCAGGCCATAGGGTTAATAAGGGGTTAATGAAGAAAGTCAGTTTGGGCGCGAAATTTGGGGGTGGTGCTAAGGGTCAGCTAGGATCAGGGGTCAGTGTGATTGGTCAAGGGGTGGTGCTATAGGGGGTCGTATATAGGGCAGGTCAGAGGGGGGGTGGGCCATTCCTACCTGGACAGTGACTGTAATCGTTGCTGCTGGATCCTGAAGATGGAAGACTTCATGGCGCAGATGAAGCGGATGGCGGAGCAGCGTGGACAGCGGTGGATGGAGGAACAGCTGCAGCGATGGACCGGCGACGGCGCTGAGGATAGGACCCCCCTGCCTCCGAAGCGGCAGCGAAGAATGCGGCCTCCGGAGCGCCTCAGCCCTGAGATGACGCCGAGGAGCTGGCAGCGAAGACGGAGCCCCAGTGGAAGTGCGGCGGTGGATCCGGGAGCCGGGACGCCGCGAGGCCCAGGCCGGAAGTCGGGCCGCGGGCATCAAGGCAGCGGGGCGGTGAGCGACATGGCCGGCCTCCCCTCCTCTTCCGGTTCGCGGCGCACTGTGGTGACGCGCGCGTCGCAGCCGCGTGACCCGGCGCGGTCACCTGACCTGGCGCGGTCACCTGACCCGGCGCGGTCACGTGACCTGCCGCGCTCACCTGGCCCGGCGTGCCCTTGTGATCCGGCGGGCTCACCTGACCCGGCGCGCTCACCTGACCCGCCGCGGCCGCGTGGCCCGGCGCGGTCACGTGGGTCGGCGCGGTCACGTGGGTCGGCGCGGTCACGTGGGTCGGCGCGGTCACGTGGGCCGGCGCGGTCACCTGACCCGGCGCGGTCACGTGACCCCTCGTACTCACCTGGCCCGGCGCGCCCTCGTGATCCGGCGGGCTTGCCTGACCCGGTGAGGTTGCTTGACCCGCCGCGGTCGCGTGGGCCGGCGGGGTCGCGTGGGCCGGCGGGGTCGTGTGTGCCAGCGGGGTCGCGTGTGCCAGCGGGGTCGCGGGGGCCAGCTGGGTTGCGCGGGCCAGCGGGGTCGCAGGGCATGGATGAGGCCGCAGTGGCAGCAGCAGCACGGGCAAGGAAACGAGCGGGGCCTATGCAGGAGCATAGGGTCCCAGTGCCGGCGGGGGATTATGTACGGAGACGGCCCGGATCAGCGGGGCCCGACTTTCTGGCACAGAGGATGGACAGCGACAAGACGGCGTCGGGGTCCGCTGGAGCGCGCGGGGATGCCGGCCGGCATGCCTCAGGCGGAGTTTACGTGGAGGCGCCAGCGTCTGGATCGTCGCGGACGGCGCGGAGGATAGGTGGTGCTGCGGGCGGACAGGGTCTAAGGTCGAGTCTGCCGGACGGCGGGCTCCCTGGACCTGGGTCCAGTGAGGAGGATGATGCCATCTTGGAGGAGGACGTCGCGGAGGACGACACCAGGGATCATATCGTGGATGTCGGCGAAACGACTGGAGTGCGACGCGGAGGACATGTGACGGCTGTTTCGGGATCTTCTCGGAGTCAGCCTGGTAAGACCACAGTTTTTCCTATTTCTCGTACACCTGGTTTGGCTATGGATGGTGAGTCTGGTGATATGGATGGCGTGCAGGGTGTGAATGTGGTTGGTGGTACGGGTGGTTTGCTTGGTGGCCCGAGTGGTGGGCAGGTCATGAATGCGGTGCCGGGTGACGGCAGTGTGGCATCCGAGTTGTTGAGGTTGGTCAGGGGTTTGTTTGCTCCTGTGGGGGGCCCTAGCATGGTGTGGCAGGGAGCGACGGAGCAGGAGGTTGTGGCTCCTGCGGCTGGAGGGGTTGCCAGTGGCAGTGTGGTTGGTGAGCCGGTGGTGGCGGCTCCCGCTGCCGCAGCTCCGGCTCCCGCTGCCGCAGCTGAAGTGGATGTTGTTCGCTTAGATGACAAAGCGAGAGGGGAAGTGTATGTCTGCTTTGATGGGCCGTTGGGGGCGCATCTGAAGCAGGAGACCAGGGAAAAAATATGGAAGGATGAATATGTTGAAATATTCTCATTGCTTCCGTTGGAAAAGTTTAACCTGGATCGGGTTAAACCGGACGAGAGCAAAAAGGACGAGGAAGAACGGCGGCGTTATCGCCTTATTCCTCGCACTTTTCAGAATTGGTTGCAGGCCTTTGTGATACTGGCCAGTGTGGTGGGGGAAAAGGCTCCGGATAACTGTTCGGCGCTTTTTTGTTATCTGGATTCCATTTGTGAAGCGTATAGGACCTACGGGGGGACTGCTTGGCTACGGTATGACGAGCAGTTTCGCCAGAGGAAAGCGGTCAGACCCAGTTTACGGTGAGACCACAAAGAAATCAGTCTATGGATGCGACTGATGGCTGCGCCTAAGTCAGCATCGCAGTCCTTTCCAGGGGGTACCGGCGGGGGATCATTTGGCACCCCGCCGGGGCCTAAAAAGGGCGTTTGCTGGCAGTTCAATGAAAAGGAATGCCGATTTGGTTCCTCCTGCTGATTCAAGCACGAGTGTTCGGGCTGTGGTGGCGCCCACAGTTATCTCAAGTGCTACCGGAAGGGAAAAGGGAAGGCCGCAGAGCCTTCGTCAAAAAGGGAGGACCCCGGTGAGGGTAGATCGGATGGCGCCGTTTCTAAGTAGATACCCGGATCGGGTGTCGGCGGAATTGTTGAGTGAAGGTTTTAGTTTTGGTTTCAAGATACCGTCAGTTGTTAAGACGGGAGAGATTCGTTTAAAAAATTTACAGTCGACTCGCCTACATGGTGAGATTGTTGCAGATAAGTTACAGAAGGAGGTGGAATTAGGACGGATGGCGGGGCCTTTTGATGCCCCTCCATTGCCTGACTTGGTGGTGTCCCCGTTGGGGTTGGTCCCAAAAAAGGAACCTAACAAGTTTCGGCTGATTCACCATTTGTCATATCCTACTGGCAGGTCGGTGAACGACGGTATTGATCCGGAACTGGTTTCGGTATCGTATGTTCGTTTTGATAAGGCGGTGGAATGGCTGAGGAAGCTGGGTCGTGGCTCGCTTTTGGCAAAAACGGATGTGGAGGCCGCCTTCCGTCTGTTACCGGTGCACCCGGACAGTTTTCACCTGTTGGGGTGTTGGTGGGAGGACAAGTTTTATGTGGATTGTTGTTTGCCTATGGGCTGCTCAATTTCATGTTCCTATTTTGAGAAGTTTAGCTGTTTTTTGGAGTGGGTAATTAAGGAGGAGGCGGGCCTAGATTCAGTGTTGCATTACTTGGACGACTTTTTGTGCATGGGACCTGCTGGATCCTCGCAGTGTTCTCTTTTGCTTCGGACAGTGGAGCAGGTTGCTCGCCGCTTTGGCGTTCCGTTGGCGCCTGAAAAAACGGAGGGTCCGGTTACTGTTTTGAAATTCCTGGGTATCGAGCTAGATACAGTTGCCATGGAGTGCCGCTTGCCGGAGGACAAGCTGGCGGATTTGAGGCGTTGCGTTCAAGGGGCCATTGAGGCCAAGAAGATCCGTTTACGGGATTTGCAGTCCCTGTTGGGAAAGTTGAATTTCGCGTGTAGGATTTTGCCGATGGGAAGAGTTTTTTCCCATCGCTTGGCTCAAGCCACTACCGGTGTGTTGCACCCTTTGCATTTTGTGCGTTTGAAGGTGGAGCACAAGGCGGACCTGAGAGTGTGGTCCCGTTTTTTGCAGCTGTATAATGGACGGTCATTGTGGCTTCGTGAGGTGGTGTCCAATGAGGAGTTGGTCCTTTATACGGACGCGGCGGGGTCCAGTGGTTTTGGGGCATATTTTGGGGGGAGATGGTGTGTCGGCAGGTGGCCTGATTCGTGGCGGGTTTCCGGCCTGACTAGGAATTTGGCCTTGTTGGAACTTTTTCCTATTGTCGTGGCCATAGAGGTTTGGGGACAGGATTTGAAAGACAGAAAGGTGCGTTTCATGTGTGACAACCTGGGGGTCGTTCAGTGTGTTAACAAGTTGACAGCTGATTCCCCCCCGGTGGTGGATCTCTTGCGTCATTTGGTGTTGAAATGTTTGGAGTTGAACTTGTGGGTCTGCGCTGTACATGTGCCGGGGGTGCTGAATTCCGTGGTTGATGCTTTATCTCGCTTCCAGTGGGACCGTTTTCGAATGCTGGCGCCGGACGCGGAGCAGCAGGAGACCGTGTGGCCCATCTGGTTGTGGGACCTGGTTTGCAGCCGGCCTGGGAATTGATCAAGCATTCGGTGGCACCCAGTACGTGGCGCAGCTATAATGCAGCGTGGGACCGTTGGCTCGAGTTGGTTGATGAGGTGGGAGGTGATGTACCCGAAGGTGACAGAGTTTATTTAGTTTTGTTCATGATGGGCAGGGCAAAGGAAGAAGGCCTTTCGTGGTCGGCGGTTGCGGGCAGGTTGGCTGGCATGGCTTTCTTTTTCAGGTTACTGGGCTGGAAGGATGTCACTAAGGATTTCTGGGTGCGCCAGGCGTTGAAGGGTTACCGTAGGGCGGGGGCGCACCGAGACCTTCGGCGCCCGGTGTCTTTTGAGCTGCTGGGCAAGTTGTTGTCAGTTTTGCCCCGTGTGTGTTTCTCGGAGTATGAATGCCAGTTGTTTGGGACCGCTTTTGTTCTGGCCTTCTTTGGGGCGTTCAGAATTAGTGAATTGGTGAGCAGAAACACGAGGAGTCACGGAGGTTTGTTGTTGGAGGATGTGGCATGCGGTATGGATGCGGTACGGTGTTGCTTGAGACGGTCAAAGACGGACCAGCTGGGTAGAGGTCGTGTGGTGGAACTGTGGGGTGTACCTGGTTTAGCGGAATGCCCCGTTAAACGGCTGTCGGCGTTTTTAGAAGTGAGGGGAACTCGCCCGGGGTCCCTTTTGTCCCACCAGGACGGGTCAGCTTTGTCCAGTTACCAATTTGTCTGTATCTTTCGGAGGTGCCTGCAGTGTTGCGGTCTCAACGAGGCTGAGTACGCATCGCATTCCTTTCGGATTGGGGCTGCGACTCAGGCGGCTCGTTGGGGCCTGGGCGCGCAGGCTCTCCGTAAGATTGGACGATGGGACTCGGCCAGGTTTAGATCTTACGTCCGGCCAACTTTGTTGTGAGATATATTGAAGGGGGGGGGGGCCTGGGGCGGTATTTGATTGGTATTCATTACCCCTTTTCTTCCACGTGTCTCCCCCCCCCTCCTTCCCCATGTTGTCACCTTTTTGTTTTGTAGGTTTACCATTATTGGTGTGGGTGCTCGCTCACTCATACGTGTATTGGGGGGCGTTTCGTGCGGGAATACGACCGGACGGCCGCCAGTTGGGGGTCCCCAGGGAAAAGGCGACGGTGCGATGGATCGGCGTCAGGGGTATGCTGTGGAGTGAGTTGTTGCCTACCTGGCGCCACCATGCACAGTTGGATAGAACACCGGACGTGGTAGTACTACACGCGGGTGGGAATGACCTGGGTCTTCGGGCTTCCAGGGACCTGATCCAAGATATAAAGTGTGACTGCCTGCGGCTCCTGTCCTCCCACCCGGGTTTAGTAATCGTCTGGTCCGATATTGTTGCGCGGCGGGCATGGCGGCGCGCCAGGTCGGTGGAGGCGGTTAACAGAGCACGAAGCAAAGTGAATCGGGAGATTGGGCGTTTTATTTCCCGGGTCGGGGGTGTCTCTGTTCGGCACCCAGAGTTGGAAGCGGCGTCCGCCGACTTGTTGCGGCGAGACGGGGTCCATTTAAATTCGGTGGGGAATGATATTTGGGCCTTAGGGCTTATGGAGGGGGTCGAGAAGGCTTTGTTGGTGTGGGAGGACTCGCGCGCACAAGGGGTCATGCGCACTCGCGGTGGCGGAAAGGAGGGGGGTGTCTGAAGGTGGGGGTTTGCACAGAGGAGAGGACGGAACCCAGTGCCGGAGCGGGTTACCTCTAGAGGTGCAATTGTTTGGTAAACGGGTCCTTGCTGGGTTGAGTCTCAGCGGGACATGGTGTGGGCAACATCTGGCTTGGGCTCTCGAGTCGGTGTGTTGCAGCTGAGGGTCAGGAGATGGGCTGATGTTGCAAGGAACATTTTGGTTAACCTTCAGGTACCCCCCCCTCCTTTTTCGGGGGTTCTTCAATGAAGAATTGTATTGTTATATGGTTTATGTTTTTGTTACTAATAAATGGGGCTGCTGTGGCCTTTATATCCAATGTCACGCAGTGTTTGTGTTTATTTTAGATAAGAACCCTGGGGGGTAGGGGGATGTTGGGTGTAGGTCAAGGCCTTTAGTCAGACATTCCGGAGTCAAGGAAGAGCCTGGACTGCTGCCCCGAAGGGGCTCAAGGGAGGGCTACATGACTAGGAGGGATGCCAGGCCATAGGGTTAATAAGGGGTTAATGAAGAAAGTCAGTTTGGGCGCAAAATTTGGGGGTGGTGCTAAGGGTCAGCTAGGATCAGGGGTCAGTGTGATTGGTCAAGGGGTGGTGCTATAGGGGGTCGTATATAGGGCAGGTCAGAGGGGGGGTGGGCCATTCCTACCTGGACAGTGACTGTAATCGTTCCCGCCCGCCCGCCTCTGATTGTGGATTCGACATCGACGAGGACGAGAAGGAAGATCGTATTTGTCGCAGCGGCGGAAAGGAGGGGGGTGTCTGAAGGTGGGGGTTTGCACAGAGGAGAGGACGGAACCCAGTGCCGGAGCGGGTTACCTCTAGAGGTGCAATTGTTTGGTAAACGGGTCCTTGCTGGGTTGAGTCTCAGCGGGACATGGTGTGGGCAACATCTGGCTTGGGCTCTCGAGTCGGTGTGTTGCGGCTGAGGGTCAGGAGATGGGCTGATGTTGCAAGGAACATTTTGGTTAACCTTCAGGTACCCCCCCCCCCCCTCCTTTTCCGGGGTTCTTCAATGAAGAATTGTATTGTTATATGGTTTATGTTTTTGTTACTAATAAATGGGGCTGCTGTGGCCTTTATATCCAATGTCACGCAGTGTTTGTGTTTATTTTAGATAAGAACCCTGGGGGGTAGGGGGATGTTGGGTGTAGGTCAAGGCCTTTAGTCAGACATTCCGGAGTCAAGTCAGTGCATCCAGTAGAGGTGGTAACAGGATGAAAAATCTAGCTTTGAGAGAAGCTTACTGGATCCTTACATTAAAAACCAAATTTCCAGGAGGTATGAATTATAGAAATGATCTATATTATATATATTGAATAAAAAGAAAAAAGGAATAAAATCTCCATTTTTTTTCTCTCTCCTTCCAATGTGTTCAGTCACACAGATCATTGCAATGAGATTAAATATGACTTGCTCTATGTCGTTGCTGAAATACTATTAATGGTATTTTATATGAGATACTCTATACTATGGTGTTTCACAATCCCTTCCCCCTTCTTTTTGTCCAATCCTACTTTTTGTTTTTAGTGTGTGATTTTTAGTCATGTGTTACTAATTGTCTCTAACTATATTGATGATCTTTACCTATAAATGTCTAGAGCTCACTAAAAATGTTAGCCTATGATTAAGGACGCTCTTTTGCGTCGGAAACGCGTCAAGGTCTTCTGAATATGGATGGACTTTTTTAACATTATATGAAAATAAAGGAAGAAATTATTTTACGTTGGATGTGCTGATATTTTTTTTTTCCTCTTATTTAAGATAAATAATCTTTCTTATTACTTTGGTAGGGTTATTTGAGTGGTGGTATGGTACATGCTATTACAATTGTGCTCTGTATTATATTCATAATCCATCCATCTATATCTCTGTGACTTTATCCCTTTTTTCTTTTATTGCAAAAACTTTGATTGTCTTGATATTAAATATTTTCAATACTTCCTCAATAAAAACTACTTTTTTTTGCAATTTCCCTGTGCCATTTCCTTCTTTGTCCTTTTTGTTTACAATGCTTCCTTTTGAAGTTGGCATCCCTCATGTGGAAACCTGCTGAGTGTATCCCTCAGTGTATTACTGATTTAGCTATGTATTTATTGTTTACAATATGCTGACCTAGATACGAACGCACAGGCGCATAGGGCTGTATATTGAAAAAGAAAAAAGTGCCACTTTATGCCTGCTTTGAATATTGTGAACGTAAAGGGTTTTTGTGAATATCACTATTAGTCAAACTGCGTAGGAGCACGCATGCGCGAAAGGCTAAATTCCTAGCGCATGCGCATGGGGGACTTCCTGACACCGATTAGCTGGGAGACGGCATCACACACCGGTATCGTTTGATTTCTTTGATTTTTATGTCTATATATATATGTATGTCTGTATTGCTCTGTACACCTTTCTCCCCTGATGAAGTATTTTATTGAACGACACGCGTAGGGCTGGGTGTTTTACCCACCACCACTATTTGCAGGTTATGTTCGTCCAGAGTAACTGAACGGTTGATAATAAATGGCTGCTTCCTATGGGTTATCTCCTCTCAGGTATATCCTTGGATAGGGTTGTTATACTATTGATGCATCATATATAACTTTATTTGAACTAATTACTCTCATGGATTTTGCTGCTATATTGGATTTCAGTCATTAATTTTGTACTCTGGATAGATCTGCATAGTTCACAAGGGTATATTTGTCTGTAGAACTGAACTATACGGATTAAGATATTTTTCTGATTGGAAAGCTGCACAAATATTGCACTTGTAAGCTTTGATATTATGAGATTTAACCTTTTGTATACAATACAGTTGCGATGGTGGTTTTTGCATTTAATGTTTTTATGCTAAAAATCAATAAAAATTTTGTAATTTTTATCTGTGTTTTGTGAGTTGAGTGCTTTTTGGTTCATACTTTTTCTCCTCTATTAGCCATGGTTTTGATGGACTAGCACCCTCACAGATTGTTATATGGTGACAATTTCTGCTGTGCATTCCAACCTCCTTGTATAGTGTTGAATTATATGCCTTGCCTAATGATGATGATGTTTTGTTTGTCTCCTGCGATATGGCTTCGGGTTAGGATGCACGAGTTGCAGCCTGGAATAATGAATCTATTAATATTTTTGGAACTACATGTAAGACCCCTATAGATACGAATTTCACACAGTTGACAAAGTATATTGTTTCTACTCAGAAACAAGGAATACGACTTTGGTGGAACATCAGCAGTCTAGAGGAGTATCTCAAACTCGGATTAGTCCCAAGAGGTCTCAGGGTTCAGATTTTCCCAGCTTGGGAACCAGAGGAAGGCTTTAAGGATACCTGGGAGAAGGGCCTTATACAATGCTCTAAGATTATTATTGCTATGCTTCTAGAACATGATAAAACATTGCTAGAGAAAGTTCAAGCCAACATTAAAACTCTGGAAACCAAATTGTTGGATTTTGATCTGGAACAACAAGTACGACCTTTTCAAAATAGATTGAGTACTGATTTGAATAAATTTGAACGAGAAGTAATTGAAGGCAAAAAGAAAAAAATTCATAGAGATTAAGAAGATTTCAACAACCAGACTGCCTTTAAGTGGAGACACAAGGGTAACAAATGGGGTACTAGTCCAAAAAGAACCACCACTGGTCATCTTAGCAGTGCTACCACTAGTGATAGCGATTTTTTTAGCATCGGACAACAGCGACACCGACGTCGCATCAGATGGAGTAAGAAGAAATCCAATAAGAACAGGACGGGGATACAGGAATCCAGTTTGGAGGAATGTCAACAAGGGGAAACGCAAGTGATTGATGGTGGTATGGTCCGCAATTTGGAAGGTAGGCTATGTTTCATCAATTTATCTGACATTTCACTCACCAGAGATCAAAAATCAGTGCTGGAAAAGGGACTGACATTTTCGCCAACCAGCAAAGTTGATAATTTTATGCTCATAAAAGATGTGTATTTGTTTTGTAGAAGGCTTCTGTTTTAGGTAATGTATCAACAACCAAAAGTAATGGACACCTTTGATGATCTGGACCATCAGGTCCTGGAGGATCTCCTGGACCTGCTAAATGAAGCTGAACCATCTTCAGGTAGGAAACCTTGTCCACTCAGGAACAAGTCCACAACCTTGCCACCCTTGTCCATGATACCGTCGGTACAATTGTTTTTTGAATTAATCAAGGCAGACATAATGAAGCTGCCTGAGGGAGCACATATGGGCCATAATTTAAGTGCTGGAGAAAGAAGAGCTATAAGAGAACTGAGTGAAAATAAAACAATTGTGATTAAGGAAGCGGACAAGGGTGGAATGTTGTATTGTGGCCTATGGAAATGTATCTTGATAAGGCAAAAAAACAACTGTCAAATACACGTTTTTATTGCAAACTACCTTCTGATCCTACCTTGGTATTTCAGACTAAACTCGCAAGACTATTGGATGCAGCTATGGAGATGGGCACTATCACGAAGAAATAAAAGGAATTTCTTTGGGTCCCTAAGCCAATCGTGGCAACATTTTACCTCTTACCCAAGGTACACAAAGATCTGCACCATCCACCTGGGCGCCCGATTGTTTCAGGCATTGGTAGTCTGTGCGAAAAAGCCGGAGCATATTTGGATTACTTTCTGCAACCCCTTGTACAGGGGCTCCCATCACACACTAGAGATACAACACACTTTATCCAGAGTATTAAAAATATCAATCTCCTGGAGGGAGATCTAGTTGTTACACGTGATGTGGAGTCCCTGTACTCTAATATTTCACATCAGGATGGGATTAAAGCGGTGAAATATTTTTTGGATCTCCAGGTTAATTTGGACAGACTACATGACTCATTCCTGGTGGATCTCCTAAATTTTGTGCTCCTCCACAATTACTTTGTGTTTGATGGAACTTTTTACCGACAGGTATCGGGCGTGGCCATGGGTGCACCTTCTGTGGCAAATTTATTCCTTGGATGGTGGGAAGCTAGAATCGTCTACCCCTTGGCACAATTTTCCAAAAACATACTGGGGTGGCTGAGATTTATAGACGACGTGGCTTTCTTCTGGCGTGGCACTGAGGAAGAGTGCAAAGGATTTTTGTTGTCATTAAATAATAATCCACATAACATCTTTCTCACCTTTACAATTTCATCAACAGGTGGAACTTTCTTGGATTTAAATTTAACTATCAACAATGGACAATTACAAACAGATCTCTTCTGGAAGCCTACAGCGACGAATGGATTGTTATACTTCACGAGTTTTCACCCGCAACATCTTAAAAAACATATCCCTGAGGGACAATACTTACGGGTTAGGCGTAATTGCACATCAGAACAAGATTTTCAAACACAGGCCCGTAAACTCACAAACCGATTCATCCAACAGGGGTATCCTAGAAGAACTTTTTCGCGTGCGTACGAGGGAGCCAGAGGTCACTTACAGGAATCTTTGCTTATCCCCAGAACACGACGGGAGGATTAGGAAATCAGGATAACAACCAACTTCCACAACCAATAGAAGGAGTTTGGCAATATTGTCATGAATCATTGGAAAATCCTTAAAGTGGACCCTAGAACACGAGATATTGTTGGTGACCGACCATTGATCACGCCGAAAAAAGCACCAAATCTTGGAGACCGTTTGGTGAAAAGCCATTTTGCCAGACCTACCCACAGCTTGGGACGAGGATTCACTATGAGGGGCTCATTTCAATGCGGTGAGTGCAATGTCTGCCCCTATATGTCCCCTACCCGAGAAACATTCAATCACCCAAATAATGAAAGTGAACACAGGTTGAGGTTTTTTATCAATTGTAAAACGACATGTGTAATCTATGCGATCTTATGTCCTTGTCATAAACTCTATGTTGGGGAAACGACACAGGAGTTGAGAAAACGCATACAAAAACACATATCCACAATTAATCTAGCCTCTAGTGACCTTCTGAAAGGTAAAAAAATCACGCCCATTGCTTCACATTTCCTTTCTTGTCATCGGGGCAAACCAAAACGGGCTAAGGGTGATTGGATTGGATTGGATCGGATAAAACCGGACATTAGAGGTGGGGACATAACAAAGCACTTACTTCGGTTAGAATCCCGCTGGATTTGGGGTTTAAACAGTGTTCCACCAAATGGCTTGAATGAAGAATTGTTATTCACGGGCTTTTTGGGATGAGGTTTCTATTTGCCCTGTATCTTTCTTCAAAATATTTTTCTCCAATATTTTTCTCCAAATTATTTTCAAATTTATTTATTTCCCCCCTTTTTTCTTTCGTTTCTGCTTATAGTGAAAGAATTTACATAGGAAAATAAGTGAGGATGCACATTTTGGAGATGAGACATCTGGAATGAGAGATTCACATACAATCAGATGGAACAATAAGCACTTTCGTCCACAAAAATCAACTTTGAATCAATACATGCTTGTCAATTGGATATGTCTAATCTTTTGATATGTATATATATTTGTAAAAAAAATTCCTGGGAGGAGATGGATCCCTATGGAAGACACCTTGGGAAAAATGGTTTATAATTATCTGTATCTTGTATTATAACTGATGATGATTATCCGTACTTTGTAATTTTTTTGCAAAAATAATAATTTTTTGTCTTGACGAATCATAGATATATATGTAAGGGTAACAATAGTGAATTTTTCTTCCAGGTGGTTTCATGGCCATTCGCAATTGAGGGTCTTATATGAAAAAACTAATGGAATAAACAACTTTTTGGTTAACTATAAATTTATCAATGTATATTTATATGTAAATAAAAAATAGGATAATTCCAATGAGGCTAAAATTAGTTTCCATGTCATAACATAGGCAGGTTGTTCATTAATCACTGGTTTAAGAAAATATAAATATAACTATTTACTCTATAGGAAAAAGGAATATCTGGGTATCCTTTGTATTTGATAAGATCACTCAAGGATGTAAAAATAGAAGGTGCTTTTTTCTGGTAACCTTGTTAAGGGGTTCCAACAAATAAGATAATGTGAATCCTTAATTTGGGGTTGCAAACTCTAAATAGGGCATTCAGTGAATATGTATCTATACCTAAATACATACAAGTATGCAGATTTAAAGGATTCTGTACTACATGGATCCAAATAGATCGCCACCATATGCGCATAATAAATATCACTATAATCTTAGTGACACGGATTTAAGTGAGATGTTTGGTATAGATCATCAATAGTTTAAATTGAGTATAAGCATTGTAAATTCTTTGTTTTGGGAGGAATATCCTGCAAAATACTCTGTATTACTCTGTATATGCTGACCTAGATACGAACGCACAGGCGCATAGGGCTGTATATTGAAAAACAAAAAAAGTGCCGCTTTATACCTGCTTTGAATATTGTGAACGTAAAGGGATTTTGGGAATATCACTATTAGTCAAATTGCGTAGGAGCACGCATGCGCGGAAGGCTAAATTCCTAGTGCATGCGCAGGTTATGTTCATCCAGAGTGACTGAACGGTTGATGATAAATGGCTGCTTCCTATAGGTTATCTCCTCTCAGGTATATCCTTGGATAGGGTTGTTATACTTATTGATGCATCATATATAACTTTATTTGAACTAATTACTCTCATGGATTTTGCTGCTATATTGGATTTCAGTCATTATTTTTGTACTCTGGATAGATCTGCATAGTGCACAAGGGTATATTTGTCTGTAGAACTGAACTATACGGATTAAGATATTTTTCTGATTGGAAAGCTGCACAAATATTGCACTTGTATGCTTTGATATTATGAGATTTAACCTTTTGTATACAATACAGTTGCGATGGTGGTTTTTGCTTTTAATGTTTTTATGCTAAAAATCAATAAATATTTTGTAATTTTTATCTGTGTTTTGTGAGTTGAGTGCTTTTTGGTCCATACTTTTTCTCCTCTATTAGCCATGGTTTTGATGGACTAGCACCCTCACAGATTGTTATATGGTGACAATTTCTGCTGTGCATTCCAACCTCCTTGTTTAGTTTTTATATTTCCATTGTCACTCAGCATTTGTGTGGTTATTGTTTGTGGGACATTTTGCAATACCCTAGTCATGGCACCAGCCTACAAACTGCTGCTGAACCAAATGATCTGTTAACAAAAGAAGCACTTGTCAATTCAAACTACTTCAAATTTTTGGAATACACTCTTAAAGACCACTTATGTCCTCTCAACCTATCTACAGAAAGATCCAATGGACATCAAATAGTTTTTTTATTTAATTGACGCATATATGTCACAAATTAGAGAGCTGTGGTCAGATGAAGCATTTGAGGCTATAGAAAATACAGCCAGAATTGGCTACAAAGTATAAGGACACTACAACAAGAAATTGGAACAATTTTGTGATGATAGAGCTGAAGATGAGTCAATCAAGGATAGCTGAGCTTCTTTCAAAATTGAAGTATTTTGTTATACACTAGATGCATTGTTGGGCCATTTTCAGCACCGTATTTCTGATTTTAGAGAAATAGCTAAATTCTTCAGTCCACTCAATAACAAACCCTCTCAAGACCCTAATGTAACTGACAAAGTGATTGAACTTGAATGTTTCTACTCAGGTGATGTGTCTACAGAACCCAAAAAAGTCTTAAGACAAGTTCCTATTTTCCAGAACTTATTTTACCATTTCTATTTTCAAATAACATGCATTGTGCTTTTCCAAATTTAAGTATATTTAATAAAATTTCTCTCACTGTTTCTGTTAGAAGTGCAAAAGCGGAGACAAGTTTCAGTCGTCTGAAGCTTATTAAAACACACCTACAAGCATGAAGCCTGACTGACCAGCTTGACCTTGCTTAGTATTGAGAGGGACATTAAAATTGGCAATGTGGTTGGCAGATTTGCTCAACTAAAGGAGAGAAGTATGGCACTGCAAGAAGTGACTTTGCTTTGTACATTGTTTTTCAAAAGCTTTGGATTTATTTCGTTCATCTGTTTTTTGGAAAAAAATAATCTTTATTATTTTTTTTTGTTATTTTAGAACATGGACATCTATTTGGTGATCCACAACTTCGGTAGGAATGGTATTGCTATATGGCTGTTAATCCAATGGTGTGGTTTTAGCTCCAAGGAGTGAAGAAGTGAGGTGCAGCACCAAAGTCTATGGTAACAGCAAGGGAAGCAGGGGAGGTAAAACAATTCAGAATTATGATAATGTGCTGCCTGGATTATTGATAGGGATACAGCAATAAAATGAATTTCCATTTTATTAAAATATTCAGATTTCACAAACCGGTTTTTGGCTCTGGACCTGATGAAGGCTCTGAAAACCAGGTTGTGAATTCTGAATACCCTAATTAAAATGTAATTAATTTTATTGCTGTATCCCTATCAATAATCCAGACCGCACACTATTATAAGCCTTTGTTTTATCAATTTGGTGAGTCACATAATTTATTATTATTTAACATAAATATCTTTTACAGGTTGTTTTTTTGCCAGAGAATAAATATTTGCATTCTTTAGGCTTATCTATGGTTGTGATTGTAGCTGCTCTGCATTTGGGGGTTTAGAAACATGGTTATGAATAATGTACTATCTCGTCACGTGTACTGATGTAGCTGCATAAAATCTTACTCATTCGGAATGCAAAGAAGTCTGTTGACGTGCCCACAAGAGTATTTGAAACCACTATAATTATGTAAACTAGTGTTTCTCAAGTTGGAAGCCCACTCAGAAGTGTTTTTAGACCCGTAGGCTGTACCCCTAGCCACACCTCTGAACCCACCTTAGGCCTCATTCACATCTGTGTATCCAGTACATTTGGGGTCTATTTTCATATGTATCGGAGACACAGACACACGTATACCAATAAAAATCTATACTGATCTTTATATTCCCGTGTTTTCACATGGACTGTGTGCCCCACCACGTGTTCTCTTAATTCATACAGGGACATGTCCATTTTTGACATACAAAAAAGACATACAAGTCAATGTGTCAGTATAACAAATCGTAACTTACACGGATGACATCCATGTGACATCTGTGTGCGTTCCGTGTGCATTATTTTTTTTATTTTGAAAAAATTCTTTATTAGCCAGATTTGCTGAACTTGTTTTTAAAGTATTTTTTACTTTTGTGTGAGGTGAAGTTGGTTTTCTTGGAGTGAGGGCACCATTTGTGTTTTTCCTGGATTTTTACATGACAAATGGCTCCCAGTGTAGATACTGATAACGAATGTATAATTTAAGCTATTAAACACCACCTCAACTCTGGGACAGTAGAGTGGATGGGTATGTGGTCATATGGTTACAACCAAGAGGCATGTAGCCTTAAAAAGCGTAAACCGCATTGGGGTATATTTTTACTACTCATATCTGTGTCTTTTTTATATATGAGATTTTTTTATATAACAAAAGCCTATCCCTTATTGAAGAGCCTGATTTCTTCTGGATTTTTTCTGTGTTGCTGGAACTTTTTATCCATTGCACCCAAGGGAACAGGTGAGCCGGACTTCTTTTTTTGTATTTTATCACAAACGGTTGACTGTGGAGTACACATGGCTCACTGTTGGGCACGATATTCACCTGCTAAGAGGTCAAAGTTTGGTAAGTGTACCCATGCTTGTTCCTTTGACATTCATTATTTTGTCTTAACTCTTTTATTGCTTCCTGTTAATTTATTTATGTGATAGGTGCTGTGAATTTGCTGTACTTTTTGTAAATGCTAAGACCTTGCGCCATTCTTTGGTTGTAATGCTTTCTTTTTGGGTGGGGGCTTTAAAAAGGTGCACAATATTTTTGCCAGACCTGTTTTTTTTTTTTTTTTTTAGACAATAAGAACAATTTTTAACCGAATGTGCACAAAAATGTTTTATATTTCCTGTGTGTGTGTGTGTGTGTGTGTGTGTGTGTGTAGGTCAGGAAGCATTTCAAGTCACAATGACATTTTAGCATGTTACATGTATATTTATTTTAAAATAGGTAATTTAATAAAATATTGCATGTTTATTAATTAATATATCCACATTGTTTGACGTGCATATAGATTGTTTGTGTATGTTTGTTTGTTTTTTGTGTATTTTTAAAAATCTTTCATGCAGTTTCCACTTTATTTCCCTTTGTCATGAGTGTTTTAATGCTGTTTTTACAAGATGCTTCAATCTTCAACGCTTTAATCTTTAAAGTCTAAGTATAATTAGAAGTATTAATATGCATAATTAAGTTTTTTTGAAAGTGATATGTCTGCATGTGCTGGCTGATAGTTATAGCCCTACTGGTGCCAGTCCCTCAAAAAGTATCGCCCCTTGTTGTGTGGATGCTACACATTTTGTGTTGGTGCTAGTGTGGCGCCCCTGAGGCTTTCGTCGCCACAGAGGTACTGCACCTCAGCCAGAAGTATGATATCCCATCCTGGGTAAGAAGGGGGTCATCTACCGGTTCACAGACAAAACCTGCACACACCAATTATTAGGACACACACTGGGTCAGGGTTTAAGGCAGGTACTCCATTAATGCTGGAAAGCAGCAACCAGAATACCTGGTTATAGAGCCTTAAGTCCCATTTACTGGCCTGAAGAGGTGGAGCCTGGCAGGGGGGAGTGTAGGAGGAGTCAGTAGAAAAAGTGGGCGGAGCTAGGTTTAAAAAAGTGAATAGTTGAGGAGAACTGGTTAGGACCAGTTTGGGGGAGTTCAGTAAGTGTGAGGCAGTCTGTCAGAGAAGTGACAGTTGACAGGAAGATCTAGTCAGTGAGGAGTCTAGCCACAAGGAGGTTTTAGGTGAAGATCCTGGGGTCTTGCTAGGCACAGGTGACACCGATTGAAGGGATTCCAGAGTGCCACGGATGTGCAGGAGGCTTTCGTGGACTTGTTCCACCAAGAACACCGGGGAGGAGGGATCTGGTTGCAATAACGGGGACGGACCCCAGGCTAAAGAAGAAAAACATTTCCTTTAGCAATCCGACGGCCCGGGAGGTTGCTTCAGGCACCCAAGGCCACAACCTGCCACCCATCACCTGCAAGGGGAGCAATAAAAAGACTGAGGTCAGCCACCCTTTGGACAGGCTTGGTGGCGGAGGCACAGGACAGTCTAGTGAAGGTCGGCGCTAATGAGATGGCCAAGAAGGACACATTGAGGGGTGCACCGGTACTGACCCTTCAACTATTCGGGATCGGCGGAGGCCCACGACAGTGAATCCGGGCATACCACGAGTCAGCTGCAGTGTTGGAACGAACAGTGAGTAAAAACATCTTAGCTGCAAGCCCCGTGTCGTCTGCTTTGTCCTGCACCTCATCAACATCCACCATAGACTGTCCCAACGGTTGCCCCGGGCTACCCGCTCCACCTGTGGGGAGCAGAAACACCTCAGCTGCCACAACACCAGCCCCGGATCTCCCGTCCAGCAGCGGCGGCTACAAAACCGCAATCCACAGGTGGCGTCACGAATTTTACTAAACATTAACTACAACTCCCATCATCATTTCTCCCATCTGCCATTTTGATTGACTCCACTAGGGTCACGGAGTCGGGCCCCGCCACCGAGTCACCCAAGGCCCTGGGGCGGGCGAGTCACTAGCACTGTTTTTTTCTCTAGTCACCCTCCACAACAGCACACAGGAGATTACCTCTCCACCCTAATAGGGACAGGAAACACAAAGAGGTTAAATAATCCCTCCCCACCTCCCATCTCCAGTGTTGTTTCCGGTCCCTATGGGACATGAAGAGGTTACCTGCAGTGCTTCAGTGGCCGGTGACGAGAATGCAGCTACAAAAAGACTTTTGTACTGATTGGGCAGCTGAGGTCAGAGCTTATCTGCTTTCTCCTACATCGCTGCTCCCGTCTCCTCGAGACGTGTCTGCTCCACCTGCGCCTCTTAGGAGGTAAAGCGGGGCAGGCTGACTCGCCAGAGACCTCTCTGAGCTCCCCAGCACCACCTCCTCTCTCTCGCACGTCGGCTGTGGGCACGGTTGAAATGACGTCACTGGTTTGTGTTGACAGCGTCAATTCCTGCATTATGCATTCCACAGTGGAATGCACGCGCTTCTCACAGCTCCACTGCGGTCTGGCGCTTGCTTGTGGCCTGCAGCCCCAGAACATCAGGAGGAGGTGAAGTCACCCATCATGAGGTTTTTGGCCCTGAGATCTGGACTTTTTTAAAAGATCCCGGATTAGGAGCACCCTCAGGTTGGAGCTAAGGATGGAGGGAGATTGCTGTACCTGCTCTGCGTCTGTAGAGCCCAGAGATGTCCCCGGTTCAGTAAGTACACTGCAACTTGGGGAAGGTCGGATTATAAGTGTATCATATTCAGACTCTTACATATTTAGGAGTTCTCTCCTTCCTTTGGGCAGGCACTTACAGCCTATTCTCTCCCCCTTTAGGGAGACAAGAAACCTGCACCCAAGAAGGAGAAAACTTCAGGCTGCACATGTAGTTATGTCTGCCAAGAGGTTGCCCCAGACGTTATCCCAGGATTGCACTGGTCAAGTAGTCAGAGAGGAACAGCCTTCCCTTATTGAAGAACTTAGAACTCTAGTTCGTCAGGAGGTTAAATCCTCTATTGCATCCTTCTCCCAACCTCCCCCTGCCGCAAGAAAAGAAAGCTGGGCACTATGGAAGAGTTGGATTCTGACTCTTTAGAAGGCTGCAGAAGACATGGAAGAACTACTGTGAGTGGTGCGTGACACTATGGGGTAGAAGAAGAGAGAGCGGCTAAATCAATGCAGGAGGAGATGCTTGGGGGTCTAAAACAATAAAAGGAAGGTCGGTTTTCCTATCCATGAGATTATCCGAGACCTGGTTCTACAGGAATGGGAGACTCCAGAGAAACACTTGACGGTCCCTCCACAGTTAAAAAACAGGTTTACATTAGAAGACGAATCTGCCAGTTGCTAGGAGATCCTTAAAGTGAATATCCAGGTTGCCAGAGTAGCTAAAAAGACTACTCTCCCATTTGGTGACTCCTCTCAACTTAAAGAGCCTATGGATTGTAAAATGGAGAGCCTTCTCCGGAAATCCTGGGGGACCGCGGCAATGCTGCGAAAGACCAATGTAGCCAGGTCATTATTCCGATGGTTGTGTCAGCTCAAGGAACACCTCACCCAGGGCACCCCAGAGAAAACCTTCTTGCTTCCCCTCCATTTCTTCAAAAGGCCATAGGATTCCTGGCGGACATATCGGCTGAGTCAGTCCGGGTGGCCGGAAGGGCTGCGGTTCTGTCCAATTCTGTAAGAAGGGCCCTGTGGCTGAGCTCTGGTGCGGTGATGCTCCCTCTAAAGTAAAGCTCTGCTCCATCCCTTTTCGTGGAGAGTATGTGTGTGGTCCATTCCTGGATGAACTACTCGAAAAAGCGACTGATAAGAAGTTGTTACCCGAACAGAAGCAAAACAGAATTTTTTTTCATCTCACTCAGAACCAGCCTTCTCACTTTAGAGAAAAAGGGAAATTAGTCAGTGGAACTACCTAAAATGAAGCAAAGGCAGAAACATTTTTACGTCTCAGAGAGCCGAAAATTGGAACCAACATCAAGAGAAGCAATGACGACATCAAAATAGGAGGACACCTTTTGAGATACATTCACCAATGGCAGGAGATTTCAGCCAGTCAGTGGGTCCTAAATACCATCAGGGACGGGCTCAGCATAAAGCTTTCTTCCTTTCCCCCTCAATACGCAAGGGTCACCCCTGCTTTCTCCCAGGGATCTCACAAACCCCTCATGTTAGGTCTTCAAGATCTCCAAAAATTAGGGGTAATATCTCCAGACCTTGTAGAAGAGTTTGGATAGGGCCATTATTCCTGATTGTTTCTAATAAAAAAAAAACAACAACAGCACCCACAGAATAATAATAGATCTCAAACTTTAAATCGGCACATAGTTTACACATAATTCAAAATGGAGTCGATCAGATCTACTGCTCCTCTTATCGTACACAAGTTAGTGATGGCTGCTATCGATTTAAAAGACGTGTATTATCACATCCAATTCATCACACACACAGAAAGTTTCTGCGCTTCCCAGTGTGGCACAATGGTCTTTTCATCACAATCAGTTCAACGCAATCCCTTTCGGTCTCTGCTCAGCTCCTTGAGTATTTACCAAACTTATGGGAGAGGTAGTGGCATTTCTACGACAGCAAAATATCTGTGTCGTTCCCTACATTGTCGATTTCCTGCTCATAGCCCCCTTAGTCCCAATTCTCCAGCACCATGCGCTGAAAATCCTCAAGGTTCTAGAAAGGTTGGGGTGGGTAGTAAACCCTCAAAAATCAGATCTGAATTCCTCAACAAGGAAAGTCTTCCTAGGGGTTACGTTAGACTCCACCAAACAGACTTCCTTTCTATCCAGAGACAAGTGAAGGGGAATGAGAGAAAAAATTACTGGCCTGCATATTCAAAGATCAGTGACCCTGATGGCGCATGCGCGGCATCTGATGAGAAAGGACGTCCTCATGTGATCTCTGCACCCAGGGCCTCACTACACCCAATTCCAGCACCTTACCGGATGCCTGAATGGTAAGTCAGAGGAGCCCCAGCACCGGAGCATGACCCGATCGCGGAGAGGAGGCACTGCAAGTTGAAAGGACCGCACTATGCCCGAATTTCTGCAGGCGCAGACAACCCCAGGCCCGTCTAAAATGCCACCGGCCGTCTCCACGCTGGAAAATGAGTGGGCGGGAGAAGAGCGGGAGGTAAGGGACAGCTTGCCGAGTGCCTCTCCTTCCCATCTCATGGCCTCATCAGAGCTGCTGCAGTCTATTAAAGCCACATTTAAGGCTGAATTAACAGCGACTATAGAACCTTTTACAGCCCAGCTACAGGATATTGCACATACAACTGCAGCTCTTGAGCAGAGAGCTGATAATGCAGCAGAGGCACTAGAGGAAGACAGGAAGACAGGGGATGTCTGCAGGATCATGATTCCAGACTGGAGATGTTGGAGCTTAAATGTGAGGATCTGGAGAACAGGCTCAGAAGGGGGAATATAAGGATTAAAGGTATGCCTGAGTCATGCACCAATCTAAAAAAAATGGCTATTAACCTCTTCAAGGCCCTCTTACCACAGGTTAACCCCATACAACTGGACATTATCCGGATTCATAGAGCCCTGAATTGCCCATCTCAAGATTCTGCACCCAGAGATATCATTCTTAAGCTACGATGGGAAGACTCCAGGGATCTAATACTCTCAGCTGCCAGGAATTCATCATCCCTCCCTGGGGTTCCAGGTACTGTGTCTCTTTTTGCCGATATAAGCCCAGCCACCCTGATGAGAAGGAGGGAGCTTAAGGGGATCACCATGGCATTAATTAATGCTAACGTCAGATACAAATGGGGCTTTCCCTTTGCTCTGCTGTTCAATCACAAAGGATCATCTTATGTAATACGCTCCTTGAAAGATGGCATTTCGGCTCTCCAAAAAGCAGGCATTGATAATGTTTCAGATGCTCCTTTACCACAGAGACAGCGACCATCGAGACCCTGGCAGGTTGTCAGGCGTAACCGCAATCGTCATGCTGACCCTCAGGGGCCGGCTATACACTGACTATGTGTTTGTCAGGCTTTCACAGGCTGACCTGTTATTAATCATAAGCTGTTGAATATTTTTATGGCTTCTTTTCTGTAGGTTAAAGATGGGTGGTAAGCTCGAGGGATTTGCGTGCTGCCCACTTGGTGTAGATTAGTTATACAAACCCGGTATTGCTTTTCTACCAATATTCCATGAATATGGTTCTATGTTACATAATGTGCTTTTGTTATTTTTACTACATTTCATATGTTAAGTGTTGTTTCCCCCAACATTGCTGTTGCTATGCCCCATATGTCCTTATGAAGGTCGCACCTCCGATGACACAGACAGCCAGGTCTAATGCAAACAAGTCTTTGGAATCTCAGACAGTCCGTATACTCCACCATGGCGTTTAGAGTTTTGTCCCATAATGTTAGAGGCTTTAATAGCCCACAGAAGAGAAGGCGGGCTACCCTGGACTATACACGTTACAAGCCAGTTGTATTGTTTCTTCAGGAGACCCACTTTTCTGCATCATCCCAACCTAGATTTTTCCATGCTCAATACCATAGATTTTTTATTTCAGCCAATGTCACGAAAAACAGGGGGAATATGATTTGTCTGCATAACTCATTTCCATTGCAGGTCTTGGGCTCACACTCTGATAATGAGGGTCGATTTATGGCTATTTGGGGAACTGTACACTCCAAAAAAATATGCTGTCAGTAGCTATTCACCACCCTCACAACAAATACACACCCTAAGAGCAGTATCTAAATGGCTCTTGACGTTGGAGTGTGAAACCTTAATTTGCGGGGGAGATCTAAACCTGACCCTTAACACTATGTTAGACAGCTCTTCGTCCAGGAGAGCAGACATTTCA
This sequence comes from Anomaloglossus baeobatrachus, assembly GCF_048569485.1. Lineage (NCBI taxonomy): Eukaryota > Metazoa > Chordata > Amphibia > Anura > Aromobatidae > Anomaloglossus > Anomaloglossus baeobatrachus. The sequence continues at coordinate 258,204,350 of NC_134357.1, forward strand.
AAATCAGACAGAAGGGTACTCACTGCAATTCTGAAAAAGCATGCCTTGGTGTACACCTGGAGGGAGTCTAATGGAACAGTAAGAGGGTATACATATTATTCCTCGGCACACCAGTCGTATTCAAGAATAGATTAAATTATGACCAATTTGGCGTATCTGCCGGCTCTACTTTATTCCAGACACATTCCATCTGCCTGGTCAGACCATGATTGTGTGCTTTCAGTTTTTAAGCTGGATTTTGTGACATCCCAAGAGTATAGATGGAGACTTAATGAGTCCTTATTAACAAATCAGGAGATAAAGAAACAAATAGAAGAGGATCTGATGGCGTATTTTAATACTAACCAAAATCCAGAAACCAAGGCGGGCAACCTCTGGCTTGCACACAAAAAATATATCACTGGCTCCTTCATAAAAATAGCATAAAAAAAGAGAGAAATAAATTCTGCTCAAAGGGAGCTGGAGACCACCTTATTAAAATTGGAAACGGCAAACCAGGGGCTCCCTTCCCTATACCTCTCCAAACGCATAGCTGATGTCAAACTTAAGCGGGCTTTACACGCTGCGACATCGCTAATGCGGAGTCGTTGGGGTCACGGAATTTGTGACGCACATCCGGCCGCATTAGCGATGTTGCTGCGTGTGACACCGATAAGCGATTTTGCATCGTTGCAAAAACGTGCAACATTGCTAATCGGCGACATGGGGGTCCATTCTTAAAAATCGTTACTGCAGCAGTAACGAAGTTGTTCCTAGTTCCTGCGGCAGCACACATCGCTGCGTGTGACGCCGCAGGAATGAGGAAGCTCCCCTTACCTGCCTCCCGGCCGCTATGCGGAAGGAAGGAGGTGGGCGGGATGTTACGTCCCGCTCATCTCCGCCCCTCCGCTGCTATTGGGCGGCGGTTCAGTGACGCTTAAGTGACGTCGCTGTGACGCCGCACGGAACGCCCCCTTAGAAAGGAGGCGGTTCGCCCGTCACAGCGACGTCGCCGGACAGGTAAGTATGTGTGACGGCTGTTGTGCAACACGGGCAGCGATTTGCCCGTGTCGCGCAACAGATGGGGGCGGGTACCCACACTAGCGATATCGGGACCGATATCGCAGTGTGTAAAGTAGCCTTTAAGCTACAAACCATATTGACGATCAAAACTGAACGAGCGTTGAGATGGACGCAAACAACATATTATAAACTGTCTAATAAGATGGACAGGCTTCTGGCCAGAAAACTTAAAGATAAAGAAAAACTCAACTCTGTATACACGCTAAATGATAACCATGGCAGCCAAACCTCCAACCCTGATAAAGTATACCAACTCTTTCTTAATTTTTACCAGTCCCTCTACACACAACTGACATCAGCATCAAAGGTCCGAGATAGACAACTTTTTAAATTCCATACATCTCCCCTCTTTAACTCAAAGTTTTGAAGCTTCACTACTGGATAAAATATCAGAGGAGGAAGTAGAGGAGGCGGTTAAAAAACTGAAGCCCCACAAGGCTCCGGGCCCCGACGGACTACGTGCGGCCTACTACAAGAAATTCTTTCAGATATTAAAGCCACATGTTCTAAAAATATTCAATGACATTCTAGGTCAGACGATGCCCCAGAGTTTTTACTAGCCTACATTACCGTTATACCAAAGCCTAAAAAGGAACCCCTACAAGTGAAAAACTATAGACCAATTTCACTCTTAAATGTGGACTTGAAACTTTTTACATCAATATTAGCAAATAGAATCAATAAAGGGTTACAATCACTTATTCACTCAGACCAGGTTGGATTTATACCCTCCCGACAGGCCCCGGATAATATTAGAAATAAATGTAATATTATTCACCACGCCAACAAGTCTAAATCCCCTTTGCTCCTACTTGCACTCGATATAGAGAAAGCTTTTGATTCAGTTATGAGGCCATATTTATATAGAGTGCTGGCTAGGTTGGGTTTTACACCAAATTTCATTCGTACTATCCATTTAGAATACAACAATGGCCTATCTACCGTAAGTTTCCAACCACAAACCGACAACCTATTCAGATCGAACGAGGCACCAGGCAGGGGTGTCCATTATCACCAGCTTTTTTTTCCCTGGCGATGGAACCTCTAGCCCAGGCCATCCGGGAACAGCCTGACATAGGAGGATATAAGATAGGGTCGGAGATGTACAAGCTAAGTTTATTTGCCGATGATCTATTACTGACATCAAACCCACATATCTCTCTCATATCTTGCGTTATTAAGAAGATTTGAATCCCTTTCAGGCCTCAAGGTAAACATAGACAAGACAGAGGCCCTTTTCCTGCACATAACCCCAGAAGCCCAAAACAACATTCTCTCTACCTTTGCATTAAAGAATCAATCCCAATATATTCCATATCTAGGAGTGAATCTGACAAGGCACTGGAACACTCCATTTAAATGGAACCTAGGACCCCTCACTCAACAAATGCTACAAGACCTTAGAAGGTGCCCTCTATCTCCTTTATGGGTAGAATCCATGCTATAAAGATGGTCACCCTCCCACGGTTCTTATATTTATTCCGCTCCCTACCTATATCTCTGCCACAAAGCATGTTTTTAAAAATACACAAAGAAATTACTAAATTCATTTGGAATAACAAGAGGGCAACATAACAGGCGTTGGGGCGGGGTTTCCCTCCCTAACTTCTCCCTCTATCATAGAGCTGCTCAATTTGCCCAGATATCCACGGTCATGATGGGCAACAGGGCCCCTAGATGGGTGAGCTTGGAAAATACTAGCTAGCCCCTTACACATTGAGCAGTCTATTATGGATGACAGGGCAATTACCCCTGAAGATGGCAGAAAGGCCCCCTTTCCCTTATAATATGGTTAGATTGTGGAGAACAAGCAGGTTCCAATATAAACTACAGACAATACCATCCCCGCTCCTTGACCTATTTCACAACCAGATGTTCCCGCCAGGGGTAACCTCTAGCGGGTTCACCTGGTGGAAAGAAAGGGGGATAACCCGTCTACATCACTTGGCCCCACTATTTTACGTATACTCTAAGGCTGATTTGATAGACAAGCTTTCTCCATCTGATGAAGAGCTATTCAGAACCAAACAAATCTACCATTTTATAAGCACGGTGCTGAAAGAAAGGAGGACATTGAATCCTACAGTCTTTGAGAGAGCATGCATATTGGACCCGGGAGGGAAAGGCATAATATCACTGATATAGAACACCTTGAACTGTCCTGACCCGAACCTTAAGCTTAGGGTGATGGATCAGTGGGAGGAGGATCTGGGGATATCACTGACCCTGGATAGATGGAGAAAATGTTATGAAAACATCACCAGGGGCAAGAACCAAATCTCATTAACGGAAATCTCTATCAAACTCTTTCACAGGGCGTACCATGTACCAGCACTTTTGAGCAAAATATATCCAGGGGTCTCAGATCGCTGTTTTCGGGGCTGCAGCCAAAAAGGAGATATGGTCCACATTTGGTGGACATGTCCAGTGCTAGCAAACTTCTGGAGGGATATTACCCCATTATAAACAATTTTGCAGATAGTCCCAGCATATGCACTCCCAAAGTCTTGCTGATGGGTAACAAACCAAGTGGGATTTCTAATAGATGTTACAGACTGATTTCTTATATCACTCTAGCGGCAAAAATCTATATCGCTAGTCAATGGAAATCTCCTACATTGTCGAGAGACTTAGCTTTACAGAGAATTAATACTATTATGTTATATGAAAAAGTCATATGAAAAAGTTATATGAAAAATTGAAGCAGTATAGAGTGACACCTCTGACCAGTTTTATGTGATCTGGGACCCCTGGATTCGCTCCTACCTCTCTGGTACAACACAAGGGATTATCACGATTACAATGTGATCTGCGGACTGTGTGTCTATTTCTGAAGACCATACCTTTCTTCTCTGTAGCTATAAAAGAGCTGTTATCTAGTTGGAGACATAGTGCGACCTGACCTAATAGTCCTTACTTGTTATATTTGTTTTATGTTGATTTTTTTTTTCACCTTAACTGTTTTTTTATGACTTTACTGAATCTGAGTTATTTAATGATCTAGTAATTTAAGTGGTACTGTTTAGAAACAAAAATGCTTAATGCGTTGATTGTGAATATCTCACAATAGAGACATGTAATTGTTAGCCCAAAGCTTTGTCACTGAAACGTGTGACTCTATTGTTCCTGTACCATGCTGTTCTTTATTTAATTTGAAATATAAATAACTCAATAAAAACCGTTGAAACTAAAGACCAGTGACCCTAAGATTGGCAATGTCAGTTTTGGGATCCATGACGTCGTGTATCCAGGCGGTGGCCTGGGCTCAGGCCCATTCTCCTTCCATTCAGACACACATCTTGAGATGGGATGGTTCTCTTGCATCCCTGAACTGAAAGGTGTTCTTGCTGGGACTGGCAAAGGCATCCCTGCTATGGCGGACATCCCCCAAAAACCTACAAAAAGGAGTCTGCTGGGACCAAACACCTTTAATGACCGTGACAACAGATGCCAGCCAGTGAGGCTGGGGAGCCATAGTCTCACAAGTCCCCTTCCAAGGTCTTTGGACACAGAAAGTCAGTTGCAGGTCCTCAAATTACCAAGAACTAGCAGCAGTTGACAAGGCCCTCAGGACAGCAGCCTCCCTAATCCAGGGGAATCATGTGGTAGTTTATTCAGATGATGTGACAACTGTGGCCCACCTTCGACATCAGGGGAGAACACGCGACACAAGCCTACAGAGACTTTCCTCAAGAATATTTTGTTGGGCAGAGAAACATCTCTTGTCTTTCTCGGCAGTCCATCTAATAGGTTTCGCAAGCATCTAGGTGGATTACCTCAGCATGAGATACATTTATCCAAGCGAGTGGTCACTGAAGTCAGATGTGTTCCATTCTTTAGTTTTGAGATGAGGTCGTCCAGAAGTGGATCTTTTTGCAACACAGCAAAACACGAAAGTGGATCAGTTCTTCTCTCTGAATCCAAGAGATCAGGCTCTAGCGGTGGATGCTTTCTCCCTCCCCCGGAAATTCAGTCTGGCCTACGCTTTTCCACCTCTTCCGTTGCTGGTAAAGACAGACAAATCAGGACAGACAAAGTTCCCACAATTTTGATCGAACCGATGTGGTCCATTAGAAGTTGGTTTGGGGCTATCATCAGCTTGTCCCAGAAAGGGTCTTTTATACTGCTACAAGTGCACGTCCTGCTCCATCAAGGTCCTCTCTTCTACCACGACCTCTGGAGACTGAACCTGGCAGCGTGGCTTCTGAAGCCATAATTCTCAGAGCCAGAGGTCTGTCCGATAGGGTAATCGAGACGCTTCAAAAGAGCCGTAACTCAGTGACAAATGCCATTTATTGCAAGACGTGGAATACCTTCCCCACCTGGTGCAAACCTCACGCACCTGACCCATTCCATCCTAACATGGCTCAGATCTTCTAGTCTTTACAGAATGGACTTTAAAAAGATCTCAGGTCACGAATGCTTAAAGTCCAGATCTCAGCACTATGTTTGTACTTTGATCAGGACCTGGCTTGCCATCGCTGGATCAAAAGGTTCATGTGTTCAGCAGTGAGACTGCAGCCTACACAACTTGTCATAGTACTGCTATGGGACTTGAACATAGTCCTTAAAGGTCTGACACAATCCCCCTTTGAGCCCTTAGGCTCCTCAAACATGAGGACCCTATCCTAGAAGACGGCCTTCTTGATAGCAATCACCACAGCCAGACATGTGGGTGAACTCAAGACCCTCTCCATAAGGGAACCAGATCCTTCATGATAGGATTATATTCCGCTTGGACCACCCATTCCTGCCAAAAGTGGTGACAGAATTCCATAGATCTCAAGACATCATGTTACAATCTTTTTGCCAGAACCCGGCCAACGTGAAGGAGTTGGAATTCTACTCTCTAGACGTCCGTATAGTAGTAGTGATCTACCGCCAGACAACTAGGGCATTGAGGAAAGACTCAAATTTCTTCGTCCAAATTATTGGTCAAAATGCTAGTAAAAAAGCGGCTTAAAGAACAGTAGCCAAATGGATTAAAAATACAATCAGGGAAGCATATAGAAACCAAGGCCTCCTTCCTCTGGAAACACTAACGGCTCATTCTACAAGATGTATGTCAGTCTCTTGGGCAGAGAGGGCAGACGCTTTCATCGAACAAATTTGCAGAGCCGCTACCTGGTCCTCAGTCCATACTTTTACAAAACATTACAGGCTAATTTACTTTCCAATAAAGAAATGGCCTTTGGTCGAAAGGTCCTTCAAGTCGTTGTCCCTCCCTAGCCATATTTCGTTGATACTCCTCCTGTGTGCTGTCGTGGAGGGTGACTAGAGAAAATAGAATTTATCTTACCGTTAATTTGGTTTCTAGGAACCCTCTACGACAGCACAAATATCCCTCCCTATTGTTTCTTTTCTGTTATGCATTTTAATGGTTTATTCTGAAATATAAGAATTAGATCATCTATGCCGTTGTGGTTACTTGGAAACACACTGGAGATAGGAGGTGGGGAGGGGTTATTTAACCTTTTTGTGTTTCCTATTACTATTAGGGTGGAGAGTTAACCTATTGTGTGCTACTGTGGAGGGTTTCCTAGAATCCGACTTAACGGTAAGATAAATTCTATTTTTTCACACTGTGTGTCAAAGGACATCATAACAACTTGGATATAAAAGCATAAGAATTTATATAAGGTTATATTTGCTAATCCAGCTCTCTGAATATTATTGTGTTTTTTGGGGTCTTTTTCCTACAGTCGTGTTGGTCAAACGTCGATGGCGGTCTGCCAGGGTCTACCTATAGCTGCTGAACTAGATATATCAATATCAGTATCTCACTCGACCTCTGTCGCCAGCAGCTGATAGAGCTGATCTTGATATACACTGACCCCTAGCACTATCTAGTGTTCACTTAAGGCCACTTCACACATAACGAGATCGTGAACGAGATCGTTACTACGTCACAGTTTCTGTGACGCAAGAACGACTTTAATAGCGATCTCGTCACGTTTGACACGTACCAACGATTCACCCCCTGCTGCGAAATCGCTGATCGATGCCGAACAGCTTGGGCCATTTTTGGCTCGTTGGAGTCCTGCTGGGCTGAATGAATCTGTATGTTTGACACCCTACTAACGATTTCGTTGACGACCTAGATGAGATGCACGAAGGCGTGTAGTTGCCTCCCCGTTTCCACGCCCCTTCTGCACCGATTGGTTGGCGCTGAGAACAATAGCGTGTAGTTACGTCACCATTTCCGCGCCCCTCTCTGCACCGATTGGTTAGCACTGAGAACACTATTGCATTCTGATTGGGTATCGCTTCATGCTTTGTTCCCTTTTGAGTCTTCTAGGAACAAACCTGTGACTACACCCAGATTCATTCGTGCTTTGTTCCCGCTTGCTTGGTTTTCGGATCAAAGCCGCATCTGCACTTGGATTAATCCCTCATTCGTTCCCGAGCGTGTCGCTGTGAGGATCGAAACTGCGATTATTAAAAAATAGCATAGACAGCTGCATTTTCTGGACACGGTAAGTCATTTTTGAAAAGTCTTTGTTACTTGTTCCATGTTTTTGTAATAGTATTGATAGTATTTGTGTTTATAGATAGTAATTATTTTTGCAGATAATGAAAGTGGTTGGTTGTTATCTGTATACATATTGCCTTTTGTGCGTCCATCGTCCTTTTATGTGTCCTTATCTAGTATTGCTGGCTATTTTGTCTCTCTGCTACAGCCACCATTTTGTGTCTCTGACACAGTTAGAACTGGTGCACTTCTATGGGGGCGGCCATTTTAGTGTCTCTTCTACACCCCCCAAAAAAATGTGATTGGTTTATAGCAACTTCTCTCATCTTTACATGTTTTTTTTGCAGTGTGGACAACATGAACGACATGCAGCGTGTTGCGCTAGGTGCTGCATTGATGTTTGAGGCCGGTCGGCTACGTGAAGGGGAACAGAGGCGTTCCAAACGAAAGCGCTGCATGTGGACCAGAGAGTGGCTGCAGAAGAGGTACAAATACTCCCACATGCAACTTCTAAGAGAGCTGCAGGAGAATAATCCTCAGGATTTCCACAATTTTCTGCGGATGTCAGAGGAATCATTCAGCCTTTTACTCGAAAGTTACGCCAATTATTCAGCGCAAGAACACAGCGATGCGTGCTGCCATCCCGGCAGATGAAAGATTGGCAGTCACGCTGCGTTTCCTGGCCACCGGACGCTCCCTGCAAGACTTGCATTTTTCTTCTGCAATTTCAAAGTCCCTGCTCAGCGTTCTTATTCCAGAGACATGTAGAGCAATTTTCAACAGTCTACGTAACTACATTGAGTTCCCAGAGCAATTTTCCACAGTATGCGTAACTACATTGAGTTCCCCAAAACTGTGGAGGAATGGCAAAAGATTGCCTCCGATTTTGAGCACCTTTGGCAGTTCCCGAACTGTGGTGGTGCTTTGGACGGGAAACATGTGCGGATCACTCAACCACTGAACAGCGGCTCCTATTTTTATAACTATAAGGGCTATTTCAGCATCATCCTAATGGCCCTTGTGAATGCCAATTACGAATTTATTGCTGTTGATGTTGGCATGAATGGCAGGGTTTCTGATGGTGGGGTTTTAGAGCACACAGGCTTTGGTGAACGTTTGCAAAATGGTGAACTGCACTTGCCCCCCAACTCTGACACTACCGCAAACCTTAACTTTGTATTTGTGGGTGATGAAGCATTCCCACTTCATCCCAATCTCATGAAACCATTCCCCCAGAAAAGTCTAATGGCGGAAAGACAAAGGTTCAATTACAGATTATCAAGGGCACGCAGGGTTGTGGAAAATGCCTTTGGGATAATGGCAAATTGCTTCCGAGTTTTCCACACACCAATTAACCTGAGTCTACCATCAATAGACGCAGTTGTTTTGGCCTGTTGCGCCCTTCACAACTTTCTTCGACGGCGAGATGCAATTACGTACTGTCCAACAGGCTTTGTAGACTCTGTTGACTTAAATGGTGAAGTGGTGCTTGGCGAATGGCATTCTGAAGATCCCGCAATCGCAGGACTTCAACCATTGGCGCCCGGCAGAAATACCGATGATGCGAAGGCCTGTCGAGAAAAGTACTGCCAATATTTTAATGGTCCTGGTGCAATTACGTGGCAGCATTAGATAGACTTGTATTGATCACATTTATGCAGAGCTATAATTTCTTGTATTGATTTGTTTAATAAACTTTCCTTCTTAATTTTAAAATATATGGTTACATGTAGTGTTATGTTCATCACATTTATACTAAAATGTCATTTTTTAAAAATGATTACTTTAATAAACAGTTGTTTTTACTTTTCACAAGATTTGTTTGTCATTCATTCACTATTAAGGGCTACTGTGGGGAGCAGTACACCATTGCTGCCGTTCCATCACCCCCGGAGGCCCCATTCAGCAGCGGCGGATTAAGGTGGCGTCACGAATATAAACTACAATCACCCCCACTGAAGCCATATCAGTTGACTCCCGCTAGGGTCACGAGGTGGGGCCCCGCCACTACTGACGACCCCCAGACTAGTCCGGCCCGGCACCGGGTGTCCCATAGCCCTGGGGTGGGCGAGTCATCACCGCTAGCATTGGGCCTCCTGCTCCGGATCGCACATTGAGAGTGAGCGTAGCGAACTGCGTGCCAAAATATGCGCCAAACCACTTGATTTCCACCACATATTACATATCGGTGTACTAAGAAGAAAGTGCACAATATATTTTATAGTGAATTTTTTCATGATACCCTAGTAAAAATGCTCAATGGTATGACTAAAATTTGATTTTTGGGTTTAAAAGTAAAATGTTCCCTTTTAACTTCAACATTGCTTTTCTTTATGTAAAACCCTGAAAAGGTTTATTTACTTCCTCAATTTGGCGTTCAGCTGTATGAGGAATACATCATTTAGGACTCTTGTACAATTATGATTTCCATGTGCCAATGCAATAAAAAAAAAACAAAACACACTCACAATGTTATATGAAGCCGTATACTTTTTTTTTTTCCTTTGTTTTTTTAAACGGGGACGTTTGTGCGTCGCCGAAACCGTCATCAAACGACATCTCATTATCGAATTTTTATAATTGTATGTGCGCTCGCAGTGTGTGCTATCACGACCCTTGACACACCGTTTGCGTCATGGCGCGATCTCATTTCTGCAGCAAAGATCATTATGATTTGTTGTTGAAAGTGAGTCGCACTTTCACCTTCAATCATAGCAATTGTAATATTTCACCAATCCAGCCATGGCCAAAGATGTAATATCATCGGCCATTGGCTGGAGCAGGTTCACCGCCCACCCCAATCTGATTGGAGCTAGCGTTCATGTGACGCTATCCGTTGAATCAGATGTGGAGAGGCGTTACCACGGGTGACGCAACTGCGTTTGCTACGCAGACGCAACTGCGACCGATCATAACAATGGCGGCACGCAGGAGAGCGACAGCTTGGGGAGAGGCGGAGGTCCGTTACCTGATAAGAGAAGTGGATGCTCGCGACTATGATTGCCGTGGGTCGCAAGAGCATCCACTTCTCCATAAAAAAGTGGTATTGCGCAGGATCCAACGTGGGCTAAGGAGGAAGTTTCATTTGGAGCGTACCTGTGCCCAGATCCGCAAAAAACTAGCGGATCTGCGGTACCGCTCCAGTGCCCGGATCTCTGCCATACAAGCAGAGTTGCAGTCTAACCAAGGTCGGTGCAGATAAGTGTGCCTAGGCAACTTATAATGGTGTTCTTAAATATCTATCTATACATAATTTATATATATGTGTATATATATATATATATATATATTATATATATATATATTCATATATATATATAGATATATATATATATATATATATTATATATATATCTATATATATATATATATATATATATATAGATATGTATATAGATACAGTGCCTACAAGTAGTATTCAACCCCCTGCAGATTTAGCAGGTTTAAACATTCGGAATTAACTTGGCATTGTGACATTTGGACTGTAGATCAGCCTGGAAGTGTGAAATGCACTGCAGCAAAAAAGAATGTTATTTCTTTTTTTATTTTTTTTTTTTAAATTGTGAAAAGTTTATTCAGAGGGTCATTTATTATTCAACCCCTCAAACCACAAGAATTCTGTTTGGTTCCCCTAAAGTATTAAGAAGTATTTCAGGCACAAAGAACAATGAGCTTCACATGTTTGGATTAATTATCTCTTTTCCAGCCTTTTCTGACTAATTAAGACCCTCCCCAAACTTGTGAACAGCACTCATACTTAGTCAACATGGGAAAGACAAAGGAGCATTCCAAGGCCATCAGAGACAAGATCGTGGAGGGTCACAAGGCTGGCAAGGGGTACAAAACCCTTTCCAAGGAGTTGGGCCTACCTGTCTCCACTGTTGGGAGCATCATCCGGAAGTGGAAGGCTTATGGAACTACTGTTAGCCTTCCACGGCCTGGACAGCCTTTGAAAGTTTCCACCCGTGCCGAGGCCAGGCTTGTCCGAAGAGTCAAGGCTAACCCAAGGACAACAAGGAAGGAGCTCCGGGAAGATCTCATGGCAGTGGGGACATTGGTTTCAGTCAATACCATAAGTAACGTACTCCACCGCAATGGTCTCCGTTCCAGACGAGCCCGTAAGGTAACTTAACTTTCAAAGCATCATGTCAAGGCTCGTCTACAGTTTGCTCATGATCACTTGGAGGACTCTGAGACAGACTGGTTCAAGGTTCTCTAGTCTGATGAGACCAAGATCGAGATCTTTGGTGCCAACCACACACGTGACGTTTGGAGACTGGATGGCACTGCATACGACCCCAAGAATACCATCCCTACAGTCAAGCATGGTGGTGGCAGCATCATGCTGTGGGGCTGTTTCTCAGCCAAGGGGCCTGGTCATCTGGTCCGCATCCAGGGGAAGATGGATAGCACGGCCTACCTGGAGATTTTGGCCAAGAACCTCCGCTCCTCCATCAAGGATCTTAAGATGGGTCGTCATTTCATCTTCCAACAAGACAACGACCCAAAGCACACAGCCAAGAAAACCAAGGCCTGGATCAAGAGGGAAAAAATCAAGGTGTTGCAGTGGCCTAGTCAGTCTCCTGACCTTAACCCAATTGAAAACTTGTGGAAGGAGCTCAAGATTAAAGTCCACATGAGACACCCAAAGAACCTAGATAACTTGGAGAAGATCTGCATGGAGGAGTGGGCCAAGATAACTCCAGAGACCTGTGCCGGCCTGATCAGGTCTTATAAAAGACGATTATTAGCTGTAATTGCAAACAAGGGTTATTCCACAAAATATTAAACCTAGGGGTTGAATAATAATTGACCAACACTTTTATGTTGAAAATTTATTAAAATTTAACTGAGCAACATAACTTGTTGGTTTGTAAGATTTATGCATCTGTTAATAAATCCTGTTCTTGTTTGAAGTTTGCAGGCTCTAACTTATTTGCATCTTATCAAACCTGCTAAATCTGCAGGGGGTTGAATACTACTTGTAGGCACTGTAGATATATGTATATATATATATATATATATACATATATTATATATATATATATATATAGATAGATAGATAGATAGATAGATAGATAATTTATATATATATATATATATATATATATATATATAATTTATATATATATATTATTTATATATATATTTATTTTTGTATATATATAATTTATATATATATATATATATATATAGTTTATATTATTTATATATATATTTATTATTTTTATATATATATATATAGATAGATATATATATATATATATATATATATATTTATTTTTATAATTATATATATATATATATATATATATATATAATTATAAAAATAAATATATATATATATATATATTAGATAGATAGATAGATACACCGACACTTGTGGTACGGGTTAATTACACTGACACTCGGGACACAGGGAAATTACGCAGACACTTGGCTCTCAACACCTAGATTTCCCATGATCTGAAATCCCTCTATCAGCACATAGTTTTCATATGTTCTGATACACCTCTTGTCCTTGGCACCCAGCTTCCCCATGCTTGGCAAAACATCATTCCCTCAGGACCCAGCTTTCCCATATCAGAGAGAGCATGGGAAAGCTGGGTGCTGTGGGTAGGAGCCTTTTTCCCTCAGCATAAAACAATTCCATCTCCTGCTTGTATCTTTGTCCCACCTCATATCTAGTTCTCCAAATACAATATTGGCCCCCACATAGCCTTCCATATAGTATAAAGGGTTCCACATAACCCTTCATATATTAGAATGAATCCCATAGTCCTCCATGAACTATAATGAATTTCCTAGAGTTCTCCATGTATTATAATTCTCCCCATAGTTCTCCATATATTATACTGCACCACATAGTCCACAATGTGTTATAATGCACCCCCATAGTCCATGTATAAGGTAGGCTACGTAGTCCGCCATATATTTTAATGTACCCCCCACAGTCCTATATGTATCATAACGCAACCACATTAAACTTTATATTTTAAGAACCCCCAGAGGAGCAAGGGGCCGCAGAGGATGAAGAGCCCTCACAGGAGCATGTGCCCCATGAGGATCCCGAGCCCCCGGTGGAGCTACAGCCACCAGAGGAGGAGGAGCACCCACATGAGCCACCGGCCGGATCGGCCCCCGGTAATTGTTTCATATAACATAAACTCCATATAAAGTGCAAAACATAAAGCTGTTGAGTACTACAAAGTGTTTTTTGTTTTCATAGATAGTAGTCCAACCGGTTCGATAAGTCCATCAATATCGGACGAGGGGGAAAACCGTAAGTCATGAATCTCCTACTTCGTAATAATAAGCAGAAATAAAAATTATGATTTATAACTTTTACCATTCCCTCCATAGGCATACCCACTTTGGCAGAACTCGTCTCCTCACAAGAAAACATCCTCGCTTCGCAAAGAAGACTGATGTCAGCCCAGAGGAGGCTGATGGCCAAAGTGGGGCGTCATGCGGCGATGCTGGCCCGTTATGTGGCTAGCCAAGGGGAGGGCAGCAGCAATTAACGGGGATCTTCAATGCTTTTTTTCTTTGAAACTTTACATCTTGTTTTTTACATGTTGTTTTATAAAAACTTTGAAATTGATATCTGCTGTTTGGTACGTGTGATTGCATAAAGGAAGTTAACAACTATCACCACTCACAAACATTATATTACATGTATGCATCTGTATAGATGCACCAATCCCATTATTCCAACTTTGGCGGAGCAGGATGTCGAGTCAGGTGACAACTGTGGTGCAGTGGGCACTATATAAAAGGCTGGTCCAGTAGCGAGAAGGTGGAGGTGATGCCAAGGTTACCACCAAGGAAGAAGACGTGTGTGCAGTAGGTCAGGCTCATGTTGCCTGCAGTGGAATGATCGGGAAGTGTGCTGTGCCCCAGACGAACACAAAGACTGCATACGATTACCAGTGGAACCTGAAATCTGAATACCATCGTCGGAGAAACCCCAAGACCAAATACCATTGCCTGACGAATCCGATGACCGAATAACATCGCCAGAGGAACTTGAAGACGGAACACGGAACATTATTGAACCGCGTGAGCTTTAAATGATAGTAAAGGTATAAGGGTACCAGTCACACTTGAGCGACTCAGCAGCGATCCCACAAGCGATTTGACCTGGTCTGGATCGCTGGTGCGTCGCTACTTGGTCGCTGGTGAGCTATCAATCAAGCAGATCTCAACAGCGACCATTCCCCAGCCAGCAGCAACTTGTAAGCGATGCTGCGCTTTAAGGGAGCCGGCGTCTGGAAGCTGAGGACACTGGTAACCATGGTAAACATCGGGTAACCAAGCGCTTGTTACTCAATATTTACCTTGGTCACCAGCGCACACCGCTTAGCGCTGGCTCCCTGCCCTCCTAGCCAGAGTACACATCGGGTTAATTAACACTCACAAACATTATATTACATACATGGACCCCAACCCCTGACTCCGCTATGCTTCAGACTACTCCACTTCAACTGTCAGTACTTGACTACAGTGGTCCCGCCCCTGACATCCCAGGACCCCTAGGTGGGCGCTCCCATCTGCCTGTTCCCGCACACTGCTATGTCCTTTGTCACGAGGGGGTGACTAGGCTTTACTGGTTGTTTGGTGTACATGAGTGTGGGGGTTGTGTGGTGGTATGCCAATGAGGGTGGAGTATGGTACAACCTCTGTAACTACCGTGTTTTGCCAGGGCATCACAACCATATGCTGAATTAAGTAAAGCAGGCAGCAACATTGAACCAACATAAATTTATTATTACAATGAAAATATAACAATCAATTAAAATTACACACAAATAACAAAATTTAGTTGCCCTCTTCATATTGGGTGGCATATTCTGGCCGGGTGGGAGACGACAGTTGGGATAAAAATGATTCATTTGAATAAATGGGATAATGTGGGGGGGATAATGTGGGGGGGATACTGTGGGGGGGATACTGTGGGGGGAGGTCAAGCTGCAAGCTTGGTGGATGCATCCTCTTTGGTGTACTTCGCAGGGGCTGGCGAGGAATCCATGAAGTTGAATGATGGGGCTGGTTCATCTTACATATAGTGTCAGTGTCATCAAGTTCTCCTCGGCCTGCCTTTCTTAAGGCTGCTTTACACGAGTCAATCCATCGTGCGATTTATTTGGCAAAGTCTTTTTTTTTTTTTTTTTTTGTTTGTATCGTTGATAGGTAGTTGTCCATGTGTCACACGTTGAGTGTTGTCAAACGACCACAAAGCGCTCATCGATATATTGATTGGCCATGGCGGACGTCCAAAAGGCTTCACACATGTTTTCCTTTGGTCAATCTGTCTTTTGTATGGGCGTAATTAGGCAAACTATACAGCCCTCCGTGACGTTGTCTGGATTATTGCACGCCCTGAATTCTTCTGACCTGCTCAATCCAGTTCTGCTAATGTGGTTGATTGGTTACATCCCATATATATAGTTTCTCTTCTGCGTCTGTCTGTGTTGCCTCGTGTGTCCTTAGCATCAATCTTGTTTGTTGTTTGTGGTCTGGTTTATGACGAATTCAGAGTATCTATCTTCCAAAGGTGGGTTAAATTTGGTTTTGTATGGTTTATTTATTGTGTCATTTAGCCGTTCACAATGTTTTTTTTTTTTTTTATTTTTTATTTTTATTTGTGTAGTTTTTATCGTGTATTATGTTTTTTGAAACATAATGTTTTTGTTGTTGTTTTTTTAATTTTTTTTTTATTTTTTGTTCTTTTAAAAAGAAAAAAGATTACATGTTTATTATAACAGTGTCAAATAAAATGTTCTCATATATTCATTCCCAGATGACGGCTCATCAAAACGATTTATTTTTGCGTGATTTCATTGAAAAATATCGCACATTAAGCTGTCTTTGGAAAATTAAATCGCCTGAATATAGTAACAAACGCATCAAACAAGCAGCTTATGCGGATCTGATTACTATCTATAAAAACCATTTTCCTAATGAGCCTGTGGATGTAAATCTTATCAAGAAAAAAATACAAGGAATACGCACTGTATATAAAAAGGAACTCAATAAAGTCGAGAAGTCACGACGTTCAGGGGCTGTGACTGCCGATCTTTATGTCCCACGGCTGTGGTATTTTGATCTACTTGACTTCACAAGAGATCAAGAGATTCCAAGGTCATCAACAAGTATGCTTTCCATTCAGGAGTCACAAAATGGGGCGATTGGCAGCGAACAAACAAACGTAAGAAAAATTAGGAATAATGCACTATAAAACACTGTGCATGACGCCAAGGCTGAATGTTCACACATCATGACTACAGCTCCGTATTTTATAACAGTAATAACCAATCAAAACGCATCTGCTACAACCAATCCGATTAGATTAGGCGTGATTATTTAAAACCACAAATACGCCCTGAACGTTTACTGACGTCACAAACAACTACGAGGATGGCCGATTACACGGTGTCACACTTTGCAATGTGTCGTTCATTAAGACTAAACTGACCGATTTTATGGAATTAAACGATGAGTACACGATGGCCGAATTTCAAACGATTAGGCATCGGTTGGACTCGCAAGGAGCTGTCACATGAGGAGATGTCGTTACGAATGACGGAAGTGCGTCACAAAATCCGTGACCCCAACGATGCATCGCACAATAGATCGACTCGTGTAAAGCAGCCTTTAAGACTTCAAACATTAGTCTCTCTGCTTGCTCCCTCTGTGTGGAATCCAGTTTGCTGAGTCTGTCTGATGCAAATGTCGCAAAGCTATCAACTAGAGTGCTTTTTGGCTGGGATAGTAGTTTGTTTGCTAAAGAATAAAATTCAGCGGCTGTCACAGGGGTGGCGGCCTTCTTTTTGCGGAAATTTGTTCGCCGCATTTCACCAGAGGGCGCAGGTGCTTCATTATCCTCCACAATAGGCTCGATAGACGTGGTGGGGTTCTCGTTCAATTGGGGCCTCACCATATCTGTCTGAGGGTTCTGCGGGAACAGAAAAATAAATGTTAAGTAAAAGTCATACATTTTAATAGTTATTAAATTTAATTTAAGTGTGACAAAATTGTATTGGAGTGTACTTATCTGAACTGGAAGGGATAACTTTTCAAAACTGCACAATAAATCATGGTAATAAGAAGTTACTATTTTGTATTCATCAATGGCATGTACATTAAAAGTTTTAATGCTATGTACCGTGAAGCAAATAAGGTACTTGCATTTACAACAGCGGAGGTGTTGTCATCGATCGGGATGTCATCGATTGGGATGTCTGTTTGCGGATCCTGGTTTGGTTGGTAGGAGCTTTCCATCCTTCGAGGTAGCTCCTGGTCCCTTGTGAATTCAAGGAGATTAAAGTACCACAAAGGTGAAACATACACCTGGTCGGTGGCGGCCCTAGACTTTTTGGATTTGTCCACCTTATTAGCTTCCTTCTTGTAAACAGTCCTCAATCCTTGTAATTTCTTTTTTACAAGTTTGGCATCCACCGCCTCGCCTCCACTGTGTTTTTTAAAAAGCTCCACCAGTTGAGCATAGGCGGCTTGATTTTTTATTCTGTCCGAATATTCTGCGGATTTGATTTTCCACAAGCAGGGCAGTGATTTATACAAATCCAGAAGCTCACGCACAAACTCTTCTTTGTTGTAATAAGACATCTGAAATAAAGAATGCAAAAATTATATGTAAGCATAAAAGAAGTTGCAATAAACCAATCACAATTTTGGGTTATGGTGTGGCAGAGACTAAAATGGCCGCCCCTATGTGTGGCAGAAACACAAAATGGCGGCTGTAGCTGAGAGACAAAAGAGCCAGCGATGCTAGGATAGGACACATTACAAACGGCACTATGGAGAGACCCCTCTGTAAAATGCATTATACACACACAGATAAAAGCCAGCAACTTTAATCAACTCACATAATAAATATTAACATGTTATATATAACAGCAAGAACATTAAACAAAATTGAGCCCCCCCCCAAAAAGACCTACCTTTTCAAAGAAGTGTATATCCGTCTATCAATGCAGAATCCTGGCGGAATCGCAAATCGCAAATGCGATCTCGCCGACACTCGAGAACGCTAGAGGGATAACTCCGGGTGCAGATGCGGCTTCGATCCGAAAAACACACCAACAAAGCGACCCGGTACAAAGGACGAAGGAATCATGGTGGAGTCGCAGGTTCTATCTCAAAGCAAAGCTCAAAAGAAGTGACAAATGGTGACGCAATACAAAATTTAACCGCTAGATACGCCCCCTGCCAGCCCAATCAGAACGCAGTATTGGCCACCAATCAGAGCGGAGGGTGTGGAAAAGGCGACGCCCGCCCGGCCGCCCAATCAGAACGCAGTATTGGCAACCAATGAAAGCGGAGGGGGGTATGGAAAAGGCGACGCAAATCCACGCCTACATGGCTCACTGCATTTCACTACGCCCCTAATGGGATCGGAATCGTTAACATAGTTGCAGTGTGACAGGGTCCCAACGATTTGAAAGATCGTTATACGGGACGCATGCTCGTTCCTAAAGTCGTTACGTGTGACACCCAACATGCGATTTCAACAACGACTCATAAACGATCCAGGAAGTGTGACGTAGTAGCGATCTCGTTCACGATCTCGTTATGTGTGACTGGACCTTTAGTGTAGAGCAGAGACTGCTTTGAGATTTCACTCATATTGTCCAGTGATTCCAGCACCTCTCAGATAGGATCACTGGGGCATACTACCAAAAATCTTTACTTTGTCCCTCATTGTAGGGATGGAATATTATATGTTCCAATATTAATGTAACCATGGGTAAAAATTTTGACAGTGCCAGTTCAAATATTGCTGTGAATATTAGTCCTCTGGCATACACATCTTTTCAGATGCAAAATTTCCCTTCTACGGGTGTTTGTCTAATTAGTGGTGTTCATATTGAACACTTTAAGTTTATGTTTTAGGTGTTTTCAATAAAAAATATTTTTTATAATAAAGCTCTAATTTCAGGCTGGTGAATCAATTTAATTTTTTAAGTCTATTTCGGCTTGACACATACTGTGAAATAATAAACGGTTTAAGGCCGGGGGATTATGGCCGGTTTCTTATAATAAGATCCTAATACCGACCAATGGATGTCGGATGCTAGGGAGGTTTTCTCAAGCAAGGAAAATATAACACATACAATTAACACAGCTTTTTCAGTCCTCATCAAAACCTATAAAGAAAATTTACTATCGTGGTGGGAAGTCCAAATTTTGGACAGTTATATCCAACATAAAATAGTCCCCAAGGGCCTTAGGATAAACATTGTCCTAGCGCTCAGCGTGCACAGTCTCGAATTCCTAGCAAAGTGGGAACAGGAGGCTGCTGATAACTCCATGTACTTTATGTGCATTACGATTGAACAAGAAAGGAAAACACTGGATGTTTCCACTAAGAATTTAAAAGAAAAAATTGATAACATCAGGAAGTTCAAAAATGATTGTGACACTATCAGAATAGCATTAAAGAATGCAAACACAATCAATTTACAAGGGACCTGATAACGTTCAAAGAAAAAACAGCATATAATTTCATTTATTCTGACAACCAGGCCCTCCCATACCCATCAAGCATATAGGACTACACGTTCCTATCAGAAAGTACCTAGAGTGGCCCAAACAAGAGATAAGTTCCCTAAGGCAGGGAAATCACGAGCTCCAAACAGAGTTTTTTTTTTTTTTAACAGGAGCACCCTGTACAGAACAATTTTAGGATTCAGACCCACTCCGGCAAACACTAACCAACATTAGGCAGAGTAACATCATCAATCTCTCAGACCATACTTTCACAACCGATGAGATGTGCCTCTTATTGAAGAGACTAACATATGTCTCCACCACTTGTTTGCATTCTTTTGAGTGGATCAAGGACCATTACTTCTGCCCTAGAAAGCTGAAGTGGAAAAAGTTCTACCTCAAAGATACTAACGAACAGTGTCATGAATTGGGCCTTGAGCCAGAGGATTATCAGGACTTTGTCACTTTAACACAGCTATAGAATGACAATTAACAAAGGGAAGGTAGCGGTCCATTCACTACACTATCCAAAAAAAGTATTAGAACTCCAGCTTCCAATGAAACTATTCATATCGACTTATTTGTACAGCTTGTTAGTCAGAAAACTGGAGGCTTTTGAAACAACAGGTAATGTAGATCCTTCCAGAAAAATTTTGCACCGTGTTGACAACTCAGCCATTTAACCTATCATGCGAAATAGAGCAATAACTATAAAGCCAGCAGACAAAGGCGGTAATCTCGTCATCATGAATACCAATGACTATAGGGCAATGTGCCTCCATATTTTAGAGGACACAAAGTTCTACAAAAAGATACCAACTAACCCTATAGCCAAACATAAGAATGAATTATACTGCATCCTGCAAAAGGCACATATGCGAGATCTTATTAACAACAGAGTTGAAATTCATGAAGGTGATTTCAATATACCTCGTCCATTCTACTATGGGCGAGTTATAGTGATGACATCATGTGAACTAACACGGACGACAGCCTTAGGAGTTTTGTTGACTGGCCATATAGCAATTCTATTGAGCTCTTTGTCACCTATGAAAAACAACGTGATAGCCTAAACATATTTCGACATGACCATAATGAAATTGCAGCGGGGCAATTTGCAGATCACCCTTTATCGTAAGCCCATGGCTACCAATGTGTTCCTCGCCAGGGACAGTCACCTCCGCAGAGGCATTCCTAAAGGATAATACCTGTGTCTGCAGAGGAATTGCTCGGAAATTGGCGATTATATCGCCAAATCCAGGGACTTATGTGACTGGTTCATACAGCAGGGCTATCCCAAAAGGATACTCAGGGACACCTACTGCCATGTACTGGCACTAGATAAGATCCATCGCTTTAAATCTCAGCACCCTATAGGTATCAATGAAGTGATGTCTTACACTTGCTTCATAAATTGCTGACATAGGCATAATTAACACTGCCATTTTTGATATATAACAATTGCAATTTACAGGTAGATTTTATGCCGCGATCCCCAATACCACAGAGGTATTAACAAAGTGATTTTCCACTTTTGCTCTATAGATCCCCCAGATAGGCATACTATAGATATCATCATTGCAAGTGCAATATAATACAGATAATCGTATTCATGTATTGCCAGTCTCACGGGGATAACCCCTCATAGCTATGTACAATCCTAGATCATTATTAGGAACCCACTAACCACTATAAAAATATAAACATGAAAAATGGTAAAGCATTACTGCTGTAGGGATACTATGAACAATGAAAAATACATTTAGCTATCTGGAAAAAATGAAATACATGAAAATGTTATTGCAAAACTGCTATGAATATTTGAAAGTAGTAGAGATATTTAGCAAATGTATTCATTAATGCAAATGAGCCCGAAAACCAACGACAAGGTAATCTCTAATTTTTCGGGAACCTAACCTTAATGCCTCTATGTGCTATTAAAAATCTGCAAGTATGGGCAGACAGGCTTCTGGCTATATAAGATTATGAATAGAGTCTGGTAATAGGGCGGGCTCCTGGGTTCTCAGTCAGAAGAAACCACATGCTAATCAGAAAAAAGACTGACTGGAACACCTATGTGTGTGAATTAGGTTCTAGCTTAAAAATACATGACTATAAAACAGATAAGAAGCTGCACTCTAACCACTATAAAAATATAAACATAAAAAATGGTAAAGAATTACTGGTAGGGATACTATGAACAATGAAAAATATATTTTCCTATCTGGAAGGTCCTCAAATTACCAGGAACTAGCAGCAGTTGACAAAGCCCTCAGGACAGCAGCCTCTATAATCCAGGGGAATCATGTGGTAGTTTATTCAGACGACATGACAACTGTGGCCCACCGTCGACATCAGGGAAGAACACGCGACACAAGCCTACAGAGACTTTCCTCAAGAATATTATGTTGGGCAGAGAAACATCTCTTGTCTTTCTCGGCAGTCCATCTAAAAGGTTCCGCAAGCATCTAGGCGGATTACCTCAGCATGATAGTCATTTATCCAAACGAGTGGTCACTGAAGTCAGACGTGTTCCATTCTTTAGTCTTGAGATGAGTTCATCCAGAAGTGGATCTTTTTGCAACACAGGAAAACACGAAAGTGGATCAGTTCATCTCTCTGAAACTAAAAGATCAGGCTCTAGCAGTGGATGCTTTCTCCCTCCCCCGGAAATTCAGTCTGGCCTACGCTTTTCCACCTCTTCCGTTGCTGGTGAGGACAGACAAATCAGGACAGACAAAGTTCCCACAATTTTGATCGGACCGATGTGGTCCAGTAGAAGCTGGTTTGGGGCTCTCATCAACTTATACCAGGAAGGGTCTTTTATACTGCCACAAGTGCACGTCCTGCTCCATCAAGGTCCTCTCTTCTACCATGACCTCTGGAGATTGAACCTGGCAGCTTGGTTTCTGAAGCCATAATTCTCAGAGCGAGAGGTATGTCCGATAGGGTAATCGAGACGCTTCAAAAGAGCCGTAACTCAGTAACAAATGCCATTTATTTCAAGACGTGGAAAACCTTCCCCACCTGGTGCAAACCTCACGCACTAGACCCATTCCATCCTAACGTGGCTCAAATCTTTGAGTCTTTACAGAATGGACTTTAAAAAGGTCTCAGGTCAGGAACGCTTAAAGTCCAGATCTCAGCACTATGTTTGTACTTTGATCAGGACCTGGCTTGACATCGCTGGATCAAAAGGTTCATGTGTTTAGCAGTGAGACTGCAGCCTAGACAACTTGTCATAGTACTGCCATGGGACTTGAACATAGTCCTTAAAGGGCTGACACAATCCCCCTTTGAGCCCTTAGTTTCCTTGAACATGAGGACCCTATCCTGGAAGACAGCCTTCTTGATAGCAATCACCACAGCCAGACGTGTGGGTGAACTCCAGGCCCTCTCCATAAGGGAACCGTATGTACAGATCCTTCATGACAGGATTATATTCCGCTTGGACCACTCATTCCTGCCAAAAGTGGTGACAGAATTCCATAGATCTCAGGACATCATGTTACCATCTTTTTGCCAGAACCCGGCCAACGTGAAGGAGTTGGAATTCTACTCTCTAGACGTCCGTATAGTGGTAGTGATCTACCGCCAGACAACTAGGGCATTCAGGAAAGACTCAAATTTCTTCATCCAAATTATTGGTCAAATTCTAGTAAAAAGGCGGCTAAAAGAACAGTA
This sequence comes from Anomaloglossus baeobatrachus, assembly GCF_048569485.1. Taxonomy (NCBI): domain Eukaryota; kingdom Metazoa; phylum Chordata; class Amphibia; order Anura; family Aromobatidae; genus Anomaloglossus; species Anomaloglossus baeobatrachus. Next base: position 258,228,081 of record NC_134357.1, read on the forward strand.
GCAAAATGGATTAAAAATACAATCAGGGAAGCATATAAAAACCAAGGCCTCCTTCCTCTGGAAACACTAACGGCTCATTCTACATGATGTATGTCAGTCTCTTGGGCAGAGAGGGCAGATACTTCCATCGAACAAATTTGCAGAGCCACTAACTGGTTCTCAGTCCATACTTTTACAAAACATTACAGGCTAGATTTACTTTCCAATAAAGAAATGGCATTTGGTCGAAAGGTCCTTCAAGCCGTTGTCCCTCCCTAGCCATATTTCGTTGATACTCCTCCTGTGTGCTGTCGTGGAGGGTGACTAGAGAAAATAGAATTTATCTTACCGTTAATTCGGTTTCTAGGAACCCTCTACGACAGCACAAATATCCCTCCCTATCGTTTCTTTTCTGTTATGCATTTTAATGGTTTATTCTGAAATAAATGGATTAGACCTTCTATGCAGTTGTGGTTACTTGGAAACACACTGGAGATAGGAGGTGGGGAGGGGTTATTTAACATTTTAGTGTTTCCTGTTCCTATTAGGGCGGAGAGTTAACCTCCTGTGTGGTATTGTGGAGGGTTTTCTAGAATCCGACTTAACGGTAAGATAAATTCTATTTTTTCACACTGTATGTCAATCCATAGATATTCTTGTTTCACCAAAATCATGCAAAATACTTGCTCCTGGCAAGGGCTTACAGATGATTGCCAGTCACTATGCAAGCTGTGGATATTTCTATTGAATTCAACACACAGATAATTTAATGAACTATTGCTGCTACCAACCCTACCATTGCCTACAAAATGTGATGGGCTTCACCACGCTAACCCCTGTAATCTGTTTGTTTTTTCCCCCCATGCATTAGAATAGGGACCCTGTCTTCTTGCCAGTACCTATTTAGGTCTTGCTGCTGAGGTACATCTGGTAACTATACTGCTAGTATAACATGCTATTTTCCTTTGAGCTGTGATGAATGCTTGCTGGCATGGCTGTTCCATCCCTGGATCACTAACAGGCTAGTCAGTTCACTCGGGGTTAAAGTGACTACAGTGTCATGGGCCTGTGAGGTTTCTCTGTGTTTAACCCATTGGTGACTGGGTCAGGATCATTGGGGACTCTGATGTGGGAAATTGTACTATCTTATTCCTTCCCTCCCCTTGTGTATATCACTGTCTACCTGGGCTGATGATCTGGACTCAATAGGTGATGATTTTCAAGGTTTAATTTGATATCTGTCGAGATGCCTCACTAAACCTATGCTGACTTATATGTACCTGTTTTGTACTGTTGAGTGACTGGCCAGCCTATGAAAGATAAGGTTCAATATCAATAATGAAATAGTCTTTTCCACATGTGGTATGTTTGATACTAATTCACCACTGATTTAAATATATGTATTGAATACCATGCTACAAAACAGTGGACTTCAGTTGTACCAACTTTTTGATGAATTTTCAGACCTGATACAGGCTTTACAGTGACCAATACAGGATAATGCATGTTAAAAGAGGATATTGAATGTAAAATCCTCAGTAGGGATCTATTTATTATATGTGAGAACTGCTATTTGACACATAACAGTGTTGACATTCATGATGGGGTTAGCTTGTTCAGTAACCATACCCTATTTGGGCACTTGTTTTAAATGTTTTTAATGTTTCAATGTGTTTCCCATTGTACATTAATCCTTGTGCTCTGTGTTTGATTGTCCCTTGAACCCTTATTTTGTACACTTGTAATGGGATCAACAATTCAGACTGCATCATCAATGTAGAAATGGATTTGAACATTGCTTCAGCACTTGCCCACAAGGGGGCAGTGTCAGACTGTGCAATCACAGACACAGAGGTGGGAAATTCCCTACAGCTCATGTGTTTGAACCAGGAAGTAAAAAAGCAGCAAAGTAGTACAGACCCAGAGCTCAGCCAGGAGAGAGCTACGTGTGGTCTCCCTGAACAGAGGGCTCTTTTGCAACCGGATTCTTGGAAGAATCACCCTGTGGAAGTGGTTTCTGCCATCCCCGGTCTGCAGGACTTTGTTTGCACCGAGGATCCAACCGGACTGCAGAGCATCGCACCCTGAGTGCAAGTGCAGGGGCCGTTACCGACACAAGGGAGCCATCCGTGCAACCGTGACCTCCCTTCTTCTGCTCGGTGTGCCCCGGGACTAAGAGACTGACTAGAATCCGTTACCAGCGAGAGAAGATCAAAGGAGAAGACCGAGGAGCTGCATCCCTTCAGCGCTGCACCGGGACCTATCATCGTGAGACTCCAGGCCTGCGACGTGGGAGCAGCATCTTCTTCTGGGATAGACTGGTACGTGATTGTAGGGAAAGTTAGGGAAAGTTGCCTCCATTTCTTTGTTGTTTTCTCTTTTCTTTTTTTCTTGCTGCGTACCCGGAAGGAGTGAAGATCCGGGGACTCCACCATACACATGTGCGCAGATAGTTCGGTTGACTGTGTTATAAATATGTTTCATAGTAAAGAAATGTTACTACCGGTAAAATCTGAGTATGGGGATTTTGTTGGAATAGAGCATACACACACACCCGCAGCCCTACCACCGGTCGCTTCATGTGGCGTAGTCGGCAGGATGTGTGACCAACAAAATCATCCCCCGGTAGTAACTTATAACCGGACAGCTTCCCCGACGTCTATTGTCAATCAGGTGAGAAAGTTTGACGGACGGAACTATCCTGTAACTGAATGGACTGAACAACTTAAGATAGTGGGGGAAATGTATAACACTGATCCTAAGACCTTAGCAGAAATGGCCATGCTAACATTAGAGGGGGAAGCGTGGACGACAGTCAGGCTGGAGACGGTTAGGGGCCAGCGTACGTTGGATGACTTGGTGCGGGTGCTGGAGAACACCTATGGGCCGACCACATATGCGGGAACATTGCGCTATATGGTCTTCCGGCGTACTCAGCTCGAGTCGGAGGACATTCCTCAATATGCCAATGCCCTTCAAGTGCTGCTAGAACAAGCCTGTAGAAAAGAAGAACAGATAGCTAGTACGGGTGCCCGTGACCTGGTGTTGAGAGATCAGTTCGTGACCGGATTGAGAGACCCGTACCTTAACCGCTCATTGCAAGATCTACTCCGGATAAATCCGGCCTTTACGTTCGCTGAGGTCAAACTGGAAGCTATAGAATGTTCAAGGGGACCTGTCGTGGAGACACAGACATATACCCCCCACAGTCCTATATGTATCATAACGCAACCACATTAAACTTCATATTTTATTAAGAACCCCCAGAGGAGCAAGGGGCCGCAGAGGATGAAGAGCCCTCACAGGAGCATGTGCCCCATGAGGATCCCGAGCCCCCGGTGGAGCTACAGCCACCAGAGGAGGAGGAGCACCCACATGAGCCACCGGCCGGATCGGCCCCCGGTAATTGTTTCATATAACATAAACTCCATATAAAGTGCAAAACATAAAGCTGTTGAGTACTACAAAGTGTTTTTTGTTTTCATAGATAGTAGTCCAACCGGTTCGATAAGTCCATCAATATCGGACGAGGGGGAAAACCGTAAGTCATGAATCTCCTACTTCGTAATAATAAGCAGAAATAAAAATTATGATTTATAACTTTTACCATTCCCTCCATAGGCATACCCACTTTGGCAGAACTCGTCTCCTCACAAGAAAACATCCTCGCTTCGCAAAGAAGACTGATGTCAGCCCAGAGGAGGCTGATGGCCAAAGTGGGGCGTCATGCGGCGATGCTGGCCCGTTATGTGGCTAGCCAAGGGGAGGGCAGCAGCAATTAACGGGGATCTTCAATGCTTTTTTTCTTTGAAACTTTACATCTTGTTTTTTACATGTTGTTTTATAAAAACTTTGAAATTGATATCTGCTGTTTGGTACGTGTGATTGCATAAAGGAAGTTAACAACTATCACCACTCACAAACATTATATTACATGTATGCATCTGTATAGATGCACCAATCCCATTATTCCAACTTTGGCGGAGCAGGATGTCGAGTCAGGTGACAACTGTGGTGCAGTGGGCACTATATAAAAGGCTGGTCCAGTAGCGAGAAGGTGGAGGTGATGCCAAGGTTACCACCAAGGAAGAAGACGTGTGTGCAGTAGGTCAGGCTCATGTTGCCTGCAGTGGAATGATCGGGAAGTGTGCTGTGCCCCAGACGAACACAAAGACTGCATACGATTACCAGTGGAACCTGAAATCTGAATACCATCGTCGGAGAAACCCCAAGACCAAATACCATTGCCTGACGAATCCGATGACCGAATAACATCGCCAGAGGAACTTGAAGACGGAACACGGAACATTATTGAACCGCGTGAGCTTTAAATGATAGTAAAGGTATAAGGGTACCAGTCACACTTGAGCGACTCAGCAGCGATCCCACAAGCGATTTGACCTGGTCTGGATCGCTGGTGCGTCGCTACTTGGTCGCTGGTGAGCTATCAATCAAGCAGATCTCAACAGCGACCATTCCCCAGCCAGCAGCAACTTGTAAGCGATGCTGCGCTTTAAGGGAGCCGGCGTCTGGAAGCTGAGGACACTGGTAACCATGGTAAACATCGGGTAACCAAGCGCTTGTTACTCAATATTTACCTTGGTCACCAGCGCACACCGCTTAGCGCTGGCTCCCTGCCCTCCTAGCCAGAGTACACATCGGGTTAATTAACACTCACAAACATTATATTACATACATGGACCCCAACCCCTGACTCCGCTATGCTTCAGACTACTCCACTTCAACTGTCAGTACTTGACTACAGTGGTCCCGCCCCTGACATCCCAGGACCCCTAGGTGGGCGCTCCCATCTGCCTGTTCCCGCACACTGCTATGTCCTTTGTCACGAGGGGGTGACTAGGCTTTACTGGTTGTTTGGTGTACATGAGTGTGGGGGTTGTGTGGTGGTATGCCAATGAGGGTGGAGTATGGTACAACCTCTGTAACTACCGTGTTTTGCCAGGGCATCACAACCATATGCTGAATTAAGTAAAGCAGGCAGCAACATTGAACCAACATAAATTTATTATTACAATGAAAATATAACAATCAATTAAAATTACACACAAATAACAAAATTTAGTTGCCCTCTTCATATTGGGTGGCATATTCTGGCCGGGTGGGAGACGACAGTTGGGATAAAAATGATTCATTTGAATAAATGGGATAATGTGGGGGGGATACTGTGGGGGGGATACTGTGGGGGGAGGTCAAGCTGCAAGCTTGGTGGATGCATCCTCTTTGGTGTACTTCGCAGGGGCTGGCGAGGAATCCATGAAGTTGAATGATGGGGCTGGTTCATCTTACATATAGTGTCAGTGTCATCAAGTTCTCCTCGGCCTGCCTTTCTTAAGGCTGCTTTACACGAGTCAATCCATCGTGCGATTTATTTGGCAAAGTCTTTTTTTTTTTTTTTTTTGTTTGTATCGTTGATAGGTAGTTGTCCATGTGTCACACGTTGAGTGTTGTCAAACGACCACAAAGCGCTCATCGATATATTGATTGGCCATGGCGGACGTCCAAAAGGCTTCACACATGTTTTCCTTTGGTCAATCTGTCTTTTGTATGGGCGTAATTAGGCAAACTATACAGCCCTCCGTGACGTTGTCTGGATTATTGCACGCCCTGAATTCTTCTGACCTGCTCAATCCAGTTCTGCTAATGTGGTTGATTGGTTACATCCCATATATATAGTTTCTCTTCTGCGTCTGTCTGTGTTGCCTCGTGTGTCCTTAGCATCAATCTTGTTTGTTGTTTGTGGTCTGGTTTATGACGAATTCAGAGTATCTATCTTCCAAAGGTGGGTTAAATTTGGTTTTGTATGGTTTATTTATTGTGTCATTTAGCCGTTCACAATGTTTTTTTTTTTTTTATTTTTTATTTTTATTTGTGTAGTTTTTATCGTGTATTATGTTTTTTGAAACATAATGTTTTTGTTGTTGTTTTTTTAATTTTTTTTTTATTTTTTGTTCTTTTAAAAAGAAAAAAGATTACATGTTTATTATAACAGTGTCAAATAAAATGTTCTCATATATTCATTCCCAGATGACGGCTCATCAAAACGATTTATTTTTGCGTGATTTCATTGAAAAATATCGCACATTAAGCTGTCTTTGGAAAATTAAATCGCCTGAATATAGTAACAAACGCATCAAACAAGCAGCTTATGCGGATCTGATTACTATCTATAAAAACCATTTTCCTAATGAGCCTGTGGATGTAAATCTTATCAAGAAAAAAATACAAGGAATACGCACTGTATATAAAAAGGAACTCAATAAAGTCGAGAAGTCACGACGTTCAGGGGCTGTGACTGCCGATCTTTATGTCCCACGGCTGTGGTATTTTGATCTACTTGACTTCACAAGAGATCAAGAGATTCCAAGGTCATCAACAAGTATGCTTTCCATTCAGGAGTCACAAAATGGGGCGATTGGCAGCGAACAAACAAACGTAAGAAAAATTAGGAATAATGCACTATAAAACACTGTGCATGACGCCAAGGCTGAATGTTCACACATCATGACTACAGCTCCGTATTTTATAACAGTAATAACCAATCAAAACGCATCTGCTACAACCAATCCGATTAGATTAGGCGTGATTATTTAAAACCACAAATACGCCCTGAACGTTTACTGACGTCACAAACAACTACGAGGATGGCCGATTACACGGTGTCACACTTTGCAATGTGTCGTTCATTAAGACTAAACTGACCGATTTTATGGAATTAAACGATGAGTACACGATGGCCGAATTTCAAACGATTAGGCATCGGTTGGACTCGCAAGGAGCTGTCACATGAGGAGATGTCGTTACGAATGACGGAAGTGCGTCACAAAATCCGTGACCCCAACGATGCATCGCACAATAGATCGACTCGTGTAAAGCAGCTTTTAAGACTTCAAACATTAGTCTCTCTGCTTGCTCCCTCTGTGTGGAATCCAGTTTGCTGAGTCTGTCTGATGCAAATGTCGCAAAGCTATCAACTAGAGTGCTTTTTGGCTGGGATAGTAGTTTGTTTGCTAAAGAATAAAATTCAGCGGCTGTCACAGGGGTGGCGGCCTTCTTTTTGCGGAAATTTGTTCGCCGCATTTCACCAGAGGGCGCAGGTGCTTCATTATCCTCCACAATAGGCTCGATAGACGTGGTGGGGTTCTCGTTCAATTGGGGCCTCACCATATCTGTCTGAGGGTTCTGCGGGAACAGAAAAATAAATGTTAAGTAAAAGTCATACATTTTAATAGTTATTAAATTTAATTTAAGTGTGACAAAATTGTATTGGAGTGTACTTATCTGAACTGGAAGGGATAACTTTTCAAAACTGCACAATAAATCATGGTAATAAGAAGTTACTATTTTGTATTCATCAATGGCATGTACATTAAAAGTTTTAATGCTATGTACCGTGAAGCAAATAAGGTACTTGCATTTACAACAGCGGAGGTGTTGTCATCGATCGGGATGTCATCGATTGGGATGTCTGTTTGCGGATCCTGGTTTGGTTGGTAGGAGCTTTCCATCCTTCGAGGTAGCTCCTGGTCCCTTGTGAATTCAAGGAGATTAAAGTACCACAAAGGTGAAACATACACCTGGTCGGTGGCGGCCCTAGACTTTTTGGATTTGTCCACCTTATTAGCTTCCTTCTTGTAAACAGTCCTCAATCCTTGTAATTTCTTTTTTACAAGTTTGGCATCCACCGCCTCGCCTCCACTGTGTTTTTTAAAAAGCTCCACCAGTTGAGCATAGGCGGCTTGATTTTTTATTCTGTCCGAATATTCTGCGGATTTGATTTTCCACAAGCAGGGCAGTGATTTATACAAATCCAGAAGCTCACGCACAAACTCTTCTTTGTTGTAATAAGACATCTGAAATAAAGAATGCAAAAATTATATGTAAACATAAAAGAAGTTGCAATAAACCAATCACAAGTTTGGGTTATGGTGTGGCAGAGACTAAAATGGCCGCCCCTATGTGTGGCAGAAACACAAAATGGCGGCTGTAGCTGAGAGACAAAAGAGCCAGCGATGCTAGGATAGGACACATTACAAACGGCACTATGGAGAGACCCCTCTGTAAAATGCATTATACACACACAGATAAAAGCCAGCAACTTTAATCAACTCACATAATAAATATTAACATGTTATATATAACAGCAAGAACATTAAACAAAATTGAGCCCCCCCCCAAAAAGACCTACCTTTTCAAAGAAGTGTATATCCGTCTATCAATGCAGAATCCTGGCGGAATCGCAAATCGCAAATGCGATCTCGCCGACACTCGAGAACGCTAGAGGGATAACTCCGGGTGCAGATGCGGCTTCGATCCGAAAAACACACCAACAAAGCGACCCGGTACAAAGGACGAAGGAATCATGGTGGAGTCGCAGGTTCTATCTCAAAGCAAAGCTCAAAAGAAGTGACAAATGGTGACGCAATACAAAATTTAACCGCTAGATACGCCCCCTGCCAGCCCAATCAGAACGCAGTATTGGCCACCAATCAGAGCGGAGGGTGTGGAAAAGGCGACGCCCGCCCGGCCGCCCAATCAGAACGCAGTATTGGCAACCAATGAAAGCGGAGGGGGGTATGGAAAAGGCGACGCAAATGCACGCCTACATGGCTCACTGCATTTCACTACGCCCCTAATGGGATCGGAATCGTTAACATAGTTGCAGTGTGACAGGGTCCCAACGATTTGAAAGATCGTTATACGGGACGCATGCTCGTTCCTAAAGTCGTTACGTGTGACACCCAACATGCGATTTCAACAACGACTCATAAACGATCCAGGAAGTGTGACGTAGTAGCGATCTCGTTCACGATCTCGTTATGTGTGACTGGACCTTTAGTGTAGAGCAGAGACTGCTTTGAGATTTCACTCATATTGTCCAGTGATTCCAGCACCTCTCAGGATCACTGGGGCATACTACCAAAAATCTTTACTTTGTCCCTCATTGTAGGGATGGAATATTATGTTCCAATATTAATGTAACCATGGGTAAAAATTTTGACAGTGCCAGTTCAAATATTGCTGTGAATATTAGTCCTCTGGCATACACATCTTTTCAGATGCAAAATTTCCCTTCTACGGGTGTTTGTCTAATTAGTGGTGTTCATATTGAACACTTTAAGTTTATGTTTTAGGTGTTTTCAATAAAAAATATTTTTTATAATAAAGCTCTAATTTCAGGCTGGTGAATCAATTTAATTTTTTAAGTCTATTTCGGCTTGACACATACTGTGAAATAATAAACGGTTTAAGGCCGGGGGATTATGGCCGGTTTCTTATAATAAGATCCTAATACCGACCAATGGATGTCGGATGCTAGGGAGGTTTTCTCAAGCAAGGAAAATATAACACATACAATTAACACAGCTTTTTCAGTCCTCATCAAAACCTATAAAGAAAATTTACTATCGTGGTGGGAAGTCCAAATTTTGGACAGTTATATCCAACATAAAATAGTCCCCAAGGGCCTTAGGATAAACATTGTCCTAGCGCTCAGCGTGCACAGTCTCGAATTCCTAGCAAAGTGGGAACAGGAGGCTGCTGATAACTCCATGTACTTTATGTGCATTACGATTGAACAAGAAAGGAAAACACTGGATGTTTCCACTAAGAATTTAAAAGAAAAAATTGATAACATCAGGAAGTTCAAAAATGATTGTGACACTATCAGAATAGCATTAAAGAATGCAAACACAATCAATTTACAAGGGACCTGATAACGTTCAAAGAAAAAACAGCATATAATTTCATTTATTCTGACAACCAGGCCCTCCCATACCCATCAAGCATATAGGACTACACGTTCCTATCAGAAAGTACCTAGAGTGGCCCAAACAAGAGATAAGTTCCCTAAGGCAGGGAAATCACGAGCTCCAAACAGAGTTTTTTTTTTTTTTAACAGGAGCACCCTGTACAGAACAATTTTAGGATTCAGACCCACTCCGGCAAACACTAACCAACATTAGGCAGAGTAACATCATCAATCTCTCAGACCATACTTTCACAACCGATGAGATGTGCCTCTTATTGAAGAGACTAACATATGTCTCCACCACTTGTTTGCATTCTTTTGAGTGGATCAAGGACCATTACTTCTGCCCTAGAAAGCTGAAGTGGAAAAAGTTCTACCTCAAAGATACTAACGAACAGTGTCATGAATTGGGCCTTGAGCCAGAGGATTATCAGGACTTTGTCACTTTAACACAGCTATAGAATGACAATTAACAAAGGGAAGGTAGCGGTCCATTCACTACACTATCCAAAAAAAGTATTAGAACTCCAGCTTCCAATGAAACTATTCATATCGACTTATTTGTACAGCTTGTTAGTCAGAAAACTGGAGGCTTTTGAAACAACAGGTAATGTAGATCCTTCCAGAAAAATTTTGCACCGTGTTGACAACTCAGCCATTTAACCTATCATGCGAAATAGAGCAATAACTATAAAGCCAGCAGACAAAGGCGGTAATCTCGTCATCATGAATACCAATGACTATAGGGCAATGTGCCTCCATATTTTAGAGGACACAAAGTTCTACAAAAAGATACCAACTAACCCTATAGCCAAACATAAGAATGAATTATACTGCATCCTGCAAAAGGCACATATGCGAGATCTTATTAACAACAGAGTTGAAATTCATGAAGGTGATTTCAATATACCTCGTCCATTCTACTATGGGCGAGTTATAGTGATGACATCATGTGAACTAACACGGACGACAGCCTTAGGAGTTTTGTTGACTGGCCATATAGCAATTCTATTGAGCTCTTTGTCACCTATGAAAAACAACGTGATAGCCTAAACATATTTCGACATGACCATAATGAAATTGCAGCGGGGCAATTTGCAGATCACCCTTTATCGTAAGCCCATGGCTACCAATGTGTTCCTCGCCAGGGACAGTCACCTCCGCAGAGGCATTCCTAAAGGATAATACCTGTGTCTGCAGAGGAATTGCTCGGAAATTGGCGATTATATCGCCAAATCCAGGGACTTATGTGACTGGTTCATACAGCAGGGCTATCCCAAAAGGATACTCAGGGACACCTACTGCCATGTACTGGCACTAGATAAGATCCATCGCTTTAAATCTCAGCACCCTATAGGTATCAATGAAGTGATGTCTTACACTTGCTTCATAAATTGCTGACATAGGCATAATTAACACTGCCATTTTTGATATATAACAATTGCAATTTACAGGTAGATTTTATGCCGCGATCCCCAATACCACAGAGGTATTAACAAAGTGATTTTCCACTTTTGCTCTATAGATCCCCCAGATAGGCATACTATAGATATCATCATTGCAAGTGCAATATAATACAGATAATCGTATTCATGTATTGCCAGTCTCACGGGGATAACCCCTCATAGCTATGTACAATCCTAGATCATTATTAGGAACCCACTAACCACTATAAAAATATAAACATGAAAAATGGTAAAGCATTACTGCTGTAGGGATACTATGAACAATGAAAAATACATTTAACTATCTGGAAAAAATGAAATACATGAAAATGTTATTGCAAAACTGCTATGAATATTTGAAAGTAGTAGAGATATTTAGCAAATGTATTCATTAATGCAAATGAGCCCGAAAACCAACGACAAGGTAATCTCTAATTTTTCGGGAACCTAACCTTAATGCCTCTATGTGCTATTAAAAATCTGCAAGTATGGGCAGACAGGCTTCTGGCTATATAACATTATGAATAGAGTCTGGTAATAGGGCGGGCTCCTGGGTTCTCAGTCAGAAGAAACCACATGCTAATCAGAAAAAAGACTGACTGGAACACCTATGTGTGTGAATTAGGTTCTAGCTTAAAAATACATGACTATAAAACAGATAAGAAGCTGCACTCTAACCACTATAAAAATATAAACATAAAAAATGGTAAAGAATTACTGGTAGGGATACTATGAACAATGAAAAATATATTTTCCTATCTGGAAGGTCCTCAAATTACCAGGAACTAGCAGCAGTTGACAAAGCCCTCAGGACAGCAGCCTCTATAATCCAGGGGAATCATGTGGTAGTTTATTCAGACGACATGACAACTGTGGCCCACCGTCGACATCAGGGAAGAACACGCGACACAAGCCTACAGAGACTTTCCTCAAGAATATTATGTTGGGCAGAGAAACATCTCTTGTCTTTCTCGGCAGTCCATCTAAAAGGTTCCGCAAGCATCTAGGCGGATTACCTCAGCATGATAGTCATTTATCCAAACGAGTGGTCACTGAAGTCAGACGTGTTCCATTCTTTAGTCTTGAGATGAGTTCATCCAGAAGTGGATCTTTTTGCAACACAGGAAAACACGAAAGTGGATCAGTTCATCTCTCTGAAACTAAAAGATCAGGCTCTAGCAGTGGATGCTTTCTCCCTCCCCCGGAAATTCAGTCTGGCCTACGCTTTTCCACCTCTTCCGTTGCTGGTGAGGACAGACAAATCAGGACAGACAAAGTTCCCACAATTTTGATCGGACCGATGTGGTCCAGTAGAAGCTGGTTTGGGGCTCTCATCAACTTGTACCAGGAAGGGTCTTTTATACTGCCACAAGTGCACGTCCTGCTCCATCAAGGTCCTCTCTTCTACCATGACCTCTGGAGATTGAACCTGGCAGCTTGGTTTCTGAAGCCATAATTCTCAGAGCGAGAGGTATGTCCGATAGGGTAATCGAGACGCTTCAAAAGAGCCGTAACTCAGTAACAAATGCCATTTATTTCAAGACGTGGAAAACCTTCCCCACCTGGTGCAAACCTCACGCACTAGACCCATTCCATCCTAACGTGGCTCAAATCTTTGAGTCTTTACAGAATGGACTTTAAAAAGGTCTCAGGTCAGGAACGCTTAAAGTCCAGATCTCAGCACTATGTTTGTACTTTGATCAGGACCTGGCTTGACATCGCTGGATCAAAAGGTTCATGTGTTTAGCAGTGAGACTGCAGCCTAGACAACTTGTCATAGTACTGCCATGGGACTTGAACATAGTCCTTAAAGGGCTGACACAATCCCCCTTTGAGCCCTTAGTTTCCTTGAACATGAGGACCCTATCCTGGAAGACAGCCTTCTTGATAGCAATCACCACAGCCAGACGTGTGGGTGAACTCCAGGCCCTCTCCATAAGGGAACCGTATGTACAGATCCTTCATGACAGGATTATATTCCGCTTGGACCACTCATTCCTGCCAAAAGTGGTGACAGAATTCCATAGATCTCAGGACATCATGTTACCATCTTTTTGCCAGAACCCGGCCAACGTGAAGGAGTTGGAATCCTACTCTCTAGACGTCCGTATAGTGGTAGTGATCTACCGCCAGACAACTAGGGCATTCAGGAAAGACTCAAATTTCTTCATCCAAATTATTGGTCAAATTCTAGTAAAAAGGCGGCTAAAAGAACAGTAGCAAAATGGATTAAAAATACAATCAGGGAAGCATATAAAAACCAAGGCCTCCTTCCTCTGGAAACACTAACGGCTCATTCTACATGATGTATGTCAGTCTCTTGGGCAGAGAGGGCAGATACTTCCATCGAACAAATTTGCAGAGCCACTAACTGGTCCTCAGTCCATACTTTTACAAAACATTACAGGCTAGATTTACTTTCCAATAAAGAAATGGCATTTGGTCGAAAGGTCCTTCAAGCCGTTGTCCCTCCCTAGCCATATTTCGTTGATACTCCTCCTGTGTGCTGTCGTGGAGGGTGACTAGAGAAAATAGAATTTATCTTACCGTTAATTCGGTTTCTAGGAACCCTCTACGACAGCACAAATATCCCTCCCTATCGTTTCTTTTCTGTTATGCATTTTAATGGTTTATTCTGAAATAAATGGATTAGACCTTCTATGCAGTTGTGGTTACTTGGAAACACACTGGAGATAGGAGGTGGGGAGGGGTTATTTAACATTTTAGTGTTTCCTGTTCCTATTAGGGCGGAGAGTTAACCTCCTGTGTGCTATTGTGGAGGGTTTTCTAGAATCCGACTTAACGGTAAGATAAATTCTATTTTTTCACACTGTATGTCAATCCATAGATATTCTTGTTTCACCAAAATCATGCAAAATACTTGCTCCTGGCAAGGGCTTACAGATGATTGCCAGTCACTATGCAAGCTGTGGATATTTCTATTGAATTCAACACACAGATAATTTAATGAACTATTGCTGCTACCAACCCTACCATTGCCTACAAAATGTGATGGGCTTCACCACGCTAACCCCTGTAATCTGTTTGTTTTTTCCCCCCATGCATTAGAATAGGGACCCTGTCTTCTTGCCAGTACCTATTTAGGTCTTGCTGCTGAGGTACATCTGGTAACTATACTGCTAGTATAACATGCTATTTTCCTTTGAGCTGTGATGAATGCTTGCTGGCATGGCTGTTCCATCCCTGGATCACTAACAGGCTAGTCAGTTCACTCGGGGTTAAAGTGACTACAGTGTCATGGGCCTGTGAGGTTTCTCTGTGTTTAACCCATTGGTGACTGGGTCAGGATCATTGGGGACTCTGATGTGGGAAATTGTACTATCTTATTCCTTCCCTCCCCTTGTGTATATCACTGTCTACCTGGGCTGATGATCTGGACTCAATAGGTGATGATTTTCAAGGTTTAATTTGATATCTGTCGAGATGCCTCACTAAACCTATGCTGACTTATATGTACCTGTTTTGTACTCTTGAGTGACTGGCCAGCCTATGAAAGATAAGGTTCAATATCAATAATGAAATAGTCTTTTCCACATGTGGTATGTTTGATACTAATTCACCACTGATTTAAATATATGTATTGAATACCATGCTACAAAACAGTGGACTTCAGTTGTACCAACTTTTTGATGAATTTTCAGACCTGATACAGGCTTTACAGTGACCAATACAGGATAATGCATGTTAAAAGAGGATATTGAATGTAAAATCCTCAGTAGGGATCTATTTATTATATGTGAGAACTGCTATTTGACACATAACAGTGTTGACATTCATGATGGGGTTAGCTTGTTCAGTAACCATACCCTATTTGGGCACTTGTTTTAAATGTTTTTAATGTTTCAATGTGTTTCCCTTTGTACATTAATCCTTGTGCTCTGTGTTTGATTGTCCCTTGAACCCTTATTTTGTACACTTGTAATGGGATCAACAATTCAGACTGCATCATCAATGTAGAAATGGATTTGAACATTGCTTCAGCACTTGCCCACAAGGGGGCAGTGTCAGACTGTGCAATCACAGACACAGAGGTGGGAAATTCCCTACAGCTCATGTGTTTGAACCAGGAAGTAAAAAAGCAGCAAAGTAGTACAGACCCAGAGCTCAGCCAGGAGAGAGCTACGTGTGGTCTCCCTGAACAGAGGGCTCTTTTGCAACCGGATTCTTGGAAGAATCACCCTGTGGAAGTGGTTTCTGCCATCCCCGGTCTGCAGGACTTTGTTTGCACCGAGGATCCAACCGGACTGCAGAGCATCGCACCCTGAGTGCAAGTGCAGGGGCCGTTACCGACACAAGGGAGCCATCCGTGCAACCGTGACCTCCCTTCTTCTGCTCGGTGTGCCCCGGGACTAAGAGACTGACTAGAATCCGTTACCAGCGAGAGAAGATCAAAGGAGAAGACCGAGGAGCTGCATCCCTTCAGCGCTGCACCGGGACCTATCATCGTGAGACTCCAGGCCTGCGACGTGGGAGCAGCATCTTCTTCTGGGATAGACTGGTACGTGATTGTAGGGAAAGTTAGGGAAAGTTGCCTCCATTTCTTTGTTGTTTTCTCTTTTCTTTTTTTCTTGCTGCGTACCCGGAAGGAGTGAAGATCCGGGGACTCCACCATACACATGTGCGCAGATAGTTCGGTTGACTGTGTTATAAATATGTTTCATAGTAAAGAAATGTTACTACCGGTAAAATCTGAGTATGGGGATTTTGTTGGAATAGAGCATACACACACACCCGCAGCCCTACCACCGGTCGCTTCATGTGGCGTAGTCGGCAGGATGTGTGACCAACAAAATCATCCCCCGGTAGTAACTTATAACCGGACAGCTTCCCCGACGTCTATTGTCAATCAGGTGAGAAAGTTTGACGGACGGAACTATCCTGTAACTGAATGGACTGAACAACTTAAGATAGTGGGGGAAATGTATAACACTGATCCTAAGACCTTAGCAGAAATGGCCATGCTAACATTAGAGGGGGAAGCGTGGACGACAGTCAGGCTGGAGACGGTTAGGGGCCAGCGTACGTTGGATGACTTGGTGCGGGTGCTGGAGAACACCTATGGGCCGACCACATATGCGGGAACATTGCGCTATATGGTCTTCCGGCGTACTCAGCTCGAGTCGGAGGACATTCCTCAATATGCCAATGCCCTTCAAGTGCTGCTAGAACAAGCCTGTAGAAAAGAAGAACAGATAGCTAGTACGGGTGCCCGTGACCTGGTGTTGAGAGATCAGTTCGTGACCGGATTGAGAGACCCGTACCTTAACCGCTCATTGCAAGATCTACTCCGGATAAATCCGGCCTTTACGTTCGCTGAGGTCAAACTGGAAGCTATAGAATGTTCAAGGGGACCTGTCGTGGAGACACAGACATATACCGCGGCTTGCAGGTCCATATCTGGTATCGGGACTCCGAACAGCGACACGAAAGAACTGAAGCAGATGGTTGCAGAGTTGCAGAAACAGGTGTTACAGCTCACCCTAGACCAACAGGCGGGCCGGCAAGCGAGACAACAACCCAGCCGGCCGATGGGAAGATGCTGGACATGCGGCGATCCCCGCCATAAAGCCAACCGTTGCCCCCAGAACTTTCAAGTTCATCCATGGTCCGATCTACCAGAACCAGCAAGTCATGTCCCACAACAGCGGCCGCCTTTAAACTAGACGCCTCTGCCAAAGAGGCTCACTCGG